>NC_136072.1:975795174-976995174 GCF_964261635.1 Lissotriton helveticus | reverse complement strand
AACCAAGAGTAGATTTAAGCAATCATATTGGTGGCCAGGATTAGACAGAGAAATTGAAGAGGTAGTAAGAGAGTGCATAAAATGTATCAATTCAGACAGATCAATGGCCACATTTAGACCTCCCCTAAATCCCATTTTAGTTCCACAAATGGTTTGGGAGAGGATTGGGGTAGATATATTTGGCACAGTGCACAGTGAATATGATATGCTTAAGCTTATTCTGGTGGCCATAGGTCATTTTTAGGTCTCGGCTAAGCTCGCGGAAGCGCGTTCTCGCCGAGAACCTATTGTGGCCGTGTCTGCTTCCCAGGAGACAATCCTGGCCGCGTGCATCGCCTTGGAGGCGATTTGAAACTGGCACGCGCTGCGCTCGCCGTGGCTGTCTCCTGGGAAGCGCAAACATACACAGGCACACCTCCCCCTGCACGCATGCGCACACACACACACACGAGCACACATACACTCACACACACAGAGACACTCTCCCACCCACCCCCGCACACAGAGACACACACACAGGAGCGCACATACATGCACACATACAGAGACACCCCCGCCGTCACACACACACACACACACACACACACGAGCGCCCTCCAAGGCCCACTTACCGCCAATCCGGTGTTCTGTCGCCTCCGCGGGGCTCTCCCTAAGGCATGGGAGCCCCGCGTCACCAATGCTCCTCGGACCAGGAACTCCGTGGGCACGGGCTTCGCGCACAAGACGGAAGTCCCGCCCCCACGCTAGGTTTCGTTTTCGAGTGCGCGCGCACATAACTTTTTTTTCCTTCGGTGCCCGGGCCTGTGTCCCAATCCGACCCTGATTGTTTGTGTTCCTTTCTAAAAGATAGGAGGAATTGACACGCTGTGCCTTAATTTCTAGGTTGCCACACAAGCCAAATAATATCGAGGAAACGACTGGCATCGTTCCAAAGACCTGTTTCCGTCAGGTTTGTTTCTTCCTTTTGGGTCTGATGCATCGTTAAAAGTGCACTGGGAGATTCGTCCTCGTTGTTCAGCAAATTGGTGGGAGCCTTTAAATTAATGGTTGGGAAATTATACCCTGTAAACTCCACAAACGTTTTTTTTTTACCTCCGGTTGAACCCTGTTTTTTTTTTTCTACGAAGTTGTTATCGTAATATTTATAAAATAAATGGGTCAAAAAACGGAACGGCGTACGCATCTCAGTATCTTGGCGCAATAATTAAGAGCTTAAAACGGTAGTAGCGACCTGCTGGCGGAATGATTGCTCCTTCTGCGGGGGGAATGATCAAAGCCTCGCGCCCCCAGCCCTGAAGTGTTCGATGGTTCGTGTTTTTGTTCTTTTTTTTGTCATCTAGAAAAAAACAATTTGCACAAGCAAATACACGGGCTCAATTATAAAACCGGGGGTCAACAGGAGTCAGCAGAAAGCAAGAGGTTAGACAGCTGAAACAACAGACTTGTGTTTAAACTGCAGCACAGGTGATCCTGGAAGGAAGCTGTAAATCCCAGAATTCAATGGTTTTTCGCGCGGAGGGCGGGCGTGAACAGAGGCGGAGGCCCAGGGAAACTCTTTGAAGCTTTTGGCCGATGTGTTGGCGCGTTCTTTTCTTTTACCCAGATGGCCCTAAAAGAGGGTGAGATTAAATTAAGGTGTAAATGATTGTAGCTACAGAAACGTGAGTGTCTTTGCTTTATTTAACAACACGCCTGAAATGTTGTTATGCATAAGGAATTCATTTATCAACTGAAGTCTGTCAGCTGTACCTAAAGTTATTCCTACAATTTTAATACAGTTTGGCTACTCGATGTTTACCATCTACCAACAGAGGGAGTAAAGGCAAACAAAAATTCCATAAGGCTGACTGAAAAGTTTACGTCACCATTTATTTATGATAAAGAAAAGAAAATGTCAGTAGCTCTATCTTTAATAATGCCGAGACCATTGCATTGTAAATGCTTGTTCTATATGGCTGGAAATCAAAATTATGAATACAGCGGATGCTTGGACAGTGGTGGGGTTTTTGGAAGAGATTTTTGGCAGGGAAGGTTAGTTCAAAGTTGTAGTCAGTGACAATGATGGGCAATTTATTTCTGATGTTTTCAAGGAATTTATGACAATGACAGGAGTAGAGCATAGAACAACTGATGTTTACCATCCTGAGTTCTAAAAGGTAACATTGAACTATCATTCAAGAACAGCTTGGATTGGGAAAGAGAAATAATGAAAACTGTATGGGCTTACAGACTGGCTCAGTGTGAATCAACAGGACATAGTCCTTTTGAATTAATGAAAGAAGGAACACCCAGTACTAAAGACAACATGGGGTGGGTCTCAGGTATGAAGAAATTTATTTGGTCACCCACTGGGGTAAGACTGGATGAAAATGACCCAAAAGAAATACAAGGTCAGATATGATTCATTACATGGAGTGAAATAAATTAACATTAAATTAAGATTTTGTAAAAGTTAAGAAGGATGATTGGCTAAAAAAGAGGAGAGCAGGTTCTCTGAGCCTATGTGTGTGGAAAATACTTTGTGCAATTCAGCCTTGCTGAGCGATGGGAAAATTTGGCATGCTGAAAGGTTATACTGGTTTAACCCCTTCTGTGCGGTGCACGTTCAGCGGATGTCGCGTGCACTACCTCGGTAGTGCTGCGCACGTCCGCTGAACGTTCCGGCCCCGCCCGTGCAATAGAACGTTCCGCACCAGCGTGGAACGTTCGGCGCAGTGGAGGGGTTAAAGAGGACAGAGTTGTGGTACCAAGAGAACAGAAGTTTGATTGGTTAGATGATGGACCTGTAGCACCAATAGGTACACCAAGTTCCCAGACAAATAACATGCCCCAAAGAAGTCAGATGGAAGAGAGAATTCGCAGAAAAAGGGGGATGGATGAAACCAGAGAAGAGTGGGTGGTGCAGCAGAGCACTTTATTATGAGCTCTGATAGATCTGTTGTTAACCCCTTGCATGCTCATGACGAGCTCAGCTCGCTCAAGGCATACACCTCTCGGGTGCTCATGACGAGCTGAGCTCGTCATGGCCTGTGGAACGCTCAGGTGCTGGGAGAATTCCCCTGCTGTGCTGAGCGTTCCACGGGAGCCAATGCACCTGTGACTAGCTCAGCTCGTCATGAGCACCCGAGAGGTTTATGCCATGAGGAGCTGAGCTCGTCATGAGCATGAGGGCGCTGTGTGCGCCCTCCTGCCCCCCAGCACAGCAGGGGAATAACACAAGCAGCGAAGGGGTTAAACCAGTTGCTACAATAATTTTGTAGCAGTAGGCACATAAAGTTGTTTTTTTCATAATATGTGCACACTGCCATGTGCGCACATGGTTCTGTTGTTCTTGTGCATGTATTTTATTAGCAATTCAGCTACATGATATGTATATATTTCTTATATTGCATTTTAATATTGGGCTTATTTTCATTATCTACCAAGCTTATATTTTTGTTTGTTTTGTTTTTTTGTTTGACAATTTTGAGGGGGGAGATGTGTTGTGTTTACTTAGGAATGTTTTAGGGTTGAATGATCTTAGAATGTGCTGAGCTCATGGGATGGGAAGTGGTTGGTGGCCGCAGTATCAGGATTTGTGATGTCAGTAGCGTTGAGGTCTACAAATAAACTTGTATTAAGTACAGCGGTTCTAGAGTTGTCTTTGTGGCAATTGGTCATAATATCTAACATCACCATTCTGTCAGGCCTTTTTAGTTGGTAACGGCAATGTCTTTGCCCCACCCTTTGGTGAAATCTGCCAAAATCACAGCTTGTCCTATTGGACTGCCAGTTATAGCCATTTTAGCCTAGACACAAATGCCCTCTCCCAGACCTGTGTAGAATTCAAATGTATTTAGTCTTGTCTAAATACCCTTGCATTCTACACAGCCTATTT
Organism: Lissotriton helveticus; assembly: GCF_964261635.1. Taxonomy (NCBI): domain Eukaryota; kingdom Metazoa; phylum Chordata; class Amphibia; order Caudata; family Salamandridae; genus Lissotriton; species Lissotriton helveticus. Next base: position 976,991,297 of record NC_136072.1, on the reverse strand, counting down.
ACTATTAAAGTATACAAAGGCAACCAAAATCCATTCTGAAAAGATAGGAGTATTTGATTTTATAATACTTTGGGAGTGGTGTGGAGGAAATGTATATTTATTTTTTTTGAAGTGATTTTTATTATTTTCAGTAAAGTAACATCAATAATATCTGCATAATGATTCAAACTTGCTTTTAACATTGTGGAATAGCAATAAAATCGAATGGCATAGGTAGGGGCATGAGGAGAGATGATAGGCCCTCGTAAGCATGAAGGGAAATCAAGCTAGCTAAAGTAACAATCAATCAATCCATCCTTTATTTCTCATTGTTTTCAATGCATAAAAGTACAGAGCATCACATAATATCATACATATAGATCACAATAAAATCATAACATTTTAAAGGAGTTATTAAAATATTTATTTGGTCAAATATCATCTCAATACACCAAGGCTCATGTATGCTAAAAAGGTATTGTGCAGAGAAGCTATTTCCCCCTTTAGCCTCCCTACCAACCTCAAATTATCATAGCACGCAACCTTCCCTGTTCTTCATATTAAGTCCCTAATCACACAACAAAACAATATTGTGATAGTTAATCTTGACAGGCTGTCCACACCACTGTGTTGAAACCATTGCGTTGATCATAGTTCTTGTTGCAATTGTTTACATATTGATACTGCCCACAAAAAGGAAGCAAGTGTGTAGCAAACATATCTTTCAACTTTTGAATAAAAGCTGGGACTGGGTGATATTACCTAAAATTATATTTCCATAATTTGTTTTTGCTGGTTATAGATGCTTTGGGCACTGTGCCACTACTATTCAGTAGTACAGTAAAGATATGGTCATGGTAGAAACTTGTAATGCACCCGATGTCGAATGCAAGGTAAGCATGGTCAATAAATTCTGTAAAAGTAACCTGCGTATTGCTAACTCTATCTATTAACATTTCAGAAGTAGTTATATAATCAACTGTAGACCTCAACCCAGCGCTCTCAAATGTTTTGCTCATAACTTCTGTCAGCAGTTTCATATTATTATTTATCATCAAGTTTCAGATGGTTAAAATTCTATTTAAAGCGTTTCCATACATACTATGATTAAAATAAGCGATCGGGTCACCATCACAATCCGTAACCCCGCACACCGATTTCCCCACTAAGGGGCAGTTTCTATTATTAAAATCTCCCAATAGAATAAGATTCATTGGTTTGTGGTGTTGGGAGCTATCCTCATTAATCGCCATCTCCACTTCGTCTAGACAGTGCTTCATTTGTGCCGGTGGTATCCGGGGCTCGGCACAAATGGGACAGTCTGCCACAAGGTGGCGCTGTCTAGGTAATTTAGAGATGACCACAACAATAGGAAATTATTAATTTAATATAAATTAAAAATGACTAATTCCTGCCGCCCAAGCCACTCTTATGGCTTCGGAGGCCCGAATTAGACCCAATTGTCACACTTGTAGGAGTGCGATGGTTAGTAGTTGTGTTACTATATTTGACAGCATGCATGGGCAATGTGTGGTGCAAGCTGCAGTAACCTCCTGACGAGAGCCCTGGCACATTTGTTTTTTTACAAATTAAGCACCTCCACCACAGAATCCATTTTACCCTCAAAATGATTATTATAATAATGTATAATATTCCAATCCCAATCCCCTCACCCTGTGCATATAAAATAATGGGAATAAGGAGCCTCATTAAAATGTTGTAAAACTTTAATACCGAAAGTGTTCGCCATTAATATTAGAATACCCCCTCTTGTCCTTCCAGCTCTAGACGGCACTGCAGGGGTATGGTAAGATCTATACCCATCCAGGGATTTTGGAGTCACCTCCCATGTTTCCTGGAGTAATATGATATCCTATTTAGCTATAATTCCTATCTAATGTATGTCATCTCTTTTACGGCTAAGGCCAGCTAAATTCCAATGTATCTCCTTGATGTTTCCTTGCCCCACTGTTTCCTCATGGCACACCTCTTCAGTAGACGGACTCTGATCCCAACCATTCCCTGTCCTATTGCCCCTCCCTGGAAGTCAGTCACAGCCATCTAAACTCTCCAGTGCGGTGAATCTATTCCAAGTAGACAATACTGTGATTCTTTTAAAAGGATTAAAATTGAGATTAAAATTGGGGCAGGAGCAAAAGGTTGCTGTAATATTATTCTCCCCTTCTGCAATTCTGCTCAAATCGTGAGGTTTATAAAATAACCCTAAGGGTAAAACATATATCTGCGCACCCTCTGGTTGTACGCTAGGTTTTTGACCTAACAGGTCCCTCACTAGTCCTGAGCTATCAAAGTTTAGGACAATACAGTCCCCAGCAATGGTTTTTTAAGCTGGTCCTACCCACGCAACTCTCCTTGCCATCAGGATATTTCTAAGTATTAACACGCACATTCTAGCAAATTTGGACAACCAATGGCACGATTTATTCATGATTTGCTCAGTGTATTCAGACTGTGACTTCCTTAACACTGGTATGTTGACCAGAATTGACACAAATGGGCATGCTGCAGGTTGGGGGAGAGCGTCTGACCCCTTACCTTTTTTTTTTACTGTTAGCTGCCTCTATTGATAACATCCTTCTTTCACCCCCATATGTGGTCGGGGGTCAGTTGCATATCTAATACCCTTTTATCGTGGTGTCGGGTCCAGGGATTGAGCTACCAATGGGCATAATTACTGCAAGGTGGATGCCGTGTCTTTGATACTTATATCTGCAGACTTCCCTCCTTTTTTTCTCTTGAGGTACTATCTAAGTGCAGTGTTTCTGATGATTGATGCACTGGTTATTGAGTAGGTGTTTGCGGGTGCAGTTGCTCTTGTTCACTCATTCCTCTCCCATTATCCCCTCTCTCACCACCCTGCATAGGTTCAAATTCCTTTGGATGTAAATTCAAGGCATAGGCGTTGACAGGGGATTTTTCTGTATTACACCCCCCTGCTCAATTAGTTGGGCTAAATGTTGCGCACTAAGCTCTAATCTAATATTCGGAGAGTGAATCTGGGTTAATAATACACTTTCCAACTTTGCATATAAGTCATTCAAATTTACAATGTTCAACCCCTGTGTCTGTGATGTGAAGAGAGTTCAGTTGCAGGCCCCTCTTTCGATGTCCTAGCACTAGGGGTCCGCGGTGTCCTAGGACCACCTTTTTACCTTTTTACGGGATTCTCCACTGGTGGTATCGAGATATTTTCATTTTGCCCAGCATTTGTGATGAAAACTTCAGGAGGAGAATCCTCCGGCACAACATTGGCTATTGTTCTCAAGGGACTTCACAGGCAACTTCTCCACCTCTTATATCTCCCATAGATAACCAACGTTCTGTGAATTCAATTTCTTTAGACAAAACATTGGTTGCCCTTACCAAAAACGAGTCCAGAGTCATGATCATTTCTCCACCTGGCTCCGGCTGGCTCAAATTCCTTTTTCCCATGGTAGGTATGTGTTATCCTCAGCCCCCAGACGTTAGAGGGGTGGCCCAGCCCAACCTATTCCAGGCCCTGACAGGCACGAAGGGCCTGCCCTTGGCCAGGGCTTTGCCAGGGCATCCGGCACCACAGGGCTGCGGCGCTTTTGAGTGCATAGGTGTTGAGTTATGAACATGGAGGAGAGAAGGGGTTTGTAGTCCCCCTGTGGGGTGGCAAACTCCAGGTTGCACGGCTTTCCCCTCCTCCTTCACAGCAGCTACAGGCTACCACAGGCTAAGACATGATTCTGAGCATGAAGGCGATAAGTCACGAGCACGGGGGAGGGATGGGGTTTGTAGTCCCCCCCTGTGGTATGGTAAACTCCAGGCTGCTTCCCCTTCCTCCTTCACAACAGCAAAAGTAACAAGCATTTGCAATGCAATAGGTCTCGCATTTACGCGTTTGAGCTATTGGTATTGTAAATGACAATGCCTTTTATTTATGAAAAATAAAGCATAAATAAAAGCATTGCCATTTACAATGCTAATAGCTCAAACTCGCTTAAATGCGAGACCTATTGCATTGAAAATGCTTGTTCATTTTGTGGTGAAACTCTCGGCTGCGGGAACGAGGTGTGCTATGGCATGAAATGTACCCGAGTTCGGGCCAAAATCTATTGGTAAATGGCGCAAATCGTCTGTTTTTGTGTGAAACACACATGGGGGTTATTTACCAGCCCCTTGCGCCACCCGTACGTCACTTTTCCCAGTGGCGCAAGGGGCTTGCAAATAGGCCCCAAGGTCTTTAAACTTAAAGCACCGGCGTAGGGCCGCAAATAATCTACTATCCCTGGAAATATACCTTGATTTCAGAGTGAACTCAATCCAATGCATGAACACCTCCCTACTCCCCACCCAACACACCTCTCACCCACCTCCCCCGGCTGCGAAAGGCTGCAGTGAGTGTTTTCACGGGAGATGCCCCTTCATTTGGGGTGAACGCCATCTCACACCAGTTGGGTAAGTGACGCAGCGAGCCTGTTAGCACGTGAAAATCAAGCACCTTATTTTCGGGATGCCCTCCCCCACCCCCCTAGTTAAAGGGCAGCAATGGAGCTCCCCCCCTTTCTACCGCGGGGGAGTCGGGAGAATGGGCAGTAATTCTTCACACCACCCCAGAACTCGTGGGCGAGTGAGAGCCCCAGCGGAGCCCTCGGGAGAGCGGCGTCGCCCAGTCTGGGCCGGGGTGACTCGTTGCGGCCTGCCCCCGCCGAGGCTCCCATGCCAGCCGAGCCGGCAAAGGGGAACAAATCGTGAACAAAAGCAGCGCCGCCTTCAATGCGGCCGCGTCGTTAGGGCAACCCCCAACTATTCGTGCCACAATGAGCCGCACTTCAAAGAGTCCCCGTCCAGCGGTGACTCTCCTCTCTTCCTTCTGCCGACGCCCCCACCCCTTTTCCCTGCCCTCCATTTGGGGGGAAATTCATCGGCAATGTGTGTTTTTTTTGCCCTGTTAATTTTTAAACAATCGGGCCGCTCTTGTACCAAGTAAACAACTCCTTCAGACGAGTGGCGCTTCGGTTTCAAGTGGGGGAAAAGGCATCGGGATTTAATGGGGTTTAGTAAAGTCAGCTCCGCGCCCCTACCACGCACCCAAAAATGGGACACAGGCCAAATAAAAATGAGCTGCCCTGATGAAGTGAAAATAGACTGAACTAACTTGCCATGAAACGAAAGGTCAGCGCAAACGTGTCTTAATAGAGTGTCGCGAATCGGGTGCGCCCTGTGAATGCAGCCGGCCTGTGCAGCGCCCATTGCCATGGCAATGCCAGCAACCCGTGAGGGCGCACCATGCGGGCAGAGGCTGGCCTGCCAGGGACAGGGCTTTGAAGTCCTTGCAGGTCGGGTAGGGGCGCTGTGGGCGGAGTCTGCCCTGTTTGTGTTTATACACAAGGACATGCTGTGTGGGAGGACTTTAAAGGTGAGGGAGCCCGCAGGAGTAAGTTGTGAGGTCACCTGTGTGTGCGTTATGTAATAGCTTTTTGTGAAGTGCACTTCTACCATTTGATTGTAGGCACTTGTGCGAGGCTCCGTGGGTCTCCGGGTGTTAGATCCTTGCAGGCGCTGCCCGGGTGAGGAGCGAAGCAGCCCCTCCCACCCGGCATCGGCGAGTCTTCCGTTTCCAGGCAACGGCCCCACTGGCACCAATCCCAGCGCGGCTCCTCCTCTGATGTCAGAGGAGCTGCGCTCGGGATTTCTGAGGCTCCCGAAGTTCCCGGGCTGCGGCGGTGTTTACGGGGAGGCAACTTAGAATTTCCCTACAATGCCGCTGTGGGAGTCTATACCACGCTGCCTTCCTCAATATGTGCTGGCACAGAGCTCCACAGTGCCTTCCCATGCGTAAGGGGAGAGGAGCCCGGTGAGTGGGGTTGAGGGTGGGGGTGTACGCACGTGTGTCTGTTTGAGTGTGTCTGTGCGTGTGTGCGTCTTTCTGTGTGCGCGTGTGTCTGTTTAAGGGGGGGTGCGTGTGTATGCAGTGTGTGTGTGCCTGTGTATGGCTGTGTATGTGCGCATGCGTGAGTGTGGCTTTGTTTGGAATGGGAATATGAGGCACGGCGACGTGCGCGCTCCCGAGGTCAAATCTCGGCCTGAAAAAGCGCGTGGCACTTTGCTGTCCACATTCCCCCAAAAGTAACAACATAAGTTGTCTCGCCCTAGACAGCAAAAAGCTTCGCTTTTTGCTTTCGTCTAGGCGAGACCTAAAAACCAATATTGAAAATGACCCAAAATTCCTATCACAAGGGAATTTTTTCAAAAGGCAGATGTGCACAAAGAGAATGTCGTACTCTGAAGACAACCAGAGGATGAAGTGGCCAGAACCATTGCCCTATTCTAGATTCTGTGGTGGGCAGGAGCAAAATATGAATGGAATTTATTTTAATTATATTTTTTAAACCTGTGGTAAAATTTTAATGGTCTGCATTATACATTTTACTTTTTATATTGTATGAATTGTATTTTGGACATTTAATTATATACAAGTTATTGTATTTGTACACTTTGATGGTACTTGGTAAACTGAATAAAGCTTATTTGATTAATTAATTGAATTACATTGTCAGAGACCAATGGATTAAGAGTTACTGAACGCCCCTCTGTGTATGCACAATTGCATGTCTTTGTTTAAGATTTGTTTTCATTATAACGAAACGGTGCTTGCTAATTTTAGACCTAAAAGTAGGTACTTATGTTGAAAAAAAACATTTGTGGTTCATTTAAATTATGTTTTGCAATTCAGCCAATACCAACAAAAAGAAAACCTACTGCAGAGCTGCATGTATTAGTTATGATCCCGATTCCCTGTCAGTATACTCGTGTTTCAAAAGCATTTGTATTACAACACCTGCTGCAGGAAATTCAGGTTGGAAGATACCAGGTCAGGGAAGTCCTTAGGTCAGTCAGAAGGAGCTGGGCACCAATTGTAACAACTTTCACCTGACTGCACGCACAGCAGTTTAGATTGCTTGGTAGAGGGGGCTGTGAATTGGTTCTATTCCCCTGTTCTCTGAAGTTGTGGGGCACGCGAGTGAGATGAGTGTGGTTTAGGTGAGGCCCTGCCTCAGGAGCAAATCTAGTCTAGTTCTGGGGGTCCCCACAGTCAGTGGTTCAGTCTGCGGGGACCCAGATTAAATGTTGGAGCTCTTTCTTCACTTGCCCCTGAGGCACTGTTGTCCCTGTGTGAAGCGGATATGGAGAAGGTAGTGCCATGTGCACACCTTTACAGGCTGGACGCATGGGATGCTGGTCTCCCTGGGGGATAATAAGGAATCCGCTGAATGCTGTTAGGAGTTTCCTTGACCTTGGGAGCTGTCGCACAATCACTGCATTATTGCACTTCTGATGACCTAGCACTTACACCAGAGGTGTTTATTATCCAAGGCTTCCTGGCATCTAACTTTTCTAGATTATTGATGGAGCCTAGTTTAATTGTTGTAGAGGTACTTCAGTGGCCTGCTATCTTGCCTCCGGCTCCTATAAACTCCTAGGCCAGAGATCTTCCAGCAGAGGCACCCACATCTCTCTAGGTTCCCACAGGCCCTTAGCAACTTACAGGGCATATGTGTGTCTTACAGGGGCCTGGGGATTCGACTACCCAGTGCACACCCACACAAAAATTGGTTCACAGAATTCCAATGGAACCCTCTCTTTTGGTGGTTCCCAGCAAGTCCTCGCTCTATTTTCTCCCAAAGGTAGTTGAGAAACCAGTGCCACTGGCTCTAAGGATAGAGCCCAATACAACCCCAAGAAGTGCAAACGTGTAGTCCACTCTAGTCAAGGGTTCATCCACAAGGCCAGCACTTATCTGCCCTTCTTTAGTTCCCACTTCTCTGAAAGTCTCCACTTTGTGCCAAGATTTAACAATGGGGTGGAGAATTCTAGTAGGTGGGAATGTCTCTCCAATTATTCTGACTGACTGACTGACTGACTGAATGTCTGTCTAATACAGAGATGCCACATCACACCTCCACCTCTGACAAATACTTTGCGGAAGCAGCACACAAGTAGGCTCACACGCCAAACAGCATCCTGGAACTTGACAAAATCAAGCTGTGGTCTGCAAGAGCATTCCCTAGGGCTTAGCTCCACTCCTAAATGAAATTGCAAAACTGGTTCCTTCTCTGTAAGACTTCAAAGGGAGCCCCCTGTGTGACTGGTGGCAGAGTTCTGCCTGTTCCCCTTTTGTTCATGTGAGAAAGGCATGTCCAGGCTTGTCAGATAACCATCCAATTCATATTTCTCTCCGGCCACTTTCCTCTACCAGGAGGAGACAACCTCCCCCCAAATAGGCCTCATTTCTAGGAGTGGCAACAAATGACCAGGAGGGCAGTAGAGTAATTAACTTAGCCCAACAAGATAGATACAATCTGAATCTCATTAGGACAGCCTCGGGGGAAATAGTAAAAAATCAAAAGCCTGAAGGAATGCAAATATGGGCAAAATATATTTGTTTTATTTGTGTTCTGGACACTTATTTTATTATAGGGAAAACACATCAATTATTTCTCTATGTTAAGCCAATAGCAAGTAAGTAATTTCTGCAGTTTTCATCCAAATTGTAAATGCAGTAAAGCACTACAGACTTACACATTTGTCAAGATCTTTTGTTGAATTCCCAATTTGATTTTAAGGCTTGCACAGCCTGTAAACAATTAATTTGGAGTCTTTTGGAGTCTTTTGTGCCATAGTGTATCTTTGCATAACTACAAGGCTGAGTTAGATGCTAGTCCACCTTGATCCCCATGCACAAGTGTTCCCAAATAACCGGCAAAGGTTCTCTTAACCCTGCTGTGAAGCATTGGGACATATTTTAAAAGGTGAACACTGATGTTATTACGCAAATCCCTCATGCCAGTAGAGTTTATCAATCACAGTTAATATCTAATACATTTAGATTACAGAAAGATTGTACTAACAACCTTAACATATGTGCTTTGGATTATTGCTGTTTTTATACAGTTTTGGAAACATGTCCATGCCTGGTATGCTTGTTCTGTTCCTCTCATTGCTTTACTCTGCCTTAAGTATATTGAAATCGTTAGAGAATATTGTTAAAGACATTATGTAAGAAATGGCAGCATAATATGTGTTCTATTATTTCACATTTATATTTTATGTTAGAGCTGTTTCATTTCCTTTGAGGGGTGTAAAACAAGCAGCTGTTTTGCACACAGACCACCAACCCATAAGAGGCGCTATCTCCTCCCAACATCTTTGTATGTCCATTAAATAACCAAAGTGCCAGTTCAAAGGATAATGGCCCACATTTTCAGTTGACCCCCAAAGTTGTCTATTTTTCATGAATTCTATTGCACACTTAGTTTAAGCCTGTCTAAATGGTTTTAAGATAGGGTGCTATTACTATGTTTTGTTTGGTTTTCTGGTTTAAAATATAGCAAGAAAATATTAAGTCTTGGTGCTAAATTGACACTTAAACAGTTATATTATATATGGTTGTAAGTCATGGTGTTTATCATGCCCAAGGGTTATTGGTATTTTCTTTTACATTGGTGCTGCTCATGTCATTAACTCCAGCTCTTTCGAAATAAACACAATTGAATGGAAGTCAATATAGTTCCTACTAGAACAATATTTCTATCACAAACCTGTGTATTATTTGTTTATGAAGAGTTCCAGTATTCCCAGATTTTGCCCCATTTGTTTGGGAACCTCTTCTTGTGTATATCCCTTTATTGGTTTCCGGACAAGGCACTTTCCCACAGTCTCACACCATCCCTCTTAGCTAACATTACACCTAGGTTATATCGTTTTTTTCCTATGTACTGGTACTCCTCATCATTCCATATCTTCAACACTGCCAAACAGGGTCTAAATGTCATTTCTTCTTCAGTGGTGGCGGTTAATTTCTCATGCACACTATTCAAGAATTCACATATTTTATCACAGTTCCAGACCATAAGAAAAATATTACTCTCCCTTCCCTTACATCAGATTCACGATTAACACCATATAGGATAATCTGGAGCTATGACTGTACACTCTATGTAAGACCCTGAAGTGTATGAGCTACAAAGCATACTGTATCGGCCACTCTCCATGTGAAAGGCTATTGCCTCTCCCCACTTACAATGCTTCACTGGTCCCACATCCATTGTCCATTTGTCCCTTTGGTTTTGCAGTACCCCCCTAACATTAGCCACTACCATATATTAAATCCTTGAAATAGCCTTTTTGTAAGTTTCTCCAAGAGGACCCAGACTCAGCGTGGGATGTGAATATGCTCTCTACTCAGAGATTTACTCCAGGCGGCTAGTTATTACAGCTAAGAACTCCCCTAACTCCAAGGACATTTTCCTCGGCGACTTCAACCTACACTGGAATGATCTTAAGGATCCCCATGTCAACGCCATTAAAGACCTCTTGACCGATCTAGCCCTGTCCCAAGCTTGCCCTCTTCCAACCCACTCGAAAGGAGCCACTCTTGACTGGATCATCTCCAAGGAAACGACCGTCAAGCTCACCTCGAATGAGCCCTGCAACTGGTCTGACCACCATACCATCGCCTTTCTGTTACCTAGCACACGCAAGACAAGGACACCACAACAGGTACTCCCAAAACGATAGGTCAGAGACACCAAAAACCTTGACATCAACAAGCTTGAGATCTGGAGCGCCAAGAAACCGTTCCGGTGAACGTGCGCGCTATAAGAATTTTTAACATAACATTTAACATAACATCCGCTGCAAAACCAACCTACCCCCCCCCCCCCCCCCATCACCTCGGTCAGTGACCTCAATGATCATTACTCGGCTACTATGTCAAGCATCTTGGATGACCTAGCCCCTCTCAAACTAAAAAGAACTCAAGTCAGAGATAAAAACCCATGGTTCACTGGTTCCCTCAACGACGAGAGAAGATCCCTCCGACATCATGAAAGAACCTGGAGACAGCACCCCTCAACAGACCACCTAAAACTCCTTCGCCGGGCCAGAAATATCTAAAACAAGAACATCGTCAACTCATAAAAAGAATTCTTCAGAACGGAACTAGGAAAGGCCCAGAACAGACCTCGCAAACTCTTTGAGATGGTTAAACTACAATCGAACAAACTGTCCAAAACAGTGAAAGAAAACCCCAAGTCTCTCATCTCCTCTGAGGTTTTCTCCTCTTTTTTCACAAACAAAATCAAAACCTTAGATACTGAACTCAAGGCCGCCTCCTTCCCCCCTCCGAACTTTGACCCTTTGCCTCCTCCTTCCTTGCTGCAACGATCCTTACCAAAGAATTTAGCTCACTGGTCCGAATTTGCATCCTATGACGAAGAGACTGTCGCAAAAATCCTTGCCTCCCTGAACCCCAACAACCACTTCATTGACCCGCTCCCTTCAAACTGTCTCGCGACCGTTACCAAATCCATCATTCCTAGCTCGACTGCAATCATCAATGCCTCCCTACGACAGGGATCAATACCGACCTCGCTGAAAACAGGCCAAGTCCTACCCATTCTGAGAAAACCGTCGCTAGACCCAGCCTCCCCAGACAACTTTAGACCAATTTCCAACATTCCGCTCCTGGCGAAAGTGCTGGAAAAGTGTGTACAATTACAGCTAAGTCACCACATCAACAACTACGATCGACTCGATGACTGTCAATCAGGCTTCCAACCGGGGCACAGCACCGAAACCACCATGCTCCACATCGTTGATGACGCTCTTCAAGCCCTTGACCAAGACAAAACCTGTCTCCTGATCCTCCTTGATCTATCATCGGCCTTCGACACGGTAAACCATGTGATGCTACTCGAACGCCTTAAACTCAGGATGGGATTAGAAGGCACAGTCCTCGACTGGTTCAGATCCTACCTCCATAACCGATCTCAGAGATTTCTAGTTAGTGGCGAACTGTCCGCTCCCTCCGTGGTCACGGTGGGAGTCCCTCAGGGATCAACATTGTCACCCACCCTCTTCAATCTTTATCTGGAACCCCTTGCCGAAGTCCTGCGCAATGCAAATATCTCCTTCCATATGTACGCTGATGACACTCAGATCTACATAAAAATCTCTTCTCTTGCAGAGATCCTTACCCTGAATGATGCCCTGAAGCTGACCGTCAGATGGCTCTCCTCCAATCAACTAAAACTAAATGCCAAGAAAACTGAGTTCCTTCTAATCTCCCCACCCAAGAACGACCCCGTCATCCAGACATGGAGTAAAGCCATCACAGCCTTAAACTGTTCCCCGACCATTGTGAATTCAGCCAAATCTCTGGGAATTACCTTGGATTACAACCTAAATATGTGAGACCACATCAACACAATGGCGAAATCGGTCAGATTCCACCTGAGCTACCTATGGAAATTGAAACCCTTTCTAGACGCTCCGGACCTAAAACTCGCTGTCCAATCATTAGTCATCTCTCATCTGGAATACGGTTGCTCCACCCTCTCTGGTTTACCTAAGATCTCGCTGGCACCCTTAAAAGCCTACCTCAACGCAGCCGCCAGACTACTTACAGGCTCAAAAAAATTCGATCACATCACTCCTCATTTGAAAGCGCTAAACTGGCTCCCCTTCGAGGCGAGGATTCACCTCAAGCTGGCATGCATCACGCACAAGGCCCTTCACTCTAACTCCCCTGCGTATTTTGCACAGAAGCTTGTGTTATCTGGAGGAAACAGAAACTCAAGATCGACCAAGGCCCTCCTACTCTAGCCTGCACGCTTTAGGAAAATAAAAACCTACATTCGGGCTTTCACCGGAACTGCATCACGAATATGGAACTCCCTCCCTCCCGACATTAGAATAATCCCTTCCTTTGCTCGCTTCAAAAAAGAGGCCAAGGCCTTTCTCATGGATATATTCCTTGGCTAAACTCGTTCCCTCAGCCACCTGAGAGACTAGTGCCTATCCTGCACCCTTGAACATTACCTTTCTTGTTCATTGTATTTTATTTGTCCTGTTGCATAGCCTTTCCTATCCCCAAGGTACAGTACCTGTTTGCTACCCTGTCCCACCTTCATCCCCCTGATTTTCTGTAAGCTCTCCTATGTACTAATTCTTATAGTTTTTTACCTGTTTTTTTGTTGTGCTATGACCGGCCGTGACCCTGTATTACTCTATTGTATCTGTAAAGCGTTCTGATACCCTCACGGGTCATGTTCACGCTCTATAAAACCTTTAAAAAAAAAAAAAAAGTCCATGTGTTGCCCTAAAGTATCACTAATGTCCTGAAGTGGCCAGATGGAACTCATATTTTAACTCTCAGGATGTCTTCTACCTCTCTCAGCTGGAACGCGTTTGGTCTCTGTGCCCATCAGTTGACACTCCCTTCCAGGGCAGAACAGCATGACAATTCTTACCATAGCTCTCCCCCTGCTACTCTTTACACTCTGACCCCCCTTTTTGCTTTGAAAAAAATAATATCCATGTATGTGGGCTACCCTACATTTCACCAAGCACAATAGGAAGCCTATTTTTTCATTCTATAATTTTGAAGTTATAAGCTACTTATTTCTCGATTATAACTGTTCTACTGTTTATCATAGAACAAAGGTGGCTATTTCAAGTAAAAGTTGTGTAATCAGTACAACTGGGTTGTGGAAAGTAAATACTTGTTATTCAGTGCCAAGAAGCCCCAAGGTGTGAGTTAGCATGTGCTTTACAACTACACCTACCTGTTACTTTAAATGAATAGTGCATTCTCTACAGGGTTAAACTACTTTGTCTGTGAGTTGGAATAGTTTCATGTTTTTTTTATAGCTATAAGGATTTTACGGCTGTCAACAATTTATAATTGAAATCAACCAGCACATCTAAGATGCATAAAATAGCACTTCTGAAAATAGTTTCATGAGAACTTTTCTTTCTGCATAATCAGTTTATATTGACTCACTTTTAATAATAAGGTGGACGTAAACATTCTACCCAGGCATATGGAGCATGAACTAAATGTTTATATTGATCAATTACCTTGAGGCAAATCTACTTAGCTCAGTGAACTGCAGTTTCCAAATTGCTTTACAAATTATGCATGCTCTGGATGTCTCAGGATGGCTGCACCAGACCTCAAGAGAACCAGTGAGGAAATGGCAGCAGTGAGTGGGATGCAGGTGACAGAGCTCAACAAACCTGTACCTTGGAAACATACACAATCGCTCTGTGCGGTCTTAGCCCATTTCACAAGTTTTATTGCACCATAAATGAAGTGTTGCAATTTTCTCTTCTAATGTAGTATTCCTTATCAAAAATTCGGTGTTTGAAGAGTTTTTAAAAAATCATTTAAAATTTAGAATGCCACAAAGCTTTGCAATCAGGAAAAGGCAACACATCAATATTAGCTGTTCAAATATTGATGTGTTGTTCTACTTTCTAGATTTCCACTTGCTTTTAGCATAGTTACATTGTTTGTGGCCTTTTTTCCTTTAGTTGGTGCAATCTGTGTTTCACATAGAGCACATCTGTTTGAGAAGAAGCCTGATGATGACTTGTCATTTCTTGCCAATTGTCCATTGAATCATGCAAAATAATCCTAATGGCAAGTGTGAATAATTGATGGTGTTATTCACACTCTGTAGTATGTTATTCACTGTCAGCAATGGAATTCTTTTTCTGATTATTACTCTGTACTATGGTATTTACTGGCGACAGTACGAGTTATGCTTTCAGCACAAATGCCCCAGTATTTTTAGAGGCATTGCACCCAATAACCTTCTCGCTGTGGTGTGAATTCGAGCCGCGGCGCGGGCAGGGCTAGGGGGTGGGGGTGGCGCTCCCGTACTTATGACGGCTCCAAGCCATCATGAGTCACGGGTGGCGTGTGCTCATGACGGCATGGAGCTATCATGACCCCGCCCATTCACTACTTCGCCCGCACTGGCATGGAATTAGTGCCACGTGGGCGGAGCGGCAGTTGCATGATGGCTCACGCCGTCATGAGCACACGCCGCCCGTGACTCATGATGACATGGAGCTGTCATGAGCACGGAAGCGGATAAAAGACTCCATGTCATTACAGACACTGTTAATAGTTCTGGGTTTTTCACCTGCATATAATTAGCCTCATGTATGGTAGTCTAATTATATATGGATACAAATCAAATGTTTACAATTCCTAAAATGCATTAGGTGGATGTGCAAAATATGAGGACTTAAAACACCACCTGTAGTAACATGGAGTGAAGTGGTCACCCTACCTAATAAATACTGATGTCGCTGGGTGTGGTTTTTACTAGGTGTGGCATTACCTCCCCATTCTTCCCCCACCTCAGTTCTGAGGTTTTCCAAGTTGAAATTTGTGGTATTGTTGCAATACTTGTATTTCCCATTCAGGCACAAACTCTCTGTTTCTGCTGAGAAAAGAATACCACTGCTATTTTGTGTGTGTAGGAATATGGAATCTTTGTTTGACTCAGCAAACAATATCCACTCTCGGACCATCCCCAGACATTTTAGCAGTCGACCATTACATGTTAAACTATTCTCCTAATAGCTTAGTCATGGTGCCTTCTCTGGACTTTTCTTGCTCTCTCAGCATGGTCTCTTGCGATAAATTTGGAATAATGGCTTTCTTTATCCATCCCTCATTGCAGCCTCTCCCCTCATTCACCTCTAATGTCATCTTCTCTTTCTTTCTGTACCTAGCCACCCACACTGTAGATTCTCTTCCAAATCACTGAAGTTGTAGGAACAACCATGACTGGGAATGCCAGTTATACCTTTTGCTAGTTAAAAGGCAGTGGCAGCTTCAGAATCTTCAACAGGACTTGTGCTTCTCCAGTGTCTAGAGATCTCACATGGGAATGTGCATGCTATTCAACCAATCAGTCCTTGCACTTTGGCTCTCAGCATGGGTGCACATAGATAACCGAAATAAGCTTATGAACTTTCATGGATTAACTACATTTGTCCTCATTTATATATCCCATTCATACTCTCTCTTACACACCACATATAAGAAAGGGACCTGAAACGGCACAAACTGGATCCAGTGATAAGAATCATATTAGGCATACTCTGTATGGACCTTGGTTAAATGCATGAAGTAATGGCTAAGACGTGGATCAATCAATTGATTTAATGACTGAATGGGTAAGTTATTAATTGGTGTATTGAGTAACTGCCTGACTGATCGTTTCATACGTGAAACGTGTTATTGCTGCCTTGCTAACTTTGGAAATGGGTGAGGGGAAGAATCCTGCCTATTGTACATCGAAAGAGGGAGAGGAACATTATTCCAAATTCTAGCCATATCCACAAACCCGTTCACCACACTTAAATATTCCCAAGACCTAGAATAAGGAAGAGGGCTTAAAGATTGAAGGGCTGCTAAGGATTTTAATAAAAGTAACAATAATCCTAGGGTAAGGCTGCAAAGTCTCGAGCTAGCAGGCATGAAAGGCTTAGTATTAAAAAAATTGTGATTACCTAAATTGTGAATGGAAATAGGGAATCGCTATTTGTAAAACCCTAATGCACATGTAAGAATCATTTCCTAAATGCGAACTGTGAATTTAGTTAACAGTAATTACCATCAACTTCAAGCTGATGGTAACCTTGTACAAATTTTGAAAATACATTTTTCAAAGTGCCATGTTGCGCACATGTGCCCCTAGGGCATGTATGCACTTTACATGGCCACAATTTAAATTTTGGTAGTGCTTCAGGGGGCCTTAGGCCCCCGGACACCCATGGCTTTGCATTCGCTAAATTGCTGGTACCAATTAGGTAATCGCAAATTAGCTAATGCACCATTTGGACCTATGGGCCTTTCGGCACACGGGTGAAAATTGAGTCATATTATCTAATGGCGTTTTGCTATTTACCGAATCGCTATTAGGTATCTCTTGATAAATCTGACCCTAAATCTTCCCGTGCCTAACAAAATGAATGTGTCTGTCTGTAATGCAATTTATTTATTTATTTATTTAGGGCATCTTATATAGCGCACAGATACCCTAACGGGGTGTCCCGGCGCTCCTGTGAGTACTAAAGCTATGTCTGACTCAGATGGAGCTTAACAGAAGAGAAAAGTTTTTAAAGCTCTCCGGAAGGGGAGTTCTTCCTGTATGGACCGAATGGGCAAGGGAAGCTTGTTCCAGTGGGTGGAGGCACAGACTTGGAATGTTTTTCCCCCGAACGTACTTTTTTGAATCTGGGGGTGGAGAGAAGGTGTTTAGAACTGGAACGAAGAAGTCTGGTGTTGCTGTAGGAAGGGAGGCAGGAGGAGAGGTATGCAGAACCCTTTCCCCTGACTGCTCGGTGGGCCAAAGTGAGCGCTTTAAATTCCGCCCTTTTATGGACGGGAAGCCAATCAAACTTTAGCCTGTGAGGTGTGATATGTTCACGAAGGGGGAGGCCGCAGACCAGACGGACAGCAGCATTCTGGACTGTCTGGAGACGCCGGTGAAGACCCAGGGATATATCTAGGTACACGCCATTGGCATAGTCCAGATGGGAGGTGATCAATGCCTGAACAATTGTTTTCCTGGTATGACTCGGAAGAAAATTGATGAACTTTTTCACCATCCTTGGCAATTGGTGCTCATGCAAAGCGCTCTGATACCTTTGTGGTCGAGTTTGCGTCATATAAAACTCAAAAATAAAAAAAGTGAAACAGTGGGCATATTTCTCGAGTGATGCGTTCTGTCAGTAGAAGTCACACCCAAAATCGATGATTTATAAAAGAAAAGACCACGGTGTGAGCTTTGTACCGTTCCGGACTCAGAGACAACCGCTGACCTTGACTATGGCCAGTGTGCCTGTTTTTTTTTTTTTTTTTTTTTAAACCTTTATTGAAAGACACGTATAAGTACAAGCGCTGGCCTACAACCACAGGGGCCGGCCGCAAAGTCAGGAGAATCAAAATAACAAAGCAATGTATACGATAGGGTAAATACAGGATGGATGCAAATAAAGTCGTTACATCGCCAGCGCCAGGATAAAGGAGGTTTCATTTTACATTATATAAAGGAGGCAGCAACCATATCTACCAGCGCGTCATGCAACATATACAGAAAAGAAGGGGGGGGGGCGGGAGGGAAATAGCCCCCCACGCAAGCAGACGACCACAGTAGGGCAAAGCCCAAAGACCTCACACGCCCATACCAGGTGCAGAATAGAGGAAGAATACCAGCAAACAAATAAAGTGGACGCCACACGTACAGCCCACCCGCCCCGAAAAAGGAGAAAGTGCAGACGCTAGCGAAACAGAGGAGTAAACACCAAGGGACATAGCCCACCCCCTGGAAAAGGCAAAAAAGGGGCCATAGAATAAAACAAACTAAAATAACAAACACCCCCCCCACCCTACATCACTGTAATGGCTACGGCCTACCCCACTAAACAGCGTGCCTGTCGCCCAGAGTCACACGAAATATAGAAAAAGAGAAAGGGAATTATAACGAAGAAAGAGAGGGGAATAAGAAAAGGAAGGAGAGGAAAAGGAAGAAAGAGAGAGGAGAGGAGCCAGCGACCGAGACATAAAACACTACCCCCCCGCAACAATAATGCACTAATCGAGGTCGAAAAGGAGAGTCAAGAAAAGCCTACACCAGGATGTAAACAGGAACCATCCAGAATAACGAGGCCCGGAGATGCCATGTAAAAAGGGTCCCACAGACATCCGGGCACGATCACCCCTGTCCACTTTTATGAAGAGTCGAGCTTCCCAACCCCGCCACAGCCAAAAAACAGCAGAACACAGTGGGTCCATACCAGTCAGGAAAAGCCGGTGGGATCTCCGCAAAACAACGTCCCGGCAAACTAGAAGCAACCAGGAGAACTAGGCAACAGTCAGAATGCAAAAGTTCCTCAAAGATCCACGTGGTCAAGCACAGTATCTGGGCCGTCCAGCACGAAGCAAAGAAAAAAGGATGTAGAAAGCACTGCAGCATCGGCACCGGGTCCGCTAGATCCCATAGAATCGAGCACCCAGCCGGAGATCCCAGCACAGCCGCCGGCGAAGTTTCAGGCAGTACAATTCGGGGAGACGACACTTCGTCACAAAATGGCGGAGCCACCATGGCAGCTATCCGCAACTCCAAGGCTCGACATTTCAAGGACAGGTCGATCCGCAGAGCAGACAGGGCAAACCAGATAGCACTCCGAGTAGGGGCCGCCCAAACCAAACGAGGGCTGGAGAAAGCAAATGCGGCAACCTCCCTGTCTCTAGGAGAAAGACACCCCGAGGGGCCATCCGCCATCTTAAGTACAGCACCCTCCGCCATCGCCGCAGGTTCTTCCAAGTCCATCAGGAGCACCGGCGGCCCCAGGGCTCACCGCCAAACCGCGGCGGATGGCGCTCTGCGGAGAAAGGAGAGTCACCAGAAGAACGGGCGTGCTCCCCACAGCACTCGGGGGAAGCCCAGCACCGGATCCCGGGCGGGACTAACAACAGGAGTGGGTTTCTCACTTGAGGGGTGCCGGACAGCGCGGCTTCTCTTCTTCGGGCCGGTAGGCGAACGGACATGCGGGGTGGCCCACCAGCGGGGGCGGGTCTGCCCCGGGGGTCCCGGCCCGCGGCTCTCAGGCTCCCACCATCGGGTCTCTCCACCGGTTCCGGACCGCCGGCACTCCGATCATCTCCGGGCAGGCACAGCACTCGAGGCCCCGGCGTCAGGGCCGGGAAGGCCAACAAAGTGACCAGGGCAGAACGCCGGAATCACTGCACGCCAGAGCCCCGGAAAAGGATGGTAAGTGACGGCTCTTCCTCAGTGACCAAATTCGGAACACCCCGAGCAGGATAAAATACAGGATAAGTGGCGGGGAGGAAGAGATCACGGAGCGAGGCGGTTATGCGACCGTTCCGATCGCCATCTTGGCTCCTCCCCCCAGTGTGCCTGTTTTTAAGTGAAAGGAGGTGTACAGATGGGAATGTGTTCAATTAGCTAATGATGTAAATACATATTAAATACATAGGTGCATATTTACAACCCCCTTGCAACACTTTTAAGCCACCATTGAGTCACTTTTCTGACGCATGGGAGATGTAAACAATGCGCCACCTTGTGACACATTTACAACCTGACGCATTCAGGGAGATGTGTCATGTTGTAAAGCCCTGCGCCATATTATACCTGCATCAGGTATAATGTATGCAGGGTGGGCGTTCCAACGCAAGAAAGCCTCATAAAAGTGAGGCAGTAAAATCTACAAGATTTCACTGCACCACTTCTACGAAGCGACTGCATCAAAACATTACGCCTGCTTGAAGCAGGCGTAAGGAGTCACACAACACAAAAGGTACAGGCCTTCCTGAGAATTGCTGGAGCTACGTCGTGCTTGTGACACAACTCCAGCAATGTGTTACCTTTGCGCCAACAGATGTGTGACACATCTGTCAATCCTTGGACCACAGTGTAAATGTGACGCATCCATGGCGGCGCAAGGAAACTGACGCATCGCTGTATTAACGCAGAGATGTGTCAGTTTCTTGTAAATCTGCCCCATAGTTTTTGTTTTGTTTGTATGTGTGTGATGTTTTTGTGTATATGCGTGTGTGTGCACGCGCCTACGAGGGTGGAGGGATGACGGGTAATATATGGTGATTTTCGCCATGGCCAGGAAAACTCTAGGATTGGCTTGCGCAATTATTTCTTACCTGAGTCCAAGGTATCTGTCTTCATGATTGACAGTCGTACATAAAATGATTATAACATTATTTCAGTAGAGTTTACGATCTAACAAAGTGATAATAGCTACTAATGAAAGTTGGTATATTTTAAAATGGCGTTTCATCAAAATGTTAGATTGTTCTCATTAGGTCGGCCTTTTAGAACTGCCAAAATTTGCAGATGAATTTCTAATTTTCGGATGACAAATGAGGGCACAGTTCCTGCCTTTTACCGCTGTTCTGTAGATCTCCCTCTGATGTACTCTGTCTTGTGCTCCCAGTTAAACGCTGAGCTTCCGAAAGAGAACGTCTCTCTCACACCTCCGCAGACATCCGAAACCAGAGCAAAATTCACCAAGTACTAATGCTGTACATGTAGTGATGTGAGAAAGTGATGCGCGTGTCTGCCAGAGCTCAGTGATTGTGCTAATGTAACCCCTTCTCATGTAAAATTGTGTTTTAATTAAAAAAAGCTGAATTGACGGAACCTAAAAAAAAAAATTAATTAAGATGATGTTTGCTGACTTCTCAATCGGTTAGCTCCATTATTTGAGCAACACGCATCAAATTGAATTACCCTTTGCAGAGGCTTGCTAAGCTCATTCACTCCACTTTTATATGCACAAGAAAGGTCGAACGTTAGCATAAAATAGAATAAATACTTGAAAATGAACTGTGGGTTTGGGTAGGGTGACACGATGACTCCACATCAATGATACGCCGTTGTGCTATTCCTGGACTTTGCTTTTACATATCAATGCATTCTGGGAGTTGTAGGCCTGGCTCACTCGAATTGAACCCACTAGACCAACACACCTGTAAACAATGATATGTAAAGATAGAGCCGAGGAATGGAAAAGTGGCGTCCCAGTCAAATTGGTGTCATTTGATTACCTTAGTTCTAGTCTCTGACATTTAAAGCAGCCGTGTTATGCAGGTCCATATACGATTAACTGCTCCAATCCAGGATTTTTGTTTGCATTCTGAAGTTCATAATCCTCATTTTATTAAGGCGAAACGAAAAAGCAAACACCCCTGAGTGCACAAAAGAAATCTGAATTGCTCTTTTTTTTTTAATTTGGCAAGATTCTGGCACCATGATTTAGAGAGAGCTGATCAGTAATATGATTTAGTGCCAATTTGTGTCAAAAATGATATGTGAAGCAGTTCAAAGGCAGCTCTGGAAACATTGTTCAAATTAGTAGCTCACTGCAGGAGACTGTGACTAGAATGGGCGGGGGGGAGGGGGGAGGGGGGATAGAGAGGGGAGTAGGGACATTGTTGGGTGGTACCGGGACATTCTGTACTAAAAGTAGACATCCAGTTTGCAGCCCGCCAGAAAAATGCCATCTGGCCCTGGTTTGCACGCATGCTAAAATTATTTTGGCTGGTAATTTATTGAAGACAGAAAAAGTCTTGGATTTTGAGCCAATAACATTTTGCATGTA
Organism: Lissotriton helveticus; assembly: GCF_964261635.1. NCBI lineage: Eukaryota > Metazoa > Chordata > Amphibia > Caudata > Salamandridae > Lissotriton > Lissotriton helveticus. Next base: position 976,969,316 of record NC_136072.1, on the reverse strand, counting down.
TTTTTAGGTACTTAATGTCAATTTTAAAATTGAAAAAAAACGACAAGTCCCAGAATGCAATAGTCTATTTTCTGCAAAGGCAAGACAAATGGTAGTTGTTACACTAAACCAGGGCTACTTGGTTGCTATCAGACAACTCTGAATTGAAAGAATAGAATCTAAAATGACCCCATGACTTAACTGTTTAATGTTTCTTAGAATATAGTTTCTTAATCTTGTCGAAGCGCTCCAGCATTAATGGCACAGTACTAAAATGGTTCACCTCCTTCCTTCAACACCGCTCGCAACAAATTTAAATCAACTACTGTCTCTCGAAGCCAACAACAGTCTGTTTCCGTTTCATAAGTCTTTATTTCGGTACAGTTTACCATAAAAGACATCCCAAAGTAAAACACACAGAATAACATTAAAACCAACATAATGCATGAATCACATAATACACAGTACATTACAATACATCACTGGCTGTTCAATAATAAAAATATTAATAGTATTAATAATAAAACAATAGACTATCAGACTAGCTAGTACTGTACATATGTTTAACTCTAATTAGCCAGGACCAGCCTAGAAATGTAGCTACTGATATGGCCACCGGGAGAGATGTTACCATCCCTAACAACCTTAAGGCCTCATCTGCCCCTCTGGTCTTAAGCTTCTGGCAAATCGGTTTTAGCCATTTTTTCCGTGGGCCAACATATGCAGGGCATACAAAGAAGAAATGACCGAAAGTTTCCTTCTGGTCTTGACACCATGGGCATGAATCCCCACCCCCCCCCCTCCATTTGTGTGTAAACGACCTCAAGGGTAGCGTTCCTACTCTAAATTGATGGAAGAGTTTCCTATCAATGCTCTTTCGTATGGCATCCCAGTAATTCTCCATGCTTGTATCCACTTTATGGCTCAGAAATGTACCAGAGAGGGTTAATGAGCTATGTTCCATAATCAGTCTATTTCTATATGCGGCCAAAAACTGATCTTAGATATCCTTTTTTCCCGGGAACACGCTGGTCCTGGGATCGGACCATAGCTGAATAAGGCCCATATCTGACAGGGTAGATTTGACCGCTTTGAACCAAGGAATATTTCCACTACCCACTATTCACCAACAACAGTCACACTTGGGGTCCCGCAAGGTTCGATCCTTTCACCGGCCCTCTTCAATCCCTTCATGGAACCCCTCACAATCATATTGAAAAAAGCTGGAGTGAATTACCACCTTTACGCTGATGACACCCAGATCTATTTCAAAATCAAATCACCCAGGGACATCCGACACCTCAATGTCACTCTAACTGAGATCCAAACTTGGTTCAACGCTAACCACTTAAAGCTCCACCCAGATAAAACGGAACTAATCCTATTCTCTCCAAAAAGCAACCACCAACCAATCCAAGAGTGGCTCAAGAATCTGGTTGCCCTAAACTGTCCTCTCATCCTATCAGACTCAGTTAAGTCTCTAGGCATCACCCTTGACAAGCTCTTATCAATAGAGGTCTACATCAAAAACTCTGCAAAAGGTGCGCTTTTCTCACTAAAACACCTCAAGAAATGGAAACCTTTTCTTCCCCATGATGACCTCAAGACAGTAGTTCAATTCCTAGTTCTCTCTAAAATCGACTACAGGAACGGCATCCTAACAGGAACTCCAAAATCTCACCTAGCCCCACTGAGGGCAGTGCTGAACATGGTCATTCGACTCATATCTGGAGTAAAAAGATTTTAACACATCACTCCAGCACTCAACTGCCTCAACTGGCTTCCTATGGAAGGGAGGTGTATTTACAAGCTGGCCTGCATCACACACAAACCACCCAGTACCAATCGTTTTCTGGCAACGCTCCCAGGATGTGGAACGCTCTCCCTAGAGTATTCAGATGCAACCCCTCCTCCTCCTGTTTCAAAAAGGACCTGAAACTCCATCTCCTTAACAAATACTTTCCTGACCAACGTCAACTAACCTAGACTTCAATATCCGAGTTGACTCCTCTCTCTCTTGACATTCAAGGATAGTTGGTGACCGGACTGTGTTAGCCACCTTTGTTTGTTTTCTCTCCCTCCCCTGCACTGTTTACCTATTTTCATGTTGTATTTTGTTTTATCTCTGTTTTGCTTCCTTACTGCCTTCCTACTATGTAATGCAATTTACTTCTGTTTTTACAGTGTGTATGTAAAGCTCTCTGATACCTACGGGTCAAGCTAGCGCTATATAAAACTTTAAAAATAAAATTAAAAATTAACTATGTCTATCGTAAATTCAGCTCTCCGACAAAGTACACAAGGGGTATTGTACCCCTACCTTCCTGTGAAAGATATTGTATGTCACCATGAGTTCTATTACTCTAAATTTTCATGACCCTTTGAGATAATGGTGTTCTAAAGTGATGTGCAATATCACTTTAAATAAGCAGTTAAGTATATTGTATTGTATCCCATATAATGACTGGCTAACATATTTGTAATTGGAAGTGGCACGGTAGCAGAAAAGCTCCTGCAGTGAGCAGTCTCTGCCTGCAGTATGGTCTGTTTTCCGCTGCCCAGCCCTGCTGAGGCTACTGGGGAGCAGTACATATTCCTTAGCAAGAGACACCCTCCCTCCTTCCCGGGATAGCCTACCATTGGCCTTGGCTTTGTGTTTGAAGTCTTTGTCCACTCAGGGCAATTCCCCACTGTTGATTGTATAGATCTCCATCTTTTGTGGGGCTGGGTTCAGAGCCTGGGTAAGGATCTCGAGGCAGGATGGCAAGCAAACTTTATCTTCCCTTAAAGTTGAGTGGGAAGAAAGGCAGCATTGCTGTGGGTCAAATCAGTTCTGCTAGTCTGTCTCCTGTTTCCACTGGCAGCTGAAAAGCCTGTGGGAGTACGATAAACAGACATTGCACCCAGTGGCGGACACCGCATGCTTAACGTTCAGGGTAGGCGGGGTGGGGTTAGTGGGGGTAGAGGGTGGGGTGAGGAATTGAGGATAGAAATTATATATTTTTTAAAACATATGTCTCGCTGCCCCAAAGCTGATGGCGGCCTCAGTGCTCCCCGCAGTCTCTGGGAAGGCACAGGCTCCCCTCCCAATCCAGATGCTGCTCTCTATTGTATTGTATTGTATTGTAATTGCATTTATATAGTGCTTACTACCCCTGATGAGGTGTCAAAGCGCTTTTTCAGCGAGTAGCACACTACTCCGGGACCCATAGAGGATTAGTGTTGAATTAGTATAGTGAAACATGCAAGTACATTTTAAGTGGTGGATAGGTTAGTCAGTTAATTGGATTTGGAATGATAGCAGAGGGATAGAGGAGGACAAAGGTTTGTATTTATATAGCGCTTGTTGATGCACGCTATTCAGGAAGCCTATAAAGGATTAGTGGTGAATTAATATGGTGAAATATGAAGTAATTTGAGTGGTGGATATTAGTCAGTTACTTGGAGTGAGAAGAATAGCAGAGGGATAAAAGGGGAAGAAAGATTTGCATTCATATAGCACTTGTTACCCCTGATGGGTGTTGAATCGCTTTTCTGGTGAGGAGCACGCCACTCCGGAACCCATAAAGGATTATTGTTGAAAATTAGTATAGTAAAATAAATATGAAGTAATTTGAGTAGTGGATATGTTATTCAGTTATTTGGGTAGTATATTAGTATAGTTTAATATGGAATTTGAGAAGTGAACATGTTAGTCTGTTAATTTCGATTGAAAAGGATAGGGGAGGGATAAAAGAGTGAAAGTTTTTTTTTTTTAAGTCTTAGCAATAGGAGGAGGCTTTTGGATGAGTAAAAAGGAGTTTTGGAGGGACTCAGAGGAAAGAGTTTAGAAAGGTTTGTTTTAGGGGATCGGTATAGTAAAAGATGTGTCAAATGATGCAAGGATGGGTAGAGTAGGAGAGAGTCTAGAAAGGCTTATTTTGGCAATCATAGTAGTGGTTTGGACCCAATGAGAGAGTGGATGTAGAGGATATATTGATAGATATATAGGATGAGAGATAGGGTAGTGTATTGGAAGGAGTAGTAGAAGAAGTTTGAGATGAGTCAGAAGGTTGGGCTAGAAGATATATTGAGCGAAGTATAGGCTGAGAAAAAGGGTAGTGCATTGGAAATGCTAAATTAGAAGAAAGTGATAAATATATATATCCATAATTACATTGAAAGTATATAGATACATAAAGGAGGTAAGTATATGTAGATTAAAGATATTGATAGAGGCACAGGATGAGAAATAGGGTAGTGCATTGGATATGCTTTTTCAGGAGAACGTAACAGACACACAGATCCAAGTACATGGAAGGTACATAGATGCACAATGGAAGTATGTACATGTAGACCAAAGATTATTTTTATTTATTTATCATTATTATTTTTTCTCACAACAACATAATTATTTTACATGTTTATACAAAGTAATACACAAAGATAGGTACATATCTATAGTGGGGAAAAAATGCTAGTATACAGAGGGATATGCTGTAAATTTCTGTTTGCTTATGGTGCTTATGTGGGAAAGAGCCAAATCTTGAGTAGTTTTCTGAAGATAAGGTGGTTGTCGATGGACCTTATATTGGGGTGTAAAGAGTTCCATAGTTTGGCTGCTTGAACAGAGAAGGATGTGCCACCCATGTTTTTTTTTCTTGTATGGTGGGATTTTGAGGCGAGATGCTCCTTTAGAGAGGAGGTTCCTTTGTTGAATGTGTTTGTTGATTTTATTCCTGATGAAGAGCGGGCCCATTCCATGTATTGCTTTTGTTTGTGATACAAAGCAGCTTAAACGTGGATCTTCTGGCAACCGGTAACCAATGCAGGGCTTTCAAGGCAGGGGAGATGTGGTCTCGTGGTTTGATATGCAAGAGTAGTCTGGCAGCCGAGTTCTGAATCCGTTGTAGTCTTTTCATGGTTGTTAAAGGAGATCCGTGGTAGAGGCAATTGGCGTAATCAAGTTTGGACAGAACAAGGGAGATAGTAGCTCGGACCTTGTGTGGAAATCCCAAATGAGGGAAAATTCGTTGAAGCTTTTTTATAGTAGCAAAACTTGATCTTGCTAGTTTATCCACTTGGGCATTCATCGACAGCTTGGAGTCCATGGTCATTCCGAGGTTTCTTACTTCCTTCGATACTTTAGGCAGTGATCCCAGTTCATCAGGCCATGCGGCAAGCGGGTTGTAATGTTTCCAATCGCCACACGTGAGTATTTCAGTTTTTGAAGCATTCAATTTGAGATGGCTCTAGGTCATCCACTGATCCACGGCTCTGAGACAGCTGAAAATTAGTGATTTTCCAATGTCTTTGGGGCATTCCAGTTGAAGGAGTAGTTGCGTGTCATCTGCATAGTTATAGCACATGAGGTGAAATGTATTGATCAGTACTGGTAATGACTTCATGTAGATGTTGAAAAGCATGGGCGAGATGATAGAACCATGAGGGACCCCTGCTTTTGTGGAGTATGGTTTGGACGAGAAAGGTGTGTCTGCCGTTAAGACACTGCCTGGGAGCCTGTAGCTTTTTTCCAACCCAGCTATGAACACACAGGGATTGGAGAAATAGAAGTGTGCATGTCTATTTGGCTGCCTGTAGACGGCCGGCCAACCGTACATGCACACTTCTAAGTGCCCACCACTCCTGCCTGTCATTGCCAGGCCCGCTCACATGCATGCACCATCAGCCAGAGCCCATCACAGAAAAATGTACTATTATTGTTTTAATATAATTTTATGGTTTTTGTCACTGACTCGCATCAGTGTGGCAACACTTCTCCACCATTAGAGATGAGCAGCCCCTGAATGCACCTCTCAAATGCAATTATGATTGTTTACGAAGCTCCCTTCTCCTGCAGGAGTGGCCACAGACTAGTGAAGGTGTAGAGCCTCCGAAACTGAATGATAGGGGTGATTTGGTGCTTAGCCCCTTGCCTCCTCGTTAGGTGGGATTGGCATTTGGAAGTAGGTGGGAGGCAGGGTCATAAAAACCTTACATGGAGGGAAGAAATGATCTGCCTGCAGCAGAAGAATGGTGAGACTCCTTCATCGCCCTGTTGAGGTGAGGGGAGAGTGGGGGGTCATAGAACACAGTGAGCAGAAGCGATTATGAGGAAATTCCAAGATTAATTTCTCACTTGTAATAAATAATTACAAGCGAGTAGTGTGGTTATGTTTTCTGATGTCACAATAAACCTGCAATCAAAAAACAAGCTTCGGGCTCTCCTGATATTACACTTTCGTATTTATATACATTTAATTACTTGATTATGCATCAAGCATTAACACACTCAAAGTTCTTGTCACCTTTTAATTGCGTTCCCTCCAAACAAATGTCTCACCTAACCGAATGTTTGCAGAAAACAGATCAAGGAAAGCAACTACCTTTGCCTCTAGCTGTAATAACCTTGGCTCTCTTTCTTCTTTCTGACAGTCGGTAGGAAGCAGTTTATGAAGTTTGATTGGGCCACTAATGCTGCAAACGTGCTTGGCTGCGACTGTGAGGAGCTGTCGACGGCCGTCTTTAAACACCATTTGAAGCAGATAATCGAGCAAGTCACATCTGGAGTTAAGCGACTGAGCCAAGATGACGAGAGGAATGCAGGTAGGAAAAAACAACCCTTCCTTCCTTGGCCTCTCGGCTCAAAATGCTAATATGGGTGCAACTCAATATGTGGTGAGAATATGGTTGTCTGTGAAGTACGTACTTCTCAGTCAGATACATTTTCTTTACGTACAACACAATTCAGATTGTTTTAGCCAGGCCTATGCATGTCAGTCTTAATAGTTCTAGCTTACACATCAAGACATCCCTGTTGGCATCTAGCATACATTAAGAGATATTCTACGGTTGAAACTGAGGTGTAATGAGGCAATATTGAACAGATGCACTTAAATGTCATCAGGTAACCCAGAAGCATCCCCAAAGATGCACCATTGTGCAGCCATTGTCATTGCTCACTGAAGACTGTCATTCCCCTTCCCTCAGTTTTGCACCTGACATTTGAGTTCCAGGGTTTCAGGTGCCTCTGCGTGTGTGCAGGTGACGTTCAAGGATGAGCTTTTGCCAGCTTTGACATCTGCCACTGAGCGGACTCTTCCTGTATGTCAAAGCGCTCTCTGGTGGGCGGTAGCCTAGCAACCAGCTCAAGTATCAGTCTGAAAGGAACACGAGATGCCCACAATGATTTAAGGACTCCAGAAACGAGGACACATGGCATTCTGAGATATGAAGTTGTTTGAGATAGTATTAGCATTTGTAGGAGTTCAGTTCAAATTACATAAACCCATGTCTTTATTATCTCATATAAATTTATAACAGGTGGCAATGTAGGACCGTATTGCACGTTACCTATTATGTATGTTTTGTGCTCAAAAAGGTGTTATCTTCAAGTGCGCAGCTAACAATGGCCAGTTGTTGAAGGTAAAATGTTAAGGTTTATTTTTCATGAATAAAATGTGGCTAACAAAATTAATAAGGCAAAAGGCCGGTGGATTTCTGCGATTTATGTTAACGCAATTTTGTAGCTGCAGTCCTTTCAACATAATTATAGATGTACAACATTTGTCAAATATTTTGTCACGTAATTTGCAGATTTCACAAACAATGTTGCCAGAGAGTGTTCCAAATTCTTTTTTTACCTCTTAATTCAGATAAACTTGTCAAATAATTTAATAATGCTAGTGGCACTCACAATGCTAAAGTTCTGAACAGTGGTTTGGGACCTGCCACTATGATGATGAAACCCATATTCCACGGGGAAGCCTGTCAAATATACGTTTTTTATGCTGCTACATTTTGTGTAATAAAATTGTCCAAACATGTTATATACCCATATAAACACACACATAACTGCATTCAGTGGAGTGAAAGTAACTGTGGTCCTTTAACACATGTTATTTGGACAAAGTGAACTAATAAAAACATTTACTACTACAGTGATTGAATATTTGTACTACCTTTCCCCAGCATTGGCAAAACTGTGTATATTTGTGATACAGTGCATGCAAATTGTATTTGTGAATGTCTTTCTTTACAATTGTTAGCACATTAAAGCCTGATCTATTGTTTTTGTCAGTGCTTGTTAGCAACAACTTGTTTTAGGAAATGATGTGTTAATTACCTGAATAGTTGATTGCCAACTTGGCCTCCTGCCAAAAATAATACATACACCAGTGGTGGCCAGCATTGCTCGAGGGTGGTGAGGCAGGTGCGGGCGCGGGATGGGGTCTGGTGGGTGCAAGTGGGGGGGGCTCAAGGTGAAAAATAAATAGACACTTACCTTGCCGCCGGTTCCCGCGTCTCAGTTTCAGCTCTCCTCCATCATGCTCCAGGAACAGGAAGCACAGCTAAGCTCCCCTGACCACTCACAAGGCTGCAATGCAGCATTGTGATTGGTAAGAAGCCAGGCTCCCCTGACCAATCACAATGCTGCGATGCAGCATTGTGACTGACAATCATCCAGGCTCCCCTGGCCAATCACAACGCTGCAATGCACAGCCAGGGAATGGGGGCATGGGCATGTCCTCCACACAGGCTGTAATGCAGCCTGCATGGAGAACAGGGAAAGTGCACCTGACTGTTTGGCCAGCCCTATGTGCACTTAGGAGTGGGCAAACCACTCCTCCCCTGCCCTGCTCTGAGAATGGAGCTGCCACGCCCGCCCGCAAAGCAGCATGGAAACATAAAATGATAATAACTAATTTCCTTCAATTGCACTGCTTAAAAGCAGTGGGGAACGCTCCTCCGCCATAGCCGAGGAGCCGCCACTGACATACACACTCCACCAAATCTGCTTGCCCTAGATTCAATTGAAACAAAGCTCACATACAACAGGTTGAGTCTAAACTGCTTTCAACCATATTTGTATTTCCTACCAGCTACATAGTAACTTCTTTATTCAGATGGGGGACTAAGCAATCACAATTGCAACACACGGTTTGAATTATCTGATTACCAGATCGTTGGTACACATCTGCAAGGGCAAGGATGGATACTTATGTGGCACTCAAGAAAATGTTCTCATTGGAGGTGGGGTTAGGAATGCATCGCAGATGTCCCATGACCCCAAAGACCAACAGCATTGATCATACCCCAAATTTACTCTGTTTGTTAAAAACCAGGCAACATCCACAATGTACTGGTTGCTGCAACCTAGCAGGTTAGCTGGTATTGCCTCCACCTCTTCAGCCACAAGTCCCATTTGTGAAAAATGAACCCGCTATCGGGGGTTAAAATGCCCAAGTTGGTGCACTAACGGCACAGCAACCTCACGCAACATGACGCAACGTGTCGGTGAGGTGCGTGAGTCCTGTGCCATTGTGATTCACTGTACATTGTGGAAAATAAGGGACAATCTCCCCTAAGGATCCTGGCCCCCACTTGTTGTCCTGTCAACACACAAATACACCGCAAACTGCTCAGACACAACGTCGGATTCAAATCAACCACAAATTAATATGGATTTCTTAATATTTGCACCCTATGATTTTTTAGTTCGGTGAAGGTGTTTACCCATCACTACTGCTACACCATGTTTTAACCATCTTGGTATTGGATCTCCAGTTTGTATCCACCATGAGTCCGGTTTAGCGTGTCCACATATCTTAAATGTGAGAGATTGTCTCTCTTATAAAAATGGGAACCCCCCACAGCATAATAGATAGTGTGGAGCAGATACCCCATGACTCCCCTAACACAAATAATCATCCACATAATTACTCCACACCTAACAAACAGATAACATTGGGCTTAGGCAAACTGATGCTACCAGGGGACTTAGCTGCTACTACCTCAGACTATCAATAGATGAATGGTTGCCCCCCCCCCATCAACTCCCATACCCTAAATCATTAATATGCACATCCTCCTGGCATAAAATTATTTGATGAAGTTTTCTATAGCATCCTTTGGTGATATTGAGAATGTGGGAGGCAGCAGTAGGAGAAAGAAACAACTGTAGATAAAGTGACATGATAATCTCACAACATCACCATGCAACATGGAGCAGGGGTGCTTGATTGCTCATCCCCTTACCCCACCCACACAAAATTCAGCTAAGTTCAATGCCTGTACACAGTGAATGCATATGTAATCTTGCATAGCAGTCAGAGGGTAGCTAAAGTAATATCACAGACCCTAGAAGCCAGAGGGGAACACATGGTTGATTTTACACATTTCCTTCTAACTTGCCCCTCAATCAGAGTGGAGAAGCTTGGAAAGGGCAAAAAGTAAAAAATACGCTATAAAGTTTTCTGAGCCTTCTTTTTTCCTTTCTGCTGTCCTCATGCTGCCGTCAGGACTACTTGTACTAGGGTAAGAGAGGTAATGCCAGGTGAACTAAAAGGAAAGCCAGGTGTTAGAAGCTGTGACCCTGGGTAATCCATAATTTAAACCTATGCAATTCCTCTATCACGGTTACTCTTGTTTGTTGAATGAGAACAGAAAATTACTAAAAAGATGTTGAGATGATTACATTCTGCTTTTCACCACAAAACGTTCATTTAACGCTTGTTCATGCTACAGCAGAAGGATATGAAATTTATTCTTACAGGTTCTCCAGCATTTACTTTTTTTTACCTTTTTCTGGCTTTTGTAAATACATTTGAATGATTGATTCACAAAAGGCCAGCATTAAATAGAAATTCTGATGGATACTTCTAACCCTATATTCCTCATTTTTAGAATATCCCAGGATCCATACTGGATCAGGAAGATTTGCATCATAGCCCATGCATGCCAGTAGCTCCTCCTCAGAAGCAATGATTGGAATCTCATGAAGGCGCCATCGAAGTACACTGACATCAGTTCTTTTCTTTCCCAGCCTTTGAATAAGAATCCAAGGTAGCTCAATCTATTTTCTCATCGGTTGATGAGTATTCTTTCCTAAAATATTCCAGTGTGCACGGGAACATGTCCCTCCTAACACTACAGGGTTAAAGCCTTGTAGGGATAATTTCCAACACATGTTGGTGACAGACCCTTCCGAGGAATGCCTCTGGTTTCTGGGTTCAGGCCGCAACTTCAATTCAAGAGGGGATTGTGCACTAAAGAACCCAAAAGGCAATCGGTCACAGCAAATTTAAGCTGTATGTCGCAGGAATTTATATAAGGTCTGGTTCTGAAATTGAGGACACAGACTTGTTCCTGGTCTCTGAGCTGGTACCGCAATAGGCCATCGTTATAATCCAAGTCTTTGGATAGGTTCAAATTGAAGAAAAAACACAAAACGTCCAAGAGTGCCTCATCCTAGCTTCACCACTCGCCTTCTGCAAGGATGTCAAAGTGCTCTCCCTATCTTGTTCTTGGTCCCCTATGGAGGAGCCGATTCCGCAACTAGTTCTGATGCACCCCAAATTGCTGGATCCATCAGCAACATCATAACAGATTGAACTTTGGTATCCAACCGGCTCCCTCTTGCATGGCTTTTGGCCCCATGGACCCAAGGAGCCCTCCAGTCGAGTTGCCACCAGTAGGTCCGCCCTCTGCACTGTCTGTGCTTCTTGAACCTCCTTTGAGTTTGGCTCCAGCTTCTAAGCCAACTCTACGACTTGTACGACTTAAGCACCAGCACTATTGATGCTAGTTGAGGGCATGCAACTTATTGTCATCACAGACCCACTTTGAGGGACCCTGCTTTTTTGACACATCACCTTACTCCTGAGAGCCTAATAGTTATCCTCATTTGTTTCCCGACTACCCACCTAGGCAGAAAGTCCCGAAAGAAAGGCTTAAGGAAAGAGGATTTTCACTTCCACTGGGCTCTCTTTTCATTCTGGCAAAGTCAGCTGCTTGCTAAGCAGGTATTCAGATGCCTTATTTGACTCACTGAAATCCTGCCAGCTACCCCAGAGGAATTTCATGCTAATTTGGCACAATACATCATCTGGCTAGGACTGCACACAAACGACTGCTTAGACAGAGTAATTGGCTATTGTGCAGTGCTTCGGCACCACATGTGAACGAGATCATCATGCTTCTCAGGTGATTTTTAGGCATTACTCATAGATGTGCCTTTCAACAAATGTTTCCCTTTCGGTGAATGTAGAGCTACTGCACACTTCCTTGGTCTTTCTACACCCACACAGCAATTTCTACAGTAAAGCTTCCCCTTTTGTGTCCTCATTAGGGGTTTTGTCTACAAGCAGCATCAATGCCCACCTCCAACAAAAGTCACACCATTCCTTTCAGAGTTGAGGTAGTAGATCAAGCAGCCAATGTCCAGGACTCAGGGACAGCGACTTCCCACTCCTAAACCCCTCCTGCAGCAGTCTCTATGCCTCTTTAGTTTCCCTATAATGGCACACAACCACAAAGTTGGACTTGGGATTAAACAATTACTTCAGGGGGGGGGAATATTCGATAGGTGGGTCCTACAGATATTACAATACGTCTATTCCCTGCCTTTCTTTCTGTCTTGCTGCAACTCCAACTCTTATCAGAGCAGCTTTCAGAGGACCATTTGTCTGTTTAGCGACAAGATATTCAGGCTCTTGTTGACAAAAAGTCATAGCCAGGGTCCTGACTTGAGAGATAGGAACTGGCTGTTATTCTCATTATATCCATCTTCTGAAGAAGGGTGAATGCATCCACCCTATTTTAGACCTTCATCCCCTTAACTTCTTCCTGTGGAAAGCCATACTCAAAATGCTCACACTGCCAATATGTTTCTGCTCTTGACCTTGGAAACTGGATGGTGTTGTTTGGATCCACAGGACACCTGTTTCCATACACCCATCCTGCAGGCCCATAGGCACTATCTGCAGTTCAAGGTGAGCTACTAGCATTTTCAGTTTGCCATGCTCCCTTTCACTTTCACCAGTGCCCATCAACTGTTTACCAAGGCAATGTCGATAGTCACCTCCCATCTTCAGGGATCAAGGGTGTCACTCTTCCCATACCTTGACGACTGAGTTTTGAGCCCCCGGCAGTCAGTCGTAGACTACCTCCAGACGATGGCAAACCTCCTTGCATTGCTGGGGTTCACAATCAACCTGAAGACGTTGCAGCTGACTACTACGCAGACACCCTCCCTCTTCAGAGCAATTCTGGATGAGGTGTGCTTTCAGAATATTCCCTCTGGATCAACAAGTCCAGGTCATTTTGACAAAGATCCCAATGTTTCAGCTTCTGCCCTGGGTCTCAGTGAGGGTGTTACTGAGGCTTCTTGGCCTAATAGCAATTCACCGGTTGTGATGTGCTTTTATAAAGGTCTGATCCACATATTTCCCCAAAGTCTTAACCTTAATCTGGACCCTACCTTTCTTATGTGCACCCTGTTTAAACTGTGCACAGCTGTCCCTTGTATCTCCTGACCCTGAAGACAATTCTCTTCATTGCAATCACATCAGCTCGTTGCATGAGTAAGCTTCAAGCTGTTTCAGTACAGCCGTCCTACACCACCTTCTTTCAGGAAAAATTGACACTTCAGACAAGGATAGCCATTCTACTGAAGACTGTGACTCTGTTTCAAATTAGTCAGCCTCTCACACGCCAATGTTCTTTTCTCCACCTCACCCCTTGAAACAAGAGGAGGGACTCCATTGTTTTGCACCACGAAAGAAGGCTGAACAGTTCCATGATTGGCATCAATGACGATCTGTTGTCTGTAAATGTTCTCTGGCATAAAGAAAGGCTAGGCAGTTTAGTGGAGGACAATATCCTGGTAGATAGTCCTCTGCATCAAGATCCTCTACCTGCTGGACAATAAGTACCTGCTCGAGGAATTGAAGTCTCAATCCACTAGCCAAAGCTGCTATTTCTGTGCTGACATGTGGAGTACCTGTCTAGGGTATTTGTCAAGCTGCTACGTGGGTATCAGTGTACACATTCACAAAGCACTACTGCCTTGACAGCCAGGTCTGGCGGAAAGGGCTCTTGGCTGTTCGGTCCTGCAGGACTTGTTAGTCTGAGTCATTCCACAGGCCTCCCACCGGGGAGGTTTTGCTTTAGTATCTATTATAACCGTAAGTAATCTAGTATTAGAAGTATCCACCAGAAGAACAAGTTACTTACTTGGTAATGCTCTTTCAGGTGGCTACTCCCTCTCACTGCAGATCTGCACACTGCCATAAACAATTGGTTTTTACTCTCCGTGTGTGAGTGCGCAGACAATGTTCACAGATGTACTGACATCAATGCTCTTGGGTGGGGTCTTTATGCAGTTCCAGTCATCACTTTTGGTTTGGTGTGGAGCAGAGTTGATGCAGAGCTGCACGATGCCACCTACTGGTACACAGGGGCCATGCTGAAAAATCTTTCAAATCCAGTCTGGCACCTTCGGATTTTCTTTTTCATTTCAAAAGAATTTTATTGTTATAAAGAAGCAAATGAAGATACAGATTATAAGTAAAAGTGATACAATTGATAACAGATGAGTAGCAATCAGAAGCTGACAATCAAAAATGAGTCATAGCAAATATATCGAAATATAGAAGCAGTCTGCCAAAAACAGAAAAAGTAATTAATAATATAAGTTAATATCTTAGGCAGAGTCTACCACCAAAAGTATCACTATCAGTTGGTATAATCAGGGGAAGAGAGGACAGGAAAGAAGAAGGAAGAAAGAATGAAACAGAAAAGGGAAAGAGTGGAAAAAGAGATAGAAGACAGATAAGGAGGAGGAAAAAGAAAGAAAGAGAGAAGGATTCCCAACGAACAAACCCGACAAACACAAGAAACAAGACGTCATTCATCCAGACAAATCGAAGGGATATTGGTCAACCAACCCCTTGGACGACAACTCCATATAGTTATCCAGAGCAGTCCAAACCCCACTTGCAATAGAGGGAGCCAGGTGAGCATGATCAACCGAGGTATGAGCACTTCGTAAAAAGGAAACCCAAGCCCACCAAGTATGATAAGAAACAGAGGAAAAGGATTTCCATTCCATAAGTATGACTTTCACTGCAATAGTCAATAGTAGATCCAACAGCTGTAAATCCAATGGATGCAAGGGTAGAGGGGTTGGAGCAGCTAATGGACCTAATAAAATGAATGGGAAAGAAAGTGGGAACTTAATATTAAAAATGATCATTAGGTGTTTGTGAATGAGGTCCCAAAAGGGTTGAAGGAGGGAGCACTCAAAAAACATATGCGGAAAGTCACCTGCCAATAAACCGCAGCTCCAACATAAGTTATCATCTTTGAGATTGAGCGAATGTAAGCGAACAGGAGTCCAATGAAGAAGGTTGACAGAGAAAAATTTAGATTGCATTAGCGATGGGGCGATTTTATTGAGAAAAGAAAATTTACCAATCAACTGCCAAGTGTCTGAAGAAATATGGTCAGTAAGACCATGCTCAAAATGGTGCAACCATTTTGTTTGAGCAACTGTCTGCGTAGGCAATGAAACAGTTGATAAAAATGTATAGATTTTAGAGGCTACATGACCCGATTTAGTCCAGATATGAAAGAGAGAAACCGTAGGAGAAGTAGGATGAAGACGCACCTTAGCCAGCGCTACTTTGATTTTAAGAAAGGTATAAAAATCTAAGTTAGTTAAAGAATATTGTTGAGCTAAGGAGGAAAAAGGTAGTGGCTCATTGTTAGCGCCATAAAGATGTTTAACAAGCGAGACCCCCTTAGAAGCCCAATAAGATATCAGAGAGGGATCAATATTAATTTTAATTTTAGAATTCCGCCAAATAGACGACCATCTAGATTTGTGAAGTGGAATCGCCACTTTCTTGTCTATTTTCCGAATCGCTGCAAGAGTATCCAGAATAATAGAGCGGGAAAAAGGGATGGACAAGGTAGACGCAGTGCAAAAGGAAGCAGTCGGTAATGGAGAAGCCAACTCCTGTTCTATTAACAACCAGGAAGGAATATGAATAGGGGGAGAAGAAAACCACAGAGCACCTTGAGACGCCAAAAAGGCAGTTTGGTACTTCTCCCAATCAGGAAGATTGCAACCCCCCATGTCATAAGGCTTCCGTAAGAATTTATAGGAAATTCTAGCCCGTTTATCATTCCATAAAAATTTAGAGGTTAGAACGTCAAGTTCATGAAAGAAGGAATCCGATAGCTTCACCGGGAGCATAGAGGACACAAAGTTAACAGTAGGTGTAATCATCATTTTAAGGGTCTGGAGGCGACCCCACCAGGAGATGTGTTTCGGGGACCAAGTGTCCAAAAGACGACGTACTTTAAGAATAGTCTGGGATTCATTATAAGTAATTGTAGCATATAAGGTCGAACAAAAATAGATACCCAAATATTTTAATTGTTTAGACTGCCATTTAAAACCAGCAGAACCCATATGCGTAGAAAAACAGTAGGCATTTAATGGGAACATTTCAGTCTTATCCCTATTTAAGGTGTATCCTGAGACCTTCGAAAAAAGGGAAATCGTATCCGAGATAGCAGGAATAGCCAAGGCAATATCTTCTGAAAAAATGAGGACATCATCCGCATACGCAGCAGTTTTAATACAATGAGGACCAAAAGAAAAACCTTTGATGTCTGGGTGTAACTCAATCAACCTGAGGAGAGGGTCAATGGACAATAAAAACAAAAGTGGAGATAAAGGACAACCTTGTCGAGTGCCTTGGCGAAGATTAAAAAAGGACAACGTAGCACCGTTGACTCTTATGTTAGCTCTAGGTTGAGAGTAGAGAGCCATGACCATATTAATAAAGGAGTCTCCAAGATTATGAGCACACAAGACAGCACGAAGAAAAGGCCAAGAAACCTTGTCGAAGGCTTTTTCTGCATCAAGAGCTAGGGCCGCGGCTGGGAGATGAGAACGTTTATCTGAACCGAGAATATGGCAAAAGGTACGTATATTATCACGCGCAAGACGGCCTTTTACAAAACCCGTTTGAGAGGGATGTACCAGTTTAGGAATAAAGGATTCTAATCTCTTGGCTAAGATTTTAGCAAAAATTTTAGCCTCCATGTTAAGAAGGGAAATAGGACGAAAGTTTTTTGGATCTGAATGATCCTTTCCCTCTTTTGGAATTACTACAATGGTAGCATCAGCCGCCGTGCCAGACACAGACCCATCCTTAATGAAAGCGTCAAAGACCGATTGAAGCTTGGGAACAATCACAGGAAGAAAAGTCTTATAAAACAGAATAGGGTAACCATCAGGTCCTGGAGCTTTGCGTGGCTTTAATTGCGGCAATGATTTCTTCAGGAGTAATCGGACCACTTAAAAAATTGCTATCTTCCCCGGATACCGCCTGCACCGGGACAGACTTCAAGAAGTCCTGACACTGCTCAAAAGAGGCCTGATTAGAAGGGGTATATAAATTATTATAGAACTCACGAAAGACTTCAAGAATTTCCTCAGTCTGAAATTTTTTAGAACCAAGGTGAGCGTTAATAGAAGAGATTTGAGAAGACTTGAAGGAAGAATCCTGAAATTTTAATGTAGCCGCAAGAATTTTCCCAGCCCGATTTTTGAACAACAGCCTTTTAGATTTCTGAGCCTGAACTCCAATATGGGCTCTTTTGGTTACTATAGTGTTATATGTGTATTTTAACTGCTTGATGGACTGTAAGCAAGATTTATCCTTAGACTGTCGAAAGGTAGATTCCAGCTTTTTTATTTCAGTTGCGAGATCTGTAAGTTCTTTTTTAAGAGCCGCATTCCTCCTTGACATACATTTAATGACCTGGCCACGGAAAGTGCATTTAAACGAATCCCAAAGGACAATTGGGGAAGAAACTGAGCCTTCATTCTCAAGGAAAAAGGTTTCGATTGCACTAGAGAACTCATCAATCTGAGAAGTATCATGCAAAATTTCTGTATTTAATCTCCAGGAGCGAGCTCTTGATTTAGGGGCAAAGGACAACAATGTAAAAGTAACCGCGGCATGATCAGAAATCAGAATAGGATGAATAAGCGGAGAGGAGGAAGACGAAACAAGAGAGGAGTGAACCAATAAATAATCAATACGAGAAAAGATAGAATGAGGTGAAGAAAAGAAGGAAAAATCACTACCAGTAGGGTTGTGAAGACGCCACACATCCTGAAGATGATTAATGGAACACATGTTAAGCATTTGTTTATGGGATTTTGGAGGGCGAAATTGAAAAGCGGAATTCCTATCTAGAATGGGATCCATTGGTAAATTAAAATCCCCACCAACCATAATATTCCCAGAATGAGGTGTGTCATTTAATTTTTTGGTAACCGTCTTCCAAAAGGACGGATCATCCTTGTTAGGGGCGTAAATGTTCATAATGTAAAGATCAGCATTACCATCAGACAACTTAGTTAATAGCCACCGACCCTCAGTATCGTGCTCAGAAGAGATTATGGATAAACCGGAATTTTTGGAAATTAAAGTAATGACTCCATTTCGTTTGCCACAAGCATCGGAACAGACAACATCTGAAACCCATTCTTTCTTTAGGAATAGCGCCTCTCTGGTAGAAATCTTTGTTTCCTGAAAAAGGACTAGATCCGAGGAGAGAGATTTGCAATAATCTAAGATTTTTGACCGTTTCACTGGATGATTTAAACCCTTAACATTAAGGGACAACACATTCAAGCCTGGCATAGACAGAAATTAAAAAAAAAAATAAATAAATAAATAAATAACATAATCCATAGATGGCAAACAGAAAGCAAGCCGCACGAATACAGGCATCCAGACTTCAAACATTAACGTCGCAGCGGGAGAGTCCATGAGGGAAATCCGAAAGAAGAAAAAAGACAACAGAGGAGAAGAAAGAAGAGAGAAAAGAAACAGCAGGGGAGGTCTGAAAAAGACCAAATTCATACCAGGGGGAACGTGGGAAGGCGAGCAAGGGGACCATCATGAGGAATGATTATAATTGATATGAACAACCCCAAAACAGTATACAACTGAATATACGTAATTAGGAGATAGGAACAACTGCAACATAAACCAATAACAGTAGAGTAGTACAAAAACAATTCATCCATGAATTTATAAAGAGAATACGCATATATCAAGTGAATTCACAAAGAGCATATAAAGTAATCAAAAAAAGAGAAATAGATGGAAAAGAGAGAGAAATCTAGCAAAAGAAATGCAATAGCAAGTCGCAATTATAGTAATACCTTAGCAGAAGGAAGAAAACAGCAAGAACACAGCATAAAAGTAGACGAAAAGTAGAATAAATAGAAGAAAAACATAATTACAAGAAGACTACAGGGTGTAGCAGAAAGAAAAGAGATGAAATACATTAGAGCAAGGCACTGAAGCAGGAGGCCAATCTATCAAATAAGGAAGCACTACCCTAGATAAATACAAGGAACTATATCATAACGAGGATAAATATGAAAAAAACGCAAGATAAGCAAACAATCAATTGGCTTTAAATATAGAGAACTTTGCATAATAATTGACACGAAAGTGCAGAAACATATCAGAAATATAGGAAGAGAGAAGAGGGTAAAGAAGAGACTAAAAAGTGTAATAAAACTAGACTAGCTTATTATACAGTATAAGAGAAGTGCACAGATTTGCAATAGCCTAGCACCAATACAAGGAAATAGTAAATAGCTGAGAAGCAGAACAAGCAATGAAACAGCAATGGAAGTATATA
Source organism: Lissotriton helveticus (assembly GCF_964261635.1). Lineage (NCBI taxonomy): Eukaryota > Metazoa > Chordata > Amphibia > Caudata > Salamandridae > Lissotriton > Lissotriton helveticus. The sequence goes on along the minus strand of NC_136072.1, from coordinate 976,949,831 downwards.
GTAAACCTAAATATACAATACATATTTAAAGATACTTGTAATCAATGAATTGACATGCAAAAGGTATATAAACTCCGTTAGAAGTAACCAGGGAGAACAGGAAGGAACAATAAAAGATAAGAAAGTCCTATATGATATGCAGACAAATTAATAGTAAAACATAAAAGTGATGCAATATCTGAGACCTCATAGAAAAGATCATGTAAGACCAGTAAAGCAGTCCAAGCATTAAAACAATAACTAGGTAAGCATATAAATAAATGCAAGGTACAATAATCATAGCATGGTGAGAGCAGCTAAACGCAACTATAGAAAATAGATAATAATGAGCCTATGACCAACGCTTGTATCATAATACGAAACAGAACCAGACAAATTGAAGTCAAAAAGACGAAAGACATACAAAAAGAATGGGCACACACGACGGAATATCAAGTACAAAGCAAGTGAGAAAGTAGACTACTCCAAAAACGATAAAGAAATAAACAATCTAAGGACGGGGATAGAGGAAAGAAGAAATATGAATACACATTGTAGCAACATAACCAAAATAAATAGACGCAAAAATGGTTACCGGGAAAAAGATCATACAGAAGCAGACTACTACTACAAAACGTAACAAGGAAACAGATATGTGATATGTCTAATATAGCAATGAGGAAGGAGAGAACGAAGACTAACAACACAAACCATAAGGAGGAAGAAAACCATGTCAAATGACAACATCATGAAGACGGGAAAAAGAGCACACCGACTACGAGAATAAAAACATCATCGAAAAAGGTGACTGACAACAACAGTCACAAAAGAAAGCCATATGCGCACCATCACCCACAGAGCACGCAGGTCCAAAAGGTAAACTCAATAGACCCGGAAAAAACAGAGAAAAGACAAGGAAGACAAAGAGTCACATCAAGTGCCAGAAGCACCAGGCAGACGCGAAGCCTCCATTTGAAGTTCCATCTGTAGCTCCATCTGATTGTCTAAAAAAGAGGCCAAGTCAGCAGGTTCATCGAAGATTCGAGAGCGACCTTTGAAGGTAATGCGAAATTTGGAAGGGCCAGAGAAGGAGAAAGGGATATTCATTTCAGATAGACGCTTTCGAAGATTAAGAAAACCTTTCCTTCTTATCACAGTGTCTCTTGCAAAGTCTTGAGAAATCGAAATACGGTGTCCTTCCCAAGAAAGAACTTTAATCTTCCGCATATGAGCCAAAATTTGTTCCGTGTGCTGATGACGCAATGGTTTAAAAATGACAGCCCGTGGTTGCGTAGCAGATTTAGAACGGAAAGTGGGGACACGATGTGCCCGTTCCAGCTCAAAGTCTTTTTGAAATGAAATTTGCAGAGTAGAAGGCAACCATTGGTATAAGAAGTCAATCATAGACGGAGCACCTTTCTCGGCTTCTTCAGGAAGGCCAAAAATGCGGAGGTTGGATCTACGGTTACGGTCCTCCTGCTCAGTTAGATCCCTCCGCAAAGCCGCCATTGAGCGCTCGAATTGTACAAGAGATCTAGACTGCTTCTGCAGAGTATCCTCAGCGCCACTAATGCGTGTCTCCGTGGCAGAGACACGAATGGAGAGAGCCTTAAGATCATTTCTGATGGCTGATACCTCCACCTGCAGTAAGTCTGTATTAGTTTTAGTAGACTGCGCAATGTCATTCACGTCATTGAGACGTGTCAGAATAGCCTCCAGAGTAGAATTAGTATCTTTTTGAGAGGATTCAGGTGTAGGAGATAGTTGTTTAAGTCTCTTAAGAGAAGCTTTCGACTCCTTTGCATCTTTAGCAGTCGGCGACAAGCCCATATTTGCTGCCATAGAGCCTCCCAAACAAAAGTAGAAGAGACAAACACTTCAGAGAGCTAAGGAAAATCCCAAAGCCCGAGGATAATGATTCACTCAGGAGGCAGGGAAAAAAAAAGAAGAAAAATAGTAAAAATATGCAAGCACACCTCTTGCAGGTAAAGCAGGGTATTAAAGAGCAGTTAATAGCTGTGGAAGGCACTGAAGACGCTCAGAATAGCGTAGGGTAAAATGCAACAAGATTATATTTTAAGGCACCACAGCATGAAAAACGGAAAACGAAGGCTCTATAAGCTGGTAGGGGTTAATAGTAGTCACCAACACCTATTTGCGGGCATTTCGTAGAGCTTCGTAGCCATAGTAGCTCCTTTGCTGAGGAGACTCGGAACTGCGTGTAAATGCGACCCAAAATGGCGGCCGCCCACAGAAACACCGAGCGTCACCTTAAATCGTGAGAAGAGCAGTCATCATTAGGTCCTGGGCACAGGAAGGACGTTCGGCCGGCACACGGCACCTTCCGACACAAGAGGCTCCGTTTGTTGCGAGTATGGGGTCCCTGGAAGCGGAGACGAACCTCCGACGGCCCTCACTCGTCCCGGAGCTCAAGCGCGAACCGCCATTCCAAAGCGGCGCGCAAGCCACGCCCCTCGGCACCTTCGGATTTTCTAAAGGTGAGAAATCTGTGGTTAGATTATCTACCATTAGGAGTACTACTGAAGGTAAGTAGATTGTTTTTTGCTTCCATGAGATGACAACGTTTTTTTAACTTTTCCAAATTGTATCTAATTCTCAAACAATCCCTAGAGTTTCCTGGAAATGAAAATGTGTGATAAATATTAGGCCATATTCACGTTTGCAAAGTATATGCAGATGGATTTTACACTTTTTTGAAAATTCTGCATGAGGATATCTGACATAAATTTTACTTAGTGCATTTCACTTTTTCTTCCCATGAAGAAACGTCTTCCCCTAAACACCATTAAAAATGGGAATGCTTCTGTCCCACTGGCAGCCTGAAAAGGCACTTAATTCAGCATTTGACAGACAGAGTTAATATGAATAGGATTCTATGGTGGTAAACTATTTGCAGGAAATATGTGAATATTGAATTATTCCCCTACTCTCGAAAAAGGAACTTCTCAAGAGTGCCCAAAGACAACCTCTGTCCCTACCTTAGAGGCACAAGAAAATCTATTAAGGGTTTGCACTTTGCAAGGAGACGAATTTTCCAAATCCCATCAAGATTCGTAATATACCTATACAATGTCTTCTTGTTAACTTAAGCTGAATTTGTTGTTTAAAAGGATTTGTGATTCATGCCCAGACACTTTGCAAAGATATACACATACAAACATTTAACCTTCAGAATCTCATTTATGGTGTGAACCAATTAGAATTTGTCTTTATATATTCTAGGACCAAAGATGACAGGTGTGGAGTGTGTAGAAGGAATGGCTGTTGGTCTTTATGAAGAACTCTTTGCTGTCATCGTGTCTCTCATCAACAGGTAAAATGATGGTGTGTGGGATCTTGGCTTCCAGGTTTTGGTTCAGAACAAGAGGATGGTAAACATCAATGTACTATGCCTTCTACTTAGAGACATATTTGCAGAATACAAATGTTCAATTATTTATATAGTCACAACCATTTTTCCTGGTTGTTCTTGTTGCTAAATCAAACAGTGACCTCAGTCATTTTCTCAGCAAGCTGAGTGGATCAAAGAAACTCTAAAGCTGCACACCTCTGACCACACGAAGACAAGTGCTGGTGTGGACCAGTCATGTGATTAACCCACCAAACAGCTGTGCAGTTAATGAGTGCTCTCCTCATCTTCCCACCAAGCACTGATTTCAAACACTGCAAATCCAATTGCTTCCCACTGGATGAAGCTGAGTGCTGAAGGGTCTGATATCACAATCGACCACACCCCCTAAGCAAACTCAGCTTGTCAGTGAACTTCCCTAGCTTCCTTAGAAACAAAATACTTCAAAAACACTGAAAACCTAACTTTGTCTTGTTTTGTGGAGTTAGCCTGTGGCTGATCTCTCAGGCCCCAAAAGGTGAATACTACATTTTTGGAAAAAACAGGGAAACTTGCAGTTGTCTCTCACTCTACTCCTACTGAGTTAGTCTCGAATAAAAGGCATTGTTGTGAGTCAGACAACCATGCCAGACAAACTCTCATCAAAAGATGTTATACATGGAGACCAACCCATCACCCCGAAATAACTAAGTACACAATGGTTGGCATTTTGCTAATCGATTATTTATCGTACACTGTTTGTCTGCAACTCATGTCAATTTAATGATTGCAAGTATTATGAGCAGCACAGCACTTACTATGCAAACTAGGTCAAAGATCAAATATATCTCAATCATATTTCATCACACAACCCTGTCCCATTATTTTTTCAGAAGCTGGTTATAATCTTGGTTAGTTAAATCTTAACTAATAAGCCAATATGCCATGTCATGCAATACCTCCCGGAATTTCTTTCTTATGGTGCCTTCAGACCCAAAGGCAGAACTCCAAAGTTCAGCACTTCTTCCAGCACATGATCCATGTGTCTAACCCCACACTTGTACCAATATTTTATATTCAATGGAGTTAGGAGGGGTCATCTCATGCTCAGCTTTTTCATTATAAGGTATATTTGAAGAATGCTATTTGTTCAGAAATTGTAAGTGCACCACAGATGATGAAATAATCTCTGCAAAACGCAGCACACAACCCAGAAAGGCGATGGTTCCAAATGGCCTCCCAATAGAGTTATTCAAAATAACGGCTGCCAAGTGGCACCCCTTTGTGCCAAATGTACCTAAAAAGCAGGCCTACTTCAACAGAATAGAGTGGGAAGTTAGGACCCAATTTTGGGACAGGAGGTTCCCCACGCATTGCAGCTCATAAACTTGTCACAGGATGGTATGACAAAGGGCTAGTTCTGCCCAGGTTCAAGCATATTACTGGGCAGCTCAGCTGTCACTTCCAATCAATGGGTATATCACATACACGACGATGTCATATGGGTAGATGGCTGATGGGCCCTGGAAGCTATAGAACGGCTCTATACACGAACCTGAAACACCAATACCTCACAGGCCTATCGGCCCAAACAGTAGCCCTGTGGCATCGAGTGACAAAGAAACTGAGATGGAATAACAGGTTGACACAAGCTATGCCCCTATGGGAGGCCAAGAATTTGGGTAGACTCAGCTCATGCCCAGGTGTTGACAAATTGGACATCATTGGTATATTAAGGGTGAGTGACCTATGGACAAGGGGAAACAAAGTCCCATTCTCTGATTTGCAGAAAGCATACAAAATATCAGATGCCGAGATATTTAGATACCTACAAATACGGCATGCTCTGATGGCAATCATTCCAACTGACGAAGATCTACCAGAGGCCTCTCCTCTGGAAGATAGACTTGTGACAGTATATATGGACTGAAGAGCCTTTTCCATGACATATCAAAGAATAATCAATAACTTACCTGACTCCCTTCTACTTCTTTGCGAACTTTGGCAGGCAGATCTAGGGTACCTGGAAAAGAGGACTGGCAGGATGCACTCTCCTCCCCACTTGAAGTAGCCATATCACCGACTAAGATGGATTCAGCAAAAAATACTCCGCAGATCATATTTCTCCTGTGGCATTTTGGTCAAAATGGGAAGGAGAGATAAAGAAATGTGTGGAAGGCTGTGTGGGCAGGAATGGTACGTTCTATCATACACTGTGGGAATGTCCAGCTGTCAAATTATATTGGGAGGCGGTGGTGCCACAAATGCAAAATGTAAGTGGCAGGGAACTTCATCCGTCACCTTAACTTTGTGTACTCAGTGTATGTGAGGCAACAGACATTACCCACATGGAACAACTTTGGATCTCTACGGGATTGACAATTGCGAAATGAAATATAGCCAGGAAGTGGGAAGCGGAGGAGATGCTAACATTAGAGGAATGGACGAGACCTAGACTGGTGCGTGAAAGCAGAAACAGTGGTCTATTAAAGCAGAGGGTGCATTTTCTGCATGTTAGGCTTATCACTGAAGCATGACATGCAGCGGAAATCGCAAACATGGTATTACCAACACAATGGATACGCTCTTAAGAAACATCGGTCCACCAAAAACTTCGTACATACCCATGGCATTCACAAACCAATGAGGAAACATCATTCAACACACTAATTGTAATTGTAATTGCATTCAAACGATGCTCACTACCCCAATGAGGTGTTGCGTCACATTTCGTTACTTGTCTGTTTCACAAGGAAACCTCCATAAGAATTACAAATTATTTTGCAGTTGTTGTTACAGAAAGGTCATTTTAGGATTATGAACTCTTTTAAACTATTTGCTTCACAAAGAATTGCCAGTGTGGATTATTAATCATTTGCATATTTCAAGGACGTGTATTATCACGGAAGAATAGTTGTATGGTACTTTTACATCATAAATAGTGAATACATGTATGACTTGGGTAGAATTAAACATGCAATATTAAAAAAACATTTTCATTTTGCAGTTTTCACTGGTCATCTTGAATGTAAATCAAGAAAAAAATGTTACTTCTTAAGGTACCGCTTGTTAGCAAGCTTGTTATGATCCTGATTGCTAATCAGTTCGGCTCAGTTACTGTATCAGCAGATATGTAATCGACAATATTTCAAGGTAAAGCCTCAATGTTCGTACTATGAGGCCGATTAGGATTGCGTTTTTTCCGCATTCTCCGGGCCGGCGGAAGTGTCCGCCAGCCCGTAGGACGCGTAAAAACCCCTGCGGAGCCTTCAAAGACCCCCGCCAGATTAGGATGTCTGGGGGGTCAGGAAGACCGTCCGCAGCTTTTCCGCCGCGGTCGCCTTCCGACCGCGGCGGAAAAGCTCTAACATGGCTGGCGGTGTCTATTAGACACCGCCAGGCATATTAGGATGTTGGTGGTCCTATGCCTTTCCACGGCGGCATTTCCGCCGTGGAAAGGTATACGGTCTTTTCTTTGGGGGCCCATTGCGGGCCCCCAGGGGTGAAGGAGGGGTGGGGGTGCAAATGGCCTGCCTTTGAGTGCACAAAGCGGCAGGCACCGCGCGGTGCCTGACGCTTTGTGCATGCAAATGCACTTCTTTCATTTTTAACATTGCGGCGGGTGCTGCTTCAAGCAGCACCCGCCGCAATGTTAAAAATACAGGATGTGACCGCCAGGGTGGCGGTCACATCCTAATTTGCACGGAGGGACCGCCGCTGCCCCTGCGGACAGTCCCTCCTACTCTGGGGTGGCGGACGGACGCAGGTCCGTCCGCCATCTTAATCGGCCCCTTAATTTGTACTAAAGCACTCCTGTAGTGCAGATTATCCCTAGCTGTCCAGCCAGGTGTGTGATGGTGTGCAGTATTTCTGTTTCCCTCTCTTATTCCATTCCCATTTCTCCAGGCCAACTGTACAACTCCATGATAGTTTTGCAGAGTTGGCTGTGAGTTTGGCGAAGTTTGGAAACCACCGTTGGATGCAGATTAAGGGATCAGTATGGCCTGAAAGATTGCCTAGTCCACGTTATCTTTCAGACCCCAGTGACGGCTTTTTATATCAGCTTATCTCAAATCGTATATGTAATAACTGCATCTACAAGAAGGCAGTTCGGTGAAATCATAAAATTTGTTTCACAATATGTATTTATACAGATTAAACAACAAATCAGCCATCTGTTAAGACCTAATAAAAAATATGCAAGTCAGGCCCTATTCAGAACCCGAGTTATCAATTGGTGATCTATAACAGAATGTAAGTTTAGTGTGCAGTCATGTGCTCAAATATTAACCATCATACTCTTAGCACTGCCTGAGGGATATAATGGAGATTCTAAAACGTGTGCATTGTTCCTTAATCAGTGTTTATTTCTTTTTTTGTGCAAACCTAAAACATTTCTATCTAGCCTATATATATAATCTACCCTAGGTTTGCAATTTTATAGTATTCCATTAACATGATATAATAAATGTTTTGTATGTTTTCTCTGCCTGCTGTGAACGAATGCGGAAGCTGATTGATAGCAAATCGTCTGTTCTTTCTGTAGGAAACAAATTGTTAAATTTGAAACAAGGTCTCTAAGATTGAGTAAATTACATCACCACCTTTAATCGTCTAGTTATTGAAACTGCTTGGCTTGAAAAGGAGAGATCCACTTTATTTTATCAAAGGTTATGAAGTGAATTACATAGTGTACTAGCACTTGTGGTTAATCCTCCAACAAATTATGAAAGGCTAGAAGATTTCGTGGTACAGTGAGATCATCGTTTAGCTGAGAAAAGTTCTGGGAATAAAGATTGATACTAAAACGTTCATAGTACATACTAAAATTGAAAAGACTAGAAACATTGAAGTTCCAGAGCCCATGCAATTAGAGAGTGTCAAAGGTTCACTTTCTAAAAAGGAAATGAAAAGAAGACGTGTTCAAAATCTTTGTATGTATTGTGGTCAATCAGGGCATTTTGTAAAAGAGTGTCAGAGTAAACCCAATATTTTTAAAAGTATAATATTAGCAATCTCACAGGTAGGGAAGGTGCAGCAGATGTAAAAAGGGTCTGCCTCCTTGGGTGAAAAAACTAAGTCATTTGCAATATGGGTATTAAATACTGTGCAGTCTTTCATTGCTCAAATGATAGTTCCTATGAAAAGTACCTTGGGTGGGGGGCAAAAGAAAATTTGTTTCAGGACATTTAGATTCAGGATTTTCAGGAAATTACACAGACATTAAATATGCTCAATCTTTACAATTATCAATGGTGCAGAAAAAGATTCCTGAAGAGGTTAACACAGTGGATGGTTGTTGGAAATTTGCCATTTATGCCAAGGCTGTTTCTTAATTGTGTTTTTCCTGGGCACTACTTTTGCTGACTATAGAACTCTCTGCATTTTTGCTCTGCTAACCGATGGTAAATTGTTTGTGTTCCTCCTTTCAACACAGTGACTTGGTATACTCCTGTTTTGCATATTTTAACTTACCTAGAAGACCCTAGTAAATGCTACCAAGCTGTACAGAAATCCTTTAGGATAAATATCACAGGTGGACTGTAGCACCCATTGTGCCATCCACGTAAACATGATTACAGGCCTGCTCCCAATAGGCTGACTGTGCAGGTTTTAACTGCAAATTCAACCTGTCAAAATAACCCAATTTGACAGGCCTAAACCTTTCTTTTAAGTATTCATAAGTAACTGCAAAGTAGGCCTTGGTGCCCATAAATGCAAAAAGAACAAGTGATGGACAGAATGCAGAACAATGTCATACATTCACCCCAGTACAGAGATCTGGGCCTAAATCCATCGTTTTTTTGCTCACCATGCCATTCCAGTTTGGACCCAGCCATATGTATGTCCATCAATTGTTTCTTTTGCATTTGTTGCCCTAAGTGGGAAGGGTATGCCCAGACTAGGGTCCTGTGCTCACTACACCAGTGGATTCAAGCTAGCCTGGCTGATGAAGGGTGATGCCCTGAAATCGGTCGGTCCAGGGAGGACCTGGCTTGGCAGTTCAGTCTGGACTTTTCCTACAAGGAACAGGGTCAGACTGATTTGCATCTGGCTGTGTATAACCTGAGGTGGTGTCGTGAGCAAAAGAATGATGGATTTAACCCAGATCATTGTGACTGGGGGTGAATGCTTGCATTGTCCAGCATTCCGTCCATCAATTGTGTCTTTTGCATTTGTCGCCCTAAGTGGGTAGGGTATGCCCAGGTGTGGGTCCCTTGCTCATTCCACCAGTGGATTCAAGCTAGCCTGGCTGATGAAGGTTGATGCCCTGAAACTGGTCCCAGGATACTTGTTTCTGATCCAGGGAGGACCTGTCTTGGCAATTCGGTCTGGACTGTTCCCACAAGGAACATGGTCAAGACTGATTTGCATATGGCTGGGTCTAACCTCATGGGGTGTGATGAGCTAAAGAATGATGGATTTAACCCAGATCGTTGTGACTGGGGGTGAATGCTTGCATTGTCCAGCATTCCATCCATCAATTGTTTCTTTTGCATGTGTCGCCCTAAGTGGGAAGGGTATGCCCAGACATGGGTTCAGTGCTCTCTACACCACTGGATTCAAGCTAGCCTGGCTGATGAAGGGTGATGACCTGAAACCGGTCACAGGATGCTTGTTTCCGGTCCAGGGAGGACCTGGCTTGGCAGTTTGGTCTGGACTGTTCCCACAAGGAACAAGGTCAAGACTGATTTGCATATGGCTGGGTCTAACCTGGGGTGGTGTGGTGAGCAAAATAATTATGGATTTAACCCAGATAGTTGTGACTGGGGGTGAATTCTTGCATTGTCCAGCATTCCGCCCATCAATTGTTTCTTTTGCATTTGTCGCCCTAAGTCGGAAGTATATGCCCAGACTTGGGTCCCGTGCTCACTACACCACTGGATTCAAGCTACCCTGGCTGATGAAGGGTGATGCCCTCAAACCGGTCCCAGGATGCTGGTTTCTGGTCCAGGGAGGACTTGGCTTTGCAGTTCGGTCTGGACTGTTCCACAAGGAACTGGGTCAAGACTGATTTGCATATGACTGGGTCTAACTTGGGGTGGTGTGGTGAGCAAAAGAATTATGGATTTAACTCAGATAGTTGTGACTGTGGGTGAATACTTGCATTGTCCAGCATTCCGTCCATCAATTGTTTCTTTTACATTTGTCGCCCTAAGTGGGAAGGGTATGCCCAGACGTGGGTCCCGTGCTCACTACACCACTGGATTCAAGCTAGCCTGGCTGATGTAGGGTGATGCCCTGAAACCGGTCCCAGGATGCTTGTTTACGGTCCAGGGAAGACCTGGCTTGGCAGTTCAGTCTGGACTGTTCCCACAAGGAACAGGGTCAAGACTGATTTGCATATGGCTGGGTCTAACCAGGGGTGGTGTGGTTAGCAAAATAATGATGGATTTAACTCAGATCATTTTCATTGGGGGTGAATTCTTGCATTGTCCAGCATTCCGCCTATCAATATCAATTGTTTCTTTTGCATTTGTCACCCTAAGTGGGAAGGGTGTGCCCAGATGTGGGACCTGTGCCCACTACACCACTGGATTCAGCTATCCTGGCTGATGAAGGGTGATGCCCTGAAACCGATCCCAGGATGCTTGTTTCCGGTCCAGGGAGGACCTGCTTGGCAGTTCGGTCTGGACTGTTCCCACAAGAAATAGGGTGAAGACTGATTTGCATATGGCTGGGTCTAACCTGGGGTGGTGTGGTGAGCAAAAGAATGATGGAGTTAATCCAGATTGTTGTGACTGGAGGTGAATTCTTGCATTGTCCAGCATTCCGTCCATCAATTGTTTCTTTTGCTTTTGTCACCCTAAGTGGGAAGGGCATGCCTAGACGTGGGTCCCGTGCTCACTACACCACTGAATTCAAGCTAGCCTGGCTGATGAAGGGTGATGCCCTGAAACCGGTCCCAGAATGCTTGTTTCTGGTCCAGGAAGGACCTTGCTTGGCAGTTTAGTCTGGACTGTTCCCACAAGGAACAGGGCCAAGACTGATTTGCATATGGCTGGGTCTAACCTAGGGTGGTGTGTGTTAGCAAAATAATGATGGATTTAACCTAGATCATTGTGACTGGGGTTGAATTCTTGCATTGTCAAGCATTCCGTCCATCAATTGTTTCTTTTGCATTTGTCGCCCTAAGTGGGAAGGGTATGCCCATACGTGGGTCCCGTGCTCACTACACCCCTGGATTCAAGCTAGCCTGGATGATGAAGGGTGATGCCCTGAAACCGGTCCCAGGATGCTTCTTTCTGGTCCAGGGAGGACCTGGCTTGGCAGTTCAGTCTGGACTGTTCCCACAAGGAACAGGGTCAAGAATGATTTGCGTATGACTGGGTCTAACCTGGGGTGGGGTGGTGAGCAAAAGAATGATGGATTTAACCCAGATCGTTGTGACCGGGGATGAATGCTTGCATTGTCCAGCATTCCGTCCATCAATTGTTTCTTTTGCACCTGGTGCCCATAAGGCGGGGTGCATGGTATTTAAAAGTAGAACATAAAAAAGTTTCAAGTTAAACATGTGCTTTCAGTGATTATCCCAGCAAACCTATTTTCACCGTTGCAAGGCTGACTGTTCAGTCAGTCAGTCAGTCAATACATCTTTATTTCGGTTAATAAAAACCATAAAAGCAATGCAATACAAAAATTCATTACATACACACTATATACACATTAAAATTTGTACAGAAATAAGATATACACATGATTGCAGTTCAAAACAATCTAAAACAGTTAAAATCTTTGATGCAAAGAGAAAAGAGGCAAAATCTATGTAATGAATATAAAGGCCCAGCCCTATTTGCAAACAATCCTCATTCAGTTATGTGTCCTCTTGAAAGTGAATTCATTTGGGTGAGTCTAATTTTATTTATACGCGCTGCCGCTACCAAAAAACTGGCACACTATAAGTAACCTGCATAGAGTCAAGCATTTGTAAATGTAGGAGGGCAGGCCTCACCTGAACGAATTTTAGTTCCTTCAGAACAGGGTATAAAAATTTTTTACGGGCCACCAAATAGTGTTCGCAAAACATCACCAAGTGGAGAGTATCCTGTGTAGAGAAACTATCGCAGATGCAGGGTGGAGTATCTTCCGGGGTCCCCCACTTCAGATAGGTACCAAGTGTGAGGTGGATGAGGTTGAACCTGAATCTAACTAAAAGGAAACGATGGTAAGAGTTGGTCACGTACTTCAGATAAGGTTCCATGACTGGGGAGATCACAAGTTGATAGATTGATCTCACCGTAGGTTTCCTGAGTTCAACATCCTCCCTTTCTGACTCAAGTAATTTGAGGAAGTTGCGCTTAATCCACCCTACATCCTCATTCCTGAGACCCTGTGGTGATAGATACATTTCCGGACGCCCCAGCCTCACGCATGCCGCTCTAACATACGCAAGCCAGGGTATTCTATCCACTCTATCCAGGGCCATACAGTCCTTGAGTATTAGGTGGTTAAGCGTGATCTCCTCATTTAGCCAGATTTTAACCCATCGTAATAAAGGGGCGATCTTTAAGTGATCAGAAATATACCCCAAGCCTACTTCACAGTGGATAGAATATGTAGGGGATGATTGAGGGAGTGACAGAAGGGATCGTATGAACTTGTTTTATATAATTTGAATCCCTGTTGTTGGAACATAGCCCCAAATATCAGCCCCATATGATGCGATTGCTACGCACTTTGATTTATAGATGCGTAACATGGCATCCATGGGTCTTGCACCCAGTCTTTTGGAAAAGTTCACGAGGGCTGTGGTAGATCTTGCAACCACGTTACCCTTGAGTTTCAGCTGGGGGCCCCAATTCCCTCTATCATCAAATATAACCCCTAAATAACAAAAAAAAAGGGTACCCTTGAGATTGGTGTTACATTGCATCTAAAGGTTTTGATCTTCATGGTTTTCCTGCGTAAACCAGCCACCATTACGTGGAATTTCGAGGTGTTGATTTTTAAGTCTAAGGCCTCCATGAAGGAACCAAAATGATCTAACAATCTTTGTAATCCAGTACCAGTTCGGGCAAGTAGGACGGCGTTGTCCGCGTACAGGAGGACCGGTATAGCTGACCCTCCCATACACGGGACGTCCAGGGTGGCCAGATCTAGGGATTTACCCAAGGAATTAATATAGAGCGTAAATAGGAGAGGGGCTAGAATGCAACCTTGTCTGACCCCTCTTCTTGATCTAAATTGCTCGGTACATCTGCCCTCCCTTGTTACCCTAACAGAAGCCGACAAGTTCTGGTGAAGATCATTTAGAAAGTTAACCAACGTAGTGTCCAAGCCCATATCCCACAAAATAAACCATAATTTAGAACGATTGACCAAATCAAATGCGGAAGAAAGATCCATAAAACCCAAGTATAGAAGCCCCTCCTTCACCACTGTGTACTTGCTAATAATAAAATGAAGGTTTAGGTATTGGTCCATGGTCCCCCTGTGTGCCCTAAAACCGTACTGAAGATCGGAAAGAACCCCACTCCCCTCGAGCCAATCTCCCAATCTCTGTAAAATAACCCTGCCTAAGATCTTTACGGCAGAGTCCAGCAGGGAGATTGGCCTGTAGCAAGCGGGGTCCCCCCTGTTCCCTTTCTTGAAAATCGGAACAATAATGGAGGTTGACCAAGTAGATGGGGAGCCTGCGGTGGGTATTGCATTGAAAACATTTGTTAGAATTTTGGACCAGAATTGTGGATACAAGATGTAGAGATCTGCAGGGACCCCGTCAGGGCCAGGGGCCTTATGTTTGCCATTATCTTTAATCGCCTTTTCCACTTCAGAGGTGTTAAACTTAATGGACATATTGTTTCGAGGTACAACTAAGTCTGGGGGAGTAGGGACCCCTAGCTCAATGTCATAGATGTTTCTAAAGTGATTAAGCCAACTCTCATCTTCAATTACGCAGTCCATATCTGATTTCCCCTCCTCAGTGAAAAACGATTGATTGATGATAGCCCAACATTTTTTGCTGTCTCTCAACACATCTGCGGATTGAAGATGATCCCAGGCTTCTTTCTTAATTTGGTTCTTGCGATTTGCAAGTGCCAGTTTGTATTCCTTGCGAAGGTTCGCCACAGTTATCCTGTCCCTAGGTCTAAGTTTCAGCGCTTTAAGTATGGCACTATGGGCAAGTGAGCACTTTTTGTCGAACCATTTAAACACCTTCTCACAATGTGAGCCGTTTCTAGACTCCAAATTCTTGGAAATCCGTGAGCATATCTCTACATAGGCATCCACAACATCAGCCCCTGATGCAGTGGAGTCTAAGCAGACAGCCATATTATCCTTGGTTTCCTGTGCAAGTGTTTTAAAAAAGGTTTCTGGAATAACCTTCTCCCACTTTACCCTCCTGCCCTGCCCTCCAGTTGACAAGTCTCTTGAGGCCACCACGCTTGAGTTCCTCCCATGCAGGAAACTCTCAAGATCCATAGCCAATAAAACGGGGTTGTGGTCACTAAAAATTGCGGTCACTACACTATACTCCTGTGTTTTGGCTAGCACCCCAGGGGAAACAAAAATATAGTCGATGACTTTGTTTGCATCCCTCCCAATAAATGTAGGCGCTCTAGTCTCATCATTACCTAAACCTGGTTCGAATAAGTTTGAGTTGGCAAGGAGACTCTCAAGGGCATCACTCTCCTTACTATGTTCAAAATGGGGGATCCCCTCCACAGGCGATCCTCCGTGTACATCATTATAACAATCCCCCTCACAAGGGTGAATATTAAAATCTCCCATGATGATCAACTCTGGGACATAAGTGTGATCATGTTTGTAGACTGACAAAAAGTCTGCCAGGGCGGTCAATTGCTCGTTCTCAGATGAGCCCGCTCTGGAATTATAAAAATTAATAATTAGAAGTTTTTGTTGGTCCGGAATGGTCCATTCAATTATTAATGAATTCAGAGGGGTAGGATCGACTTTTTTAAAAACCCCAACCAGGTTAAGTGAGAACAGCGTAAGCAAGCCCCTTTAGCTCTTCCTACCCGCCCCGGTACTGCTGAGGTTGAGAAACTAAGAAAGCCATCTAATGAAAAACTGGGTGATGTATCCCATGTCTCTTGAAAGGCCAAAATGTCATACTGCTTAACAAAGCCCTGCCATAAAGGATCGGAGGTTTTTGCGCTTAGTCCAGCCACGTTCCAAGTAAGAATTTTGCAACATCGACTTATAATTTCTTTGTTTGTGTTTTTAGCTCCAGTTTGTAGTGGACTTCTGTTTCATTGGCTCTGATTACTGTGCAGTGCCAAGTTGATCCATTTTACATTTATTTCTGTGTTTCTTTCTACCTCTTTTTGCAAGGTGGGACATTCATTTTTTCCTGGAGATCTGCCAAGTGCGTTTCTTAGGACTGATAGAGACTTCATCCCTACCTTCATTTGTTTCAGTGGAGTGTCAACTCCTATAAAAGGACTAGGGTAAACCTCTGGAGTATGTTTGGTAAGTGTTATGCCCCAGGTTTTAAATATCTTTTGCTCCTTCATTATCTGATCAGCTATGGATATTGAAGATAGTGAGATTAGGGTTGGGGTCTGGCTGTTCCGGTCATCCTCCATAAATTGAACAGATATAATATCATTAGTTACAATGTTGTTGAGTGAAGGTATGGATTTGAAAAGTCGCAGTAAGTTCCCTCGATTAAGAATATCATGTCTACCTCTAGAGCGGAATTCTGGTGTAAATTTGAGTTTCCCATTAGTATCAGTAGTGTACTGATTTGCAGCCTCAGTTTTTTTAGTATGTTTCGTTATACAGGTTACTGTTTTATTCCCATCCACACATTTAATCTGCAAGTAGTCTCGTTCAGATATTATATCGTGGCTACTTTCTGCCCATCTCTCTGTTAGGACAATGTCTTTTTTTGTATTTTTCTTCCTGCATGCTTTGAGATGAGGATTCATTGTTTCTGACTCTTTAGTAGTGATGCTTCCAATCATTGTATCAGAGTTGTAGGTAGTTTGATCTCTTTCTTCCTTGCTTAGGTTTACGTCCTGGTTGGATTCCATTTGTAGACTCTCTGGCATGCTGTTTATTACTCGTACTTCCACTTCTCTATCTTCCTCCCATTCCTGGTTTTGTAATTCATTAGTTTTTATCGAACTATGAACGTTTAATGTTTTTTTCCAAAGATAGGGAAGAAGTTGTTGGGTCCTGAGTTGGGTGATTTGAGGTCCTTAGGTGGAATACCTGTAGTAATCAACTTCTGTTTCTCATGTTTCCTTGCTTTGCGGAGTTTTTTCTTTTGGCGTTTTGACATTATTGAGAATCCATCCAGCTCGGTATCAATCAAATTTTGGTCGTTTTTGGAAAGTTTACACGGGGCTTCACGCGGGATTTCATTGTCTGGATGATCCTTTGCCCGTGAAATGTGTATGTTAACTGAATCATCAAAATGACTTATTAATTGCTGTTCTACGGGAATAGGGTTGTCTGTACCATCCCCAGGTGTAATTTTTTCCATTCCCATCATACTTGTGATGTTCGTTTTAGGATTATCCTTGCTGTGATGGATAGTTCTTTTGGCATCATCTATTATGCTTGTCAATACCGCAGGTAAGGCTGATAGCTTGTCCATGATAGGCACATAGATGCTGTCAGAGGATGTTTTTTCATTATCTCTTTGTACTCTGATTATCAGGTCATTTAATTGGGCCAGTTTGTTGTCAATCCCAGCCACATTATTTGCCATCATTTTTAGAAGGTCAATTCGTATATCCATTTTATTAGATTGGTAGTGAAGGGCTTCCAGCGTAAGGGTTGATGTTTGGTAGAAAATATCCCAGGGTTTGGCTACACCCTGGTGTTTTGCTCCGGTTTCCAAAGTTTCATCTTTGGATTCTTCGGCTCCCGCGGAGTCTAGTGTTTGCTCCCGAATTTCAGCCTTATTGACACTGTTGTCAGCCACTTCATTGGATATATTGTCAGTCCGGATGCTCCTTTGGGATTCCTGTTGATGGTCCTGTTGATGGTCCTGTTGATGGTCAGGGTATATTTCAGTTACCTCAGAGATTGTGCATAGCTTTTTTGTTATCTCAACGTTGACTTCAAAAGGGACCCCTTGTACTGTCTGTCCAGCTTGCTCAGTTATATCGTGGCAATCTTGTTGGTTGGATCCCATAGATTGCGACAGCAGATTGTTTGCAGTAGTGACAACCAGGTTAGATGTTACAGCTATATTGTTTTCTTTCATCGTATAGCAATTTCTCTTATCTTTTGAGAATTGTTCTTGAGCTTTACCCAGCCGTTGGGCTGCAGTTTGTATTTCTAGATCCACAGATTCATTTTCGTTCCAGGTAAATTCAATTTGATCCAAATCTTTTATTTCTTTGCTGTTTTGGGACTGATCTAGGGCATCAGTAATGGTATTGATATTAGAGGGTTTCATTGGTGTTTGTAATTTGTCTTTGTCTTTATTTGTTTCCATTGTCATTGACATCATACCACCCGCAGGATCCTTCAGAAATTGAAATTTGTCTGGTATTTTAACAGATTTCTCGAACATTCGTGCAATCGGGGATATAAGAGATTGGTTCTGACCTGGAGTGTTTATTTTTAATTTTTTTGCCACATTTGATTGCTGTACTTTTTTTGTACGTTTAGTTGCTGTTCCCACAGTCCTTACCTTGCCTGATCGCATGTCTAGGACTGTGCCTTTGGTGTGCCTTTGCTTATATATATTTGCTTTTGCTCCTTATGGGAATGATTCCGGTATGATTGAAACACTCCTGCGTAGCTCCCTCTTATCGGCTCTTAGTTAAACTGTTACACAGTTTGGTTCTTATCCCTTTTTTCCCTTTTTCCCTACACCCTGTTCCTTGTGTTCTTCTAGAGGTGACCTTTGGCCCCCCTCTCCGCCAATCCAACAATCCAACAATCCAACAATCACGGCAATCACACGCTTCGGCTTGCCTCTAAGCCTGTCTGCTCTGCAGGATGCCCACCCAACCGCTTACCGCGGGCCAACTGTTAAATGTAGCAGCGGGTCAAAGCGATGCAGCGGGATGGAGATGTGGCGGAGATCAGCTAGAGCAACCGCTGTCAGGATAGGCAGCCGTCGGGTGGCGGTGGTAGCAGTGACAGAGATGGAGGGGTATCAGATCATTCGACGGCGCAAAGAGCCAGCATCTGTAGTCAGGCGTTAGGGAACAAGGATAGCATGAGCATGTGTTAGGTGTGAGGTGTTAGGAAAACAGGGATGCCGCGGAGGGTGGTGCTGCCAGCTCCTGCTGTGCGCCTCCACGAATTACAAAACAATGTGGTGATGTGGTGATGTAGTGATCCTTCCCACTGAATTTCCCCTGGTGTTAAATTAACAGTTATTAAACAGTTTTTAAACAGTTATCAAGCAGTTGATAATTGGCAGTTGGCTGCCAGTGGCCCCGGGCGCGATTTGAATCACTGGCCCCAGTCCGATTCATAAGCTACAACAACCGCGGAACAGCAGCCGTCGGTGATCGGTAATGATGATAGCCGCAAGTAGAGCAGCAGCAGGTAAGGCAGCAACCCGGTAATAGAAGGTGCAGGAGCTCTGTGTGCTGCGTTTAAGCTGAGCTCGCTGCAGCTCAATTGTCAATTATCAATTGCCAAAGGTATGTCTCCTTGTGGGGGTGTCTGTGCAATGATATATATATATATATAGTAATAGTCGGCCTTTACTTTGGTGTCTTGCTGCCTTGCAGCTAATTTTGGCTTTATCTCAGAGAATTTGCACAGGACTTTTTTCAGGTTGCAGCATTGCAGGACCGGTGCCCAGGATAACCTCACAAACTCTTGCAGTGGCTTTCAGGTACTTACAGGTGCTTTCAGGTACTTTCAACCGATTTTAAAAGCCCCTGCGGCTCTCTGCTATACAATTTGTGGCAATTGAGGTTTTTCACAGGACACGACACGACACCTGCAGTCCCGTGGGGGAATACCAGCACCCTTTCGCCTGCTATGCCAAGCGCTTCTTCTGCAAGGCGCTCTACGCTGCTGGTAAGTAAGAACGACACCCCTACCTCACACACCACTCAGGGCGCCAGGCCCCAGGCCATCGGAATCCTATCCGGGGCACGACCGGGATCAGAGCCTCTCACCCGTCTTTGTCTCCGGGTCCGGCTCAGCCTCTCACCGCTGCTTTCCACTTTCCGGCTCACTCCAGCCCCAGGGCACCGAAGCTCCGCAGCACCGGCAGGCAGGCAGGCACCCTCGGCACCCAAAGCACTCCGCAGGCGGACAGGCGGACAGGCACCCACGGCAACACGGTATGCGGTATGCGGTATGCGGCTCAAGATAACAGAACCGCCTCGCGTATCATGTCTTGCTACTTCTTCTTGGGTGGCCTGCTACTGCTCGAGTGGCGTGCGCTGTTCGCTAGTTGCTGCACAATGCTGCGCCCTGCTGGACAAAGAGGTCTGACTGTTCAATAGGTAAAGACTGGGATGCAATATTAAACATTAGTACTGTATTTCTGTAATGAGACTAGCTAGAAAAAGAATTAAACAACTATTTTTAATAGTTGTTATAAACCCAATTCAATAGTGAAGTCTACTTTTTATATGACACCCTTTAAAGGAGGGAAACAGAATGTGAAACTACTTTTTTGCATATCCACTGTCTCTAAAGCCTACTTGAAGCTGAATTAGACTGTGGTGACTGGCCCACCAATTCCTGGGCTCTGCCACCCTTATGAAGGTCTGCATTTAACAGTTGAATATCTCCACATGCCAGGTGTAAGTCTTCAGAGTATCCACTTGTGTTCCAGCTGCACCTAAAGCAGAGCAGAATGTAAAGCTGGCCCTGTGTTTTTTGGCTGCACTGCAAATCATGTTCTGCTACTCTGACCAGGACTACATATAAAGTTCTGACACAGTCTGATTGTCCTGTTGAAATCCCTGGGCCCTGTGGGCCGTCCGCTATAGGGCTGAAACATGTCCAGAGATAAGGGTAGTAGGCCATAATATCCAAAACACCCCCTCTTTCTTTCATCAATAATTTTAACCTTACCAACACCCCCACTGATAAAGGGATACCTTTGTGGGTTTCAGGTAATTTTATTATATCCAGAGGACCCTGTTTCACATTAGCTAAAGTGCTCCCTGAAACATGGTCAAGCTCATCCTGGTTTTTAGGGACCAGGATGAGCGACAATGATAAAGCATGCCACTACTAGAGTGAGTGAGGGTCTAAACCTTTCTTTATAGGTACGGTGATTACAGGAAGACAAAATACCTGATTGAAAGGTAGGGGATACATCTGTGTGTTGTGCAAATTTTAGGGAGAGTATTTCCGTTCCTATATCTTCAAATACTCTCTTCCCTTTCCCCTTCTCTGGGCTTTTGTTGATTGTCTAAAGAGATTGCTACTTGTGAGTGAGAAAGCTTTCAAATAAGAATGTTATATTAGTTTTTGCCGCCTTTTTTCATGAAATCAGATGCCATGTGCTGTACACCTGAGAGAATAGCCAGTCTGGCTCCCTAACAAAAAGAAACTACATTATCATGCCTAGTGTATTTATGTTCGGTGACGTAATTAAAAGAGAGGTAGATTGCATGCTTGCACATTTTCCATTTTTGCAGCCAAATAATGTTGACTGTCATGTCTTGTTTAATTAAGTCTGTATTAATATTCATATTGGATTAATCCGTTACACTTGACAAAGTAAGCAATAAACACAAAAAATTAAACTCACACAAAATGTCACCAAGAGGCTTCTCTTGAGGATGAGAGAGCTGAATACGACTGTTGTTTTCTGCATTAAAACACACTATTGTCTTGAGTTTTTTCCTCGTCTAACTTGGAATATACTGTTGCAAAGTGCTGATTGAGACCGAGTCTTGCAGGACGGCGCTCCACTGTCAGAAACTGAATTCACATTGAGTTGCTATTAATATGCGATATGATTGCTCTCAGCATATGGAATATCTATATATATGCATATATATATTCATAGAATAATAGACTTCTCTCCTCTGCCATCCATGTATGTTCATTGCAAAATCTGACTGTATTACTTATCCTGACACTAGTATTTTCAACTAGAGATGGATGTAAAATTTTTATTTCTCCAGCACATCAAATAATTTAATTAGGTTCCTTCGTCTTTTATAAGAGGAGTCTGTGATAGATTCAGCACAGTTAGAAAGATACAATTGCTATGTTATTAATGAAAGCTAATAATTTGTATGAATTTTCGAATTAAAATCTACTAAAATGTGATTTTTAGTAAAATATCACTTCCTAAACACGCTCAATGTTTAAAACACAATACAGATCAAAACATACTTTACGTATTGGAATATTAAAAACTTAGAAACACAAACGTAATGTTCATATAAGTGTTAAAGAAGTAGGTGTGTGAGATATATTCCACTCCCCAAGCAGAATTGACGGAATTTTGGCCACTCCGTCTTATGCTTGTAATGCAGAGTTCTGGCCACATTCACCCAACTGCCTTGTGGTTACGTTTTTTCTTGCACGCAGCTCAAAAAAGGTAAATTGGTGAGCACGAGCGAGATTTGTCATCCTCCAGCACGATTTTTAATCGCTAGGAGTGCACCTGGCAAAATTTCTCTAACGCAGGCAGTTGCAACCATTTGCGGTCGGTCATAAAGTTGCCACGTGAGGAGAAAATCTGCTTGCGCAGCAGCAAAATTATCTTGAGAAGCTGTGCCCTCTCAGAACAATCTCCCAGCACTAAATCACAGCGCGATGTGCCTATTTCCTCCCTTTAGTGGAATTTCAAAGAGTTTTTTGTAACTCTGCGGAATATGCCCAGGCCTATAAAAAAGTTAGAAATAATAACAACAGTCTTCTGATCAAGCCTTCTTTAAACACCAAAGAATAAGACAGTCACAAAGGCAACATTATCTATATGTAGTCTAGATTTACAACAAATGAAAAAATCTCGGAGATATAACCCAAAATGCAATTTACAAACAATAACAATACTTTTCACCTGATGGTGTTAACATGTTTTAATAAGCAGCAAAACATTTTTTTCAGATTAAAATGTGTTTACAATGTAATAATATCTGGAGAGATTGCCAGTGATTCTTTCATATGCTGAACCTCTCAATAGGCATCAGCCTCATATCTGTGGCTAAGGTTGAATGCCATACTGTATTTATAGAACAATTACCCTTCTATTTAAATTTAGTATGTCCTTAGGGCATCTGCAATTTAATCCATATCCTCTGAGCATACTGTAGGTGACAGATGGAGAGATAAGGATGGTGTTGCACCACACAAACGTAGCGCAAACCTTAAACTGTGCTATGTTCACTTTAATGGATCTTTGTCTGCAAGAAAGGCTAAAACCATGAATTCAGTAACATACCAATGACAGCGAAGCAGTTTTGTACCCACTTAATGACAGAGAAGGATTCTAAGCCCTGAAGGTTTATTAAGAAATTAGTAGTGTTGCAATCAAAAATACAAACATATTAACTATAAATCGATAATCACCTGAATACAGCATAAGCAAATATAATCTAGGCAACTCAAATAACAAATGTGAGAACAGGTTAATGAAATTCAATGTGTGCAAAGTTACAAAAATATCCATTCCTGTGATGGGAAACTCCCTAATGCTAATGAGTCAGGGAATTTAGAAGCAATGGGTGACAGCAAGAATGTATGATGATACTACGCGATCATGTTGATCGCGGTATGTTACAACGCAGGTTTTACAATGCAAGTCGTTTCAATGACTTGCGCTGGAGGGCGTTGGACTTTGGGACAGCGCGATTTACTATTCCAACACCAGTCTACATACAGTAGGGAAGGTGTTGGATAGTAAATCGTACTATTCCTTAGCTTGCAGCGCACTCCAGCGCAAGTCGTTGAAACGAATTGCGTTGTAAAACCTGCGTTGTAAAAATACAGCGGTGTAACAACGGCATTGTAAAGATCGCCTCCCCGACAGCAAGTATAGTATCAAAAGCAGAACCAAATGAACGTTCCTATCAAGAAAAGGAGAGATGCGCTTCTTCTAGAAAGTAGTTCTATGAGCAGTAATATTAGGGGCAGAGAGGGTAAGGACCGTCCTCTTGCAAAGGTGGACGGGGCGAGTCTAACTTTGGAGGCCAGGTGAAGTACTCTGAATCTGATGGAGCCTAAACTAGATCTGTACTGTTTGCAAATGTCTTCAAAGAGAGACATGCCTCCCTTCATCCCAGTTATGTGTGTTGCTCTCATCACTCACTTTGTCCTTGTACAGTGTAGACTTTCCAGGCATAGCTGAAAAGTTAAGTAGGTACCGGTGCCCCCTGTACATAGTCAATGTGGTTGTAGTGAATATATCACGTGTTCTCCTTTTTGGAGATTCGCTCTGAATTCACTGGCATCTTGAGAAAGAGGCTGTTCAGAAGATTTCTGTAGACAGTCTTTCTCCTTCCACTCCTTTATGTGTGACATTTCGTGGATGCTATGCTGTTGCATTTGTTTGCTAATCAGGTTTTGGTGATGGGACATCAAGTATTCAATTTTCTCATTTGCAGATGTAACATGATGTGTAGCTTGTAATCGTGTCAGTGCATGTTTATTTATTATTTACTTTCCTGACAAATCATTTAATTTGCTGATTTATGAATGTTTTGTTTTGTTTAAGAGGTGCGTATTGTGTGGATGCCTTGACCTGTCCTAAAGACACACTGGTATTCACAAAAAGCCTGTGTGCATTCATTTGTTTGGAATTTTTTTATCATAATAAAATGTTGGATTTAAATTATTATATTCACAAATGAAGAAAGTGCATTCTTGGACCTGCCCCTCCCATGCAAATCTTTTGCCTTCACCCCTCCGGTTTTGCAAATTCATTTTTATTGAATTTATGGCTCTTTGCACTTTACCACTGCTAACCAGTCCTAAGGTGCATGTGCATGGTACAATTGGTTTACACCTGACTGGCACACTTAATGGACTTCTAAGTCCTTAGTAAAGTGGTACTACATATAGCCAAGGTCTGTAATTTAAATGCTACTTGTGAACCTGCAGCACTCATTGTGCCACCCACTAAAGGTAGTCTTATTAACCCTTTTGCTGCTAGGCCTCCCCGTACTAAGCCTTTTTTTGCAAGTTGTGGAAGTTTGCGCTTAGGCCTCCATCGGAACTGGTGCAACTCAATGCAGTGCAATGCAGGACCTTGCATGTCAGTCCTAATACAACCAGGTACATTGACGAGCAGGACAAACTCGGGCCTGTTCTTGGCCTGTGCTCCAGCAGAACAGCTTGAACTTGTCACTGTGCCCAAGTCCAGTGCGACCAGATGACCAGATTTGTTGATTTACACTTTTTGGCATTACTTTTACCCAAGACTTTGAAATTGCATATCTCCTATTGTACTTATTGGATTTATATGGTTCTCGTATCATTTTATTTATAAAAATGTACTCTATTTTTCCACATTGGGGCGTGATATTTTTTATTGTGTGGTGTTTTCACTTTATTAGTGTTTTAGTGCTGCATAAAACTTTACATATTGCCTCTAAATAAAACCTGACTGCTTTCGTGCCAGGCTACCAGAGGATTAAGCAGAGGTTAATTAATTGACTCTTGTGGTTCACCCTGACAGGGATTGTGGTTGTTTCATCAGAAGGGTTAACCCCCCACACCCCCTTCAACCAATAACTCGATTTCCCACAAGCATGCAGAAAGCTGTCTTAAGGAAACGCTGACCCATTTTATAACAAGCATTGGTAAAGCCAAATGGTCCAGCATTGATGCCAGCCTTTGGGACTTGTCAATACTTGTGTTTTTGTCATGATATTTGTAAATCTTCATTGTTGGTGGAGCTGTCAGGTTTCAACAATATGATAAAAACTTTGGCTAAAAGTAACATTTTTTTGAGCCCCAAAAACTATACATCGGATAGTAGGCCATACCTTTGAAGGAAACTACTTTTTCTGTGGGGTTGCTCCTTGTGAAAGAGCAGCATGCCTTCAGTCACTGTGAATTTGGCCAGTGGATGAATTGGGATGACTCATTGCCCCATAATGTATGCTGTAGTGGGCAGAAGAAAAATGTCAATCACACAACAAACCAATGAATGGGGAGAGTTGACTCAAAGTCCCAGTAAGTAAGTATATTATATATATTTTCATTGAGAACAAAGGTTTTAGGCTAATGCCAGACCTAAAAATATGCACTTAGTAATATTTCGGAGAGCTGGGGAACAATGCACACAGTCGCCCAGCAATTACCAACCCCCTTCTAATAAAATGCCAGCTCATTGGCTTCACCATTGGTTTTTAGGGCTCGGGCCTAAGCCTCCACTTCGTGGAGGCGGAGCTTGCGAGCCCTAATGTGTTCAATGCAGAAAGGGGTCCAGGCTGGCACATTCCTTAGTTTTTTATGGAATCTGCCTAGTGATTCGTCTTCGCTGTGCTGTGTATTTAGTAGTGTTGACCTGATAGGCTGTAAGTAATTTACTCGTGCCCGATGTGGCATATTCTGTGCGAGAACGAGCACAGCAGAGTGATTAATCTTAATTAGGAGCTGTCAGAGTGGCCGTGTAATGCAATCCAGATGGTGCGAGCGCTGCATAAAGTGTTCGGCAGAAGAATACATAAATCCTCAATTACCAGCTGTCCGAGGTGCCGGTAATTGAAGGCAGATGGTGGTGGGAGCGTGTGCACTGCTGTGTTTTTTGTAGAGAATCAAATGCATCAGATCTGGTGCGTAGTGCAGAGGCATAGTGCAGAGGCGTAGTGCGTAGTGCAGAGGCGTAGAGCAGAGGCGTAGTGCATAGGCGTAGTGCGTAGTGCAGAGTGCGTAGTGCAGAGGCGTAGTGCAGAGGCGTAGTGCAGAGGCGTAGTGCGTAGTGCAGAGGCGTAGTGCGTAGTGCAGAGGCGTAGTGCGTAGTGCAGAGGCGTAGTGCAGAGGCGTAGTGCGTAGTGCAGAGGCGTAGTGCGTAGTGCATAGGTGTAGTGCGTAGTGCAGAGTGCGTAGTGCAGAGGCGTAGTGCGTAGTGCAGAGGCGTAGTGCAGAGGCGTAGTGCGTAGTGCAGAGGCGTAGTGCGTAGTGCAGAGGCGTAGTGCAGAGGCATAGTGCAGAGGCGTAGTGCGTAGTGCAGAGGCGTAGTGCAGAGGAGTAGTGCGTAGTGCAGAGGCGTAGTGCGTAGTGCAGAGGCGTAGTGCAGAGGCGTAGTGCGTAGTGCAGAGGCGTAGTGCGTAGTGCATAGGCGTAGTGCGTAGTGCAGAGTGCGTAGTGCAGAGGCGTAGTGCGTAGTGCAGAGGCGTAAGGCAGAGGCGTAGTGCGTAGTGCAGAGGCGTAGTGCGTAGTGCAGAGGCGTAGTGCAGAGGCGTAGTGCGTAGTGCAGAGGCGTAGTGCAGAGTGCAGAGTGCAGAGGCGTAGTGCGTAGTGCAGAGGCGTAGTGCGTAGTGCAGAGGTGTAGTGCGTAGTGCAGAGGCGTAGTGCGTAGTGCAGAGGCGTAGTGCATAGTGCAGAGGTGTAGTGCGTAGTGCAGAGGCTGAGTGCAGAGGCGTAGTGCAGAGGCGTAGTGCAGGGTGCAGAGGCGTAGTGCAGAGTGCAGAGGCGTAGTGCGTAGTGCAGAGGTGTAGTGCAGAGTGCAGAGGCGTAGTGCAGAGGGGTAGTGCATAGTGCAGAGGCGTAGTGCAGAGGCGTAGTGCGTAGTGCGTAGTGCAGAGGCGTAGTGCGTAGTGCAGAGGCGTAGTGCGTAGTGCAGAGGCGTAGTGCGTAGTGCAGAGGCGTAGTGCGTAGTGCAGAGGCGTAGTGCGTAGTGCAGAGGCAGAGTGCAGAGGCGTAGTGCAGAGTGCAGAGGCGTAGTGCAGAGTGCAGAGGTGAAGTGCGTAGTGCAGAGGCGTAGTGCGTAGTGCAGAGTGCAGAGGCGTAGTGCAGAGGGGTAGTGCGTAGTGCAGAGGCGTAGTGCGTAGTGCAGAGGCGTAGTGCGTAGTGCGTAGTGCAGAGGCGTAGTGCGTAGTGCAGAGGCGTAGTGCGTAGTGCAGAGGCATAGTGCATAGTGCAGAGGCGTAGTGCGTAGTGCAGAGGCGTAGTGCAGAGTGCAGAGGCGTAGTGCTTAGTGCAGAGGCGTAGTGCGTAGTGCAGAGGCGTAGTGCAGAGTGCAGAGGTGTAGTGCAGAGGCGTAGTGCAGAGGCATAGTGCAGAGGCGTAGTGCAGAGGCGTAGTGCAGAGTGCGTAGTGCAGAGGTGTAGTGCGTAGTGCAGAGGCGTTGTGCAGAGGCGTAGTGCGTAGTGCAGAGGCGTAGTGCAGAGGCGTAGTGCAGAGTGCAGAGGCGTAGTGCATAGTGCAGAGGTGTAGTGCGTAGTGCAGAGGTGTAGTGTGTAGTGCAGAGGTGTAGTGCGTAGTGCAGAGGTGTAGTGCATAGTGCAGAGGCATAGTGCGTAGTGCAGAGGCGTAGTGCAGAGGCGTAGTGTGTAGTGCGTAGTGCAGAGGCATAGTGCGTAGTGCAGAGGCGTAGTGCAGAGTGCAGAGGTGTAGTGCAGAGGCGTAGTGCGTAGTGCAGAGTGCAGAGGCGTAGTGCAGAGGCGTAGTGCAGAGTGCAGAGGCGTAGTGCAGAGGCGTAGTGCGTAGTGCAGAGGCGTAGTGCGTAGTGCAGAGGCGTAGTGTGTAGTGCGTAGTGCAGAGGCATAGTGCGTAGTGCAGAGGCGTAGTGTAGAGTGCAGAGGTGTAGTGCAGAGGCGTAGTGCGTAGTGCAGAGGTGTAGTGCAGAGTGCAGAGGTGTAGTGCAGAGTGCAGAGGCGTAGTGCAGAGGCGTAGTGCGTAGTGCAGAGGCGTAGTGCGTAGTGCAGAAGCGTAGTGCGTAGTGCAGAGGCGTAGTGCGTAGTGCAGAGGCGTAGTGCAGAGGCGTAGTGCAGAGGCGTAGTGCGTAGTGCAGAGGCGTAGTGCGTAGTGCAGAAGCGTAGTGCGTAGTGCAGAGGCGTAGTGCGTAGTGCAGAGGCGTAGTGCAGAGGCGTAGTGCAGAGGCGTAGTGCAGAGTGCAGAGGCGTAGTGCGTAGTGCAGAGGCGTAGTGCGTAGTGCAGAGGCGTAGTGAGTAGTGCAGAGGCGTAGTGCGTAGTGCAGAGGCGTAGTGCGTAGTGCAGAGTGCAGAGGCGTAGTGCGTAGTGCAGAGGCGTAGTGCAGAGTGCTGAGGCATAGTGCAGAGGCGTAGTGCAGAGGCGTAGTGCAGAGGCGTAGTGCAGAGGCGTAGTGCAGAGTGCGTAGTGCAGAGGCGTAGTGCGTAGTGCAGAGGCGTAGTGCAGAGGCGTAGTGCAGAGGCATAGTGCAGAGGCATAGTGCAGAGTGCAGAGGCGTAGTGCAGAGGCGTAGTGCGTAGTGCAGAGGCGTAGTGCAGAGTGCGTAGTGCAGAGTGCGTAGTGCAGAGGCGTAGTGCGTAGTGCAGAGGCGTTGTGCAGAGGCGTAGTGCGTAGTGCAGAGGCGTAGTGCAGAGGCGTAGTGCAGAGTGCAGAGGCGTAGTGCATAGTGCAGAGGTGTAGTGCGTAGTGCAGAGGTGTAGTGCGTAGTGCAGAGGCGTAGTGCGTAGTGCAGAGGCGTAGTGCAGAGTGGTAGTGTGTAGTGCAGAGGCATAGTGCGTAGTGCAGAGGCGTAGTGCATAGTGCAGAGGCGTAGTGCGTAGTGCAGAGGCGTAGTGCGTAGTGCAGAGGGGTAGTGCATAGTGCAGAGGCGTAGTGCAGAGGCGTAGTGCGTAGTGCGTAGTGCGTAGTGCAGAGGCGTAGTGTGTAGTGCAGAGGCGTAGTGCGTAGTGCAGAGGCGTAGTGCATAGTGCAGAGGCGTAGTGCGTAGTGCAGAGGCGTAGTGCGTAGTGCAGAGGCAGAGTGCAGAGGCGTAGTGCAGAGGCGTAGTGCAGAGTGCAGAGGCGTAGTGCAGAGTGCAGAGGTGTAGTGCGTAGTGCAGAGGCGTAGTGCAGAGTGCAGAGGCGTAGTGCAGGGGTAGTGCGTAGTGCAGAGGCGTAGTGCGTAGTGCAGAGGCGTAGTGCGTAGTGCGTAGTGCAGAGGCGTAGTGCGTAGTGCAGAGGCGTAGTGCGTAGTGCAGAGGCGTAGTGCATAGTGCAGAGGCGTAGTGCGTAGTGCAGAGGCGTAGTGCAGAGTGCAGAGGCGTAGTGCTTAGTGCAGAGGCGTAGTGCAGAGGCGTAGTGCGTAGTGCAGAGGCGTAGTGCAGAGTGCAGAGGCGTAGTGCAGAGGCGTAGTGCAGAGGCGTAGTGCAGAGGCGTAGTGCAGAGGCGTAGTGCAGAGTGCGTAGTGCAGAGGTGTAGTGCGTAGTGCAGAGGCGTTGTGCAGAGGCGTAGTGCGTAGTGCAGAGGCATAGTGCAGAGGCGTAGTGCAGAGTGCAGAGGCGTAGTGCATAGTGCAGAGGTGTAGTGCGTAGTGCAGAGGTGTAGTGCGTAGTGCAGAGGTGTAGTGCGTAGTGCAGAGGTGTAGTGCGTAGTGCAGAGGCGTAGTGCGTAGTGCAGAGGCATAGTGCAAAGGCGTAGTGTGTAGTGCGTAGTGCAGAGGCATAGTGCGTAGTGCAGAGGCGTAGTGCAGAGTGCAGAGGTGTAGTGCAGAGGCGTAGTGCGTAGTGCAGAGTGCAGAGGCGTAGTGCAGAGGCGTAGTGCAGAGTGCAGAGGCGTAGTGCAGAGGCGTAGTGCGTAGTGCAGAGGCGTAGTGCGGAGGCGTAGTGTGTAGTGCGTAGTGCAGAGGCATAGTGCGTAGTGCAGAGGCGTAGTGCAGAGTGCAGAGGTGTAGTGCAGAGGTGTAGTGCGTAGTGCAGAGTGCAGAGGCATAGTGCAGAGGCGTAGTGCAGAGTGCAGAGGCGTAGTGCAGAGGCGTAGTGCGTAGTGCAGAGGCGTAGTGCGTAGTGCAGAGGCGTAGTGCGTAGTGCAGAGGCGTAGTGTGTAGTGCGTAGTGCAGAGGCGTAGTGCGTAGTGCAGAGGCGTAGTGTAGAATGCAGAGGTGTAGTGCAGAGGCGTAGTGCGTAGTGCAGAGTGCAGAGGCGTAGTGCAGAGTGCAGAGGCGTAGTGCAGAGGCGTAGTGCGTAGTGCAGAGGCGTAGTGAAGAGTGCAGAGGTGTAGTGCAGAGTGCAGAGGCGTAGTGCAGAGGCGTAGTGCGTAGTGCAGAGGCGTAGTGCGTAGTGCAGAGGCGTAGTGCGTAGTGCAGAGGCGTAGTGCAGAGGCATAGTGCAGAGGCGTAGTGCAGAGTGCAGAGGCGTAGTGCGTAGTGCAGAGGCGTAGTGCGTAGTGCAGAGGCGTAGTGAGTAGTGCAGAGGCATAGTGCGTAGTGCAGAGGCGTAGTGCGTAGTGCAGAGTGCAGAGGCGTAGTGCGTAGTGCAGAGGCGTAGTGCAGAGTGCAGAGGCATAGTGCAGAGGCGTAGTGCAGAGGCGTAGTGCAGAGGCGTAGTGCAGAGGCGTAGTGCAGAGTGCGTAGTGCAGAGGCATAGTGCGTAGTGCAGAGGCGTAGTGCGTAGTGCAGAGGCATAGTGCAGAGGCGTAGTGCAGAGGCATAGTGCAGAGTGCAGAGGCGTAGTGCATAGTGTAGAGGCGTAGTGCGTAGTGCAGAGGCGTAGTGCGTAGTGCAGAGGCGTAGTGCGTAGTGCAGAGGTGTAGTGCGTAGTGCAGAGGCGTAGTGCGTAGTGCAGAGGCGTAGTGCAGAGTGCGTAGTGCAGAGTGCGTAGTGCAGAGGCGTAGTGCGTAGTGCAGAGGCGTTGTGCAGAGGCGTAGTGCGTAGTGCAGAGGCGTAGTGCGTAGTGCAGAGGCGTAGTGCAGAGTGGTAGTGTGTAGTGCGTAGTGCAGAGGCATAGTGCGTAGTGCAGAGGCGTAGTGCATAGTGCAGAGGCGTAGTGCGTAGTGCAGAGGCGTAGTGCGTAGTGCAGAGGCGTAGTGCGTAGTGCAGAGGCGTAGTGCGTAGTGCAGAGGCGTGGTGCGTAGTGCAGAGTGAAGCCAATGCATATCTACAGGCTAGCGATGACAGTGCATATCTACAGGCTAGTGAAGCTAATGCATATCTACAGGCTAGCAATGACAGAGCATATCTACAGGCTAGTGAAGCCAATGCATATCTACAGGCTAGCAATGACAGTGCATATCTACAGGCTTTTGAAGCCAATGCATATCTACAGGCTAGCGATGACAGTGCATAGCTACAGGCTAGCGATGACAGTGCATAGCTACAGGCTAGCGATGACAGTGCATAGCTACAGGCTAGCGATGACAGTGCATATCTACAGGCTAGCGATGACAGTGCATATCTACAGGCTAGCGATGACAATGCATATGTACAGGCTAGCAATGACAGAGCATATCTACAGGCTAGCGATGACAGTGCATATCTACAGGCTTTTGAAGCCAATGCATATCTACAGGCTAGCGATGACCGTGCATATCTACAGGCTAGCGATGACAGTGCATATCTACAGGCTAGCGATGACAGTGCATATCTACAGGCTAGCGATGACAGTGCATATCTACAGGCTAGCGATGACAGAGCATATCTACAGGCTAGCGATGACAGTGCATATCTACAGGCTAGCGATGACAGTGCATATCTACAGGCTAGCGATGACAATGCATATGTACAGGCTAGCAATGACAGAGCATATCTACAGGCTAGCGATGACAGTGCATATCTACAGGCTTTTGAAGCCAATGCATATCTACAGGCTAGCGATGACAGTGCATATCTACAGGCTAGCGATGACAGTGCATATCTACAGGCTAGCGATGACAGAGCATATCTACAGGCTAGCGATGACAGTGCATAACTACAGGCTAGTGAAGCCAATGCATATCTACAGGCTAGCGATGACAGAGCATATCTACAGGCTAGCGATGACAGTGCATATCTACAGGCTAGCGAAGCCAATGCATATCTACAGGCTAGCGAAGCCAATGCATATCTACAGGCTAGCGATAACAGTGCATATCTACAGGCTAGCGATGACAGAGCATATCTACAGGCTAGCGATGACAGTGCATATCTACAGGCTAGCGATGACAGTGCATATCTACATGCTAGTGAAGCCAATGCATATCTACAGGCTAGCGATGACAGAGCACATCTACAGGCTAGCGATGACAGAGCATATCTACAGGCTAGCGATGACAGTGCATATCTACAGGCTAGCGATGACAGTGCATAACTGCAGGCTAGTGAAGCCAATGCATATCTACAGGTTAGCGATGACATGGCATATCTACTGACTAGCGATGACGGTGCATATCTACAGGCTAGTGAAGCCAATGCATATCTACAGGCTAGCGATGACAGTGCATATCTACATGCTAGCGATGACCGAGCATATCTACAGGCTAGCGATGACAGTGCATATCTACAGGCTAGCGATGATAATGCATATCTACAGGCTAGCGACGACAGCGCATATCTACAGGATAGCAATGACAGCACATATCTACAGGCTAGCGATGACAGTGCATATCTACAGGCTAGCGATGATGGTGCATACCTACAGGCTAGTGAAGCCAATGCATATCTAGCTAGGCTAGCGATGACAGTGCATATCTACAGGCTAGCGATGACAGAGCATATCTACAGGCTAGCGATGACAGCGCATATCTACAGGCTAGCGATGACAGTGCATAACTACAGGCTAGTGAAGCAAATGCATATTTACAGGTTAGCAATGACAGTGCATATCTACAGGCTAGCGATGACGGTGCATATCTACAGGCTAGTGAAGCCAATGCATATCTACAGGCTAGCGATGACAGTGCATATCTACAGGCTAGCTATGATAATGCATATCTACAGGCTAGCGACGACAGCGCATATCTACAGGATAGCAATGACAGCGCATATCTACAGGCTAGCGATGACAGTGCATATCTACAGGCTAGCGATGACGGTGCATACCCACAGGCTAGTGACGCCAATGCATATCTACAGGCTAGCGATGACAGTGCATATCTACAGGCTAGCGATGACAGTGCATAGACTCACAAGGAGACCACAGGCAGCTGAGGTGCAATCTTCTCCCACTCACAAGAACGACATCACAGGCAGCAGCAGTGCAAGCTTCTTACACTCACAAGGAGACCACAGGCAGCAGAGGTGCAAGCTTCTCACACTCACAAGAAGGACATCACAGGCAAGTGGTGCAATATTCGCACACTCACAAGGAGATTACTGGCAGTACACACCACATGAACACACTCCATAACACATAGCAACAATACATTGGCATTTACAATGCCATTAGCTCAAACTCAAATAAATCCGAGCCCGATTGCATTTCTAATGCTTGTTTTCCTTGCCATCTACGTGGTGCCTGGAGTAGACATAACCATCAGTTGCTGGGATAATGAGAATAATCCATTATTTGTTTTCCTTGCCATCTACGTGGTGCCTGGAGTAGACGTAACCATCAGTTGCTGGGATAATAAGAATAATAGCGAAAATACGTCTGTCTCGCTTACCGAGGAGACCCAGAAGCTACAGCACCTATACCTGTAGAAAGGCACGGCCACGGTCATATGAACACAGCTGGAAGGAAACCCCGTTTGCGAGTGAAATGGAGATTTAATAACACTCTGCACACAGTATGGAGTAACCAGCACGGGTTCCTCATCACCATGACAACCGGGCATATGATTGGAACTGTGGATAGTTGTTATTCGAGCTTAATATTTTCCCATTGTAATAAATTTAGATGGACTTCTTTTGCTGCCTGTCCAATAGATATAACTCTGTTCCATAAATTATGCAAATGTTGGGTCGGAATTGCTGTTAGCTCCCATGCCCTGAAGGTTATGGCTGAACTTATCAAATGCACTGAATATTATTTCAAATGGGCGCTCGCACTGCCTCTGCAATTTTCTGTATCGACTTCCTGCGAGCACAGGTTGATGTCTTATTTGTAATATATTGTCTTGACGTCACTGGACATGAAACTCGGAGCCATGCAATTCAAAATAATAAATAGAGTTTATTGGATAGCAGTCACAAGACTCCCGCAAAGTTTAGTAGTCTGCCACCAATATCGAAAATGGAAAGGAATTGCTACAGCAGAGGCACGCGCTGTGGGGCGCGTGTGGAGAAAGGTTTAACGAGAGGTGTTTTTGATTTAAGTCCTTTTATGCCAAACTCGAACAAATCATTATCCTTACTTCTTAAACGATTTAACCATTTTATTACCTATAAAGCTATAAATCCTTACATCAGCCGTGACTTTTAAGCTGCAAATGGGAATTCCAGGACAAATCAGTGCATTCTTTTTTTACTGAATGCATTTAATGTTGTAATACATATTAAAGACCATTAAAGAAATAATAATTATGTTTTTAAATTATATGCAGGGCTCCGTTCTCATTGTTTTTTTATACTTCGAATATAATAAATCCTGGACTACAACAATGCCCTTATTCTGATTTACAATGCAATTTAATACGTAGCTCTGGTTAGATAGAAATCATGTATTAATATTCATCCCTTCATATATTATAGGTTGTACTGCATGGTGTATGTCTACAAGATGCTCTGAAAACCATTGGGCCAACACTTTTGCGTTTTCAAAATTACAAATGTTAAGTACAATGTACTATTTTGCGAGTCAAAAATGCAACCCACAAATTGTGTTTGTGATCCTGTGGCATAGCTAGGGTGGGCTGCGGAAGTGAGCAAGTCGTGTCTGTCGACTGCCACCAACACCCCCACACCTCCCACCCCCTCCTCCGGAACAAGTCGTCTATCGGCCGCCACCCCCCTTCACGTTCTTTACTGCACTGGGCCGCAAAGTGAGGGTAGCAGTACAGCAGTAGGTCTAGTTACGACATTGTTGTGATCGATTCTGATCTGCAATTTAGAGGGTCGTTCCCTAAAATTGTGAGTCACAATTTCAGTTTCAAACCATTGGTCAGTTACTGACACCGCAAAGGTTTGTGGATTATGTTGCGTAATCTTGGGCAACAGCCAGTCAGCAAGGGACCATTGCCTGCTCCCCTTATGTATTACCTAACACAAACATTTTTGTAAAGCAACACCAGTTCTTTTCAGAAACACAGGCTGCAAAGTTTTGAGTTTGAAATGCAAATCCACGGATGCTGGTCTGCTATTTTTTGCAGGCTATCCCTTTGTTTATAGACAATCACAGAGATACTAGTGTGCGAGAGAGAGGCTGACATTTGTGCTTACAGTGATTCCATTGTGGCATCTCTGGTGGCACCTACTTCTAGGTAAGGTAGTTATTCACCACTGGTGGACTCCGGTACTGAAGGAGATCTTCCCTTGATCCCCCCTCCACCTTGGCAGATACGCACCTGCATTGTGATCCTTTGAGACGCAGAGGGAATTACTATTTAGGGCTCAGTCGGTGTCCGTCAACTTTGGAAGTCCCACGGCCTGCCCTTTAGCATGCCCGCAGGGGTAGGGGCACACTCCCACCATTGCATATGGGCCTTCTCTGTGGGTAGCCCCCCTTACTTGCTGCTTAATACCAAACTCAGCCCTCCTAACCATGTACACTGCTTTACCTCATAGGAGACCCCACTATTTTGCCATGTAGAACAGATTGGACCTTGCTTACTGGGCACAGCTTCACAGTACCTTGCAGCTCTTTCAACTTTCTGCCAGTGGCCTTGGGCCAGTGTTTAGGTGTCCCCCCCAGCCCTGGTGGCAACTCATGCTGCCCGGGTGGGACAAGCAGGCCACTTGACTGTGAATGCCACCTTCATCTGTTCCCCTTTTGACATGCCCTTGTTGATGAGACAGGCCAAATTGTGAGTCTCCGAGATGCAGGGGTAATTACTACTGAGGGCCCTGCAGGTGGGCGCCATCTCTGGAAGAGCCCTGGCCTGCACTGAATGTGCATGCCCTCTGCACGGATTTGATCCTGCCTATTGGACCCATCTTTGTGGCGTCTCCCGGCCCTTCAAATCATCCGCTGTTTGTCTTTGGCCGTGTCTGGGTGTCCCCTCAGTGTTGGTGGCTGCTCGTGCTGCGTCCGTAGGGCAAGCAGCACACTTGTTTGCGAATGCCAGCTTTACCTGTTTCCCCTTTTGATGCACCTTTGGAGATTGGAAAGAATAACTCCCCTTGCCAGCCGCACAAACTAAAATAGACCAGTGCCCCAGGCCCACCTCTGGCATGCATGGTGCTGCTGAGGTGCCTCCTCCAGTAACTGACCTCTCAGTTGATCCAGCAGTTGAGGCCAAACTAGGTGAAGTCAAAGTGGATTTCTCCCTCCCTTTGTTAATATCCCCACAATGTGGCTGGTCAGGCTACAGAACCCGAAACTAGAGCCTCTACAGTGGAGGACGAGGTGACAACCCTTAAGCTTCAAGTCTCTAAGCTGCTCTCAGCAGCAGCATCCCTGGAGGAGCAGGCTGAAGATGCAGAGAATCGCTTGCTGAGGAATAATTTGTGATTTATTTGCTTCCTGAGGGGATTGAGGCATCTGGTGTGGATGATCTCTTAGAGCATTGGCTCCTGTCCTGGGTCCCAGCTTAGAAGAAGCGTGGCTCAGTGGTTAGAGGCGGCAGACCCGGAAGCTGAGATCGGCTGTGGACCAGGGTTCGATTCCCCGCCTCGGCGGGTCTCGTGCTCAAAAATTCCACGGACTCGACAATTCTCGCTCCGGTGCCTACTCGACTCACGGGGTCACACTCTGCGACTCTGGGCAATAGCTTGCTTAATCTCCACTACGGCCCCTCGCGGCGGGATGCCTGGCTTTCACCTTGTGGATACCCTGCCGGGGTATCTCACAGGGGAATACCAGGACGGGTTCCCTAAGCAAGCGCCTTGATGCCTTCGGGTGATACGTGCGCTATATAAGTCGCAATACATACATACATACATACATACATACATACAGCTTACAAACTCTCTTGATCATTTGTGGTGCAGAGGACGCTCCCTTCCTTTGCCAGGAAGCCTCCCCTAGGTACCCTCCCGTCCTATCCTTTCCCACGCCCTCAAGCGTCGAGTCCCCATTCTCCACGAAACCCATGAACATCAGAACCTGTGCTTTCAGAACGCCAAGATCATGATCTTTACAGATTATACAAGTGCTGTCAAGCTTGGCAGATGCTCCTTTGAAGACGTCAAACAGAAGCTCTGAGCCCTTAACATCCAGTATATGCTCCTCTTCCCTGCTCAATTGAAAGTCATTTTTAACTCTATGACCAATTATTTGATACCCCGGCGCGGGCTGGGAAGTGGGCGACAGACCATATGGACCTATGACAACCATGTGTCTTGGAGAACGTGGTTACCCAGGTGGGGGGAGGTGCCCTCTGACTATGTGGCTAGACCCCCTCATAGGAAGGGACCCTGTTCCCAAAAAGCTTGACCCAGCCTGTGGAGGATGCGTTAGCCCCCTAAGTCCTCCCCAGAAATCTGGCATGACGGAAACCCCTGACCTAAAGTCTCATTATTCACCCCTCTGGACATTTTAAGTACCCGGGAAAATGACCAGGAGCTGTACCATGACAACTGCAGCCTTGTGTAACGCTAAATGATCCTGTCAGTACCCTGTGGACAGTGCTCTGTATGCGGGGCAATATCTGGGGCATTGTTAGGGGTGATAAGAGGCTGGGGGATCAATTACATTCCTTAATTTCCATGTGAATATGTTATATTTAAATTGCTGTTGGGCACGAGTATCCTTCTCTGGGGTAATTGAGGACTACTCAGGTCCTAGTTGTTTGTTGATGTGTTTTGGATGGGGGCAAAAGATACTTCAGGGTTAGAAGAGTGAGGTGGGGTTGAGTTGGGTGGGTAGTGATTGGTTCATTGTTTATTTTGTTTTACTTAAGCACATAGTCACCACAGTCCTGGTATATGACTCATGTTCACTGTGCTCTACTGCCTCTTCTGGCCCGGTAGGGGCCATCTAACACCTCGTATCCGGACCACTCCCTCGTTGGGAGTCCACCTTGACCAACCCCCATCTGGTCTCTAATAGATAAGGGCCTATCATCGAATGTTAACGGTGTACTAGACTGTATTAAATGATCCACTGTCCTATGGTATGTGAAGCATATCCACTCGGAAGTAGTTTTGCTTTAAGAGGCCCACTTGTTGGGCAGGCAATGCTCCTTCCTTGGTCGATTCGGCTACGACTGGGTATTTCTCTCTGACTTTTCCCAAGGCTCCTGGCGTATGGCTATTCTGCTGCATAGGGTATTTCCTCTGGTGGTATCCGCTACCCACATTGACCCCTCGTCGTGTTATGTGGTGAATTGAGGGCTGCCTTGAGGGCTGACCCTATAATCCTCTCTCAGCCTAGGTTCCCCAACTGCAGCTTCAACCAACTCTGCAGTTACTTCATTACTCCCTGTTGCACTGGGCACTGTCCATTAAGTACGCCTGGATTTTTTGCTTTTCTGAATTGGTTTCTGGACTTATTACTGTGGGTGAGTCTCACTACCCATGTTTCTCCCATGGTAATCACCTGGCAAATGGACTGGAGGTTTTTATCACCAGTGTCCGACTTTTAAGATATGATTCACTGCAACTCAGCAAGGGTGAAGGGCACTTGGCTGACACATGAACATGTGTCCACAGGCATGTTCACACAGGTGCACACTGCATGTTGGAGACTACTATTGTTCACAGTCCTGTAACAGCACATAGGCAACCTGACACAATGGGGACTCTACGGGATTAGGTATTTACCCGGGGTAGGCCTTATAATGGTAGTGTAGACCAATAGGTAAAGTCACTGTGCTTTACTGTTTTGCCTGTAGTGGTATCTGATTATAAAATAAGGAACTGCCTTAGGGTGT
Source organism: Lissotriton helveticus (assembly GCF_964261635.1). Lineage (NCBI taxonomy): Eukaryota > Metazoa > Chordata > Amphibia > Caudata > Salamandridae > Lissotriton > Lissotriton helveticus. The sequence goes on along the minus strand of NC_136072.1, from coordinate 976,910,837 downwards.
AGTTTCACTCCCCTCTGGCCTACAGAGACCATTGAAATCTTTAATTAGAGTGTAACCTGTGCAATTGCACCACATATGTAAATTCCAAAATGGTAACTGTCCATCTTATGAGTCATCCGTAGTTTACATATTTTCCTAGCTCAACGTCAGAGCCCATGCCTTCTGGTGCCTTGCTGTGCCCAGTTAAATTACGTTTTCTCCAGCAGAAGGAAAAAAGGCTGCCCCACACAAAAGAAGCAATTAGCAGTACTTCTCCCAGCTCCTGAATGATTTCCATCAATCACTCAGCTGTTACTCTGTACCAGGGATGGACCTGCCCAAGCTCACTGAACAAAGGAGAGTGCCCAGATAACTGTAGCCAACCCAGAAGGGTCTCTCTTTGAAATTCGAGTGTGCATGTCCTGACAGTGATGTTAGCAAGAGGTGAAGCTGAGACTCCAGGAGCTGATGTGACCAGTGGCTCCTGGATGACACCATCTTGAACTTTACATGCATGCTGTAGAGGAGAGTTGGGACAGCGGTGGAGAGGTGATGTGGGACTCAAGGATTGGTAAGGGGTGCCTGCCTTCTGGAACTTTCCTCTTCCCTTTAAAAACTCTTACACAAGGGAGAGACTCCATCCCGTCTGTGGATTTTCTACCCACTTCGCTGCTGGATCATGGTACTGCCAGGGAGAACTGGAAGAAGTAACCCTTGACCCCCACTCAGGACCCATGACGCTGATCAGTTGGCCCCAGGAACAGTGGTTTTCACCAAGGGCCAGTGAGGCTCCGCCCTCTTACACCTCGTGAGGACCAGTTGGGGGAAAGCCATGGACTTTCCTGCACCCAACAACAAAGAACCAAAGGAGACGATGCAGGGAACTAGGAGGACCAGCTTTTTGAGAAATGCATCACTCTGGAGGTGACGAGAGTTACGGCAACTCCCCAGGAGTAAAATGAGACTAGGATCATCCAACTCAGACCATCGGAGACCAGGTTATTGCATTATAAAGTTTGGTGACGTTTAACCAACTTTCCTACCTCAGAGCACGTGGATCTCCTCTATTGGTTCAATCATTTTCCACCAGAGTGGCTTAGGGGATGCAGCAGGGAAGGTGTGGAGCCTTTGTTGAAGGAGAGGGCACGCGTGGGACCCCCTCCCTGTTTTCCCACTTCACCTGATGACCACATGCCCTGGCAGATTTATGTTAAAGGGGGCCAGGACCCCATCACCAGACCCCAAGTGCTCTGGATGTGGGAAAACACCATTGTGCTTTCCTGTGACTTATTAAATGGGGGAGCACTGTTGCTCTCCTGCAGTAGACAGAATGGGCCCAGAACCCCATCCGTGGGCACTGAATCACTAAAGAGGATTGGGGTAGTGCCGCCACCCCTCCCACATCGCCTGCTCTCCCAGCTCCCTGTGCTAATGTTTGGGGGAGCGGGGAGCCTACAGGTCTGCATGCCTACACGTTTGCCATTGCAGGAGCTGCCGAGGGCAAGCGGGCATGGGTTCCCTGAGAAGCTCATCAACCAAAGGAAATTTCTGAGCTTCTTGAGTGGGACCGGGCATCACGTTGTACAAAGGAAAAACCTGGCACAAGTCTAATGAGTCTCAAAAAGACAACTAGGAAAATATCAACACAGCTCTCCCCGGCACAGCAGGAGATTCGCTCTTTAAGTATTGACTGCTTTCAATGGAACTCACCTCCTGATGGTTTGCAGGGCCTCGCATTTGGAATACATTTTTGGCCGTATCTCTGCCTGTGGTGGTCCCAGGATGACAGGACCACCACAAAACCCTTCAGCGCAAAACAGTCTTTCTTCATAGGCCACTTCCTGGGTCCTCACCCTAACTTGGGGGAGCCTAAGATTATCACCTTCCCTGGATTCCAATGCCTTGTCAAGCTCTCCGATAGCTGGAGGTGTTTCTCTACAGCCAGGAGTACTTTGCCTCCTAGGGGTCTGCTGTATGTAACATTGAAGAAGTCCTGGAAGGCCTGAAAATGTATAAATGCAATGTTTATGTGCTTACGTCCTCTGTGGCCTGCCTGTATGGTTGCAATGCAATGCGTTTTCACTGTGATGCCCTATAGGAGCTGTTTTTACCATTCTGATCCCTAATACATGAAACAAATACACAGACATGAGGCTTATTTCTGCTAAATGCTTAATTAGATTATCATAAATATTGAGCTTGGTTCATCATTATTACAATAATGATAAAGATTCATTCAACGGTAATGTTGGTATTACGAAACTCACTTGATATATTTGGATTACTCTTCTAGGGGGTCACCAGAGATCACATCATGTCATCCATGGTGTGTTCCATCTACCATTGTATATTTTTGTAACTTATTGCATAGTATGCAGTGGTGTGTGTGTAATAAATGTACTTCTTTTTCTAATGAAAAAATTCTGACTGGACAATTATTAATTTAGTGCTAATTATTGCATGCTAGCCCACACCTCCTCCCTTGAGTAGGCCTTGGATTGCTCAGCTTCGCTACCTTGTGAGAGTCAAGCGCTACAATGGGTGATTGGTTCCCAGTGAGGACAATTTTGGACCTATTACTTGTGATGGCCATAGAACGAAAAGAATAATTTCCAACATATCCTAAAAGCCCTACTCTGATTGGTTTTGATTTTAACATTGTCCCTGATCCTGAGTTGGATACCTGGACACCTCACTAGCCAGCCCATCGTGCCCATTCCTGCTAACTCTCTCTCTAGGCCGACTTGATAAGTCTTTGGGACTCCTCCATGTGCATGAATGCTCATGCATCTGCAGCGCATACAAGAAACACTGTCACATGTTGATCATATCTGGCTATCTGGCTCCAACGCTTTTCACCTGACCCATGTCCAAATCCTTCCTCGTGACATTTCAGATCATTTCCCCCTACACTTTGAGATGAGCTCTGTCCAGGAGCACCATCGGCTGATTTAGCCCACCAATTGATACTGGCCAGAGCCTGACTAAAACAGCTATCCCTAGAAGAGGCCAGACAGTGTTGGATTGCATCGATGCAGCATGTGTATGAGGGGGAACGACCTTTACAACGACTCATTCTCCACAAAGGGCCTAAACCACGACTCCTTAACAACGACTGAACCTGAATCACGAGTCTTTTAACCACTAATGCATTTACAACTACCTCTGGCCAGTAGATGGCACTCTTGGATTGTATATGAAAGATGTATTACTTTTTCTAAAATGATGGTTGGCTGTATTTTATGGGAAACATCTTTTACAACAAAACTTTTACCACGCAGTGCTGTTACAACACAAGTATTACAACGAAAACCTTTACAACGCATTACACTGGGGGGCGCTCTAGGATAGGGAATAGTTTCAATTTACTATCCAACACCTTCCCTAGTGTCCACGGGGACTGGAGTTGGAATAGTAAATTAAACTATTCACTATCCAGCACCCCCAAGTGTAATGCGTTGTAAAGGTTTGCGTTGTAATACTTGCGTTGTAACAGCATGCGTGGTAAAAGCATGCGTTGTAACGTCATACATCCGTATTTTATATGGTTTTGTAGAGTGGATGTTTTCTTTTAACAGAATAAGTTTAGGAAACCGTTTAAAAAAAAAAGATTAATTTTAGGATTTAGGGTGGATATGGGTTTTTGAGATTGCAAGGGTATTTTTAGGGTTTAGGGTAGGAATGGGTTTTTGGGTGGAAAGGGATTTTTTAGGGATTAGGGTGGGTATGGGTTTTAGGTGGCATGGGTAAATGTAGTGTTTTTGGGTGGGTATGGGTTTTTTGGTGGTAAGGGAAATTTTAGCGTGCGTAAGGATTTTTGGGTGGTAACTATATTTTTAGGTTTAAGGGTGCGTATGGATTTTTGGGTGGCAAGGGTAATTTTAGGGTTTAGGGTTGGTATGGGTTTTTGGGATTGCAAGGGTATTTTCAGGGTTTATGGTGGTGTGGGTTTTTGGGTGGAAAGGGAATTTGTAGGGTATAGGGTGGGTATAGGTTATGGGTGGAAAGGGAATTTTAAAGGTGTGGGGTGGGTGTAGTTTTTTGGGTGGAAGGGATTTTATAACATTAATAGTGAGTATAGGTATTTGCGTGTGTGTGTGTATATGTATATATATATATATATATATATATATATATATATATATATATATATATATATATATATATAGTGTTAATACTTACCAATATTAACTTTACAACGCTTATGTCTTTAGCATGAATGCCTTTACCACTAAGTTCAAGTGTTTTACAGGAACATACATTACCCAATATCCACCATGCCATGGTGGATATTGTTACTCCCACCATAAATAGCATAATAAACTCCTCACTTCTCCTAGCTTCAGTTCCAGATGGATGGAAACTAGTAGCGGTAAAACCTCTACAGAAAAAACAGCTACCAGACCCAGCGACCCTATCAAATCTACGACCTATTTCACTGCTCCCGGCTCTCTGTAAATTAACAGAGAAAGCCGTAAATAAACAGCTCATTGCTTTTCTGGAGGCAAATAACATCTGGCACCCTAACCAGGCGGGTTTCAGGGCCCAACACTCTACGGAGTCAGCCCTTATCTTCCCCTCCAAAACACTACGAGCTGCAATGGATCAGGGGAAGAAGGCCGTCCTAGTACTCTTGGACCTGTCCGCGGCGTTCGATACGGTCTCACATACCATTCTTGTGGACCGTTTAGCCGCGGCAGGGGTAACAGGAAAAGTACTAGTTTGGGTACAAAGCTTTTTGGCAAACAGGCGACAAGTAATCACCCTAGACCATTTCAGGTCGGAAGAAAAACAGCTCACCTCAGGGGTTCCGCAGGGCTCTTGTCTGAGCCCTACACTTTTTAATGTATATATGGCACCCCTGATTGCATTGATATCATCCTTCAAAATTAACACCGTATCGTATGCGGATGATACGCAACTCATCCTGGTATTGGACGATAACAACACCGAGGCTGAAATGAATCTTAAGAACTGCCTCAAAGCTACATTTGAATGGATGATAAACAATCTCGTTAAATGCAACTCAGGGAAAACTGAAATTCTGCCATACGGAAATAACAATATCTTCAGCCACACACTATGGTGGCCGGAAGATGCCTCCGCTCCCTCCAATACCATTAAGGTAGTCCGAAATCTAGGGATAAAACTTGATGCCACCCTAGCATTTAAACAGCAAGCAATGGCAGTGGCAGGAACCTGTTTAAGTATCATAAAGGGTCTGAGAAAATGTTTCGACCTCATACCCCTCTCAGCACGGAAAATGGTGGCGGTAGCGCTTATTACATCGCGACTTGACTATTGCAATAGCCTCTATGCAGGGATAAACAGGTCCGTTGGTCATGAGCTGCAAATGGTTCAACATGCAGCAGCGAGACTGGTGTTGAGATGGCATAGGAGGACATCGGCAACAGCAGCAATGGACGTTCTCCATTGGCTGCCTATACATAAGAGGGTGCTGTTCAAAATCCTTCTTATCACGTTCAGGGCCTATCACGGAAGAGGACCCAGTTACATTCAGGACATGTTTGAGCGCTACAAACCTTCACGGAATCTGAGATCTGCAAAAGCTAACCTCCTCACCATCCCCACTTTCAGATTAAAGACAAAGGAAGGAAAGGCTTTGGCTGTCCTGGGGTCAATAGCCTGGAACAAACTACCCCTGCCTCTTCGGCAAATTCCTTCCGAATCAGTCTTCAGAAAATCCTTAAAAACCTGGATATATAGCCTCCCTGACGCACTATGCAAAAACCTAGTTTGAAGTATAAACTTGCTTAAATCTGACAGATAGCTGACCTGGTTTTATTTCCTTTCTATGCCCAGCCTTTTTTCCGAAGCGCCAAGATGCTCCCAGGAGTGATAGGTGCGCTATATAAAAACCCCATTACATTTACATTTACATGGATGTGAATATATATATAAATATGGGTTTATACTTACCAGTAAAATAAATACATTAATGGGGTAAAGGCAAGCGAGGTAAAGGCATAGTAGTTGTAAAAGATAGTTGTTGTTAAAACTTTAGTGATTTAGTGGTTAAGGAGTAGTTGTTTAGACTGTAGTTGTTCAAGTGGTAGTTGTTTCATCATTCAACCGTGTATGAGCATGGAGATAGATCTGGCAAACTCCTCTACTAGCTAGCAACAAGGGAAGAGACATCAAGATTCGTACCCTTCAATCAAGATACCACAGACTGCCGCCACAAGCATATCACAGAAGTGGAGCAGGTCTTTGTGGACTGTTACCGTACGCTCTATGCGGCGACACCCACCTCTGTGCGGAAACTCAAATCTTCACTATTGGCAGAGATCCCACTGCCCAAGATTCCATCTTCCTTGGCTTGCGGCCTCAATCAGTCAATCATGATCGAGGAGATTAATGGAGTCCTGTTAGAACTGGCCTCATGTAAGACAGCAGGTCCAGATGGGTTCCCCGACAGGTTCCCTGACAGGTTCCCTGTTGAGTTCTTAAAGTGCTACCAATCCCTCCTGCTTGCTCATTTCCTGACATCATATACTGAAACTGCAGACTGAGGGTCATTTCCACCTGACTTTGACATTACTAAAGTTGTTGTGGTACCCAAGGCAGGGCACCCCTCTGACCAGGGCTACTCCTATAGGCCTATCTGTTTCATCAATGCCGGCATTAAAGTGTTTGCAAGAAGTTTTGGCTGCCCGCCTGAGTCGGGCCCTCCAACACCTGATCCACCCAGACCAATGTGGCATCATGCCACTAAGGAGCACATGCCACTTCATGCACAGGGTCCAATTGACTCCAGGCACATTGCCTTACCGCTCCCGCAGTCTTGATCTTAATTGAATTTGAGGAGACATTTGATACTGGTGCATTGCCTTTTTTGGGGGCGTTGTTGCAGAGGACAGGCTTTGGGACATTTTTGGTGAACTGGTCACTCTTCTTTATACTATGCTTACTGTACAGGTCTACATTAACAGTATTCTTTCTCCCCTCCTATTCGCATTAGTGATTGAACCTTTTGCACATCTTATCAGATGTGATGCTTGGATCCGGGGGGTTGATCCTGGTGAGGATGACTGGAGGAGCATACAATCTTGTACGCAAATGACCTTTTATTGTTCCTTGGAGGACCCAATATTATCAGCCCCATATGATTGGAATTTCGGGACCTATTCAAGGAAGCCTCTGGGCTTCTGATTAATGAATAAAAATCTTTACTTGTGTCAGGTGCCACGGGTGAGACTTATTAGTGCCCTGGGATCCTAATGTGTCGTCTCTCCTTTAAGAGTGTCAGCATACATGTTTTCATTCTCCTGGAGCTAGCGTGGATCTTAATCTGTGACCCCCTTATGACAGGGAGTACCAGAGACCTGCAGCGGTGGCGTAGATTACCCATCAATTCCCTGTGATTAGTAAAATTGCTCAAATGATGTGTCTACCACATTTTCTCTATGTCCTCACGAACGATGTAAAGTAAACGTTGAACTGCACATGGAAATATCTCAAGACATCTCACAGGGGAGAAAGCTTCTTTACTGGCTTAGGTGTAGAGCTTTTGGTGGCTGCAAACTGTGCAGCTGTATAAAGAAGCAGCTAACAGTATGCATATTAATGTTTTAGCAATCTTCTCTACTTTGACTGGTTACAAAGGGAACAGGCCCAGATGAAGCAATAATATATATTTATTAGCCCAGTTCTTTTTTGGTCACTAAAGGTAGGTAAACAATGTTTACCCCAAAACTAACTCCCCGCATGGAATCACAACGCAGTCGTTACCACGACCGCGTTGTGATTCTGATACCATTACTCCGCAAGTAGGAACAATGACTTGCGCCCCCCCTCCGCAAGTCATTGTTCCCACTTGCGGAGTAATGGTATGCGGAATCACAACGCGGTCGTGGTAACGACTGCGTTGTGATTCCATGCGGGAAGAAAGACTGCAGGGTAAAGACACATATTCCTAAAGGTAAAGAAATGGACAGAGTGAAACTGGCTTTCAATAATTGAGCATGGAACACCCAACTATATTTCTATATCTCATTTCCTAAGAAAAAAATCTTTGTTTAACAAATCTTAACCATTTGTCTAAAGAACAAAGCAGCAGAAAGGTGTGTTACATTTTCACCATTAACATTTTATCTGCTACAATAACATCTTAAATGTAAATGTAAATTGATACTTGTATAGCGCACTACTCACCCGCAAGGGTCTCAAGGCGCTTGTACGAATACCACTGTGGAACCCATCCTGGCTTCCCGTGTGAGGTGTCCACTCCTGGGCACCCCCAAGGTGGAGGCCCGGCTTCCTTAGCGTTGTGGGGGCCGTTGTGGAGATTAAGCAAGCTATTGCCCATAGTTGCAGAGTGGGACTCCATGATTGGAATAGGCACCGAGGCGAGAATTATCAGGTCCGTGGAATTTTGAGCCCAAGACCCACAGAGGCGGAGAATTGAACCCTGGTCCCGGGCTAGACCTCTGCATCAGTGTCTGCCGCTCTAACCATTGAGCCACATTTCTCCATCTTGTTGTGTTATAAACATATTTCTGTTTATGTACCTCCTTGACATAGGGTAGTGCTAGACTGCTTGTAAGAGGGATTTGAGTACTAGGAAATTAGACAACCAGGGACTTCAGAGAAATATCAAAATGTTATTTGAAAGAGAAAATTCAATGAAAAGGTTCACATTAGGGAGTTAAGAGCAGGAAATAATGTAGGAATAATTGAGGGCTGCAATGATTGAGAAAAGAAATACAAGCATATTTCTTTAAATACACTGGAAAACACCATGCTTGCTCAAGTAAAAAACAAAAAAAAATAAACACTGATAACCCCTGATTTTTTTTAATTGTAAATGTTAAAAAGCACTGAACAAAACCACCACCGGAAATCACAGCAGACAGTAGCTAAGAACAAGGGCGGCTAATTATAATCCTCAGTAGTGTGCTATACTGCTATGTTATTTAAGACACTGTGGTACTATTAGGAACCAAGCTAAAATAAAGCAAAATATAACAAAAGTCGTGTATGCCACAGGCAGTATTTTCATGGCTCTAACTGTAGGAGATACACATGTTTGGTCTGTAATATTGTCTGTTGTATATATGAGAAAAAAAATTCACAGCTCTGCCATGGTAAAGAGTTAAGAGTAATCTCATGAACAAGTGCATGTTATATTAACATAATGTGTTTCTTTGCAGATGCTTTTCCTCCAGTCATCTCTCTCTGGCATCCATTATGGTCATGGATGTTCCGGGTTTCCAAAATCCACGTCACCAGAAAAAGGAACGGGCGGCCACGTTTGAAGAACTTTGCCATAACTATGGGCATGAACGACTGCAATCTCTGTTTTACAAAAGAGCGTTTGTTACCGAAATGGAGAGATACCAAGAGGTAAAAAATAAGTTTACTGCAGAATATCTACTAAACTGTATATGGCAAACCCAAATATCGTATTACAGAGGGGAATGATAGAACGTAGTGAATTAAGATAGATGTTTGGGTTAGTATGGGTCTGTAACAAACTAGTAATGCCCAAAATTAAAAACACACGTTTTTGGTATTGTGTCACAGTTACAATAAACCTCAACAATTTCGATTAAAAGAGTATTAACGATCCATTTCAAAGATAATCCATGGACTAAAAAATGCAAGCAAATCAGGATTTATTGACGGGGAGAAATGTTAAGAATGCAGCAATCTTCTGCTCTGTATTTTAATAAGTAGTGTACACTTAGGATCAGATGTATCAACACGATAAATTGCAAATTCAAAATTGTGATTCTTACTGAATTGCAATTAGGAAATCGCCGTTCCTAGTCTGTGACAGTTTTAATTTTAAAATAGTTCCTGGTGGGTCTCAAATCAACTTACCTTGTGAATATTAATGAGGTAGGCCACAATTTGCAACTCACTAGGATTTGCAGCCATCACAGGGATGGTGGCCTGCTGGGGTCAGCAGATACCCATGTCTCTGATTGCTTCAAAATAAAACAATCCTTTTTACATTTTATAAATGCAGGCCATTTTCCTTAAAGGGTAATGCTACATGTTATGATGTTACATCCATTATATAAAGCGGAGCAAATCACACCCGGAGGTGTCTCTTGGCACTTGGCTTCCTCATGTGTTGCATCTGCTCATTAAAATAGCCAGGTTTTTAGCAATCACTTGAATTGAGTGAATTACACACATCTACGAAGGTAGCCAGGGAGTTGGTTCCATGCCTTCGGAGTAGTATAAGAAAAAGCTCTGATCTTGAGGCACGAGTAAGAGGAATGGTCAAAAGTGCCTTGTCTCAGGATCTCAAAGTGCGAGCAGGACAGTGGTAACTTAATTTGTCCTTCAGGTACTGAGGGGCACTGCCTAATGGAGCTTTATGGATGAGGCAGCATATCTCAAAGAAAATGTGCTTCTGACCAGTAGCCAGTGGAGGGACCTGAGGATGGGAGCAGCGAGAGAGGCTACTGGGAGGTTACAAACTAATCGGGCAGGTGTATTTTGCACAACTTGGAGTTTAGTCTAGCAAGGCATTGCTGTAGTCTAGACAACTAATTATTAGTGCCTGGACCAGAGTTTATCTGGCTAAGGCAGGAAGCCAGGGGAAAACTTTCCCCTGGAGACTCATGGTAGTAAAACATAATCCTTTTGTTGTGGCTACATGACTTTTCATGTTTGTTCCATGGTAAATATTTTTGCCTAGATTCTTTGCCGAGTGGCGGGCATTGGGGCCACCTGCCAGGAGACCAGAGATGTTGCGCTTTATCAAACTGCAGAACCTCTGTCTTCTCGTTATTCAACTGGAGACAGTTACTGGCTATCCATGCAGCACTATCCCTCATACAGTCTGAACGCCTTAACCGCAGCGGTTTTTCTAGAGGGTGGGCGGGGCTGCGTCGGCCGTTGGCCGACGGCAGCACTGGGGAGGGAGTGCTCCCGTCGGCCAATGGTGCCTACTACCATCAGTGTCTTGTCCTATAGAAATGATCTGCTGAGTATTATCGGCATAAGGGACTACTTCAAAGCATATGTTTTGACAATCTTCACCAAAGGAGCAACATAGATATTAAACAATGTTGGACTCAACGATGAGCCTTGAGGTACTCTGTTGGTGAGAGGAACCCACCCAGATTTGAAAGAACCCAGAGTGATAATTTGGATCGGGTCTTCTAAAAAATCAGCCAACCATTGCAGTATGGTACCTCTGGCACAATTCTCAAGCAGTCTGTTGATCAGAACTGCATGAGAAATGGTGTTGAAAGTTGATGAAAGATCAAGCAGCACAAGCATAGCAGGAGCCGATGGAATCTGTGACTGCCTCAAGTGAGTCTCAGTGCTATTAGCTACATTGGGATACCTTTAAAAAAAAGAAAATGTAATGTTCTAGTTTCATTTTTTAGTGGTTTTTAAGATCAATGCCAGCTCTTCAAAATATATCTTGTTTAAAATTTGCGAAGGGAAAGGGGTCCCATGTAAATCCCTTGTCATTTTTTTAATGGGTTACTACCAGTTTTGAATTGGTAGTAAAGTATTACTATTTTGCAACTGCAATCGATTCACAAAACATTAATACATACAACTGTGATTCGCTATTTGTAAGGGATGCCCTACAGTCACCCCTTCCAAATACCAAATCAGCATTGGGTTGCAAACACAAATTGTGATATGGTAGCAAGCTACTGAATCACAGTTTGCTTTTTGTACACTGAAGATAGTTTTTGGGTATTCGCAATTGAGACGATTCTGTGAATCAAGTTGAATGCAACCTCAAAGAAGCTTTGTACATCTGATCCTTTGTTGTCAGAAAAATATGAGGGGGTAGAAATAATATTTTAGCTTAGATCTGATGTCCGCAAACACTGTTGTGACTATTTATAAGCTGTAATATGTTTATCTAGTCGCAAACGACTATTTTGTCTATGGCTTCCATTAGACGCTGCTATCTTCAACTCTTAATTCAAAACCCTGTATTTTCATGCGTTTAAGTCAATTGTAAACCCATGCTTTAAATGTATAAATAGGTGGAAGCTGACCTGTCAACTCACATGATGATCATAATAGCCGCAGTAGATAGTAGGCATCACTCAGGTGTTTGGAGACCAGAGTGAGGTGGAGAAAGGCAGGTGATGTTATGGCTCTACCAACTGCCTCCACTAGGCAGTGCAGACCTATAATTGTCTGGGGTTTCTCGATAAGCTCACAGGTTTTGTTTTGTGCAGATTTTTATAGCGCAAACTCAACCCAAAGGTATTGGATTGCTTTACATTAGCAACAGTTGCATTACACAAGGACACATTCATTTTGTTGGTAGGCACAGGGAGTTTAACTGATTTGCCCAGAATCACAGGATGTGGAGTCGACCTGAGGCTCGAACCTTGGTTTCCCTGCTCCAAAGTCAGCAGTCTAGCCATCAGAAATCCAGCTATATTCACGCATTAAATCCAATGGGGACATAACCTGACAATCCACCTCCCATTGGATAAACAGGTAAGTCATGTTATTAGCAGGCGTTAGATTATAGCGATAATTGTGCTAAGCGTGATTTTTTTTTGCGCTTTGCCTGCCTTGCTAATAGGCAATGGCTGTGTTAGCGACTGCTTTCAGTCACTAACAGTTTGGGTAGGTCCACTTTGCATGTCACAAGCGATAAATATCGCTGACATGCAAAGCGGGCCCCAAACCGGTCGCTATCGCCTAAAAGCTGTCGCTAACTGCTGTTAGCGACAGCTTGCTAATAGGGCGATAAAAATATCTCTGCTTTAGTGGCAAAAAGTGCCCCTCAAGCGGCGATATGGCCCTTGCTAATATGCCCCTATATGACATAAACAACATTAATGTCGATGAGGGTCTCTAGGGTGTGGTCAGGTTGCTAGTTGACACCACCATTTTACAGTCTAGGAATTGGCATTGAAAGCCGTTTTATCAAAGAAGGCTTAAGGCCACACCCGAGAGACAGCTAAGCCTTTAAGTTGCACTGTGCGAATGTTAGAACTTAATATAAGGCTTGTGATATTATCATTTTTTATGTGTGAAATATCAGGATAATTATTTATTCATTTAGAAGTTTTCCATAGTGCTGGCCAGACCCGAGGGTATCGGAGCGCTTTACAGAGGATGGAGAGAAGACAAGTATAGAACAATAAAGCAAAAATAGAATCATACATGGTCAGAGATTAAAAATTGTGTAGCGCCTAAGGTGCGACTTTTATATAAAGATAAACAAAATTTCGCAAATTGTGATTTGCTGGTATCTCGATTGACAATTTCACACGAAAATACCCGTCATAAGAAATTCACAGAAGATACTAGCAAACGCTAATTTGAGAAAATGTCTCTAGCATGAGAAACATTTCCACGCAAACTAATCGCCCATGGCCAAACAATACATAAACTAGTATAAGGTGAAATTTTATAAAATTTAGTGAACTTCAACTAATGCAATTTTTCAAATTTCACCCAGGAAATGGAAAGTTTCACTCAGACTTAACTCAATATAAACTCAACTATTTGAATTAAATCGGAGAAAGAGGAAGTGGCTACATTATGGATGGAATGCAATAGCATATTTTGCAACCTATTGTGTCTCGAAGGGCATGGCCTCAACATCCTGTCTATGCATACCTTGATACATATATTACCGTCATTTTTAAAATGTATGTTGTTACACCTTGGGCGTTTATTCTTATGACATCCTAAACCTCGTAATCTTGACGGTAAAGCTCATGGCAGTCAGCTCTGCCTCGTCAAGTATAATCTCCCCCTCCAGATATTTGATTTCGAAGTGTTCTTTCTCCCTAGATGAGCACAAAGCACATTTGATGGACAATTTCATTTCTCACTGTCCATTTGTTTTTTTTAGTTCACTTATTATTGCGCGAACTAAAACAAATCCTTTCTCATTCTGCAGGAAAATGTTGAAGTGGCTTTTGATCTTCCAGAGCTCTCCCCGGATGAAACAGTGTCTGTCGTTGACCAAATGTCATCACAGGTAGGAAGCAAGGGCGCTCTGCCACACATTTACATCTTGTTGCTAGGAGTCCTCTGATGCAAGACATTAAACACGTGCATGATTACATTATTCAACGTATAATTTATTCATCTTGAAAATTACATTATTCCAATTATATCTCACGCCGAGATTCCATTCATTTCTCATCACAAGATGTTTCAAAGTGAATGTTTGATGGCTTATAGTGAATAATTCCGTGTTTCGTAAAGAAGGGTACCATTCCTCACAGAGCCAGTTAAACACAGCCCAGTCGTGGTCCATTTAAATAAACTCATTTTTTTTTGTTTGATTTTTTTTCATGAAAAAAAATGGGAATTTGTACATTTGTTTTATAGAAACAATTTTTTATCTGTAACGCCACGAATTTGAGATGGCAAACACTGAAAAGGGTTATTTTGGAGTAAGGTTTGTGATGAAGCAGAGTGGAGGTAGATGATATATTGAGGGAGGTATAGGGTAACGTATAGGGTAGTGCATTGGAGAGGCTCAAAGATATTTTTTTTTTACAGTAGAAGTAAAGTAATAAATATATAGATACCTAAGTACATAGAGGGCATACATGTATAAAGAAGGTAATATATCAAGATTTAAGTTGTATAGAATAAACTCAGACTTTCAAGTGTTGCTGATTTTTCCCATTTCCTGGGCCTTTTCCACCTGCTCCGACGAGCTGGAAGCAGCCCACCTAAACTGCTTTGGTTTTATCCGGATACCAAGTGCAGGAGCACTGGGCTACTCAGTTGTATGCCATGGGGCTACTGCTCCAGGTAACTCGTTATGAAGCCCAATTGGTTATTTTTATTGATTTAAAAAAATAAAAAATTATATACCGCAAACTTGACATGAGAAACATATATTACACCTTTTTAGGCATGGGGAGATTAAGTGATTTGCCCTAAATCACAGATAGTGTTTGAACAGTCCTTCTCTCCCAGAGAATTAAGTCTCACTTTTCCACTCTCTGTTTTTCTAGAGGAGGAACTGGACAGCAAATCCTTTGCTTAACATAATATTTTTTTTAATGCAGTGTCTAGTCAACTTCATGACCAGCATAACCAAAGGGCAGTTCAAATCATTCATTCTTGACACAGAAATTGTAGGACTCCCGATTCAGTAACACAGTACCCGGAATCATGAAAGGTTGAAGTACTGTAATTTGTGGGGAAGGCATTACCTCATAATTACAGTTTTCTACTCAGGAATATGGAATAACCATGGGAAACAGTCTTTCAACATCCATTCTCTCTGTTTTTCTCAATTCTGTGCCACCTTCCCCATTCAAATATCACAATTGTATCTGATAAATTGTGCAAGGAGATACAAAAAAATTGAGAGTGTTGTGTCCCTGCTCAGTTTAAATTCCTGATTAAGCCGGTAACTGCTGTTAACATCCAAATAAGAATTTCCCTTATTGTAGAAGTGAGAGTTAAAGTATCAAAGATGAACTACTTCTTTGAATTCATATATATATATATATTGTCACAAACTCTTTTAGGCACAACTTTATGCTATTATATGGACCCAAATCATGGGGCGCAGAGCTTCCACTGTAATATATCCTGTGACTACCCCAAATCACATCGGACAGTTCTGCACTTTTCTTTGACAAACTTTTGAAATCCAACATTCTTGGTACAATTTAGTTTAGTGGTGGTCTAATCAACTGATTGTATCCGGATGAGGCTGGTTATTTGCTTATACAAACAGGCAATTCATTGAATCTTACACATAGATACATAAATAAAGTAAAATAATCTTGTGTCCTCATTGAGATGGAAACCTTCGCAATCCAAGTCTGTATGTCCATACAACATTGCTTTCTTTCTAGCGCACTCACAGGCATTTTTAGAAATCCCAAATGTGCCTGACTGGAATGTTCCAATATGCTGTTTTCTAGGCTAGACTCTAGATGTTCTGACGTCCAGTCCAGAAGCACCCTTTTGGGCTCTCTTTCATTCGAATGCCGTAGTACTGTAACGTCAGGTCAGATACCGATATATAGTCTGCTCAATTCATAACTCCTGGTACTAGAAGTGCCATTTCCTGTCAAAACTCCATATAACATAAGCATACACTATCTCCCTTATATACTCCTTTTCGGTCAATTAGGGAAAACAGGATAATGGCATTTATAGAAAATAGTGTTCCATAAAACAGTTCCTAAACCCTGGATTTCCTGTTGGTCATAATTTATCATATTTGTTGGGATTGTTGTGAAAACACATATTCAGGTGACTTTCAAGTGCATGCACCATATCTGCATGGCACTATTCACAAGTTTTAGCAAAGCCTATGGTTCTCAGTTTTCCAATGCTTGTCCCTATTGCCTCTGCCAATATTTGTGAATTCTGTTAAAGGCATTAGCAAGGTCATAACATTGACCTTCCATCTTGGGTCATTAATTTGTATACTTCCAAGAGGGCCATCAACTTGTGTGGAGGCACAACGTGGTGTCCTCATGAGTTGGTATGACAATAAGAATATAAATAATATTGTTATTCCATTCCAAAAATGTTTCCCATTTGCACCTAGACACCACATGATACCCATAACTATTTGCTTGGCAAAACATGTTAATTGGCAAGCCAATAGCGAAGGGCAGCCATCTTTGTCTGTTATTTTCTACACTTCTAAGATGGCTACCAAGTTGAATCTAAGTATGGTGCAAAGTGGCAGAAATATTATCAGTATAAAAATCAACATTCCCAGATGTGTGCCAGCTGCTATTGCATTTGCCAATGCTTGTGAAATACTTTTTTATTGGCAAAGCCAATATCAGCAAGGTGTTGGAGGAAGTGGAGTGAGAGAGAGACTGGCAGAGTGAGAGAGGGAGCGAGAGGGACACTGAGTGGCAGCAATGTTCATAACAATTACGGCAAGAGAGTGAGAAAGTATGTGTGTGGCAGATACCAAGGATCACTGAGGAGGCATATTTGGGAAGAGATAAAGAAGGGTTGCAAAAATGAGAGATAGAGAAAAAGACAGAGAGAGAGGAGACAAAGCACTCCCATCCAGTACTATAGCTTAAATGACAGAGGTACATGCAAAAAACCAAAACTAGATCACTGTGGTCAACAGTGGAAGGATACTTCCAATCAAACAGAAAGCAAGGGGAAACCCAAAGGCTTCAGGTGCATACAAACACACAATAAGGAAGAAAGTAACTGAATCAGACTCAGGAAGTGAAATAGAGAAGGAATTGTGAGAAATTGTCTTGTTGGTTGGGGGGTGAGCAACAAACCTTATCCCAATATATCATCCCATCTGGTAGCTTGGCACAATAGCAGTCAAGCTTAACTTAGAGACAATGAATATATTATTTATGTAGCACACAAAAAGTAATAACGTGAAAAACCCAACCAACAAAACTCTCACAACAATTTAGAGAAATTGCGTAAAATGTAATACATTATTGGACCCCAAATTAACAAAAATCCAATCAGTAGAACCAGAAATATGAAATTTCAAATATTTAGGTAGGTATAGCACCTAAAAGCACAAAGCTCCACTCTCAGGTATCTGGTCATACTATAATGGGGAAAGTCACAAGTTCAGGCCGATCGTAATGGGGCACAGGCTGGACACAGCGACTAGGTTTGTCCCGCTGAAAATATCAATTCTCAAAGGTCGATGCAAAGACTCCAGTTTGTGTGGGAGGAGACAGCGAGATTCATATAGAGAGAGCTGTGGATGGGAGCAGATACCCAGCAGTGAATAAAGTGTATCATAGAGCTAGTGGGGTCTAGCTCAGTTTTAGAGGGTTAGAACAGTGATTGTAGGTGCTCAAACCCAGGGGGTTGGGTTACTGTAGGTGTGAGTAGTTAGTTTCACAGTTGAGTTCTTACACTTTACTTACACGTTAATTCACAATAATTTCTTTTGTGGTGGGAAGGAGCCGATGATGATAAGTGGAACACACTGATGAGTACCTGTCAGCAGTTCCGTGGTGGTTGTTTCCGTGAGGTCCCTTCCCACCTAGCACACACTTTTTCAGTACACCTTTGGAATTGGAAGGGTGGTTGGAACATGTGCAGACACAGACACAATGATGATTTTTAGTAATGACATAGGCACACCCTGTTAAGTAACGCAAACATGTTTTGTACTAGAAATACCTTCACCAATTAGGAGGCAGGTGATGTTTTTGAGAGAGCCTATGACAGATGGGACAGGTTTCATTGTTGAGAATACTGTGAGTGGAGGGTAACTTGTGTCCCTTTTCCCCTCTTGGCTCCTATTGTGTTATGAAAAGGTATATTTTGCCAAGTCAAATGCCTAGTTTGAAACTGCACACAGGTTGAAATGGCAGATCTGAGGCATGCTTAACAACGCTATTTAAGTGGGTGGCACTGTAAGTTCTTCATGCCCCCTTATAGCATTTATTCTATGGGCCATGGGTATATGTACATGGGCTTCTAAGTAAATTAAATATGTCAATTGGGTGTAAGCAAATGTTACCATGTTTAAAGCAGAGAGCACACGCACATTAGCACTGGTTAGGGGCAGAAGAGTGGACATAGTCTTAAAAGCCAACAAAACAGGTTGAGAAAACAGACTGGTGCATGTAAATGTTTGGGGTGTCCCTGCAGAGACGGCCAAGTCCAACAAAGTTCATCTGAGCATACCAAGAGACAGACCCAAAGCCCATTCCATATGTTTAAGTGCTGGCTACAATGCTGTTTGTGAGAGATAGCTAAAGCCATCTGTATCGAGGTCGAAAAAATGCATTAAAGTGAAAGCAAATTCCCTTAGTACAGTGCAGCAGTGTTTTAACATTTAATAGCTGCTTTCATTGCTGACATTTGAAAAACACTGGCATATGTTATGTCTACAGTAATTGCATGACAGTTCTGTACATTATCATACAATCATGGTAATTATCTGGTATAAAGATAGTGTCCAGAAGAAACCATGCTAATCAGTGGGATTTTGGATATGTATTTTAAGTTTTATTGACCAGATACTGCTCGAAATTAATTTATGCTGAAGTTTCATTCTGTGTATTTTATCATACACTGGATGACTGGATGCCATTATGATGAGTAGCTGGCAGTGAGAACCAGTTACAGAAACAATTAAAGTGGAGAGGATGGTCTTCAAGGATGCAGTGTCCTCGGGGTCTGTTTAGAGCTCTGTCAAGGTCTGAGAGAAAAAATGTCCCTTGGCACACTCACTTAGTTAGATTTCTTGGGCTCTGTGTTCAGCAATTGAGATAGGGTCATTCTTGCCTCTTTTACCAATATCCACAGGGAATTTTCAGCTGCATTACATGAGAAGGTGGGTGAGGGGCATTCAATCACATACTTACACATTACTTCGCGCACACACTTTCATTGATTTTTGTAATTCTAAAAGGACGGTTATTTAGGCTCATTGCCTTGTCCAATTTCCCTAATGGCAAAAAAAGGTTAGGCATATAAATACTTAGCTTTAAATGGAATTGCCCTTTTGTGATAGATTAAGCTGTAGTTGTGGTTAACTTTTCTTCCAGATTAGAAAATTATACGCACCTCGAATGTATCTATTCAAGGGAGGTTACAGTTAAGAAGTTCTGATTCTCCCATTGCTCAGTTTCAGTCATGAGCCCCACAGTTCTGAAAAGGGCATTCCTCTAACATAACTATATGATGCATTTCAGTATGACTACTTGAGGCCGTATCAGGATTAGCTTTACTGGTGCAGCACAGAGCCAAGTGCCTGTTTGCATGCACTAGCAGTGTGTAAAGTGAATTAATTTAACCTAATGCTTCTCTAAATGAGTGCGTTATTTTAGATAGCACAGCTCAGAAACAGAAATAAGCAAAACTTTCCTACTGTGTCTGATATGTACTGTCTTATTAAAATAAACCACTATATCTCAAAAAAATATAGGTTTACATCATTTAATTTGACACACTGCGGGTGCATAAAAACTTGCACTTGGCAAAAAGGTTCAAGTGTTAAGCCACCTAAAAATGTGGAAGTTTAAAGTGTGTTCTATTTTGGTTAGGCCAGCATTAAACATCTGGCCATTTTGCAAGCATTTTTCATGACTTTAGTGCTATAGAGCTGACCTGGAGTAGCAGCTGTGTCCCTTAGCTTGGACCTTATAACTCCAGCACTACTTTCTGAATCCTGGCTTCAGAGCTGTCAAAAAGTAGTGCAAAAACAGGAGATAAACAGTGTTCTGCCATATGCTATTTTTGTGAAAATATGAAAAATTATGTTTGAACAGAACTGTAACCTCTGTGTTCTGCAAGTGTGATAGTTCCTTACAAGTGATCATACACAAAAACATATTAGCAATGTTAAGGAGTGAATGAAGCCAATAACAAAGTTAATATGCAATATGACCTGTACAAATTGCAACTGGTTAGCCCGACCTCTATTGCTTTTTTCGGTCTTGCCTACCAGGCCGATCTGGTTGAGAAAGACCATATGAGAACTTTCAAAGGGCTTACAGTAAACCTATTACTTTGCATTAGATGGCTTTATTTTCACTCTCATTTACTTGCTTCTCAATCAGTGGGTTGCCTTCTTCTTGCATTTGTTCCTATCTCTTTACCAACCTATTGATTCACTGACTTGTATCCTTCCACTGCTCACTTTTAGGGAACAATTTTTCCTCTTTAATCAAGCACTATATGAAAGTACATGTTCTTTCCAGATCTTTCCCTCGTGTGCTTCTCTCTCTCCAACTACCAGCACCCCTGTGTTGCTCTCACCCTAGTGTGCTGCTCACTCGTGCTTTTCCCTGACTCCCCCTCACTTAGTGTTCTCTCCATCATACACTTCTCCGTCTACTTCTGTGTTGATCTCTCCCTTGTGTGTTGTATTTCCGCTCCTCCTTTTACCCACCTGCTCCTCCATCTATTTCCCCACAGTCCTGTACAGTGATTTAAATGGGAAAAAATAAGTGCAGGTACCTATTAAAATGAGTTAGAGGTGTGGCAAATGGGCGGGGCTAGGGGTGGGGCTAAGGGCAAGATCTGATGATACATAATGACCTCTGTACCAGTTACAACACATATCAAAAAGCATGAGAAATGCGTTTATGTAAACAAAACAGATTAACTCATTACACAAAAAGAAAGCCAAACAGGATTATATGATAACATTTCCTTGTTTTGTAATATTTACTGCTTCTTAACGCCTTAACCGCTGCGGTTTTTCTGGGGAGGGAGAGCGACGGGAGCACGGAAGGGGTTAATGCCATATATTATTTGTTGTTGTTTGGAAAATACTATATATTCTTAAGCATGCACACAGAGAGCAAAACAAGCTGAAATGAACACAAAAGTATTCCACTCATTCCTTTTAAAATATCTCCTGAGAGTGTCCTGATTCTCTCCCTCTTTCTCTCACAAAAATAGGCACACACAGGTCGGCAAGCACATAGACATATATATATATATATATTCACTGAAAAAACCATAGGTTATAGACCATATATAGTTAGGAATTAGCATTTACAAAACCTTGAAAATTCACTGAAAAAACCATAGGTTATAGACCATATATAGTTAGGAATTAGCATTTAAAAAACCTTATTTTACTCACACAAAACCATTGAAATTCCATATATAGTTAGTTGCACTAACTATATATTGCGCACCCGCAATCCACTGCTGATCATGTCACATATTACATCATTCATGACATGGTCAGTGACATCACTGATGACATCACTGATGACATCTCAAATGACATCACTGATGACATCACTGATGACATCATCCAGTGACTGTGTGTTTCTGTAAAGTTTAAATATGTTTTAGATATTGAAGAATGAGTAGATGTATAACTGTCTGGACGAAGGATTTAGTAGGTGCATGACTGAATGTATGAGTGAGTGATTAAATGTGTCTCACTGAGTGCATGGGTTAGTGACTAAACTGTCTTAATTTGTGCATCATTATGTCTGTTGTTCTGTAAACTACTGCATGTGTTGATCAGTAGCTATATGATTAACTATATGGGTTATTGATTGATTGTCCAAGTATTTGTATGGGAGACTGAGTGTGTGTGTGGCTGGCTGGGAGGTGTGTGACTCTGTGCAGATCAATGTGTACTTGTATCAATGATTGTATAAGAAAGTAAGTATGTGTTACTATATGTTTGAAAATGTAAGGTGCTCTATGTTTAACTGTATAGACAAGAAAATGGAAGTGTGATTGATTCTTTACAGGACTGACTAGGTGTGTGAGTAACTCCATGGATGAGTGGCAGAGTGTGAGTGTCTGTATAGGTATATGAGTGCATATGATAGTGTTGTAAAGATGAGTGATTGTATGTATGAATGATTGTATGGGTGAATGAGTGAATGTGTGTGTAGACGTAGGAATCAGTGAGTACGTATGTAGTAACTAGTATTGGTGTGTCAATGGTTTCAAAAATTATACTCTGTATTTAACACTGGGTGAAACAGAGGTTATATTAAAATGTGAGGAGATGCATTGTATTGTCACATGAATGATATCATCAGTGATGTGGTCATTGATGTCAAATGAGATGTCATCAGTGATGTCATCAGTGATGTCATTTGAGATGTCATCAGTGATGTCATCAGTGATGTCACTGACCATGTCATGAATGATGTAATATGTGACATGATCAGCAGTGGATTGCGGGTGCGCAATATATAGTTAGTGCAACTAACTATATATGGAATTTCAATGGTTTTGTGTGAGTAAAATAAGGTTTTTTAAATGCTAATTCCTAACTATATATGGTCTATAACCTATGGTTTTTTCAGTGAATTTTCAAGGTTTTGTAAATGCTAATTCCTAACTATATATGGTCTATAACCTATGGTTTTTTCAGTGAATTTCAATGGTTTTTTAATAGCAAATATCATAAGCTGTCGAATGTCAAGTACGTGGTAAGTGAAAACATTTTCGTGTTTATGCACACTGATCTGCTTTGAATGGTGCCCCCCCCCCCTCATTTCTATTAGGAGTACTCTCTCTTTGCAGATAGTGAAAGGTAGTTAACGCAGGCCTTTGCCCCCGTTGTAATCCGTCGTGCCTGCTTCTCTGTCCATTTGATTGATTGTTATCCAAGTATTTACTGTTTTAGAATTAGTTCTCTTTGGTTCATTCTCTATTTACAAACAAACACAGAGTCGCAATACTCTGTTTAGTCTTTGCAGATAACGAAAAATCGTGTAAAAAAAAAGAAAAGGAATCGAGCAAAATCAGTAGGCCACTAATGGGATCTCTTTTTGACCTCGCTAAAATAGAAACATTAGGAACAACCCCTCATGACAAATACAAAACTAGTGAGATGAACTGAACTCCACACAATGATGGCTGCAAAACAGCTCGGCTCCGCCACCCACCCCGCCCAAAATAACGATAAAGAGCGGCTGCCATGATTGGTTGCGGAATGGCCACAACGGAGCTACGAAATGGTGCTGCTCTCATGCTAACCCCAGCTTCGGTCTGAAACATCCAGAAACACTGTAGACTACCAATTCGATCAGTTCCGGTAGCGCCCCAATGTAACCCGGTAGAGAAGAACTAGCCCTCCCCTCTTTGACTGATGGTTCTTGTTGCCTGTCCCTTCTGTTGTCATTTAACAGAACTATTTAGCCTGCTGAAAGGGGTTGTGTTTCGACCGCTGGTTGGTGGAGACATTTTGACTATATTCTGGACCTGCGTTGTCGCGTAATGCGTCATATGACGCGCCGCGTTAGCGCATCCGGAAGTCATCCGGGGCGCGCAGCGCGTAACGTAAGCATAACAAGTCATGTGACTTGTTAATAAAACTTTTCATTGGTTCATTTTACTTTTCTTATTCTAATGATGAAAGCCTTGGTCATATCACCTAAAAATTACGCTTTTAATTACTTCCGAACATTATTTTCTCTTAAATATATGTTATAATGTTCCAGGCTAATGTACTTTCCCGGAAATTTTACAACTGTCCTGCAAGTAAAATATATTCTTTTTTCGAGAAAAAGAGCGTTTCTTCGTCCCATGACGGAGTCGTTGAGCAAAAGAGGGTCGACCTGCTGTCTTAGTCGCCGATACGCCTGAATATGAGATTCTTATCGATCACTTTATGTTGCAGGAATAGAAAACACAACAGCCCTTGACCATTTATCTTTACTGCGTTCCTTCGTATTATACCTTTTACCCTTCATGTAATTGGTCTGCTTTATTTCACTTGCCTTTTAATGATTCTAAAACAGTGACTATTATTAAAAACTTTACCAATGCATACACTACTACCATGTTTTCTTTTAAAAACCTTTATTGTGAAAATTTCATTATACAAATACGAGCCTATAACCACGTGGGCCTGCCACGGAGCAAACTGTAATCGTATATGATGAATAGACATTTACACTGTAGAGGAACGTAACGGGCGGGCCATTAGGTTGCAAAAACTAAGGTGTCTAACAGTTACGGAATCGGTGGACGTACATTTTATAATTAAAATACGACAGGGCCAGTTACAATAAAATTATCTAGATATACATTTGCGGGCAAGTACCATGGGTGACGTTAATTCGAATTTTCAACAGTACAGTAATCAATAACACATCAGAACTTAATATCAATATGGATGTCGAAATATTCTATCAATTCTCGTCCCCGCCCGCCATGTGCTTCAAAACTGCATACGTATCTCGTGATTTCAAGGTTCTGCAACCAGTACACAACAAGGAGTTACGAGTCCCATTTATTCCGGCGCCATTTTGGGCGAGGACGGGCAGGTCCAGGATATAGTCAAAATGTCTCTACCAACCATCGACTATGATGATGTTCATATGCTGTATTTATTAGAGTAACACTCATCTGCCCACATGAAATTAATTTACCACAATCTAAACATGTCATTTTAATCTTTCCAAAGTTCTTCTAAATATTTGGGACCGTTTCCCTTGCCTCTGAAGCTCTCAGTGCCACTTCTTTAATGAATGTACTAGCAGGTCAGGGGTTCTCCTCCAAATCTCTCTTTTATGCAGCACTATAATTAATTGGTGCCACCTCTCCATATGACGATGCATGGTATAGTTACCACAACTATATTTTTTTTCGGTTCCTCTGGAGAGTTCATCGTGGCAGATGAAGCGTGTAACATACCGGGCATTTACCTTTTTTTGCATGTACAGGAAAGGAAAAAAAAATCGAGCGTCCGAGTTCTAAGGTGTCCCAGGGCCATTTTAGTGGACCAGGCCCAAATCCAAAGAACAGCCATCTCACAGGCTAATGGGGCGACCCACGCCGAGTTTCAGCATTGTAGGATGACCACACAAGTACAGCAACTTGCTAGACATCACCTCGGTGCCATCCGGATCTCGGCGCCCCACTGCAGATGAAGTGCCTCTCAACTATGAAACCACCACGGTGACATCCGGATCTTGGCGCGTTGTGCTGCCTTCGGCCTATTCGCACATCGGTCCGCTACTGACGCCATCTCACAGGCTAATGGGGTGACCCACGCCGAGTTTCAGCATTGTAGGATGACCACACCAACTTGCTAGACATCACCTCGGTGCCATCCGAATCTTGGCATCTCAACGCCTAGTGGTATCTTCCATACAGAAAATATTGTTACGCTGCCTTTGGCCCCATTCGCACATCAGTCCGCAACTTAGACATCACCTCGATGCCATCCGGATCTTGGCATCTCAGCGCCTTGTGGTGTCAGTCAGAAAATATTGTTGCGCTGCCTTTGGCCCCATTCGCACATCAGTCCGCTACTGACACCCTCTCACAGGCCAATAGGGCGCCCCACGCCAACTTTTACCATTGTACGATGGCCACACCAGTGGCACAACTTGCTAGACATCACCTCGGTGCCATCCGAATCTTGGCATCTCAACGCCTAGTGGTATCTTCCATACAGAAAATCTTGTTACGCTACCTTTGGCCCCATTCGCACATCGGTCCGCAACTTAGACATCACCTCGGTGCCATCCGGATCTTGGCATCTCAGCGCCTTGTGGTGTATTCTCTTCAGAAAATATTGTTGAGCTGCCTTTGGCCCCATTCGCACATCGGTCCGCAACTTACACATCACCTCGGTGCCATCCGGATCTTGGCATCTCAGCGCCTTGTGGTGTCTTCTACTCCGAAAATATAGTAGAAAATATTGTTGCGCTGCCTTTGGCCCCATTCACACATCAGTCCGCTACTGACACCATCTCACAGGCCAACAGGGCGCCCCACGCCGACTTTTACCATTGTACGATGGCCACACCAGTGCCACAACTTGCTAGACACCACCTCGGTGCCATCCGGATCTTGGCATCTCAGCGCCTTGTGGTGTCTTCAAATCAGAAAATATTGTTGCGCTGCCTTTGGCCCCATTCGCACATCGGTCCGCTACTGACGCCATCTCACAGGCCAACGGGGCGCCCCACGCCGACTTTCAGCATTGTAGGATGGCCACACCAGTGCGGCAACTTACTAGACACCACCTCGGTGCCATCCGGATCTTGGCGCGTTGTGCTGCCTTCGGCCTATTCGCACATCGGTCCGCTACTGACGCAAACTCACAGGCCAACAGGGCGCCCCACGCCGACTTTCAGCATTGTAGGATGGCCACACCAGTGCGGCAACTTACTAGACACCACCTCGGTGCCATCCGGATCTTGGCGCGTTGTGCTGCCTTCGGCCTATTCGCACATCGGTCCGCTACTGACGCAAACTCACAGGCCAACGGGGCGCCCCACGCCGACTTTCAGCATTGTTGGATGGCCACACCAGTGCGGCAACTTACTAGACACCACCTCGGTGCCATCCGGATCTTGGCGCGTTGTGCTGCCTTCGGCCTATTCGCACATCGGTCCGCTACTGACGCAAACTCACAGGCCAACGGGGCGCCCCACGCCGACTTTCAGCATTGTTGGATAGCCACACCAGTGCGGCAACTTACTAAACACCACCTCGGTGCCATCCGGATCTTGGCGCGTTGTGCTGCCTTCGGCCTATTCGCACATCGGTCCGCTACTGACGCAAACTCACAGGCCAACGGGGCGCCCCACGCCGACTTTCAGCATTGTAGGATGGCCACACCAGTGCTGCAACTTGCTGGACACCACCTCGGTGCCATCCGGATCTTGGCGCGTTGTGTTGCCTTCGGCCTATTCGCACATCGGTCCGCTACTGACGCCGCCTCACGTGCCAACGTATTTTCTCCGCATTTTACACCCTATGCCGCATAACAGGTCATGTGACTTGTTTATAAAACTTTTCATTGGTTCATTTTACTTTTGGTTTCCTAATGATGGAAGGCATGATCATGTGACCTAAAAACAACACTTTTCATAGGATGAAAACTTTTTTTTTTTCCCAAACGATGAAAGCCCCACCTTGTTTCTGGATGTTTCAGACTGAAGCTGGCGTCAGCATGAAAGCACCACCATCTCGTAGCTCAGTCGTGGACATTCCGCGAGCAATCATGGCAGCCGCTCCCCACCAGAAGCCTGCAGGAGTCGGAGCCCCCAAAACTTTTGATGAATTCTCAAGGCGGAGGGGACGCTTTCGAGAATGGGGTCCAAGACCTAGCAGACAAGCGTCCGATTTCCAAGGTGTCCCAGGGCCATTTCAGTGGACCAGGCCCAAAAAGGAAACAGCCTGCCGCCATTTTGAGAGTCCTGTGACAGCCGCCTATCGCTGCACCGCAAGAGTGGGCGCAACTCAGCTGAATTGCGACTTTTGACACAGTGGACCAAAAACGGACGGAATGGCAACTGAAACGGTAAAGGGGCGCCCCACTACAACAGATGAGACTCCACCTGGAGAGGCCCGTTCACGCCGCCTCCCCCGGGGCGCTCCACGCCGTTATTCGGAGCAGCATTGTAGGATACCAAAACCAGTGCGGCAACTTACTGGACATCACCTTGGTGCCATCGTTCTGCTGCCTTGGAACTATTCGCGCAACAGTTTGCTACTGATGACCCACCCCCCGCGACGCCCCATGCCGTTATTTGCTGGGTGGCAACTTACTAGACATCACTTTCGTGTCATCTAGATTTCGGCGCGTTCTGCTGCCTTGGAACTATTCGCACAACAGTTTGCTACTGATGACCCACCCCCCGCGACGCCCCACGCCGGAAATCTGGACGTTGTGCTGCGTTGGGACTATTCGCACAGCCGACCGCTACTTCGTTGTTTTTCCCTAAAAATGTTTATATGTTATTACTATTTTTGTTTTCTTGTATATATTTATAAATTATTAAAGTTTTATAATCTTACTACTTTGTCGGAGTGCTATATATTTTTAATGTGACACATAATTGTAAAAACTTTGATGTACAAACAGTCATCCCTGGAATCTTCCGCTTCAGGCTCGGTCCCCTCCCCAATCACAATACAGGATGGTTTTCAGATAATAGCAACGCTTCTGCTGTGACGGATCTCATCGAGTGTGGGCCTTGATCTACTATAACTCCTTTGAAGAGGGGTGATTCTTTACAGCTGTGGCCATAAACTACATCTGCAGGGCTAGCTGATAACCTAGGACCAGCCTGGACAATCGGACACAGAGGAAAAGGAGTGTCAGAGGGTGCGGTAGTGAATAGGGCGAAAGGGAGGTGTCGGGCGGGCACAGGGTGTGATTCTCAGGGAACAGCAGCGCAGATGGGGGAGGTTTATTACCCATGCATAAGACAGAGAGCGGGGGTGACCACTGCCTGGGGGAGATGCTTGCGAGGGTGGGGAGCCATGCTAAGGATCGACAGCGTGCACAGAGTGGGTCTGGTCAAGGCATCTAAAATGGCTGCCGTGCACGACAAAAGTGTGGCATTTGAAAAAAGACAAGATGGCGCAGACAATGTTTTTCAACACTTCCTGATTTCCTTCGAATCGAACGTTAACAGACGTTGGGGCATATTACCAAAGTTAAGCGATATTTATCCCTAACGATGCTTAGCAACGATTTTTTTACCGTCAGAAATTATCGCAGATAAACCTTGCTATTATCAAGGTTTATCGGAAATACGATAAAAAACGACCGCAATGCATTAATATCGCTGAAAACTCAGCGATATTCATGCATTACCGAGCTAATGCTCTTAGCCATGTTATCCACCTCCCATTGGATAACATGGCTAAGAACTGCTCAGGGCAGGTGGTAGCTTTTGGAGATATTCGCCCTTATCTCGAATATTTCCAAAAGTTGATAATAGGAGATAGCGATGTTAGCGACTGTTTCCAGTCGCTAACATCTTGGCATGCCCACTTTGCATGTCATTAGTGATAAATATCACTCACATGCAAAGTGGGGCCCAAGATGGTCGCTATCTTCTACTAGCCGTCGCTAACTGGTGTTAGCAACAGCTAGGTAATACACATATAATTTTATCTCCGCGAAGCGGAGCGCTGTTACAGATATATATCTTGTTTCTGAACGTTAATTTCTCAAAATGCACTGAAGCACATATATTGAGACCTAGCAAAGGCACATCGGGCTACCAGTCCCTACAATTTTGCCAAGTTTCGTGCAAATCCATTCAGCTGTTCGATCCTACCGAGAGACAAGATGGCGGCCGCTACGGACTGTTTGGAATGTTTACAGACACCGGAGAGCCAATCAGCTTCGCTTCGCAAAGCTCCGTAACGCGAAAAGTACGCGAAGCGGTGCGCTGTTACAGATATATACCTTTTTTTGAACGTTAATTTCTCAAAATCCACTGGAGCACATATATTGAGATCTAGCAAAGGCACATCGGGCTACCAGTCCCTACAATTTTGCCAAGTTTCGTGCAAATCCATTCAGCTGTTCGATTATTATTATTTTTATTTTTTTTTGCCCCGCGGGGCCCTTTTAAAACCTCCACATCAAACCTAGGGGGTGAGCGACAATGTACTATGCCCCCTTATGGTCATTTGCCCCTTCGCTTTGGCCTCCTCTTGTCTCTCGATCCTACCGAGAGACAAGATGGCGGCCGCTACGGACTGTTTGGAATGTTGACAGACGCCGGAGAACCAATCAGCTTCGCTTCACAAAGCTCCGTTGCGCGAAAAGTACGCGTAGCGGAGCGCTGCCCAGTCCGCTGTTACAGATATATATCTTTTTTTGAACATTAATTTCTCAAAATCCACTGAAGCACATATATTGAGACCTACAAAAGGCACATCGGGCTACCAGTCCCTACAATTTTGCCAAGTTTCGTGCAAATCCATTCAGCCGTTCGGGCTAAAAGTGAGGCCAACCGCCCTATGGAAATTAACATGGGAAAAACGCGTTTTGGGACCCCCCTTTTTTCTCGGCCCCCCCTTGACGAACACCCCCAAAATTTTCAGGGGCTGCTCAGAAACAAAATGTGCCATTTTCCTGAAAATTTCAGCCAATTCCGTCCACAAACGCCAAAGTTATTAGACATAGAATTTTCAAAAAACCCATAGAGAAAAAATCCTAACTATATATACCTACTGGCGACCGCCAGTAGGTAATATATATATATATATATATATATATATATATATATATATATATATATATATATATATATATATATATATACATATGTATGTATAAACGATTATTAAAGTTAACAAGAAATGCACAGGTTTTTTTACTCCACAAATTTGTGTTAAAACACCATTTCAAAGCCCATTCATGATTTCAGTACTCAACAAATAGCTGGTATTATTATGTGAAGAAAGTGGCAATCCTAACTTCACCTGTCACCTCACTTGTATACATTCATCCCTCTCCCTTCCTTCTATGCTTGTTTTTTATACACTCATCGTCTAATATTTTTACATATCTTTATTTCATTGGTAGACTAGTGTTTATTATGTCATCTGTTGGAACGATCCTTTATCTTATATAAATAACTTTATAGAATGTTCGGCAGATTTGATCTTCTGAGAGCTGTTCTTCACACGTTACTGAATCCACCTGCATGTGGGCCCTTAGGATGTTACTACTTGAATAAACATCATTTATCCATTTTATATCTTCATTTCCTGCTTCGACGGAGGAGCACACAAAGGAAAGCAGCCTCTGTGCTGAACAAAAAGATTAAAAAAACAGCTTTGGGAAGGTAGAGGATTGTGTGGGGTGCCGCTCGCTTTAGTACTGCCAGTGCATTTGCCTAAATGGGACAGGATTACTAACTGGCAGCCCCAGCCCATTTCACATGCCTGATGGAGGAAGGTGGTGGGGGGCCTCAACACTTTAAGCCTAATAGCCGTTGTGCACCTGATCAACAGTGCAGGGTCTGTCTAGACCATGGGTACTCACAAACTTTCTGTCGGGGGCCAAATTTACAGTGTGCTTTGTGGCCGAGGGCCGCACTGTTAGGGGTGGGGTTAGTGGGGGCGGGATCAGTGGGGGCGGAGCTAGAGTAAAAAAAACTGGTTTATCCTCACATGCTCAGACATACTCATACTCACTTACTGACAGTCAGTTTCATTAATTCTTGCTCACTACCTGTCACTAAGTCTCCCTCTCACTCACACACACACATCCATTCAAACACGCATTCACACATACAGACACAACACACACTTTAAAGCTTTTTTTTAACTTATCCCTGAGGCCAGTAAATGTCCCATTCCAGCTCCTGGTTCCAATTTGCATTACGCTATCAGTGAATAATAAGATATTATTCACTATTAGTGTGATAACAAATAGCTCCTTATACCCATAAATGCTTACCACTGCTGTGTTCTTGGCACTGATTTGCCACTTGTGGGGTCAGGGATCTCAAAGGCAATGTTAGGAGTTGCAAGAGGATAGCCAGTGGCCACAGCTGCAGCCTCTGGTAGGCCCTAAATATCTTAGATTTGGTGCTATTGGCACTCTGGACTGGTGAAAGACTCATTTCCAGAGGAGATTTTTTTAAACGTTTTTTTTCGTGGGCTTTTGCAGTCTGAGGAACTTAGCAGCTGAAACCACGCTCCATTACAGGCAGTGTCGATGTCATGTATGTACACAGGGTGCATCACCATGTTACTGTCAAGCATAGAACTGAAAACACGCACAAAAACAAAAGCTTCACGGAGGAGTTCTCTCGTCACTAGATCGTGATAAAGGGCCCTGCCTTACAGAGGGATGGCTCCGTCTTTGCCCCAAGTGTGCACTAAAAGTAGATTCTAAACCAGTGACCTGCTTGGCCACTTCCACACACAGCAGTGACGGCTTCCCTCACGCTCCACTTCTTCCAAACCTCTTTGAGTAACATGCACCCCTTCAATCTTCGCGTACTCCCCAAAGATTGGATACCAACCCTGTGCATTGTGTTTAGAAATGTGTCCCATGATCGCTAAAATGTAACATGAGTGGCACCACAGCTACGCTCTGTTTATTGATGCTGGTCGTGTAAGTTTAAAAACACACAATTCTCCAATGTACTTTAAAAAGAACAGCGCCACCTACTGTCGCATGCACATACATAAATATGCAAAACCACGGAATAAACATGTATATAACATTTTAGCCCCCTCGAAGATCCTGAAGAAAAACTTCACATTTATGTCAAACCCCGAAGGATATGTTTACATTTTGCATTATTAATTAGGTCTAAAAATAGAACAAAAAAAACAGATGACCAGCAATAACAGTGATGCCAATTGCATACACTTACTTGTTTCGGAGAGGCACCATTTATTTCAACAGGGCACTGAGTCTCATCTTCTTCAGTTGGGCACACACTGCTTTCATTCGCGCCGTGGTGAGCAACTTGTAGTGCCTTCTTTTTAAACCCTCACCTGCCGCGACATAGGGACGCAATCCTATGACGTCAAAGTGGCAGGTGAGTGCGGGGGCCGCAGGTCAGCATGCAAGTAGGTGAGGGCGGGGGCGCAGGTCAGCATGCAAGACACTAATTGTCTGCGCATGCCCATTTCTAGGTAAATGCGGCCCCCCGAGGAATCACAAAAGCAGTAATGGTCAAGTCCGTGACTGTTCTTGTTTTCCCTGGGGGGCCGCAAGGAGAGGTCTGGCGGGCCGTACTTTGAGTACCGCCGGTCTAGACCCTGTCCTGCTGATCACAGCATGAAGCAGGGCAAGCCCTCTCAGACCTCTGCTGTCTGGGGCCATTCAAGTGAGCGCTGCTGGAATCTCCAGCAGCGACTCTGCAAAGGGCCTTTGAGGGGCTCTGTGACTTGCAAGCTCCTCGGAGGCAGAGGGGGGTCTGCTCTGATCTGGAGAAGACACTGAACGCCTGCTGTGCTCTCAATGAGGGCACCTCCCCCTAAGTAAAGTGCCGGTACTGACGGACAGAAAATTCGGAAGTGCCGGTTCTCAGTACCGGTGAGTACCGGCCCTATTTAAAGCACTGGTCCTGTATTATTGTTGCACTTTATCACAAAAAAATGAATAGAATGACACAATCTGCAACTGCAGTCCCATCATTGTGCCTTTTTTCTTGGATGATACAGGGTAGCATTGGAAAAAAGCACTTTGCTTTTGCTTTGCCAAGGCTTATTAACATTTTTTTTGTGCAGCTGTCTGTGATTTAGCCATACATTTTCTCTTTGAGTTATACTGTATGCCCCACTGCCTGGTGCAGAGCCGGCAACCGAAAAATAAAACAATGTTCTGAGCCAGCTTGCGCATGGAGGGACGGGGCATAGGAGGGGGGAGGAGACATGCGTGTGCACTCCCTAAGTACGCACATGTGTTTAGTTGGCAGTCTCAGCCAACCAAACCACACATGCCACTTTGTTAGTGCCGGCCGCCACTGGATTTAACCCAGTTCTGTGACTGTGGGTGAATGTTTAACAATGTTCGGCCTTCTGTTCATCATCTTTTTTGTGTTGTTACAGTTATTATGAGGTCATCAAAATCAAGGTCATTTAGTGACTTCCTGTGCCGAAAATCAAAAACATAGGGAAATTTCTTTAACGAGAATCCTCAAATTGTTAAGCAGGCCTTTCCCTCACTGTGTGCTCAATGCTTGCATGATAAAGCTTCGCTTCTCTGCTTTTTAGCTAGGATCACACTATGATAATAGCCAAAAATTGCGATAATACAGCAGAGTCTTAGAGCGGTTAGTGGTGGGAATAGGACTGTTGAAAATGTTAGACCTATAGTACCGCCTACCCATACTATGGAGAGATTTACCCCCCCTCAGTGGAAGATACCTTGTTTGCGATTAAGTCTTTGAGATCCGGTGCCCCTGGTGATACATGCCCGGCCCCGGTGTTGGCTGCAGTGGCAGAATCAGTGGCATCAGAGGTTTCGCAAATAATGGGCCTATCCTTTAAAACATCTAAGGTTCCCGTGGAATGGAAACAGGCAAAGCTTCTTCCCCTATTGAAGAAGACGGGTGCTGATCCTACTGTGCCGGGCAACTATAGACCTATTTCCCTGCTTCCAGCCATGGCGAAAATTGGAGAGAAACTTGCCTTTTGTCAGCTGAATGCCTTTGTGGAATCCTCGGAGGCTCTTCATCCT
The DNA here is from genome assembly GCF_964261635.1 of Lissotriton helveticus. Classification (NCBI taxonomy): domain Eukaryota; kingdom Metazoa; phylum Chordata; class Amphibia; order Caudata; family Salamandridae; genus Lissotriton; species Lissotriton helveticus. The sequence goes on along the minus strand of NC_136072.1, from coordinate 976,876,531 downwards.
GCAGAGTCTGGCTTTCGTGCAGCACACAGCACGGAGTCAGCTTTGGTGGAGTTCTCAGAGGCAATTAGGGAGTGTTTGGACAGTGGCGGCAGAGCGGCTCCAATTTTATTGCACCTCTCTGACGCATTTGACACTGTCCCGCACTCACTCCACCTGACTCGATTGGCTGAGATTGGTGTGCTGGGCTCAGCACTAGAATGGGTGAAATCTTTTTTGTCCGATAGGTCCCAGCAGGTTTGGATTCCACCTTTTTCTTCCTCGGCCAAGCCTCTTACCACCGGGGTACCCCAGGGGTCTATATTGAGCCTCTTGCTTTTTAATGTGTACCTTACCCCGCTTATAGAGCTGGCTGAACAAATGGGGGCCAAAATTATAGCGTATGCAGATGATACGCAACTTTTATTTACATGGCCTGATACAGCACTCAACACTGAGGTCATTTGTTCTTGTCTTTCCTCCTTTTTTAATTGGTTAGCAGTGGCACTGCTAAAATGCAACAAAGACAAAACAGAAATTCTGTTGTATGCCCAATTTCCGCCTAATTTCAGAGAACTCTTGTGGCCTCCGGATTTTCCCCAACCAAGCTCAGTTACCATCCCTGCAAAGAACTTGGGAGTATGGTTTGGGGAGGATCTGAGATTTGAGGCACACATAAAAAAACTTACTGGGGTGTGCTTCGGATCTCTCAAGGCTATGAGAAAGTTCTTTCCATATCTTCCATCTTCAGCAAGAGAGTCGGTCGCGAGGGCTTTACTACTATCACGGCTCGACTATGCCAACTCTCTGCTTAGTGGAACGCCAGCCTTCCTAGTCGCCAGATTACAGATCATCCAAAATGCGACGGCAAGACTTTTGTGAAATGTGCCCAGTAGAGAGAGCGTACGAAGCCATTTGAAGGAACTACATTGGCTGCCGGTGATTCAAAGGATCACTTTTAAAATCCTAACACTAGCATTTAAAGCAGTCAATGATCTTGGGCCTGCCTATCTGAAGAAAAGATTCAGCCGCTACACCCCCACTCGATCTTTACGCTCAGCTGATGGTAATTTACTGAGTGTACCCCGCTTTCGGCGAGTGCGCCTTGGAGGCCAGTCAATTGCCGTCCTTGCGGCTTCGGCCTGGACCACTCTGCCTTTGTTCTTGAGATCAATCCAGAATTTCGTACCTTTTAAGAAGGCACTGAAAACGCATCTTTTTAGATCTGCTTATTAGACCTTTTAATTTCTTCTGTTCCCTTTTGGCCACCTGCTTGTTTTTTCCTTTCGCGCCAGGATACTCTGGTAGTAACAGAGCGCGTTATAAAACAGCTAAAATAAAATAAATAAATAAAATAAATAAATAAAATATTTACACGCTACATATGTACATTCCCTTTTCCAGCTGATGTGATTCCAGTCAACAGCTCAAAATGCTGCCCTAATTCAAAAACACTGTCCCTAGTATTGGAATAAAGCAGAGACTTCAGGAGAAATATGGACAAATTTGAACACATGATGTAACCTCTGTAATTAAAACATTTTTTTTAAAAGTAGAACAATATGGGAGCAATTACTGAGAAAACGTTAAGCTTGCTCTCAACGATTCACAATTGGGAACTGAGAAGTAATATACGTAAATTAAAATCAAAGAACAACTAAAGGAGGAGAGGAGACAGCTACCAACAAGCGGAAAAAACGTGGCATGCACATTTTAAGTGTTTCTCTCATGGCATGCGCATTTTAAGTGTTTCTCTTTCACCTTATCTTTCTTCATTGCAACTGTTTGACAACCTCAGCACTTGCTCACAACAACTCCTAATAGGCAGTAATTGGAACAAATACTAACTCTTTGCAAGCGACTCACAAACATCCAAGCACCCTCAGGGGAGCCCAGCTGGAGAGCTTTGATGTCTGTTAGATCTTCCCCAGCCCGGGGTTCATTTGCTCTGCTGCTTTTATCCTTGAAATGTACTTAAACGAGCACCGCTTGTGATTTGGGATTAAAAATATATGTGGCTGTTTGCAATGTCATGTAGTGGAGGATATTTATACAGCAATCACCAAATGCATAGCTAGAATTTAAATTAAACGATTTTGGAAATTGAGTACATTAAGCAATTATGCTTAAGTACATTTAATTGCCTTATATCATGTGTCGAGTGTGAATCTTTTGATCGAGAAAAATATGTTGAAATGACGTGTGATGGGTAGAGCCAAATGTAACCACTTGCAACTGCAGCACCAATGCGCAGGCCTGAGTGCGCTCTCAACCTCAGAAGTTATGCCTTTTAGTTTACTGCGAAACCGGGATATAAGGGAGCATAGTTAGTGCGTGCGTCGGGGTACATAGCACCTGTGCTACACCACCGTGCAACTGTAGCACGGAAGTGAAAAATCTAAGTTTTAAAAAACTTCTTAAAAAACAGAAGTGGTTATGGATACTAGGTCTTGGATGTGTGGTACGCTGCTCCCTGCACTAATAAAACGGTTATTAATTAAGCGGTATATTTACTAAAGATTTGCACAGGCGATTGTGAGCTGCATAGCATCTATTTGCTGTATATTAAAGGGCCCGCAATCGCAGTGCAATTCCTGCATTGTGCCACAAGCGGCCAGGCAAACATTGGTAAATATAGCCCTACCTGTTTATGTGCAAAATAGTAGGTAACATAAATGGTACATTTTCAAACGTATTATTTGTAATATGTGAAGGGTTTCGAACAAAAGGCACATTTTCCATTGAACAAAATATCTAAAGCAACTGTCTCCACAAGAACTCAACACCTTTAGAGAGAAGGAGGCTAGTATTATTTAGCTATCATTTTCATGGTGCTGATCATGAAGTGAGCGATTCAAAATATACAGGGAGCGTTTATGACACCTCTAGATTTGAGAAGAAACTCTTTGGAATGTATTGGGAGTGCAAATGTATTACTGGCTGGCTTGCCACTTACTTGATTTAAGGAATCAGACATCACTCTTTCTCAGAGCCGATTATTGGCTCTCACTTGACTTACACGGTCAAGTGTAAGGTCATCTGCCTTATCTGTCGCACAGTGTAAGGTACCTCACTTCAGTTTACTGCAAATAATTACGATACATATACAAATATATGCATACCAGAAGGCTCTGCTCAGCATCCTCAAATCTGCTTTTGCCACACTTTAAAAGGCAAGGAGTAGATGGCTTACTAATAGACCCTAAACTGTGCTCCACTCTTCCACTTTCCCCCAAGCATCTTCAGAATCTTGATGCCAACTCAATTTGGAAAAGTCATTAACACATGACTTTTCCTTTCCTTAATTGATTGTCAATGCCTAGCTCAGTGAGACCTTCGTTTTGCATCTGGAGTTTCTAGGGCGATAAGAGCACTTAATGAATCATCTACTTATTGCGTTTTACATTTATTGGCACTGTTTTTGTTTATATTGAGCCTTAGTTGGCAACACTGACCTGCAGAGGTGTGCAGCAAGCTGTGTTGACCCTCGTGCTGGCTAAGGTCCCCTGCAGATAGGATCTTATCCTATATTCACCAGTTGAGTGAGTGTTGAACCCTTTCGAAGGATTGCTCGACTTGTTAGTGCTTTGTGGTGCCTCATAATCCCATGGGACCACCATGGGGCACATTCGTGGTGTTACTAGTCTCCTTGTCAGGCATCCACAGAGACTGATCAGGCTAATCTTTCTTGTACATGTCTCCTCCACATTACGATAAAAATTCGGGGGGTTTACAAAGTACCTCATAACAGTTTACTGTGGTCCCTGAGTGTCTGATGTAGGGAATACAAAGGACGCAATTGGAAGTAAAAGGTTAATAATATAGGACGATGAATATAGTGGGCGTTTGGTGTTGCTGATCTTTTTTCTAATAAGGGGCACATCAAGGAAGGATTTAGTCGGAAGAGTATGAGCAAATGGATCATTCACAATGATGCTATGGGCTTGCTTTGGTGTGGTGCCAAAGATTTGGTCACAGTGATCAGGTTTCGGGAGAATGCTGGCCAGACTCAGATTCTGTTATTGGCTGCAGACTTAGAAAGATGGGATGGTTTTTAGAGTGATGCGGTGGTGGTCAAGCGCAATAGATTGTCTTATCGTGCTTGAATCAATATTTTTCTATAATTAGATTCTAACAGTGTTTATGTGACAGTGAGTATTCAGTAAAGTTGCTATCAACTTGTGTTTTGGTGCATTTTTGCGGTAACCTTCCTTGGTCCCGGACTGCAATGTGGAATGAAACATTTTATTCAAAACGATATGCCTAGTTAAAATTATGTTGGGGAGAACCACACAAATGAGTTGTAAATGCAACTTAATCTTACCTAGGCATTCAGAGTTCGGGATAAACTAGTCAAAAAATTAATATAGCTTGGTTGTGGTACATACAAAAATGAAGAAAAAAAAATCTTCTCCAATGGGTTTTGGGGTTGCATCAGATGGGCTCTGCAGAGAGCAGAGCGCCTATTTTATTCACCTGCATGGTGTAAAGTGAATTTATTTTGCCCCTTATTTTTCTGAGTTAGTACTTTATTTTCAGACAGCACAGCTCAGAAGCAGAAAGAGGAAAACCTTGCTTACTGTTTCCGACTTGTGCTACGTGAAAATAAACCACTAATTCAGAGAAATATCAGGGTAAAAGAATTCATTTTGCACCCGCAGGTGCATAAAACTGGCGCTCAGCTCTGCACTGCGCCAGAAAAGACCATCATGATACAGCCCCGGGCCTGCAACGGACCTGAATTTGAACCTATTGGATATTTGTTATATCATTTCACCTTACAGAGAGTGATTCTATTGGAACACAATCAGGTACTATTTTACATGTAAATAGTACTCTCAGGGACATATTATAAAGGGGGACGATAGGAAATTATCGCCGCTTTAGCGCCCTATTAGCAAGCTGTCGCTAACAGCTTGTAGGCGATAGCGAGCGGTTTGGGGCCCGCTTTGCATGTCAGCGATATTTATCGCTAATGACATGCAAAGTGGGCGTACCCAACCTGTTAGCGACTGAAAGCAGTCGGTAACATCGCTATCGCCTATTACCAACATAGGCGTGGCGATGGAAATATTTGCGCTAAGTGCGAATATATCCAAAAACTAACGCCTGCTCAGACCAGTTCTTAGCCATTATATCCAATCCAAACTATTAAGCGTGCTTTGATGTGGCAAACAGCATTTGTGAAGGCGTATGTTTATATGCATTAGCACAGTAAAGTAAGAGAAATTGGCTTTGCAAAACGTATTCAGCATGGTTAGTCTATGCAATGTGGATTCTAACCGAGCCAATTGTACCTCACCCAGAAAAAGTTGCCTCATTACCCCCATGGAAGTTCTCCGCGTCATAGTACTCACACATGAGGCTGTTCTGGCTCCAGACTTGTTTCGCTAAGCTTTCTTTTTTATTTCTAATAAAACCCCTACCCTCCTACTCCACTTCCTGTTCCTGTTTCTGTCTCTAGTAAATAGACGTTCATTATAGATCCAGATTTACAAGCCCGTTGTGCTTCCTTGCGCCGCCATTGCACCACTTTTTTTGACGCAACGGTGGTGCAAACAATGAGGCCAATTTACAATGTGACACATCTAGGGAGCTGCGTCACGTTGTAAAGCCCTGTGTCACATTATACCTGCATCAGGTACAATGTATTCAGAGTGGGCGTTCCTATGCAAAAAGCCTTGCCGAACTGACGCAGTGAAATTTTCAACATTCACTGCGTCACTCTACACCTTCGCTGCATCAAAATCCATATGCCTGCTCAGACCAGGCGTAAGTAATGACGCAGGGCTTTTTGAATGGGGCTCACCTATCTGTTGTGGTGCATTGCTGGAGTTGCGTCACTTTCATGAGCAACTCCAGCAATGTGTCACTTTTGGGCCAACAGATGCCTCAGAATTTCCAACGCATCTGTTAATCCTTGCGCCGTGGAGCACTGTATTGTAATACAGCGCATACATGGTGGCGCAAGGACATTTGGCGGTGGCGCAAGGAAACTGGCGCATCTATGCAGATGCATCAGTTCCTTGTAAATCTAGCCCTTAGTGGATTTAATGCTCCAAGCCGATAAGAAACTAGTGCTGCAATTGTCAAATACTCAGTTTTGTCGTAGTTTAGAAGGCAATGGCTGAATATTAATATCAGAACCATAGCTGGAAAAGTAACCTTTTTTGCAAGTTAATGGATTTTAGTAGTTTTGTTTTAATCTGACTGTCTAGAAGACTTGTCCACATTTGTATGTTACTTCATAGATTGCATATTTGAATGAACAAAAAAAAGGCAGATCAGTGACTCGGTTAAAAAAAGTGCCAAGAGCTCGTTTCCATTTATTTTTTATTGTGATGAAACTGCGCACGTCTGAGTCATCCATGAGCACCATTATAAGGTGAGTGGGAGTAATTGTCAATTAGGCAGCAGGACATTTCATAATTTGAGACCTCAGGATTTTGTGTAGAGGTGATGCTTCCTTAACACTCAATGTTACAGGTTACAGGAAGCTCAGTTCACCTAAAATAGTATTTGTTGCACATCACAACCAGATAATTTAAAGTCGCAATTTGTACATGTATTATTACTGTAAGTTATCATCGTATGCTTTTAAAATGTAATGGTAAGAATGTGCCAAATTCGAAGCAGCACCTGGTGTTTGTTGTTTTGTGTTTTGTTTGGTTCAGATAAAGATTTGTTATTTTTCTAAACAGGTGTGGTGTCAATTTGTATTTTCACTGTGCGACTGTGTTTTATGTACGAAAATACACATTGCCTCTGAGATAGGCCTGAATGCTCATGCCAAGCTACTAAAGGAGTGAGCAAGGGTTATTTTGGGTGTGTAATCCCTTGCCCTGACTAGAAGGATGGGTCCCTACTTGGACACGGTGCATACTAATGCCAACTAGAGACCCCCATTTCTAACACAGTCTTTTTTTAAGTTGGCAAGGCCAGGAGGTTTGTGAGATTTTCATCATTGGAAATGTTCCTGGTTTGTTCTTGCCCCTGACAGAAAAGTTGTTATACATTGTACGCAATAATTTACTATCATTTTGAATTAATGTTTCTTATAATCTAGGTCAGCGAAGTTTATCTTTTATAGAGTTCTGTGCACAATTGCATTTCCATGCAAGGTTTGTATATGCATATATACCTTTTATGACATAAATTGTTGCACCATTCGCAATTATCAAATGTTGAGGATGTGTATAAATTTAGAACTTCCTGAAGTTGCAAACATTTCCTTAGAACTTGAAAAAAGTTGTGAAAAAAGGAGTGTCAGATGTCAAACGTTAAGTTTTATGACATGTCCTCTTTTGCCAGTTAAATGTACAGCCCAATGGGCAGTCAGAAGAACCAAGAGGCTTGCTCTGGATTCTTGATGAGGAAGTGTTGATCCAAGGGTCAAACGACAACACAGTTCTCGATCGACTGTGCTCGTACTTCGAGAAGAAAGACAGCGACAAAGAAGGTAAGAGCATTGGCTTATTTGCTAGAGTGGACTAAAAGTGAAAGAAGATGGTTAGTGTGTTCTTGGGACCAGCAGAAAAGCTGACGACAGAACAGAAATAAAATGCACTAGCATTTGGTTTCACTACTGAAATTTCTAAATGTATTAAAGACATTCACGTAGTACAGTAGGGCCTTTGTTCATAAATGTGTGATTTTACATGTTTAACGATTGTTAACAATATTTTTGTCGTATATTAAAACATGTCTGTGCTGTTAGAGTAATGTTTGTCATCTTGCATCAGACATCTTGAAATATAAGTTCTTGTGGTCTATATTCTGAAAAAAAAGAAAAATATTGTGTTAGAACCACAAAAAATAACAATAGAGAACAAAACTAAGAATCCACAAAATGATTTTGCATATTCTATCTGAATAGTTGTGATTATTATGAAACAGTTCCCTAAACAGTGACCAGGCCTTCATTTGGGCAAAGGATCAGGGGAAGGCTACAAGTGTATTTGTATAGATTGGAAGCTTCTTTGCTTTGTTCTATTCATATTTGGCAGAACTCCCTGCTAGCCCTTCTGCAAGCATCAACCCAGCACATTCTGAGACAAGGACTATCACCAGCTTAAATGGTTTGGGTACCTGAGGAATCATTTCAAAGCCACATTGACTCTGTCATGCAGAGGGTCCAACATTTGGATTATCTGCATGCTAGCTGGATATAGATTGCAGAATGAGAGTCTAAGTGGACTAGCGTGTGCCCTGGTTTCTGTGCGTACCTGTGCTGTAGACTCACAAACCAGTTGTCCTGTGGGTCACACAGCCTTTTGCCCCTATCAATACTAAGAAATCTCCTCTTTTTGAGTTATTGGTGAAGAATAACTCGGATTTTGAGGTGGTGAGATAGCCATAATTTGTTTTTATCATTTATTTACATTTCATGGATACTAGCAAACCAGTATCTTAAACTGGGAAATTAGTAAATCTCTATTCCATAACTAGTGGCTGTGGTACTTGGCTCCAGTGTGTCAAATTTTGTTTTCCTTTCCTAATGTTGCACTATTTGCAGTGTTTTTCTAGTGTTCGTGATTTGGTTGTGACTGCAAGGTGTGTTTTTAATGGTCACTGTGTTTTGGCTGGAGATTTGCTGTATGACAAGATCTTATTGTTTGACGAACAGCAAGCATACATGACTATTTAGTGATTGCAAACAACATATGCAGCATATGATATGAGTAACTTATCATTCACACTTTCCTAACTGCATTATATTGGGCTGTTTTTGAGCATTATGGCCTGTGTCTGTGAGCAACATGAGATTCTATTTTTGTCCCAGGTGTTACGGTCCCCAGTCACAAAACACGTGACCATAATGGAGGAGAGGGGATTACACCTCTTATTGCCTTGGTGGGGCAATAAGGCTACCCTGCCCTTCCTACTTCCAATAAGTGGGAGTGCAGCAGGAGAGGGAGCTCCTCTCACCTCTCCACTCACCTGAAAAATAGGGGAAGCAGAGCAGTTTTCTCCCCTGCCACTTCACTTCCTTCTTTTAGCAGCAGATGCCATTTAAGACCCAGCTGTCCGGGTTCCCCTATTCCTTTGTTGAAGTTGAATTAGATTTTAAGCTCTATTGCCTAAAAGATGTGGGGAAAAATAAACAAATATTTACATTTCATATAATGTAGAATACATTATCCAGAGGCGGTGTCCACTGGGTATTTTAGGACCATATTTTCATAGGAAAATGATTTTGGGGGTTGCTTATAACTTGGGCGCAGTGTGATGAATCTTCAAAAAACTTGAAAAAAATATGTTCTTCCATCTTAGTTCCTTCCCTAAAAGGTCAGTTTGAGCTGTCAAGTATGGGATGAGAAAAAGGGGTGGCCAGAAACCATGTTTTCTCTATGCACTTTTTCATTGGAAAATTAGAGACAGCTACAGCCAAAACGGCTCGAAGGAATGACACAAAATTTGGCAGAAAGCTAGACGTTGGCCCAGAAAGAGTGCTTTTTGTGGAGGATCTGCAGAGTCAACAGATCTTAAGAAAATATCTAATTGCCTGCCACCACAACAACAAAGATGTGAGAACATCCATTTTAGGACCAAGTCCTCAGTCCTACAAAAAGGTTAAAAATAGATATAATTGGCAGGGTAGGGATACCCTGCCTTCCCAGGCCTGGTAGGGGGTCAAAATATATTTTTGAAACTTTTTCTGCATAATTGCAGTGGGTCTGCAAATCTGCATTAAAACGTTTAAAAATTGCAGGCTCCCGTGCCTCAACATCCCCCTATGGGGTAGGCCAGGGCCTGGGTGGTCATATAATGTAGTTTATAGGGGTGTGGGGAATGAGGGTCCCCTCCCCAAGCTTCCTTGAGACCCTGGGATTGCATCCCAAAGGGGCAAAATGGTAATTGAATGGTATGGGAGCATTTTGCTCCCCTTCCCTGTGCATTCCTTGAGGCTCATGGACTCCTTCCCTTGGACTGATATATACATTAAACAATAGGAGGGCATGCAACCACCCCTTCTTATACCTTCTTGAGGACTCCGGGACTACATTTCCAGGGTCTGTTGAAACTTTATTCGGGAGGGATCCAGTCACCTGGGGCATGCTCAATCATTGTGTCCCAGGGACCCCATCCCTGGGGCACTTTGGTTTCCCTCCCCCACAAGAGCCCTGAACCCCTCAGTTATTATTCACAGCTTCAAGCAAAGAGAGCCCCATATTGCCCTGCAAGACCTTATTAATGATTTTCTTTTAGCCTCTGGAGGGGAAGGAGCACCACTGAGTTTTCTTTTTAATGTTGTGATGGGCTACATGCAATTCAGCAGTCCCTCAGCCTCAGCAACATTAAAAAAAGAACAGTGAGTCTCCTGGGTCAATAAATCCATGATCACAGGAGCGTTTATCATATTTTTTTAAGCACTCCTAGCTGGAGCTCTATGCTCTTCAGCTGAAATGCAGGGATCTCTTGTGGTTGTTTTTGGTTGCATTATTTGGGCAGAAAAGTGCTAAAAGACTCTTAAGACATGTTGATTTTTTAAAATATAGCTTCAGTACATTTATTTTATGGCAATCACTTTTATTAAGCATCCAACTGTGTGCATTCATGAAATATTCATTCGATTGTAGTTATTAGTGATTTTTTGACACAGGCAATAACTCTACCTTAATGTTAATGTTAATATGTTAAATATGTTGATATGAAGGGGCAAGCACTCTCTCTGATAGCTGGGGCATAGAAAGAGAAGCAGAAATACCTGGTTGAAGATGAGAACAAGGTCCTCCAGCTGGAGGAAGAGATCGGAGAGGAGGTCACTCAGGAGAAATTGCACTTCCTGCTACTAAAAAGAGATGAATATAAAGCCATAGCCACTGATAGAGCAAAGACATGGGGGAGGGAAAAAGAAGGCAGAGTGTATGATTTAGGGGACAAAGCTGGGGAACTATTAGCCTGGCTTGACAAGAGGGAAATGGTGAACATGCTATTGCCAGTGCTGGTAGATGAAGGGGGTAAGACAATCACTGACCCACAGAATATCGCAAATGAATTTGCAGCTCACTATAGTACAGTATACCAATCAAGCACCCCCTTGCGCGAGAGTGACTCCCGGGACCTGCTCGGAGACATTCGACCTCTTGCCCTCTATACTGAGGAAGCGGATGTGCTAGATAGTGATTTTACCAGTGATGAAATAGTGCAAGCAATAAGAAATCGGGCTTTATGCCCCATCGCAACAGTGCGCTAAACCTACGTAGAGTGCACGGAGTGCTGGGAAGGGTAGTCACCATCCAGGAGGTGGCAGTAATCATTTCATTAGACGCCACCATGGCGTTCGATACCATCAAATGGCCATACCTGTTCACGCTACTGTCAAAAATGGGATTCGGACCTGGCTTTATAGGATGGGTCAAACTCCTTTATTCAGAAGCCTCTTGCGCAAGTGGTGGTCAACAACAAGAAATCTTGTTGAAAAAGAAACCCTTTAAACATAGTCGTGGGACCCGTCAGGGTTGTCCACTACCCCCCCTACTCTTTGCCCTCTCCCTGGAGCCATTGGCAGAATGGATCCGGAAAGATCCAGTGGTGCGAGGGCTGCGATAGCCAGAAGATTGGGAGGACCGCATCTCATTGTATGCGGACGACATTCTTTTATACTTAGCCTCTCCCAAAAAGTCACTCATCGGAGTGCTTGATATATTTACAGTCTTTGCTACCCGATCAACTGGAGTAAATCCCTTATGTATGTCCTCAGTGGGGATCCTCCCCTCCCCCCCCTGGGATTTCCCAATACAAATAACCATGGTAAGTTTTAAATACCTGGAGATATTCATCACCACAGAACCCAAATGTCATTACGACTGCAATCTGCTCTCCCCATACGGAGATTGAGGCGCAATATTGCAAGTTGGTAAGGGCTCCCGCTCTCGCTGCTTTAAAATGATGGCATTGCCATGTTTCCTCTATGCTTTGCAGAACTCTCCCGACTTGGTCCCTACAAGATACTTTAAGGACATCGAGGGATTGTAGCAACAACTACTGTGGGATGGGAGACCCCGTATAGCATTGAACAAACTGGTTTTAACCTGGTACGATGGAGGGATAGGTCTTCCGGACCGTAAAAAATATTATTGGGCTTCTCATCTAGCTGCCATCTATCAATGCACCTATCATAGACCTGATGATCTGGGATGTGCCATGAATAGATGGATATTACCTGGCGGAACCTACAATAGGGCCATATACTCTAATCCCAAGAAATTCCACCTAACAGGGCCGACAAACCACTCAGTTCAAATTTGGCACGCAGCGGCAAGAAGTCTGGGGTGGGAGCAAAAACATACTCTGGCAACTCCACTCTGGGACTCGGAACAGCAGGGTACTCCAAGGACCTCGAAGGGCTTCAATAACTGGGACCTGAGTGGGATCTCGATGATTGGAGACCTCTGGGTGAAGGGTGATATGTTAACATTTGTGGCACTGCAGCAGAAGTACGAACTGACCAACTCTGAGTACTTCAGATACTTGCAGATTCGACTCGTACTGATGGCACATATGGAGAAGGGCTCCTCTCCCCCTAAAGCCTCGCCTTTAGAAGACAGGCTGTTAGACGGATTCCTGCCTAAGAAAGCGATCTCCCTGACTTATAAAAAGTTGATAAACAACACCTTAGACCCCCTCAAGCAGACGACGGAGAATCGGGTGAGAGATGGGCTGGATTTAGACGATGAAGAATGGCAGGAGGCAGTGGCTTCACTGAGGGAGGTGGCAAATTCTGCTAGACTGCGTCTAGTCCAGCTCAAAATACTACACAGAGGATACATTACAGGGCCCGTTTAGTTCACATGGGAAGGGCGGATGGGGAGAGTGTAGAAGAAATTGTAACCAACTGGCCACATGCATGCATATAATATGGGAGTGTGAGCATGTCCAGAGGTACTGGCGGAAAATACATAACTTCATGAGTGAAGTGCTTGTGGTGGCTGTCCATCCTGAAGCTAAAAGGTGCCTCCTGAACGTATGGGAGCCAACTGATTTAACTTGTAAAGATAAAATATGGTCTACCCTGGATCTCATAGTTGCTAAACAAAACATTGCACAGTTGTGGGGGCGGCGTCTCCGCCCAAAATTGTGATATGGAAAACAGACATGGATTGGTGCATGTTTAGGGAAAAAACTGTATATACAGCACAGGGTTGTCCCTAAAAATGGTCAGCTATTTGGAATAAATGGAATGTCCATTAAGGAAGTATATGTAGCCCCCCTGTTGTTCCCTCAATCGAAGATTCTCTTGTACCTTAAATGTGTTGTCTCCTTATGCAAGCCCTGTTACCCATTGTCATAGCCAGGATTGTAAGCATGGATGTGTTTCAATTCCTCTCAAATGCCTTTGTATTGTCGATTTCCAAATGTTTGATAAAAAGAAAGGTTAAAAAATAAAAAATAAGATATGTTGATATGCTGATCCCTTGATGAAGCCAATAGGACCACTTATTATATTTTGGTGGACCCTTTGAAAAAAGTCAGTAAGTGTGCCTTACTTAAAATAATGCTATTTCTATTGTAACATTCCATAGTCACTCTGTGAGGTTGTGCACAAGGTCATACTCTTACCAACATTGGTTGGGTCCCAGTGCACTGAGAGTTACACATGCCAAGCAGTATTTGTATACCCGAAAGTTGATATGATATATATATATATATTCTTGTCTGTTGATTTTAGGATTAATTCAACAATTGCATGGTGTTGGATTTATCAATACCATTCTCCTAAGTCCTTGAATGGTATTTTCTGTAATTTATAACAGGAGTTTTTAATTAATAACTTATCGCCATGTTAACCTATTTAGCTAGGGATCTGCAATGGGTAAAATTAACTGGGCGATTTCTCCAACACTAAGTCTTATAGAACATTTTTTATAAATACCTTACCTATATGTACAGGACCTCCAATCCTTGGAACACCTAGGGGAGACTCTAGGGGTTCCTAATATGTATATATATTGCAGATCCTCACTCTACAGTACTCCTAGCACAAAAGTTGATTTTGGGAAGCACTTTACTACATTGAGGGACGTGAAATGTGCAATTTCACTTTCCCCAGGGCATATAAAACCTATTATATAACAGTCCTCCTTATAAATACCCCAACACCTCCCTCCGCAGCACCCTCGTCTATAGACCTATGGGCCCAACCCACCCTTCACCGACACCATCATCGACTTCATCTCACCCCATGCTCTTGCATCTACCCATTACATCCTACTCAGCGACCACAAATTTCACCTGGACAACCGTAATGACCAGAACACTGCTTATTTTCTGGAGAACATCGCCACCATCAGACTCAAGCTTCCAGTCACCTCTCTGACCCATGCAGCAGGACAGACACTCGACTCCATCTTCTCTGCCTATGAAAATATCACCTACAGCCACACCTCCGAAATCCTCTGGACCGAACAGCACTGAGTGTGCTTCATTTACACCAAACCCACTGTACATCGCTGCCCTCACCGCTCCTCCCCTTCATAGCTGGAAAAAAGTGGCCAAAGAACATCTCACTGCCTCCCTCAGCACTATCACAACACCAATATCCACCAACGCTTATACCTCAGCACACAACATCCACAGTTGGAGCTACAACTACTCCTACACTCTGGCACCCCTCAAGAGTGTACCCGGCAAGCAAAACTCTTAGAAAGCCAACTGGTTCACGCCCACCCTCCATGAGTCCAGATGCACCTGTAGATGACTCGAGAAGAAATGGAGGAATAACAAAACCCCAGAATCACACACTGCCTTCAAAGAAAATCATCACTGCACACCACATCCGCACTTAACAGCAAAGAACTCTTTGCCAACGTCAAGGAGTTTACCAGGCCCAATAGCGAGACCACAGAAGTCCCACCCTCTCAAAACCTCTGCAACAAACTTGCCACCTTCTTCCACCACAAGATTAGGTAGATCTACGACAGCTTCGACATTCAAGACTCTCACACCACGCCTGACACCACTGCACCCAACCACGCCGCATCACAGCAGAACCTACTCAACTGGACCCAGCTCACCACAGACGACACACTGAAGCCCATAAAGAGCATCCACTTCGAAGACCGATGTCCGCATCACATCTTCCATAGTGCAGCCACCTCCATGGTCCACGAGCTACGCCACACCATCAACTACTCCATTGAGACCTCCATCTTCCCGATGACTGGAAACATGGTAAAATCATTATGAACAGCCTCACACGCACCGCTAGAGGGCACCGGTGCTTTCTGCCACTCGAGTAGAAATCCCACTCGAGTGGCAGCTTCCTCCACGCGAACAGGTTTCTCAATGGGAGCGGTAGCGTCCATCCGCGACTGCCCGCATTGAGAAATTGTGCTGGGAAGCAGTCTAGCGTTATATTTTCAAAACTCAGCTTCACTACGCTGAGTTTTTCATTTGAGCTCCACGGAGTTGAAAAAAACTCTGCAAATGAATGGAGTGGAGTTCACTGCTTTGGTCTAATCAACACCCAACTCTCAACAACCAAATCTCTGAGTTTATTAAAGCCAACCACGTCCTGGACACCACTCATTCAGGCTTCCAAAGCAACCATAGCACCGAGACCGCCCTCCTCACCGCCACCAATGACATTCACTCCCTCCTCAATGAAGGGCGAAACTGCAGCCCTCATCCTTCTGTACCTCTCAGCTGCCTTCTACACCATCTCCCACTGCACCCTAATCAAAAGACTCCATGATGCCGACATCTGCAGCACATTACTCAACACCTTTGAGAACTCCACTGGCTCCCAGTCAACAAAAGAATCCCTTTCAAGCTCCTCACTCATACCTACAAAGCCCTCCACGATGCAGGACCAGCATACCTAAACCACAGTCTCCCATTTCACGTACCCACCAAGCACCTCTGCCCCTCCCATTTGACCCTGGCCACCGTCCCACTGATCTGCAAGACCAGAACCGGAGGAAGATTCTTCTCCTACTTCGCTGCCAAGACCTGGAACACCCTGCCCCTCCACCTCAGGCAATCCCTGTTGCTGACCCATTTAAGAAAGGATGTAAAGACATGGCTCATCGACTGAACCCCAGAGCCCAGACGGATCAGCAGCCCCCACTCTCCCTCTTGCCCCTCATCACCTTGAGACCCTCACAGGTGACAAACCATGCTTTACAAACCCCGATGGATTGATTGAAGTACCTGACCTCGCACCCCTGGGATACCTAGGGGAGAGCCTGGGGGTACTGAATATGCTAAAGTAGGGTAGTGTATTCATTTGTGAGTGCCCCAAACTCCAAAGTCGAGTTTGGGCACAATTTCCATTTTAAAAGCAGTCCTGCAACATGGTTAAATTGCAATACCCTAATATATACTAGGGACTTAATGGTACTTTTAATCCTCCCTGCCCTATTATGTATTAGGGCCTTATAGGAAGGCCAAGCCAAACATATAGTGTACCCTAGTGTGTGTTCGTGTTTTCATTGTATTCTGTGTGTGTTTTCAGCATAGCACTGCCCCTTGCCCTGGTTAAGCAGAGCCCAGGGACAGTCAGATTCAGTTACAGCAAAAAAGTTGGAGGTCCCCAGGGATGACAGTGCAACACTTACCTCTAGTTAAGCCCGGTTATGATCATGTTCAGACAGTAGATGATGCATTGAGGTTTTTGATATGTCCAACAAAACATTATTGTTGCTTTAAATTAGAACAATCTGTTCACAATCACAGAATTAATATCCTGCCACGTTATATTTTTGAAAGCGGAGAGTGTGCTGTTGCTGGAATTTTATTAATGCATTCTCGCAGCAGTCCCGCTCCGATGACATCCTTGAGTTATTGCCCTCACGAATGGATTTTGACTGATGATACATTGCCTGAACACAGATAGCCCCGAAGGAGAAACAGTGAAGCACCCTGTGATTTCATTTAATCTTCGTGTCGTCGCCCATAAAATACTTTCAAATCAAACTGCATACAAAACTGGATATGCCAGTAAATGGAAGCTAGGCAGGAAAGGAGAGAACATTTACCAGAGTGGTAGTAAACACTTTCCCAGAATGACAATATCTATTCCCTTCCCTTTGATAATGTGTTCCTTTCTGATGTCACCAAAATACCTTTACATTTTAAACAACAATATCAAGAAAAAAAAATATATATATATTTTTTTTTGCTAAAAAGTTCTCAATGTCGATGCGCTCTCAAAAACGATAATCCACGCCAGCAAATGTACTTGAACAAACACCCCTTAAGTACATTTGCTGGCGTGGATTATCGTTTTTGAGAGCGCATCGACATTGGGAACTTTTTAGCAAGCATGAATTTCCGGCGTGCTCAGCCGGCGTGTGCGCCAACTCCCACGGGGCCCGGGCAATCAGAAGGAGCGACTTTGCTTGCAAAAAAAAAAAAATATATATATATTTCTTTATTCTAGGTATGTATATAGGTTTGCATCTACATGTAAATGAGGGATGATTCAGGACTATATTGAGAGGGAGAGTAGGGGGATTCTTTACAGTATGGAACATTGGAAGGGAAAAGTGAAGAATCATGTCTGACCTAGAATGGTGCTTTGATTGATAGCCTGAAAGCATAACTTACGTGTTAATTGTAACTGCTTGTAGGAGATGCAACAGGTTTTAAAGGGGATGTGCAACGGTACCTTTGTAGTTCATGTAAGGTTTGGGTAATTTCTTAAGCCCCTTGATTCAGTCTTGTGGCAGTCATCAAAACACTCTTCATTAGAGTCAGGTGTGAAAGTGGGATGCCATCATGTACAGCATAAAAGCTCACAAACATTTTCTTTTTCTCAGGGGCCAACAATTATTTCTGAGGTGTGATCAAGGGCTACATTGACACCAGTAAGGTGGGATAGTTGTAAGGTGGGAAGAGTGGGAGCAAGGCAAGTTCTTGAAGTGGATTGTGAGTCGTAGGACATTTTTGAGGGTTTCTTTCCACAATGCCTTCTAAAGTAAGTCTGTTCTCTATAAAAGGAAAAAAAATTAGCAATGCTGTGTCATACAGTATTTGAGTTGCTATCTCTCTATTGCACGGTGGAGTAAGCCTTCTTTGCTTGCTATCACTCCCTCTGGCAAGTCCAAGAGTACAAAGTATAAATACATATATACATTCACACACAAGTATTTGTGGTAAAAGATTGTGCTATAAAGGCAATGCGTGGTAAAGGCATTGTGTAAAAATGGATGCCTGAAAGTTTGTGTGGTCTGACCCTGCTGTATAGGCTGTTTCCACTAGTCTTTATTTTGCATTTATGTACTTATTTATATATTGAGCATTGATCTAACCCAGCAGGTGGATCTGTGGCATGTTGGAAAGTTTAGCATCTAACAGCAGATACAATGAAAATGTAACTCACCCTCATGAGAGCAATATTAATACTTGGCTAGAGTTTACCCAACGGTAGAGTTAATGTTTCACCCCAGATACAGCACACAACTACAGGATAGCATAAGACAACAGACAAAATCATGGAACATATCTGTGAAACATCTGTATTGTGCTTTGCTTGTCAAGAGCTCTATCTCAGGTTAAGGTAAGTAACAGAGCAGAGGCTGGTGCATGACCATATGCCTGGAGACAGCCATAGCACACCCACAAGTGTATATTATACTTATGTGGAAATGCTTATACGCATCAGAGCTTTCTGCACAAGGGCAAATTTCCTCACTGAATTATCACATGGGCAAAATAAATTTTCCCTAAATCTGTTCACACAGAGATTGTGAAAATATGTTTGTTAATCTGGCATCAGTGTTTGAAATTATATTCTGTGTGTTTCATATCATTCCGTCAGCATAGCAATATATTGATGGAACAATATAAACATGAATGCATTTACATTGAAACTGGCATTGGCATGTTTAGAATAACAGTATTAGCAATATTTGCCTTTCCTGACAATTCTGCTTCTATCTAAAATAATGTTCACCTCAGTGGATGGTGCTGCAGTGAGCAACAGCTGTCACTTTAGCAGAGAATCTGTTGGTGATCCAGATGTTGCATAAATCGTCATATATCCTTTCAAACCAACTTGGTTGTCGTACCAGGGGCATCCCTGTATCTGCCAATGCAGAATGTTTTTTTAGTTAACAGATAATTTCTATCAGGCCATGATTAACTCATGCGTTTGAACAAATGTCTCAGAAAATCTCGATTTACACATGAAATGTTCTGTACCATGTACCGGGCACAATTTTATATGAAAATTATATCTGTATATGATATGCCATTTAAAGGGTTTGCGAAGCTGAGCTGACTAAAATGCCAGGCATTACTTTAAACTGTAGTTCTTGTTAGACTTAGCCCTCTTTGCAAGGTCATCACCAACCTTTCTGACTTCACCCTCGTGTTTTCTGAACCTGTTTTTGTTGGCTCTTAGGACTCTGCTCACTTTACCACTGTTAACCAGTGCCAAACATGCTTGTGCTCTCGCCCTTAAACATGGTAGAATTGGTTTACACCCAATTAGCACCTTTAATGTGCTTGTAAGACTCCAGTACAGTGATACTACATGTACCCAGGACCTGTAAATTAAGTGCTACCAGTGAGCATGCAGCGCTAAGTGTGCCACCCACTTAAGAAGCCCATCCAGCATGTCACTGGGCTGCCATTGCAGCCTGTGTGTGCAGTTTTAAACTGCCATTTGACCTAGCAAAATAAACATTTTTCACCAAACCTAAAATTTCCTTTTTGGTCCATTCCTTAAACAGCCCATTGGCCACAGTGCAGTGCATTTAAAACATTGGACATGTACTTTTAACTTTTACATTTGCTGGCAGTGAAACACTCTTAAATTCTTTTTTATCACTGCAAGGCTTTCCTTTTTCACAGGATAACATTGGGTTACCTTATTATATTTAATAAGTGATAATGCTCAATTGGAAGCAGATAGGTATATTGAGTTTGGGGTCTAAAGAATTGTAATTTAAAACACACTTTATTGGTAAAGTCAGATTTTAAGTCACAATTCTGAAAATATAACTTTTAGAAATTTGGCATGTTCTTGTCCTAGCCACTTGGTTCCTGCAGCCTGTATCCTGGGCTCCATGTTGTGCAGCTGGAAGTTGGTCTTTGTGTATTGCTACTAGACAGTGAGACAAACGGGAGCAGGTGTTGCCAGAATGGACCACTTCTGACTTGATGAAGGGGAGGAGATTTCGCCTACCACATTTTCACATTTTCTGCCTGAGCACATTCACAAAGGGTTTCACACTTGTCTTTTGTGACCCCAGATAAGTGGGGGCCAGGTCAGTGAGCCAGGAAATTCCAAGCACCTCCTGCGGTGGAAACCTCTAGAATTCTCCCCTACTTCAACTTGGGTACCAGGTATAAATGAAGGACCCTCAGACTCACCTGTTCAGTACACTCCAGAACTGTGGATAATACAGAAGAAGGGTGCCTGCTGCCCTGCTGTTTGATGCTTGCCCTGCTTGCTGTGAAGGAAGACTGCATCTGCACTCTTCATCCCATGCTGATGTGACTTAAAAGGACAGCTGACTGACTTCCTGTTCTGAGCTACAGGGACATAGCAAGCTCCAGAGGCCTTCCTGCATCGGCTTAGCGGAACTGCTGCCTGGACCTGCAACTCGACCTGCCTAAGTCCTGCTGGCCTCTGCTGGAGTAACCTCCTGATCCCCAAGAGGTGCCTCTCAGGTCCTGGACCCTTGGTGTGGCATTATTTGAGTTTCCTCACCAAGAAAAGGAAACATCCTGAACTTTTTGCTCTTTGCAACTTTGAAAGGGCCTGCTGGTGTAAATGTCTTACCACCTATGCTGCCAGCCAGTGCTACAGCAATGACTATTCGCTACGCCCGGCCTGCTCTTCATGGCCCCATCCACTGCAAACTGAACTCTTCGCACTGGACTTTTGAAGGTAACTCTTTCAGAAACAACTGTCTTTGATAACCATCCGCAACGCCTGTTCTTCTCTTTGAACTACAGAAACAACCATCTGAAACACTCTTTCTTCTCCTTGCTGCTCCCTCCACTGCAAACAGCACTCTTTGTGCTCGACTTTTGAAGGTAACTC
Source organism: Lissotriton helveticus (assembly GCF_964261635.1). Classification (NCBI taxonomy): domain Eukaryota; kingdom Metazoa; phylum Chordata; class Amphibia; order Caudata; family Salamandridae; genus Lissotriton; species Lissotriton helveticus. The sequence goes on along the minus strand of NC_136072.1, from coordinate 976,855,554 downwards.
TATCAGAGGGACTAACCTGTCCCTGTATTTGGCCCACACTCCATCACGGTCGGCCTGAAATTGTGACTTTCACCCTTTTTCAAATGACCGAATAATCAAGAGTGTTACTTTGTGCTTTTAGGCACTATATTTATTGTGAAGCTTTAGAATTGCATATCTCTGGTTCCACCAGTTAGATTTTTGTCATTTTGGTGTCAAGTAATTCATAAAATGGTATCTATTTTCCTAAAAAAGATTTTTCTTGTGTTGTATTATTACTTTATTACTGTTTGAAGTGTTGCATGAATACTTTACATATTGCTCCTGATTTTATGTCAAGTTACCAGAGGGTTGAGCACAGATGAATTCAGAGTTTGCTTGTGTTTTGCCCAGATAGGATTTGTGGTTGAGATAGGAATTGAGAAGGGTTTCGCCCTATCAACCAGTAACCTAATTTCATACAGTTCTTTATTCCTATTTCTTTTTTTTTATTTTTAATTATTTAGTTTGTTTTATGTAACATGTTCCATACCCCAGTTGAGTGGCAAAGCAGTTTAAACTCAAGAACAAAAATAAAATAGCTTCTTATAAGCGCAGGTAAACAGCTCGAATAAACCCTTACAATCTATACTATACAGTGATAATTTGTATGATGGGAGTACATCGTGGCTGGGAAAGATTAAACTGGAATCATAATACCATGAGTGAGTATATAAGTAGAAAATCAGTTCAACCACTAAATTTTGACTCAAATGAAACGTGTGTGGGATGTATACAGTTGTGTACCTAAGGTGAGATGTAACAGACTCAATGGTGGATGAGGAAACAACATGTGTTAAAGCCAAAGTAGAAGTTTTTTAAGATATTGATGGAAGTTTAGAAGGTGGTTCCAGTTTCGCCGAACCCACAGATCCCGCCTGATTTAGAGGTTGTGAAATAGATGATTTTGCTCTGGCGTAGCCATTCCCGGCACCCAGTGCTTGACAGCTCTTATTTGCCACAATACGATCACTTTTATTGCATCAAGAGATCAGCTCAATGCAGATTTTCCCTGGACAAAAAGGACACCGATTTTTTATTTTTCAAAAACAATATCCCGCTTTAGATGTTTGTCCTTGAAAACCAAAAATAAATGCCTAGTGGGCCTCCATCACATGGTGGTACACCCACATTCATTTCTAATGAAGGTAGTTCTCCTGTGTTAGCAGGAACAACTTCATTAGAAATAATCTTAGAAGCGGAGTTCACTCTAAGGGGTTGATTTCGATTGTTGTCGGTCAGACCGCTGACCGTTATTGTGGCAGTCAGGAGACCGCCCGACAAGCAGGCGGCAGTTTGGCTGTCACTTTCAATGTGACTGCCGAGCTGGTGGTCGCAAAACTGTTGGAACCATGGCGGTGACATGCTGCGGCCAATGTAAACGGAAGTAGCCTATGCCGCTGCCTTGCAGCACCACCAGCAGGCGCATGCATGGCACAAGGTCTTGGAAGGAGAGTGGGGACACTACATGTGACCCCCATGGCCACTTCTCTGTGGCCTACAATGCCTGGGGTTCCGCTTTGGGGCCCCCCATATCACTTTCCGACAACCTTTTTATGGCGGTGTTCCCACCATGAAAAGGCTGTTCGAAAAGAATATCCAAATCCAGATGGTGGTGCCTGGCTCTGCAATGCCGCCATTCAGGGCCATGACTCTGACTGCCTGCTCTGAGATCCGGACAGAGGCGGCAGTGTGGCCGCTGTGGTCCAACTGCCAGCATCATAATGCTGCAGGCGGACTGTCATTGACGGCCTTTTACAGGCGGTCCGACCGCTTTCGTAATCAGTCCCTAAGTAGTGTTCGCAGCTGCAGGGTGAGTGAAGGCAGGACATTCACTGCCATTGTGGGCTCAGAAGAATGTTCACCAAGGCCTAAATTACTTTCAGAAGTTGATATAAGGAGTCGAATTTTGTTGGGCTGTATCACTTGTCATTTACTGCACTGTACAATCGCAAAATTATATCAGCATATGCAATTTAAATCTAGTATTTTTTTTCTTGTACGTGCTATGAGCATTTTCCTCACTTTTGATTTTAAAGGCATAAACAATGACAAACTATGCCTAAAGAACAAAGTTGACACTTTGAAATGCTTATTGATTCGCTCAGTTACTTTCTTGATACATTTCTCGTATTACTGATGCCTATTATATCTACCTTATAGCAGATGGTCCCATACGCAAATGCGAGCAGCCTCTTCAGTGTGAGATTTTTCACCAAATGGGCAAAGACCCTGTGCGCTACGACTTAACCAGCTGGATCAACAGGGCCAAAGTGAACCTCTCTGCCCAGAATGCCATCCAGATTCTGCAGGAATCGAGAATGTAAGTAAATTGAATAATTCTAAAAGTTCTAATAATAAGCTCACAATGCATTCTTCTACAGGTAATTTATAATTAGACTTTCTCTTTTTATGGTATTTATGTTTTTGGAATTCCCATTTGTATTTCTCAGCGTTAATTGGTTTTCTCATCATATCGATATTTATTCATGTTTATTTTTTGGAAAAAATGAACAACTAAAATACTTTTATTTTACTTATAAATGTACACTTACCTACAATTTCCGAAGCTTTTACTGAGCTTAGTAACATTATACAATTAAACAACGTGCACACTTGAAAACTTTAGCATTTTGTTTTATCACATGTGCTCATCTGTGGCTATTTATGCTTCAGTGTGAAATCTTTTGTGATTACCAATGCTGTCTTATTGTACAGCTATTTAACACGTTTAAAAAAAAAAATCTTTTTATGAACAATCAACAAAGAAAAACATCAGGTGACATTAGACGCTTTCATAATTACCATAGTTACAATTCCATATCATTCAAAATGGTAAGTACAATATATTGATAGTGGATCAAGGGGACTTATGCACCTCCGCTTCTCCCACACGTATTGGGGGCGTTCAGGTATCTCCATGGTATTTATTCCAGTCCTCCCTAATCTCCCCCCACTTCTCGAGACAATCCCGTACCACATACACCGACCTTTCTCTAAACATGCACCAGTCTAAATCTTCCACCCATTTCTCGACCCGGGGCGGCTGGCTGGCTCCCCACAGTTGAGCAATATTACGCTTAGCTAACATACATGCCCACGTTACCCACTGTCTCTTGTGCGTATTCAAATCCGTGGGCTCCCAAACGTTTAAAAGACATCTGCGGGATTCCGGCCTCAACTCCACCCCCAGGACTTCTTGCAGCGTGTCACGAATTCTCACCCAGTATTCCTGTACCACAGTGCAGTGCCACAGTATATGTATGAAAGTTCCGATCTCCCCACACCCTCTCCAACACTCTCCACTCTCCGCTTGACCCATATGAACTAGGCAAGGACCAGTGACATATGTCCTGTGGAGAATCTTTAGTTGTACCAATCTAAGCCTCATCTGGACCGCCACCAACCTTGGGAAGGTAACCGTCTCTTGCCAATCTTCATCATCCATCTCCACCCCATCTGCATTCCATTGAGTCCTGATAAGTACTAGTGGGTCCTCCATGCAATTTATGAGCTTTTTATATGTTAATGAGATAATCTTCTCCGGGAGCTGACCGTCCAGCACACGATCTTCGAGTGGGGAAGCCTCAGGAAGCGTTGTGTCCCTGGAAATATGCGTGAGTAGGGCATGCCTAACCTGAAGGTAGCGATAATACTCATTGTCATGAAGGCGATAGTGTTCCTTAAGAGAGCTAAAAGCGTGTACTGTGCCCTTCCCCCAAATACCCTTGATCTGCGTGATTCCTATAAGGTCCCATTTGTCAAATCCCTTGGACTTCCATAAACTCCCCAGCTTCTCCGAGCTCCACAATGGGGTGGCTATGGTCAGCTTCTCCTCACACTTGAGATGCCTATTTGTAGCATGCCACACCTGTACAGCGTGTGCCGTTGGTCCTGCAAGGGGTGGGGTCTGGCATAAAGAGCTCTGGTGAAATCACCCCCAGCACCTGCCAACGATCCATGGCATACCTGGCCCGTATATAGCATGGTTCACCGCTGCTAATTGGGAGGCCCAGTAGTATTTCTGCAGATCCGGCAGACCTATCCCCTCATCATACCAGGGGAGAGCGAGTTTAAAAAATGCTATTAGGGGTGCTCCCTCCCAGATAAGCTGTCTCTGGAGGAACCTCTATTTCCCAGAAATAGGAGGTCGGCACCGGGTTCATTGCGTTCTGGAGTGCGTAGAGAAATCGGGGAAGGGCCATCATCTTAAACAGTACAGCTCTTCCCAGGAGTGAAAGTGGAAGTGCCTTCCAACGTGCCACATCTCCCTCAAACCGAGTGAGGGGAGGGCCACGATTATTAGCATACCTCAACTTCGGGTCAAGGGTGACATAAATACCGAGGTACATAAATCCTGTCAGCCCGATTTGTATCGGGCAAGTCTCTGGGATGACCGGTGGGCCACCTCTGAGAACATAAAGCACCGATTTCGACCAGTTTATAGCAAAACCGGATTATCTCCCAAATATGGCGAGCACATCCAGAAAGGATATCAGAGATCCACATGGGTTGGTGAGGTAAAGCAGGATATCATCAGCATATAGCGAGATTTTGTCCTCCCATTCCAACGTCCAACTCAAACCCCGAATCGATCTATCCCACCTAACCCACACCGCCAAGGGCTCCAGGGCCAGAGCGAATAGGAGTGGGGAAAGGGGACATCCCTGCCTCGTGCCCCTTCCAAGGGAGAAATCGGCCGACCTTCGATTGTTCACCACCACTCTAGGCAGGGGATTTGCATATAGATATTTAAAAAGTTTTAATTACTGATGGCATGAAGGGACACTCTAAGGAACATTTCAATTCTATATTTTTCAATTTTTGTCTCTTTCCTGACAGCACAGTTGTCTGCGCAACCTTTTATTACTAATGCGTTAAATATGCATAGAATGGCTTTGCCTCTGCCTCTCCCCAGAAGATTAATTCTCTCTCGTCGTTTGCTAGTGGCTGTTAGATGGCTCCCTTTTCCACCTAATGAGAGAAAGTGGAGTTGCAATACATGAGGGTATATTTCACATCTCAAAAATATACTGTCATCTCACATGAAATAATTGTTCTCACGCATGCATTGTATACAGAAAATAACCCTATTCTATTTTGTAGTTTCATTGCAACAGACCTTTTAAAATGTTTTACTTGGGAATTAAGTGTGTGTTTTCACTGGGTATTTTCCACATTGTTCTTTACTCTTGAATTTCTATCCCTTCCATTCTTGTTGTTTCCCCCTTTGCAAATTTTCATGCAAGAATATCTTTGCTATAGCCAATTCCTCTTGCTCTGACGAGTTTACAAATGCAAATATGGATATATACAAATGCTGATTCCAGGAGTTAGCCTATTGAAGTCAGCCTTCTTGACCACGATAGTCTATTTTAAAGATAAAGAAAGATACACCAATTATTTCTATTTTTGCTTCTTGTATTCACCCTATTGTCTGTATTGGGCTGTGGCTTATCGAATGTGCGTGAGCGTGATTTGCACGAGTGTGTCTTTTGACCTGTTTGCATGTTTATATTTGTATGTTAAAGAGGAGAAGTGTGCTAAGAGTTTGTAAGTCGTCGTATTTCTCTCCTTGCTATTTCTTTACCTTCTCCAGGACTTCTTCACTTTGACTGTAATAGATAGGTATTGTGGTCTTTTTGAGTGTCATGAATTTCAACCTGGCCCTGATGGGACACTGTAAAGCCTACCTCTGTTGCAATTTCAATTGTCTACATGTCTGAGTGGGAAGTCTGAGCTTAAGCAAATCAAGTGTCACTACTGGAGCATTGTCTTCAATCATGACTATTACTTATTTTCGAGGAAAGAAAAATCATTAACTGCACCAAAAGATGCATAGGACAATCTTTTGGCATATGAAATGCTGGGTGCTTAAGCAGTACCTAGGGGTATCCTATAGCTTTCCATTTCGAAGAACTTGCCTCCACTTGCTACCAAGAGAACCCTGTTGATTAGATCCTCCTTGTCATTAAATCCTAATGGCCCTAGCTGTTCTATTTGGACATGCTATCCGTACTGTACTGAAAGCAAATAAAGACATAAAAAAACCTGGTGATTCCACCAACACAACCAAAGGGAAGTGTGGCATCAAATACACATGTGTTTAAAATTACAAATGTGTGACATTTTGGAGAATATTAGAATGAGTTGGGAACCTAAATATATGATGTGGCAAATTAGTGTAAAGGGGAAAAACATTATTAAAAGCTTACTCAATGAACCTGTCTCTTCTCCTTTACCTCACCTCTATTGTTGCGTCTCTGCTGTTAGTCGGTCAACAGATTGGATGCAACGCTATTTAAATCTATGGGGATAGACTTAGTTGACCTCCCTGTGGTGTCTTGCTTTGATGCCATGTTTACTTGCTTCTTTTAAAGCAGTCAGAGATGATATGATCTCACATACCAGGAACCTCTTCAACACCAAAATTCTCAAATCAACATTTTCTTTCATTCTGTACAAACTGGCTGACACTGAGGCCTTTATGCAGGAAAGGATTTTGCATTTCTTAACGGTCTGAATCACTATTTCAGGCCATTAAGAAATGCAAAATGCGATGTTCCTATGTACAAAATGCATTTGCAGTGGTGCAAAATGCGATTACTACTTGCAGAAATTGCATTTTGGAAATTGCAAAATAAGAGATCGCAAATTGAGATTTCCTGTATGTGATTCGTACCTGCATGTACAATGGATTTCCTAGTTGTGACTAGTCGTAAAAAGAGCATTTAGGAAATGTAATCACCATTGAATTGGATCTGATGGTAACCAGGTGCAAACCATACACAAGGCATGCAAAATGCATCAAGATCATTCACAATGGTGGCTTTGACTTCCTGGCAAGGAGGATCAGATTTTTGACAGAGAAGGGGAAGGAGAAATATTACTTGCTTCATTTGTGTACATATTTACATAGGGAAGCAGCAATTATAATGCGGTCTTTACCACGCATACCTTTACCACGCATAGTTCTACTATGACGTGCCTTTACAACGCATGGCATTAGCACGAAAAATTTAAGTACTTCGCAGGTAAGTGTATTATATATATTTATATATATATTTATTTTCACAGCAAAAAGGTTAATGGGACGTTATATTTAGGAAACAGAATTAAAAAAACTTAGAAATTCACTGAAAAAAACCAACGGTTACAACGGACGTTAGGCTCATATTTCACTTGAACAAAACTAGTGAAATTCAGCAGTTATAGTTACCTGAGCTAACTATAACTTACGCCCCTGTAATGCACTGGTTAGGACCTCACATATTAGATCACTCATGACATGGTCAGTGACATCACTAGACGTATATACTGAGGTACCACAAAAGTTAACTGTGTATACTGTGAGTATCTCTAATGAGTGATTCCTTTTTTTAACATAGTTGATGTTAGTCGCTTTGTGACTGTGGGTATCCATGTGTGAGTGGATGCCTGAGTGAATATACAGGTGTGTGAGTGGGAGTGTGAGTGGCTGTATGGGTATACAAGTGGTTGTCTGAGTAGTTGTGTGGGTAACTTAGTTGCTGCGTGAGTGGCTGTATTGGTGCATGAGTGGCTGTGTGAGTGGCTATGTAAGTGGGTAAGTGTGTGGGTCAGAGACTGTATGGGTGAGTAAATGGGTATCTGAATGGCTGTATGAGTGAGTGGCTGTATGTATAAGTGGCTGTATGGGTAAGCGAGTGGCTGTTTGGGTGAGAGATTGGATACGTGAGTTGCTTTTTGAGCGGCTCTATGGAAGAGTGAGTATCTTTGGTATTGGCTGTATGGGTGAGTGAGTGGCTGTGTGAGTGGCTGTATGGATGTATGAATTGGAATATAAAGTGGTTGTGTGTGATTGAGTGTGTGTATGGTTATATGGGCAAGTGAGTGGCTGTATAAGTTAATAACATTGGTGTGTCAGTAGCTGTATGGGTGAGTTTGTGGCTGTGTGAGTGTCTGTATAGGTGACTGACTGGTTGTATGATCAGGATTTATGAGCTAGAGAGTGGGCTTGTGAGTGGCTCAATGGATACGTGAGTGGCTGTGTAAATATTTGTATGGGTATTTGAATGAGTATGTGAGTGGACATATGAGGTTGTATGGGGTGTGAGTGGTTCTGTGGATGACATCATCAGTGAAGTCATTTGAGACATCATCAGTGATATCATCAGTGATGTCACTGACCATGTCATGAGTGATATAATATGTGAGGTCATAAGCAGTGAATTGTGGGGGTTATAGTTATCTCAGGTAACTATAACTGCTGAATTTCACTGGTTTTGTATGAGTGAAATGTGATCCTAACTATAACGTCCCTGTAACCTTTGGTTTTTCAGTGAATGTCTATGTTTAAAAAAAATTCTATTTGCTATCTTTAACATCCATGTAACCATTGGGTTTTTTCTGTGACTTTCTACTTGGAAAGTGGATTTTAGTAAAAACTCTGTCAACCGCCTCCAGAGCAGACTTTACCAGCACTCTAACCCCTATACTTCATCCCCCATCCAGTAGTGCACCAGGAGTCCCCTTTGTAGAGTGGTTTAGAAAGGGGTAGGTGACTCCGATAAGGTCTAAGTAATCCCGTTGTGGGGTACATACTTGTGAGAACAATAGGGATTCTTGGACCCAAATGAGCTTCAGCAGCCAAGGAGATTTCATCCTTCAACCCGTAGTGCACCAGGCCAGGAGGCCCCTTTGCAGAGTGGGTGAGAAAGGAGGCAGGGACTCTGATAAGGTCTCAGGAATCCCACGATGGGGGACCTACTTGTGGCAACAATAGGGGTCCTTGTCCCCCAACAACCCTCAGCAGCCAAGGGGACTTCATTCCCCAACCAGTAGTGAACCAGGAGGCCCCTTTGTAGAGTGGTTGTGAAAGGGGATGGGCCTCCGACAAGATCTAAACAATCCGCTGTAGAGGACTTACTTGTGGGGGTGTTATTTAGCCCCGGGGAGGTGGTGGTCCCTGGGCCTCAATGAGATTAAAAAGGGGGCCCTGGGCAAAAATAGAAATAACCTGCGGAGGAACAATGGAGGCTTGCCTGGAGTCACACAAGGTGGATGAAGTGCTAAACAGGAGGGGGAGCAAGTCAGAAGTGGAGCGGGAAATAGGGAAGAGGGGGCGGTGAAGCAACAATGGGAAGAAAAGTTCCAAAGAAGTGCACATAGCAAACGGCAGTGAAAAGATAAGGTATTAAAAAGGATTGAATCACTTCAAAAACTGGTATTTAGTTGCACAACTTAAGCTAAAAATATTTAAGGCAATGTTATTCAAGACTTATAAGACACTGGATTTCCAGCAGGAATTTTATGTAGGCATCTTTCATGTTGGCGATACTCGTACACACACCCGTTTCATTTCTATGGCATAATGCAAGAAATGTCTTGATGACATATCATACAATGCCCAGAAATGATCGAAGGCAAAAATCACTAGATTTAATACAGTATGTTTTCTTTAGGTGTTTCCCAAATCCAATTTCAACAGGTGTTACTTGCTGAAATTTGTCAGAGAAAAGCTGTATTTTGCTTATTGTGAAAAATGCACTTTAATCTTGGAAACAATATGCTTTGCAGAAGAAAACTTAGGTGTTCAAATTGTGGACTGTAAAACATTTTAACGTGGCAGTCACAACAAAATTGTGTTACGTTGCATTATTCTGTATGGATGTAGAATAGTGCCTGTGATATTTTGTTACCTTTGTATAACATTTTTATAGTTGTTTCAGTCAAGATTGTAAAATAATGCTTCACGCTTGGATGTAAAATTGTCAGTTCATATTTATTTTGCTGATATGTTACGAGCAATATTATTTCAAGAGCAGAATTACATTGTTTGCATATTGCTTTCCACTATAACACTTAGGAATGACTTTGAAAATGATAAAATACATACCTTTGACATCAATATGTCTCACTTGGTTGTCTATGTACAGTGTAAAGTGCTATTTTGATTCGCTTTTTCATAGGCATAGCATTTCCTTAATACAAAGCAGGTATTCTGGATATCCTTTCAGCAGGATATAAGTTACATTAATACACCAGCATTGGTACATACATATGAAGTCACCATTGCTGTCCATTTAAAAAGCAATTTAGTGTCTCCTTGAGAACACTGGTGTATTGGTGGTTTCTAGTATAGTTAGCAACATAAAGTGTGTATCTATGATAGTTAAAACAAAAGGCTGCTAACATAAATAATTGGACTGGCGCTGACACCCTGTTCCCTATTTCCTAATTTGAGATATCCCCACTCCCTGGCTAGAATGATAAAAATGTCCATAGGCACGCGTCTGAAATATTATCCACCTAGCTGTACACTGCTTGCCCAATAAATGAGCAACAGCTCCCATTCTGCAAAGCACAGCCACTCTCCTGGCATGTCATGGTACCCTACCTTTACTGGAACCCCGCAGACTGCCTTGGCTGCTCTCCCTGGCACCTGCTGGTTTTCTCTGGGAACGTGAAGCCTTAGTGTACCATTTTCCACATGAGCTGATTGATATCGAAGGCATCCTAGGGCAGGATAAGATCCACCATTCCTTGTTCCAGGATGCCCCAGTATGTCTCTGGGCAGCACATTAATTAATTTAAGTAGAAGGTAATAGACAGAAGCTGCACCCTCTCTAGAACACACGAAGGAGCACTGTTATGTTTTGAGGATGGCAGCCACGACAACATTTAACTATACATTCCATAGATGGGGGAACATTGGGCAACCCTTTCATCTTAGCCACAGGCCACAATTTCACAATTTCCACAACTTCTCCTGTGGGATAAAACATATGCACACTCCCTTTTATTGATTAGAGTGATGTAAATCAAAATACAGTAAAAGTCTGAAAATACACTATAGAATAAATTAGGAGCAAAGTATGGGAATAACTTGTTGTTTAAAGTGCAGTGCATATCATGTACAATGGAACTCTTCCTTATGTATTCAAGAAACAAGGGATTATAGGTCCAACCTTGAATCATGCAGAAGATTCGCTAATAAATCTAAAGATCAACAACTCTTTAATTTTATAGCTCACAATGAATCGCATTTGTCAGGAGTCATTTTCATTTTCTTAAATTGTACGCTGCCCCAATAATCAGACTGATTGCTCAAAATGTACATTCATCAACAATGCATAAGTTAGGTGGAACATATGTGACCAGAAAAAGCTAATTTCCGAAAAAGCTGTAATATTATATGTATTTGTTTCAAACTTTACCAGGGATAATGTAAAGAACTTGTTCCTGACCCGATCAAAGTTTCCACTCATATGTCGCTCAGTGGCTGGTCTAGAAGGACATTCTCAGCAGGCTTTGCAGAGAATAGGCTGTGTGAGAAAGACATTTACCAGTAGCTTTGCAGCTGTCAACAGAAGATCAGTGTGTGCTCAAATAAAACTTCAAATGGTGAGTTCTTTGCTTGATTTGCATGGTTTGTGGCTTATGTATACTAACACATTTTTAAAGGATGACGTTCTCAAGTAGGGTTTTCCCTGAAGGGAGTGTCTGCTCACCCCGGAACATCGCACACAGACATGAATGCAAAATGAACCTGCTTAGTCATGACACCAGTCCCCCCAAACCTACCTTTTTAAGTGGATACCACTCATTAATCTGTGGTGTAGATTTGCTTCTGAACATCAAAATGTAAATTGGGCAGTGGTCTTTTGATTAGATGAATTTAGCATGGTATTGCCCACACTCCCATTTGTCAGGGGAAAGGGCATTTCATCTGTTCTGCCTATGAGAATCACCTAGCCTCTAGCACTTTATATGTTCCTTTTTGTATTGATTCACTGGTTTTTATTCAGGAAGGGCGCCTGTACTACATTAGGTATTATATGAATATTTATGTGTAGGGTCAATTACTATACTCATCTATTTGATATGTACTAATTTAGTCTCAGTCAGGGCCACTGGAATTATGCAGAAGGGGAAGCCCAAATTATGCAGGAGGTTTGAGTAAATTATGCAGCAACGATTGACAAATTATACAGCATAATGCTGCACATTTTGTGATAGTATTACATCCTTATTTTGACATTTCTACTTGAATACACTGTCTGAGCATTGGTTGCACATCATAAGTACCGGTGGAACACCCAACTATAGCAATGAGCAACATAAAGGTGATCAGTCAAACTTTGTAAAGGGCCTTCCAATGCATAGCAACATATGTTGCTGTTTTTTTAAGTAACTTCTGAACCGTTTAAAAACTAAACTCATTTTCTTGTTAAAATTTGCTGACTATGCAGCAGATGATGGATTATCGATAAGGTGGCAAATGTGAAAAATCTTTAATTATGTGAAAAACATAGTGAAGTAGGGAAATCCCTTAATTATTTCAAGGAGAAGAGAGTAGGAAGCACATAACCATGTTAAATTGGAAGAAGTGTTTCAGAAGGATAGCATTAAGTACATTTTCCTAAAGTTACTGTTGAACAATAATTAGGAAAAATACATTTTCACCATTAAATCATGGTGTTGAAACTAGCTGAACCATACATTGTAATTGATGCTCTAGCATATTCCTATAATTGGATATGAAATAAGGGGCCTTATTTATAGACATACCTGTTCCTCCTAAACCCAATTTTACTGACACAGTGAAAACATCTTTTGACAGTTGTCCCAATGTGTAGTGTGTCACATTTTTATAAATTAAGTACTTACACCTGTAGGCTTACAAGTGCCAATCTAAGGGAGACTTAACTAATACATACAAATAGGTTTCTTTAAATAGAAAAGGCACTTTTCCTTACTATATGTTACTTCAGTACTATTAAACCATAGCTCAGCCAGAGCAAAATGGTGCTCCAGGAAACTATATACATTTGTTATATGTATGGGTGCTCTAAATACAAATTGCAGCCCACATATGACATTTAACTTCCACGTCGCTAGAGCATTTCTTGTGCCATCTACAATAGCCTACAGGAAAGATAAATAAGATCAACAGATTAAACCGATGCACAGTATATGATTTAGGGGGAAGCAAGCTGATGATGCTGTTGAGTCCTAAAGCCAGTAAAGCCAATCCACTAAAAATGGGCGACTATGTTAAAAAGTAGTTATTTTTTACACTAATCAACGGATTAGTGGAAAAACAAGGGATAATTGTAGCGGTACTCCTTTGGGCCTGGGCACGATATTAAATTGTTTGTAAGTGCCACCTAAATATAACAAATTCAGCAAGGTCAAATGTTTGTTATGAGAATGAATGGACATAGCAATCAGCTAACTGAAAAGAGAAGGAATGTTAAATAGGTGGTGGGCCATGACATCATCATCTTAGACCCTTTGTAAATTTACATCAACTGACTACAAATTACGGGAGTGCAAAATCAGAGCAGTTCCCACACAGTAAAAAATTAATATAGGAAACTTTCATCATTCCCTTGATCACGGGTACTCATAGTGCGGCCCGCGGGCCGCTAGCGGCCCAGCAAGCCTTCCCTGACGGCCCGCGGACCTTGCAGTACCCGTGTTTTATAAAAACATTTTTAGAGAGTGTCTGCAACCGGAGCGCGACTCCGAGAGACTCTGCTGCTTTGTGGGAGCCGGGTGATTCATTTCAGCGATAGTCAGAGGGGAGCAGCATGGGCCTAAGAAGAAGTGAAATACTACAAAGCCTCATTAACAAGCAAATGGTCTTTTAAAGACCTGTGAAGTGCTCGGGTGCGGCTGAGTGTGTGTGCCCAGGAAGCTGTGTCAGCCCGGGTTGACATACAGGCAGGGTGAGATAACAGAGGGTGACAGAGGGAGGTACAGGGAGGGAGACAGAGAGAGAGTGCGACAGAGAAATGGAGACCGAGAAATGGAGACTGAGAAAGGGAGACAGAGAAAGGGAGACAGACAGAGGGAGGGAGACAGACAAAGGGAGGAGGGCGACAGAGGGAAGGAGACAGAAGGGGGGTGACGGAATGAGGGAGGCGGATTGAGGGAGGCAGGGGAGGGAAGCAGAAGTGAGGGAGTGAGGGAAGGGGAGTGAGGGAGTGAGGGAAGGGGAGTGAGGGAGGGGGTGAGGGAGGCAGAAGTGAGGGAGTGAGGGAAGGGGAGTGAGTGAAGGGGAGGGAGGGAGGGAGTGAGGGAGGGGGAGTGAGGGAGGGGGAGTGAGGGAAGGTGAGTGAGGGAAGGTGAGTGAGGGAAGGTGAATGAGGGAAGGGGAGTGAGGGAGTGAGGGAAGGAGAGGGAGGGAGGGAGGGAGAGAAGGGGAGCGAGGGGGGAGTGAGGGGGAAGTGAGGGGGGAGTGAGGGAGTGAGGGAAGGGGAGTGAGGGAAGGGGAGTGAGAGAAGGGGAGTAAGAGGAGTGAGGGAAGGGGAGTGAGGGAGGGAGTGAGGGAGGGAGTGAGGGACGGGGAGTGAGGGAGCGAGTAAGGGAAGGGGAGTGAGGGAGGGGGAGTGATGGAAGGGGAGTGAGGGAGGGGCAGTGAGGGAAGGGGAGTGAGGGAGGGAGTAAGGGAAGGGGAGTAAGGGAGGTGGAGTGAGGGAAGGGGAGTGAGGGAAGGGCAGTGAGGGAAGGGGAGTGAGGGAGGGGGGTGAGGGAAGGGGAGTGAGGGAAGGGGAGTGGGGGAGGGAGAAAGGGAAGGAACGTGAGGGACAGAGAGGGGGAAGCGGGAGCGGGGGAAGGGGAGTGAGGGTGAGGGAAGGGGAGTGAGGGAAGGGGAGTGAGGGAGGGAGTGAGTGAAGGGGAGTGAGGGAAGGAGAGTGGGGGAGCGAGAGAGGGAAGGAGAGTGAGGAACAGAGAGGGGGAAGTGGGAGCAGGGTAGGGGAGTGAGGGTGAGGGAAGGGGAGTGAGAGAAGGGGAGTGAGGGAGGTAGAGAGGGAAGGGGAGGGAGGGAGAGAGGGAAAGGGAGTGAGGGAGGGAGAGGGGGAAGGGAGCAGGGGAAGGGGAGTGAGGATGAGGGAAGGGGAGTGAGGGTGAGGGAGGATGAGGGAGGGTGAGGGTGAGGGAAGGGGAGTGAGGGAGAGGGAAGGGGAGTGAGGGAGAGGGAAGGGGAGTGAGGGAGAGGAGAGGAGAGGAGAGAGGGAAGGAGAGGGAAGGAGAGGGAGGGTGCGGGAGGGAAGGAGAGGGAGGGAGATGGAAGGTGGGGGAGGGAGGGGTGGTAAGGAGAGGGAAGGAGAGAGGGAGAGGGAAGGAGAGAGAGGGAGTGAGACAGTCAGAGTGAGGGAGAGTGAGGGAGAGAGTGGGGGAGAGAATGAGAGAGAGGAGAGAGGGAAGGAGAGGGAGGGTGTGGGAGGGAAGGGGAGGGAGGGAGAGGGGAGGGAAGGAGAGAGGGAGTGAGACAGTCAGAGTGAGGGAGAGTGAGGGAGAGTGAGTGAGACAGAGGGAGACAAAGAGAGAGGGAGAGAGAGGGATGGAGGGAGGGAGAAATGGAGACAGAGAGACTGAGAGAGGGAGACAGAGAGAGAGAGAGAGAGGGAGGGAGACAGAGAGAGAGAGAGAGATAGATAGATAGATAGAGAGAGAGAGAGAGAGAGAGAGAGAGGAGAGAGGGATGAGGGAGGGAGACAGAGAGAGAGAGAGAGTGAGAGAGAGAGAGAGAGAGAGAGAGAGAGCGAGAGAGAGAGAGAGAGAGAGAGAGAGAGAGAGAGAGAGAGAGAGATGTGTCTATGCGGGTCTGGTGGCTCAGTGGATGAAGACGTCCGCTGCAGGGACCTGTGTTCAACCTCATGGTCACAGTTTTTTTGTTGCTTTAGCTCCGCCCCCTCCCCCACTGACCCCGCCTCCACCGGTGCTGCCCTCGGACACAAACCACACTGTAAATTTGGCCCCGAGAGAAAGTTTGTGAGTACCCATGCCCTAGATAGTAAAAAATTAGGTTATTGACTAAGCAGATGAAAATGACACACATGGCGATGGGAACATTTTAAGAAAAGTTTCATAGTTAGTGGTAGTGAAAGCGCTACAGGATAAAGAGTCTTTAGGTATAACAGCAAACTGATCACCAAATCGTTTTTAACTGGAATAATGCAAAAAGGATCAGAAGATTTGGAAATACGAATCAAAAAGTTTCCTATGGTACATAAAATATGACGATATTTCAAACAAAGTAGCTTATGTATAAGGTCTAGTCCCTTAACAGATGGAACTTGCCTCAATCGTACAGAGTGCTTTGTTTTCATCCAAGACCGTTGCCACCTAAGTTGAGTTTGGCTGCTTTCTCCAGCTACCACCCATTCCATAGTGGCCTACATTGCATCATGCACACAACTCCGATCCAGTGATATAGGTGGTCTAGAGCATTTGTTCTGATCATAGTATTTATTGTTGCCAATCATTCCTCCTCACCGTAGCCTCGCGCTTGCTAACACCCAGCTGTACTTTGCCCCCTTTGAGCCATATGGCAGCTACAGCAATATCTGCTGAACACAATTGGTGTGAATCCGTTGAGTACTTTTTTAGATGTATGTGTTTGAAAACCTTTTGATTTATAAACAGCACAAATGCCTTCTAAACAGTAATAGATTCTCTAGGTGTTGTAAGCAATCTTGACTTATGCAGCTTTTGAAGTGCACAGTTGACGCTTGGCTTTGCAATTCAGCAGGTAGCATATTCTATTCCTTTGTGGTTGCAGAAAAAAAGGAGCGACCTCCAGAGTGTTTAGCATTATTACAGGAGTAGGGGCAGGACCAATTATACTAGGCCAGAAATAAGGCAACTATTTCGCTATGTGATTTTTGATACCCAGCACCTTTTTTATTCCTCTTCAAATCTCCAAATTAAGAAAGTTATGAGCCATCGAGTATCTTGCTAACAGAAGAATATTAGTAACAGAATCAGAGTAGCCAATTGTAGCATGGAGTTTAAATAACAATTGATTATCAACGGCATACACATGAAAAGGGTACCCCACGACAATTAATGCTGATGCTAAAATCGTAACATAACAATTTAAAAGCAGCGGGGATAGAGTGCAACCTTGTGTAATTCCCTAATATAATATAAAAGAGAGGATACAGCTGACTGAAAGGTAACAATTTGCTGCTGGCCCTGACGGAAAGATTTGAGCCATCTATACGTGGATTCTTGAAAGCCACATGTTTTGACTCTAATGTAATAGAGTAGCCAGTGATGTTAAAAGCTGCGTATAGGTCCAATAAAATAGGAGCACAACCTCTCCACGGTCAACCATCACATGTACGTCCACTGACTTTATGGAAGTTAAGCTAGCCTGAAAAGTGAAGAGCAACTTTTAACCAGGAATGGAAAGATGGATTGGGCATTATTCATATCATCAGGGTTCAAAATAGTTTTGTTTAGCAAGTGTTTCAATTCAGTTACTTTTCAGATGTCTGGACCCTTACCCTGAGTAAAAGACTGATTGAACAGAAAAACCAGATCCGAAATTAATTAAGTATTAACTTATCTGTTTGCTTAATGAGCTTAACAGTGCTGAGGTCATTATGTGACCCTGAGGCTTTAGCTGAGGTGATAGTAGTACTGACCTCTGAAGGGTAAACTGTATGGAATGCAATGCGAACCGTGAGATAATGTCCCTTTTTACATGGCCACTCTAGATGTTGCTGAATTTTATTGCTGGCGTTAAGCCTCTTCACACTTGGAAACTGCTCTCCAATGCCAAATGTATGTAATTCACCCCAAAGAAAGTAGGGTAGAATCCTTAATTTGGCATTTTTAACCCTCCTCAAAGGCCATAGTTTATGGTGCAAACTGTAGAAACTGCACCCATTGCATGTAAAGTTAAATGTCATCTGTGGAAGGCACCACTTGTGAAATCCACTAGTGTGGTAGGGAAAGCAGAATGTGGGACACTGACTTCTGATTAGCACTTTATTTTTTCATGGCACTTTTTGCCTCACATCTTTTAAAATTCATATCTCCAGTTCCCCATATTGTACTTTTATTGAATTGGTGCCATGTTGTTTATTCCAAATGTCACTATTATTATAAATTAGAAAGATAGTTATACTGTGTTGTGTTTTTGACGTTTTAAATGTTTTTGAAAATTCTAAACATTTTACAAATTTTCTCTAACGTAAGTCTTTCTGCTCAGTGCCATAGCTATGAGGGGTTTAGCTAAGGCTTAAATTAGTGAAACCTTTATGGGGACCTGCTATATTGGTGACTTTATTTCTTGTGGTGGACGATTACTTGTGGTAGACTATCATCTACCCCAAGTAATAGCTCACTTTCTTACACAAACTTAAACCTGTTAGGGCATGTTCCATTTATTTAAAAATGTTATGGCGTTGCTGGCTCTATCTCTTCTTGAATTGCTAATTTTAGTCAAAACATGAGCAGCCAGTTTAAAAAGATTCTGCCAATAATTTAGTTGATATTGAGGAAGATAGTTTACCAACCACATTAAAATACTATTTGGATAAACTAGGAACATTAGTGATCCTAGCAATAAAAGAACTGTTTTTTAAGCTATGACCATTTTCCTGATATTAAGGGGTTCCAATTTATATCCCTGTCTAGTTTTTAGGATGTAAGATGCTCTCTCTTACCTTTCAGCCCATTTTACATCTAGCTTTTGTGCAGCAAGCTTTTTGTTAGTCCTGCTTATCACTTAAGCATTGTGGAATGCCTTTGAAAAGAAACATAGAATCCAAACTTGCAGCAGCAAGTTTTTTCTCAAACGTAGTCCAATATTTGTGGAATATATATAGGTCTGGGTCTACAGAGAATTTGATGATCCAACATTTTCGTACCTCATTGATTGAGGATATTTTATTTTTATTTTGCTCAATGCAGGATCCTCAAAGGGAATCTGATTGGCTGGGAGCTACTTACATTTTTTGTGGAGGTGACTATCACAATTTGCTAACTGCTGAAATGTGTATACTGAAATAAATAACATGAGGAATTAAGGAGAATGAGGGAGGATGCCTCGGCCACAGGAATAACGTGGGAATGGGTAAAAAACCTCCAACCAAGGGTGTGCAGATAACAAAAGCCAAAGTATGTAGCAGAAAAGGAATGCCAGTCCAGACCAAAGACTTGCAAGGCGTGGGGTAGAGGCAACACTAATTACAAGGAGAATGCAAGAGATGGTTGTGAGGTATCCAGAAGGAATCCTGAAAGGGATACAAGTCTTAGGAAGGGAATACAAAATGGGAAAAGATCACAGTGACAATGAGACTGAATAAAGGGATAAAGATCACACTGAGAAAAGATACGCAGACTTGCTGTGGCAATAAGGGCAATGTTTGCTGCACCTTAAATATCTTTACCAGAACAGGAAATCAGGAGGTATATGTGGGGATATTATAGATTACAGCCAGTAAGAATGCAGCCCTTCTCTCAACTTGACACACTCTTTATCCAAGCATGTGGTGGCACGTGGAGTAGAGTTCTTTCTTAGATAGATAGATAGATAGATAGATAGATAGATAGATAGATAGATAGATAGATAGATAGATAGATAGATAGATAGATAGATAGATAGATAGATAGATAGATAGATAGATAGATAGATAGATCATTTTATTGCACAATTAATTAAAATCATTGCAATCAGGCCATATAAAAAACTATGTAATGTGAATATATTCCAATATTATAAAAGAGTATATAAAACATTTTATCACTTTGTTATTCTAAAATTTCATAGGTTTAAACACCGCTTAAGCGACTATAAACATGAAGCTTAGAAACACTTGGCACTTGGCACTGCAATTTAGGTTATACTTCTGTGTGATGGTCGGAATCTAAAACTGCTTTTACTGCCCTCAGATATTTCATGAAGCGTGCTGCCTTTCATGCACTTGACCAGGGCAGCATGACATGTCCGTATATGTAAAATATGCCAAATAGGACGAAGCCAATATATACTCAATGTGCGTAGTTTCTCGCAGATGCACAGTATGTGGCTTAGAGATTCCTCTACTGCTCTGCATGCTCGGCACGGAGTAGCTACTGTCTCTTTGTACCCTCGCCCATATTTGTATGCCAACAATGGAATCAATCCGAACCTCAATTTAATTAATTGGTGCTTCATTATTGGTTTTAAGGGCGAGCACAGGTAATGTGGCAAAGTCCCACTATTATAGAGTTTTAATGCCCAGATTCCATAACTTAAGTTTTTCAAAGTTTGTGTATCGCTGTCGGCCAACAGTAACTTTGCCTGTTTTGTTAAAAGTCTTGCTGATGCCGATATGGGCCTAGGGACTAACCATATATCCTTTGCTTCCAATACCTCAACACATTGAGCTGGAAATTCAGACAATGTGGACTCTCGGGTGTTCATCATTGCCCAGATGTTTTTCTTTAATGTGTTTGGCTTTTAGACAATAGGCTATGAATCTAGCTTTCAGGATCCACTTTGATGAAAGGTTGAATTCCCTACATATTTGCACATGTGAGGTAGCGGTCTGTAAAAAGAAGACTTAACAGAAACAGGCTGTCTGGGCTCTGTCCAGTCATGTTGTCATCTTTTCTTTGAAAACTATTGCACCATGGGCTACTGATGGTAAAACTTTTCCTCCCAATATTTGGACTAAAGGAATGAGATCAGGTGAACCTAAGGTTTTCCTTGCTCTACAGAAATCACCCGCCAAAGAGTGAGACGTTCCTCACATTACAGTGATCGGTCGGACGTCCTTTGTAGATTGATCCACACTCATAAGTACTTGTAGGCAGTGACTATCTCAATAGGTTTACCTTCAATGTTCCATTCACCTTTCCTTTTTATTTGTCGCTCCCCACTAACTTATAAGGGAATTCCACCGGTCTGAGAAACATAGGCCATGGTGAGCAGCACCACACCACCGCCACGCCACCTAATGCTCCAGATGCCAGTCCTGTGATACTCGCAAAGACAACCTCTAGACTCTCTGCTGCCATCTACAACAACCTAACAATGGCCCATCCCTACTCCACAATCTCTGTAATATTGGAGTGCTGTCCCAGACTATACAAGGAAACGTTGTTAGAGTCGAATACAACTGAGCAGTAGCAAATATCACAGTACCTGACCATGTGACACACAAACAAGTCTCCATCTGATATCCATGAATGATAAATAACAATTTTGAATTCACATATCTTGTTTCTCAGCATTAATTTGCTTGCTGTTCAAATTATATTTGCTATATCCTCATGAAATCCAATTGCCTGACTTATGGATTGCTGTGCCTTCACTGCCCAAAAGCCTTGTTGACTTTCAGACCTTCCAGATATAAGTCCTTGATTGTCCTAAATATGTTTGCCTTTGTTCTGTTATTTGTACAGTGTCAGCCGGTGCTTGAGTCCTAAATTAGCACTTTCCCTAATATCAAAACCCCCCTGATGGAACTGAATATTCAGGTTGACATTCAAAGACTTCAAACTAGATTTTAGTGTCTCACTCTTGCACTTGCTTTTTGTACTTACCAGAAACACAACTCACCTGAATGGGAGTATTGGGATCATAGATATTTGGATATACGGAGAGCTTGCTCCTTCTGTTTTGTGGATCAAAATATGATTTTGGTGCGAGCTGTAGTTAAGGTTGCATGAGTGTCACTACTTCATTTGAAAGTATCAAACAATGTTATTGATATCATTTGACTTAGTAAGTCACTAATGGATTAACTATATGATTTACATGTACAGTGCAACATAGATTGATAGTGTTCTTTGACATTTGGGGGAAATTCCTGTTTGATTGCAGCCCACCATTCTTATGAACGAATTCCAGGCTGTAGAGGGCCTTGCCAGGCCGCCAACCAAGATGGCCATGCGGCACTGAAGCTCTGCCGAACGGGCCCAGAATAATCAGAATACCCCCAAACAATGGCCAGTTGAAACAGTTACCACATAGCATCTGATGGGAGACCCAACTGGGAGTACGGCGATGCCTGGCGAGGTCCAGCGGAAAGAGCTGCACAGCGCAATCCGACCCCGAGTGGATTGAGGAGGCACGGCCTACACAGACATCTGCCTGAGCCACGTACAGAGGAGCCCACTAGACCATTTTTATCAGAGGAGAACTTTACTCACTGCCTGGCTTCCACATCTAGCGCAGTGAGTGCATCCGGTGCGGGTCCTTTGGGCGCGTACCCCCCTGTTCCCACCTATCCAGCATGGTGTAGCCTCAGCTGGCACCGCCAGAGCTGCATCACCAGCGTTTGCTTTCCCCCGGAGGCCCCGCAGGGACAGGGCCCGTGGGCGAGCCTGGGAGGGAAGCCGACCGGCTGTTTACTGGACTGCTGGTGGGGAAGGTGAGATTTGCCGCGCAGCATTGACCACGTTCGATTGCCCCTCCAATGCCGGCCTCCTCCTTCCTTGGTATAGACTCTGCGGCCCTTTATACAGCAGCATATATCGGTGCTCATTTTCCTAGCACTGCCGGACGACTGCACCAAAGTAAGCCCCACTGCACACAACACCAACCAGCTGAGCATATTCACGCTGGAACTGGTGGAGTACCCTTTCCTTCTCCGCCTGTACTAATCTCGGGGTGATCTCCTCTGTGCTCTTCTTCTTGCTTTGGGGACACCGATGGTGGCTGCAATCCAGACTGCATAGGGGTGTCAGCTCCAGGCATCGAACTATCTTCTGTACAGGTCCACTACTCAGCCACTGCTGCACTTGCAGGCATTGCCTTTATTACTCTCATTTTTCTTTAGCGGTGGGCTAGCGGGGCTGGTTGATCACTGTTGGGCTGTAATTAGAGGAAGAGCTGTCACAATCTCACCATCTCAACTCACCATTCCCTCCATATAGCGGCATGGGCTGCAGAGACCCAAAGCAGAAGCTGCTACCATTCAGGAAAATTATGGACAGGACCCAGGAGGGTGGC
This sequence comes from Lissotriton helveticus, assembly GCF_964261635.1. Taxonomy (NCBI): domain Eukaryota; kingdom Metazoa; phylum Chordata; class Amphibia; order Caudata; family Salamandridae; genus Lissotriton; species Lissotriton helveticus. Next base: position 976,832,807 of record NC_136072.1, on the reverse strand, counting down.
CCAGACATGGCGGAGGACAGGCAGATTGGTAGATTGCCCGGAATTCTTTCACTCACTGCTCTCCCAGATGGGGAAACATGACTCAGACAATATACTTATGGGCGCAACTTTAATTTGCTCCTCAACCCTTCCGTAGACGGCACCTCCTCCTCATTGCGCTCCAAACCAAGGGCCTGTTGTGCACTCCTTGAATTATGTGACATCCTGTCACTAGAAGACTTATGGCGCCAACGCAATCCTGCCACTACTGACTACACACATTATGCTGGTCAATACACCTGGACCAGGATTGACTATTGGCTCCTCTCCACTGGCATTTGTTGCTGGTGCAAGTCCATCATCACTCTCCCCAGGTCATACACTGACCATTCAGCAGTGATTCTCCATATTTGCATCCCCAGACCAGAGGGATATGAGCGCCAGTGGTGCTTTCCGAATCGAGCTCTGAATGGCCATATTTTCCATTTCGAACTCAGAGAGGCACTTGAAGAGTATTTCAGTATCAATACAGGGTCTGTGGACACATGGGCGGTCCTTTGGGAGTCTTTCAAAGCATACATTCGTGGGGTTTGCATCACCAATCACGCAGGGGTGTTGCGGGATTTGAGGACCACGTTGTCTCGTATAGAGTCCCAGTTAGCTGAGCTAGACAAAGAAGCTGTTTCCTTAGATAGACCAGACAAGTCTAAACAGCGAATCGCACTACTCAGCAATTACTGGGACGCTGCCGACCGAGAGATACTCTTGCTCAGTAAATACCAGACGGCCTGCCGATATGGAGAGGGTGAGAAACCTGGCCGTACTCTGGCACAGATGCTCAAACCCCCATACATCAAGCCCTACGTTACGGAACTAAGATCAAAATCGGGGTAGCTTCTTACATAGACAGTAGACATTCAAGGCAAACTCCTTGATTAATATTCCAGCCTATATACCTCCAAATCCGAGCATCACTCTTCTGCTCAGGAGACTTACATTTTAAGAGATAGCATTAGTATACCTGGACAAGAATATTCAGGAATTTCTCCCCGAGCCTTTCTCGGAAGAAGAAATTATCGGCGCCATCAACGCCCCCAACGGCTCTAACGCCCCGGGCCTAGACGGATTCATAGGGGATTTGTATGAATCCTATAAGGATCTCCTTGTGCCTTTACTTTTAGAGGTGTATGCAGATGCCCTTGAGAAGAGTCTTGCCTCCTACCCTGTGGGAAGCAGTAATTGTACTATTGGCCAGGCTCCTATAGACCGCTCTCCTTATTAAATTTGGATTATACAATTCTTGCAAAAATGATTGCCCTCAGACTCTCTCTTTTGATGGATACTATCATTTCCCCTGCACAATCTCGGTTTGTCCCCCAAAGGTCTACCTCATTGAACCTCCGGACTTTGTTCTTGGTCCTGCACAGAATAAATCCTGCAGTCCTGGCGGCGTCCATTTTATTAGATACGGAGAAGGTGTTTGACTCCTTGGAGTGGCCCTTCTTCGTGTCTATCATGCGCAGATGCCAAATGGATTTGTAGCACTCACGGAATTGTTGTATTCTAGCCCCACTGCACAAATACACTTGAACGGTGTGCTTTCTCGTTCAGTTTCTCTGTCACGTGGTACCAGGCAGGGCTGCCCCCTTTCACCTCTGTTATTTATATTAGCTTTTTTTTTTTAAAGATTTTTTTTAACAGTTTTATTGAAAAGGTTTGTCGCTGAAGTGCACAGCCATATGCCTACAAACCAGGGGCTGCGGCTCGTTGCTAAGAGACACTTTACACAGCTTAATTGCCAACATCCCATGGGGAAGGCAGTGTCACTCACTCAGGGCTTTCACAAATAGTACATAACAAGACTAGTCTCTAGTGAACTTGCATCAATGATCATATATGAAAACAAAATAACCATAAAAATATCTGCATTTTTCGCTACCGTTAGTAATTACCTCATCACTCATCATGTCCTAGACTCAGTGCCTATTATGTCTATATTCTCCCCCCTGCCATGTGTCTTTAGGAATGTCAGTTCTTACACCTAGGCCTTCTGTTCCGACTGTGTATTTGTGCTTTTCACAGGTCCCATTGTGTGATGGTTGTCGTTATTTGTGTATTGTGGCGTTCCGGCCTTTAAGTGGTGATATCAGTGTCCTCGCCAGGTTCTGTCACATTCTCATTAGTCGCTTCCACCCCCTTACTAAGCAAATATATTGTGTATAGCCCCCAAAAGTTCTTCGGCCTGCTCCGGGGATGAAGCAATTCACTGAAATTTTCCGATTGCGTGGTGCAATATAGCATATCAGGTGACCACTGTGACATAGTGGGAAGGGGGCCCCTCATCCAGCACATTGCGACCCAGCACTTTGCCACTAATAACCCCATGTCCACTAATCTACGAATTGCCTTAGGTAGTGTTTTAGAGTATCCCAATAGTGCGATTGCTGGGTCGGGAGCAATCTCCGAGTCAACTATGGTACTTAGTTCACAAAAGACCTTTTCCAATAATTAAATACTCCCCGGCAGCTCCATGCCAGGTGCATGAAATCTGCTGCTGAGGCGTGGCACCTGTCGCAAGTGGCATCTTCCCTGATCCCGTATCTATGCAATCTCCGGGGTGTAATACACTCTATTAATGTATTTGAAATGTATTAGTCTGTGCTTGCCATGCGTGATATACATTTCGTGTTATTACAGCAGTAATACAACATGTCGTTGTCTATTGTTATGTCCAAGTCCCGTTGCCAGGCCAGCCTGGCCTTAGTGTACTGGTGTGCTCTATGAGACATCGCCCGCTTGTATATGTTGGAAACGATCTTACGGGGTGATTTAATCTCTATAATAATTGACCGTTCTTGTACCACAGGAGGCTCATTCAAGTCATCCCCTAGCAGGTCGTGCAGGGCCCTGCGCACTCTGTGGAACTGGAAGTGTTGCAGCGGGGTGACTGTGTCTGCCCTGTCCGCAGCCTCGTGCCACGTCTTTGCTACTCCTTCCAAAAACAAATCCACTGCCCTTGCTATGTTTAATGTGCGCAGCGCTCTCGTGACCCCCCTATCTCTGCAGGGGGGCAACCAAACCGCCCATTCTATAGGCATCTCCGGGGAGTATAACAATGCCCCTGCTTGAAGCTGTAACAGGCTGTGCCAAGCATGATGCGTTTAGTTGAGAGAATCTAAGATTCCCGTTCTGCGATCCACAGGTTAACAAATTATGGCTGGTAGAGAAAGAGGGTCAGCAAATAGTTTTCCATACGGATAAACGGAATGTCCGTCATCCCATAAATCCAGCTGTGTGCCTGTGCACCTTGTGCCGCTCTATATTATAACTCGAGGTCGGACGCACCCAGTCCCCCATGTGGTATGGTAGTGTGAGCACACTCCATTGAACCCGGGCCTACTTACCCGCCCAGGCCAGTTTTATCAGTGATTTGTTGAGTCTGAGAAAAAAGGAACGTGGTAGCACAATAGGGATATTCGTAAATAGGAACAAGAATCTGGGTAGTATCACCATTTTCATTATGAAGACCCTGCCAATCAGTGACAGTTGTAACCTAATCCACGTTTCAATGTCATCTTCCAGTTTAGAAACTGCAATGCCGTAGTTCTCCCGGAACATGATTTCCGAGTCAGTGTGCAATCTGATACCTAGATATCGAATCGAATCCGAGGACCATTGCAGGGGGTAATCCATCTCGAATTGCGTTGTGATCGGAGTGAGTGGGAATACAATAGATTTCAACCATTTGACCCTCAGGCCTGATAGTGCTCCAAAGTGCACCACCTCCCTGAGGACCGAGGATAGGTTGTTTTCAGGGCCTCTCACATACAATAATGTGTCATCTGCATACGTTGATACCACTATATTATAGGTAGGAAATTGTATACCTTTATGCCCATGACATTCTCTCAGTGCGCACGCCAATGGTTCCGGCACTAAGGCATATAGCGTTGGGGATAATGGGCAACCCTGTCTGGTTCCTATATAAATAGCAATGTGGTCTGTAACCAGATTCCCCAGCCGTACATGTGCCAATGGAGTGTTATACAGCACTCTGATCAGTTGCAGGAAAACAGGCAAGTGCCAACCTGCTCAGCACTCGCCTCATGAAGGACCACTCAACAGAGTCAAAGGCTTTCTCCATATCAAGGAAAACTGCCACTGCCCTGATGTCCTGTTTCACGTGCTGCATTGTACCGAATACCGTTCGTAAATTATACGTAAGATTCCTGTCAGGAATAAACCCCCTTGTTCTGCAGCTACCGGTAACGGGGCCAGCAGAGCTAAGCGGTTGGCCAAGATTTTAGCAAATAAATTGGTATCGACGTTGAGCAAGGAAAGCTGCCGATAGGATCCACATTCCTTCGGAGGTTTTCCTGGCTTGGGGACTGCAACTATGATCGCTTCCCTCATAGATTGTGGCATCTCGCCCGTTACACACATATCTTCTAATAGCGCTGAGATATGTGGGAGTAGCAGGTCTAAAAAGGCCTTATAGAAGCCTACTGTGAGGCCATCCGTACCCGGGGCGCTATTTGCTCTCATTCCCGCCAGTGCCTCCCCATCTCTTCTTTTTCAATGGGGAGCATAAGGAACTCTCTATGTGTGTCCGTTAGGAATGGCAATTTGATATGCTCTAGATAATCTAGAATTTCTGCACCCGAATCAGTAGCCCGGGAGGCATACAGTTCCGAGTAATATTGTTTATATCTGTCCGCTATTTCTGCTTCATTCGTCAGCGTTTCTCCCTCCACCGACCGGAGCTCAGTGATAAGCGCCTTACTGCGTTTGGCTTTCAAAATTTGTGCCAGTACCGATCTGGCCTATCACCTTCCCCATAGACACGTGCTGTAGCATATTTGCCCAGATGCTTGACCTCACTGTCTGCTGCCTCTTGGTATTCAGCAAGCAGATCCTTCATTTTGCTAGCAGTGTCTCCACTCTCCCCTATCAGCTGACGCGCCTCCTATTCACCCAGCTTTTGCTCCAGTACCGCTAATCTCTGACGTATGGATCGGAGAACCCCTGAGTGCTTGACCATGGCCACCCCCGTATGTACACTTTAAATGCCTCACAAACTGTTTGATAACTGTCTACGAAGCCAACATTAATATCAAAAAACATTTCTATGGCTTCTGCCAGCTCTTCCCTGAAAAGTGGGTCTAGCAATGAATAAGGGGGAAATCACCATGTGAACTGCTGTATAGATTTTTGGGGAGGGGCCAGGATCAGCAGCAGCGGCGAGTGATCCGAGAGAGTTTCTGGAAGCACCTGGCAAGCGCGAACCTGGTCCATGAGAGACGTGGAAGCCAGCCTGTAATCTATGCGAGTGTGCAAATTGTAATAGGTGGAATAATGCGTAAAACCCCCCTTTTCTAGGTGCCCTTCCCTCCAGACATCGCAGAGGTCCCTACTGATCAAAACACTTTCTAATGCTCTAGCAGCCGCCACCGGCCTCCTCACCGGGCCCTCTGATCCATCCATTTCTGGGCTTCTGACTAAATTAAAATCCCCGCCCCATAGGAATTGTGCTCGCTCATAACTGCTTACTGTGGTTGCCAATGTCGTATAAAACTCCAGGCAGTCATAATTGGCACCATAAACGTTCACTATAATCAATTCTACTCCCCTTCCTTTGCACTTGGATATCACATAGCGGCCATCCGTGTACGCCAGCAACTGCTCAATCACATATTCCGATCTGGGATAAACCCAGGTCAGCACCCCTCTGGCGTGGGTTGTAAAGCCCGAGGCATTGATATTACCCCGCAGACCTCTACTGCAAAGCATTGCGCTGTTCAGTTGGAGGTGCGTCTCCTGTAGTAAAGCTACATCTATATTCTGTCTGGTCTGATAGTTCAACACTTTTCGTAATTTGCAGTGGTCGTTAAGCCCTCTAATGTTCCACCACAATGCACGGAGAGAGTCTATTGTTCTCGGTGCCGAAGCTTCGCTAGGTGACGTCATCTTGCTTTGCAGCGCGGGTATTGCGTCCTGACCTTTGTTGCATGCATGTATTATGTGCACCATAAAAAACTTAACTGTCATTGCTAACACCAAAAACAACTTTACCATTACCCTTCCTCCTCCTCCCCCCTCCCACAGCAGACCACCCACAGCTCGGTCACGTTGCATCCCCAATAACTCCCACTTATCCCCCCCTACGTCCCCCCCAAAACTCGATTTGCTATTCTGTTGTGTGTCACTCGTGGGCAGAGGTCGCTCTTGAACTACAAACTGACAATTGCAAACAATTACTTGACCTCTCCCCAATTCACCAACCAGTAGTGTCACAGCCTCTAAGATCAAGCACCACATGTCTGTTTAGTCCAGAGACGCGTAACCTGATCCAACCCAGTTCCCGGACATGCGCACCATGGCCCCAAGTGCCTTCCCCAGAGCGTTCTGGATAACTGGGTGTGATATATTCTGTCCCGTACACGACTGATATACCCTCAGCTTTCCTCCTCTCAACCTCACAGCCATCCGGATGTGACTGTCTTGCAGGGTCAATTTTACCTGAACCATGTTTACCAACCCATTACTACATTTGAGGTCTTACAACTTATTACACCCATAGTGTACCTGATCTGAAGTCTTCAGACAGTAGGCTGTCCGCCCCCAACTCCGCCCATTAGCACTTTGCCCATCTCACTCCCATAATGTCCCTCTGCCAGAGAGCATATATGTGTTTCAATCCTGTTCTTCCAGTGATCCTCCTGCTGCTTCATCCAGCAGTTGCCTTCCTGGGCTCTGGTGTTGTTCTTTGGACCATTCTTTTAGTGCCTTCTGTAAGACCTTTGGGTCTGTGAAGATGTGTGAGCGACCCTGCTTGTTCACCCGCAGTTTAGCAGGGTACAACATGGCATAATCCAGTCCCAGTTCGCGCAGCTGCTTTTTCAAGGGTGCAAATTGTCTGCGTGCCTCCTGCACTCGAGCGGTGAAATCCAGGAAGAGAGATATCATCAATCCCTCAAACACCAGTGCCTGTTTTTCCTGAGCTAGTCGTAGGGCAACATCTCTGTCCCGGTAGTTGAGCAGTTTTTCTATGATTGGGCGGGGCGGGGCTCCCGGGGGCCGGCGAGGCCCCAGGGAGCGGTGCACCCTCTCTACTACAAACATATTGGAGAACACTCCCTCCTGCAGTAGGTTACCAGGAGTTTCTCAACAAAGATTTCTATATTCCCAGTCAAGGTCGTCTCTAGTAGACTGGTGATTAACCCTGGGCGAAGGACTTCGCTGTAGTGTTGCCTACTTCGCCCTTTGCAAAGTAGGCGTAGCAGGCAACACTATGCCCACTCCGTGGGCTTAGCGAAGTTGCCCGCCACCTGCCTCCCTCCCGCCGTAAATAAAAGGCACTTACCTTGGTATGTGGGGGAGGGGGGCAGGTGGTGTGTAGTGGGGCTACGCGAAGTGCGTAGGTGGGCGTAGTTTCTCGCCCACTTTGCGTAGTTTCGCGTAGCCCCACTACGCATACTACGCCCAGGGTTACTGGTGATTCTAAGGTTGTAGCGTCGCGATCGGGCCTCCAAATTCTCTGTCTTATCTTGTAGGACTTGCATGACCTTCCCAAGCTGTTTATGGTCCGAATCCAGTGTAGTATGAGCTTCCTCCACTTCTGTAAGTCTCCGCTTAGACATATCCAACCTCTCCGCGTGTTTGTCCAGGCGTTCTACCATTCTATCCATCCAGTATGAGAGAGCGTCCAATTTAGTGCCCAGAGAGATTATGCCACTCTGCAAACTTCTTTCTATTGATATAAGCATACTCTGGATATCTGGGTCACCTTCTGGAGGGGGATGAGGCCTAGAGGCCTCCTCTGTCATGGCATTGTGCGACTTAGAGTGTTTCTGCTCGAAGGAGAGCTTCGATTGCGATTTGTCCGTTCTGCCCATATTTACTCCAAGATAGGTCCGCCCGTTCAGGGCCCACACTGTCGCCACTCCTGGAGCACTCTCAGTGTAGCCCAGGCGATAGTTATGCACTCCAGACACTCCCAGACACAGTGACTGCAGAAAATCTGTTTGATGCCCCCTAGAAGCTGGACCCTGTCCTTCAGTGCAGCGATTCTTCAGTCGCACCTCCAGTCTCCAACCCCTCTCCGGGAGTCACCCCTGGGGCTTCATACCATGTGCACTCCACGACGCAGCTCTGGCACAGCGCCACATCTCACCATGCCGAGACACCCACTTCTGAGCACACAGACCTCTTTCGTGTGCTGGCCCTTATTTATCAGCAGCAAAATGCAGCCATCTTGCCACCTTCAGGTGTCTCTCTCTGTGCCTTGATGTCACCCAGTGGGGCCCCCACACTGAGGTGTAGGCTGTCTCTCCTCAGCGCTCCCCACCGTGGTCAGTTTCCCATCTCTGGTGCTGATTCCAGTTGCAGCTGTCCCCCTGCGTGCCTCCTATGTGGTGGTGGTAACATGCGCCTCTCCTATTTCCACACAATGGTGGTTCCACCAGGTCACCGGTTCTGGACTTTCCCTTTGGCCACTTTCTTTAAGCCTCCAGGCCCTCACACCTGGATCCCCCAGGGCTAATGGGCGCAGTTCGTCTCCCTCCTCACAGGCGCACTCACTGCTACTGCCTCAGTCTTGCACTGCAGGGGGGAGGCCTCGCGCTGTCTCCTAGCGCCGAGCCCCGCACCGCAAAGTTGCATCAAATCACCAGTGCATCAGCCCAGCAGGGATCCCATCACAGTATCCTCCCACTACCGGAGCTGGGCTCGCCGAGATTTCTGGTGCCGAGCCGGCTCCAAGTCCGATCGCGGCACGCACAATGACGCCGCTCTGCCTCCAGCGCCACTCGAACACGGGGGTCACAGGCCCTGAGGCGCAACGCAAACAAACACCGATATCTCTGGAGTGGTGAAGCCGTGAGGGGTCGGAGGTCGATCCCCACCTCGCGAGAATACTCCGGTAATTAGATTTCGGCCGCAAAGTAGGTATGCATCCTAGAACTGTCGAATTAGTGCAGGATATTGAGTCAGCAACACGGATCTTAAGGCTCAGGTGGCCGTTGCGGTCGCTGGCAAGCTCCGCCCCCTGGTATTTATATTAGCTATGGACCCCTTGGTCCGGCATTTCCAAGGAAAGCATCTCCACAGGGGACTTCAAGTTAACACTGGACCATTGCTGGTCTCACTATATGCAGATGATTTTGTTCTTTATGTCCGTGAACCACACATGAACCTGGCACCTTTAATACGGGAGATCATTTGCTTTGGACAACATTCTGACCTGGGCATTAACTGACATAAATCATTAATATTCACATTGACCTCCAGCACTACCAGCTGGGACCTCGAGATCCCGATTGAGTGGTGCACAGACTGCACCCGATACCTGGGCATACATATCCACCTGGACACCGCCCAAATACTCGGACTTAATACACAACTTGGATTAGCAGGTTGAAAAGTGGCTGTGTCTGTCCCTATCCATGGCCTGCAGAGTAGCCTTGATTAAGAGGATGGTTTTACCTAAATTCTTATATCTATTCAATAACATCCCCATCCCGTTACCCAGCAGTTTTTTTTTAACGTTACGTTCCCATCTCATTAGACTAGTGTGAGGGGGTAAACAATGGCAGATCCTGATCTTTCCATACAACAGAGGGTGTTTCAGCATCCTAGATTTTCATTTATATTACTTGGTCGCACAATGCAGCTATGCCTACGCTTGGTACCACCCTGACGCTAGGATTCCAGTGTACCTCCCTGACGTACTCTCAGAGGTGTTTCCCAAGGGAATGGTTAGAGATCCCAGTGACATTCAGACAGTGTCTACTAGCAGTTGGGCCAGGGACGAACTCTGTCGTCTCATTGGCACTCCCACACTATATTCATCTGCCTTACCGCTCCCCAATGCTCATTGGTTCCCAATCATGAGGGAGATGCTCATAAAACATACACTCTCCAAGTTTGATATTAGCAAAGTGGGGGACTTATTCCCAGGGGGTGTCACATCTTTTCAGTGCAGGAGGAGGAACCTTTCAGCTCCGCTTCATTCATGGACCGGTTTGTGATAGGGAGAATACGCTCTGCATTATGGGCACTCCTGCCCAGCTTTCCCATCGAGTCAGACTTATTAGCTTCCCTCACCACGATTATAGAGAGCCCTAGCGGGGTGCATCGTATTTCTAAATTATATTGCACTTGTTCCGAGATCATCCCCATCAATGATGACAAGGCTCTTCAAGCCTGGGAAGAAGACTTAGGGCATCCAATTATAGACGGACATAGTGCTGTGCTGTCACCAAGGGCGTATCACTCAACAGTTGCCATAAGCTACTTAATTTCAAATTCTTACGCAGACTGTACATCACACAAGTGAAGTCGCACAGAATAGATCCAAACAGACCACACAATTGCTTAAATTGTGGGTCTCCAAGCGCAGACTTTGCCCATCTCACTTGGAATTGTGTAAAGATACCGGCCTATTGGGAATCGGTATACAAGATATTGGGTGAAATGGTTGACTCGCAACGATGGCTGAAGGGGCCCTTTTGGGCTATGTATTTAATTTTCCTAAAGGGGTACGGAAATTTGTTGCCATCAGACTCTTACTGGCAAAAAGAGAAATTGCATTGCATTGGGGCAGTAAATCGGACCCTATGGTCAAACAGTGGCTAACAAGTTTAACATATTGTAATATGAACAGTGAACTCTATGTCAGCACTCTTTCATGTACCTCCCGCCCTAAAGACATCTGGGAGCCACTCAAGAGTTACACTACAACTGACCACCAAGCCTCCGGACATCAATTGGAGCAAGGCAGAGTCCCGGCTGGTGTGGGTAATGTACTATCTGAGTTTTCATGTAATTTATGTGGGCTATTCTCATTCTGTGCTACATTATTTGATATTATCAGCTGTGGTGGAGGGCATTGGCGTTGTACCTTGAGGGGTGGTTTGGGACAAGGGGCAGTGGTCCTGATGCCGGATTTGGGCAAATCCTTGGGTCTAATGTCATCATTGACTCTTTTTAATTGGTGTTATACCTATCTGAAGTACGATGGTCATTATACTGCAATGGTTATTACTTTGAGCACCGATGTTACTCGGCTGTGATTTGTGATATTGTAAAACGGAAAATAAAGTTGTCAAAAAAATTTCCAGCCTGTAGGTCTGTAATGTTCTCTCTTGCCTCAGGTTTCCAGGCTTATAGGGTACCTTTTGTGTCCTGTGTTTTAATAAATGTACAAGAGATCAGTTGACTGGGCAAGAGTGTTTGCTATGTTCAACACTGCGTCCATCATCCCCTTTGGTTTTGCTTTGTTCGCCCTAAGTTGGCAGGGTATGCCCAGACATGGGTCCCTTGCTCACTTTGCTACTGGATTTGAGCTAGCCTGGCTGATGGCGGCTGATTAGCCAGAAACCGGTCCCAGGATGCTTGTTTCCGCTCCAGGGAAGACATGGCTTGGCAGTTCGGGCTGGACTATTCCCATGAGGCACAGGATCAGACTGATTTGCATATGGCCATGTCTGAACTGGGGTGGCGGAGTGAGCTAAAGAATGATGATGGATTAAACCCAGATCAGTTGACTGGGGGTGAGTGCTTGCAATAGTCAACACTCCGTCCATCATCCCCTTTGGTTTTGCTTTGTTCGCCCTAAGTTGTTAGGGTATGCCCAGATGTGGGTCCCTTGCTCACTTTGCCACTGGATTCATGCTAGCCTCGCTGATGATGGCTGATTTGCCTGAAACCGGACCCAGGATGCTTGTTTCCGGTCCAGGGAAGACATGCATCAGCAGTTCGGGCTGGACTGTTCCCATGAGGCACAGGGTCAGACTGATTTGCATATGGCCTTGTCTGAACTGGCGTGGCAGAGTGATGATGGATTAAACCCAGAGCAGTTGACTGGGGGTGAGTGTTTGCAATGTTCAACACTCCGTCCTTCATCCCCTTTGGGATAGCTTCAGTAAAATAAAATAATGTATAAATTTTTTAGTATGCTTGAAATCCAGACTGCATATCTTGTCACTGAACTTTGCCTGTCCAAGATTTTAGTATTCATGGATCCCCACTTACTGAGGCTCAGCTCGGAGAATTTAAAGGTAATATGAGGTAGGTAGGGAAAGGAATTTGCATATCACAAATGCAGGTATCCTTTGAGTAATCAAGTTAAGCATATTGAGGTTGCAACATCTGCTACCAATTGGGTATCAAATATCATTTAGTCTATGCTTTTTATTATTATTAAAATGTCACCACTGCAAGTTTTCAATCTTGTAGTTGAGAAATGCCATTCAAAGTCTTCAAATTCTTATATCTCATTTTTCCATTCCAGGATGCACTGACAAATTTGATAAAGCGATCCCAAATCCATTTTGTCCATTGTCTTGTCCCAAGATCTGGGGCAGAAGGTTATGAAAGGAACATTTCACACCCTTGCAGGCCTGGAGCAGAAGTAGAGACGTTGAAGTCTGCAATTGATGTTCCACCACTGAGAGTACAACTGTTTGGGGCACAGCTACTTGATGCATTACGCCTGTTCAGAATAGGTGGGTATTCATATTTCTGCACATGAAATGGAAAACATGATTTCATCTTGCTCAACAGAAATTCTGAATTAAATTGTCATTATTTTCCTTCTGTCATTTATTGTATGAAATCAGTTTACAATGTTCATGTTTTTAAGGATTTAAGGACTTCGATGCTATGTAAATTGTGGTGAAATTTGAATACTTTTTTATGGCTAAAAGCAAATATCTTCTTCCTTGAGTATTGCCTTTTTAATTTCCAGATTCTAGTATTCTGACAAGTGTTGAACCAGGAGCAACATACTAACTATTATACTTTGGACCACTGATTTAGTTTTTTATCAATAACAACATTTTCTCACTTTGCCCCTATTTTTCCCCAATTTTTTTTTAATCTAAATGAGCAGAATTACTATATTATTGCTCTAGTTTCTGGTCTTTGTGTGAAACTACAGTCAATTGACTTCAACCATTTGTTATGAGACTCAAAAGAAAAAAACAATGTCACAAACCTCCCAATTAAATGATCAAATCATAATTTAAAAAGTGCTGACTAGCCTTGTCAAATCCTTTCTACAAAACAGTCTTGACCATCTTGAAGATGTAGACACAAAATGCAAACTGAATACAGATCATACAAATGAGGCACGACATCAAGAGTCCTAGCAGAAACAGAAGAGGGTAAATTAATATTGGCTAAAACTAAGGCATTTTGGTACAAAACATGTATATCTACTATATATACTGGCTAAGGTTCACAAAAATGTACATGATTCTATTGATTGCATCCCCCAAATATTGGTTATGACTATTTTTTTGTATATCAGTTATATAGCATATTTTTAACACACTGCAAGAAGTGATAGCCACAGGACAAGATGTATCAATTTGAACTTCAGATGATATAACACTCGGTACCCCAATATGTCACTCAAAGAGTGTGATGAATTGTACCTGCTCCATGAAAACATAGAAAGCAGACCTGCCAACACTCACAATGCCATTGTGTTCAGTTGCTGTTTCTGCCAAGGAGAGGACAAAGACTGGTACTTTGCGTTGAACCTGCTTGAAGATGATCTCCAGGGGCCTGAAGTGTGCTGGCCTCCTGTTCTAAGGACTCGGGGGGACACAGATTTAAATCTCAGCTCCACTGAACCCTCTTGCTGAGAGTTCTAACCTGCCAGGAGGTGCCTATTCCAGTTTTGGGCATCTCAGGTTGTTCCTGCTGTTGGGAGCTAGAACAAACCTAAAAGAAGCAAGAAAACCAGTTTCCGATGCCATCAGCAATGCCACGACCTGCACCGAGGCCCGGGGCACCACTCAGCTTGCACCGCTCAGCTTGCACCATTCAGCTTGCACCGCTCAGCTTGCATTGCTCAGTTTGCACCGCAGCTCTGACACCCTTTGACACTGATGACGCCTGCAGTTATCGGCTGTGCCCGATGCCAGGGCTCACACGTCTTGTCATCGCCAGCACCTTCACCCTATTATCGCGGTGCATATAACCATGGAGGGTGACTCCACAAACGCGCCGACTTCTCACCATTACTGGAACCAATGCTTCACCTCCGACGCAACTGTCTTCCCCTGTTCTGGACTCAACACATTGCCTCCTCACAGACACAACGCCTCGCCTGCCCCGTGGTAGCCGGGAAAACCGGCCTTGACCTCGGCACGACGCCTCACCTCCATGACACCATACATCGTTATAGACTTCGTTTCCAAAGTACTGTTTGTTTGGGGGTCCGTGTGACTCTGTGCCCGACGCTGCGCTCCATGCAGTCGGCGTCGTACTTTGGATTTAGTGCTGTCATGATGTCGCTAAAGCCCCAGGTGGAGCTATTTTTTTTCCTAACAGGGCCTCTTTACCAGTACACTTTTTGCTGTGGGGTAAAGAGAAAATGTCCCAGGATGACCCGAATGATAGTATGAACCTTATTGGAGGGCAAAACAGGGCCACCTCGGCTGAACTTTTTTGTGCGCTAACCCAAGCTGTGGCTATGCCAGCAGTATCATCTGGGGTAGAGGATATGCCAATAGTAATGTGACATGAGGAGTCATCTCTAAGTAAAGTTTCTGGCATACCAAGTGAGAATCTTATTCCTTTGCCTAAACAATCTTCCTCATTGATCCCTGTTGCGGTTAGGCCAATAGTAAATTTTGATGTGGAAAGCAATGAACTGTTAGAGAGAAGAGTAGTTTCCTGCATATTGAACACGGATTTCACACTTCAAGACATTGACCTGGACCTTGGTAGGAACTCTAGGTCGCAAGATAAGGATTATGTACCCCACATGACGGTTACACCTTCCCTGACAATGCCTACTGGTTTGCAACTTTTTAGCAGTACACCGATGAATCACACATTGTTATTTCCAGATTATCACCAACCCCAGATCTCGAGGTAATTGATAAACAGTCGTATACACCTGTGGACTAGGAGGTAAAGGTCTCTACTTCATTGCTTTGTTCAAAGAGAATCTTGTAATCTACACTAACACTACTGGAAAGATTTGTAGGGGGGGTTGACGCTATCCATGATACTGTGATAGCAATATTAAAGGTACTAACTAATGGAAACAAAACAGTGAAGAGGTGCTCCAAAGTAACCGGAGTTAGTCCGGCCAATCAGCCCTCACTGAGGCGACTCCTACTGCAAATTCAGGGAGTGCACCTAAAGTGGCATGTACACGTCTCAACTTTGGTTCACAAACAAGAAATCCACAATGTAAAGATACTCTCAAAGAAGCCCCTTCTGTTGAAAGCCCTACATGATCATTAAGATACATTTTTGACCCTGCCTTGGTATAGCCAGAAGTAAGGAGGATATCTGGAGAAAGACTTTCATATGGAACAGGAAGTAGTCCACATATTTACACCCTGTACAAAGCAGGAGCTTAGTCTGGTCGCTTCATGTCCACCTCAATTTGAGCCTAAATGTGAACCATTAAAGTGGAGAGGGAAGAAAGGGCCCAATCAAAGAATCACAAAGAAGAGCCATAAAAAGCTGTGCTTTAGGAAGGGATAGATATCCCACAAGGATCAGAGGGGTTGACTCAACACCTTCAATTGGATTCTCAGGTGATGGGACCACAATGTTTAGTCTCAAGCTTGCCTAGTGAGAGGATCACAGCGGAATCAGTGGCAGTGTCTCCTGCTGGTCAGATATCTTCGTGTTCCTCCTCTCTGAACTCAGCGGCTGCCTCATTCATTGACTTAAGAAAGAAAGAAGAAGAGTTCCTTGCACAAAGAGAAAAAAGACATTTTGAGGTATAAGAATTAGACTTAAAACCCATTGAACTTTAGATTACCCCTGGACCCAAGAGGAACCTTTGTCAAGGAAAAAAGCTGAAGAGCTCTAAGGAGGAGTACTGCCCCTTTGCTGTGTGCTGTGTGTAGTTGGCCTGCAATTGCTGTTTCTGCCAAGGAGAGGACAAAGACTGGAACTTTGCTTTGAACCTGCTTGATGAAGATCTCCCTGGGCTGAAGTGTGCTGGCCTCCTGTTCTGAAGTCTCAGGGACAAAAAGACTTCACCCCCAGCTCCCCTGAACCCTCTTGCCAAGAGTTCTGACCTGCCCGGAGGTGCCTATTCCAGTTTGGCCCTCTGAAGGGTGTTCCTGCTGTTTGGGAGCTGGAAGAAACCTAAAAGAAGCAAGAAAACCTGTTTCCGATGCCATCAGTGACAACTCTGTGATACTGTGACCTGCATCGAGGCCCGGGGCACCCCTCGTGAAGTGAACGACACACTCCCTGGCCTGCTTCGCAGCTCCGACGCCCTTCGACTCTGCAGATACCTGCAGTTATCAGCTGTGCCCGACGCCAGCACTCACACCAGCTCTGTCATCACCAGCGCCTGCATGCTGTTATCGCAGTGCCGATAACCGCCACGGGTGACTCCATGAACTCGCTGACTTTACATCTCACCGCCAACGCAACCATCTGCCCCTGTAATGGACTAGACACGTCACCTCCTCGCGGACACTATGCTTCGCCTCCCCTGTGGCAGCCAGGAAACCGGCCTCAACCTCGGCACCGTCACCTCACCTCCATGACGCGTACATCATCATAGACTTTGTTTCCAAGGTACTGTTTGTTTGGGGTCTGTGTGACTCTGTGCTTGACGCCGCTCTCCTCGTAGTCGGCACCGTACTTTGGATTTCCTGCTGTCACGATGTTGCAATATCCCCAGGTGGAGCTGTTTGTTTTCTACAAGTCTTATTTTAGAAGAAGGGTTGCTCAATCCAGACGATAAAAATCTACCGTATTTGTACGTAGATTTCTGCACATTAGATTTTGTTCCACTTTTCGATTCCTATCAAATTTTGAATCGAGATTTGTCATTATCCTATTTTATGGACATTAAGACTCTGAATTTAATTCAAAGTAGTGACATTTCTCTGGTTACACTATTTGACACAGGGTAAGGGACTAAAGAAATCAAGAGTACATTTTAAGTCAAAAAAGTTTGTGAATATAATATTACAAAATTGTGAAAGTTTTCAATGTAGAGGTATTGATGCTTTTCCTGTATTCGAGGGAGTGGAGAAACAGGAGGTAGAGCCGGATTTATTACGTAGAAATGAGAGGAATGCGGGGTCTATTCAATGCTCTTCCCTAGTGATGATCTTCAGGGGTTGAAAGTCCACCTTGGAAAGAACGGTAGATGGGTGCCATTTAGGAAATCTCAGCTTGATGATGGTAAAGGTGTAAAAGATGATGATCAAAAATGGAACTGGTTGCCGTGAGGTTTAAATAGTGCATGTACATCTAGCCACCCTATGTTGCATCGTAATTAGCAATGAGCTAAAAATCATCTCCTGGAATGCTGCAGGTCTAAAGAATAGCAGAGAGAAACTGCCATACTTGAGTACGTTAAAGGCAGACATAATGTGTCTCCAGGGGACCTGGTGTGATGAAGAGCTACATTGTGATGAATATTTTATGCTCAGTTATAAAGCCAAATCCTCTAGGAGGGGTCACAGAAAAGGGATGGGGGTAGCAATTCTCCATACCAACAAGCTCAAGTGGAAGTATGTGTGTCATAGAGACCCCTTTGACCTTTTGCTGGCGGTGAAACTGTTTCAATCTGTTGGGGAATTAGGTTCTTCTCCTCACTTATTGGTAAATGCCTATATTCCACCGGATACACCCTATGATCCACTTTTGAATAATGTCTTTGCATTCATTAAAAATACTTTAGACAAAAAGGAGGCCCTCCACGTACATTAGTAGGTGATTTACATTGTACAATCTCCAATCTTGCTCTGTCTCAAGTAGGTGATGTCACATCCCTCTTATTGCTTTCCAGACAAAAATAAGAATTAATAAAAAAGGGAAGTTTTATCTGGTGGTGGGGGTGGGGAGGTCATCTTGGGCTATATGATGGTTGACTGCTCCTCGTTTTATTTGTTGGGTGACCTAAAAGTAATTGATATCCCCTTAGTGATCATTGTTTGTTAGTCTTCTCTTTGGGATTAAATGTGACCCCTATTTGCTCATAGAGATTTGATGGGGTCTCCTCTAAATTCAATTAAAAAATAGTAAGAATCCAGTGGGACTACCTAATATTCTTATTCCTAAAGAGTACATTCGAATCAGCCCTTAATAACCTAGGTGCCTGGGTGGGCGATGTGTTGGAGGGTTTCAACATACTGATGAAGTAGATTGTAGCAAGTACTAAACAAAAAACATCTAAGGGTAGTTTTAAACCTACCCACTTCCAATTCTCTTACAAAATAGAGAAATAAACACTCTAGTTAGAAAACAATCCATGCAGTGCACATCTGAGAGGAATGCCAGGGTGTTCCTATTACAGAGGCGTAGGAGCCGGTTTAAGGCCTGTCTATAAAATGAGGCGAGTGATCAGCTGTGGGTTGCACTAAGAGAGGCTGTTTTTATGGGCCAGATGAGATCCTTCTGGGCCTTAGTTGCAGAAGGGTTTGGGCCCAGACCTAAATCCTCCCCCTCAGCAATGGAGGAGTATAGCTGGATTCAAATAATTTCTAATCTTTATGTGGCAAATGGAGAGGTGGATAGCTTCCCTAACCCAGAAGTTGGTACCTCTACCCATAGTTCCCCTTCTGTGAAAGAAGGATATTGAGCATTGAGCGGGCCATTCAAAGAATGCATGCATCTGCTGAGATGGGTCCAGGCGAGATCCTGTTTACCACAGTAAAACAAGAAGGATCACTTTGGAGTAATATTTTGTTTCCTGTTTTTAAAAGATGTTACGGGGACAGAAGTGTTTCCCCCTCCTGGACTAGGAGTAAAGGTATTGCCCCATCTATTGGTGGGAGAGGAGTAGCTTGCTTGCTCTATACGGATGACATAGTAATCTTGGACCTTACCCTCAAAGACCTGGAGGCCTTGCAACAATTTGCTGATGCTCATCACTTGAAGATTAACATCTCTAAAAGTTAAATAATGTGCTTTCATGGCAAGAAGAATGCCACACACTTCAATTTTTCTTGGTTTCTGGGTCCCAAAATGTAGAAATAGTAAAGTCTTACACCTTCTTTGGGAAAATAATGTCCAGTAATCTGAGCAATAACCGGCCTCAGACTAGAGACCTGGGTGAACTTTAGAGGGCGAAGGGAGAATACACTTTTCCTATCTTCTAGAGGACTACAGTGTGAAAATCCCCCCCTTGCTTTTCTATGCTTTGGAAATTATTGACGTAACTTAATGGGGCTTCTTAAACAAAATAGAAGAGAGGGTATTAAGAAACATTACTTTGTGGAACATCATGGTTTCAGTGGAGGTGTTAAGGCTGGAAATGGGTCCAAAAATTGCTTTTACTCAGGGTTTGGCGTGGATGGTTTGCTGGGTGGCTTGCCTGGAGAGAAGTGATGAAGATACTTTAAGGTTTCTTATGAAGAAAGAATTTCTCGTAGACAAAAAGGAAAAGTCACTAGTCTACAGGAAGCTTCCATATGCTGTAGATCAGCTTTGGCTAGATTTAAACACAGTATTCACATTGCCTGTGTTGCATTTAAAAGCTAGTTTAAAACTGGCCACCAATCATCAAGATTTCGACTGTATAGGGTGGGTGCCTTAAAAAGGGGGGTTCAAAATATTATAGATTAAATTGTAGTAAACATATCACAACCTTATATAAAATTGAACTTGCCACACGGAGTGAGGCGTTTCTGGGTTTTGTAGCGATTAGGTACGCTACCTTTAAATGGGCTTATGGCAAAATGGTACTGAATCGCTGCTGAATGTTACCTTTGTCAGAACGAGATCCAAGATTTGAATCACTTGCTCTTTGTCTGTTCGGCACTTCAATTACAGCGACAAAATTGGCTGAGGACAATTTGCCTGCAGTTGTCTATATGAACTGCCTTGGAAATGCAGCAAACACTATGAATTTTACCAAGGAAATATGTTGTTAAAGAAATTTTTACTTTTTAAAATGTTTTTTGAATTTGTATTGATTGCAAACTTTTCAATTCAAGAATGTACTGTTTCATAAAGCACTTTTAGGGATTTGAATGTGTTAAGAATTTGCTTTGGGTCTGAATAAAACTAAGATTATGTGTGTATTTTATGTGGACCTATTTGGAGTTTCGTAACATAAATAAACTTGAAACTTGAGTGCCTTTTTAGCAGCTATAGGAACGAGGTCCCGCGCCTCCACGGGCCCACCCCCTCCTCACACAGAAATTTTCATTTGTAAATTGGCATGTATGAAAAAGGAAAATTAAATATTCATTTAACTGATGCACATATTACTACAATTTAACTACTGCAAGCAGCAAACACTGTATTACCTGAAAGCTTTTGGAATATCATTGGGGGTTCGATGCTGCCCCATCATTTACCACATATTTATGCATAAATATGAATGTAAAAATTAGGCAGGGGATTAATGTTTAAACATTGCTTTGCCCTCATCCATGACCACCGAATAAACCCAGGACAATATTGTCACATTTCCATTAATTTGAATCACCTATAAAGTCAGGGGTTAAGATTTACTCCTGGGAAATGTGCTCTTGCCTAGTCCTGAGTAAAAACAAAAATGCGTAACTGTATATATCCTAACACTGCTTAAGCTGCCAATACATCTGAGGCACATTTTTACAAGCATTTTACAGGCAATGTTCTACTGATCCTATTTACGTCCTTTGCTGGTAGTGCCCTTATTATAGTCTCAGCGTGTGTGTTCTTGCTGTGCGCTCTTTCTCAAACTACTTGGGCCGATTTTCAAACACATTTGTATCTGTAAGTGTTACTTATAGGCACAAATGATTTCTTTTATGAAAGCGAATCCAGGTGTGATATTTGCACTCAAGATATTTGCAGATGCATGATATAGTGGCAAAGGGAAGTAATGTGATGCTTGTGTCAATTCTGCTACTGAGGGTAGCGGATAACATAACATAACATAACATAACAAAACATTTGTAAAGCGCGCTACATACCCGTGAGGGTCTCAAGGCGCTGTGGGGGGGCTGCTACTGATCGAAGAGCGAGGTCTTGAGAAGTCTTCTAAAGGTCGTCAGGTCCTGGGTCTGTCGTAGGTTGGTGGGGAGAGTGTTCCAGGTCATGGCGGCGAGGTGGGAGAAGGATCGGCCACCGGCCGTGGTTTTCCGGATGCGAGGAACTGTGGCGAGGTCGAGGTTGGCGGAGCGGAGGCTGCGGGTGGGGGTGTAGAAGCTGGGATGGTCATTGAGGTATACCGGTCCGGTGTTGTGGAGGGCCATGTGTGCGTGGATGAGGAGCTTGAAGGAGATCCTCTTGTCGATGGGGAGCCAGTGCAGGTCTCTCAGGAGGGGTGTGATGTGGCTGCATCGTGGGACGTCGATGACCAGTCGTGCCACGGCGTTCTGGATGCATTGTAGCCGTCTCCGGAGCTTGGTTGTTGTACCTGCGTAGACGGCGTTCCTGTAGTCCCGTCTGCTTGTGACGAGTGCATGGGTGACGGTCTTTCTCGTGTCGGAGGGGATCCATTTGAAGATTCTGCGGAGCATTCGGAGGGTGTTGAAGCAGGACGCGGAGACGGCGTGGACTTGCTTGGTCATGGAGAGGGCGGAGTCGAGGATGATACCCAGGTTGTGTGCGTGTTCTGTGGGTTCTGGGGGTCTTCCTAGCAAAGTGGGCCACCAGGAGTCGTCCCAGGCTGAGGGGGTGGAGCCGAGGATGAGAACCTCTGTCTTGTCTGAGTTCAGCTTCAGTTTGCTCTCCTTCATCCATTCAGCGACGGCCTTCATTCCTCTGTGGAGCTTGTCTTTGGCGGTGTGGGGGTCTTCGGTGATGGATATGATCAGCTGGGTGTTGTCGGCGTAAGAGATGATGTTGAGGTTATGTCGTCGTGCGACATTGGGTGAGCTGTGCCATGTAGATATTGAACAGCGTCGGGCTGAGGGAGGATCCCTGTGGGACGCCGCAGATGATCTTGGTGGTCTTGGAGCGGAAGGGTGGGAGGCGGACGCTCTGGGTTCTGCCGGAGAGGAAGGATGTGGTCCATGCCAGGGCCTTCTCTTGGATTCCGGCGTTGTGGAGGCGTGCTGTTAGGATGCGGTGGCAGACCGTGGTGAAGGCTGCTGATAGGTCCAGAAAGATGAGGGCGGCTGTTTTTCCTTTGTCCACCAGGATCCTGATGTCATCAGTGGCGGCGATGAGGGCGGTCTCAGTGCTGTGGTTGCTGCGGAAGCCGGACTGGGATGGGTCCAGGATGCTGTTGTCTTCGAGGTAGCGGGTCAGCTGTCTGTTGACAATCTTCTCTGTGACTTTCGCTGGGAAGGGGAGCAGGGAGATGGGCCGGAGGTTCTTGAGGTCCTTGGGGTCTGCTTTGGGTTTCTTCAGTAGGGCGTTGATCTCGGCGTGTTGCCAGCTGTCCGGGAAGGTAGCTGTCTCAAAGGAGGTGTTGATGGTTTTCCGGAGATGGGATGCGATGACTGTGCTGGCTTTGTTGAAGACGTTATGTGGGCATGGGTCCGATGGGGAGCCGGAGTGGATGGAGTTCATGGTCTTGATGGTGTCTTCATCGCTGACGTTGGGCCAGGCGGTCAGGCGACTGGTGCGGGTGGAGCTCGCGGGGGTGGTACCGGCGGTGGATGTGGGGGTGTCGGAGTTGAAGCTGTCGTGGATGTCGGTGATCTTGCGGTGAAAGAAGGTGGCCAGTGAATCGCATGTCTTGCGAAGGTGGGATGTCGTTGGTGTTGGAGCTGGGGTTGGAGAGTTCTTTCATGATGCTGAAGAGCTCTTTGGAGTTGTGTGCGTTGTTGTCTAGGTGGTTCTTGAAGGCGGTCCTCTTGGCGGTCCTGATGAGTTGGTGGTGTCTTTGGGTGACGTTGTTGTGGGCTGTGTGGTTGTCTGGAGTTCGGTCGCGAAGCCATCTCTTCTCCAGCTTCCGACAGGTGTGTTTGGAGGTCCGGAGGTCTTCAGTGAACCAAGCGGCTTTCTTGTTGGTGTGATTGGTTGTGGAGGTCTTGAGTGGGGCGAGGGTGTTGGAGCAGTCATTGATCCACTTGTTGAGGTTGATGACGGCGGCGTCGGGGTCGGTGGGGTTGTCGGGTGGACTAAGGGTGAGGGTGATGGTCAGCTGGTCCTTGGTGACCTTGCCCCAGTGGCAGTGTGGCAACTGTTGGTTGCGGTGGTGTGTGGTGGGTTTCCTGAAAGTGAAGTGGACGCATCTGTGGTCTGTCCAGTGGGGTTCGGTGGTGTGGATGAAGGAGACGTGGGGGCTTGCGGAGAAGGTGGGGTCCAGTGTGTGTCTGGCGGCATGGGTGGGTGTCGTCATGAGCTGTTTGAGTCCGAGGTTGGCAAGGTTGTCGATCAGGGCGGTGGTGTTGGTGTCGTTGTTGTTCTCGAGGTGGAAGTTCAGGTCCCCGAGTAGGATGTAGTCCGTGGAGGCGAGTTTGTGGGTGCTGACGAGGTCGGCGATGGTGTCGCTGAAATGTGGTCGTGGTCCGGGTGGTCTGTAGATGAGTGTTCCTCTGAGGGTGGTGTTGGGGTCGGTGTGGATCTGGAAGTGCATGTGCTCGACGGTGGTGAGGGTGTCATCGGTGTTGATAGAGACTCCATTGGTGCGGTCTCTGCGGGAGATCTTGTAGCCCTCAGGGATGGCTATGGCGATGCCGGGTGCCGAGGTGGCGTTCAGCCAGGTCTCTGGCAGGAAGGCAAAGTCCGGGGTGGTTGAGTCTAGGAGGTCCCAGAGTTCGATGGCATGCTTGCGAGCTGAAAGGATGTTGAGGAGGAAGCATCGGAAGTGGTTGGGTTCTCTGGTTGATGGGTTGGCGGGCCGGATGCTGGTGAAGCTGCAGTTCCGGCAGGAGAAGGGCCCTTGGGTGTTCTTCGGGGTGGCCCGGTAGCAGGAGTGATCTGGTCCGACGTTGAGTGCGTGTAGGGTGCTGGAGTCGTAGTGCAGTCTGGTGTTGCGGCGGCCTCAGGGTCCAGGGGTTCTGGCGCTGGGCGCCGTCCAGGCGCGGACGGGCGCATACGGGCTTGCCTTTGGCGCGCCCGCTGCGCATCCAGGTGACGGTTGACATAAAAGGAGAGGATGGAGGGAGGAGCAGCTGGGAGCGGGGCGGTGAGGGAGCGTGGCCGCGGGCGAAGTGGCGGGAACAGAGGACACAGAAGGCAATAGGGGAGGGGGGGCTGGAGGGAAATAACAGCGGGAAAAACACAGGCGCAGGAGGGGATACAAGCAGTCCGAACAGCAGCGGTCAGAAAGGGCAAGTACACATATCAGCGGTAAAAAAGGGAACCAGCAACTTGAAAAAAACAGACCACAGAGGCGTGGAGCGAGGCACAAGGGTCTTGAACCATAGGAGCAGCAGCAGCGGACGGGTGAGCGCTCACAGGGTGCTGTGGGCATAAGGGGAGCGATCCGGTCCCTGGAGCAGGGTCGGAGGTCATTGAGGATTGGAGGCTTAGAAGGTTTGCCAACATTCATAGAAGCCCAAAAAGTGTAGGGCCATGTTATCAAGAAAGGGTGATACATTATCGCCACTTTTATCGGCAGAAAACTGCCGCTAACATGGAGATAAAGAGCTTGATAATATGTCCTGGAGAATTCCTATAGAAGCCCATGTACTGGTCGAACATGGGCTTCTATTGGGATTCTCAAGGGCATATTATCAAGCCCATTATCGCCGCTTTAGCGGCAGTTGTCAGCCGGTAAAAGCGGCGATAATGTATCGCCCTTTCTTGATAATATGGCTCATAGTATTTAACCACTTGCCTCTAACATATTCCAATCCTAGAAATTTTCAGATGTTTACTCCTGTCAAAGAAAGGTGTAATCATGTTCCCTTTTTTACCGTAACAGACGTATCATTGGAGGGATTCAGGGAAAGTTGTTTCTCCATGAGTAAAGCTATTGTTCCTGATGTGAAAACGAAATACCCAATAAAACTTATGCGTAGGCTCCCTTAGGTGGCAAAGCTACTCTGCATACAACTGCAAATCCAAAAAACCCTTTGCATGAATGCAATTAGGATTTCTCGGTGGTTTTGCAGGTGTAATCATGACAATATGTAACTGTTGCAGGTGTCTGGGAGTTCTCTGTGAAATCTTTGTGAATTCCTAACTATTGAAAATTTACACTTGTTGCGAGGAAGTATACTTGCAAGTGTAGTTTTCAGAATTTTACTGTAAATCGGGCGAAAAGTGCTTAAACTGATAGGGGCAACCCTATGGACTGAAGTAGGCTCCACTTCCTGTGAGTTATGAGTTGTGAGTTAAGAGCTCTCAGGACAGCTGCTTGAAACGGTATACAACCTTTACAACGAAACTTTTACAACGAACTACCATTACAACGCAACTTTTACAACGCAAACTATTACAACGCATTGCTCTGGGGGGCGCTCTAGGATAGGGAATAGGTTAATTTACTATCCAATAACCTTCCCTAGTGTCCACGGGGACTGGAGTTGGAATAGTAAATTAAACTATTCACTATCCAACACCCAAAAGCGCTATGCGTTGTAATGGTATGCGATGTAAAAACCGCGTTGTAAAGGTATGCGTGGTAAAAGTATGCGTTGTAACGTCATACATCCGCTTGAAACGGTTTCACAAATTAGAAAGAAGAATAGGATCTGTTCCAAAATTCATAAGATTGTATCAGAGACAGTACTGGTGTAGAATATACATGTGGGAGCCTCGTGTCAAATCAGCAGTGTTTGTTTTGGATCAGGATAGTATGCGCATAATGTGACATTCACTCCTCCCCATTTCTGACATTTTTTCCCCCCGCCATGCCCAACAAGTCCCAGAGCCGGAGCATGTTGTCCAAGGCGTAGCCTTTTCATTCACATCAAACCAGGTAATTCATCACAGTCCAATAAGAGAAAACCAACCTGTTTGGATATACAAAATTACTCACAGCATCATGTTTTAGCTGCATCAACCTATCAAGTCGCGGGAGTGCCCGTTCAAGACCTAACCAATGCCAGGCTCTTTTTGGGGAAATATAAAGTACAACATCAAGACAAAACATTGACAAAACTTATTTCCTATCATGCCTTTCAGATGCCTATGATATCAATGCAACAATGTTTGTTCTTTGTGGAAAAGTTTGAACGTTCGAACGGCAACCAAGTGTATTATATTTTCCACTGCTTCATCTACAAATTAAAAAACCCACCAATCACGTTTAGGTTTTTCTTTATTTAAAGGGAAAATGTGTGACGCTTCCTGAACGTTCTTCAAGGTACATTACCTTTCCAGCTATGTCTGTCTGTCAAGCTAAAGTGCAGGGGAGAACAGGACTAGGTGTAGCCTATTGCTGACTCCACCCCGAAGGCTAGTGAAACACATCGCACATCATTGTATTGACGAGAACAACCTTTAAGTTGCAGCCCTAAGTGTCTGTGAGCAATGACGGGCAATGCATGGAAGCTGCAGTGTTTTAGATTCTACATCTGTCCCTCTGGCTGCTGGGGTATCTGCATGCTCCTGTGCCAGAGACTGTCCCTACTGTTTGGGTAGACATTAGGCAGACATTGTGGAGGCACCTCCCTTGAGGTTTTGCCTCGTGCCAATGATGTATACATACCATTAGTTTGCTCTTTTAAGTCTTTCCTCTCTGACCTCAACTATATACAGGCCTGCAACAGACCCACCCACTGCAAGGGCGGCACCCTTGACCTCATCATAGCTAGAGATCACATCATTCAACTGGATGACATAGAACCATGTGACTGGTCGTATCATCACCAAATCTCCGTTCACATTCAGGAAAAAGTATTGCTTAGACAAGGACAACCGCACTTGTAATCTGAGAGACATCAACATCTCTAACCTATCCAACTTGTGCAAGAATCTTCTGGAACCTCCCACTAACATGAATAATTTGGAAGAGTTGACAGATGATTACTTCAACGCCATGTCAAATATTCTCGACTCTGCAGCTCTGAAGCAACTCAAAAGGATTCCTTGCAAACAATCCAAACCTTGGTTAAATGGTGGCCTTAATGATGAACGTTGCAAACTCAGGCTCTTTGAGAGATGTTGGAGAAAGGCCCCCTCCACCTCTAATCTCAATCAGTTAATGAAGATGAGAAGCGCTTATAGCAAACTCATTTGCTTTGCTAAATCAGTTAATTTCAGAGTTCAGCTTGGCAACGCAAAAATCTGTCCCAAGAAACTGTTTGATATCATCAAACAACAGGCTAATCTGATTCCTCCAATCAACTCAGCTGGACCCAGTGCATCTTGTCGCTCTTTGAAAGTAGTTGATGCTGAAACTGCTCGGCCCATCTAGGTTTCCTCAGCAATAACCTCTATCACCTTTGCCAGACATTTTCCCTCGCTCCATGAAGTTATGCTTGACAATTATTTTCACTTTGTGTTTGAAATATGTGCTGGGCAATGCTGCTGGGGTATCTGCATGCTCCTGTGCCAGAGACTGTCCCTACTGTTTGGGTAGACATTAGGCAGACATTGTGGAGGCACCTCCCTTGAGGTTTTGCCTCGTGCCAATGATGTATACATACCATTAGTTTGCTCTTTTAAGTCTTTCCTCTCTGACCTCAACTATATACAGGCCTGCAACAGAGCCACCCACTGCAAGGGCGGCACCCTTGACCTCATCATAGCTAGAGATCACATCATTCAACTGGATGACATAGAACCATGTGACTGGTCGGATCATCACCAAATCTCCGTTCACATTCAGGAAAAAGTATTGCTTAGACAAGGACAACCGCACTTGTAATCTGAGAGACATCAACATCTCTAACCTATCCAACTTGTGCAAGAATCTTCTGGAACCTCCCACTAACATGAATAATTTGGAAGAGTTGACAGATGATTACTTCAACGCCATGTCAAATATTCTCGACTCTGCAGCTCTGAAGCAACTCAAAAGGATTCCTTGCAAACAATCCAAACCTTGGTTAAATGGTGGCCTTAATGATGAACGTTGCAAACTCAGGCTCTTTGAGAGATGTTGGAGAAAGGCCCCCTCCACCTCTAATCTCAATCAGTTAATGAAGATGAGAAGCGCTTATAGCAAACTCATTTGCTTTGCTAAATCAGTTAATTTCAGAGTTCAGCTTGGCAACGCAAAAATCTGTCCCAAGAAACTGTTTGATATCATCAAACAACAGGCTAATCTGATTCCTCCAATCAACTCAGCTGGACCCAGTGCATCTTGTCGCTCTTTGAAAGTAGTTGATGCTGAAACTGCTCTGCCCATCTAGGTTTCCTCAGCAATAACCTCTATCACCTTTGCCAGACATTTTCCCTCGCTCCATGAAGTTATGCTTGACAATTATTTTCACTTTGTGTTTGAAATATGTGCTGGACAATAATTATTGCTTGGGATTTAAACTGTATGTCGTCGCTCTCTGGAAGTAGTTTGATGATGAAACTGTATGGCCCATCCAGCTGGGCATCTACATGTTGTTCACTTGCTACCTCTTCCTCCCCTAGCACCCACATTTATTCTTATGCCTCAGGTTCTTCTCATGCTGCTTTATTGTATTGTACTTACACTGTTTCTTCATGATAACCTGATTAACTTTCTTCGATATAGGATTGGGTTTTCTGGTCCTGTCCTACATTGGTTCTCCTCTTTCCTGCATAACCAAACACAAAGAATCAAAGTCAAAAAATCTTTGGCTGCCAGCACCGCAGTCTCAATTGGGGTGTCTCAAGGATCTGCACTCTCGCCCACGCTCTCCAACCTATTCATGGAGCCTCTAACTACCATTCTGAATGGTTCAAACATTCAGTACCACATGTACGCAGATGACAATCAACTGTATCTGAAGATCTCTTCTCCAGACAACATTAAAACTCAGAATGGAGCGCTTACAAAAAACTCAACAATGCCTAACTCATATTCCTCTGTTACTTAACTCCCTCAAAACAGAATTTCTGCTGGTTACCCCCCGCAACCACGAGGCCCCCACGCAAAACGGATCAAACAAATCTCTACACTCAACTGCACCCCACATATAGTGGACTCTGCATGCTCTTTAGGTGTCACCCTAGACACGTTTGTAAATATGCAAGGCCACATCAGTGCCACCGTTAAGAGTGCCAATCATCGGGGGCGTGGCTAGCAGCCGAGCATGGCGGCAGCCTAGAAGACCAGCTCCGGGAGAGGAACGGCCTCTCCGACAATCCGTAACATAATCCGTGGCTCAACCTGACCTCGGACGGAGGGACCGAAGGCCTAGGACCGGGCGGTGCTGGCGGCTAGAACCCAGGTGTAAATCGGAGGCCGGACGGTAAAGATACAGCCGAGTGTTGGCGCGGCCTAGACGTGGGCCAGAATCCGGGGAGTCCAGTGGTCGGAGGTGCCGACCGGAAGTGTTACCTTGCCGGCAGGGGCGGACCGGAAGTGGCCGGAGACCAGGGAGCGGCATCGGGAGTGGCCCGCCGGACTACACCACTGACCCCAGATGAGGCGGAGGACCGATCCGGAGGTCACAGCACTGCCGACGATGTGACAGCGGAGGTAAACGCCACCGGCGTGCTGTGTGAGAGCCGAGTCCGGCGGGGAGGTGAGGCGCCGACACTGGGACACGGCGGAGCGGGAAAGTGATCCGCAGGAACAGCGGACGGCCCGGCAGGCTCTCCTCCTCCCCTTTCACGCCGGAACGGACTAAAAACCGAACATGGGTGGTGGCACCTGGAGGCCGTAAACCGGGCACGGGCCGGGGGGACAGTGGTGTACAGCACGGGTGCTGGAGGGCCAGACGGGAGACCAGGCCAGTAGTTGTGTGACCCCATGCACCGGGAGCTTTGGTAACACATCGGGCCACACTGCACTGACAATAAAATGAGGCCGTAAAGTCGCCGAGGGGCGCACTTGTCCCAAACGTAGGCAGGGAGCCACTCGCTGCGGATCGAGAGCGCAGCCCTGCTCCACACAGCACCGAGGATTGCCTTTACCGGGGCAGCTGCGACCCTGCGCTGCGGGGAGTGAGATAGTTGTGTGGCCAGAGGGGACTAATCACCGCGTTGGACATATGCGCTGAGGCTGCAGCTCCATAGAGGTCCGGAATAAATCGGATAAAGACCTTGACCCAGATTGAACTGGCTGACTGACCAAAGCACTACAGGGGCTGAGCTGGGACACAGGTTGGACCGAAACCGTGGCTGTCACCCCCCCCCCCCCCCCCTGGTCCGCCCCTCCTGAAAGCCAATTGTGCTGGCCACCAGTGGAGCATTGGCAGAAGATCATGGCGGGAAGGGGCTCCAAAGGCGGCGCGACACAAACACGTATCGAACGATACACCTGCGATAAAACTGCGTCCCCTCCAGCGGAAGGAAGGCAAAACTCCACAAAAACGGTTGACGGCGTGGGGACCAAAAAAGCGACATTGGATGACGTGATGCGAGCGCTAACGCAGGTGCAGAACACGGTGGGCTCCATCTCTACCGGAATAACTCTCATTAGAGCAGATCTCCACAAAATGACCGAAAAGGTGGGATCGCTGGAACTGGTCACGAAATCACTGGTGGAAGATGTATCGGAGCTCCAGACGGCGATGGAGAAAGTGGCGGCGGAGAATAAAATGCTAAAGGAAAAGCTGGATGACCAGGAAGGGCGCTCTAGAAAGAATAATGTAAGAATTCTTGGAGTTCCTTAATCGGAAGGTACTAGAGCAACTGATCTCTTTGTGGAAGACGTCATTAAGTCGCAACTCCAACCTAAGGAACTGTCGGCATTCTTCTCAGTCGAAAGGGCACACAGAGTGCCAGGCGGCCAGCCAAAACCAGGGGCGCCTCCAAGACCTATCCTGGCAAGACTGTTCAATTTCCGGGATAGGGATGCCATCCTACAAGAGGCGCGGGTATCGCCCCCGGTGAAGATTCAGAACTTCACACTGGCCTTTTTCCCGGACTACACGGCGGAGGTGGCCCGAAAACGGAAGACGTTTCTGGACATAAAAAAGGAACTGCGGAAAAGAGAGCTCCAATACTCCATGCTATTCCCGGCTAAACTACGAGTGGTGGCGGAAAACAGGACATGGTTTTTTGACAATCCGGAAATAGCCCGGGACTGGTTGGACGGCTGGCGACCAACCTCCCAACCCCGCCGCACAGGACGGACTAACAAAAACCAGCGTATAGGAGACCGTGAGGACGTCCGAAAGGAGGGGCCGGTAGAAGAGAGAAGCTCATCAATGAGAGACAATGTTAGTGGAGATCTGGAGGTGGAGGATTAACACTCCGGCAGGTACAAGACTTTAATTGATAATGGGACTGCCGCGTGGGCTGCCATGGACACTGGGCTGAGGACCTCCATAGAGGGTAAGAGGGGTCGCTGACTCCGGAGTACTCTTCACCCCCAACGAGCAAGTAACTCTGTGTTTCTATTTGGGTGGGGTTAGGCACTCTGCTAAATTGGGGTGGCGGGCAGTTCAAAGTCTGTGTAGCAGGGGAGCAGGGAGGGGGGAATTTGGGGGATGGGGGGGAGACAATGTTTAATTGTTTGAAATGTTTGACTCTAAAGATTGCACGAAGAACCACAACGAGCACAGTAAGCTGGAGTATGCACGCCGGACAAGCCGGAGTCAAACCCGAAGACAGCAGACCTGTCATTGCTGACGACTGAAGGCGTCCATGGGGGTGGGTGTAGGCCAGGAACACAGACACCACACCCTACGGGAACCATGTCCATTTTTACAGGCACACAATGGCACACATGGCACAGTCTGATATCGTAGAAGGTAGTCCTGACACTGGGCCGGTGCCGCCGTTGCAGTTGATATCATGGAATGTCAGGGGACTAGGGGACAAGATAAAGAGAGAGTTTGTGCTCCAGAGTATTAGGAGACTGAATCACGATCTGATCCTCCTTCAGGAAACGCATCTAGTGTGTACAGCTAGCAAGGCTCTGGATAGACGAGGTTACCGCATGATAACACACTCAGACTTCACTTCAGGGTCCAGAGGAACAGGCATTTTAATGAAAAGAGCATCCCGATTCATACTGCAGACTACCAAGACTGATAGTCACGGCCGCTTTGCAGCGGCATGTGGGCAGTGGGAAGGAAAGTCCCTCAACGTAGTGTCAGTATATATTCCACCGGCACTGCATGCGACTGCGCTTCCGGACCTAGGAAGGTTCCTGTTGGAGCTCCCGGAGGGAGACCTAGTAGTGGGAGGGGACTTCAACGCGGTGGCCCATAATACACGGGATAGGTTCCTGGTTCGGGCACAGACGCCTGGCCCGTCCCGCTTCAGTGAGTTTATAGAGGCACAGGGACTAATAGATGTGTGGCGGCGCCTACATCCTGATGATCAGCAATACTCTTACTACTCGGCAACCCACAACTGCCTGTCCCGTATTGACTACTTCCTTACGATGCAAAGATAAGGCCCCGGGGTATCTCAGATCACTCCCCCTTGACACTATCATGCTCTGCAATAGCCCGTAGAAGAGTTTACCCAATTTACCCGGGGTATCTTAAGGTGCCCCACGTCCGTAAAGAACTAAAAAAAGCAACCAGATACTACTTTGCGAAGAATACTGACTCGGTGACGTCCCCAATGACCTTATGGGAGGCGTACAAAACAGTGTTTCGAGGGCAAGCGATTGCGACAATAGCAGGGCACAAACGTATGCAAAGACAGGAACTGCTAGATTTGGAACTGAAACTAGAAGAAGCAAACGCAGACCATATGGCACACCGATCAGAGGATACACCTCACTCACTCCACCTTTGCCAACAGTTGCATGATGACCTCCTTAAGCGACGGACAGTAGAAAACATAGAGACGACAGCGCAAAGGGTCTATGATATAGGGGACAAAGCCAGTAAATTATTGGCATGGTTTGATAAAAAAAGAGAGGGCTGTAGACACATATTACAACTGAAGGACTCGGAGGGGATATCACATTCGCGTCCCTCTGAGATTGTAGAAATCTTAGCTGACCACTTCCAAGACGTTTATACCCCAAGAGTACAATTCACAGCGGAAGCGGCAATGTCAGCGCTTCGGGATGCACAGATCGTGACTCTACCACCGGAGGCGGTGGATGAACTGGAGGCAGACTTGACGGTGGACGAGATACAGACGGCAATTAACGCGCTGCACACTGGCAAAGCACTGGGCCCCAACGGGATCCCGATTGAGTGGCTCCAGACTATGACAGACGCCCTGAGTTCACCTCTGCTGGCCATGTTCGTGGAGTGTCGGGAGGGGGGGACTCTGCCCCTGGATCAGCGGATGGCGACCATAGTGGCCATCCCGAAACCAGGTAAACCACCCACAGACTGTGCGTCATACCGCCCAATTTCACTGCTTAACGCCGAAGCAAAAATGTTGGCGAAATTGTTAGCAAGCAGATTGACTCCGCACCTACCACACCTAATTCACCCGGACCAGTCGGGCTTCATGCCACATAGGAGCACGGCATTGAACCTCCGACGTGTGCACGGAGCAATGGCGCGAGCCCCCCTGCTGACGGAACCGTCTGCCATACTATCATTGGATGCCAGAATGGCGTTTGACATGGTGGAATGGCAGTACCTGTTCGCAGTGTTAACCCGTATGGGCTTTGGCCCCAAATTTATTTCCTGGATTACACTCTTATACACGAATCCTGTTGCGCATGTAGTGACCAATGGCCGCATCTCCCGAAAAAATCCCTTTGGCTAGGGGGACACGACAAGGATGCCCACTCTCCCCCCTACTATTCGCGCTGGTCCTGGAACCACTGGCTACTGTTATTAGGACTACCCCGTTATTAAAAGGGTTGCAATGGGGAGACGTCTGGGAAGATAGAGTTTCCCTGTATGCCGACGACATGCTGATCTATCTCTCCGACCCAGAGGCAGGCATTCCGAAGTTGCTGGCACTATGTGACGCACATGGTCTAAACTCCGGATATACAATCAACTGGACAAAATCAGTCATTTATGTATTGAAAGGTCCTGTACCAAATCTCCCTGACAGCTGCCCATTGGCAATAGCCGACACCTCATTTAAGTATCTGGGTATACACGTCACTCGTGACGCAGCTGTGTTTTATGATCAGAACTTACTGCCGCCACTCGCTCGCCTAAGGGCGGACGTGAGACACCGGAAAGCTCTACCGCTGACGCTGTTGGGACGAGCGGCGTTATTTAAAATGATGGCGTTACCACGCCTCCTATATGTATTGGAGAATACTCCAGTCTTGATACCGCCTTCCTATTTCCGGAGAGTAACAGCGGTGGTGACAGATCTGTTATGGGGAGAACGCCCGCCCAGAATAGCGCATGTCAAACTCAACCGAGGGTGGTACGACGGGGGGATAGCTTTGCCGAATATGCAGCTGTATTATTGGGTGTCGCAGCTTAAAGTCATTAATCAGTGGATACACGCCCCGCAGGATGACCCGGCATATTTAGCGGATAGAACACAATTGGGTACGCACAACTTGCTGGCCCCATTGTACAATCAGGGACTCACGACGAAACTGATTGGCCCGACCAAGCACACCGTGCTACTCTGGCATAAGGCGCAGTCGCGACTTAAATGGAAAGGGGTCATAACCGGGCTTACACCGTTGTGGGACACTAAACAACTAGGCTGTCTTAGATCCAGCAAGGGATTTACCCAATGGGATAACATTGGAATCTCGACAGTAGGAGACTTGTGGTCCGGTACTGGGATGGTCCCTTTCTCACACCTGCAGCAGCAATACGCATTAGACCCCACTGAAACCTACCGATACATGCAAATACGACATGCTTTACTGGCAGCCATTGAGCCGGGGTCGAAAGTCCCGGACTCTTCGCCGCTGGAGGACCGCCTGCTCACGGACTTCATGCAGACAGGCGCCACCTCGCTCACCTATCGTAAACTACTGAATAATCTGCCGGACCCTTTGCTTAAATTAAAAGAGAAATGGGAAACTGAGCTAGGAGCCATGGATGAGACAGACTGGAACGCCGCACTGGCGTCACCACGAGAGGCGG
The DNA here is from genome assembly GCF_964261635.1 of Lissotriton helveticus. Classification (NCBI taxonomy): domain Eukaryota; kingdom Metazoa; phylum Chordata; class Amphibia; order Caudata; family Salamandridae; genus Lissotriton; species Lissotriton helveticus. Next base: position 976,797,960 of record NC_136072.1, on the reverse strand, counting down.
GTGTCTCGGCTCGGTTCAGACTGATACAATTCAAGATACTACACAGGGTATACTACACCAGAACCACCTTACATAAAATGCACAGGGCAGAAAACCCGTACTGTCTCAGAGGATGTGGAGAGGAGGGGACACTGCTGCACACGCTTTGGGAGTGTCCGGCTATCTCGGGGTATTGGAGACAAGTAATGCGCACCATCTCCCAAACTCTTGAGATCTCACTGGTGCCGGACCCGCGTGTATGTCTATTGAATGTATGGGAGCAGACTGACCTGACGCATCGGAAGCGGCAATGGGTTACGATCGGGACCATGGTGGCAAAGCGAGGCATTGCACAGAGATGGGGAGTGGCGGAAACACCTACATTAGCGTTATGGTGCAGGACGATGGACAGACTCATGTTGATTGAGCGTGCAGTCTATAAAATGAGAGCTAACCCTCGCAAATGGAACATGGTCTGGCAATCGTGGAACAGATACAGAGGGGACCTGTACGAACCACTTCCTGAAGAGGAGGTAGGTAGTTCAGGGGATGAGGGAGAGATGGATGATTGAGATACTAAGAGGCAGGGAGGCAGATTGGGAACCAAGCACTAGAGGTACTGCATGGCCTGGGATTGGTAGGGGATGGGACAACAGCCCGGACATCTTGAACCGGCTAGTGACATTGCAGATACGTTGTAATGGTTATAAGTGACTATCTGATCTTACTGAGTCTACAGTTTTGTTAGAATAATTAAAAAAGTAAGACGATGCGTATTAACCAATTATTCTTTGAATGCCTTATGTACTGCGCTAGCATTTGCTGCCGGACCGGAAGGTTGTCGGCTGAATAGCTGTGTAACACTGTCGATATGATGGTGACTAATAGACGACAAACCTTCGCTGTAATGAACAATGTACTGTATTATTGGCAACTGTAAATAAAGTCTTACACCAAAAAAAAAAAAATGCCAATCATCAGCTCAACACTCTTCGGAAAATCAAACCCTTCCTACCTCCCGAGGATCTCCAGTCAGCAGTCCAGTCCTTAGTTATCTCACGAGTAGAATACGGTTTGGTGACCATAGCAGGGCTTCCTAAATCTAGGTTAGTGCCACTAAGAGCTACTCTAAATACCTCGGCCAGACTTCTCACAGGCGCCAGAAAGCATGATCATATTACACCTGACTTAATCCAGCTTAATTGGCTTCCCATTGAAGCAAGGATCCGTTTCAAGATATCCTGCCTGACACATAAAGCTATACCCTTCAATAGCCCCGTCTACTTGCCAAAAAAACTCAAGCTCTCCGGATCCAGGCAAAACCTAAAAAGCTCCAAAACCCTACTACTGAAACCACCGAAGTTCAACAAAAAAAGAACTTACAATTGCACCTTCTGAGGGCTGGCTCCAAGAATTTGGAATACCCTCCCTGCGGAGATCAGAGACAACCCCTCGACTGCTTTATTCCAAAAACAGGTCAAATGGCTACTGTGGGAAGAACTTCATCAGCAATAGCCTCTTTGTCATCTGCTAGATACTTCCCTTTTGTCCTTGACAATTATTTTTACGTTATGGGTCGAAATATATTCTTGACAATTATTTTCACTTTGCGTTTGAAATATTAGCGGGACAATCTTTTTTACTTGAGGCTTAAATTGTATCTTGTCGCTCTTTGAAAGTAGTTTGATGCTGAAACTGCTCTGCCCATCTAGGTTTCCTCAGCAATAACCTCTATCACCTTTGCCAGACACTTCCCCTCGCTCCATGAAGTTATGCTTGACAATTATTTTCACTTTGTGTTTGAAATATGTGCTGGACAATAATTATTGCTTGGGATTTAAACTGTATGCCGTCGCTCTCTGGAAGGAGTTTGATAATGAAACTGTATGGCCCATCCAGCTGGACATCTACATGTTGTTCACTTGCTACCTCTTCCTCCCCTAGCACCCACATTTATTCGTATGCCTCAGGTTCTTCTCATGCTGCTTTATTGTATTGTACTTATACTGTTTCTTCACCTCAACATCAGTTTTCTCTTTGTACAGCGCTCTGATAGCCATCTGGGTCTTGTTCGCTCTTTATAAAAAATTTCAAATAAATAAATAAATAATACCTCATATGAGTGTCCTGAGTACACCTCTCAACAAACAAACACACACACACACACACTCTCACACACACACTGACATATGCTAATATGACAGTCAAAGGTCTGAGGGATTCATCAGCTCTACCTAAAAGGCCTGTTTGCTAGTTAGCAGATGACCTCCTCGTTTCCAGAAGCAGTGCCACTATGTGCTCTGGTCCTGGAGGCTGCTATGGCTCATGTTGGTGCATGGACAAGTCCGGTGCTTGAATATGTCTGCATTCTCAATGAAAAACTTAAGAGTCATTGAGTCAATTTAAATTCATCAAGCTTAGTTTTGGATCTTCCTTGCAGTGCTTCAGGTAAAAAAAAGTCTCACCCTAAACCTTTCTCCATGTCCATGTTCTGTATTGAGCAAGCTGATTTGCTAACCCCATCTGCTTCCAATAGCAGCTTGTAAGAGCTTTTCCTTCGAGAACCATGAGCTAAAGAGTTACCTGCGCAGATCCAACCGAGTGATCCAAGGATCACTCTTTCTCATCCTGCTGTGGCCAACTCAGCCGTACATGAAATTAGCTCAACAGTTCCTTTCAGAACAAGGTAACTAATTACAATGAGTTCAACCTCTTTTCACAACTCATAATTATCCTGATATGCCCTGACGTGCCACTTAACCACTTTAAAACAATCGTTAAAGATACTTATGAAAATGTGTGGCTATTTGTAGCTTGTTCTTTACTTTAATGGTTCTCATACCATAGAATTTTAAAAACCCCTATTCTTTTACCATAACTAAGAATGTGGTGTCTTTCCGTCTCGTTGTTCCTGTTTTACTGAACTAATGGTTTACAGTTTATACATTTTTACTACTTTGACTGTAATTGCATATGTGCCAAGTTAAGCACTTGGGCCTGGTCAAGTGACCAAGAGAGTAATTAAAAGATAATAGATTTGTGATCCACCTTTGATTGTTAGCAGCTGGACTTGTGTCTCATGTAAGCCTCCCAAATTTCCTCTACTAGTATCCTGCCTCTGCCATCATCAAAAATCCAGAGAATAAACACAGAGTCCTAATAGTATTTTATTTTAGGGAAGATTTATTTCAGCTGTAAACTATCAATTGGCCGACTCCTCTGTCCCACTAACTTTTTATTCACATCATTTGTACTTCTTATATTGGTCTATTGCTTTTATATGCTGGCTCGCTCACTAGAAGGCGTGTTTGTTTGTATTGTTAGCATGCATTGCTTTCAATAGGGTTCTGATTGCAGGTTCCCCAATTTTTTCACGCAGCATGTTTTCTGGACAGGTGGAGCGATATGTTTTATGAATCTTCAATGTTGTAATTTTGCATTGGTTCTGAAAGATTATACTTTAGCATATGCTGTCCGTATGTGTGCATCTTTATGCCTCTGAATTCACATCCTTTAAAAATGTGCATGGTTAGCGGGTGATTTATAATCGATTCTATCCATACACAGGCTCCGTTTTATGCCTGAATCTTTGGAAGACATATATTGAGCGCTGGCAGTTGTATCTCAAAAGTCACGTGCTCATTGATGCATCAGAGAAGATATGCTTCTTGATTTGAATTCTAAATGTGTGGGAGCTCTTGCATTTTCACTGAGTTCATTCACTTGTCGCATCAGTGGCAGCATTCCCTGTTCTGCAGTAGCACATTATTATATAAAAGTCTGCTTGGGTAATGTACAGAAACGAAATGAATCCTGCTGAGTAGTTGTGGTATCAATTGAATTCGACCTCAATCAATTTTCTGTTACAAACACATATGAACGCAATTTTATTCAGAAACACTTCCTAATAACAGAAAACATGGAAACTTGGATATGTAAAAAGTATGACATTACCTATGTGACCTCAATAAAACTGATTGTTTGTATGTAACATATTTATTTTCTTCATACAAACACCTGTGTACATGTTAAGTACTTCTTCAAAGTTTCAGCTCCTCTAAGACAACTAGTCTTATTAACAAGATACATGTGCCAGGATGGATTGAGGGTATTGGATTTGTACAAAGTTAAAACATGTGGTAGACCACAAATAAATATATGTGCTTGTTCATTCAGAGACTTGCATGGCCAGTTACAGAAACCTCCATACACATATTTTGCACAAGGTGAAGTTGAGTTGTGGGCGTGGGATGACACAATTCCAGGACTTCTTGGGTTCAATAATATATCAAAGTTTTGCTGATTGCCATTGCTTTCTGCAAGTGTCGCTCCTGAGGTTTGTTCGAAATATTTCTATAACTCCTTATAGTAAGAAACTAGGTCAGTTTCTCAGAAAGCCTGATAACGAGGGATTTAACAGTGAGCCTTAACATTTCTGCTTTGTCACACGATTGATTCCTGGTGCCTCCAACAGACTATCATCCCTGCAAGAAGAGAAAACTAATTAGGAAGGTGGTAGCACAACCTTGTTGCACTGCTATTTTACAAATAAGTTGAGATCTAAAGCTGTGAGTAAGCGATATTTGTGAACTGGAAATACAGACTAAAGGCTAAGTAACAAAATTACACCAACATTTATTCTGTATTTACAAGCTTTATATTTGTGTGTGTTTTTCAGATGTGATGGCTCTCTGAAACTAAATGTTATCTGTAGAAGCCTTAGCTAGCTTCAAACGGGGGACATAATTTCTATGTCAGCTTGTGGACTTTCGAATATTAGATTGTGTGAAAATGCAATGCTTTAATTTTAGCGATTGGCAAAAGGTGAAATTACAAAAAAGAAGAAAACTATTTGCTACAATACAACATCAACGTGAGAAGTGTGAAGGTGAACCGGCTGTCATTAAATCTGTGAATTAGTGAAGGGTAATAAGACAGACAAAGACTGTGAGTTATAAGCAGCGGCCCCGGCTGCAAAACCTAGTTGGGGGCGGGAAATAAAGAATAATAAAAATATAAACATACCTTTTACGACTACCCCAGATGCTTGGTGACAGCACTTTTTCACATATACCTGTCACTACACCTTGCATTGAATTTTTAAAGCCTGGGGTTTTTGACAATTCGCCTACTATCGATACTGACTGGCTAGAAAAGAGGGCTGATGTATCAAAGGGTTTCACACATGCTTTGTCTGGGGGTAAATGCATATTGGGAAAGAGTCTTATGAAACCATTCATTTTACCTATCAGTGAAAGGTCAAACGTAGCCAAAATATCATAAAGGGTTTTCATATTTCATCCTTCTCTACAGTTTATAAAATAATTAAATAAGTCCTAAAACATACTTCTAAACCCCGCAGACCAAAGACCACAAAACTGAAAAAAGCAAAACGAAGAAGAAACAATATTTTAGTGACATCCCTAAACAACAAAACTCAAGCAGAATAATGTTAGCCCATTCTTTCCTGCTGCTACCTTGTATAACAAAGTCATATTGTATTGGCCACTTCGGGAAGAAATAAAAATGACTCTTTCACTCTCCTTTTCCTTTCGTCGAATGGCATTTAGTTTGTAGTTGTGCAAGTGTTTTTTCAGTGTTTACATGTATACACTGCTGAGGGCTATTTCCCTTTCGGTTGGGTTGAATCTGTTATGATAGGTTTAATTCAGTTGGCCTCAATGCAAAATCAGCATTTCTATCAAATGTTGATAAAAATGCAATTAGTGATCACAATTCTTTTCTGCCAAAATTGCTATTATAGACCTTGCTCACACATGTATACTGGAATAAGCCTATTATCAAAAAGTACCAGCTGCTCTTTCCCTGCTCCTAGACAGTATCTGCCTCTGCAATTAAAATGCAGCCTCCAGTTGGACATTTTGGAGAGGCCGGAATGTCTAACAGTTTGAGAGGAGTGCAAGTAGTTATCCACTCCTGGTGCACCACAGGGAAATAATTTGCCTTAGCAGCTGGGACTTTTCTTCTTCATGTAAGCCGCAGGGAGAAAGAGAAGTCTGCTGGTTTGATTGAGGTGCCTTTGCATTATGCCTGTGAATACATTGGAAGCTTTACAACGCATGCACCCCAGGTCAAATATGTAGTAACTAAGGAATGAATCTGCCCTGAGAATTTTCTCTGAGCAAGTTCTCTTACACTTTAAAAACAAAACTTGTACCCATCACAAGCACTCTGCCTTCTGTGAGTCCTGCTCTCCCACATGGTACCACACCAGTCCTGAAACCTTGGAAGTTGGCCTGAAGGTGCTCTGGGGAACTGCACAGTGACACATCACCTCACAAAAACTCTGCATCAGAACTGCTCGATCCACGATGCAGGATTTCATATCGCAGGCCACAGCCTCCCCAGAACTGTTGTGTGATGCATCCTCAAAGCGTGCCTTCGGATCACAAGGCCCTCATCGACGGCACCCTCAACGAAGGAGGACTCCGCATTGCAAGCTCTGCAACTTATTTGTAACCAGCAGTTGCACAAAGAATCTTTAATACAGGACTTCACATCCCAAGCCCCTAATCAACAGCATGCTCACCGACAATGCAGGACCTCGTATTGCAGCCTTGCAGCTTCCTACAACCATCGCTGTGTGATGCATCTCCACACCAAGACCTTCCATCACCTCGGCAATGCAACATATCCTTGATGCAGAATTTCACAACGCTCTGCAATCAGTTTTAAGGTACTTTTGTTCAATGGGCCTAATGTGGTCCTTGTAGTCAGCCTGCACTCCATCCCAGTCGACCTGAACTTCTGGCTTTGTCCTGATCCGGTTGTGACAAGATAACAACAGTTGGCCCTTTCTGCTTCTAGGCACTATTTTCTTCTAAATCTTTAAAATTTCGTAGCTCGGGTTCTAATGATTAGATATTATCATTTTGGTGGCATCTCATTTGTCCATTTATATATGTTTCTAAATTAGTGTGGGATTTCTCTTGTGTTGTGTTTTCACTTTATTACTATTTGAAGTGTTGCATAAATACTGTATGCATTGCCTCTAAGTTAAGCCTGACTGCTTTGTGCCAAGCTACCAGTGGGTAGCCGGCTAGGACCATGGGGAACTGAGGCTCCCACTGCGCTCCCCAACATGCACACTGAGTGCCTTGGGTGGGAACAGGGCACCCACGGAAATTTAGCCAGGCCCTGGGGGATGGGGCTCCCGGACAAGAATCATTCCAGGAAAGTCATAACTGTAGTGCTCTTATGACCCTTAAAAGGGCAGTGTACCGTGTATATAATATAAACCACACTGTGTTAGAGGTACAGATCTGATGTAATAATATGTGTAGATCTTAGAAGCTGTCTCCAAACAGGCAAAGCAAGCACTAGGATATCTTCTTCTATGTTCTGAGCCTTGAACAGAGTGTACTGATTACATAACGAGAAAGGCTTTCTAAAACATGCAAAATGTGCAGCGTCTTTGCAGAATCATTTTGTGCAAGCTAAGCATGTAAAAACAACATTGCTAAACGATGTCTGCTAAAACGTGTAAAAAATATAAAACTAAAAAGGAGAACCAAAGTAGGTCCAAGAGGGCCTTACAAAAGGTATAATCCTGTTCTGCGTTTTCTCTATATCATTGCTTAATTTTTCTGGGGAAATTCCAAAGGGAAAAAATGTGTTTTGGTACTCACCTTTTTGTGACCCCCACTGCCAAATCATCCCAAACCTTTTCATGCAGGGGTTGAGGTGGATGAACTGTTTTTTGGTTAACGTCTGTGAAGGTTTGTCAAACAGCGCCAAAGTTGATAGCATAAGAAAAAAACTCTCTTCCTATGGAAACTCTGACTCACTACAACTACACTGTGGCTGTAGCCACTGTGAAATATATAGAGGGCCAGATGGAGATGGTTTTTAGCATGCGCAAATGGGTTTAAGACCCATTTGCCCACGCTAAAAACCATGGGCCCATGTACAAATAGTATTTTGCGAGTAGCAAATAAATTGCGACTTGCAAATACTGTTTTGTGACTCTGTATTTGGAAGGGGCATTCCTTCCAAATAGCGACTCCATAGCCATGTACAAATGTTTTGCAACCCCAATCGCGGTTGCAAAACACTTGCAAATTACCACCTACTTCAAGTAGGTGGTAATGCATTCGCAAATGAGAAGGGGTCCCAGGGGGACCCATTCCCCTCTGAAAATGCATGCAAAATTATTTTTTAAGGGCAGGCAGTGGTCCCAGGGACCACTGCCTGCCCTTGAAAAATGAAACGAAAACGTTTCATTTTATTTTTTAAATGCATCCTGTTGTCCTTTAAGGAAAACGGGCTGCATTTAAAAAAAGAGCTGCTTTATTTAAAAGCAGTGCCAGACATGATGGGCTGCTGAGCCCAGCAGGCCACCATCACTGGGAGGGCCAGTCAATCCAAATGGGGTTGTAAAATGCAAGTGGCTCATTAATATTCATGAGCCTCACATTTTGCAACTCCATTGGGAATCGCAAACAGTGTCCAAGACACTGTTGTACATGCAAAATAGCGAGTCGCAAATTGTGAGTCGCTAAAGCCACGCAATTTGCAAGTCACTGTTTGGTAGGTCGCACATCTGGCCCCAATTCACACAAAAAGCAAAGGTTAAAGGTAAATTATAGTTAGGGAAACATTATTTATGTTTGGTATACAAAGCCAGCTTAATTTACACAAACATTAGAAATTCAGAAGTTATAGTTATCTCTTAAAGTTAAGGTTTACACACCAATCACACAATTTGTGATAAAACTAACTTAATGCACACAAACATAACACATTCAAATGTTATAATTATGTGTTAAATTTAGCATTTACACACCATTTTCAGAATACGATGTCATACATATAATTCACATTTATAGTTACGCACCACCTTTAAAATAATATCACTCGCCCACCTCCATGCACAGTCTTATCACCTCACTTCCCACACATTAAGGGGCCGATTAGGATGGCGGTTTTTCCGCATCCTCCGGGCCGGCGGAAGTGTCCGCCGGCCTGGAGGATGCGGAAAAACCGCGGCGGAGACTCCAAAGACCCACCGCCAAATTAGGATGGCTGGTGGGTCTGATAATCTGTCCGCCGCTTTTCCGCCGCGGTCGGAAGGCGACCGCGGCGGAAAAGCACTAACATGTCTGGTGGTGTCTATCAGACACCGCCAGGCATATTAGGATGTCTGAAAATATATGCTTTTCCGCGGCGGCTTTACCGCCGTGGAAAAGCATACGGACCTTCACTTCGGGGGCCCGTTGCGGGCCCCCTGGGTGAAGGTGGGGTGGGGGGTGCACATGGGGGGTACCTATGGTACCCCCCTGCATTTGCGTGCACAATGCAGCAGGCACCGCGCGGTGCCTGCCGCTTTGTGCACGCAAATGCTGTGCATGGATTTTTTACATTGCGGCGGGTGCAGCTTGAAGCTGCACCCGCCGCAATGTTAGAGATAGAGGATGTGACCGCCACCCTGGCGGTCACATCCTAATTTGATCGGAGGGAACGCCGCAGCCCATGCGGACGTTCCCTCCTCCTCAGGGGTTGCGGACGGACTCAAGTCCGTCCGCGATCCTAATCGACCCCTAAGTATGGCTCGTCCCTTCTCAGTGCACTAGCTATACCATTGGAAATAACTTAAGTTATGGCATGTGAAATCATTGCATTAATTAAAACACTTATGACATCTGAAATTATATCATTTGGCAGAACGTAGTGCATGGTACAGTGGCAAGTTATAGTTAATGTACTGTGGGGTGAGGTGACAAGACAGTATACTGAGGTGTGCAAGTGTTATTAGTTTAAAGGATTTCAACTCAAGTGGCAGCAAAATCAACTCGAATGGGCGTGCTCTCTTGCACAAGCATGGTGCTGTACGAACTGCTTTTCACTGCTGCTCACGATACCAGCACTAAATTGCAGCGCAAGCAGTACGAGTAAAATATTTTCCTCCCTTTGGAGCCATTCCGTACAATCTCGCTGAGTTTTTCTGTAATTCCATGGATTGAAGCTCCACAAATTCTACCTACCCCCTATTTAGTGTTACCACTCAGATGGACAACCATCTACTTCTTCTGGGGCCTAACATTTGTGATGTGAATGCAGACTGAAAACAGGCATAACAAATCGTATTGTTTTTGGTAAGGATTTTGTTCTCTCAAAGGGTCAACTAACCTTATTTCCACCTAGTCTAGTAATGCCCCTCGCCATGCTCTGTTTCCTTTGGACATTCTTTGGCTCACTGACATCATACTCCAGACTTTTAACAAAATTAATGAAAGTTGCCTCTGATTATAACATCTGTAGAAGGGATGGATTGTAAATATGGTTGGGTTCATCAAAAACGTACGCATATAATGAAACAACCACAATTAATGAGTGACTCAGTAGAATTTCCCCATTCATTCAGCTTCCAGGTTGTCAGCTAATGTTCTAACTACATCAATAGTAAATATCTTGCTGGAAATAACTACCATGCCTTTGAACTCTGTTGAGACAGAGGTGGACTGCAGAAGTTGGAATGGTGCCCAATTGAAGAGCTTTGCCTTATGCTATCTGACTTTCCTGTAGAAATAATATGGATGTTTTTTGGTTTTCTTGCCAACCCACAATTGTCTTTTGTTTAGTAGCATTTATTTATGTATTTATTTTGAAAGTTTTATATAGCACGAACATGACCACCGAGGGTATTTAAGTAGTTAACGTTTATAGAAAAAACATACACCTTTGGCATGGACATAAGAGTCAGTTTTCATCGGGAATATTCCCTAGCCGCTTGTGCATCTCTTGACATTCTCTCACCCATCTGGCACCTATCCTTGAGAAAATTGCTCTTGCTTTTTTAGTGCTTATTTAGACAAATTAAATTATATGTAAGACGGTTACGTTTTTACCATTAATCTGTTGTGCCTTATCACAGGGTACAGCCATCGAATGGGGATTGTCGAGTTCCGACGCCGGTTCCAGGTCTTGGCGCTACCAGCAATGAAAAAGTATACATCAGCGTATGATGCAACAGATGAGAATAAGGTGGGATACACAAGGTCATTGAAAGGAAATCATTGGAACGATGCAAACTATTCCAAGTCAGATTACCTGGGATAATGGGGAGTTAGCAAGCAGATTTTGTTAATGTTTGTTTTGAAAAATTAGATTCTTAAGACAATTTTTTGATGTAGAGTGTAAAGTGTCAAATAAATTATGACTATCACTGCTTTTTATTTTTTAAATAAAAGTGTAATCTTATGACATTAGGTGAATATTTACCAGCATTAAATCTCAGATATGAAAATATACATAGCAACAATTATTCTTGGATTTCACATGGAACCTGGATAGGCATGGATGGAACCACAGACTGTAGCAGTGTAAAATGTGCATTGGACACATTTATTATTACAGAAAACAATAATTTGTATTTCAATTCAAGAGGCCTAATAGCAGATATTGAGCACTTTGCAGCAGCTTGGGTGCATCATAGAGAGACTCCGAAGTGCTAAAATATCTAGGTATAAAAACCAGTCATCCTTCTTATAGCAGATTTAAAACATCTGTAGGAAAAAGAGGTTACTATCTCGATGATCACTTCCTTGAAATCTTAGTACAAAAATGTCACTATGTAATTAAAGTTAGTTTTATAGTGACATGAACCCCTGTCTGAACCCTACAATTTAAATTACTTCCTAAAAGTACCATTTATTTAATTAATGTGTATTTAAGTCTATTATTCCATAACATAATCCTGCCCCTTATTATAACCCTAGCTCTAAAATTAGTGTACTCAGTCTTGTCACTAGGGGTGAAATCAGTGATGTCATTTGAGATGTCAAAAGTGATGTCATCAGTATTGTCACTGACCATGTCGCATGTGAAGTAATATGTGAGGTCATAAGCAATGCATTGCGGGGGTGTAAGTTATAGTTAGCCCAGGTAATTATAACTTCTGAATTTCAATGTTTTTGTACAGGTAAAATCTGAGTCCTTTAACCTTTGTTTTTTTTCTTTTTAAATATTTTTATTCAACATTTTTTACAACATTTATTCCCCTAAATCCTCCCCCCCCTGCACAGGACATGAAAAAAAGCAAAAAATACAATCAAGTTTCGATTTTCTAGGACATTTCTATATCACAGCTTACAATATTTCGGCCTAGCAAATTATAATGGGTAACCAAGAGCATCGATCAAAACAGCTGGAAAAGAAAAAAACGTGAAGGAGGATCAAATAAACATAGCCCCATGGATACAGCGTAGTTAATATTCCTGATTTACATTACGAACCCACCTGGAAACCCTATGGAAGTTCTGTGTTTCCTGCCACCCTATTCTTCCAGTCTGTTATTGGTTTCCAGATCTGAAGACCATGGGATCTACCCTTCTTCCCTTTTCTGGCATATAGCGCTTTTTCCATGTTGTATATATACAAAAGCCTGGCCAACCATTGCTGCATAGTGGGGGGGGGGGCTTATCTCGCCATGCCGAAGCTATGCATAGACGAAATACGGCCATGGCTACAAACTTAAAGTTCTCCAACTGTGGTTGCTCTCCAGTCCCATCTAATCCCATTAATATTACTTCGGGTGTCATCATTAATTTACAATTCAGCGATCTATCCAGAAACCCTTCGGTTTCTTTTATCAGAGGAACCAGGTTGGGGCATTCACCAAACATGTGCACTATGTCTCCCTCCTGGCTATCACATCTTGGGCATGTTATTCCTTGTGTGCCCCCCCACTGTGCAATTCTGGCTGGGCAGTAGTATAGCTTGTACAGGGTTTTATAGTGCTGGGCTTGCAGTGAAGAAGAGTGGAGAACCTCCTGTCCCATCTGTAATGACTTCTCAAAGATCCCCTCCGTAATCCCTAACGCATCCACCCATTTTGCTTCGAATTTACCCAAGTCATCTCCCCTGTGTGCTATAAGTTCGGCATAGAACCTTTTTATCGTGCAGCCGTGTCCCCCTTTTATTAATTGTAGTATTATATTGTCTCCAAATCCTAAAGGTCCTCCTCTCTTTCCAGCCAATATGCTTCTTGTCTGTAAATACTTAAAAAACGTCCTTGTACTGACCCCAAATTTTCTCTGTATCTCTGAGAATTGGCGCACTCCTTGCGGGCCTATCAAATGCCCCATTCTTTTCACTCCTAACCATCCCCATTCCTTGAAAACAGTATCAGCAAAGATCTCTGGGGGTAATGTGGGGTCGTTCCCTAACCTAGTATATGCATGATATCTACCCAGTCCAAAACTCTTTTTAAACGCCTTCCACATCTTATAAGCTGCCCCCCAGAGTCTTGAATCTGGTCCTCTTAAAGTAGCTCGGTTCAGTGTATCTCAGGAACACATTCTGTGCCTCCTCACCTAGAATCAAACCGAAAATCTCTAACGAGCCGGTGTAAAATTCTACTTCCATCTCCGCCCCACCGATAAGGCCCGTTATTTGCTGCAGCACTGCTGCCCAGTAATAGAGTCTCAGATCCGGTAGTGCCCACTCCCCCTCTCTCTTGGTAATGCCATACATTTTAGTGCCCTTCTTGTTTTACCCTGTGACCAAATAAACCGGTTTATTATGAGCTGTATTCTACTAAACAAAAGTGGGCTAAAAAATAAAGGGATAGTTCTAAATATATATCGAAATTTCGGGAGAAATTCATTTTGATAAAATTTACCCTGCCAACTATGGACATGTGCAGATTATGTACCCTATCCAAATCCCTCTTCGCTTTCGCGATGATAGGAGAAATATTTAAGTCCACCAAATTGCCCAGGTCAGCAGTGATAGTTATTCCTAAGTAAACCCCCTCAGCCACCACCCGTGAATCTGTGCATGTTGCGTATGTATTCTTTATAATTTGTGTCTTAGTTTTATTTAGTGCGTACCCCGCAACCCGCCCAAATTGCTCCGTCTCCTGCTCTATTTTACTGATAGCCTCTGCCGGTGAGGGTGTGATAATCGCGATATCATCTGCATATGCTAGTACCTTAATCGGTCCCATTTTAGTATCTAGCGGCCTAATTCGATCATTTAGCTCCAATTTCTTGATTAATGGGTCTATGTAATGTGCAAAGAGCAGGGGTGAGCACGGGCACCCCTGTCGTGTGCCCAGTGTAATTCTAAATGGGATAGTGCGGTCTGCATTCACCCTTACACACGCCGTTGGTCCTGCATATAATGATTGTATCGATTTTATAAATCCTTCTCCGATTCTCCCTTTCCTTAGCACTGCCCACAGAAACTCCCACGCCCTTCGGTCGAAGGCCTTTTCGGTGTCCAATAACATAGCTGCCATTGGTTTCTCCTCCGCCCCTCGTACGTCAAATAGCGTGATCATCTTTCTGACGTGAAGTGTCGTTCCTCTATGTGGAATAAATCCATGCTGGTTAATACTTACTAGTTGCACTATTACCCTAGCAAGTCTGTTCGCTAATGTTTTAGAGAAGATTTTTAGGTCAGCATTAATCAGTGTAATTGGGCGGTATGGCCCAGGCTCTGCAGGGGGTTTTCCTTTTTTAAGGATTACAACAATATCTGCCCCTGCCCAGCTGGCTGGTATAGAATGCCCTGCCTGTGCCTCCCTAAGTGTCCTGACTAGTTCTAAGAGGAGTGATGCAGAAAACACTTTGTAAAATTCCCCGGGTATCAGGTCCGGCCCGGCAGCCTTGCCGGACGGCAGACTGAGCATAGCCTCCTTAATTTCTTCTGCCTCTAAACAAGTCTCGAGAGAGTCCCTGTCTACCTCCTGTAGGACTGTACTTGGTAGATCTTGCAGGTACCTCTGAATATCGGCAGGATCCCTGTCCTGCTCCTCCTCATAAAGCTTGCTATAAAACTCCCTAAAGGTCTCGAGGATACCTTCCCTATCTGAAACCATATTGCCCCACTATCTCTTATCTCTTTAATTTCACCTTTTGGCATCCTCTGTCTCGTGCGTGTAGCGAGTGTCCGCTCTACCCTTTCACTGTATTCATAACATTGCTCTCTCTTACCATTGTATATTTTGGCTGATTTTATTGCCATACTCTCTTCTGCATCCGCTTTAGCCACCATGGTCTCCATTAGATATTGTTCCAGCTCCCGCCCCTCTGTAATGGCCTGTTCAAGTCTCTGCTCTGCTTTTAACAGGTCGCTGTTTACCTGGTCTACCTTAGCTTTCTCCTTTTTCTGATTGGCTAGGCTAAAGCTCAGTGTTTCACCTCGCACCTCGGCTTTAAAAGTATCCAAATCATTTCCTGAATTAGTGCTCCCTCTGTTGATATCCCAGAAGCCCTTTATCCAAGCGTGCATGTGTGTAATATAGTCTATATCCGTCAGAAGTTCCCTTTCAAATGTCCATGATTTAGCCTGTCTTTTAGGCTCACTATCCGTTATTGTCAATAATAGGGGATTGTGATCAGACAAAATACGTGGTAGCCTTGCTATAGTGAGGGTATTTGAAAGTAACCCTTGTTTTTTCTCAGTGAATTTAAAGATTTTTTAATTCTAACTCAAACTAGAACATCCCTGTTGTTTTTACAGTGAATTTTACTTTTTTTTAAAAATTCTATTTCCTAACTAAACTGTCCCTGTGACCTTTGGTTTTTCAGTAAATTTCAACGTTTTGTTAAAATTGTTATTTCCTAACTGTAACCCGTAACCTTTGAGAATGGGTGTATGAGTGCCTGTATTGGTAGCTGAGTGGGTGTGTGAGTGTCTGTATGGGTCGCTGAGTGGGTGTGTGAGTGGGTTTGTGGGTGTGTGAGTGCCTGTTTTGGGTTGTGAGTGAGTGTGTGAGTGACTGTATGGGTGTGTACATGGCTGTGTAAGTTGGTGTAGGAGTGCCTGTGTGGATCTGTGAGTTGGTACTTGAGTGTCTGAGTGGGTCTGTGAGTCAGTGCTTGAGTGTCTGAATGGGACTGTGAGTGAGTGCATAAGTCTTTTGGGGGTATGTTATTGGGTGTGTGAGTCTCTGAGTGGGGGTGTGAATGTGTGCGCGAGTCTCTAGTCTTTGAGTGGGTGCATGAGTGTCTGAGTAGGTCTGTCAGCGGTTGCAGGAGAGTCTGACTGGATCTGTGAGTGTGTGCATGAATCTTTGCATGGGTCTGTGAGTGGGCACATGCATGTATGAATGCCTCATGCTGCTCAGTCTGCTCATTTCTGATCTCTATTTCGCCACGTTTTGGGTATCAAAGACCTTTATTTTATTTGACCTCTTCCTGCTCCTTACTGATCTCTATTTTGCCTCTTTCTGCCCATTTTTTACCTTTATTTTGCCTCTTTCTGCTCGTTTCTGATCTTTATTTTTCATTTTTCTGCTCCTTGATGACCTATAGTTTGCCTCTTTCTGCTCGTTGCTGATCTTTAGATTGCCTATTTCTTTTCATTACTGACCTTTATTCTGCTTCTTTCTGCTCCCTTCTGACCATTATTTTGCCTCTTTCTTCTGGTTTCTCACCTTCATTTTGCCTCTTTCTCCTCTTTTCCCTGCCGCCATCCCACCTCCTGCAGTAGCCAACATTGCTCTCACAGACAGGGAGCTGCTAAACGTACAGTTCCCTGTCTGTGAGAGCAATAGGTTTAGTCTCTTTCCCTGCCATCTTGACAGCACTTGTCAGAGCTGCTGACGTTGAAACTGGGGAAACAGGTTTGAGTCACTATATCGGCTCAACATCCTGTGATTCTGGGCAAATCACTTACCAAAAAATGAATGTATCCTTGCATAATGTAACTGGTGCTCATGTAAAGTGTTCCAATACCTTGGGTTGTGTTCGCGCTATATTAAACTGGAAGCGAAAAAATATATACTTTCAGTGAAAAAAAAATGCGGTCATAAGCACTGCATAGTGCGCCAAAGACAAGCCCGTCTGCGCCCGTCCTCACCAGCCGGGACCCGGGGCCCAAACCCCTGCCTTTTGCAATAGCGCTAGCTTAAAGTTCTCCTCCATCCAGTTACTTAATCTTCGCACTAACTCCCGTCCTACAAGTGCTTGCCTCGAGGTAGAGGATAACTCCCCCGCCTGTCTGGGCTGCAATTTCACATTTAACACATGCCTTGATGAACCAGGTAAGGCTATTAAGCCTGACACTACAGTCCACCAGCATGTGCAACATGCTATGACACTGAAGCTAACCCTTTTTAATAACTTTTCCTTTTTTAATATTAATTGTCGCTCCCTCCCCAAACATCAGGCAGATAATTTTGATCTCCTATTGGACTTACAACCGGACGCCATATTCCTAACTGAGACATGGCTTAACAGTTGCTCTGGACCTAACTACGCCATCATTAGGAAGGACAGAGAAGCTAGTGTGGGAGGTGGGATCGCTATTATCTTTAAAAATACGTTTTGCTGTAAATTCGAAGAACTATTGATTCCCGATTGTGAAGCTGCTGTTTTTAAACTTACTTTGACTCCGCACTTTACTTTTTCTGGGATGCTGGTGTGTCGCCCCCCAGGCCCTGCTGGCTCATGGGCAACAAACTTTCCTGATTTTGTTTCCTCTCTGCTACTTCATTCAGCCAATTTTTCAATTATAGGTGACCTTAACCTCCATTTGGAGGATTCTAACATTGCCAGCACTCTTGTTTCTGATTTGGCAGCTATGAATATTTTACTCCATAATAGTGGGCCCACACACAAAGCAGGTCATCTTCTTGACCCCATTTTTTCTAACTTATCTCCTCTACACTGTTTAGCTGCCGTTCTGTTGTGCTGGACTGATCACTTCTTAGTAGGATTCAGTCTTGAAACCCCCCGTCTCGCACATGCAAATAGTAACATCATTGTCAAACCCTCTAGGAACTGGAAGAAGCTTGACATTACCAAGTTTAACTCATTGTTGTCCATCAATGCTCCTACCTTCCATAATAATGTTGCCTCCGATCTGGTAGCGCTTCAAGTCTGGATTCAATCAGCCCTTGATACCTGTCTCCCTATCTCTGTCAGGAAGTTTAATAACCACCGCCCCCGCCCCCTGGTTCTCCGACGAACTAAAGAAGGAGAAAACTCAATGTAAAAACTGGGAGCGTCGTTAGCAAAAGAATTATGCATCCGAAGCCAAATTTGCCTACCTTACTAGCAAACGGGCCTACCATTCCCTTTGTAGGGCTGCACGTGCCAACTATGTTTCTACATCTATTATACAGGCCAATAACTGTCCTAAAATCTTATTTAACATGGTCAAGGATTTATCTGGCTCAACTGTTATGCAACCACCTCCCAGCCTTAATGCAATACAATGTGAGGATCTTGCTTAATTCTTTGTAAATAAAGTGAAAACTATTTACTCTACGCTGGCTAGCACAGCCCCTGCTTCCTCTCCCTTACCCACTGCGCCCGCCGATTGTCCTGTCTTGGCGCCCGAAAATCACACTGACCTGACAAATGTGATCACCCTTGACTCCTGGCCACTCTTGGACATGGTAGCACTCACACAACATCTCAGTCGAATTAAATCGGGTCCCCCTGTGATTTACTTCCCATTGCGGTTTGACGACAAATTGACCCACCCTCTCTTAACCACGTTCTTCAATTGCTTAACACATCCCTAACGACTTCCACCGTTCCCTTAGATTGGAAACATGCAATGGTTGTCCCACTGTTAAAAAAGGCTAACGCTGATCCTGCCCTTCCTTCTTACTTTTGTCTAATTTCACTTCTTCCTGCTCTCTCAAAGATTCTTGAGAGACACATTAATGGGCATTTGTCCAAGTTTATTGAAACAAATGGGATTTTGCATCCCTCCCAGTGCGGCTTCAGGACCGGTTACTCTACCGAGTCCACCCTGCTTGGGGTTACAGAAGTGCTCCGACACAACATCGACGTGAGCAACACCATGGTATTGGTACTTCTTGACCTGAGTGTGGCCTTTGATACGGTCTCTCATACCGTACCCATAAAGGCCCTCCAACTCTCTGGTGTCACTGGGACAGCCTTGAACTGGCTTAGCTCATTCCTCGCCAATCGCACCTCACAGGTCTTCTCATCCACCTCTAAATCCAAGCCTCACCTTTTACCCTATGGGGTCCCCCAGGGTTCGATTCTCAGCCCCCTGCTGTTCAGCATTTATATCAGACCGCTGGCAACTTTGGTTGAGGAATCTGGGTTGTCGCTTTTTTCATACGCTGATGACACCCAGATCCTCTTCTCTCTCTCAGCTGACAAAACTTCCGCGCCCTCGGCACTTAGATCTGGCCTCAGTAAAGTCATGGCTTGGATGAACGCCAATTTTTTAAAAACTTAATGGTGATAAAACAGAGGTCCTGATCCTGGATAAGGACCGAGGTCTCTGGGGCCCTCATCATTGGCTGCCAGAAATGGGTACGCTCCCACAACCCTCTACTCAGGTGCGCAACCTTGGTTTCATTGTGGACGATTCTCTTTCTATGTGGCAACAGGTTACCAAGGTTGCTGCCACCTGCTTTACCATTCTGAAATGGTTGAGGAAGATCGTATGGATGCTTCCATCCTATGCCCAGCGCACCGTGGTCCAAGCCTTGGTTACTTCTAGGCTGGACTATGGGAATATTCTCTACTGGCTTCCTGTGGAGAAATGGATTAAGTTCAAGACCCTTACTTACATGTTCTGTATCAAGCATGCTAAGTCCCCCCGCTATGTGCAACAACTAGCCTGCCCCTATGTTCCCTCTCGTACTCTCAGATCCTCCACCCAAGAGAAATTCCGAGTTCTGAAAGTTAGACTTTCTCGTATGGGAGGGCGCTCCTTTTCCTATCGTGGCCCCATTTTGTGGAATGCTCTCCCATTGCCCCTCCGCACACAACCTGACCTTCTGTCTTTCCGCAGATCCCTTAAAACATGGCTTTTCAGCCAATAGACCTCTCCTTCCTCTGCTGTTCCTTGTTTGGCGCCGGGAAACCCTTGGGGGTAGCTGTGCGCTGGTATACAAATTTAAATAAATAAATAAATAAAATGGTGGGAGCGCAAGTTATAGTTAGCTCTGCTAACTTTAGCTGGTAAATTTCTGTATTTTTTAGTTCAAAACATTAATGTTGTCACTGACAATTTCATCTAACTATAACCCTATTTTAACCTTTGTTTTTTGCCAGTGAATTTCTAAGGGTTTTTTTAAGCAGATCTTTTTATCACACCTAACTATAAATAGTAACCTTTGTTTTTTGTTTGCAAATTTCTATATTTTCTTTTTACGTAAAGTAATATTTGAATACCATACGTAAATCCAACCCTACGACGCACACAGCCTTCACCCATGAACGGCAGGAATTTGGCTGGAGGGGGCCAAACCTCCACATACAGCTAACCCGCTGCTGTGCATGGCCTTTTCCTGTGTGTAGTGGGGGGGGTTTGCCACAAGGCCTGTCACGGTCCAGGCCCAGTGACTAACTCTATAAATGCAGCCAAACCTACACTACACACGTCCTTCGGTCATGCAGGGTGGCAGGTTACCCAGGGTCATAATCAGTTCGGTGTAGGGGGCCACGTGGCCCCACTCCACTTTTTAAAAACAAGACCCAGTGGGAAGGGATCAGGCCCTGTGGCCAATCACCTGCATGCAACCACTTCGGCCGTTCGCAGTGACAGTTTGGCCCATTCCCCAGCGCCCCTTATATTTTAAAAGGGGTGGGTGCGTGGTCCTCCTCCCAGAGCCTTGTTAGGCCTAAACGACCCCACCCCCCAGGGCCTTTTATTTTAATAAAAGGGGAAGGGCCACGTGGTCCCCCTCCCAAAACCTTGTTTGGCCCTGCAGATCCATTCCCCAGGGCCATTCATTTAAATAAAGGTGGGGGTATCACACAGACCCCCTCCCTGCCTGAGTCATGTTAGGCCATGGGAATTCCATTGCCCAGGGTCACTCATTTAAATAAAGGAGAGGGGGACTGCGCAGACCCTCTCCGCAAGCCTTTTTATTCCCTGGGGGAGACCATCCCCAGGGCCACTCAAATAAAGGGGAAGGGGGCCACGCAGTCTCTCTCCCCTAGCCTTGTTAGGCCTTCAGGACCCCATTACCCATGGCCACTAATTTCAATAAAGGTGAGGGGCCACATGGCCCCCTCCTTGAGCCGTTATTTGCCCAAGGGACCTTACCATAAAGGTGGGTGCCCCGGTGTGCACCCAGGGCACTCACCATATTCTTGTTGGGAGCCGCAAGGCCCCCACGGTACCAGCCTGCTCCCCATATGGAACCAACATTACTCCTGCCCACAGGGAGCAGCTACTAATGCTGCTCCCTGTGGGCAGCAGCAATATTTAGATCTGTTTCCCTGCCTGTATCAATGTGGGCAGGGAAACAGATTAAAATTCTGCTCCCACAGGCCAGGTGCATTTTAAAAGAGCCTGCCCACTGGGAGTGGATTAAGAGTTTGTTCCTGCTTGTCGAACGTTTTGAAAATATACCACCAGTTAGTAGTAAACACGGCTTTCCCTGCCCGCGTAAGTGTGGGCAGGGAAAATGCTCTGTCCTGAGGTGGGCTCCCTGGGGCATAGTATGTGAGCCAGAACCAGGGGATATGGTCCCCGGGGCCATAAATGACTCAGGAACAGAGACGCATGGCTCCCCTCCTATAAAGTAATCAGCCCCTGGGGAGGGCTCCCAAGGGCTTTTAATGGGAAATGGGACCGCGCAGCCACCCTGCCCATATAAACTAATTTCAGGGACCTCTGGAGGCTCGGGATGGGGGGCCACATAGCCTCCTCCTGTTTATGAATACAACCATGGGGCAAAATCTCAGTGAATCAGGCCTGGCTGCCATTTTTATTTTTTCCCCAATCCAGAGGGACTTCCAATAAATTGTTCCATTTCTTGACGAGTTATGTTTTTGCTTTTGGTCCCTGGGGGTGGGGTCCCTCAGGGTCCTCCCCGTGGGGCCTAGGAGGTCAGGGTATCCCTACCTGCCCCCTTTGCACCATTTTCCTTTTTTTTATTTCAGGACATGGAACTAAGTCCCTGTGTCCTGTAATGGCTGTCAGCAACATTTTTATCATGTTGTCAGCCTATCAGAGCACTCAATGCTGTGGGGTGGGGGGTCTAACTCCCACAGAAGTGAGATAGGCCAAGGTAAAGAATGCTCCATGCGAGCCCCTTAAGCCGCTTAGGGACCCAACTGTCCAGATATCCAATTATTTTTTACCTTTAATGTCTCAAAAGCTACTGAACAGATTTACACCATATCACAAAAAGCACAATCTGCATTCCAAGATCTAGGGTCCTGCCAAATTTGGTGAAATTCCGTTTAGCAGTTATATATATTATATTTATATTACCACTTACGAGTATATGGAGCCTGGGTTTGCCGAGTGGGCAGGGGAAATAAAGTTGGGACCTCCACTTAGTCTGAGAAAGGACTATTGTTACACCAGAGCCTTCATAGGCACAAGTAAATACAATTGAAACCAGAGAAGAGGGGAGCAAATCCTTATTATTGCAAGTACCTACTTTTACAGAGATCCTCCCCCAAAAGATGGATTTTTTTCCTGGGATGTGGCGGGATTGAGGTCCAAAGTGAATGATGTGGTATGGGGGAACTTTTTAGATTGCTTCCATATCTGTTTCTTTCAGGAGACATGGGCCCTACAGCTGGTTTATAGAATGGACTGCTTGATTTACATCATAGCCGCTTTGCCTTCACCAGTGGGGCGTCCTTCAGGTGGGCTAACAATCTGGATTTAACAACCCTGAAATGTAATGTTACAAAGCTACTGACTTATGATATTGCAGCACCTAGTGGAGATTACGCTCTTTTGCTGTTTAATATCTCTAATAGGTTTTCAATGCAAAACCATGATTTACCCACTTTACTTATTTTCGATGAGTACCTGGAACAGCCAACACCACAGGCCATTTCATTTTGGCAGGTGACCTAAACATGACATTTGAACCCCTGAATGTAATGCAACATTTGACAGATATGGAAGTGATTGAGCGCCCTGATAGAGACCACAATGCTTTGCCACGAGATATGGCACACATGCCCTTCTTTTCTTTAGTAGCCCTTGTGATGGACTGGAATGCCAATTGTAGTCAGTAATGACATGAGAAACATAAAATAGCCTGCAATTGAAAGTAAAGAGGCTATTTTATCCCATATAGGTATGCTTCTGTCATGCACACATTATTTGGAATTAATAACCTGGAGCAAGATACACAAACTGTTGAATGCATGTTTACAAAATGAACAGGAACGATTAAGACGTTTTTCCCCAAAGAGGGAAAGAAGAACGTAATAAATTCCAATGGGGTTCCATGGTATGATCAACAATGTAAGGTGGCTAGGCAAGGGCTGATGGCTTTCATTAAGGGGGGCATTAGGGACACCATAGCTGAGGAAAGACAAATATATAAATCAGCCCAATTAAAAGGTAATAAGAACTGGTAAGAGAAGCTGTCGTGTGATCCTGCTAAGGCTGCACTAATGAAGGCAAGTCGTTCTGGCACTGGATAAGCAAAGGGACTCCACACCAGGTTAGGGAGGAAGACTTCCACATTCAGCCACAAACACTAGTCAATCACTTCAGCCTTCGATGCACAAAAGAGGGTGAAATGTTGGAGGTTAAAGTACCAACAGCTATGATGACTATTGGCAGAGGTGGGAAAGAAGGGGTCAATAACAAGATTATCTTTATTTTAAATGAGACATTGAGGGCACTTCATAGCTTAAAAAAGGTAAAGCCCCTGGTTTTCGCAAAATACCAGGAGGCCTCTGAACCACTTATCTGGGGGTATATTTTAAATTGTTTTTTTTAATGCCATAGCTAAATAGGTAGATATACCAGTTACATGGAATGATGCCGAAGTGGTACCAATTTATAAGAAGGGGGACCAGGGCAACTTTCAGGCCAGTAAGCTTGATTGATTATTCTCAAAAGTTATTTTGCAGACAGCTGCTGATGAGGTCCAAACATGGATGAAAGACGAGCAGGTGTTATCCCCTCCCCAGGTGGGCTTCAGTGCCAATATAAGTACTGCTGCTCAAGTTTTTCAATTTCTACATATACTGTTGAAATGTATGGTCTTAAGAAACAGAACCAATATGTAGTGTTCGTAGATCTATGTGTAGCTTTTGATCTTATACCCAGAGAGAAACTATGGGCAGCAATTGATGACTTGAGGATGCTGATCAATTTTTTATATTTTATAAAGCAGCTCCAAAGTGATAACAATGCCCAGTTGAGGTGGGAAAGGAATGGCGAACTAACTAACGCATCAGTGTAAAAAGAGGAGTCCCGCAAGGATGTGTATTAGCTCTATTAATGGGCTCATCAAGACATTATTTGATTGCAATGACAACCCACCAAACTGGCAGACCTTAGTGTACCAGCTTTGCTCTTCGCAGATGACATGCTACTGACATCAAAGACACCCATGAGGCGGCAACATTTACTTAACCAGTTTGTAGTGGCTTGCAAAAGGGATGGCCTGGCGATTAATGTGTCTAAAATAAAGTTTATGACTTTTAATCCACTCAGGACATTCACAAGCGGAGTTAAGTTATGGACAACTTACCTAGATCAAGTAAATTACTTTGAATATTTAGAAGTAAGACTTGCTGAAACACTTGCAATGGCTCCCCAGGTAACTAAGAGTCAGTTGGCTCTACAACATGCAGGTTCAACTATAGTAAAACAGTTAAAAACTCTAACTATAGTCTAACTACACCAGCACTGGATATTTACCGCACAAGAGGTCTGTGTGCAGTGCATTATGGAGCAGAAATCTGGAGCTTAAACTACAAGGGGGATTTTAGAGAGTAGAAAATAACTGTATGAGATCAGTACTCATGTTAACTCAGAGCACCCCTTTGACACAAATGCATTTAGACCTTGGCCTTAAAGTGCACGTGGCAGCTTTTAATTCACTGGCCCAATTGCTTAGGGTTTGAACTAACAATTTCCCAATACCGCTGAGACAATCGTGTAGGAAAGTACAATTATTAGTTAAAATGGGGCGCCTACCTTGGGTCAAGTATGTCAAAACTTGGTTGTCTAGGTTAGGAATGACTGAATTTTGGGATAAGCCCAAGCAAATCACAAAGAACACTCTGGAATGTCGAAAGGGCAGATTTTGGAAAAATATATGTGACAGATGGCCGCACAGAAACAACGCTGTTGTGATAACACTGAGGTTTCTAGATTATAAGGGCACTAAGAAGTTTGAATCATTCTTGGATAGAATTGAGCCACCTAAAGCCAGATCCATTTTTCTAGAATTTATGTGCGGGAATCTGCCAGTAAACAAATTCTGTAGTAGATGAAGGGATTATCACACGCAGCTATAATTCCCTGCTTGTGGAGTGGGCACTGAAACTGACATGGATAATTCCAATTTACGGCACCCTATATCACATAGGAGGGATGCAATCAGGACATTGAAAAGTGACAACATTAAGTGGTTAGTTTTTCGAGATGTCATCTGTATGCCTGGAGATTGCGATGTAACATAATGAAGCAGGATACAAGACTTAGGGCCATATTACCCCCTTGCACATGTGAATTACAGACCAATCTCCCTCCTCCCCTCACTGGCTAAAGTGATTGAGAAGCACGTGCACCTCTCTATTTCCACCTTTATAGAGAGTAATAACATTCTGCACGACTCTCAGTCGGGCTTCCGTGCTAATTATAGCACGGAGACGGCTCTCCTTGAAATCACTGATGCCATTCGAGAGATACTGGATGGAGGGGGAAAAGCCATCTTGGTCTTGCTGGACTTGTCGGCGGCGTTCGACACCGTGCCCCATGCCGGTCTCCTTGTAAGACTCTGGGAGATAGGCTTTCGTGGGACGGTGTTGAATTGGTTTAAGTCCTTTCTGACCAACCGCCGGCAAGTGGTCTGGGCACCTCCGTTCTCCGCCGAAATGCCACCGCTTGACGTGGGGGTTCCTCAGGGTTCTATCCTGAGCCCCACCCTGTTTAATATCTATATGGCCCCTCTTGCGGCGGTGGCGGAGTCTTTTGGTGCCCAGATCTTATCCTACGCGGATGACACCCAGCTTCTTTTTTCATGTGGCAAGGGGGAAAATTTCGACAGCGGGCGGATTCAGGAATGCCTCGAAGCCGTTTTTAAGTGGTTTCAGGGACACAGTTTGAAGTGCAACTCGGACAAGTCCGAGCTGCTTTTCTTTGGCTGTCCGCCCGATCCGGGCTGGAAGTCATGGTGGCCTGGTGACATGTCACCACCCAACACTGCATCAGTAAAGGCGAAAAATCTGGGCTTCCTGTGTGATGTCGACCACTCCCTTAGACCCCAGATCATCGGGCTGACAGGGAAATGTTTCGGCATCCTTAAAATGCTAAGGAAGTTCCTCCCTTTACTATCCCTCCAGCACAAAAAAATCACTGTGCAGGCCCTGATAGGGTCACGTCTTGACTACGTGAACGCTCTTTATCTGGGCCTCCCTAAATATCTGATGGCCCGTTTGCAGGTGGTGCAAAATGCGGCGGCCAGAGCCATTTTTGGACTCCCGCGAAGGGCGCGGGCTTCGGAGCTTCTAGAGCAACTTCATTGGCTTCCGATCGCCAAGAGAGTCACTTTCAAGATTCTGACTCTGGCTTTCAAGGCACTTCATCGTATTGGCCAAAACTATCTTTGTAAACGGATCGCCTTCTATGTCCCTAGAAGAACTCTCAGGTCTGCCTATGAGGCCAAAGCCATGGTTCCTTCCATCAGGCGCACTCGAATCGGAGGTCGCTCCTTTCGTTACCTTGCACCGCGCTGCTGGAACGATCTCCCTCGATCTTTAGATTGGCTACCAACTTGCTAGCCTTCAGAAAGGAGCTAAAGACCTGGCTTTTCACCCGGTAAATCCCGTCCCGTCGTGGAGCACTGTTATGCTGTAAACATTTCCTTGTTTCTCTCTTCGCCAAAGCGCCGGGACACTCCGTGGAGTAGCCGCGCGCTATAGAAGAGCCAATTTAACATAACATAACATAACATAACATGTATCAACATCCTGATTTGCGATTCTCAAATAGCGATTTATAAGAAATCGCTATTTGAGAATTGCAAATAGGGATGTATATAAAAAAATCGCAATTTTTTAGCGATTTCTTAATATTCCTTAATTGCAATTAGCAAATTGCGATTCACAATTAAGGAATTCTTTCCCATTCATTTCTATGGGCCAGGAGGCCAATAGGAATGAATGGGAAGTTATTCTCAATTTGCGATTCGCAATTTGAGAATCGCAAATTGAGAATAATTTCAAGGGTGCAAGGGTGTCAAAAGGACACCCTGATGCACCCCTGAAATAAGCATGGGTGCACATGTGGCACACATACATGCCCTAATGCCCTTTAAAAAATGCAAAAAAGTGCTTTTTTCAAAGAAATCGCAAATTACCACCAACTTAAATGCAATCGCAAAATAAGGAATCACAAATTTTTGGATTCCTTACTTTGCTTTAATACATACCATTTGGCAAAATTGCATTCACAAACGCCGAAATTCTGCGAATTTACGCGTTTGCTAATGCAATTTTGCTTGATACATATGGCCCTTAGACATGTATATTAAGTAGGGCTCCCGGTTTTATGCTATTTATTTTTTTAACATTTCCATCTGTATTTATCAATATTTTCTTTTTAGCCACCTTATTGGTACTTATCCATAGTTATTCTGCGTTTTGAGAATAGAAGTGGTGATATTTCGTATATTTCCACATTTATTTGACATGCAATCAAACTTTGGTGACTCATTCCGCTTTCTCACTCCCCATGCTGCCAATATGTACAGCTATTGGACTGAAATTAATTCATCTTGGCATGGAGAGTCATTCAAAACAAGCCAAATTATCTATATTTTTCCACTTCTAAAAATAAATACAGGCAGGAAACACAATGTTTTCTTTATGTATTTATCAGTAAAAATCTGAAAAAAGGAAACCGGGAACCCTAATACTTAGGAAAGTTTTAAGGTACATTTTAGCTGGGAGGAACCCTTAGGAGTGAGGTCCTTCGAAAATAATCATACTTTTTGGCACTTTATTGTAAAATGCACTTTATTGCTCAAAGCACTTTAAGTGAATCAATTATGTTGTTCTAGTTCTATATAAGTGTCACATTTGAATGTATTCTGCTGTGCCTACGAACTTGTGTGTTGTATAAAACTCTGGCACTTATGAGTGATAACAGATTTTAAACAACGTTGTTTTTAAATGGTTGTACTTATCTTAATAATCAAAATTTTATATTACGAATGCCAAGGGCCATTGCTTCAGGGTAAGCTGCTCGGTGTTAACAGTATTCCCAGGATTTACCTGCTCTGCTCGTTGACATTTTAATGTGAAGCCCTTTTTGATTCTAGTTGCAAATGCATTTTAAATTTAGGGCTATGTTTTTAGGAATTTGAATTGTTTATTAACAATGTGCATGCTTTTATGGTTTATTTCTAAACCAAATGAACTATATACAAAGTGTACTATGCTATATTTTATTACCATTTATACGTTTTTGAATCTTGACTCAACAGACGGAGCCTTGATTAGTTCATCATGTCCTTCCCCTCCCTCTTCAGTGGAAATAGATAGCATTATAGACTGCACATTTGCACGTCACATTGGAGAGCCCTCCTGACCTTCAGGGGGCTCGTTTGCACGTGTAAAGATGTTGTTGCTGACAACCTGGAAAGCAATACCAGTATTTCTCTCATGTCAAATGTTGCTGTTCTTTGGTAATAAACTCAAATTTGACCTCTACACAGTAATAATAAATGTGTGACTATGAATTGGTTAGTACTGTTAGTCTAAATAACGTGTTATTGGGCCACATTAGTTTTCAACCTCTTTAAGGTGATTGCTGGCAGCTCTGCCTGTGGATCAGGGGTCTTGCCTTCATGTAGGAATTCGTATCCACTGAATCTTGGGATGCTGGTCCCTTCTTCATTTTAGCCATTAATATTATAATTCTGTTCTTTCAACAAATAACCAGAAATAATTAGGTTGTATGTCATTGTTTGATTGAAATGGTTCGTCTTGATCTTCCTATAAAAAGAAGCCAACAGCAGTGCTGGGGGTCCAACTGAGGTTCTCTTTCTGCTCAAAGACATTGGAGTTAGGATTGCTCAACTGGGAGAGAACTAGCAGCTGTACAGCAAGCTCTTTGGATATTTTAACCTTCACAGAGTGGTCTCTGCGCTACTGACCCAGACTGACAACATGGCCTACATGTAATATTTTAGTGTTGCAAAATCCACTGCGGCTACCTGTTTCAGAATCTTGAAGATTGGACAGTGGTTGTCCTTCTCGGATGACCCCATCCAGTTTCCTTGATCAGGATTACTTATTCAGATTTGTTGATCACTCTTTTTTGCCCAAGATTGTTCTTGTTTTCTGACAAAGCCAATGAGGAGCAAGAGGATGTTGGACGTGACCCTCTCTGCAGGATCATCTCCAAACTTTTTACCTTCACCCTCCTTTTTTCTGAACCCATTTTTCTTGGCCTTTAGGACTCTGCACACTTTACAACTGCTAACCAGTCCTTAACCATGGTAGAATTAGCTTACACACCATCTGGATGTACCCAGGGCCTGTAAATTAAATGCTACTGTTGGGCCTGCAGAACCTTTTGTGCAACCCACCTAAGTAGCCCTTTAAAGATGTATAAGGCCTGCCAGTGCAGCTTGTGTGTGCAGCTTTAAGTTTAACTGCCATTCAACAGGCTTAAATAGTCCTTGTTAATACATTTAAGTTACCCCAAGTGTATTGCCCGAAACAGCCCAGGGTGCAGGGTGTTTAAAAGGTTCACTATGTCCTTTTAAGTTTTACAAGTCTTGGGAGTGCAACACACTTGCATTTGTTTTTCTCTACTGCAAGACCTATAACTCCCAACGGATAACATTGGGTTACCTTATTATATTTAATCAATGATAACTTTCAATTTGAAGCAAGTAGGAAAGTTGAGTTTGGTATCTATGGAATTGTAATTTAAAATTCTCATTCATTGTAAAATTGGACTTGAAGTCTGAATTCTGAAAATTACACTTTATAGAAAGTTGTTCTAACCATTTGGCGCCTGCAGCCTTCATCTCGGATCCTATGACTAGGTGTAGGTAGCAATTGGTCTTTGTCTATTGCTCCCAGGCATTGAGACCAAGGGGGGAGAGGTGTTGGGGGAACTCTAGAAGCTTCTCTTACTTCAAACCTGGGACCAGGTATAAATATTAGGCCATTAGACCCAAATCTTCAGTGCATATCTGAACCTGTGGAAGACTCAGAAGAAGGACTACTAGGCTGCTCTATTGCAAGAAGTACTGATACTCTGCTGCCTACTACTTTGCTGCACGAGAAAGAAGGACTGGACCTGCAATTGAGCCCAGGACCACCAGAGTGGCTCCAAGGTCTAGTTGGCTGACCTCCTTATCTAAACCTCAGGAACAGAAAGGTTCCAACTCCCTTGTACCCAGCACCTGACTCTGTCAGAGTTGTGACCTCCAAGTGATGCTACCCCAGTTCTGGGCCCCTGGAAGTGGGCTTGAAGGTGCCCTGCCAACATAGTTTTGCTCCAAGCAGAACAGACTCAGCACAACACATCACAGCCTCACATTGGAACCACTGCTGCACGATGCATACTTGAAGCAGGACTCTCCAGCACTTCGAAACCGCTGCTGCATGATGCATCTTCAGCGCATGACCTCCAATCGTGATTCCACAGCTCCTTGGAATCGCCACTGCACCACGCATCCTTAACACAGGAAATCATATCGCAGCCTTGCACCTCCGCTGAACCAATTCTGCCTGATGCATCCTCGATGCAGTGTCTCTAAGCTGTTGCTGAGAAATGCATCCTCGACACAGGACCTTGCAAAACTACGCAGCCCAGATTTGAGGTACTTTGATCAGCGGACCTAACTTGATCCCTATATCCTGCCAGTGCTCCATTGTGGTCAGTCTGAACCTGTTACTTTGTCCAGGCCGGCGCAATCAGATAACCAAAGTTCGCGGTATGCCATTTGAAGCACTATTTTTACTTAAACTTTTACAATTTGTATAACTCCGTGTTTACTTATTGGATTTTTGTTGTTTTTATGTAACATAATTTATTACACTTTACTGTATTTTCCTAAATTGGTGTGGGATTTTTCTTGTGTCGTGTTTTCACTTTAAAACTGTTTGAAGTGCTGCATGAATGTGTTTCACCATGACAAGAATTGTTGTTGCTGCTTGAGTGTTTGCACCCCATCAATCAGTATCCAATTTCCTACAGCCAATTCTTGCACTAATTCCACCTTCTGTGAGTTATCCAGCCCTGCATACTCTCCAGATACTCCAGTTGACAGTTTGGCTCTTTTGAAGGCAGGTACTTCAGTGATTAAGTTAACAAATTCGTTTTCAAGGGTCAGAAAACGTAATAAGATTCCGCCTTATAACCACTATTGAGCACCTTACCTGAATGATGTATAATAAAGTATTACACCCTCGAGCCTGTGAAGGAGCTAACCCCCAGATGCATCAAGCATCCATTTTGTGATTCCTTATTAGCGAAAAATAAGGAATCGCTAATAAGGAATAGCAAAATGCTATGCAAGAAGAACTCGCTCAAAAAATAGCGATTTCTTAAAATTCCTTAATTGTGACTCGCAAATTGTGAGTCGCAATTAAGGAAAACCTCCCTATTTATTCCTATGGGCCTAGAGGCCCATAGGAATGAATGGGAAGACATTCTCAATTTGCGAATCGCAATTAGCGAATCGTAAATTGAGAATGCGATTTCAAGGGTGCAGGGGTGTCCAAAGGACACCCTGTTGCACCCCTGAAATTGATCTCTGCACATATGTTGCGCACACACATGCCCTTAGCGCAACATGAAACTTTGAAAAATGCACAAAAGTGCATTTTTCAAAGTTTTTGCAAATTACCATGAAGTTGAACTTCATGGTAATTTGCTACTCCTATTAGCGAAATTGCTAATTTTTTTACTTTGATGCATTGCATTTAAGGAATCTCAATTTGAGATTCCTTAGTCTTAGTCCTAGAGTTTTGCATTGCTTCCACAAAGAATTGTCTGTTGCTATTCTCAATGTTTAGTGGTCAGCCACTAGGACTTTAAAATAACCTGAAGAATGTTTGAAGAACTTGAGGCATCCAGCTCTGACTCTGTTTAAAGGCTGGTCTCATTCCCAAATCTCCAATGCCTTTCTTTGATGTTGCTTTTGTTCTTCAAGCATTACAGTTTTCTTCATTTAAGCCTTTGGAAGAAATTATCTTGAAATGTCTTTCTCTCACACTGGTTTTCTCACACCTATCAACTCTGTCAAACATCTGGGAGAATTAAAGTCATTACTTTGAGTCCCCTCATACCTCAGGTTGTTACCTGATGCAGTAGCTCTCAGGCTAGGCCCAGTGGTGTAACAAAGGCCCCCCAGCCCCACGTAGCGGGGGCCCCCTCAGCACATAACCCTGGTGTGATAGCTCCTGACTAATGGACCGTCAATGTTGTTTGCAGAGGGACTCCCTCAAGTTTTGTTACGCTATTGGTTGGGCCCTACTATTTAAAAGAATAATCCATCTGATCAGAAACACGGACAGGAGATCTTTCTTCCCTCTGTTTTTCCAGTTCCAGTTTCAGAGGGTGATCTTTAGGTACCTTAGCAGGGTAGCTGACTTTGCCACTGTTATTCCTTCTTTATCAGTTTATGGTTTAACAGGAAGGGTCTTCTCCTACCACGTGTCAGGTCTGTTATATCAATAGCATTTTCTGCAGAGCAATCTACTTCTTCTCCTTGTATTCAGTGGAGATCCATAAGGGGGCTGTTTACCTTTAAGTCCAAATTCCGTGGTGGCTTTGTGCCTGATAACAATAGGGATGTCTCTTGGGAAGCTCCATAAAATGTCATCCTTCGTTATAGTTCCCAACCCAAGTGAGCAGTAGTGGAGAGCTGGAGGTTGGTTCCATATGTTGCTACTTTTTGTTGAGCATTTATTTTGAATCTTTGATTACATTCCCTACATGTTTGCAGTATCTAGTCTCACCTGCTGTTTGTTTCAGTATGCACATATATCCTGTTAGCTGCCTTTTGAATTGGCAGATCTCAACGTAATAATTAAGGGGGTGAGGAAGTGGCCCCAAGAGGTAATACCACAATTAATTGTCTGCAAACTTTACTACTTCTGAGGCCATCTTTCTCATCCCAATACTTAGAATCCTGCCTCTTCCACCCAGTATTCTTGCATTGGATATGATTCATTGGCTTGGGAGTGTATACCTTTTATGTTGTCCACCTCAAATAGGGAGTGGTTTAAAAAAGAGACTCTTAGCAATCTTTTTTTTGAAGATCAAAGTCCTCAGGTAGTAAGAAATGGAACGACAAAGTTGGCACCGGAAGTAACAAAGATTCCAGATTAGCGATTAAGCCATTAATGTAGTCTAAAGACTGCCATTGAGCAAAGCATTTTGAAACTTTCTATACTCTTGTTGTCTTAAATATGCTAGAGTTTTCTTTTTTAAATTTCTTGATTAAGATGTTTAGTTTTCATTTTCACAAGTCAATCGACAGTCTTTTTATTTTTTATTTTTATTATTTCAAATCATTTTTATTTATGAAAAAAGGGAAAATAACAATACAGAAAGTATTCCAGTACATAGATGAGATCAGTTGTGATGCTTGAGAACAATACACAAACCTAAAAGAAAATCACATAACGCTTGCAAGTGACGCCTGCGAACAGGACTACATAGTAAGAATTACACTGTACGGAAATAAATAAATGAAATCAGTGAGATGTACAGTTACACGACATTATAATAATAATAATAATAATCCACATTTGTATAGCGCACAATCACCCGTTAGGGTCTCTAGGCACTGGGGGCCGTCGGGAAGATTAAGCAAGCTATTGCCCAGAGTCACATGGTGCTGGGCTAACCTGCCGCCGGAGCCGGGGATCGAACCCTGATCCCCAGATTCCAGCGTCAGTCGCCCTGGCCGCGGCGCCACACCTCTTCCACGACATTCCAATCTACCACCCTTAAGGTCTGGCACCGAAATCCGCATTAGTCGGAGTGTACATCAGTAATCATTACATTACGGCGGGTCAAAGTGGAAGGAGGACATATCTAGTGACCTCCAGAGATTCTTGTTGAAAGGACGCCATGTAGATGATTGCAGTGCCGAATTGTCAGCACCTCTCAGAAATGAAAGCCATTCCTGCCAGATTTTAAAATTAACCTCTGACGCATTCTTCCATTTGCATAAGATCACTTTACAGGCAAGTGTTAACATCAAGTCTAGGAGTTGGCGATCTTGTGCGTTCGACAAATTTGGATCAAGAACTCCCAATATAACATATACAAATTCCTTTACAGGCTTCAGATTGAAATTGTGGTGAATGCAGTTGAAGATCTTCCCCCAATAGGTCTGTAGGGAGGGGCAGTGAAAGAGCATATGGGCGAGGTCGCCAGTACCTGACTGACAATTCCAACATACGGGTGTATCCCTCAAGTGACATTTAAAAAGTCTATCTGGAGTCCAGAACGCCCTATTTAAGAGCATGTATTTGGTTTGAAAAAGTATGGCCGATACCTTATTAGATAGAGCAGTTCTATGTATCATACCCCAATCAAACTCTTTCCCAGTGGAGTACGGTTCAGCCTCCCATTTGGACTCAACCTGTCTATGGGATTTCCTGGGCAAAGGGGGTAGTAACTTATACACTTTAGAAACGAAGTGGCCTGCAGACAAGAGACGTGGTAGATGGGTCACTAGCCAAGGCACGTGAGGAGTAAAGCCACATGCTGATATAATGGCCTTCAACTTCAAAAATTCGTAAAAGTCCATTGGTGTGAGGTCATGTGCTGCCTGTAAGCTCGAGAACGGGAGCGGTTGTGCACCATCATAAAGGTCTAACACCCAGTTAATGCCTTTCTTGGACCATGAGTCCCAATAAAGGGTTTTACCGTCACATTTAAAGTAGGGGTTTCTCCATAAGGCCATGAGAGTGGATTTTTTGACTATTGAGTTAGTTTTGTGTGTCTGATCAAGTCTTAACAAAGCCCGCCTGGTATTTAACATAATGTATTTAGAGTGAGGCAGGTGAGACAGATCCATGGTAAGCAGGGACGGTAGAGGCGCATGACCAATAATAGATTTTTCAATATTTACCCACATTGGGACATAAGATGGAGATTCAGTCAACCATTGTGCTCCTTGTTTGCATAGGAATGCTGTTTGTAGTCCCTGAACGAGGGAAGACCCAGTTGCACCTTTTTCAGTGATATCCTGGCTTTCTTGCCTCGCCACAGGAACCCGCCAAACAGCTTATCTACTTTATTGATGAAGTCGTCCGAGTACGTCATGGGGAGCATGCTAGCCAGATAGTTCACTATTGGAGTGGACATCATTTTAAGGGTCTCTGCCCTGCCCCACCAAGAGAGGAACTTGGGTGACCACCCGTCCAGCAATGTGGAGATATTTTTCACGGTTATATCCTCATTTATTTTCAGAGTGGTGATTAGATCTTCATCAAAGTCGATACCCAGATATTTAAAACAGTGTGGTTGCCAAGTTAGACCCGAGTCCCCAAGTATATCTTTACTGCCTATATTATTTAGGAGTTTGACCTCCGTTTTATCCTTGTTCAGTTTGTACCCTGAGACACGGGAAAACTCGTCAATATTTGCCATAAGGGCGGGTATGGCTTCTCCAGCTTTTTCCGACATAATTAGTACGTCGTCCGCATAGGCGGTGAGTTTTACAGTACAACCCTCAAATGGAATACCAGCAATCGCGTCATTATGTCTTATGTGGTACAAAATGGTTCTATGGCCAACAGAAATAAAGAAGGTGAAAGGGGGCACCCTTGTCTTGTTCCCTGTTGTAAGCCTAAAGAGGAGGAGAAGGAGCCACCCACCCTTACCTTTGCGGAGGGACAGAAATAGAGGGGCATAACTAGCTTCGTAAATGTTTCACCCAAGTTGAACTTGTGCAAGACTGCCTTCAGGAAGGACCAGTCGACTTTGTCAAAAGCCTTCTCGGCATCTAATGTTATTGCCGCAGTGGGTGTGTCTAGGAGTTTTGCCTTTTCCAAAACGTGCGCTAGTACCCTGGTATTGTCGCTAGACATTCTATTTTTGAGGATTCCTGCTTGAGATGGGTGAATTAGTTGGGGAAGAACCTTCTGTAGGCGAGCAGAGAGGATCACTGCCAAGATCTTGCAGTCAAGGTTAATGAGGGAATGGGCCTATAATTTTTCGGGAGAGAGGGATCTTTCCCATCTTTTGGGAGTACTGCAATGATAGCTTCAGACAGGGTACCCTTGACTTCGCCCGAATCGTTTATTTCCCGAAAGAGGCGCAGAAGAGGTTCCACTAGTAGAGATGGAAAGGTTTTATAAAATCTAGCTGTGAACCCATCAGGGCCTGGAGCCTTCCCGCTCTTAAGTGATTTAATTGCTTGTTCCATTTCTGTGGTCGTGATTGGTGCATTAAGATTTAGCTGATCATCAGTGGAGAGCCTTGGGAGGTCGCATTCATTTAAATAATCCTGAATCTTATCCTCTTCTACCGATTTATTTTTGGCATATAGAGTTTCGTAAAAGTTCTTAAATACCTCCGCTATCTTGTCCGGTTCCGAATGAGCGATCCCTGAAACGTCCTTGATGACATTGATTGTGTTCCTCTGTACCTTAAATTTCAAATAAGAGGCCAAGCTCTTACCCGCTTTATTTGAGCCACAAAGTTTGAACCTCCTTCTTTTATCTAGCCATACCCCTGCCCTCTCACTCACTATCTTGTTATATTCATACTTTTTGTTGGCCAGTGCATTTAGAATCGTACCATCCCTGTCCTTCTGGTGTTTACTCTCTAGGGCCAATATTTCACTCTCTAAGTCTTCCAATTTACGGTTATGATCTTTATTCATCGCTTATCTAATTTTAATACACACCCCCCTAATGGTACTTTTCAGGGCCTCCCACCTTACTAGGTCGGTAGTGTCACCCGTCTTATTGTGTTGCAGGTATGAGTCAATAGCAGACTGTATAGTAATCCGATGCTGCTCTTTGTCCAGTATTTCATCATTCAGATGCCACGACGTTTGACGAGATTGTCAATAGACAGTCTTAAATGCTCAATAGATAGTTGTATCAGCCGCAGCTGCAGCAGGTAAGAGCGGTAGGGCGGCTGGGTGGGGGGGCGGGGGATTTCGAGAGACGACTAGAAGGGAAAATTAAATAAATAATTAATATTCCCTCATGATCGTCTCTCGAAATCCCCCCCCGAGCCGGCCCCACTGCTCTTCCCTGCAGCACCCGCGGCTGAGTTGTATTAAATACAGAGTCCCAGTGTCTGTTTGTTGCACGAGTACAGTCTGTATGCCTTTAAAGCTTAGAAGCTAATTTGATCAAAGAAACAAATTATATCTTTTTACCTTGGTCTTGCCAGTTTTGTGATTCAACAGTACTGTAAAGAGTCTTTAATCAAGGAAAATAATAGTACTGCTCCCCAACAAGGAGGGTACCCAACCTCATGGGTGAGGCTAATTGAACTGCTATTAGCAGGGACCCTTGCACCTAGAATGTAACAATACATCTGGTTGGGCTTTAATACCTCATCTATTGCTAAAGGTAAGTGAGTTGAACCTTTCTCTTGGGGTACTTTGTCAACCATCTACAATTATAAATTGTGGTTGACAAGGTCAGGCTGGAAAGAAAGGGTATGGGCTGGCCAATGTTTGATGGAGGAAAAAGGAAGGGGGAGTGGGTGATGGGGGTTGACATAAAGAAGCATCTCCAACTTGATCTGTCCGATACATAGTTGTTTTTGACACTTTGCTGGCAAACATAAGATTTCACCTACTATGTATCTGAAGAAAATGTTATGTACTAGGGACCTTTCCTGTGAATGTTCTGGGATCCATAGCACTGAACTAACCTGCTCGTCTAAGTTAGTGGGATAGAAGTTCATGGGGTTCGGTGTTTGTCAGCAGTTCATAGATGCGTGTTGCTCTTATAGCACTTGTGTGGTGCTTCCAGAGCCGCCTCTGGTTCCATCTCAGTATATTCTTGTATGTTTAGGTAGTGCAGGTTGAACGTAATATTTAAGGCACTGCACACATAATCGGCCAGAGAGCGCTATTTGTCCATGGAATCCAGAGCGCTATTTGTTCATGGAATCCATATATTATGATTTTGGTGCCTGTCTAATTAGCTCCGACATCCATCCAATGAGGGCGGGTATGTTAGCGGTAAGCAAATGTCTAAGAATGTAGACTTTCACTTTGGTGAGGGCCGTGGCCATCCATCTCATCTACTGTGATATAATATTGGCAATATAT
This sequence comes from Lissotriton helveticus, assembly GCF_964261635.1. Lineage (NCBI taxonomy): Eukaryota > Metazoa > Chordata > Amphibia > Caudata > Salamandridae > Lissotriton > Lissotriton helveticus. Next base: position 976,759,790 of record NC_136072.1, on the reverse strand, counting down.
GTCATGTTGTTCAACATCATCAGTGATGATAAGGGTTGTAAAGAGCAGTCACTAGTCTCACCAAGAAAATGACACACGGCAGCCAGTATGCAGGTGTGGGCAAGGCCATGTGATGTGTGGTTAGGGGACTTTGCACCTCTAGGTAGTGTTTACTAAAGTTTTCTTTTACAGTATTGCCATTGCAGAACTGTTCAATAAATACAAAAGGTAAAGTGCATGCACTCACATGAGGTCCTTCATTCCTGTCTCGTCCAACTTCACTGGCTGTATGGTATCTATTCCTGTCGGTATTTGTGCCACTAGACATCAGCTCATTCTCTACACTTAGCTGCCAGGTGGTTAACTATTTGCAGTGACGTACCAACCTTTCAAGTTGCTCTTCCCCACTCCTACGGTTGAGCAATCTTTTGGATCCATTCCACCTTAAGGACCTGGGTCCGTGTGCCACGGACCGTACCCACAGGTCCTACTGATAGAGCGCGCGAGGCCACCCGGCCAACAGTTTTCGCCGTTTCCGGCTTCAGGGCCCATATACTTTCCAAACCACCATATACATCGATCAGGTGACTTCACGAGCTCTATCAAGTTGGTGTGTGTGTGTTCCCTGCTACCAAATTTCGGTGCACCCGACTTACCATCCACCGATGCGGGTGCCTAATGACCACAATGAATCAGGGAGCTAGCTGTAAAGGAAAGGCAGCAAAATACAAACCCAACCAATAACCTTCAAATACTGTTTAAATGACCACGGACAACTGGAAGTTTTAAAATGTTTATCTAAAGTTCAATATTTTCTTGCATGAGGTACAGTAAAAATAAGGCAATCAATAACCAAGATAACGTAAATCACATAGGCAGAAAGAAATAATGACAGAGTAATCATCAAGGTACAAAATAAAATGTAACGAGAAAATACTATATAAGTCAGTATTATCTAGACAGGGATAGACTAAGTGTGTGTGACTATAGAAGAACTTATAATGAATAACACGCTTCACTTAAGGTGAAAGGGCCTTTGAACAACCTAGGCAACGAAGTTCTAGACCATATCAGAAAATGACACACTGCTATGCAAAATATGATTTCTAACAAATGAGAAGACATAGGAATAACTTCGCAAAATTATAAATGACTGTTCAATAGTTGCGGAAAGGCATGGAAATATAACATATGCAATGTTGAACTTTATTTAAGCAAAAGTTAGAAATTCAGAAGGTGCAAGAATTTCAAGAGGTTCAGAGTAATATTTACCTAGAAAGGTGTGGAAACCAAACCCTGGCCACGGGTCAGTTAAGGACAGGAAACCCTCAAGGAAGGATACCCTCAAAGGACAGCAGGTGCAGAATGGACACCCAGGACAGGACAGGATACCCTCGAAATAGGAATCAGGACAGGACCCTCAGGACAGGACAGCAAACCCTCAGGACAGGACCCTCTTCAGGACAGGACCGGAACCCACAGTTCGGAAGCAACGCCTGCGCTCCACCCGCTCTGCAGCTATCGATCAAGACCCCGATTGGGTCAGCGAACTCCCAGCTAAGTGCTTTGCCAGCACTTTAAGGTTCAGTAGAACCTTAGTCTATGGTCAAATTCGGACAGAGTGCTCCGCAGCGCTCTGTATCTTCAGTCACCTATTGAGTGCGTTGGGTCAGTGACAGGTCAGCTAAACCAGACAAGTCGGACGGTTCACTAGGTGAACCCAGGGTAGATATATAGTTTGGGAACAGTGTACCACCCCCCAATGTTGCAAAGTGTCAGAATCCCTCAATTTCAATTGGTCCTAAGGTAGGGTTTGGGTAACACACCAATCACAATACGCGAATTGAAGCCTTCATTAACATATTTGGGTACCGCCTAGCAGATTTGGGGTTCCCATGAGCTAACAGTAGCGCAATATAACAATGTATCACATAAGGAGCTACATTCGCTGTTCTCGCAGGGCAGAGGTGACTTTCTCAGGAGCATCTCGCCCATCACTGCCAGCTGGCTATGTTCCATCAGCCAAGGTCCCTCGTGCTGCCGAATGTCGCACAGGCGCAGAAGGGACCTCCAATATGGCTCTCCTCTCACTCAGACCCCCATTTCCCGCGGTACATGAAAAGTAAGCGAAAACAAATTAATACATAATAATGTCATTATGAAAACACATCACAGGGTTTGTACTTTTAACTCATCATCCAGAAATAAACTTAATTGCATTAAATGTTAGCTACATTGACACGGACACAAGAGCAGTGGCACGAGCTGTACCACATGATAAGCACAGCTATGAATTACGCATGCGCATAACTTTCCCTCCACTTCTGCAGACGCGTCAGGACACGTGAGTGTGGCTGACGCATGCGCAGTAACTAAAATACAAGCGACGGCCATTTTTAAAAGGACACGGATTAATTCATTAGAAATACACATAGGCAAGCTTCGGGAACTTTACTTAAGCTAAATATAAACGTTAGTAAAACATACACGGGTTACCTTATTACACATAAATGAGGTTCTTGATTTCGGCAAGCCGCAAAATATGCAAAGCTTTGCTTCATCAATCCCCTCTTTGATGATATCTACTATCATCACAAATTATACTGGAACCAGATGCCAACTTTCTTTCATACTTTATAAAGTTCTATTTCTTCCAGCAACCGCTCCAACTTTTCTCTTTCAGTTTTAGCAGGGTGAGAAGTTTTCACCTTTTTGTATATCTGATCATTCACTTCCTCTAATTCAATCTCATCCACACTTCGTTTCACTCCTCTTGCATTTACCTCGTGCTTTTTGGTGCGCTTGCGGTATTTACAGCATAAGAAAATGGAAAGTATAATAAGACCTATAATACCAATTGGCATCAGAATTTTGAATAATAAGCTTTTACCTATGCTAGCAAGCCAATGACCTACATTTGAGAGACCATCTACCAGTCTCTTCCAGGCACTATCAACCTCGAGTGGTTTGAGTTCCTTTGTCAAATTAGTAATGTTTTTCACATATCTTTTAATCTGTACACTTTTATCCGGAATATAAGTGCAACAATGTTGCGCCTTCAACATCCGGCAGACTCCGCCCTCTTTCGCTAATAAGGTGTCAAGAGCAAGTCGATTTTGTAAAACCATTGATCTGATCGCAACCATTTCGGTATTGACCAGCAGAAATCCATGAGCTGTTTCAGTAGACAGCACATCTACTATAGTAGACAATTTGCAAATTCTGTGAGTGTTCAGAACCACTCCCACTCCAGGTATCAGTGCACTGAAAATACTACCCATAATTTCACCTATACTTTCTCTTTTACTACGCACTAAGCCATTAGTATCTTCATTGCTTCCAGCTTTTCCATTCACATGGTATATTTTCGGGAAAACAATGCCAAAGTAGCAGCTCCATACCAGTGATCCGGCAATTTGAAATAAGCCTTGTCCCCACAAATATAATAAATTCCAGGAAACACAGGCTCTGACCCATTTTTGAAACCCCAACCTCCAATTACCTTGTAATTATGTTCGCATTCACTGGAACCAATGAAAACATTATTATAATAGCTAGTCTTCTCGCGGTGAAGACATAGCTTGCCTTTCTTTTCAAAATCCAGCAACAGAGCAGGACCCGCTCCACCAGATGAGGTGCCTTCCATGTTTTCTGCCCACTTTGGCTTTTTCTGACTTTCGTCATTAGCCTTCTTCTGAATTTTAATTCTCCTTTTCTCTGCCATGTTCAGGAACATCTTTTCCTGCTCACGCAAAGAACAAGTCAAGTTATCTCTGTGTGCATCTGCTATGTCAATGTTCCCTATAGTCAGAAAGTAGTCTCCCATATATCTTATGGTGTCAGTTTTGGTATGTACAGGATTCAAGTTCCCACGTATAGGCAGTTCAGAAAAGATCACGTCATTGTTAGAGTAATAATACTGTAACGGTCCCCTTTTGTAAAATAAACTAGCTAAAATGCTACAGGAAATTCCATATGTTAATGGCAGATGATGGTATGTCACGCCTTCAGCCACCGAAGTAGGTAGCTTCATGCAGACATAGCAATCTTCAATTTCCATAGTTTCTACATAGTGTATTAACAAGTTTGCGAAAACATTCAAATGTGTCCTGTTTTTCATTCCATGGTAATGTAGTCCTTTCTCATCTGATGCTTCTAAGTCTCGTTTAGTTTGTCTCAATGCTCTCTCATGTCTTTCTACACTCTGTGTTGTCAGCTCCTCATTGTCAGTATTTACAACTTCAGTAGGGACAATGTTAGTATCTTTACTTACAGCAAAGGGAATGAAAATTGTTAATCCTATCCAGATAACTATCAGCACTACTACACTACATATACACACCTTGCAACATGTCTTAAAACGGCTGCAACTAGGTCTACCATTCACTGTTGAATCAGACATTTTAGCTCAGTAGGAGTGTTCTCACCCCTCTTTTTTTACTTTTTTTTACACAACTAGCTTACTTTGTGCAAATTCACGGTGGCTCGTCTTCCTCTTCAGCTGAGTACTCTGGGACAGGTTCTCCGTCGCTCACGTCAGTTATATCAAGATCTTCAAGTTCTTCCAAAACCAGTGTCCATTCAGGAGACTTGTACTTTTTGTTTTGCCTTTTTATTCGCTCACTCCTTCTTTTGGAAGAGTCTTCTTCTTGTTCTGCTATTCGAGCACTTCTTCTTGCTTCTGCACGTTTTTCTTCCACTGTCTTTATCCTTAGTCTCAGTCTTTTTACAAACCTAGGCTCAAGGTTGTTTCTTTTCTTTAGTCTCTTAGTCGGTACTTTGACTTCACTTTCTTTTCTTATTCTCTTGTTCTCTTTATCTTGTGGTAATTCTTCTCCACTTTCTTCTCCTACTTCCCTTATCTGACTAGTTCCAGGACTAGCATCAAATTCTTCTGCCTGGTTACTAATCTGGCCTTGTTCAGGAATATTTTGTTTTTGGCTTTCAATTGTCTCTGTTTCTGTTTCTGTTTCTGTTTCCTGAACCCGTTTTTCTAACCCTATCTGATCCTGTTCAAGCACTTCGATCTCTTTATTTTCTTCTGCTCGAACTATTACTCTATGTCTAGTCTGTCCCTTATCCACATCAGGAGTTAATGGAGGAGTATCAAACACTTGTTCTGTATCCTGCACGTGTTCAGTATCGGGCACTTGTTCAGTCTTATTCACTTGTTCTGTATCAATCACGTGCTCTGTCCCTGTCTGACCTTCTCCTTCCTCAGTTTTGATTTGAATCTCAATCGGCTGAGGATCTTCGCCTGTGCCTTGCTTTTCCTGACTAGTCCACTCTCTACCTTCACTAAGTCGTTCTCTTGTTCTGATAGGATCTTCGGTCAGATCAATCATCGGTATCCATTCTTCTGGCCATATGCTTGGCAGCTCGTCTTCAGCTACTCCTGGCTCAGTTTCCTGGACCTCTTCAGCAGGCTGGTTTCTTGGCAGTTCGCAGTCAACTACTCCTGGGCCAACGTCTGCTGTTCCTGCAACCTGACTGGTGCTGGGCTGCTCGTTGTCAGTTGCTACTGGTCTGGCTCCTTCAGGGTCCTCTGCTGGTTGCCCTGGTTCTTCAAATCCTTTGTCTGGCAATACCTTCTGAGTGTGTCCGGCGTGGATCCACTGGGGAACACCTGCGACTTTCACTGCAGTGGTTGTCACCAGGATTACTTGGCGTTTCTTTCCCCACCTTGGTGCCAGACAGCTTGATCGAGTGTGCTTCTTTATTTTGACCCAGTCTCCTGGAACCAAGTTGTGGAGAGGAGTCGTTGGATTAAGGATGCCGTCGTCTCCAATCTGGCGAGAGATAGAACGCACTTGGTCACCCAATCTTCTGCAGTATTCAAGCACCAAATCATCAGTAATACTCAACAGTTTGCTTCCTGGCACCCATGCCTGTCTCATCACTCTTCCCATAATGATTTCATGGGGACTTAGGCCTGTCTTGCGGTCTGGAACACTTCTCAGTCCCATCAGGACCAGGGGCAGGGCCTTCACCCAGGTCATGCCAGTAGCATCTGTCAGTTTTGCTAGTCTGTTTTTGATAGTTCCATTTACTTGTTCCACTATTCCAGAAGCCTCTGGGTGGTATGCACAATGGAGTTTCTGCCTTATTCCAAAGGCCTTACAAAGTTCAGCCAGTATGTCATTCTGGAAATGTCCACCCTTATCTGATTCAATAATGCATGGTATTCCGAACCTAGGTATCAGTTCTTTTAGTAAACACTTCGCTACTGTCAGTGCGTCACTTTGAGGAGTAGGGTAAGCTTCTACCCATTTTGAAAATACGCAAACAATGACAAGGACATATCGTTTCCCTTCACAACGGGGCATGGTGATGAAATCAACCTGTATCTTTATAAAGGGACCCCCTGACCTCCCAATCTTGCTCAGTTCAACCATTGTCCTCTTGCCTGGGTTCATCTGTTGACATGACAGGCACCTCTGGCAGAGGGACTCTGCTACCTTCCTGAACTTTTTACTGTACCAAGTCTGTTGAAATACCAGAATCATGGCATCCCTACCAATGTGTGATCCTTCATGTATTAATCTTGCCATTGTGCCAAGCAAGTGTCGGGGTAACACAGGCATACCAGTTGGGCCCAAAATCACACCATCCACACGTCTCGGTCTACACCCATCCTCCTTCCATTTCTCTCTTTCTTGCCAAGGAGCCGACTCCTGCCACTCTCTCACCTCATCCCATGTCGGCACTTCCTCAAACACCTGAAGCTGGCAGCTGGTTCCTGGCCCCCCTCGTTTTGGATTTACAATATACCGATCTTTGGCACACCATTGAGCCACTCGATCAGCATAATCGTTTCCCAGTGATACTCTGTCCATGCTCCTTTGATGAGTGGTGCATTTTACCACTGCCAGTTCTTTGGGTAACTGGATGGCCTCTAAAAGGTCATGAACAACTTTTGCATTCCGAATGGGAGTACCTGAGGAAGTCATGAATTCCCTCTGCAGCCATAATTGGCCAAAGTCATGCACAACGCCATAACAGTACTGACTGTCAGTATACACTGTTATGCGTAAGTCCTTCCCAATTTTGCAAGCCATTATCATGGCTATCAATTCGGCTACTTGTGCAGACTTGATGTTATATAGGTAACCTGCTTGTTCAATTTTTGTGAAAGACACTACTGCATAAGCAGCACTCAAGCCTCCTAATTCATGTCTTAGACAGGAACCATCCACAAATAGTTCTTTATCATGCTCAGGCAATGGTACTTCTTTTATGTCAGGGCGTGGCTTGGTACTGAACTCTGTCAGATCAATACAATCATGTTCATCATCATCCCCACCTTCCATTTCCAAGGGGTCGGGGAGTAAGGTGGCAGGGTTCAGAATACCGCACCTAACAATGCTCACAACCTGCACCCACAAGAATCCTCTCGTATTTAGTCAGCCGACTAGGGGTGAGATATTGTGTTTTAGTTCTGGTCAATAGAATTACCACTCCATGTGAAACATACACGGTCACAGGATGTCCCATGACAATGGACTCACTCTGCTCCAAACTTGCACAGGTAGCAGCTACTGCTTTCAGACAGCCTGGTAACCCAGCGGCTACTGGGTCCAGTGTGGCAGAGAAATAGGCCACAGGCCTCCTGGTCGTGCCATGTTCTTGAGTCAGGACTGACAATGCGCAATTATCGCGAGTGTCACAGAATAGTGCAAACTCTTTGGAATAATCTGGCATTCCCAACGCAGGGGCTGTACACAGACAGTTTTTCAATCTTGTGAAAGCCATTAGACTTTCATCGTCCCACTGTACAACATCTGGCATTCCTCTTGTGGTCATTTTTATCAAGGGCCTGGCTAAGGCTGCAAATCCTAGAATCCACTGCCTGCAGTACCCTAATACACCCAGGAACATTCTGACATCTTTTTGAGTACGGGGCAACTGCATTTTTTGAATTATTCTCACTCTTTCTGAAGTGACTTTTCTGACACCCTTTTCTATCTGATGTCCTAGATATTTCACTGATTTTGCACAGAACTGTAGTTTGTCAGGGGCCACTTTATGCCCTTTCTCACACAGGTGATTTAGGAGGGCAATGGTGTCAACTACACAGTCCCTGTGACTTTTAGACGCCAATAGAAGGTCGTCTATGTACTGCACTAATACAGAGTTCCCAGGTAAGATCAAAGTCTCTAGACATTTTTTCAAGATCTGATTAAAGATAGAGGGACTCTCTGTATACCCTTGAGGGACCCTGTTCCAACAATACACGTGACCCTCGAAAGCAAATGAGAAAAGAAATTTGCTGTCGGGGTGCAGGGGTATCGAAAAGAATGCATGACACAAATCAATCACAGTGAACCACTCAGCATCCCAAGGAATTTGGTACAGAATTACTGCAGGGTTCGGGACAATAGGGCAGCAAGGAACTACAATTTTGTTAACCTTTCTCAGGTCCTGCACTACCCTATACTTGCCACTAGGCTTTTTGATGCCCATAATCGGTGAGTTGCATGGGCTGCTCATCACTTCCTGTATGATGTTTCCTTCCAATAATTTTTGTATTTCCAGAGTGACACCTGCTTTCACCTCAGCATTCATTCGGTAGGGCCTAGTGTTAGGATATACTGCATTGTCCTTGATGGCTATTTGTATGGGGTCCACATCTTTCATCAACCCCACATCCTTTCCAGTGAAATCCCACACCTCGGGTTTTACGGCTTCCTGTAGTTCTTGGGGCAAGTCCTGCAGGGTCAATCTTTTAATTTCTGAGTCAGGTCTAAGCAACAATAATTTATAAATGCCGTCTTCATCTGGGGTCTGTATTTCAACACCTTTTGGTGTGCAAAAGATGGTACAGTTCATTTTGCACAGCAAATCACGTCCCAGTAAATTTACTGGACTGGTGTCACAGACGACAAATCTATGCATCTGTTTAAAATTTCCAATTGAAATCTCCATTGGTTCGGTAACAGGAGTACTAATCAATTGATTAGATACACCTACTACTTGGATATTTTCTCCCGAGAGGGGTAGGTTTGGAACGTCCACTGTTCTTACAGTAGAACGGGTAGCGCCAGTGTCCAACAGAAAGGTGACATCATTTCCGTCAACCTTTCCTTCAATATATGGTCCAGACTGGTCTACCGGCAAGGAAGCGCCAAGTACGCACTCCTCGTCCTCCCCTCTCAGGCCCCGTCAGTCCTGATCATTACAAAGGAAGGTATCATTCAGCAGATACTGCGAAGTTGCTGTATTTCTGTTCTCCCCGCTTTCCCAAACCTCTATCTCTTCATTTTCTGCCTGTCTTCCCCTGTATACCTGTTTGGGTGCTCGAGGCACCTGAACTGTTTTTACCTGGGGTTGAGTCTTTCTTGGTCTTTCTTTCTGCGTCTGTGGAATTAAATCAGGAGTTTTCTCATTAACATCGACTAATTGGGGACACTCGTTTCGCCAGTGTCCAATTTCGCCGCACTGATGGCAGGGAAATTTTTTCATAGCCTCTTCCCTGCTAAATTTGGGCCGGGGCTTTCCTCCACCCCCTCCCCCAGGATTTTTGTTCTCAGCATTTTTAACCATGTTACTCAATTGTTTTTCCTGTTGTTCTGCGAGCTTCACCTGAGCCCACATAACCTTCTCCTTAAGGGCCTTTTTCTTTTCTGCCATCTCGTCCTCGCAGTACTTAGCGTACCGCAGGACCTCATCCATTTTCTTAGTATGCCAACAGATTTTATTGTCTTTTATCCACTGACAAATTTCAGGTCTTAAACCATTTACAAACCTGTAAATAAAGTGCGTCATATCCTTCAGGTCGATGTTATCAATACCACTGTATGTTTTAAATACCTGCAATAACCTCTCATAAAAGGAGTGCACTGTCTCGTCCCTTTCCTGTGTTGTTCTATCTATTTTTGTCCAATCAGTTTCCTTAGCGGGCACCTTTTCTTTCAAGTGCTGAATTACCTGCTCATATTTTCGCATGACTTCCTTTGATGGCTCCCCTGTTTCCTTGTTTCTGGGATACTCTTCACTGGGCCAATCTATGTTTATTTTACACTGGGTCCATAAATCTACTGGAACCACAATGTCGAAAAACCCATCCAGGTCTTTCCACAGACATTTTTGTACCTTCACGAACCTCTCCACCTGCCGGTACCAGTCAACTGGTTTCTCTCGTAACTTTGGAAAATCGTTCGTGAAGGACACAATATCCTGCCTAGACCAGGGGACATGCACATATTTCCCCCCTGGAACTTCGCGCATGGGGCATAACTGCTCAGGTTTTTCTACCTCTCTTAAAGCAAACTCGGGAGTCACTTGTCGGGAGCGAACCTCTTCCCTCTTTTTCGCCCACCTGCTTCTCCATTTTTCCACATCTCCCCATTTCTGCAGTACCCCCATTAATTCTTTAATCTGCAACTTCTTCCCTGCCACATTCAGGTGTTCTATATCTTTGTCTGAGAAGTCTGCTCTGTACGGTTTCTGTAAGGGCTTGGATTTTGAGATATCTACCCCCATACTAACTGCTGTTTCGGTCAGTTTTTCATGGAGCACTCTGGTGTTCCTTGTAAAGCTTTTACATATGAACGATAATTCTTCCTCAGAGTAGGTATTCAATCGATCCAACCCCACATTTCCTGCCATTAATTCTTCTATTTCAACCCTCCGCTTGTAGAGGTCTAAAGGCTTTGTTTGCGGAGTCTGCTTTTCTAATTCACGACTCCAACTCTCAATTTCATCCGGAGTTACCAGAGAGACATTCCTAGTACCTGTTGCTGTCTCTAATTTAATTTCTTTTGTATTAAAAGGGTTATACCTCTGCTGTATTCCCTTTCCAGTCTGTTTGTTTGGCAATTCCAAGAATGCAACTTCAGACTCGCACTCACTGGACTGATCATCTATGATGATTGGTTCCTGTCTCGGGGTTGCTATGACTGGGGTCATGACTGGAGTAATCGGATTTCCCTGACTATTTCCGTATAACGGGACCACCGGTCCAATAGTTACTGGAATAGTCAATGCCTCAGGACTGGTATTTATCTGAGAAATTTTCTGAATTATTTCTGTTCTTTGTCTAGCTAGAGCCTCTTGCTCCTTTTCCACTAGTACCCTTCTTAGAGTTGTGTCATGTAATATCTGTGGGGTCAATGGAGGAGTAAAACTCGGGGCAGTAGGATGCGTTTCACTTGGTCCTCCCCCATAATTTGGTTTCGGGAATGAAGTTCCAGTATTAAAGGACCTGCGCTCTTCCCCATATGGAGGTTGAACAAAAGGCAGTCCCGAATTCGAAGGTTTCTCTTCGCTTTCATACAAGGGTCTGGGGAAAAAAGTTTTCGTGCGTGGATATTTTTCTTCCTGACTTGCGGGCACTTTGGGATATATATCCCTTGTTTCCGCCAGTTCGGGTTTCTCAGGATAGGGTAATACTTGACCACCCCCTCCCAGTCCCAGGGACCTGTCTTCTTCCTTTAGGAAGTGGCGTCGGGGAACATCTCCTACACTGGAAGGTCGGGTTCCCTCATTGTAAGGTGGCGGACTTCTGGTACAGATGTCATCTATTAATTCATCATCTGAGTCCCCCAGGGCCCCCCAATGCTTACATTTTTCAGTACTTTTCTCACCCGCTCCAACGTTATGACATGCCGGCATCATGGGAAACAGACCTTCAACAATCATGCTCTGTCTCCACTGTTTCATCCTTTTATCCCTGGACTCCTGTTTCTGCCTGGGGTACCACTTGGTCAAACCCTTGTCCATTCGGGGTCTTTCTCTTTCAAAAGCCTCAATCTCCCATTCCTCTAATGCCTCATACTGCGTTAGTCTCGGTCTGGGATGCAGTTCATTCATTCGGGTTCTTAAATTAAATAAGATCCTACCATTGAAAGTACCATCTAACGGAAAAGCCAATACTCCGTCATCTTTTGTGTACTTCACCCAATTCTCCAGCCACACACAGGTATTGTACCCTCGGTCAAACATCATGAATGAGGCGGGAGTATTGGGTGCTGGGACAAGAACACCTTCCCTAGATTTAATCGGTTTGTCCGTTTTAAAATAATTTTTCACCTTATTTACAAGGGACATTTTTCTCTTGGTTCCGTACATAATATCGTATCTGTTAGCCTTCCACTGATCCCTTTCAAACCCTAGATGCCTTGGATCAGGTCGAGTCTCTGTAGTCCGCGAGTGCCACATACGACTTCTGCGCTAACTTTGTTTACAAACTACCTCCAATCAGAATGCGCTTCAGAAAATTCGTGCAACCAATGGGTGCGCGACACAAAATAAGCTCCGCCAATGGGTGCGCGGCCCCTTCGTGAGATAGTTCCCACGCTCCGGCGCTCACCCCTCCTTTACAATTTCAGCTCCGCTACCCGCCCGCTGCGTCTACCAATCCCAGCGCGGCACAGAGTGACGTCAGAGGCGCTTCGCGACTGACTCCCTCCCTTCACAAGGTAACGGAAACTTTCTTTCTTTTAAAGTGCTCAGTGCTTGGTTAATTTACAACAAATACACATTCGCCACAGTGCTCAAGTGTCTAGACAGAGAAAGAATTCTATTGCTGCAAGTAAACTACTTCCATTTACTTTTCACTCGCTGCGGGCAGATCTCTTCCGCCTACCCTTCACTCTAGCATCGATGAACCTGTTATTCCCCTAAACTCATCCACTTCTTTCCGGGATATGTTCCGAGTTTAAGGTTTCTCAGCGGACCCCTCTGCTTTCACGCTAGCTCCGAGGAACCTGCTACTTTTCCGATGTGACCCTTACTAGGTTACGCCACTATGGGAATTTTGCCAATGAACCCCGTTACTGTCATTTATTCACACATGTATTCAGAAAACCCTAGTTAGTGCTTCCCGGTTATCCTAACCTGCACCTAACTTTCCTCGAACCTGTGACCTCAGGACAATGGATTCTATTCACCACTTGCCCTTTCAATTCCCCGGGGAGTTCGGACAACACTTAACTAAACGATTGACAATTGCATGGATTAATACATATAACAATATAAGAACAAGAAAAATAACAATACAGCAATTCATGAATTTCAGCAGCGTATTCACAAGAGAGTGATCAGTTCCCTCAGAACAGCCGCTCTTATAGCAGCATTAATATAATAGCAGCTTCCGACTTAACTAGTCCAACTAATCCTGCCTAACCTTTAGCTAGTCCCTAACCATCCTCTAGCTACCAGAAAACTGATAGAGCGCGCGAGGCCACCCGGCCAACAGTTTTCGCCGTTTCCGGCTTCAGGGCCCATATACTTTCCAAACCACCATATACATCGATCAGGTGACTTCACGAGCTCTATCAAGTTGGTGTGTGTGTGTTCCCTGCTACCAAATTTCGGTGCACCCGACTTACCATCCACCGATGCGGGTGCCTAATGACCACAATGAATCAGGGAGCTAGCTGTAAAGGAAAGGCAGCAAAATACAAACCCAACCAATAACCTTCAAATACTGTTTAAATGACCACGGACAACTGGAAGTTTTAAAATGTTTATCTAAAGTTCAATATTTTCTTGCATGAGGTACAGTAAAAATAAGGCAATCAATAACCAAGATAACGTAAATCACATAGGCAGAAAGAAATAATGACAGAGTAATCATCAAGGTACAAAATAAAATGTAACGAGAAAATACTATATAAGTCAGTATTATCTAGACAGGGATAGACTAAGTGTGTGTGACTATAGAAGAACTTATAATGAATAACACGCTTCACTTAAGGTGAAAGGGCCTTTGAACAACCTAGGCAACGAAGTTCTAGACCATATCAGAAAATGACACACTGCTATGCAAAATATGATTTCTAACAAATGAGAAGACATAGGAATAACTTCGCAAAATTATAAATGACTGTTCAATAGTTGCGGAAAGGCATGGAAATATAACATATGCAATGTTGAACTTTATTTAAGCAAAAGTTAGAAATTCAGAAGGTGCAAGAATTTCAAGAGGTTCAGAGTAATATTTACCTAGAAAGGTGTGGAAACCAAACCCTGGCCACGGGTCAGTTAAGGACAGGAAACCCTCAAGGAAGGATACCCTCAAAGGACAGCAGGTGCAGAATGGACACCCAGGACAGGACAGGATACCCTCGAAATAGGAATCAGGACAGGACCCTCAGGACAGGACAGCAAACCCTCAGGACAGGACCCTCTTCAGGACAGGACCGGAACCCACAGTTCGGAAGCAACGCCTGCGCTCCACCCGCTCTGCAGCTATCGATCAAGACCCCGATTGGGTCAGCGAACTCCCAGCTAAGTGCTTTGCCAGCACTTTAAGGTTCAGTAGAACCTTAGTCTATGGTCAAATTCGGACAGAGTGCTCCGCAGCGCTCTGTATCTTCAGTCACCTATTGAGTGCGTTGGGTCAGTGACAGGTCAGCTAAACCAGACAAGTCGGACGGTTCACTAGGTGAACCCAGGGTAGATATATAGTTTGGGAACAGTGTACCACCCCCCAATGTTGCAAAGTGTCAGAATCCCTCAATTTCAATTGGTCCTAAGGTAGGGTTTGGGTAACACACCAATCACAATACGCGAATTGAAGCCTTCATTAACATATTTGGGTACCGCCTAGCAGATTTGGGGTTCCCATGAGCTAACAGTAGCGCAATATAACAATGTATCACATAAGGAGCTACATTCGCTGTTCTCGCAGGGCAGAGGTGACTTTCTCAGGAGCATCTCGCCCATCACTGCCAGCTGGCTATGTTCCATCAGCCAAGGTCCCTCGTGCTGCCGAATGTCGCACAGGCGCAGAAGGGACCTCCAATATGGCTCTCCTCTCACTCAGACCCCCATTTCCCGCGGTACATGAAAAGTAAGCGAAAACAAATTAATACATAATAATGTCATTATGAAAACACATCACAGGGTTTGTACTTTTAACTCATCATCCAGAAATAAACTTAATTGCATTAAATGTTAGCTACATTGACACGGACACAAGAGCAGTGGCACGAGCTGTACCACATGATAAGCACAGCTATGAATTACGCATGCGCATAACTTTCCCTCCACTTCTGCAGACGCGTCAGGACACGTGAGTGTGGCTGACGCATGCGCAGTAACTAAAATACAAGCGACGGCCATTTTTAAAAGGACACGGATTAATTCATTAGAAATACACATAGGCAAGCTTCGGGAACTTTACTTAAGCTAAATATAAACGTTAGTAAAACATACACGGGTTACCTTATTACACATAAATGAGGTTCTTGATTTCGGCAAGCCGCAAAATATGCAAAGCTTTGCTTCATCACTACCACTGTTCTGATGGCCTCAGTCTCTTCTAAATTTCAGATCATCTCAGATTTTTTGCAGGCATTTTCTGTCCCAAGCATAATGCTTCAGCCCTCATGGTGCCCCATACATTCACTTCGGGGATCGAAATGTCATCGACCACAGTAATATGACTCAAATTGTTGAGGTGTAATTGTTTATATGAACATAGGTATTTCAGATTGTATGTAGCATGGCCATTAGGTTTTCACAGTAGTCACGTAGAGGAATGTCTGAGCTTAAAACCCTTGGGTCTCCCTTGTTGTGGAAAATATACACACATCCAGTATGCAGGTGTGGGCAAGACCATGTGATTTGTACTTAGGGGACTTTGCACCTCTAGCTAGTGTATATTAATATTTTCTTTAACAGTATTGTCATTGCAGCACTGTTCAGTAAAAGCAAAAGTTAAAGTGCATGCACTCACATATTTAGGGCCAGATGTATCAAGATACACTTTTGCGATTCTCAAATAGCGATTTTTAAGGAATCGCTATTTGAGAATTGCAAAATGGTATGTATGTAGAAATTCGCTATTTTTTAGCGATTTCTTAAAATTCCTTAATTGCGATTAGCAAATTGCATAAGGAATAATTTCCCATTCATTTGTATGGGCCAGGAGGCCCATAGGAATGAATGTGAAATTATTCTCAATTTGCGATTCGCAATTTGCTAATCGCAAATTGAGAATAATTTCAAGGGTGCAGGGGTGTCCAAAGGACACCCTGTTGCACCCCTGAAATAAGCATGGGTGCACATGTGGTGCACATACATGCCCTAAGGGCATGTATGTGCATCACATGGCACTTTGACAAATGCAAAAATTGGCATTTTTCAAGAAATTTGCAAATTACCACCAACTTGAAGTTGGTGGTAATTTGAGATTCCTTAGGGACAATTAGCAATTTTTTAAAACTTCATACATTGCATTTAAGGAATTGCAAATTTTGCGATTCCTTAAATGTAATCGCAAAATAAGGAATCGCAAATTTGAGATTCCTTATTTTGCACTGAACTTTGCTACATACATACCATTTTGCTCAAATGAGTTCTCAAACGCCAAAATTCTGCGAATTTCGGCGTTTGTGAACCCATTTGAGCTTCATACATCTGGCCCATACTGACAGAACCGGCCCTCACCAACCATGGCACATGATGAAACACACAGAGAAAAACACATCTGGTTACAGATGGAGAAAAGAAACATATACAATATGTATTGGCTCTAGTTGGAAATGCTGCAACATTTCCTGCTTACAAAGCAATGACACAATGTAAGCAGGGCCACTGCAATTCTAAGACCGCTGAATTTTTCGCATAATTATGGGTATGCCGCATTTGTTACTTAATTATATAACCCATCCTCTGCAGCATAATCTGCAAACTTTAACAAACAAAATTGTTTCCAGCTCAAACAGTTCATAGGTTTTTAAAAACACTGCAACACGTGTTGCCGTGCAGGGGAAGGCCCTTTGCAAAAGTTGACTGGTTACCTTTCTGTTGCTTACTGATGTATTTGGATGTCAAATGGGTACGAATAAGGTGCAACCGATGATTAGACGGTGTAAAATAAGTGTACAAATTAAAAAATAAGGAAGTAATAGTATTACAAAACGTGCTGCATTATGCTGCATAATTTGCTTATTCTTGTCACATAATGTAATCAACCCTGCTGCATAATTTGCTTTTTCTTGTCACATAATTTAATCAACCCTGTCGCAAAATTTGATTCTCCCCTGCCGCATACAATTCAGCGACCCTGAAGATAAATTGAATCTCATTGGAAGGGTAGATTACAACTTGCAAATTGTCCCCACAGCCCCCGTAAACTGCCCGCTCTCACTGTTAATAGTACCTCTCCCATCACTAGTCTGCAATAAAGAGAGGCAGACAACAACACAGGTTTGAATATACTGCAGCACAGAGCGTTGGTGTCTGCTGCAGTAAAAAACAGCTTCTTATGAAAAGTCTGCTAAATATTCCTGAGAAATAAAATTCGCTATGAAATGAATTATACATTACAACAGCCATCCTTCCGCAAGCTTCCCCGGAATGTGAGCAAATTCAGTTAAGACCTCGCGAATTAATAGGACATATTTGACAGTTGGAAAAGGTCAATATTATTAGAAAACGGAGGAGGAAGATAGAGGGTGCCTACTCAGCACTGTGTAAGGAGCTTCTTATTGAAACTCAGCGCTATGGGTAGTGCGTAGCGTTCTAATGTGTGCAGTGAATGTAAGTAGCTTAGCTGTAACTGTCACTTTTTGAATATTTATTCATGCGTTCACTGCGTTAGAAATCGGAAGGTCTCCAGATGAAGGCAAAATATAGCACAGTGTGATAGAAAAAAAGAGTAAGACATCGAACGCTGGTTCTGGAGCTAGAAAAGAGTGCTTCTTTACTCTAATCTGTGAAGCAAACACGTGCATACAGAAAACCGAATAAAGGACTGAAAAACAGTTCAGGGCTATGAAACAGCAAAGCCACCCATATGAAAATATTTTACCCATGAGTTGACGTATAATGAAAATCGATCTTCGCAGAGGTAATTTCTCTGTTGGACGGAATGGTGCAGGGGAGCAATTACCTCTCACATTCCCCCAGCCAAGATTCCCTAACAATATTTCTATTGAATACATACTTGGAATTATGCAGACACTAACACATAAATAATCAAGGTGTGCTCATTTTTCCTACGATTGAGCTGATTCACAAAGGTATGTAAGCAGCTGCAGTCCGTGCAGGTAACATCAGTGGTGCCGTGTTGAGGGGGATTTTGAGGGATGATGCAAAGGGAAAATTCAGTATTCCAACTTTATCCTGTCCCCTAATCCAGAGTTGTCCTCTAGCCCTACAGACAACTCTGAACATTGCCAAGAACCGTTGTCATGGCAGTTCCTGTCAATGTTGTAAAAGTTTGACGATTGGCTCCGCCAAACAGGATGGCCGTCCAACAAACTTTTACAAAGTTTTTCATACACAAACTACCAAGCAGGAGTTTGTTTTTGTCAAAATGGAAAACAAATTTTCTCCTATGGTGTGGGAGTCATTTATTTTTTAGTGTTCCTCATTGCCAGGTGTTACTTGGTGGTGACATACAGCACACAAAAAACAAATAACGCTGCCTTTCTAAATAGGGCCGACCGTATTATGTCACAATATCTGGCAACCTGTACTCCGTCAGGCCGCCAGAGGGGTGTCAGCATTTCAGCCAGAGTAGGCTCTGTCGTTGACCTACATGAGGTCGCCCACTTCTGAATAGAAAGAGGGTACTTTGTCGCCGTTGCTATGGAGTACCCTCTGTCAATCTCAAGAGCAGCCCCAGTGTTCAGCAGGTATTTTACCTGGAGAAATTTGCATGGAGAAAATAGATATGTGGTTTTACCAGGCAGAAAAAACACTCAAGAAATTATTTATAATCTGACCTAAGGTATGCTAAATGGGGAGGTAAAACTATCACCAGAAACAACTGCAAACATTCAGTAATGTTTTTTCTTCTGCACATTTTCACCACGCGCAAAAAAAGGCATTCTCAGAATAAGAGCAAATGTATGTATATGTGCAGATTTAGGGTCAGATTTACACTTGGGAAGTGACAGAAAATGCTACAGTTTGTGGTGGAAATGTGAACACTCGACGGCAAGAAGGCTTTCTTAGTTAAATGCTCACCTTTCTTCTGTAGTTATCTGCACCTCTGGTCACCTTTCTGTTGCTTACTGATGTATTTGAATGTCAAATGGGTACGAATGAGGTGCAACCGATGATTAGACGATGTAAAATAAGTTTAAAAATTAAAAAATAGGAAAGTAATAGTATTACAAAACGTGCTGCATTATGCTGCATAATTTGCTTATTCTTGTCACATAATTTAATCAACCCTGCTGCATAGTTTGCTTTTTCTTGTCACATAATTTAATCAACCCTGTCGCAAAATTTGATTCTCCCCTACCGCATAAAATTGCAGGCAAAGCTAGCTCAGCCATCCATCTTTCTGAATTTACATTTAGGACCAAATCTACCTTCTTTATGCCTGCCAGGAATTCACCAGAGGATTTTTAGCAGGTGTAAATCCAGCAGAAGTATTGAGGTCTCCTCTATTGTGAATCCTATTCAAGGGGTTAACGGGGACGTTCCAAGGTGTGGCTCGAATAGCTACCTTTTTATTGGCGGTTTTGATGTATCCTGCATTGATTTGTAGACATGAGGGACTATTGTACATCTTGTACATCTAAAAAGTATGGTGATGTAGTATTTTTTTTAAAGCGCGGCCACTCATTAAGCATTCACTCTTTTATTGCTCCTCTCTTCTACTTCATAGATGCTGCTCTGACCACTGCTGCCTTTATGCTTTGCAGATCCCCTTTGATCTCTGCCCCAGGGTCCTCAACCCTGCCACAGGGATGATGCTCATACTGTGGGCTTGCCTAGCAACTGTTTGCCTGCTGCTGGGTTGATTCTACTGTCACACATGCTTGGTGTCTTTCTCCTGCTGAATGCAAACATTGCCAATTCAAGTGGGGTTTTTAAATGCTTGAATTGCACATTTACATATTAGATAATTAGAATTAAATTCCCTCCGTAGGACATATTTTTTCACTTTCAGGCACAGGGAGATCAGTGGTTTGTCAAAAATCACACACTTTCAACCCGGTGGGGAACGCAGAATTAGTATACAAAGTTGCTAGCTCAGCTACTAGACCATGCCTCCTCCACCTTGGTACACAGGGGCCCTTCATTTCTTGAATAAAATAGGAAGGATGACCGAGTCACTCTGGAAGGGAATTGAATTTGTGATCAAAACTTGTTACAGCTCACTGAGCTATCCTTGCTGTGTGAAACAAAAATCATTTTAGTTTACTTTCATGAAGCAGTTGAAGGAGGTGTTGCTGCTGCCTCAGTTTGGTCATAGCCTTCATCCATCTCATTTCTACACCTTAGACAGTGCCCAGAACTCACTTATGGACCACATGGACTGCAGAAGAACATAAAATAACATTACATACTGTACCTAATGCCTTGAGCACGCACATGGATGGTTATTATTATTATTATTTAAAATGTTATAAAGCGCATACCTGCCTCAGTGACGAGGCGTACCAGCGCTACCCCAACAAAGACACTGAACCAGCTCCAACCCAATAGAGCGGCCTATGCAGGGAAAAGCCAGGTCTTTAAGGCCTTTCGAAATGCTAGATGGTTCTGAAGGCTTCTGATAGATGTAGGAAGGGAATCCCACAGTTGCACCACCTTGACCTTAAACGAACGGCCACCTGCTCTGGCTCTTTGAAAGCGAGGAATACAAACTGAGCCGGAGTTGGCAGAACGCAAAGGGCAATTGGGCACATATCGGACCAGAAGATCCGCTAGGATTGGTGGACTTTTATGTGTCAAGATTTTATGGGCTACGCACAGCGTCTTAAAATGAACTCTTTTAGCTATCGGCAGCCAGTGGAGTTGAGGCAGGAGGTTTGTGACTGAGCAAGATTTGGGCAATGCAAATAGAGCACAAGTTGCCGCATTTTGGATTCTTTGGAGACGAGAGATGGAGGATTTATTAGCACCTAAAAAAGCACGTTCCCATAATCCAGTCTCGATAGTATTGTAGCTTGAATAATAGTTTGACGCACCTTAGGAGAGAAGTAACCAAGAAGCGGTTTCAACCCTTTCAAGAGAACGAAACATGAACCCGCTAAGGCTTTAGACTGCACGTCAAATGAGAGCTCGCTATCGATCCAATTGTTTACAAGCCTTTCTAGCCTTAGCCAGAGTTTCATTAAACCATGGGTTCGAAGGGCCCAATTTCTTCCTAGAACAGCATTTTTCTGGGATACATGTGTCTAGGGCTTGTAGCAGCCAATCCCGGAAAAGAGAGTCAGATGCTTCTAAATTCGTTGAAAATTGTGGCTTGGATTTTAACAACATGTCAGAAAATAAACTGGCATCCCATTTGTGCCATGGACGTTTTATCATTGTTCGTGCAGGAATAGAGACAATTTTCCCCGGCCAAGAAAGGGAGAAGGAGACCAGAAATGTGTCTGTCCAAACCAAAGGGACCGATGGAGACACAGATATAGTATCTAAGTTCGAAAAGATAGGATCCAGCAAATGCCCAGCAATATGTGTGCTGTCTACCACCCGTTGTGTCAATTGACAGGCCTCCAGATCAGCCAGAAAACAGGCAGTGTCAGATTTGTCACTGTCTACTAAATGGAGGTTTAGATTGCCCAAAATAGTAAAGTTTGCTGATTTACACGCAAGTATAGAAACCTTATTCAGTAGGGCTTCTCTCCATGTTTTATATGGCCCTGGAGGGCGGTAGATGAGTAACCCAGAAATTGTAAAATTACAGCTCAAGGTGATTTTAAAACAGGCACTTTCACAGTCCAGAATCTCCTCCCTCCTGAAGCAACATGTAAACGGCTCTTTAAGAATTATGTATAAAGACAGAGCCACCCAATAGTCCCGTGAGGACTGGGTATAATCAATCACAAATAAACAATTGTCCTCCAAGGATTCGTTTAAACCAATTTACGTAATTAGCCTTGTCACAAAAAGTGATCAATTATTTACTCAAAGCAAGGTTGATACAGTTTTCTTACTGTCTTTAATTTTATCAAAAAAAGTTCTTTTATTTTCTTTTTTGAATATATTAGTATCAAAAATTCACAATTTCAGACATGGCAACTTAATAATACTACAATTCATTGATTTTCAGTAGTATATATAACGCCTTAAGCTTTCTACATGGATGAGCTGAAATACCATGTATACAACAATTTATATCGTAATCATATAAATTCATATGACATTGATACAGACAAAGCGGTGTTAAGCGTCGACGTTTCGGACCTCCCTTGGTTTAAGAATCCATAGGACCATCCTCAGGACCAGTTGCACAGAAAATATCTATAGACAAATATATACACATAAATAAACATTTATAACAAACACCTTGCAATGCAACAATCGTCTAATCACTCTGTGAAAACAAGTAAATCAAGACGTGCGGAGACCAATCAAAACCAATAAAGAAAGAAAGACCACCACCAGAGTGCTCAATGTACACTATCTACAAAGTATTTACAACAGATTCTTACCACTAACCACCAGCCGGTGGGCGTGAGGCCTCAAAGAAGAATTAATTCGTAGAATCTAGAAAATTAGAAACCAACTCCCTATTAGACTAAGCCATTCTCTATTGCTCCTAGAATACAGCACCCCAAAATTACCGAGTCATCATCATACTTACAAAATATTAGACTCAATCCAGCACACAAATGGGGAGAGTAGTACCCTGTAATGGAAAGCGGTACCCGAACTCTGTTAATAATTATATATAAATTATTCTGTCCCTCGTCAATGCATGTGCAGGTCTGTAATGTAATGTAGATGAGTAACCAAACTACACCTAAACTATCAAATAACGACATGGAAAGACCAAAGATGTATATATATCTCAGTTTACAAATCTTTTTCTCTGTCTTTATGAATGGATCCACATGATTACGATGATGAAACAATGACGGCCCAGATATGTTACTTATGACCTAGCGGTTCCTGCTTCTGAGTATATTCCCCTGGCCAATGATTAAGTATTTTAGCACAGAATGCTTTAAGTCACTGGTTGAAAGAACGCTATATCCTTAAGCACAAAATGTGAGTAACAAGTCATGTTTAACTCCTTTGAACAAATTAATTCTGGTTAAAGTTTCAGGAGGCAGAAAAGTCAAATAGACTCTGAATGATAATTTGATGAAACTGAAATACTTAGTTGCGGCTCCTCCTCTAAGGCGGAGGAACGTCGCCCCACTGCCAGGAAGCAGAAAAAGAAAGGAAAAAATAAAATGATAATAACAGAATGTTATTATCATTTTATTTTGTCCACCTGCTGCAGCAGCGTGCATGAGATGGCTGGTCTGCAGAGCAGGGAAGGAGTGGTAGAACACTCCTGTGCACAATGACTGTTTGGTCGGCTGTCTTTGGCATCCCAAAACAGTCATGCACACTTCCCTGTTCTCCATGCTGGCTGCATGCAGGCCTCATTACAGCCTGCATGGAGAACATGCCCACCCCTCCAGCTCCTGGCTGAGCGCCATGTCATAGCGCTCAGACCAATCACAACACTGCGTTGCAGCATTGTGGCTGGCTTAGGGGTGGGAGCCTGGCTGCCTGCTTTCTGTTCCGACATGGAGTCAGACACAGGCGGGAAGGAGAGTAAGCAAAAAAGTTTTTTAAAAATTTACTTTTGTGTTGGAAAGTTGCCTAAAAGAAGCAGAAAGTAGTGCTTTTCTATGCTCTGCATTGTTTTGCATCTGGAGGCGTTCCATGGGGGGTTCATGGATGTTACCTTGCAACCACTCCTAGGTTTTGATGCAAACCTCTATGTACTAAAAATAGTAGACGGGTTAGCACCATTAATAACGCCTTTTTGAAATTGGTATTAACTTGGAGAATATTTTTATGTCTGCAAACATTACCAAGTTTGCATGTGTGCTGCAGTGTCCAGCACACATCCAAAGTAGGAAACGTTTTAAAGTTTATCTAGACGTAGTATTTTGTACTGGGAGGGTATCCTTCCAGCACAAAAACGATGCTAGATATGTTGCAAACACCTTTACACTACGATGTAAAAGTGTGTGCATTGTGCCAGGCCTGTTTTTTCATCAGCATTGGGGAGCAAGTAGGGAAGTGCCCAACCTTTGTAAATATGGTACTTTTCTGCTCTGTCCCTCTCACACTAAGCAGTGCAACAACATTGGGTTGTGTGAGTTTTTAGAGAATGTAACCCCAAGAGTTCCTGGATCTGATTCATGAGTACTAAGAAAAGCTGCTCTAATGTGGCTAAGTGAGTTAAGCGTTCTATAATATGCATTCTGTCCACTGTGATGAATTGAGGTTCATTTTATTACTTACAGTGCTCGAAGCAGCAAAGTCTGCGATAGCAAGCACTCTATAAAAACATTATTTTATCATTTAATTGTATCAGCTTCTCTGGGGTCTCTTCCATTTCAGAAGCATTTTAATTTCAGCATCTTTTTTATTTCATATATAGTCAATGTTCTGTTAAGTCCATGACTAGTATACATCACCGAATCATAATTAAATACTATCCTTCAAATTGCTTTCATGCATATCTTATGGAAGGCTGGTTCAGTGCATTAAGTCAACAGTATATATAACTGTGAGAGTCCCCGTCACATGATTCAGAAGCTACAGTGAATCTAAAACGCATCTGTGAGACAACTTAAAGTTATCATTTGGACATGCTGGGAGGACATAGGGGAAGCATAATGTGGCCCTAGTTTGCTCTGCCTCATGAGGCCTGCTATGATTATCAAGGAGCAAGCTGCCCCCTAGAACACCTTTCCATTTGCAAATCAGTTACCACACCAAACCAGTTGTTGGTAACTAATTAATGAGAGTCGCGGGCAGTACAGGTAAGAGCGATTGGGTGGTGGGACAGGGCGGTGGTGGGAGGGAAGTCGACATATGACGAGGGAAAATGACATTTAAAAAAAGAAAGCCACTTAACTTGTGTTTGGCGATGCAGCGAGCACAAGGTACGCGTTTTTCTTATATTTAATGTTATTTTTCCTCATCGTCGTCTATCGACGGAGCAGCAAAACAGTGAAATAATAATTTACTCCATTGTTACGTCTTGGCTACAGACTGCTTTGCTGTTTGTTGACCAGATCAATTGTTCCAACTATATGTAGAGTGGCCTTTGGGTCAGGCTCTTGCTTATGATTTGAAAGAGTTGTTGACTAGCTCACTTGTCTACTCTTGATTGAATGGCTTTCCACACAATTATTGTGTTTGTCCACCTTGGAGCATTTCAGTCTTGCAGTGTTCTGATTAGTTAACTTGTATACTCCAACTGCTGGTTTTGCTTGCAACCAGGAAACTATTTTCTTCCTTTAAGTCCTTCATGAGAGTGCATGGGCTTTTTTGCCCTCTCCATGTGAGCTACTTCCCCCTCACTTTGCCCTCACCCCTTCTCCTTCCATTTTGCTTTTCCCCGTATAGTCTGTTGTTTCCTACTCCGTTTCCAATCTCACTCTTTTTAAATGCACATTCCCATTTCTCTCTGGACACTATCACTTAATTTTCCTTTTTTACAGCTTTTTGAACTTCACATTCTATCAGCCCATGCCCATTTTCACGTTTTTTTACTCTTTTCAAGATGGCCACCTGCAAGTGCATATGCTCACATGCAATGGGCACCAAGAAATCTGTCTGTGATTTTACCAAACTCATTCAACAATGGCCTCACATATCCATCACAACCTTTAAAAGCCATTGCTAAAATAATACAAATGCATTCACAGCTGGTCGCAGTGGATGTGTGTACATCTATCTCAGCTCTGTAAAAGCATTGGCAGGGCCAAACGGTTTCATCCTGAGAGCTAGCTTTGCTCAACACAGGTTTGCTTAAAAAAACGTAGTCCTACCTTTTTTTAATAGAACTGTATTCCAGATTCAAAATAATTTGTAAACATTAAATATTACATATATTTCTTGCACTATCCCCGTCAGTTTTAGCAAGAATCAGAGGTCTTAATGTAATATTGATTGAACCAAAATCTCTTTTCTCTGATCGCTTTCCGGTAAACGTCCAATATGCTGCAAATATAGTATATTTGTCTTCGTGAAAGGATGTATAACATGGCCAAAATATTACATTACAGAGGGCAGCGTATGCCTATGTCTCTAAGTAAACTATACCAATGCTACCTCTTATGGTTTTGAAATATGTCCTGACTTTTTGACTTAATAGAATTTACTTTGTGAAGTAACTCTGGCATTTCCCTGAGTGCATGACACCTAGAGATGTGACTGGCCCCCCACTTTAGTGTAAGGGAAAAACACCTTCCCTTTAAATACTGAACAGACAGAAACAATGGGGCATATTACCAACCAATAGAGATAATTTTTGTCTCTAACTTGTTTAGAGACAAAAATTATCGCCGCAAATCGGCGATTTTTATCGCAGATAAACCTTGCTATTAGCAAGGTTTATCGCAAATGCGATAAAAAACGGCCGCAATGCATGAATATCGCTGAAAAGTCAGCGATATTCATGCATTATCGAGCAAATGCTCTTAGCCATGTTATCCACCTCCCATTGGATAACATGGCTAAGAACTGCTCCTGGGCAAGTGTTAGCTTTTGGAGATATTCGTGCTTAGCGCCAATATCTCCAAAAGTTGGTAATAGGAGATAGTGATGTTAGCGACTGTTTTCAGTCGCTAACATCTTGGCACGCCCACTTTGCATGTCATTAGTGATAAATATCACTGACATGCAAAGCGGGGCCCAAGATGGTCACTATCTCCTATTAGCTGTCGCTAACTGGTGTTAGCGAAAGCTTGGTAATAGGGAGATAATTTTATCTCCGCTTTCTTGGCTTTTAAAGCCAAAAAAGTGGAGATAAAGCCCCTTGATAATATGCCCCAATGTCATTCTTGGAATCATACATAGATTCTGCGTTCCAGGAAGGCAAGCTCCCTCTGTTTTAGTCCATTTGCTAAAAAGAATAGGTGAAAAGCTTGCTGACACGTTAACCTCTACTGTATTTAATTTTTCATCACATCCTTCAAACAGAAGCCAGTGTCAGGCTCTCACATTAGATGTCATGGCGCTGGGAGGCAGGGGATGTGCTCTCTGCCCCGCTTAACCGCGACTGCACTGCTTAGCGTCCACAGGGTGCGTGTAACAAATGCATTACTTCCTTAAAGGGACAGTTACTAATATCACAGGGTCACTACATTGACATCTCATAGAGGGATATTGGGAACTCCATTGAATAATGAATTAGTCTGTGTCTTGCGGCACAAAGCTATGCATCTTTCCAGCATGCACTTTCAGAAAATTTACTCAGCTATCATTGGTCTGTTGCATCAGTATTGGTAGTGTTTATGATGCTTCTTTTAAAGTGAAATTCTTGGGCTGCACCCGAAAGATATGAGACCATTTTACAATACATGGTTCAGTGTGGTCATTATATGTTGCTGACGTTACTGTAATGATAAGCCTGGGGAGGGGATGTTGCCTAACGGCTAGGGCAGTCGACCTCAAATCTGGGGAACCGAGTTTGAGTCTCGGTTTGAGGACGCGCAACATCTTGTGGTTCTGGGCAAAGCACTTCATCTCCCCGTGCCTAACAAAAATGAATGTTTTCTCATGTAACGCAACTAGTGCTCATGTAAAGCGATCTGACACCTTTGGGTCAAGTTCGTGCTATATAAAACTTTGTAAAAAAAAAATAATAGTAATAATGGCAAAGACTCGAAGTTGTAGGGATTAGATGAGACATGTCCAGCATAGGTCCAGTCCAGAAGGGTTAGATCCACGCCCACTTTTGAGGATTGCCACTGATTATGTCAATAAGCAACATTGAGATTAGCTAGATGTAAAAGGTTAAGTCTGACCACGATGGAGCTCAGGATGGATACAGGGAAAAGGTTCTTCTCGGTGGAAAGTTTAGCTACTGACCTAGTAGTTTTACTGGAGTAAAGCTCTCATAGACATGATTGTCATTGGGTCAGGTTGCAGGCTGGATCTGAAGAAGGGTTCATTGATGCAAGGCAGCTGAAGTGCTGGTCCTCAGTGGGAGCTGCTGCTTTGGTGGGAAGAGTCAAAGCCTGGAAAACTTTTAGAGGGCGGTGTCAAGGAGTCAGGGCACTGGAAGGTATTGTTGTTCTCGGAGTGCTGCTCAGCATTGGTCCTGGTGGCGTCTTCTACATATAGACTTAAACACTTTTCTGGAAGTCAGATCTCATGCAGTGGGACAAACCAGCAAGTTGCGTCTGACTGGCAGTTTGACGTTGCCAGCTGCTGCTTAGCGGTGGTGCTCTTTGGTTCTTTTGAAAAAAACTCTTCACATTTTGTAGGTGTTCAATTTTGCAATTTTGAAGGGGGGAGAGTACACTCTAAAACCAGTCAAGGGCTCTAGACATTTTGGGCACTGCTTGGGGGTCAAGACTCAATCTCCCAGAAGTCACCTGCAGGGTTCAGGGCTCCGTAGAGGTTTTGGGCTTCTTGCAGCTTTTGTGATCCTGGGGCTGAATAAGAGGCTAGCCAACTAGCCTCCAAGTGATACATCACCATTTGTAACCAGGACCCAGGTGTGTATCAAGTTTTGGATTCTAATCTGCTGTCCTGGGTATAATGGGGTTAATTTTTATGCCCAGTGCCAGCCTGTGAGTAGGGGAATCTTCTGGCCATTCCCTAACTAATGGGGTAAATGTTCCCAAGGGTGCTCCAACCCACCTTTGCAGCACCATCGAATTTCTGCTCGTAAAATTGCACTGATTTGTTTTTACTGTGGGGGATTGAATTATAATTACTTCTCTTACCGCGCCGTTATTTTCATCGTAGCTGCGCTTTACTCACCATTTGGAGCCACTGCTTGGGGCAAGGAAGTGACTTTGGTCGCCATCTTGGGTGAGGAGGATCAAGCGAGGTCGCAGGCTAGTGGTTAGTAAATCACCTGGCTGGACACCCCGGGGCTCCTATAAATGTCCACACTGAGGCGCCCGCGCAGTGGGAGAGCCACTGGCACGCCAAAGGCGTGCCTAAGGCAAGCTCGTCTGCGCCCGTCCGCGCCGATACTGCGCCAGACGCCGGACCCCTGCATCTTTAATGGGCGAGCCTCTCAGGTACACCCGCGACGAACTTATGGGTCTGGCCACTAGATGCTTATCATCACCGTGGGCCTTTCAAGAGCCATAATTAGAGTGTAATCACTTTCTTAGTCTAAACTGCCGCTCTTTGGTGAGCCATCATGCTGATGTGTTTGATCTTTTAATGGCCGAGGCCCCGGATGCCCTGATTCTTACAGAAACCTGGCTAACCCAGGATACTGTGGCGGAGCCAGGGCTTGCCCTCCCTGACGGTTATATGATATATATTATCAACAGAGAGGGGATAGAGGGGGGGGCATCGCGGTGATTGCTAAAGCAACAGTTACTGTCAATTTAGCAAAGGAAGACATTGCGGGCTGCGAGAGTGCTCTCTTTAAAATAAAGTTGAGCTGCAACCTGACCATGTCTGGTCTTTTAATCTATAGACCCCCCGGCCCTTCAGGGAACTTTTGTGAAGATCTAGTAAATAAAATTGGACGTATGGCTAGCAAAGCGGCCAACTTTACCATTCTAGGGGATCTTAATCTGCACCTCGAACTGGAGGATAAGGCGAAGATCTCTCATTTCTTAGCAGATTTATAAGCTTTCCAGCTGCCTCAATTAGTTTCGGAGGGCACACATGTGGCTGGGCATTTGCTTGACCCCATTTTTTCCAACTTTGCCTGCCTAAATATCCTCCCCCGGTCCCGCTGACGTGGACTGACCATTCAGTCATCCCATTTTCTCTACTGTTGCTGTGGTAAAACGACCATGGCATAAGCTTGAGCAGGAGGAGCTCGCCAAGCGATTAGCGGAATCTAGACCTCAGCTTCCTTCAAACATCGAGGAAGCGCATGTGTGCTTTCAGGACTGGCTGATAAAAGGTCTGATAGCTGCATCCCGGCCAAGCGGGGCGTTAAGGGTCGTGGACCATCAAATCCTTGGTTCACTGACCTTTTAACGCATGCAAAGAAGGGGTGTAAGCAGTTGAAACGCTCCTGGCATCGCTCTTTAGAGCCATCGGCCAAAGCTGTATACCGCAAGGCAGTAAAGGATTATCATAAGCTTATCCGTAAAACACGGGCAGAATTTGTCGCTGACCAAATCTTGACAAGCTCTAACCCCACTAAAACCATCTTTAAACTGCTTAAAAATATGAAGAATGCTGGTCAGGCCAGGGTTTCCCCGGTAGTTTCTAATCAGCATTGTGAGGCATTAGCACTCCACTTTGTGGGAAAAGTGGATCAGATCTATCGGGGTCTCTCTTCAGGGAATACCCACACTGAAAACGCTGGGCTAGCAGGGCCAGACAATGGGATGAATAATGATGTGTTGGCTCTGCCATTGCTGTCGCCGGAGGAATTCCAGATTATAAGTGCTAGGATCAAATCAGGTTCGCTGGCTGACACGCTGGCGGTGAGGCATTTCCGCCAGATCTTACCTCTCATCTCCCCGGTGGCCTTAGAGCTGATTAATCTCTCTCTGAAGTCAGCCTCCGTCCCCAGGGCGTGGAAGCATGCTAAGATCATTCCACTGTTGAAAAAGCCATCCCTAGACCCAGATGACCCAGGCAACTATCGCCCAATATCCCAGCTCCCTTTCATGGCGAAAGTGGTTGAGGCTCAAGTAAATTCCATTCTATCTAACTACATTGATGAGCATAACATCTTTGACCCATCCCAACACGGGTTCCGTCCCCGCCATAGTACGGTATCCGCTCTTTTGGCGGTCACGGAATCCATCCGTAGTAGGTTGGATGTAGATGATTCTGCGGCCTTGATCCTATTGGATCTAAGCACCGCATTTGATACGGTGTCCCATGAGATTCTCCTTCATCGTCTTTGGACGATCGGCATTAGGGATGCTGCCTTGGAATGGTCCGGTCCTTTTTGGCGGAGCGGTCGTTCTAAGTGTATGTTCCGCCGTTCCACTTGCACGAACATGCTCTGGGTAGGGGGCTTCCTCAAGGCTCCATCCTGAGACCTCTTTTATTCAATCTGTATGTGGGACCTTTGGCGAAGGTGGCCAGAGACAGGGGGCTGTCCTTGGTGTCGTATGCTGACAACACCCAGCTAGTGATTGCCTTTTCTAAAAAATGTAGGACCAATTTGGAGAACTTTAAGGAGGACTTATCGATCATCTCGGCCTGGATGAAGGCCAACTACCTTCAATTAAATGCTAGCAAATCCGAGATTTTACTGTATGGGAAGGTCTAGGGACTCTGGTCAGAGCAATGGTGGCCGATCATCTGAAGCCCGCGCCGGTGCCGAAGGAGACGGTGAAGAACCTGGGTGTCTGGTTCGATACCGGCCTAACATTCGATAAGCAGACAAAAGCTGTAGCCACAGTCTGCTTTGGGCTTCTGAGAGGACTAAGACCTCTGCTTGGTTTCTTCCCTCTCAGAGTACGTCAGACCATCTTGCAGGCTTCCATCTTGGCGAGGCTTGATTATGGCAACGCCTTATATCTTGGTGCCAATAAAGCTAGCATCAAGCGCCTGCAGAGGGTCCAGAATGCAGCTGCACGCATGTTAGTGGCTCTCCCAAAATCTCACTCTGTGGCCCAAGTTCTTTTGAAGCTGCACTGGCTGCCAATCGAAGCACGCATACAGTTTAAGGTGCTCTGCATTGCTGTTAGAAGCGGCTGTCTCTAGTTGGCAGAGGTATACACTTCTGACAAATAGGGACACACCTTTTCTAGTCAGGGCAAGGAGATCACACACTTAGATAACCCCTGCTCACCCCCTTGGTAGCTTGGCAAAGCAGACAGGCTTATCTCAGAGGCAGTGCGTTAAGCATTTATGACCACATACAGTAATAAAGTGAATACACTACAAATGGACACGACACAGTAGTATTATAAAAATAAGTATTTTTATATAAGGTTTAGCACAAGACCAAATAACGACAAAAATATACCACAGTCTTAATAAATACTCTTGGAAGGAAAAATAATAGTTCAAGCACGGTTTCTTCTTAGCACAAAAGTCTTTAGTATCAAAAGCAACTCTTCTTCTCTAAAACACAGTTCTTGGCAACAATGTAACCCACACGGGAGTCACACGACGTCGAGGCAAAGTTAATCCAAAGGTTCGGCGTCGACCGCGAGGAGCGCTACGTCGAGCCCGGAGTCGCACAGACCCCAACAACACAGTACCTTGGAAAAGTGAAGCACTCGATGATCAGCGGCGTCGAGATGTCCGGCGTCGCGTCTTCGGCGTCGATGTCGATGTTGCAAGAGTGAGCAGCGCTCACGGCGTCGAGAGGGCTCGAAGTCGATGCGATCAGCGGCGGTGCAGACACGGGGTCACTTGGAGCTGGAGCCGAACTCACTACTCACTGGCGTTGCTGCTGGCGTCGATCGGGCCCGGCGGCCGGCGTCGAGGAAGCGGGACACTGGAGCCGTTACTCACGATGTCGAGCTGGATTCGGCGGCGTCCGTCGGCGTCGAGATTGCTGGATTCTTTCAGAGGTGCTGGATTCACAAACTCCAGCAAATAGCACTTTAAGCAGATGAAGTCCTTTAGCCCTGTGACTTCAACAGGAGACTGGCACTCTTCCAGCCCTTGGAGATTTTCTCAGCAAAGAGTGAGAGTACACACAAAGTTCCTCTCCCCTGGTTCCTTGGCAAAAATAAAGAAGCAATGCAGGATTCCCCCAACAAACAGCACTCTGGCAGAAGGGGTAGGCAGTCCTTAGATCAGCAGGCTTCTTGTCCTTGGTTCAGGTTTCCTTGTCAGAAGTGATCTGATTTCTTGGTTCAGGGGTCCTTCTCTTATACCCCTTTTTGGCTTTGATCCCTTTGTCCATGCAGGGGAATTTCCCCCCATCCTGGGTTTGTTGTGGGTGTTGCCAGGCCAGAGCACCTGGCCTATTCACTGGGCAGGGCAGAGTCCTCAGCCGCTCAGCAGGAGCGGAGCCAGCATTGTTACTGGCAGGGGCAGGGCCATCAGCTGCCCGGCAGGAGGCGGGCCAGGAAAGTCCCAGGCAAGCACAGAGTCATCAGTCGCCTGGCAGGGGGGCGGAGCCAACATTGTATCAGGCAGGGCAGGCTATCAAGAGCTACTCTTCCCCTACTCTCAATGCAAATGCCCCACTCATCCCACACTGACTCATTCAGACTCTCTGGAGCCACCCAGCTCCTGTCACACACACACCAGAACCAGCAGAGACCGGTAGACAGTTAGACAAGAAAATAGCTACTTTCTAAAAGTGCTATTTTCAAACACAGAGTCCAAAAACCATCCACACAAACGGATGCGTTATTAAACCCTGAGTTCAGGGATACCAAACTCGACATTGCACCATGCTCCCCGAGCCCGCTAGGATTATAACATTAATAATCCTGGCAGCCCATTCTAACTGATGGAGAGCAGGCTACCTTACAATAGTGAAAAACGACTATGGATGTAATTCACTATTAGGACATGCCAACCTTGTCAGGCTTGTCCTACCTTATGCTTACAATGCACCCTGCCCGTGGGCCTACCATAGGGGTGACTAACATGAAGTTAAGGGAAGGTTTAGGGACTGGCAAGTAGGTGTACTGGCGCAGTCCTCGTGACAGTCAGACTGCACGTGGTCTGGCAATGGCAGACCTTCAGACATACTTTTACTAGGCCGCTCTTGTGGGTGGCACAACATGTGCTGCAAGCCCACTAGCAGCATTTGTATTTACAAGCCCTGGCACCCCTGGTGCACTCTACTAGGGACTGACAGTAAACCAAATAAGCCAAACATGGAAGTCAATCAATGCAGCATTTTCACATAGGGAGCACTTGCACTGTGGCACTGATCAGCAGTGGCACAGTGCCCAAAGCATATACCAGCAAAAACATCGTAAACAGAAGAGGCGAACAGAAAAAATGGAGGAGAGACTCATGCCAATGATGCCAGGTCTAACACGTGTCCCCTCCAGCTGAAATGTGGGGAGAACTACCCTTACCCTAGGGAGTCCTCATCACTAAGGCGGAAGAATCTGGACAGACCATCAGCATTGGCGTGATCTGTGCCAGGGCGGTGTTCCACCGTGAAGTCCATCCCCTGTAGGGAAATGGACCACCTCAACAGCTTTGGATTCTCACCCCTCATCTGCATCAACCATCTGAGGGGCCTGTGGTCTGTCTGCACCCGGAAGTGAGTCCCAAACAGGTAGGGTCTCAGCTTTTTCAGTGCCCAGACCACAGCAAATGCTTCTCTTTCTATCGCACTCCACCTCTGTTCCCTGGGAAGTAACCTCCTGCTGATGAAGGCTACAGGTAAGTCTCGGCCCTCTTCATTCACCTGAGCTAGAACAGCCCCCACGCCATGCTCTGAAGCGTCCGTCTGGACAACAAATTCTTTAGAAAAGTCGGGTGCCTGGAGTATGGGTGCCGTGCACATTGCAGTTTTCAGGGTGTCAAAGGCCGTCTGACAGGCGTCAGTCCAGTTCACAAGTCGTGGCTGCTTCCTGGAAGTCAGCGAAGTCAAGGGGTGCACAATGTTACCATAATCCTTGACAAACCTCCTGTAGTAACCCGTGAGACCCAGGAAGGCTCTCACCTGAGTCTGGGTTTTGGGCGGTGCCCATGCCAGGATGGTATCAATCTTGGGTTGCAGGGGGGCCACCTTGCCGCTCCCTACTTGGTGCCCCAAGTACACCACTGAACCCTGCCCAATCTGGCACTTACTGGCTTTGATTGTGAGGCCTGCTCTGCGCAGGGCCAACAACACTTCCTGGAGGTGGCACAAGTGTTCCTCCCAGCTGGCGCTGAACACTGCGATGTCGTCAAGGTAGGCGGCACTGAAATCCTCCAGTCCAGCCAAGACCTGGTTGACCAACCTCTGGAAGGTGGCAGGGGCATTCTTCATTCCAAAGGGCATAACCCGGAACTGGTAGTGCCCATCTGGTGTGGAGAATGCTGACCTCTCTTTTGCCCCATCGGTCAAGGCGATCTGCCAGTACCCAGACGTTAGATCAAACGTACTAAGGTACTGGGCAGCCCCTAACCGATCGATGAGCTCATCAGCTCTGGGGATGGGGTGCGCGTCAGTCTTGGTGACTGAATTGAGTCCTCGGTAATCCACACAGAACCGAAGTTCCGGTGAAGCACCAGGCGCTGCCGCCTTTGGAACCAAGACCACGGGGCTGGCCCAAGGACTGCTAGAGGACTCAACCACCCCTAGGGCAAACATCTTGGAGACCTCCTCCTTGATGTATGCTCTGACCTTGTCAGTCACTCTGTAAGCCTTGTGCTTGACAGGAGTGCTGTCCCCGGTGTCTACATCATGGACACACCACTGAGTAACACCAGGAATCAAGGAGAACAGATCAGGGAATTGCCCCAACAAATGGCGACAATCCTGCTGCTGTTCAGGGGTCAGTGTGTCAGAGAGGACAACACCATCCACTGACCCATCTTGCTCTTTTGCATACAGGAGGTCAGGAAGAGGCTCACTCTCCTCCTCCATTCCAGCATCTGTAGCTAGGAGCATGCCCACTTCGGACCTTTCTAAGTGGGGCTTCAAACGGTTGACATGCAGGACCCGCAAGGGGTTCCTGGGAGACTTTAAATCCACCAGGTAGGTGACATCGCTCTTCTTCTCCACAACCTCAAATGGTCCAGTCCACCTGTCCTTGAGCGCACAAGGTTCCACAGGGGACATGACCCAAACTTTCTGTCCAGGCTGAAGCTCTACCAGAGTGGCCCTCTGGTCGTACCACCGCTTCATCTCCTCCTGGCTGGCCTCCAGATTTGCCTGAGCAAGATCCCTGAAGCGCCTAGTCTGGTTCCTAAAGGCCAGCATGTAACTGTATACATCCTGGGGAGGTTTCCTGGGAGATTGCTCCCAGCCTTCTTTGACCAGACTTAAAGGTCCTCTTACCGGGTGACCATACAAAAGCTCAAAGGGGCTGAACCCTAGAGACTTCTGTGGCACCTCACGGTAAGCAAACAACAGGCATGGCAAGAGGACGTCCCATTTATGCCTCATTGGTTCTTCAAGACCCATGATCATGCCTTTAAGGGTACGGTTGAATCTTTCAACCAACCCATTACCTTGAGGGTGGTAAGGAGTGGTGAACTTATAAGTTACCCCACACTCCTTCCACAGAGACTTCATATAGTTGGAAATGAAGTTGGTGCCCCGGTCGGACACCACCTCTCTGGGGAACCCCATTCGGGAGAAAACACCCATTAGTGCCCGTCCCACCACGGGGGCAGTCACTGTTCTGAGAGGGATGGCTTCCGGGTACCGTGTGGCATGGTCCACCAAGACCAGGATGAACCTGTTGCCCAGGGCTGTCTTGGGGTCCAGTGGCCCAACAATGTCAATCCCCACCCGGTCAAAGGGGGTACTGACCACGGGAAAAGGTTGGAGGGGAGCCTTCTGCTTCCGCCCGCTTTTCCCACTTGCCTGGCAAGTCTGACAGGTCTTGCACTGGATGTCTACATCCCTTCGCATCTGAGGCCAATAGAAATGGGTGACAAGCCTGTCATAGGTCTTGTCCTGCCCCAGATGTCCAGCTAAAGGAACGTCATGAGCCAAACCCAGTAGGAAGGCTCTGAAGCGCTGGGGTACCACCAGCACACGGGCTGACCCAGGCTCAGCAGCCTTAGGCTCGCTATACAGGAGGTCGTTCTCCCAGTACACAAAATGTGACCCTGACTGATCACCTGAGGTTTGGGCTGAGGCCTGCTGCCTCATACCCACAAGAGAAGGGCACACTTTCTGTTCTGCACAGAATTCCTCCCTGGAGGGACCACCATCCTGCTGCCAATGGGTCAGCTCGGGCAGGTCTCCCAGTTCGGCAACTTGTTCACCTGTGGGTTCCAGGGCATCCCCCTCGAGGTCTGCCTCCTCCTGGACCACGGGAACTACGGGGGACGGTTTCCCGCGCCCCCTGCCTCTTCTCTTCACAGCTGGGTCCTGGGCCATACTTTCAGGCTCCAGAACCCCATCAACACCCTTACTTGCTGTCATGGATCGAGTGGTTGCACACACCCACTCTGGCACACCCAACATTTTCAAATGTGTCTCCCTCTCCACCTTAGCCCAAGGGGAGTCTTCTAAATCGTTGCCCAGGAGACAATCAACAGGCATGGCGGGCCTCACAGCAACCTGAAGAGTACCCGAAACTCCCCCCCATTCAAAGGAAACTTGAGCTACCTCACACTCTTTCTGGGAGTTGTCAGCAGCTATCACAGGGTAGAATGCGTGGGGAACAACCTGCTCTCTGGACACCAAGTGACACTTGACAGCTGTCACACTCGCTCCGGTGTCTCTGAGAGCTTCCACTCTATGGCCATTAATGGTCACCCACTGCCTATATTTCTTAGTGTTACTAGGCAGAGGGGGTGGAGGGACCAATTCCATGTCTCCTAGAGAGACCAGGGACATCTCCGCGGGACCCTCCCCACCATGGGCAACCATCTCCTCCCCTCCCAGAGCTACACTAGCCAACTGACGGGGTGGTGCACTGGGTAGTGCACCAGACTTCTTCAAGGGACACTGAGGGTCATAAAAACGGTGTCCTACCTGCTTACAAACGAAGCAGGTCAGGGGGCCCCTATGACCAGGTTTACCTGGCGGGGCCTCTGATTTCTTCACAGGGGGAGGCTGGGAACCTTTCCCTTGGTTCCCTTGGGGATTACTTTGGGGCCCTTTCTGGGACTCCTTCTGTTTACCCTTGTCCCCCCCACTCTTCTGCTGGGGACCCTGCCCACCTTTGGCTGAGTCTCCCACTGGACCCTTGTGGACCCTGGTACTGACCCAGCGGTCCGCCTCTTCAGCAAGTTTTCTAGGGTTAGATATCTTGCTATCAATAAGGTGCTGGCGCAGCTCTGGAAAACAGTTATTAGACAAGTGCTCCCAAGCAAACAAATCATAAAGAGCATCATAACTTTCCACTTTGCTGCCCTTTACCCAACCATCCATGGCTCTGCAAAAATATGACACATACTCCACCCACGTGGTACCAGGCAACTTCTTACATTCTCTAAAGGCCTGTCTGTACTTTTCTGGGGTTAGGCCATACCTTAACATTAAAGCATCTTTCATATGAGCATAAGACGTCCTATTCTCAACAGGCATGTCTAACAGGGTATCTCTTCCCTCATTCACAAAGCGACCCCACAACCCCGCTCCCCAATCCTTCTCAGGGACCCGGTGGGCCAACAATGCTAACTCATATGCTTTAAACCACTGACCAATATCCTCATTCTTCTGAAAATCTTTGATCACATCTTTGGGAAAATAAAACCTACTTTCTGCAGGCACAGATGGGACGCTGCCACCAGAGGGATTCAATTCTAACTCCTTAGCTTTGAGCTCCATGTCCCTCACCATTTTCTCACGCTCAAAAGCTAACTTCTCTCTTTCAAACTCTAATCTTTTGATCTCCAAATCAGCTTCTCTCCTGCCTCTTGCATTCTCTATCTCCAACTGCCCATTTATCTTAAGTTTTGCCATTTCCACGTTGTAGGCTCGCTCCTTCGCCCTTTCTTCTCTTTCTTCAGGGGAAAGACCTTTGGAGGAAACACTGCTGCCAGGAGGGGATACAGGCCCAGTCACGGGCACTTCCTCCTCCCCTTCCTCTGTCGGTACCACCGCCGGGGCAGAGGGATTCCTGGCCTCTAACCAGGCTTCCAATGCTTTGCGAAATTCTGGTTTGTTTTTGCAGCCTGTGGTAGGAACTTTAAACTGCTTGCAAAGGGATTTCAGCTCCCTTAAGGAATAATCACTTATCTTACTCCTATCAAATTCCTCCTCAACAACAACAAGGGGAGTGACTCCGGCGTCACTCATGGTCAAAACTGGCAGTTTCAAAAATCAAGCTTCAGGAAGAGCGGAGAACAAAAATAGAATATCCAACCAAAACAGATTGTGGCTGCGCTATGGTCTGCTTTCACTATGTAGCGTACACTAATCACTGCACATGGGTCATAAATGCAAAGTTCAAAATCCCACCGCTGACCCACCAATGTTAGAAGCGGCTGTCTCTAGTTGGCAGAGGTATACACTTCTGACAAATAGGGACACACCTTTTCTAGTCAGGGCAAGGAGATCACACACTTAGATAACCCCTGCTCACCCCCTTGGTAGCTTGGCAAAGCAGACAGGCTTATCTCAGAGGCAGTGCGTTAAGCATTTATGACCACATACAGTAATAAAGTGAATACACTACAAATGGACACGACACAGTAGTATTATAAAAATAAGTATTTTTATATAAGGTTTAGCACAAGACCAAATAACGACAAAAATATACCACAGTCTTAATAAATACTCTTGGAAGGAAAAATAATAGTTCAAGCACGGTTTCTTCTTAGCACAAAAGTCTTTAGTATCAAAAGCAACTCTTCTTCTCTAAAACACAGTTCTTGGCAACAATGTAACCCACACGGGAGTCACACGACGTCGAGGCAAAGTTAATCCAAAGGTTCGGCGTCGACCGCGAGGAGCGCTACGTCGAGCCCGGAGTCGCACAGACCCCAACAACACAGTACCTTGGAAAAGTGAAGCACTCGATGATCAGCGGCGTCGAGATGTCCGGCGTCGCGTCTTCGGCGTCGATGTCGATGTTGCAAGAGTGAGCAGCGCTCACGGCGTCGAGAGGGCTCGAAGTCGATGCGATCAGCGGCGGTGCAGACACGGGGTCACTTGGAGCTGGAGCCGAACTCACTACTCACTGGCGTTGCTGCTGGCGTCGATCGGGCCCGGCGGCCGGCGTCGAGGAAGCGGGACACTGGAGCCGTTACTCACGATGTCGAGCTGGATTCGGCGGCGTCCGTCGGCGTCGAGATTGCTGGATTCTTTCAGAGGTGCTGGATTCACAAACTCCAGCAAATAGCACTTTAAGCAGATGAAGTCCTTTAGCCCTGTGACTTCAACAGGAGACTGGCACTCTTCCAGCCCTTGGAGATTTTCTCAGCAAAGAGTGAGAGTACACACAAAGTTCCTCTCCCCTGGTTCCTTGGCAAAAATAAAGAAGCAATGCAGGATTCCCCCAACAAACAGCACTCTGGCAGAAGGGGTAGGCAGTCCTTAGATCAGCAGGCTTCTTGTCCTTGGTTCAGGTTTCCTTGTCAGAAGTGATCTGATTTCTTGGTTCAGGGGTCCTTCTCTTATACCCCTTTTTGGCTTTGATCCCTTTGTCCATGCAGGGGAATTTCCCCCCATCCTGGGTTTGTTGTGGGTGTTGCCAGGCCAGAGCACCTGGCCTATTCACTGGGCAGGGCAGAGTCCTCAGCCGCTCAGCAGGAGCGGAGCCAGCATTGTTACTGGCAGGGGCAGGGCCATCAGCTGCCCGGCAGGAGGCGGGCCAGGAAAGTCCCAGGCAAGCACAGAGTCATCAGTCGCCTGGCAGGGGGGCGGAGCCAACATTGTATCAGGCAGGGCAGGCTATCAAGAGCTACTCTTCCCCTACTCTCAATGCAAATGCCCCACTCATCCCACACTGACTCATTCAGACTCTCTGGAGCCACCCAGCTCCTGTCACACACACACCAGAACCAGCAGAGACCGGTAGACAGTTAGACAAGAAAATAGCTACTTTCTAAAAGTGCTATTTTCAAACACAGAGTCCAAAAACCATCCACACAAACGGATGCGTTATTAAACCCTGAGTTCAGGGATACCAAACTCGACATTGCACCATGCTCCCCGAGCCCGCTAGGATTATAACATTAATAATCCTGGCAGCCCATTCTAACTGATGGAGAGCAGGCTACCTTACAATAGTGAAAAACGACTATGGATGTAATTCACTATTAGGACATGCCAACCTTGTCAGGCTTGTCCTACCTTATGCTTACAATGCACCCTGCCCGTGGGCCTACCATAGGGGTGACTAACATGAAGTTAAGGGAAGGTTTAGGGACTGGCAAGTAGGTGTACTGGCGCAGTCCTCGTGACAGTCAGACTGCACGTGGTCTGGCAATGGCAGACCTTCAGACATACTTTTACTAGGCCGCTCTTGTGGGTGGCACAACATGTGCTGCAAGCCCACTAGCAGCATTTGTATTTACAAGCCCTGGCACCCCTGGTGCACTCTACTAGGGACTGACAGTAAACCAAATAAGCCAAACATGGAAGTCAATCAATGCAGCATTTTCACATAGGGAGCACTTGCACTGTGGCACTGATCAGCAGTGGCACAGTGCCCAAAGCATATACCAGCAAAAACATCGTAAACAGAAGAGGCGAACAGAAAAAATGGAGGAGAGACTCATGCCAATGATGCCAGGTCTAACAATTGCGCATAACATTTTGAGGCTTCAAGCCCCAGAGGGGCTATCGGGCCTACTGAAGCCATAGTTGCCTAGTCGAGTTTTACGATCGGCGAATCAAGGTTTGGTCTGTGTCCCCCGTGTCAGGAAAGCGAGGGCAGGGGGCCATTCGTTTGGCCTCATGGCGGCCAAACTGTGGAACTCTCTTCCAGTATGTATTCGTGCCAACCCCAGCCTTCTGACGTTTCGTAAGTCTCTGAAGACTTGGCTGTTCCCTATCTGTGATATCTGTCGCTCGCTGCGTTTCCCTGCTCTGGTGTGGTTTCTGGTTGCGGTGGGACGCCTCGTCGCTGAAGCAGCCATGCGCATTACAAATCCTATAATAAATAATAAATACATTTTACTTTAAACTATCCCACAGTGCCCCTCTCTACCCAAAACCAATATGGAAGCCCTTTTTATAAAAAAAATGAAGATTAGGTCTGGCAAAAGATTTATTTTGCCAAGTCAAACTTGCAGTTTTCAAACTACACGTTAAAGATGCATGGGTAGGCCTAAAGACATGCATTGCCTTGTCACTTTAGTGGTAGGCCAACGGGTGCTGCAGTCCCTTAGTGACATTTAACTTACAGGCCATGTGCACTTTGGGTACCATATACTAGGCTCTTATACGTAAGCTAAAGTGCCAATTAAGATTTGTAGACTATTTGACAACTTGTTAGGCATTAGAGCTCATGCCTTTGGCTTTATTTGGCAGGGTGAAAGTGTACAGAGTCCAAAACACAACAGTATCACTTAAAACATAACATCGGGGTAATCATACAAAACAGGGCATTTTCTTACAGATGTGCCACAACTTTTACACAATTTACATAAAAGTTTCATTTTTTTAAACTGCACAATTTTGTGTGTAGGAAATAAGCTACAACAGTATGCAGTCAATCATTTGACAGAGAATAATGTGCCCCATTAACTTAATCAATGGGACTGACATAAATAGAGAACACACTTTTACTCCTGGCATAAGACCCATTCAGCCCTGATGTATTTGTGAATGTGAAGCCTTTCAGGATGATTCTAATTCATGTCTGCAATACGTTACCTTATGTCAGGTAGTTAGACAAAACTCTGGATTTCTAGATCAGACTAACAGCCTGTTCATTATTTTTCTGCACATAAATCAAAAATAGAGAGTCAATTAGTGGGCATTGGAATTGCCAGCATCAATAATCTTCCTATCTGTAATCGTATTCTCCTTTCTCACCTTCTAAGTCCATTGTAATCCCGAGCATGATGCCTTTCATTGGGCTGGAACAATGACTTACAGTATAAATGTAAATGTCAGAATTTGTAAAGCGCACAGCTACCTCCACCGGAGGTGTCCCGGCGCTGTCCGTATACCGCTTAGGAACCCTTCCTGGCTTTCCTCGGAAATGTCCACTCCTGGGCACCCCCCCAGGTGCAGCCAGGCATCCCAGCGCTTTTGGGGCCGTTGTGGAGACTAAGCAAGCTATTGCCCAGAGTTGCAGCGTGGGATCCATGACCAGAACAGGCACTGAGGCGAGAATATCCAGTCAGGGGAATTAATGAGCCGAAGACCCGCCGAGGCAGGAATCGAACCCTGGTCCCTGGCCAGAGCTCTGCATCAAGGTCTGCCTGCTCTAACCATTGAGCCACACTTCTCCACAAGTATGCAAGGAAACACACCTTCAGAGCCTCATCAGTAGAGCACTCTTGCTCTGTGGTCTACATGGCCTCATTGAGTATGAAGGGCTGTGAGCCTGTGAGCTGATTTTGGGTACACACATTTATATGTGGAAATACTTTTTATACAGCTTTTTGTACTTAACATTTCTCGGCACTGTAAATAATAGATGTGGCTATTATCCAATTTAACGGTTCTCAGTTTTAAGTCTCGTCTAGGCAGCACTTGCTCTGTCTCTCCAAGACCTGTTGTAGTCAGGATATGGGCATTAAGTGACACCCATCTTTCTAATTGGCTCTTTTTACTGTCCTTTGTAAATGGCTGCTTTCATTAGTTAATTTGGTCACTAGTCCCTCCTTTTTTTCTTTTGTAACCTCCCATGAGGACTGCCCCCTTACATGTGGTGTCACTCATCATGTTATTTATTACTGTTTAAGCACTCTGTTTTTTCGTTTGGACTTTTTAATGCTCAGGAACTCACTTGGGTCCACGCTTGCTCCCTCTCCTCCCTTGTGTAATTGTGAACGGCTGCAATGGCTGCCTCGTGCCTTTCTTTATGCGCGGCTTGCTGTATTCCCTTTCAAAACATCATGTCTTTATTAAAGGTG
The DNA here is from genome assembly GCF_964261635.1 of Lissotriton helveticus. Classification (NCBI taxonomy): domain Eukaryota; kingdom Metazoa; phylum Chordata; class Amphibia; order Caudata; family Salamandridae; genus Lissotriton; species Lissotriton helveticus. The sequence continues at coordinate 976,716,407 of NC_136072.1, read as the reverse complement.
CTGCTTTCACTTTAATTTTGCCTTTATTTGTTTTAGTATCGGCGCTGCATGGAGAGCTGAGCACCACCCTTTAACACATGTGCCTTTACTTTTGCACGATGCCGTGCAACTCCTTCCTTGTTGTTGGTGCAGAAAGTGTTTATTTATTAAATTGCAACAGTGCGATCTTTCACTTAAACAATGGCAGCTGTGCACCTTTCTTTATGCGTGGTTCGCCATATTCACTTTTAAAAAGATTGAGTCTTTATTAAAGGCTCAACTTTCACATTAAGGTTGCCTTTATTTGTTCACAATTGGCGTCGCTTGCAGAGCTGAACACTGCCCTTTAACACATGCGCCTTTACTTCTGCACAGCACCGTGCAAATCCTCCCTTGTTGTTGGTAGAGAAAGTGTATATTTTTTAAAGCCCAACATGCTGTGCTTTCACTTAAACAATGCAGCTGCGAGCCTTTTTTTATGCATTACTCGCTATATTCACTTTTCAAAACATCGGGGTCCATATTATGAAGTATTCGCTGCCCCCAAGGCAGCCGCAAACTTGCGCTACCCCAGAGCGGCGTATACATGTGAAAACACGGAGCAGCAGCTCCATGTTTTCCCAGTGCAGGCAGCACCTGCCTGCACTTTTTACAGGGTAATAGAGATCTCCTTGCAGGCGGGTGCAGTCACTGACTGTACCGCCTGTAAGGGGATGTCTGGGGAGTGCATGGGTGGCGTATCAAGTAGGAGTACGCAATTAGTCGATAAAAACCTTTATAATTGCAAATTATATCTAATTTTATTTAATCCAGCAACATTGTCAATTAATCACAATATGCTATTAAATTTATTCAAGTAGTTTGGCTAAAATTGAAAAGCCCCACAGACAAGGGAAAGAGGGAAGAATAAGGTGTGGAATGAAAAAGAATAAAAGTGATTCACGAACAAGAACACGATTTCATATTCAAAACATAATCATCATAATTGGTAGAAAAAGGCTGTAACTTATTTACACCACCAGTACAGTGAGACTAATACAACAACATTCTACGGTCACAATTGTAAATAAATCAAATCATGGGTAGTGCCGGATGAAAAACAGGTAGAGCCGTCGATGTTTCGACCCCTACATGGGAGGTTCACTTGAGCCCTTAAACGGGGTCTTCATCAGGACAGAGAGAAGGATGGCGGGGCCAAATAATTCAAGGTGAATCGGGCCGGCCGTCTCCGATGTTCAAGAATCTGGAAGACCACCTTCAATGCGGTCTGTGACAAGTGGAAGGACCAAATGTAAAATCAGGGTTAGAGCTGAGGTCCGTCTGAGCAACGCTAGTCAAAATGGATAAGAGTTTCAACGTGACATGTATCACGACGTCACAAAAGGAGTCAAAAATTCCCTTGGCGATTCCAGGTTTTAGCGTGGCGCAGCCGCGGTCTCTCAACTACACTGTGGAGTTGAGAGACCGCGGCTGCGGGACCCGTGTTATATACCTCTGATTCGGACTTAAACTGAAGTGTATTGAATGCCACGGTTCTGAGGCGGCGATCCTTGTTTTTCCCATCCATCTAATTGGAAGGCACATGTATGCTGACCCACGCTAAAACCTGGAATCGCCAAGGGAATTTTTGACTCCTTTTGTGACGTTGTGATACATGTCACGTTGAAACTCTTATCCATTTTGACTAGCGTTGCTCAGACGGACCTCAGCTCTAACCCTGATTTTACATTTGGTCCTTCCACTTGTCACAGACCGCATTGAAGGTGGTCTTCCAGATTCTTGAACATCGGAGCCGGCCGGCCCGATTCACCTTGAATTATTTGGCCCCGCCATCCTTCTCTCTGTCCTGATGAAGACCCCGTTTAAGGGCTCAAGTGAACCTCCCATGTAGGGGTCGAAACGTCGACGGCTCTACCTGTTTTTCATCCGGCACTACCCATGATTTGATTTATTTACAATTGTGACCATAGAATGTTTTTGTATTAGTCTTACTGTACTGGTGGTGTAAATAAGTTACAGCCTTTTTCTACCAATTATGATGATTATGTTTTGAATATGAAATCGTGTTCTTGTTTGTGAATCACTTTTATTCTTTTTCATTCCACACCTTATTCTTCCCTCTTTCCCTTGTCTGTGGGGCTTTTCAATTTTAGCCAAACTACTTGAATACATTTAATAGCATATTGTGATTAATTGACAATGTTGCTGGATTAAATAAAATGAGATATAATTTGCAATTATAAAGGTTTTTATCTACTAATTGCGTACTCCTACTTGATACGCCATACCTCCGGGACCCCTTTATATATGTATCAATTGGCACCCAGGTCCTAGTGACGGTTTGGGTTATAGCCCTCTTTGGTAATAATAATAATAATAATAATATGGGGAGTGCATGGGACACCCTTTACCCCTTGCAGAGGGCTGCCCTCGGAAGGCGCACTGACAGTGCTCCACCTTTTAAATTGCGCACAGTGCTCATCCTAAGGGCTGCTTTGACTCTCCGCCCACTTCTGTAATATGGCGCTGGCGCAGAGTCAAAGCAATTCCCTCATTTGCATAGGGCACGCCCCTATGCAAATGAGGGAACACCCTCTAAAGGTAGTGCTGGCGTTTTAAGAGCACCAGCGCTATCAGTATTATAGAAGGGGACGCACAAGCGAATACGCCCCCTTTCTATAATACGAAAGTGCCCGAGTGGCACTTATTTTAATATGGCCCCAAGTCTTAAAGGAGCCGCTTTCACTTTCAGCTTGCCCTTATTTGTTCAGAATCGGCACCGTTTGCAGAGCTGATTTCCATTACAACTCCAATAGCTCTAACTCTAAAAAGATAATGTGAGAACTATTGCATTGCAAATGCTTGTTTTCAACTTTGCCAGGATATAAGCCTGAGGTGGCCATGCCAGCTTTTTAACAAATTATATATACACTAGCAGCCCGTCCCGACGTTGTCCGCGTATGAATTGCTGCCGGCCAGTAGTATATTGTTTTGTAGGATTTCGTTTTGATAGCATTTCTTATCTGTGACAGGCCTGTGAAACGCTCCGATTCACAGTGCACTGCTGATGCACTTAAGAGTGCGCGTTCAGTAGTGTGTGAACTCGAGTTTCCCTACTTTATTTTTCCTTGCAATATTATATAGCGTGAACTCGACAACATGGCATGAGCACAATTTACATTTCAGAAGAACACATTCATTTGTGGTAGGCACGGGGAGGCAAAGCAATTTGCCTGGAATCACAGGATGTTAAGCTGATGCCGAGATTAGAACGTACCTCCCCAGCTCTAAAGTTTGCAATTCTAGAACTTGTGGCGGGGGGTGTGTCTAAAAGTGTATGTCGGTGCGGGCCATCAATGAGAGAGACCTGTGCATTTTTCAAATCGGTGGTGAAAAAATATGAGTATGTTGCTGGAGATGTGGGCCGCCGTGCCACCAATGTACTTACCGGGGGAGGGTAAACACCCATTATTCCGCAACTTTCTTTCCGCATACCATCACTCCGCATACTTTCATTACGAAAGTACCATGACTCCGCAATACCATTATAACGCATGGCATTACATTTTATATGCTTTTACCACGCATACATTTACAACAAAACTCGTTGTAAATGCATGAATGGTAAAAGCATGTTTTTTTTAATGTTTGGATAAGGTAAGTATGGGTATAGGGGTATATATTTTGGGGTACTGAGGTATATGTTTTGGGGTGTTTGGGTATTTTAAGGGTTCAGATATAGTTTTGGGTTATGGGGTACAGGGGTAGTTTTAGGGTTTAGGGATAGGTATTGGTTTTGTGGTACAGGGGTATTTTTAGGGTTCAGGGCTAGGTTTGGATTTTGGGGTATAGGGGTATTTTAAGGGTTCAGGGGTAGGTTTGGGTTTTGGGGTACAGGGGTATTTTAAGGGTTCAGAACTAGGGGGTCGGTTATGATGGCGGACGGACTTGCGTCCGTCCACCACCACTGAGTATGAGGGACCGTCCGCATGGGCAGCGGCGAACCCTCCATAGCAGTTAGGATGTGACCGCCACCCTGGCGGTCACATCCTGTATTTTTTACATTGCGGCGGGTGCTGCTTGAAGCAGCACCTGCCGCAATGTAAAAAATGACAACAGTTCATTTGCATGCACAAAGAGGCAGGCACCGCGCGAAGCCTGCCGCTTCGTGCACGCAAATGCACCCCCCATGTGCACTCCCCCACCCCCCCACTCAACCTGGGGGCCCGCAACGTGCCCCCAAAGAAATCACCGTATGCCTTTCCACGGCAGAGAATCTGCCGCGGAAAGGCATCTGTTAACCCCCATCCTAATATGGCTGGCGGTGTCTGATAGACACCGCCAGCCATGTTAGAGCTTTTCCGCCGCGGTCGGAAGGCGACCGCGGCGTTAAAGCTGCGGACCGATTTTGAGACCCATCGCCATCCTAATTTGGCGTTGGGTCTTTTGTGCCTCCCCAGCGGTTTTCCCGCATCCTCCGGGCCGGCGGTGGCTTCCGCCGGCCCAGAGGATGCGGGAAAAACACGATCCTAATCGGCCCCTAGGTTTGGGTTTTGGGGTACAGGGGTATTTTAGGGTTATGGGGTAGGTTTGGGGGTACAGAGGTATTTTTATGGTTCAGGGCTAGGTTTGGGGGTACAGGGGTATTTTTAGGGTTCAGGGGTAGGTTTGGGTTTTGGGGTACAGGGGTATTTTAAGGGTTCATGGCTAGGTTTGGGTTTTGGGGTACAGGGGTATTTTAGGGCTCAGGGGTAGGTTTGGGTTTTGGGGTACAGGGATATTTTTAGGGTTCAGGGGTAGGTTTGGGTTTTGAGGTACAGGGGTATTTATAGGGTTCAGTGCTAGGTTTGGGTTTTGGGGTACAGGGGTATTTTTAGGGTTCAGGGCTAGGTTTGGGTTTTTGGGGTACAGGGGTATTTTAGGGTTCAGGGCTAGGTTTGGGGGTACAGGGGTATTTGTATGGTTCAGGGCTAGGTTTGGGGGTACAGGGGTATTGTTAGGGTTCAGGGGTAGGTTTGGGTTTTGGGGTACAGGGGTATTTTAAGGGTTCAGGGCTAGGTTTGGGTTTTGGGGTACAGGGGTATTTTAGGGTTCAGGGGTAGGTTTGGGTTTTGGGGTACAGGGGTATTTTTAGGGTTCAGGGGTAGGTTTGGGTTTTGAGGTACAGGGGTATTTATAGGGTTCAGGGCTAGGTTTGGGTTTTGGGGTACAGGGGTATTTTTAGGGTTTAGGGATAGGTTTGGGTTTTGGGATACAGGCTATATTTATAGGGTTAAGATAGGTTAGTGTTTAAGGGTGATGGGGTATTTTAAGGAGTAAGGGTGGGTTATGATTATGTGGTGCAGGGGTATTTAAAGGGAGCAGGGTGGACCCCCGGAGCTGAAATGTACAGAACCTGGGAAGAAAAAACAATGAAATATTAGGCACAACGCTCGCTTTTTTTCCCGTAATCCCGCGCCCCGCACACGCCCACGCCCACAGCACACGATATGAGACATGGCACGAAGGGCAGAACGTACCACACGCCCCCAGCGTTTGTCATGCCCCCAGCACAGGCCCACAGCACAACGCAGTCACGCCCACAAGGGAACACTTTGCTGGCACAGTTCTTTTACCTTTTAAATGTATATGGTGGGCGTCTGCTTAGCCTATGTCCTTCTGCTGCAACTGCCCTTTCCAACGCTGTATTGGGTGTTGTGATTGGTGCTGTGGTTCCTGAGATTACCCGCCTCAAAGGTTTGGGCTCTCTCTTTATTATATTAGTATAGATAATATCAAGTGTAGTGGCAACTCTTGACTCAATCAGCTATCTTGACAGTTTTTTCTCTGTTCGTAACATTTAAAGACGTATTGTGCAGAGTGGTCCAGAAATGATAGCATCTAAGATAATATAAACTCAAATGATGGCTGATTGTATTTTATGTGGTCAGGAAACCATGTGCCATGTGCGATTCTGGTCAATAAGTTGTAGCAGCCTATTTCAACCGGTGCTGTGCTGAAATCAAATAACTCAACCACAAGAGGCTCCTTTTCAGTACTTTATCCTTCATTCTCAAGAGCAGGGACAGATATGCAGAATACAAGTGATCAGTCCAGAAATTAAGTCTCCAGCTCATTGACGGTTCACATTGCCTTTTTACATCATAACATTCCAAGCCATCCTAACATCAGCATTCTGCATTCATACTGACACAACCTTTACTTGAATAAGCATACTCTTAAGACATTGCATAAGTATACTAAAAAAAATGGAACGAAAACGTGTTTTCAAAACTAAAAAAGCAAGAAATAAAGAGTATTTAGACCCTGGCAGTTGCTCCTCGGTTGGGCATGGGGCGGAGATCATAACTTCTGCCAAGATGGAGGAAGACCATTCACCATATTTAGAGCTCCTCGTTTGTTTTGCAGGGATCTATGTGGTGAAAGGAGTCACCGCCACAGTGCCTCAACATTGAAGGTTTGCTGAGCGGTCGCCATGTTTAAAGCTTAAAGCCCCTGCTCTGCAAACTTTCTATTTTAGAGATAAAAAACGCCCAAGTAAGGAGTTTGTTTTCTGTGAACAAAAAAAAAATGGCCACTCCCCCTACACAGGAAGAATGTTCCCTGCACATGGGGGTCATTTAATATTTTCCCTGTCTGTCTCCAACATACCTCAAGTTGGACACAGGCTTCTAAAATGATTGGCAGTTCACCCCTCAATAGGGTGAGACGACTGTCACTGTGACCCAGTGGTCCTCCGATGAAGAGACTGCAGGTTCAAGGGTTACTTTTGGCGGAACTAGTGGATGTGGTCCTGGTCACCACTCAGTGGTTCCCCGAGAGCTAAATAGAGCAGGAAAGCAGTGGGTTTGGTGAGGTAGGAATATTACCGGTTTACAACACTCCTCCTGCTTCGACAAACCACAATTAAGGATCTATGATAGCAAAAAAGGTTCTTGTATATCAGAGATTACACAAAATAAAATGCTTTTAATTTATGATGTGTGTAGATTATTTAACTTAACTTAAGGATTCCATAACATTTTAAGACCAGTCCCTGTTTTTACTGTAGATCCAAAAGGAAAAGAGGTGTGGTACTGTGTTTTTTTAAAATTAAATTTTACCTAAGTTATGGAGTAGGTGACATCAAAAATGCAGCTAAACGCATTTTGCCATAACCGCCTTCTCCTAGCAATGTTTTTTTAACCATGAACCAACCCACGCCTCAGGTTGTACTTTACCTGGAAAAGCAATGCTTTGTGTTTTCTCAGCAAGACTAATGGAATATTACAGAAAATTCCATAAGGAACAGGTTCTTAACTGTTTTTCGTGGTTAGTTGTTCTCTGTTGGAAATGGTCCTTTTTGCAGGGTTATCCCCAAACTTTTTGCTTCTTCCTCCCTTGTTTTTCCTGAGTTGTGGTTGTTGGCAATAGGACTCTGTGCACTTTACCACTGATGACCAGTGCTAAAGTGCATATGCTCTCTGTGTAAATTGTTATTGTAATTTGTTATCCATGATTGGCATATTTGTATCACCAAGAAGTCCCTAGTAAAGTGCACTAAGTGTGCCAGGGCTGGTGATACAAATCCTACTAGTGGGCCTGCAGCACTGATTGTGCCACCCACATGAGTAGCCCTAAAATGGTGTCTCAGGCCTGCCACCACAGTGCCTGTGTGCAGTCTGTGAACTGCCATGTCTTCCTGGCTAGTGTCCCCACTGACCAGACCTAACCCTTCCCTTTCTGTACACTTTAGACACCCCTATGGAAGGCCCAAGGTACCTCCCCTGCGCAGGGTGCAGTGTATGTGAAAGGTAGAGCATGTACTATTGTGGGTGACATGCTCTGGTAGTGAATTACAGCCATTTTCGTTTTTCACTATTGAAAAGCTATCTTGACCATAGGCTTTCATAGGGAATGCTGTGTACAGTGGTTACCTGCATATCTTCCCATAGGAGCAAGATAGGACATAAAAGTCTGGTATCCCTGAACTCAGAATTTAATAACACATCTTTTAGGAAGGTGGTTTTTAAATCCTGTGTTTGAGAACAGCACTTTTTAGAAAGTGGCTGTTCTCTTGTCTGACCTTCCTGTGTGCGCCTTTGCCTGTTTGTGAATTGACTGTCTGGTTTGTGAGTGAGTGAGTGTCGCATCTAAGGGTACTGTTGGCTAAAACGTGATGCAACTGTGGATTATTTTAACGCAACCTTAAGAACACTTTTGAAACAGTATTCTTGAACTGTGTATGTTGGATTTGTGTCGTTTTGGTCTTGTGTAGTTTAGATTAAATACCTTTATTTTTCTAAACTGTTGTGGAGTCACTTTGTGGTGTTTTCACTGCGTTACTGTGAGTGTTGGTACAAATAATTTGCACATTGTCTTCGGTAAGCCTGACTGCTCGTGCCAAGCTACCAAGGGGGTGAGCAGGGGTTATCTGAAAAGTGCATCCTTCGTACCCTGACTAGATGCAAGGGTCCCTATTTAGACAGTGGTACCTACCTCTGCCAACTAGAGACCCCCAGTTCTAACATTCTCATAATATCCTTTTGTGCACTATACATGCTGAAGATCACATGGTGGATCAGCGGAGGTATAATCCTATTTAAGTAGTCCAATTAGAAGTGTTACTATTTACATAAAAATATATAACACAAGCATATTGTGATCACTAATGCATCAGGAAGGTTTTTTTCAGTTCACTGCCATCTACTTGTAATATATGTGAAACAAATGCTACCCCCCCTTTTCAGCTACTTAATATTTTTTCCTGATTTCAGGCTATTGCAGAACTTTTCCAGTTGCTTGACCTTGAAAAGAAAAGTGTTGTTGTTGGACGGAGTCAGGTATGTTTTTCAATTTATATATTCTGTCTATTTTGTGTACCTTAATAAGTCAGTTTCTCTTGTGACACCATCTCATATTTAGTGATAGCGATAGTGGTATGAATAGTCACATATATACATTTGTTAATATGGGTACTTTCATGAAATAGAATACTAAGAGGCATATTGTTATTCCACTCCCAAACATGGATAAGAATAAAGTTGGGCAATGGCTCCAGATTATTAAGAAAGCTGTACACCAATAAAGGCTTAAAACAAAGATGTGTGTTGCCGCAGCAACTCCTTAATCTATTTATGTCTGACCTGACACAATGGGTTAACAAGATAAACTCTCACCCACCTCAATTGGGAAAGCTATCATTATTGCATCTTTGATATGCATATGATATGGTGCTAATGAGCCTAACTAAAGGTTGGTCTCCGAAGGACACTTACTGAAATGATGGATTATATAACGGCTAACAAACTAGAAATCAATACATCAAAAAGTAAAACAGTGCTCATTAGCAATTATCCTAGCACCAAGCAGAACATCCGGCATGAGGGTAAACTGCTAAAGGAAGTAACTAGTTACACAAAATTTGGGGTTTTACATGGCCAATAGATAAATCATCAAGAGCAGAAAAACTATATGTCAAAGAGAACTAGCGCATTCGTTTTCGCATTTAGGACCCGGCAAAAAAACTGAAATGCCCGTCATATAAACCACTACTCACCGTGACAGTGGCACAAATGCTGCCAACAATATCTTATGCCAGCATTGCCTTACACTGCAAAGACTCTGCACTTTAGAACAAACTGCTACTTACAACCTACAGAAAAGTCTTTTAGATTCCCTAGTCAGCATCACCAGCACAGGTGTGACTTGAATTCGGGCTTACAAATGAAATGATAGGGAGAATGTATACCACAATAAAGCTCCTTCATCGACAGCATGTTACCCACTCAAAAGTCCATATGGACAAAACTTGAAAATGATTTAAAAAAACTAACCCTCACAACGAACTCTGCTCCGCTGGCGGAGTTTGCGTAATTTTGCATACTCTGCGTTCTGCAGAGAAAGCGAAGTTCCTGCAAAAGTTCAGCCCCGGACCCTCCAGCCTCCCACCCCCGAAATAAATATTTTTTAAATAAAATGTACATTTAAAATAAAAGCACACTTACCTTATTGAGGCATCCCGGGCTGCCCACCTCCTCCTCATCGTAAGCCACTATGTCAGACGTACGTAATGGTAGGACTGCGAATGCCTGTAGTCTGCGCTGGGGTCACATTACCGAGTGTAACTGACAGTTGAGGTTTGCATATTCCTCCTAGACAGCCACACACAATAGTAAGCTTAGGTGTGCCTGGATGGGCCATCATGGGCAGAAAGGGAGGGGGTACTGGGCACAGCCCCACTTACACCCAAATAGGCTGTGTCCACACAAAGGGCTGCATTCCCCCTATAGTTAGAATGGAGCTAGGACAGGGACAGCAGGATGCCCAGTGACTTCATACAGAAACCTCTGGAAGTTTCTCCCCTACTTTAAAGGCACAACTGGGTATAAATACTAGATCTCAGACATCAACTCTTCTAACCGCCCTATGTGTAGTTGCATCCACAAACTGTGGTCGGAACACCTGGCCTAAGTTCGGGCGGTTCCCAATCTGCAGCTGTGTAGGGTGGACGTGAGTCCTCCCGAAATCGTAATAAGCCCCTATGTTTAAGCCTACTAATCAAACAGCAATGTCACCTGTTGCCATTAGTAATATATTCTAATCCCTCTGCAATAAGGCTTTGTGCACCTAAGCCCGGCTGAGGTGCTGAAATGACTTGATATTCTCCAGATGAAAGAGGATGCCTACGAAGGCAAACATCTGGTTTTCTTTCATCATACTCATGATGCGCATTTTATGAATTTTAAATATGAAACCCTTTTTGTCTCTTTGTCTTTGGTTAGGCCTGCTCTAACCTCTCCAGGTGTCTCATGACAAAGTTCAGGTTCATTGAACTCAGTGTCCAGAGAACCTCACTCCCTGGAAATGTGTGAGACACGCTTTATTTTGTGTGTGTTTGGGTAGCAGTGGCACTAGCTGCTCAGATTGAGATCATGCTGATACTGTCTTCTCAGTTTCCTGGAAAATGGTGTCTCGTGCATGCCCTCTACCATGTCCTTTGCCCTCTGAACAAGGAGCCTAGGGGTGAGGCCTGGATTACTGGGATAAGTCCTTGGGACAGAACCTTCTCATGACGTCTGTGCACCCAAAAAGAGACTACAACTGAATGTATGTTTCTTCACCAGATCTAATCGACCATCCTTAGCTAACTGTGTACATTCACAAGTCAGATCCCTTTTCATTTAGGTGAGACATGGAAGTCCCATTGACTTTATCACAATATTCTGAATTTCCTTTGCATCAGGTTCCCTAAGAACACCTGATAATGGTTGCTCAGTTTTCTCCAGTTGTTTTGTGATTCATACAATTAAAAATTGTTTTCTTTACATGGATTTGGCAATTGCCTTACATCCCTTAATATGTAACTACATTTATGTATGAGTTGAAATGTGCATGTACCCTTTGTGGCTTTGTAGGTGTAAGTTTTGATTTAGAGGTGAGCAGTACTAGGAATCCCATGAAATAATAAAAACATTACTCTCACAGGGGTCACTTGTCTGATTTGGGTTCAGATTATTTTTTCATCACTGCTGCTGCCCAGGGACAAGTATTGAGAATTTCCTATCCCTGTACCTTTGCTCCTACCAACATCTTTTAGTCAATATTTTAACAAGTCCCAGTTCTGTGTCCTAGTACTCTAAGTGGCTTAATTATGACATACTTATCAAAGAGTGTAGCATGCACATTAACATACTTGCTTTGTTATCTTTTCATCTCCCTTCATGACTATCATAACCTATCACTAACTTTTTGTTTCAACCTGCTAGTATTATGAAAACACAATGCTTTTGGATGATACCTTTTTTTATCATAAGATTTAATGTAAATTGGATTAACATTTTAATGACATTAAAAGGGAAAGTTGAAAAGAACAAGACACATTGATCAAATAACTCATGAAGCAAGTCAGCCGAGCACCTCATTTATTTAAAGTTTGAGCCTTCAGTTGCCTAACGCAATCTTTATATTTTTATATTTTTCATCATTGAAATTAAATTAAATCCATTTATCCGACCAGAGTTTTTTTTCAATTACAATCTAATTTAAAATGAGGGAATTATAATATCCTGCGACCACTCAGGGCACCATTACCGAGGTGCGTGGTTTTCTGCCAGAGAATTGGAAACTTCAGACTGGGGTGGGGACTGTAATACTCCTGATTGTGAGATTTTGGGGAATAACATGGGTTAATCACTGTTTCCGCATTTCTTATTGAAAGGGTTTGTCCTGTTATCCACCTGCTTATCTTTATTTACTGGCACCATCAGCCTTACTGGGGCACTTGCAATGTGGCTCTTTCTGCAGCCTAAATGTTCCCAAAAATGTATGCCTTGCCTTTGATTGCTTGGCAAGAACTTTAAAAGTAAGCCAGCTTGTGCGCATGGCACACTTTTAGAGACCAATAGTGAAGGAATTTTGCCTGAAAAATGACTGTCTAACATACCCAAAATATCATTATCTGGATTTACTGCTAGTGTTTTTTTACAGATAAATAACTCCTGGGGTGACTTAAGATTGAAACAGAACGTGTGCACATCTTTATTTGATCAAAAAAAGTGACGAGCACAACATAGTATTGGCAGCACAACACAGCACGTGGACTATCAAGTCTACTTCTTTTTAACAATGCTTAATTTGAGCCTGCAGTTTCCGCTGCTTGGCGCCTGCAATTAATTTTAAACACTCAGAATTATGGTAGGCTACCACATGGTGGTGCTGTTTGTCTTATTTAGAAATTAACACAACAGCAGTTATGTAATAATTCAATGTACATTAAAAATGACCAACACCATCCAACCAAACCATTCTTATCGCTTTGGTTGACTTGGAAAAGTCTGATTTGTAAAACATGTAGCAGTTTGATGGTTAATAGTTGTGTTGGTACTGTCAGTAGAAGCGGTGGCAAGGGCAATGGGTGGTGCAAGCTGCAGGGGTCTCCTCACAAGGGGTTTGGAACGTGTTTTTTTGTTACAAATTAAGCACTGCAGCCATTTACCACTATTTGGTATACTCTCAACTTAATTGCCACTGAATAGCATTCTTAGAGGCATCTTTTCTTTTGGTTAACTAAAACACTAACATTTCTTACAACACAATAAAAAATGTTAATGTTAAAAAACATGTTAAAAATGGCTATAAAAAACTAATCAATACATTGTCCAGGAACATTTACAGACCAATCATTTAGGTTAAGGGGTAGGGTAAAATTAAAAGAAAGTGCACAGACTAATCTTCACATGTCCCTCCTACGCCAGATGTTATGGCTCCTGGGGTTTCCCATACGAAAACAAGGACATTGGAGCAAGCCAAGCATAGTCTTGTTTAAGATTTCTCGCAGCATCGTGTATTATCTAGTCCATGCTTGCAAGTTAAAGGGCAAAGATGTTAGTCCAAATTTCACTAAAAAGTGCAGAAAAGGTAAACGTTATATTATAATGCAGGTAGTATCGCCACGTCCATGTTTTCTTATTCCTTTTATGACTTGAGGTAGAGATGGAAATATTTGTGCGAACCACACCCAAGGAAGCAGACAGTAAAAACTATATTACAAACCTTTACTGGCAGCTGGAATTGTATAGTCTGTAGACTGTGAGGCAGTCATCGACCCTTTCGCTGCCAAATAACTTGTTTCAATATACATTTTACAAAGGCTGCGATCACAGAGGCATCTTAGGTTGTGAGTCTTCTAACTTCATATATATAAAGTAGTCTTTATCATTGTGTGGAATAACATCCTTTAAAAAAAAGTTTTACACTAAAATGAGACATAATCTTTGCGTGCTGCATCGGTTCTGTTTTTTCACGCATAAATTACTTATATGGTAAACAATAAAGAATGAGGTGTGACAATTGTAGCGAGGATCCTGGAGGAAATCGAATGAATAATAATCAACAGTGAGGCAAATTAGACCCCTTCCTGACCTTTTGCACAGGATCCCTTTCCAAATGAAGTGAGTAGCTGTTTTCTCAATCCAACTAGTCAATATCCTTCTTTTAATATCACCACTCAAAACCTCAAGTGAAAAATGTACACTCCGCAAAAGGCAACTATTGCCAGTTTATTCCTTTCTTCATCTCTTCATGGCCTTACTTTAATTCATTTCTTTGTTTTGCCCACCAGTCCTGACTGACAGACTCCTAATGCTTTTTTTAGTATTATCAGTTATGGAAGATGAGAAGCCGCATCCCTGTGGCTGCTTATGGAAGGGTTTCACCTTGACATTCAAAAGAGACTCTTTCTCCGTAACACACCTGCCCTTTGAGTGGGACCTGTGTAGCGGCTCCGGAGACTTTGATGTCAGAAAGAATGTGCCCTCTTGTTACAGAGCAGAAAGTCCCAGCAGGTGTGTTAGTGTTATGTGGAGCCGCAGATGTCTTTGTATAATTAGATAATCCCCTTCTACAATATTTTAGACAACAAGCACAGCTGAAATCCGGGTTGCCATAAAACAGCATGATGCATGGAATGCATAACTGTAACCGGTGATTAAACAGTAATTGTAATTCACTGTTTCAACAACTTGACTTGATTGTACTAGGTTCTTATGTGCATCATTTAATTACTTTTGTTCCCAACACGTTTACCACATTTACAAAGGGCAACATGTGGGTGCAGCCCCTGGACGACTGCCATGTCCAGCTTGTTATAGAGAGCCATGTGGGCAGGGCAAGTGCTATGAAGCCCAGCTCTTCATCCATTCTCAACAGTGGAACACATCTGGCACTTTATTCTGCATTGGCTTACATCATTGGTGTGTGTGAATGAATAGGGGCCTATTGATGTCATCACATTCCAGAACCACTACCCATGTGGGTGGTGGAGCACATTTCACAGACCGGGCCTTACAGTTCCAGCTCTAAGAAGTGTGATGGTTTCTATTTCAAGTCCTAACAAAGGTGGAGGTGTGCACTACATGAATATTGGGGTTTTGGACTGTTAAAACATTCTATGCAAACATAGCTGTCTCCTGTTTTTATTGCATCTTCCTTCCACCACGGGCCATAATATGAAAGTACTTTGGGGGCTCAACGGGCGTTTGCGCCAACTGTGCGTGCCCACAGGGCACTTTGGTATTACAGAAGGGGCCGCAGACGCTTGTGTGTTTCCTTCTGTAATGCCAATAGTGTTGGTGCACTTAAAGCACCAGCACTACCGTCCCTCATTTGAATGGGGGCATCCGGTATGTATGCAAGTCAAGGTATTTTACTAGAGCCTGGGAGACTCAACAGCTCTTTAAGCTCAGATCGATAGGTGGCCAGTTCTGGGGTCGCCCATAACCTCCGCCAAAAAAATTACAGGTCTAAGGGTAATCTCTTTGCTAATAGGCCTAATGCCCAGATCCAGGTGTAATGGGGTAAAGGGGAGTACTAGCAACTGCTTCATAAAATTATTCACTACCTTGGTCAAGCCAGTGGTGGAGCATTTCCCCCATAGTTCTGCCCTATAAAGAGCAGCACCCCTTGCTTGTGCTTTATAGATTTCGACTATGGGCCCAGCTGGTTTGAATTGAGAAATTCTGAATAATTTTGCAAGCCCTCCCACTGATTAGGCTAGCTTAGGGCTTGCGTTAGTCATTTGCGGGCCCCACTCCAGGTATTCAGTCAAAGTGACACTTAGATAATCAAAGACCGACACTCTTTCAAGCCTAGTGCCGTTCAGAAGGGGGTTAGCACAAGACTATTTTAGCAGGATTGAATAAATTTGGTCTTCAGTGTATTGATTTTCAACCCCCTAGTTTTACAGAAAGCAACAAAGCTTTGAGAATCCGCTGTATTCCCATATGCGACTAAGAGAGTAGGAGGGTGTCATCAGTAAACATCATCGCTGGGACCTTGCCTGACATTAATCTAGGGGCATCATTGTCTTTGACCTTTCTAAGTTGGTCAACAAGTGCATTAATAATTAAACAAAATAAGGTAGGTGCAAGGACACAGCCCTTTCGTACTCCTTTGTTGACCAGAAGGCGGGGGCTAATTCGCCATATTTCCCATACCTTACTTGGGCAAAGTTACCTACATGGAGCCTTATGAGAATACTAAGACGGTAGGGGGAAATCCCCAAATCTCTGAGTACATGTTATGTTATGTTAAGTTAAGTAATTTTATAGAGCGCACAGCTGCCCCAGCAAAGGGGCGTCCCGGCGCTAAAAGCGGAGTCAGAAAGGCAGCAGAACTAGTCCACAGGGAACAAATTAGTTTTAATGGCCTTGTGGAAAGAAAGTAGGCCATCCAAGCGACGGGTCTGAGCGGGAAGAGAATTCCACAGCTTAGCGGCCAGGTAGCAGAAAGACCGGCCCCTGGCTCTGGTACGTTTTACCCGGGGACCACAGCCAACAGATGCTCAGCAGAGTGTAACTGACGCTTGGGGACGTAAGGAATCAATACGTTAGATAGAATCTCAGGGGACGAGAGTTTAAGGATTTTAAAAGTAAGACAAAGTGCTTTGAATTCAATACTTTAGGAACAGGTAGCCAGTGGAGGTGCCTCACGGTGCCCGACATAGAGCAGGTTCTAGGGAGCCTGAGCAGGACACATGCAGCAGCATTTTGGACTCGCTGCAGGCGGTTCACCTCCGCCTTATTGGCGCCTAACATCAATGAGTTGGCGTAGTCTATTCACTACAGAATAGTCGCCTGAATGATCAGTTGTCGTGTGGCTGGATCGAAGAACCCCAAAATAGGCCTCAGACCCCGTAAGAGTCCGAAACAGGTGCCCCCCACCTTTTTGGTATGCTCCTGGAACCCAAGAGTAGAGTCGAGCCAGATCCCTAGGTTCTTTACCGCTGACTTAGGTGTTGGGGCGCTGCCAATGGATTAGGCCACCACTGAGTGCTCCAGTACTCTGTATTTTTCCCCACCAGCAGCACTTCTGATTTGCTAGCATTAAGTTGAAGGCAATTGGCAGTCATCCAACGTGCGATCGCCTCAAGCCCAGTTCGAAACAGCGTGGGGCCCAGATCAAGACCATCTGAAAGGGCCACCACCAGTTGCGTGTCGTCCACGTAAGAAACCGGGGTCAAGCCATGGTTGTGCGCTACTCTCGCCAAGGGCTGAACGTAGAGGTTGAACAAGCAAGGACTTAATGCTGAACCCTGAGGAACCCCCTGCTTGCTAGAATTGACATGGGAGAGGAAGGGGGGAGCTGTGACCTGAAACGCCCTGTCAGAAAGGAAAGAAC
This sequence comes from Lissotriton helveticus, assembly GCF_964261635.1. Classification (NCBI taxonomy): domain Eukaryota; kingdom Metazoa; phylum Chordata; class Amphibia; order Caudata; family Salamandridae; genus Lissotriton; species Lissotriton helveticus. The sequence goes on along the minus strand of NC_136072.1, from coordinate 976,699,271 downwards.
AGAACCAATCCAGGGCCAGACCAACTACCCCCGCCTCCTGTAGGCGGCGCAGGAGGATCTGATGAGAGACAGTATCAAACGCGGTGCTGAGATCGAGCAGAATCAGCACCGCAGTCTGTCCCTCATCCAGGGTGGTCCGCAGATGGTTGCAAACCGCCAGAAGTGCGTTCTCGGTGCTATGACCAGGGCGAAAGCCCATCTGTGAGTGGTCAAAGATACTATTGCTGTTCAGGAAGCCTGAAAGGATGTTATGAATGGCTGGAATATTAAATGTAGCAAATCCCTCCCTCAGGTGGTATTCCCGAGCCAGGTTTCCTGGAACATGCATATGTTGTATTTGTCCACAAAAATCCCCCAATCTGGACAAGACAATTTACTATTAAGACCTGCAAGGTTCCTGGAAAGGTTTCAGCAGACAATATGAGTAGATGCCAGTTCAATGGATAGTGTCAATAAGGGTTAATTTAATTAAAATAGTCTTACCCCTTCTCCAGCACAGCATGATGGAGCCAAGGGGGGTGGCCCTGCCCTGCCTCTAACTGTCACTGACAGGTCTGCAGCCGGTTAAGTAGCGCCTCCTGGCGCGAAGTGGTGACGTTGGCCCTAGGCGCTGCAGGAGAGGGCAGGCAAAAGTTGCAGCTCTTCCCCCGTTCTCCAGACTAGCAGGGGAGTTGTGGTGAGTGAAGGCGGGTCCCGTGCCTCGGGAGCCCACGGCTGGTTAAGTAGCGCCTCCTGACGCAAAGGGGTGTTGTTGGCCCTAGTGCTGCAGGAGAGGGCAGGCGAAAGATGCGGCTCTTCCCCCGGTCTCCGGACCATTTTTTTTCAAAGTGCTGACAATAATGGCTCATTCATATCTGAATCTTCTTCGTATTTACCTTAATCTGTAGATTAATAACTATTTCACAACAGGTGCATCAAATCAATTCTTCACTCAATTATGCCATTGACATGTGACCCAAATGTATTAATGTAACTTTATATGTGTAAAAAATGTCTATTATGGTAAATTATTCTGCACATTCGCAGGAGAGGGCAGGCGAAAGTTGCGGCTCTTCCCCGGCCTCCGGACCATTGTTTTTCAAATTGCTGACAATTATGGCTCATTCGTATCTGAATCTTCTTCGTATTTACCTTAATCTGTGGATTAATAACTATTTCACAACAGGTGCATCGAATCAATTCTTCACTCAATTATGCCATTGTCGAGGAGGAGCTACGCGCGCATCAATGATGGCCGCGTGAGCCCAGGGCTCCCGAGACCCTCGCCACCTCTCGCATTTATCCTGAATATTATCCTGCCAACGTCGACGGGCTATTGAAGACGCGACCCAGCTGACATACTAGCTGTTTTCAGAAATCGATTTGGACTCCGGGAACCGAACTTATGGTACTTTGAACTTTTGTGGCCTGCCCCATGGACTCCTCCGGGCCTCGAGTGGTCTGAGTGCCCAGGCTGTAATTCAACAACAACGGCTTGCGGAGTCTTGGTTGCTGCCCCGAGTTGACTTTCGGTTTCGTTTTTGGGTCTTCACCCTCTCGCATCTCTATCCTGTCGCAATAGCCCGTGTCGCGCCCGGACCCTGGGATTTCGCTGTAAGCCCACGGAGGCGTGTCTGTGGTTTACGCCGTATGCCCGCTTGCTTGCTTTTGGTAATATTGGTGGAAAACCCACGAACCATTGTTACCAGGTCCAGGGCGCTTCTTGGGGGCTTACCGCCCGACATGGCGGGCAAACCCGACAGCGAGAAACGCAAAACCAAGACCCCTCTCCGAAGTGGTACCATTCAAACGAATGTCATGGACCGCTACACCCAGCCTAAGGTGTCACCCGGAGGAGCGAATAGGAATCGGGGTGAAGTGACCGAGGACCCCACCATGTTGGCTGATCTTACATTGCACGACGTCATGGGCGCCATCACTGGTATGAAGTCTACTATGAATCAACAGTATGACGCCATTGCCATCAAGCTTGACACAGTTGCCATTGACATCAATATTATCAGAATGGATTTATCCAAAACCAACGAGAAGGTAAAATCCTTGGACTTAAAGACTGCCAGCCTCACTACGGATGTCGCTGATCTACTAACGGAGGTGCGTAATCTCCGGACCTCCAATGACCTCTTTAATCGTCGACTGGAGGATTTTGAAAGCCGGGCTAGACGCAATAACGTGCGCATCATTGGTGTTCCGGAAAACTCCACAGCCTCTTCCACAGATCTCCTTGTTGAAGACCTCATCCTCACGCATCTTGCTCCTAAAGGCCTCAGCAAATTTGTTGCCGTGGAACGTGTGCATAGAGTTCCGGGTGGTCAGCCTAAAACCGGTGCTCCACCACGTCCGATTATTGCTAGAATCTTCTATTTCAGGGATAGAGACGCTATCCTGCAGGCATCACAAACGGGTGGCCCGGTGAAGTTTGAGACTACAACTGTGAGCTTCTACCCGGACTACACACAATCTGTTCAGAAACAGAGGATGGAGTTCCAAGGGGTGAAGCGGAGACTGAGGGACATGGAACTGAAATATGCGATGCTTTTCCCGACCCGACAACGGATCGAATATGAGGACCGGACATTTTTCTTTGATCGCCCTGACAGAGTGAGTGACTGGCTTGATTCCTTGCCTGAGCGACGATTTCGCACGGAAAACTCCGGCAGAGCTGAGGGTGGCCAACCTGACCAAGAATGAGCGGAGGCTCCCGAGTTTCTAACACTGTTAACGAAATGTCACTGTGGTTCGACGTCTCCCGTATTTCTAAGACTTATGTGTGTAACCAGGGGTGGCGGGGGGTGGGACTCTTTCCTCCTCTGGGTTTCTTCTTGTAGATTAGTTCTATGTTTGGGCGACAGGCACACTGCAAGTTGGGGTGGCTTTTGAGTCTAACGCAGGGGTGCAGGGTGGGGGGCGTTTGTGTCTTGGGATTGTGGGGGGAGGGTGGGGAGTGTTTGGGGTGTGTTCTTTTTCAAGGCAACAGATTGATTTACTATTTGATTTGGGTGCTGCGCTGCGGGTGGGGAGGGCTCTGCTACCGTTTCGAGTGTGGGGGGTAAGGGGTTGAGACTTCTATGTTGGAATGTTAATGGATTGGGGGACAGGATAAAACGGGGTGTGGTGTTGCAATACTTGAAACGTTTCTCCCCTGATGTAGTGTTATTGCAGGAAACACATCTGATTGGGAACGCTTGTCATGCTATGAATAGGCGGGGATACCACCTTGCGGCCCACGCTGGTTTCACCTCCGGTTCCAGGGGGGTGGGTATTCTTGTTCGAAACTCCCTTCCCCTGGCGGTTGACAATGTAATGTGTGACGATAGAGGGTGTTATGCTGCCCTCACTGGTAGGTGGGAGGGGAAGACCATCACGCTGCTTTCTGTGTACGTCCCCCCGGTTTGCAGTCCTCGACCTTTGCTGATTTGGGGAGGGTGGTTCTGGGACTTCTTGACTGTATGTTGATCGTGGGTGGAGACTTTAATTCTGTTGTTTCTGGGGTAGAGGACCGCCATCCCCCCAGGGATCTCGCAAGGTCCCAATCATGGTTGAGTGGATTTCTGGAAACGTTGGGCTTGATTGATTGTTGGAGGGTGATGCACCCGGGTCGGACGCAGTTTACCTTCCACTCGGGTGCCCATGATAGCCTGTCCAGATTGGACTATGTTTTGATGCCGGCAGCACAGGCCTCATTGATAAATGAGATCAGACACTTAGCTAGGGGGATTTTGGATCACTCTCCCGTATGGCTTCATATGGACACTAATCCGGGCACTGGGGGTCGAGAGGCTCCGATTAACCCCTGGTATTTCCACAACCCTAAGACCCGTGCTGAACTTATTAAATCTTTTGATCACTACTTTCTTGAGAATGAGGGATCGGTGTCTTCTTCTGTCTCCTTGTGGGAAGCGTTTAAGACGGTCCTTCGTGGACATGCCTTATCATTGATTGCTGGTGCTAAAAAGATTAAGAATGAGACTGTGGTCCGACTTGAGGCTGATATTACTGAACTGGAGGGAGAGTTGGAGTTGGGGGTCACCCGAGATAAACTTCATGTCCTCGGTCTCAAACAGTCTGATTATAAGGCCCTGGTGACTGATGCCGCTAAACTCATGAGTAGGGAGCGACAGGGGCGGCTGTATGATGTGGGGGACAAGGCTGGGAAATTGATTGCCTGGTTGGATAGAAAGGACAGAGCGAGTCGTGTGGTTCCGATGATTGAGAGACCTGATGGAATGCGTGTGACTGACCCGGTTGAGATAGTTGAGTGCTTCGCTGATCATTTTCGGGAGGTTTATTCTCCAGTGTCTATTAGGCCCGAAGAAGATTCTCACCAGTTGTTGAGAGATATTTCGCTGCCTTGCCTGTCGGACTCAGACAGGGAGCTGCTTGATGCGCCACTTTCAGTGGATGAGATAGCTCTTGCCATACGCTCTTTTCGATCGGGGAAGGCTATGGGTCCCAATGGTCTCCCTATTGAGTTATACAAGCTGCGTCCAGAGAGGATTGCACCATATCTCTGCGGTATGTTCTTAGAATCGAGGGATACTGGCACCCTCCCTTACGATCAACGTCTTGCATCGATAGTAGTGATTCATAAAGAGGGGAAGCCACGGGCTTGTTGTGCGTCCTACAGACCCATATCGCTTCTTAACGCGGAGCCGAAGATCCTCGCTAAGGTGCTAGCGAACCGTCTTATTACTGTGATTAGTGACCAGTCCGGATTCATCCCGCGCCGTAATACAGCACTGAATTTGAGACGCTTACACGGCGCTCTCGCGAGAGCCCCATATCTTCTGGAGTCGGCCATCTTGGTCTCCCTTGACGCCACGATGGCTTTTGATACTGTGGAGTGGTCGTATTTGTGGGCTGCTCTTGCGAAATTCGGCTTTGGTTCCGGCTTTATTAGCTGGGTGAAACTTCTCTATGAGGCACCGTTGGCGCAGGTAGTGGTCAATGGCCGTGTATTCAGTCCCTTCGCTCTGGGAAGGGGTACTCGGCAAGGATGTCCGTTGTGTCCACTCCTCTTTGTGCTTGCCCTGGAGCCTCTGGCTGCATGGTTGCGCTGGGAACCATCTATGAGAGGTATACAGTGGACCCCTGAGTTTGAAGATCGCATAGCGCTCTATGCGGACGATATTCTGTTGTACCTCACTTCGCCCCAAAAGTCCTTAAACGTGCTTTTTGATGTGTTGACTTCATTCGGACGCAATTCTGGCCTCGTGATTAACTGGTCCAAGTCCTGTATATATGTACTCGCGGGTGGAGCCCCTGCATTGCCGCGTGGTTGTCCAATACAGGTTACACAAGAGGGTTTCAAATATTTGGGAATTTTTATCACTTTGGACCCCGTGGCCAGATATGAACGTAATTTACTCCCTCCGCTACAACGATTGCGTTCCGACATGGTGGGCTGGCGCAGCCTTCCTCTGTCCCCCCTCGGGCGAGCGACCCTTTTTAAGATGATGTCTCTACCGCGGTTTTTATACGCGCTCCAGAATACGTTTGACGCAGTTCCGGCAAAATACTTTCGGGAAGTGGAGAGTCTACAAAGACAGCTGATTTGGGATGGGCGTGCCCGTATCACCCTCCCTAAACTTACACTTCCCTGGTATGACGGCGGTATTGCTCTTCCCGATATCAGATGTTACTACTGGGCCTCTCAACTAAGTGCAATCAATCACGGTATGTATGGTCCGGGTTTAGATCCCGCATTTGAGATGGATAGATGGCTGTTGCCGGGTCGGAATTATAATAGGGTGCTATACTCTAAGTCGGCGATCCGGACGCTTACTGGACCACCAAGATCGCGGTGCAGGTGTGGAATTGTGCAAATGCGGCATTGGGGTGGAGCGATAGACTAACCCGAGCGACCCCATTGTACGATTCTTCCAAGTTGGGAAGTTTATGGAGGACGAAAGGCTTTGAGAAATGGGATATGATTGGTATCAGTAGAGTAGGCGATCTCTGGGTTAAGGATAAGATTAAGACTTTTGAGGTCTTGAAGGCAGAGTATGAATTGAGTGATCGGGATTTTTTTCGCTATTTACAGATTCGTCACGCGTTGGGCTCTGCTTTCCCCATTGGGACCGTTATTCCGGAATCTTCCCCGTTGGAAGATCGAATACTTGACGGATATGTGCCCGATAGCACGATTTCTTTGATTTATAATAAATTAATTAATGATCGGTCGGACCTGTTAACGTATTTACGGGAGGTCTGGATCAGAGACGGTTTACTATTAGATGATGAGGACTGGCAGTCCGCGATTTCCTCACCCAAGGAGGTCGCGATACCGGCCCGTCTTCGACTAGTTCAACTCAAGATCTTGCTCCTTGTGTATGTTACTGGCCCGCGACTGACTCGAATGGGTTATTCTGTTGATGGGTTATGTATCCGTGGTTGTGGTCAACTTGCTACTTTCCTTCACATCATTTGGGAATGTCCGGAGATTGCTACATTTTGGAGTAGAGTGCATGCGGTCATGAAAGTGGTCACGGGAGTCGAGATACAACCGGAAGCTAGGCGGTGTCTGCTGAATGTATGGGAACCGAATGACTACGTCGTGGCTCAGACGCGATGGGCGACCCTGGCCAACATGATTGCGAAATGAGACATTGCACAGTTGTGGGGCGCTTCCCACCTGCCGACGGTCTCGGTGTGGAAGGAGAATATGGATTGGTGTATGTTTCGAGAGAAGACGGTATATGTGGCTCGAGGTCGGCCCAAAAAATGGGGTAAAATTTGGAGTCAATGGAACTCCTACAGAGGATACATATGCATACCACCCCTTCCTGATATCCCCGACGCCCCACACTCTCCCTGATCCGACATTCCATGATTTGTTCTAATTTACACGTTTTAAAACCTTGAGTCTTTTTTCCCCCGATTATGCCCCCCTCTCTGATTTTCGTTGATTGGCTTGCTTTATGATGTTATTGCCTTTTCCTTCCCGCTCAGAAATGCGCCTGTATTGTAATGCTCTTTTGCCTTGATTGTTTGTTTTATTTTTATATAATAAAAAGAGTTTAAAAAAAAAAATTATGCCATTGTCATGTGACCCAAATGTATTAATGTAACTTTACGTGTGTAAAAAAATGTCTATTATGGTAAATTATTCTGCACATTCTCTGGCAGTATTATTTCATTGTTTTAAGATTCCAACAACATTTTTGGCGAAATCTGCAAAGTATGTGGCAACTATGGCAGATATATAAATATGCAGTAAATCTTGCAGCCACATAATTGCATAAATCCACTGACCCTAAATAGAGATCATTGTTTTAGCAGCAGTCTATTCTGTAAGGTAAGAACAACGTAAGCATTTTCATTTCAATCAGTGACCATTGTTAGCCGCACCTTGAGGACAACAGCTTCAACAATATCTCCTGTCTGCAGACAGTATGTGTTGCATAACAATGAATGGTTTTTTTGAAAAATGAAATTATTATACATTTTTAAGTCCAGAATTAAGTATTGTTCTCTTCTTCTTACTGCTGCCAGCCAGTTTAGTCCACTATTTCACTTACCATTTTCAATAAATATTTTGGGAAAAATAAATACATTTTTGAGCAAAATACACCAAAATAAATTTGTAATAATAAAAACAAAATTGACTAAATGGAAATATGGTCCCTTTTTGCCAACTTTGGACACTAGTGACATTACCAAATCAAATCACTTAGCATTCAGCCTTATGGTGCATGGTGTCACTAGAGCCCCTTGGTGGGAATATTGGACCATATTGCATGGTTATCCTTTCGCTATTCCACTTGTACAAAATAACACATTTTATTTGGTCACATGCATATGCACTCTCTGGTTTAAAATAACATAAAATAATTTTCTTTATATGTACTACTCATGAAAACACATTGTGGGGTAAACCATACATGCGGATCCATTGAGTATAATGAGCTATTTGTTGTCAGTGTTGCAGTAGGGCAGGGACCCACTTAAAGCTTCACCTCTCTGGACTTAAAGGAAACTCGAAATGAGGGTCTTAATGTAATAGTTTAGATGGCAGTATAGTTGTTTTAGAATGATTTATTTTCATTGCGGTGCTCTCGTCAAAAGTGATGCATGTACATGAGGAAGTAGAAATTTAATTTCAAACCTATTGGCAGAGAGCACAATTACCTTTCATAAGTTGTTTATGCTTTGCTTTGCCGGTAGGACACAAGGGTGCTGTCTTTCCGGCTAAGGCCTTGGAAATAATAATGCAATAGGGGGTTTCAAGGAGCAAAACACACACATATAGAAATACATAATAGAATCATGTGTTAACTCAAACAAGGCTTGTGAACGTTCTACTTACAAGTCCTTGGACTGATATATCCAGCAAACGTAGAGTCAAATCTCTTCTTTGACATTTACTTCCTGTAAATGTCTGATTATTTCAGAGGAGAAAGGACCTTGTTGGTTATTACAGGCCTATTGTCAGTTCATTAGCAAGTAGCTAGTTTAGAAATGTAAGCTGGCTGCCTGGGTCATGGTTTTGTTTTATATTGCAATGCTGAAAAAGTTAGTTCTAAGAAACGCCTCCTCAATACCATTAAGACAATCTGATTACCCAATTCCAGCGGCTCTTAAAAACATGCCTTCCCTTGGGAGAATCCAGAGCTCGTTTAGTACCTAAGAAGAAAGAAGTCATTTCGCAGCAGTGATTTGGAAAATTGCTACACGTTCCCTGTGCTCTGTACAATGCAGTAATCATCTCTGCTGCTGGCAAACGTCAGAATTTAATGCAGACGCCCGGCAATGCCTGGCTCTTTTTGAAAAGCTCCAAAACTGAAGGCAAGGACAAGCGACACCGTGGTAATAATGACTGGTGTACAGATACACGTGGCAGGCTGTCCGAATACGACGCCGTGAATTTTGAGCGTGCAGGAACGTATTTGCGTCAGACAGTGACAGGGACAGCCATTTTGCCTTTCAAATGAACCTTCGCCTTTTCATCAGATGAGTTACATTTTAGCAGTGGAAAGTATCCGCCAACATCTGTCAAAGAAAAACTATATTTTCTTGTATTTGAAAGCGCAAATGTTAAAATCATACAGGGCAGTTTCTGTTTGTGAAACCCAGCGCAAGCAAGCGATGCAGCACACTATTAACATATCATGAAAAATAATCTCTTAACTAAATGTATAACAAAGTAAAAATATTAGTAGTGTGAAAAGGGCACGATTCTGTAGAACTGTTGGCATTTTGTATAGAATATAATACTGATATTCGCTCCGTCAATCAGAAGGTTTGTAATGCAGGCATTAAATATTGTTATTTGCCTCCAGTAAACGTTCTGTTAAAGTGTGAAGAAGAGACAAGAAGCAACTGCGAAAGCCGAACTGTGTGTAGATGGATGTTAAGAGTCATATCGCTCACCCACTGCCAGGAGTTATTGGCTGTTATCTGTCTGTTGGAAGTGGGTTATTAGTAGTGGTAAATATGCATCTACAACTGGCAATATTACCACTAACACAATATAGGGCTGAAAATAGGTCTTAGAAAATTATTCCCATGCTCAACCCTCGGTAGCTTGGTTGCAAGCAGGCAAGCTACAGTTCAAAGACAGGTATGTAAAGCATTTAAAAACACTAATTCAGTCACTAATTAAGACACAACTCACAATAAAAATCCAACACCAATTTATAACAATAGGAAATATTTGTATCTTAAAAATGACACCCAGACAAAAAGGACCCGGAGGTACCCGGAGATATGAATTTCTAAAGATTTAGCACTGTATAGCACATAAAAACCTATAGCAAGATAGCGGAGTGAGCCGACGTGGCTGCCTCGCGCTCGGTCCCTGCCCGAATAAGAGCACTTAAAATAGCTTCCCCCAGCCTTATCTGCACTCAAAGGGGGCCACTCAACCTTGAAAGGTATACGGCACAGGCTGGTGGAATGACCAACGCTGATTAACCCTGAATCGGTACCATTTGGGCAGAGCGGGAGCCGTTGTCTACCGCAAGGGCTCCGAACGGGTCCGCTGTAACCTGCACAGCTCTATCAGCAGTCCTCCGAGTGATATTGATGAAGGCGAGGACCACTCAGGCCTGAGAACTACCTCTCGCCCGCGGATTGCTCCCCAGAGGGAGTGCGAGTGTGACGAGAGTGGCGGGCTGCTCCCCCGAGCCAGAGGCTCCTGCATTGGCGGCCCCTCACACCGGCGGCCTCAGACAACGCATTTGTTTGGTGAGGCCCAGTGAGACACGGGGGGACCGGTGACATAGTGCTTGACAGCGGTGAGTGGGCTGCCTCTGCAACACTTTCCCACACCTACGATCACCTCAAGCAGTGGAAAAGGATCCGTTGACACCCCCGAGCTCCTCAGAGGAAGTGTTCAGGATCGAATGTGTGCGCTCAGGTTGGAACCCGACTCTCTTCTGCCTGGGCGTATTGGTGGTTGGCGTTGCTGGGTCCCCCTGGTGACATCCAGGGTCCCTCTGGGTCCTCCCTGCCTGAGTTCCCCTGCTGGATTGTCCTGTGGGGAGCACACCCGCCCTCAAGTGGCGCTGCCTTAGGCTCTATCGGGGCCTGGTTTTCTTTACCCGGGCCTTCCAGCATCACATCAGTGAGTCAGGGGACCACCACGGGCTCCCTATTAGATCGGCCCTGACTGCGCTTACCGTAACAGGCAGGATTCCTTGATTAGGTGACAATCCTGCAGCCTTACTGTCCTGCTGGTATTTGGAGACCTCCCCCTGGTTCGATGTTCCCTGGAAGGTGTGCAAGCGGGGCCTGTCCATACTATTGTTGGTCATTCACCGCACAATCCTTTGGAGTCTTGAGTCCATTAGGCCTCAGTAGGGACCTCCCACTGCCTACAGCCTGCTACGACCAGGCAGCTTCATCGCACTGGGTTTCTGAGGGCCCCGGTGTTCTGGCTGTGACTACACCCACTCTTGGTGCCCCTGTCTGTTTTCTCCTTCGCTATGGTGGCACGAAAGCGTGGCTACTGCCAAAGTAAGAAAAACAGATCTGTCAAGGACATGCTGCTTAAGGGCCAGACAGAGGCCCAGCAAGAGAAAGCCCCCACAGAGGTTCCTAAGCAGTCGAGTGGAGATGGGGGAGTGGACGGCTCGGTGACTCATGAGTTTTTTGTAGCAGACTTCGATTCACTCTGAGAAGACCTTCAAACAGTTAAAAAAGATCTTGCTATGAAACTCAGGGAAGCGCACCGGGACATCGTCAAGGTAGAGGACAGAGTGGCTGCGCTCGAAGAAGGCTCCCTGACCAGAGATGCGGAAATCGGTTCCCTCCAACAAGAAAGCATTCGCCTGTAGGATCAGCAGCTAGATCTACAGGCCCACCGAAGACCTGTAAAACAGGTCCTGGAGAAATAATATCTGCATTAGGAGGGCCCCTATGGGCGACGAGGGAACAGACCTAGAAGGTTCTGTGTAGGAGTTGTTTGGAATCGTCATGGGAGACAACTCTCCTAAGAACATCAAGCTAGACAAATGTCACAGAGTTGGCCCTCCAAGGACACTGCCTCGTCCGCCAGTAGATATCTTGGTCTGTGTCCACAACTTCACAAAAAGGAGGCGATCTTCAGGGCAGCCCGCTCAGACCAGAAGCTACAATTTCACGGCCACCCCCTTCAACTTTTTCAAGACCTAGCAGCATTCACGCTTTTAAAAAAGAAAGGCTTCCGCCCGATCACTGGTTACATCCGCTCTCGCGGAATCTCCTACTCCTGGGGCCATCCATTTCGCCTTATCTTCCAATTGAACGGTAAGACCCAGCAGCTATGCTCCCTGAGGCTTATAAACTCCTTGAGATTACTTCCCCTGGTTCGGCCTTCCAGCGCACCTCCTCGGCGGAGAGGGCCCGAAGCGAGAACAGCTGTGACCCAGGCGTGGCTTTAGATCTACGCCCTATCGCCCAAACCCAGCAGCCACGGCAAGGGAGCGATCGGAGGTGTTGCATTCCCTCCCCAGAGGAGAGAAACAAGAAATAGATCCCCCCATGAGGTATTGCTCAATCGTAGAAGGGTGACCGATTCACGGGTAGGGGCAGAGGCTTGGACTCACCTCGAATGGAGCTGACTGGCTTCGCCTTGTTGTCCCCACCAGACTCAGACTTTCAAGTCTTGAAAGAGTCTAACGTCTTCTTTTTTGCTCTAATTCTTTCTTTTTTGTTGAGGGGTTGGGGTATGGCACCAAAGCTCTTTATAACTGAGGCAATGACAGGGGTGCTCCAGTCCCCAGACCAGGCTCTTTTTGTAGGAGGTGATTTTAACCTAGTTATGGATGGAGGAATGGGCTGCTGCACACAGCAGATAGGACAGACAGGGCTTTCACTCCAGAGGGGTTGGCTTGGCTGGTCGACTGTGGGATACGTGATGTTTGGCACCTGCAGTACTGAGCGGAAAGAGACTACTCATTCTTCTCCACAGCCGATAGGACTTTCGCATGTGTAGACCACTTTTTAGCCTCCCCTGCGGCATGGGAGCTCACCAAAGACTTTTCCATTGAACCCCGCTCCCTCTCTGACCAAGCTATTACACTTACTCTTTCTGTTCCCACATGCCCTCCCAGTGACCTCCATGGCGCCTGCGCGAAACTTTGGTGCACTCTCCTGATATATATGGTCCTCAATCAAACAGGTGAATTCTGACTATATAGAGGTTAACTACACTGGCGGGATCCCCCTTTCATAAGTTTGGGAAGCCCTTAAATTAGTAGCCAGAGCTGCCCTTATTGCGAAATCAGCATATGATAACAAAATTTGAAAGGATAAGAGAGAGGAGCTGGGGAAAACAGTGTTAGAACCTGAATCCATCCACAAATGTACAGGAGCACCCCAAATTTGGTGTAACTTGGAACAAGCACAACTTCAACTCAAACGCCTTGATCTCGACAGGGCAGAATAAGCTATGCTCCCTCTCAAGCACAAATTAAATGTAGGTATTAATAGAGGGGGTCAGATGCTAGCCCACTGCTTACAAAGCATTCAGCATGCTAGCACGGTTAAAGCTATCCATACACGACCGGGCCTGATAACACACAACACCCCAGATATAGCAGCACAGTTTTGGGCATTCTATGCCAACTTATACATGAGAGATACCTTAGCTGCCCCTGACCCAATGCTCTACCTCCAGTCCGCTGCAATCATCCCATTGCCATCCCTGGAATCACACACGTTTGACCAAGCCATCAGGATCGAGGAAGTGATTGCCGAAATCGCAGGACTGAAGCCCAAGAAAGCGCTGGGCCCAGACGAATTTAGCAATATTTTTTACAAGACTTTCCGCTCCCTTTCTGACCTGCCTTTTTAACTCCTTCGCATAGAGGTTTTTGCCACTTTGAACTCGGACCAGTGCTACAGGAGTAGCCAATCTGTTTTCCAGCCTACCCAGTGTCCAGCGTGAGGAGGAGTCATTCATCGAGGCCGCAGCGGAGGTGAGAGGCGCGGCACAGGGACTGCGAGGACCAGCAAGCAACACCAGCTGTGTCCTCTTCCCGTGAGAGCCGCGCCCCCTCCCAGTGCCACGCCCCCTCAAGCAGCGCTCTTTACCTCTCGCGGCCCCCGCTTCGCGGGAGCCGCTCGCATGGAGGTTTTTGCCACTTTGAACTCGGACCAGTGCTACAGGAGTAGCCAATCTGTTTTCCAGCCTACCCAGTGTCCAGCGTGAGGAGGAGTCATTCATCGAGGCCGCAGCGGAGGTGAGAGGCGCGGCACAGGGACTGCGAGGACCAGCAAGCAACACCAGCTGTGTCCTCTTCCCGTGAGAGCCGCGCCCCCTCCCAGTGCCACGCCCCCTCAAGCAGCGCTCTTTACCTCTCGCGGCCCCCGCTTCGCGGGAGCCGCTCGCATAGAGGTTTTTGCCACTTTGAACTCGGACCAGTGCTACAGGAGTAGCCAATCTGTTTTCCAGCCTACCCAGTGTCCAGCGTGAGGAGGAGTCATTCATCGAGGCCGCAGCGGAGGTGAGAGGCGCGGCACAGGGACTGCGAGGACCAGCAAGCAACACCAGCTGTGTCCTCTTCCCGTGAGAGCCGCGCCCCCTCCCAGTGCCACGCCCCCTCTAATCAAACAGGAATTTAGGTGAAAGCAGTACCGCGCATCGCGGGACGCGCGCGGGCCGCAGCCCGGGGCGAAGCCCGGGCCAAGGGCGGGCCCGTTGTTGCCCGTTAGTGACCGGCAGAGACCGGACCGGGCCACCCCCCTTTCGGCTCTGGTTCCACAGCCATCAGACCTCAACCATGCCGCCGAAAACCAGGAGTAACACGAAGACCAAATCCAAGAATGCCCAAGAGGTAGCACAAATAACTGGACCAATCGATCTATTCATTTCACGGACACACGAGGTAATCAATCAGAGTATCTCCCTTCTCGAAAAAAGAGTGTCACTGGACCTCATGAACGCAAAACGATCATCTCTGGGCACCCTAGCAACCGCTACTTCCCCTATTCATCTAATTTCCCCAAACTGTTCTCTTCCCGCGACTGTGACTGCTCCTGATACTAACACAGTCCCGTCTATAGTAGATCTATCTGTAACGCAATTCGAGTCTGATCTATCATTAACATCAGATAATCTAGAGGCAACCCCTGATTTAGCAGCCTGTCAAATACATGAAGGATCTCAGACTAATATAGCCATGTATCTTCGAGGAGAAAGAGAAGGAGCCATTCCAAAATTAGGCAGCACAAACCCCACTGGCAATGTAGTAGGCACGGCTACATCCCCAGGTCATGCCATGGAGCAGTTAAAACATACAACACAATCTCTGCAACCAATCACTTCTTTCTTTTTAGAAACCAACCTCTCGCACTGCACAATCCCTAATGAGGCAATTGATAACCCCTGCAAAACATGCAAAGCCACCTCACAAGTATTAACTGCAACAAAAGACCTTTTGGTCCATCATTTGAAACCTATCCAATTAAGCATTAGGAATCTCGAAGCCCAACTGGCAATTCTTTCTGCAACACTCCTTGATACCAATACACACTTAGTGAGTAAGGGGCCGCGAAATGCCCCTCAGTCCTCCAAAATTCCTTTCCAACCACATCCACCCAAAGTAATAAAACAACCAACCCCAACTATTTTACCCTCAAAAAATCCAAAACAAAACGTTTTGAACCACAATCCACAAAATGCAACCCCCCGAGCACAAAAGGGTAAAATCAACGCGGTGTTGAATCAACAAACACCCAACATAGGCTCGGCTATCCCAGTCATTTCAGGGCCTGCAACAGGTAACCTAAACAAAACTCACCCCACAAAAAAGTTAACACCTCTCCCGCCCAAACGAACGGTCTCTCAGTCACCTCCCAAAAAGTTTCTTAAAAAAGCAGCAGGACTTAGACGTCCAGCCCACTTGCCCCCAGAAGCCACCCCATATACATTAGTACTCACAGGTGTACCAGAACTAATGGACGATACACCGGAAACCGCCTGGTCACTCAAAAATAAGGTCATGCAATGGCTAAGCATCAACAGGCCACTAGAATCCCATCATTCGGGAGGGATCTCTACAGTCCGCAGGGTAGTATGGGTAGGTAAAACACCAAAATCGACCCGTGGGGACTGTATCATAGTAACATGCAGAGACCCCTCCACTGTGGATTATATCTGCGCGTGGCCCTCGCTGGAGAAAAAGGGGGGAATAGATGCTCGACATCTCTCCTTCTTTTATCCCCCAACGAGACAACATCATTACACCCCATCCTGGAATTGGCACCAGCCCCAAAATGACCAGTGGAAGCAGACGGAGTACCCCTACGACCACAGAGGCGGAAATGCTCCAAGAGACTGGCCAAGGCAATATAGGCAAGATAGACCCTTCCAGTCATACGAAGGCTGGCAGGGCTTTCCAACACAAAATCGTTTCGATTGCCTTGAGATGGTCAATTGACCATTCAGGGTTGAACCTAAGAGTAAAAACTTCAATACCATAGACCAACTAGTAAATCAAAGTCAGCAGCGAGTGTCACCGAAGCCCATTCCTCATACCCACAAAAACTTAAACTCGGAGACTATCACTGCTTTCCTTTGTAATTCCACCAATGCAATCCATATCATACCTCCCGACCCCCCTGGAACTACCCCCGATTCATACTATCACCAAACCAAAATCCCTAAAGACCCTATTAACCTCCTACAGGCCCAGACAAACCACCTGACAGACACTCTGGCCGTGAGCACTTCGATAGAAATACCTCCCCTTCATGCCTCCCCCGATTCCACAAACTTGAGCCTTTCCATCGCTTATTGGAACGTCGCAGGTCTGTCCTCAAAAATAACATTGGAGCTATGGCTCGACACAGCCAGGGAACATCAGATACTCTGCCTCCAAGAAACATGGTGTACAACCCCGTTACACCTTGTGGGATATAAAACTTTTTTCACCTCAGCAGTGCAGGGAAACATGGGCAGACCAAAGGGGGGGCTTATGATCTATGTTGCTAATACTCTTCCCTTTAGAGTGAAACTATTAAAAGAGTCTCCAACTTTTCAAATCATGCAGATAACAACTTCCAAAGGTAATAATTATGTTCTCATTAACTACTACAATAACTCTTGTACCTCGGACTGTTGGATCAATTTAGAAGAGATCGCTATATTCCTATCCTTACTGCAAAGCAATAACAACTCAACTACAACCCATCTAATCTGGGGTGGTGATTTCAATTTTCCTTTGTGCCCAAACCACAAAAAGGGAATCTGTGGATTGCAAAATGAACTTGGCAACCCCATACCCCACTTTGCGCACTCGATATGTGGAAATAAACTGAACGACATCATATTTTCCTTAGACCTGGACTATGTAAACGAATTGGTTGACCCGCAGCAGGATTTCCTACCAACTTTCCATGGAAGAGGCTATTCAACAACGATAGATTACATAATAGCCTCCCACTCACTCAAAGGGCAACTAGGAAATTTCGAAACTGGGTCTAACCCAACAAGTGACCACTACCCACTTAGTACAAGTATCACCATCAAACTAGCAAATGGACACCCTGCAAAGCCGAGCTCTCTCAATCAGCAAACACTGTCCATGAACAAATTGAATGGTTATACAGTGAAATGGGCTAAGATCGACCCAGAAGAGACGATGCAGAGGGTCCTTGAAAAAACCAAACACTGGCTTTCCGAATGCATGTCTTTGGAGACACCACCACATAAAGTCGTTAGCAGTTTCCAAAGCATTCAGGAAACAATAAGGGATGAACTATTTGTCAAGTTAAAAAAGAACAATAAGTTCCCCACCATGAGTTGGTTCGACACCGCCTGTCGGAAGGCACTTTCATCCCTTAAAGAAGCCCTACATAGACCCTCGAGAGATTCTCAAGAAATCTCCAACCTAAGAAAAGCATATAACTCTGCTAGGCAAGACCGTAAAAAACAAATCAAACAAGACCTTTGGTCACAATTACACGACAGCGCCCGAAGAAAAGACAGCACTTCCTTCTGGCAAGTCATAAGATCTCCTTTCTTGGCCAATACTACAGAAATCCAACATCTTGACGTGGCAGTCACGGAAGAAGACTGGGTCTCCCATTTTTCAAAAATCTTCGGACCATCTCCGGATTCCGCAGAAGACAATTGTCCAGTAATAAACGATAACCATCCAGTGGGAAATAACATCTACCCGATAAAGATTCATTTCCACCTCAGCGAAGTCATAAAAGCAATCAGGGCATCCAAATCTGGTAAGGCTCCTGGCCCTGATGGCGTTCCAATGGACCTGTTCCTCCATAACGTAGACTTTTGGTCGCAGATAATCACCCGGGTCATGTCAGCTGTAACTTCGGTCGGCCTTTTCCAGTCATGGTCAACATCTACCCTTTTACCCATCTTTAAAAAAGGCGACCGTAATGATCCTGCTTGCTACAGACCAATCTCCCTTCTGGACTCCATGGGAAAGATCGCGGGCCGAGTACTCCTGGACCGTTTACAATCTTGGGCCCGGGAGAATAACATCATAACCGACCTGCAATATGGATTCCAGAGGGGGCTTGGGACTGTGGAGCAGGCCCTCAACCTCGTCCTCCTGGCTGGGAAATACGTTCACGCTAAAGGAGGTAACATCTTCCTTGTCTATGTCGACCTAAGTGCGGCATTTGACTGTGTCCAACATGCAAAACTTTGGCAAACACTCAGCGACCTTGGAGTGGACCCCCCAATAATAACTTTCCTACGAGAACTTTATTCTAACGCCGTAGGACGAGTAAGATTTGGTACCAGCGGCGAGCTGTCCCGTTCATTTCAAATAACGAAGGGAGTAAGACAGGGATGTGTACTGGCTCCCTTCCTGTTCAATCTTTATACAAACGGGCTTGAACAGGCTATGCTGCAAGGGAGCCAGGACTTACCCCAGATAAACCACCGTCCGATACCCACATTGCTGTATGCTGACGATTCTGTCATTTTAGCACGGACTTTGAACCAACTTCAGATACAAATCAATAAATATATTAATATATCAATAAATATGCAACATTCATGGACTCACTTGGCCTCAAAATAAATATTAAGAAAACTTTTACAATGCACATCGGTCCTAGGGTTAAAAACCCCAAATCGATAATGGTCGACAAAACAAAACTGGAAAAAACCTCAGTCTACCCATACCTGGGAATCTTAGTGGACGAAGCAATGAACTGGCGAAAGGCAATTGACGCCAGAAATCTTCATTTCCGTCGTGCAACGTCGGCACTGACCTCTTTCTCGAGGAAACTGGGGAAACCAGCGCCACCCGAACTCCTGACCATATATTATGGAAAATGCCATAGTGTGGCCACCTATGGAGCAGGAGTCTGGGGTTATGGTCGCACAGATCAGCTACAGGTAACTGAAAATGCCTTTATAAAATACATTTTAGCTCTTCCCCAAAGTTCCCACCGCGAGCTTGGCATGGAATACATCACCGACACCATCCGTTGCCAGCCAATTTTACTGTGGCATCGAATATGGACCAACCCCGAATGTCACTTAACTCGTTCCCTTATCACAGACTGTTTAGCCTTGACGAACTGGCGAAAAATTCCTTGGCTATCCTATATATGGAACTTCTTCAAAGACCTGGACCATCAGTCCTACTTCGAAGATCCTGCCTCGGCAGAAGACATTTCCAGGAAACAGTTAAAATCAATGTGTCTGGGTCATTTGAGGGAATTACGGAACCAGGCAGAGATCTCAAAATCATCAAACGAAAAAATCTGTGCCCAACAATCTGGCAAAGGCATACAAGCCTATCTGACATATTTTTTATCAAACCATGAAAAGTTTTTATTAACAAGACTTCGCTTTAACATCTTTTTTCGCTTGGTTTCATTTCCGGAAACCCATGATTGGTCCCGCAACCTGATGAACTGTCCCTGCGATGGAATCTCCCCACAGTCTACGATCCATGTTGTTCTATTTTGCAAATACTATAAACTCCCACGAAAAACGTGGATTATTCCACTTCTTCGATTTAGTGGCCACAGACAATGTTATTCTGCGTTTCACTATTTGCAATCTTTGAACACGCCTCATGAAGCCAAACTTATAGTAACTTATCTTAAAGCAGTCTTAACAATACGTCGTAATGCTCCAAGCTAATCTAATCTAGAACTATACAGAACCGAAAATTTTAATTTGTACTAAAAATCTTTCATACTCTGACTTATTTTTAAACTCATTCATCTGCTGATAACCTTTTTGTATGTACTTTTTATGATTATATTAATTGATAATCGAATAAAAGTTGATGAAACTCCTTCGCCAAGACCGGATCAGTGACTGAATCCATGCTGCAACCTACCATCTCTGTGATCCCGAAATCCGGGAAAGACCCTGTACATTGCATCTCCTATTGCCCAATATCCCTGCTCAATGTCAACGCGAAACTGTTTGCTTACATTCTGGCACATCGCCTCAACCCCCTGATGCTGGGCTTGGTCGACCCGAACCAAGCAGGGTTTATCCCCTGGCGTCAATGTGGGGACAGTACTAAGCACGTGTGTCACCTCATAGATAAAGTCCAGCGCTCCCAGGAGGAAACACTCTTGTTGTCAGTAGAAGCGGAAAAGGCTTTCGACGGGGTGCATTGTCCTATCTGATTGCAACTCTCAAACACTTCAGGTTGGGCGACTGATTTTTGCACTGGATACAAAGCATATACAGCATGCCCAGTGCAACGGTCCATGTGAATGAGGTAAGTTCTAAAGTGTTCCAAGTGGAACGGGGCACCAGGCAAGCCTGCCCACTTTCTCCACTCCTTTCCACCCTATACATGAACCCTTCGCTAAGAGGGTGTGGCATAACGCCAAGGCTGTGGGCATTAAGTTTGGACAGATCAGCATCTGAACAGCTTTTAAGCTGACAATATAATTTTTTCTGTTGCCCAGCTCCTCTCCTCTCTAGCGGTTATCATCTCCAAACTGGAGGCATTCAGGGTTTGTTCAGGCTTTAAGATGAACCTGTTAAAATCGCAAATTCTGAATCTCACCATCCAGCCGGACACAGAACAAACTCTCGGCACACAGTATATGTTTCAATGGGTGGATGCCGCACTCCCTTATCTGGGCATTGTGTTCGATCGGAGCCTCCCCAAAACCATTTGGACTAATTTCTCTAAACTCAGGGCCACAATCCACAAGGATTTAAATTGGTGGCAGGCGTCTGCCCCTATCCTGGCTTGGTAGGATTGCCACAATAAAGATAAATGTGCTCCCCCAAGCCCTCGACATCTTCCAGGTGCTCCCGCTCCCCCACGCTCAGAGAGCTGTGGCAGCTCCAAGGGGATATAGATTGATTCATCTGGGGAAGGACGATACCCAGATTGCAGAAACAACTTTTACAACGCACGAAAATGGAGGATGGCTTGGTGGTTCCTAATGTCCTGTGGTACTACCAGGCCACCCAACTGCGATTTCTGGTAGAATGAAACCATCCCATGATGGAAAAGCACGGCGTTTTTATGGATCAAACTGTGGCGGGCTCACACATATGGAGGGAGACCTGGCTTCTGCGAGTTCATAGATCCTGGGGTCTCTACTCATCTCCGGTCATGAGCCCTATATTAAAAGTCTGGGACAGGGTGGGGCGTTCTGCTGGTCTTTCGTCGTTCCCTTCTCCAATGACCACCCTGTTCGCTAACCCAGAATTCCCCCCAGGGCTAATCCTCACATGTCGCTAAGTGTTGGTTGGCAGGCAGGTGCAAAAGGGTAGGTTGCCTCTTTGATCATAATAGTCTCATTTTCTTCGACTAACTCAAATCACAATACTCATTGTTGGAGCAAGATAGGTTCATACAACTCAACTTACCGACTGGGTGCTTGGTCCCAACGTACTTCCCAACACAAGCAGACCCATGATCCCCTCCGAGTAATGGCTGTTCCTTAAATCAGACAATAAGAAACTAATTTCTGATATCTATCGCTTCCTAATGAAAACACCACACACACATAAAACGCCTGGTCAACGGCAGTGGGAGGCAGAACTCGGACCCAAACTAGCCGACAAAGAGTGGGGGAACATATTCTACAGGACCCATCACGCAGCATTGAACACGGGTCACACTGAAACGGCCTATACAATTACCTCTTACTGGTATTATACCCCTACACGCATTAAAAAATGGAATGCACTTTGTGATGGCCAGTGCTGGAGAGGCTGTGGAAACCCCGAGACGCTAAAACACCTACTGTGGAACTGCCCCAGGCGTACAAGATTTTGGGACTTAGTGCTAAACGACATAGATTGTGCCTTCCAGACTGAGATCCCACGATTCCCCTCTTACATACTAGTGGGACTTCCCAACGCTCTCACTTATACACTCCGGTCCATCAGGGGGCGACAGATAGCCGTGGCCCTTAACGCTGCTCGCAGGATTTGTTGGGCAAACTGGAACTCAAATAAACTCCCAGAACATAGACAATGGCTCCACCAACTTTGGCCATATTTAGGCATGGAGCGATTGTCAAGGTCTGCTAGTGCAGATCCCTTAACTTATGCGAAAATATGGTCCCCATTCATCAAAATCCTAGCTAAGGTATTCAGAGAATTGAGTAGCCTGGCATACCTGCATATCCTTAAAATAGTGCTGCCTGCTTAGGGAGAAGCCATAACACCACAGCATTGTTCCCCTGAAACATGATGACCTCCCCAGCAAATGCACACACTCAGATGGGCATTGCCAGAAGGGGGGGGGGGGTTTGGGGGAGTGGGGTCTCTTGTTTAATTCAGTAAGTTATCTTATGTTAATTCATTTATTCCTCCTGAGCAATGCTAAGCCTCCATTGCACACAGCAAATTATAGGCATGCTAGTAGGTATTCCCCACTGGGTGTTTTCAGATACTCATAGCGTATTTCACCCCCAGGTTTGTCCTGTCATGCGGCCGGCCCAATTTGGGTCGCAGGCGACTTGGTGTGTACTCTCCCTTTACCCAGATGTCACCTCGTTAATCCTCCAGGTACTGTTTGATACTCTGCATTGGTTTGCAGCAGCCGGCCCTATTCTTGGTCAATAAAAAGATTTAATCATAAAAACCTATAGCGCCAATTTGGACATCTGGTCACTCAAGACTGGGACAAAGTCAAAGTTTCAGGCCGACTGTGATAGAGCCCTGCGTGGCTACCCGTTGCAATAGGTCTGGATTAAAGTTTTTACCTTCTGACTTAGAAACTTTTCTGGAGATTTTCTTCCCAGGGTCCCTCGAAGCTCTCAGCCAGCCCGAAATCGGTGATGGTTCACCGGCTTGCCTTGCGGCAAGCTCCCGGTCATCTTATAGAAGTATGACCTCCGGAGCTTTCCAGAGGGACGAGCCAGAGATCCAGGCTGGCTCGCGGTTGAAGGTCGGCGGCGTGACTTTCGCAGTGGTCCCAGTCACCTTTTCTATGTTTGGATACAGAACACTTTACAGAGCTTTTTCTCCCAGGGTCCCTTAATAAACTTCATCAGTCAGGATTCAGTGAGGGTTCGCCAGCTTGGGTTTTGACCTGCTCCCGGTCAAACTCTTGAAGTTGGACCTCTGGAGCTTTTCAACAGGACGAACCTGGACAGCAGGCCAGCTCACGGTCCACCTATGGAGCAATTTTCCAAAGTTGCTCCAAACTTCTTCAAACTTCTGGAACTTCTTCCTGAAGTTCCTTTCAGTGTCCCATAGTGTCCAAAACCTACTCCAAGGGTCTGGAAGCTCCAAGATGGTCCCGGAAAGTTTGGGATTTCAATTCCCACAATCTAATTGGACAAAACCTTACTAATTCACTGGTAGTACTCCAGGCTGGGGTTTCTTGATGCTGATGGTCCAGGTGAGCTCTGTTAACCTGCAGCTTGCAGGAAGTCAACTCTTTAGTCCATTTGAAGTAGGTTTGATCCACAGGGCTGTAGTTACAGATTGTGCAGCAGGTGCAGTTAGTCAGAGTGCTGGGCCTAGTTAGTACAAATCAAACTTCCATCATGGAACCTTTCCTCTTCTGTAGTTTCAAGCAGTAGATCTCAGAGGGCCTGCCCCTCTCAGATACGTATTCAGTGTTCTCTGGGGTCACACACAAGGGCACTCCTGTCCAATGAGGTGCAGGGTGACACCCCAGAACATGGCCATTTCCTCCAAAGTGTGGCACAATGGTCTCCCAGAGAGCACTATCTCTCCAAATTTCAATATGGTTGAAGTTCCAGCAAAGCGGTAAGTGCTAAATAAATCAACCTCCAGGATGGCTCATCTCCATATTCTCCCTATCCCTGGCATCTGCACATCCCTTCCTTAAGCCTGCCATCTGACTGGCTTCAAAGAGGAGTGTACATGAAACGGGTTTCTCCTGCCTGACTCCTCCTTCGATTGAAGATTATTGTTTACAACCCCTCCCCCTGCTCTGGCTTTCCTGTGTAGCAGAACTTTCTCCTCACAAATGGCTCTTTAACCCCAGGCGCTAGTTATTATCACCCCATCAATGCAGCCTGGCCAATCAAGTTAACTCTGACCAATCAGGACAGAGGACTGGAAGGCAGCATTTTGGCTTACAGATAAGAAAGTCTTATCACTTTGTGTCTGTTCATTTTAGGATAAATTCAACAATATATGTTGTTGGATTTATCAATACCATTCTAGTAAGTCCTTGAATGATATTTTTTATGATTCTCCTAGCGGGAATTATTAGTTAATAACGTCTTGCCATGTTACCTATGAGGCTAGTGATATGCAATGGGAAAAATTAACTGGGCAATTTCTCCAACATAAGGGCTTATAAAACATATTTTTTTAGGACCCTGCCTATATATACAGGTCCTCAACCCCTGGCACACCTAGTGGAGACTTTAGAGGTTATTAATATGTAAAAATATTGCGGATCCTTCCTCTACAGTGCTTCTAGCACAAAGGCCAATTATGGGAAGCACTCTACTATAATTTGGCAGTGAAATGTGCAATTTCACTGAACCCAAGGCATATAAAACCTATTTTATAAGGGTTATCTTCATAAATACCTGACCCCCCACCACTGGGACATCCATGGGAGACTCTGGGGATACCTAAAATGCCAAAACATCTTAGTGTATTGATTTGTAAGTGTCCAAATACTAAAGTCGAGTTTGGGTACAATTGACATTTTAAAAGAAGTCCTGCAACAAAGGGCTACTTTTAAACTGACCTCAGGCCTCAGCAGTGCACACATGCAAGGGCGGGAAGGGCTACTGGACTCTAAACTGCCATGATTTGGAAAGTAGGGGACCCCTATATAAGAGATATGCTAGTTATACATAGGGAAGAAAATCTAGTTTGGAAAGGTCTATAACTAGACAAGAATTCAATTATATATATATATATATAGATATATATATATATATATATATATATATATATATATATATATATCTATATATATATATATAGATATATATATATATATATATATATATATATATATATATATATATATATATATATCTGTTAACCCACTACACACAGACTATCACCAACTGCACAAGTGCATTTTTTTCCAGTATTTATTATTTATGAAAATATATTTTTTCGGCTATTGTAAATATGCATTTTTTGGATACATTCCAATACATTTCATAATGAATTGATATTATTTTTGGAATTTCTCATTTAAATATAAAAATGCACACATAATTGAGCATAAAAAAAAAGAAGAAACGGAGAAAGACATGATGCAGGCAAAGCGGTAGATAGCACTACGCGCGTTTCGGCTTGGGAGCCTTCATCAGGTGACCCGTCTTTGGCATTAGGCAGCTCAGGATGTGAAGAAAAGCTGATTAAATTACACACGAAGTTCTTTAGAGCCTTGTAATCCAAACGTCGTTATATGTCATAGATATATTCAAGTATGAGCAGAAAATAGTGTCCTTCAACGTCGATAAAAATACTTCTAAGTGATAAGGAGGATATATGTGAGGATGGTAATTGGATAACCACAGAAAATTCGGCGATATGGACAATCACTCTGAAAATAAAAGCGTCTTTTGATGACCGGGGGCCAGAATGGTGTTCACGGACAGTATGGCGATAGTACTAATTACGTTTAGCGTGCAGCAAGGTCTGGCCCTCACGGCGTCTGTTGCTCTGTAGAAACCGACCTCTCGTGTCGGAAAACAAACTGCCATGCCCTGTTATATACTTGGGACTTAAAGGTAGTTTTAATCCCCATTCTCTATTATGTACTAGGGCTTTTTAGGGGAGGTCATACCAATCATAGGGGTACCCTAACCCATAGTGTATCCTAGTGTATGTAGATGTTTTCACTGTATTCTAAGTGTGTTTCCAGTATAACACTGGCCCTGAGTTGGTTAGGCAGAGCCCAGGGAGAGTTAGGGTCAGATACCACCAGTACCAGTCAGCAATAAAAATGGGGGTGCCCCTGGCACAAGGATGACTTTGCAACACTGCCCTGCAGACTCAACATGTGACGTAGGATCCGGGTATAATTGTGAGTAGGAAATCAACACCTATTAATGCCTGAGCAGAAGATAATGCTGTTTAATTGCTTGTAAAATTGTCTTTGCTTTGAGAATGATACCAGAAGAAGTGAAACACTGAGGCTTCCCAATAGGAAACCAGTGAATCCCAATAGGAAACTAGTGAATTACCTTCCCACTGATGACAAAGCTATTACTTGCTTATTAGTCTTCCTCCTTACAGTCCTAATCCTATGAGAATGTAGCAGCACTGCAGCCCTTTACTCTGCCACCATAGCCAAGAAAGACAGCAAAAGTGGGTGTAGAGGGGTCCACCCAGGAGGAAACACAATGAAATTCCAGAAAACAAAACTACTCTGATCACAAAGTCCAGCTGGCAAACCCCCTAAGAGTCTGAATACAGGAACCAACAGAATCATGCATAGATTACAGCAAGGTCTAGGGGTACTCCCAAAAAGAGCAAGCGCAAAGCTGTACAAAAAGCCACAGTACCCCAAAAGGAACCCTACACACTTGACTCAATGAGATGAGCATAGGTGCCAAGAGTAACTAAACAAGGACCACTCCACGGTAGCAAAATGACGCAATTACATTACAATGTCCAGTCAATGAAAATTCCTACACCTGTTGTAAACTGCAACCATAAGGCTGAAAGAAATAATTGTGGTCCAGAAAAGTACTGCAGAAATACTGTACAGGCTTTTGAGCGAGAAGAATATGCACCACTCAAATGCACAGCAAAGATACCTTGATCGGGAGACTGAAAATCAACCAACCATGAAACCCCCAATTGACCAACACACATCAAGTGCCACAAAACAGAAAACAACCTCTTGAAATCCCAAAAGCAAACACACAAAGAGCTACTGGCAAAACATGATTGACAACAGCTATGTTAATCATTGAACCCGCAAAGCCTCAGGCCTCTGTTTCATTTCCGCCAGAGAGCATAAGTATCACAACAAAGAAAGGAGAATATGAGCAATGCCAAGTAAACAGAAGACAGGACCACAGATAACATCTGGGCCAGTTAAAGCATCACTGCCTAAGCATGAAGAAGCTTTTGCCTGTAGGGCCAACCAAAGAAATAGGCATATGCTGCACTGGCAAACAGCAGGAGAACCCTTCTTCCGCATGATCACCTGCATCTGTAATACAAGGCCCAGTAGCTGGATAAACTCGTCATCATTGTTGACGACCACAAGAAGTGCCCCCACGACTGTTAGAGTAGAAGAGATATGGTTAAGAACAGAAACACAAACCTCAAACACAACATGATAAACCACTACAGCATGCCAAACTTCCCACAGCAGGAAGAAAATGGAGGGGAGAAGCACAAGAGCCTCTGAGCTGACTTATGTGTCAAGAGGAACTTAATAGGGGCGCGAGCTAATAACAGAAGTATAGAGGGTCAGCTTAAGTGCTGAGCATTGGAGGAAGGTAAGGAAACATGAAGCTGAGCAAAGCAAGTCAGCAAAAAGAAGCGGGCACACCATAAACCTAATGTCAGACTTGTAAGATTTAAGCACTTCACATCACATCGCATCCCTCAAAAATGTGTGCCACCAGTGCTTGAATAATATGCAAAACAACTAACATCAGAAAAAGGAACAGAAAAAAAGAGGAAGAGGAAAGGCCGTTGTTTACTTTTGTGCCATAAGAGAAGGAGTTATCATAAAAAAGAACCTTTCTGGAGGTGCCAAGGAATGAACTTTCTTGTCTGGGTTAACAAAGGGATTTGTCCTTCTCTAGGGTGAGACTCGCCCTCTTATAGAAATGATTGTTAAAATTAAAAGAAGATATGCTGTGTGTGGGGTCTGGTACAAACACGGTTTTCATTGGGAGTAGCCTTTTGTACATTTTTGGGGGCAATCAGCAAAACCTATACAAATTGCAGAAGTGTAACTACACAACTATGACTGGTGTAGAAGTAAGGTTGATTGCACATGATGGGTTTTGCGTAAAACTGCTCTGTAGTAGTAATGCTCTCCAGTTTTACTTTTTCCACCTTGCACATATAGTTTTAAGCCTGACATATCTAATAAATCACCGAAAGATTTGCAGCATCATTAATTAAAGATGTGTTACCCTTCCTTTCAGGTCTTCATGAAGTCTGGTGTGCTGGCCAGGCTAGAGAAGCAGCGTGACAAGCTGATTTCCCAAAAACTGGTCCTCTTCCAGGCTATTTGCAAAGGATCCCTCTGCCGACAGAAGTTTAGAAGTTTGAAGGTAAACAGATTATTTTTTATTACTATGCCATCACCAAATAAGCTGAATAAACATCAACAGATCATTATGCAAACAGTGACACAGAAGGACATTTTGCCAATACACTGGATGTCTCTTTACAAGTACCAGCATTCTGAATTCCACTCAAAATTATTGTAAGAAATGTTATCTGAAATGTATCCTCCTGCACAGTGTATTTCTCCGTTCACCAAGCATTTAAACTAAAGTCAGTGTGTTTTGTTTTAGTTAATATTTAAAAATTCGTTCATTTGGATCTCAGATCATTGCCCGCAGACAACTTCAAATGCCATCTGAAACATGTTTTGAATTTTTTATGAAGTTATGTGAAGATGACTTTTACACGATAGGGAGCATGGCTTGCGATGGTGAAGGGTTTGACTTGATGACAGCAAATACAAACCTGAAAATATGGACTCATGAGCAAAAAGAACACCAATCATTGTTCTCATTGAGTTTGCTGGAAATAAGTGTGGATCCAGAATGGGTTCATAAATGTGGGACTTTTGGAAGAGAATGGGGAACTCATGGCAGGGAAACCCATGGAACTTCTGGTAGATTTTAAAATAAATGCACATAACTAACGCGAACCAGATTGCGTCTTACAGAATCATTATGACTCTTCCATTGTCCAGTGAGGTGTTTGGATTTTTTCATGTAGAGTAATTATCACCTATTTGAGGTTTTTATCTACTACATGGGGTATAACGTCATGATGTTGGAGCATACTACACCATTATCAGCATGTTTCATTTTTTTCTGGGTATACTTCCTCAGATACATTTTGGCAGGTTTCGTCTGACAGTATTTTCCCTGGGGATGCACATTTTATCACACCCGATATTAAGCAAGAGGTATTCACTATCCTCAAGTCATATTCCTTATATGTGTGGTAATGGTAAATGCAGCTGCTTCAGGCTGGGATATAATTCCAAGTGGGCAGAGGTTAATTTGAGCTGGACAGGCATTTATTTTTCCTCATGAGATATTGACTGCAAACAAGAGAGAGAAAAAAACACAAACGGGAAAGAAAGACGAAGAAAAAGACAGAAAAAGCATCACAAAGGCAGGGACCGGCAAAAGTGGGATAAAGTGGTCCCAGTGTCTGGTAGTGGATTGATGAGGCCATTGGTAATCGGCGTGTTGATTTTTAATAGCACTGCCAGATCAGAGCTTTGGGCCCTGTCACTCATTGTTTTACAAATTAATCACTGCAAGTGGAGTACCTTTTGTTCCCTTTCGTATCACAATCCCAGCAACAAGAGGGAGATCCCTTTTCAGAAAAAGAATGAAAAGAACCTCTGCTTTAAATTATTTTTGCTCTGTCTTTTCATCATGGTATACTTGACAATGAACATCTGGTTTTACTGTTTCCCACATATTTTACAACCTGTTGAAGTTGGATGCGATTATCAGTTGCCGTTTGCAAAACAAAGTCCATGGATTGTGTCCATGTTTAAGGAGAGACCCTATGCCCTAGATAATTGATCTAAACAGGATGGGTGTTCTGTTTTTTTGTGACTCTTAGGGAGGTAGTAATAGAACATACTCTTGGTTCAGTGCTCAAGTAATCATTGAAACCTGCTATGGTAGCTTCTTCTGCTAAGTCTATGACATCTTTCCTGATGGCTTCACTGGGCTTGTATGGCAACTTTGTATGACCATGGTCATCTGAGATGAATCTCCGACATATATTTACGTAGGGCTTTCTGTTGTGTGACAAAATTGTTACACCTTGGACTCCTTCCTTGTTAAGTATATCAACATTCTGTTTGTGGTTGGTTTATTAGGGCTGCAATTTCAGCTCTGGATATAGAATTATAGACTTCTGGTTCTAAATTGTAAGTCTTATTAGGTAAGTTAAGATCGCTGATAGGACCGTTTAGGACCTGTTTAGGAACCACATAGATTCTAGGTGTAAACAGGGAATTTTGAATGTTTTTTCATTGTCACAAACTACAACCGCTAGTCAGTCGATAAAAACTAGTGTAATCTTACATTTCAAAAACATTACTGAAGTTCTATTTTACACTTCAAAGGTTCATGTTCATTGGTTCATAGGGACATAACTCAGTCACCTATTGAGCACTTTATTCTACATTATTTGAGACATTTGAGAGTTTAACCACCCAGTTCATGGGTGGTTCTGTTGTTGGCCTCAACCTCTTCTTCTTGTTATAATTGGTGAGTGGTCTGTCTGGTCTGTTTCTATTGGAATTCAGTTTATTCCTCTTCCCTCAAGAAGTGAGGAATAATGTGTTGACAAGAAAATTGCTCATCTAATGAGTTTGTGGTTTGCTGTGAATCTGAATGTTGTGGTGTACTTTTGTAGTTAACGCATAATTGGGATGAACTCAAACACCAGGAGTATTTAGTCCTTATTTAACATAACAGTGAGACACCAGACACTATTGATTATTATGCAGTGTTATGGTATTGAACCAATGTTATTGACTCTCTGAATGATTTACCTGAACAATAACCTGAGCAGTCAAATACCCTGGCTTCCAGGTTTGACTTTACAATCAGGTACTCCGAATGATGGGGTGTGAGGAGAGGGGGTAGTTAGATTATATAATCATATGGGAAGGTCCTTGTAAGGCCGTATGAAAGCCCTTTGACAAGTAGGCCCATGATTAGATGGCGAACCATGGTATCCACAACTAAGAGATGAGGGAGGTTTCCTAACTCATCCACTGCTCAATCTTTCCCTATTGTTAATCTTGTGTAATCCGGGTACAGTACAGAATCAAGGAATCCAGTGTCCCGAAATGCAATATAATTTCAAATCATTGTTATCCTTCTCATATGTACCAAACTGCTCTCAATCCGAACTCGGTACAGACCTGCTGAGATGCAATAGTTGTGGCAAAAGAGCAACTGTATGACGAAGCATGCCACTATGTGTGAGGAACGGGTTCTTGCCATGTTTCTGTATAAACAATCAAAGAAGTTGTCATTCCTATCAGGAAGCCCTAATAAGTAGGGACAACACTATTCCTCCCTCACAAGCAACCCATAATTAATTACCAAATAATTGTTAAAAGACAGTAGAACTGTGATTGCTGATAAAATGCCTGCTGCACCCATTTATACTTGTACATTTCAGTATTCAAGTCATTCTTAAACATCTCTGATGTCACCCATACTGCTATGTTGAGGATAATTAAGATATTAAGTGAATCTGGGGGAATAGAGATATTAGCTACTTGATATGGTTCCCGCAATTCAATGATTTTCTATGACTGGGTCCTTTATAATATCTAAGAATCCGCAGCTAATTCTTTCCGCCTTTCACCATGTACCAAAATGCTTTGAAAACCACTTGGAGGTATGTATTTCTGAATCATATTATTAGTTTTGGAAGACATTACTGCTTTCATGTTAGCCCACCTGTTAAAGTTAAGACCCTTTGATATATTTCGGTTTCCAGTGTCAATGTCAAGCAGGTTCTTGGGCCTTTCAAAGCCTCCCTCACTATTCTTTTGCAATTCTCTGCATTTTCTCTTGACGATCATGCAGCCTGTAGATGCAGTAATTATGACTACTTCTATATAGATATCCCAACCAGTATCAGGATTTGGTCCAGAAGGTCAGGGCTTATTGGATTCTGGCATTTTACAGCTTAAATTACCTCAAAGTTAAAACTTTAAATGGTATTGGTGTGTTACGCAGAATGTATGGAGGAAATACCAAAATACTAAACAAATAAATAAAATTACTCAGTACGCTGTATTATGCAGATATCACAAACCTCAGAGATTCAACTCAAAACCATTTGTGAATGGTCAAGTCTGATTTCCAGAGGAAAGTACCTAATCATAACAAGTGTAAGTATTACCTCCAAACGGCTTTTCCTTTCCAGGTAGATGCCCCTAAAGCGCAAGGTTCTTAATGCTGACAGCTGGTTGTCTCTTCCAAAGATAGGGCAGATATGTCCTCTTTAACTGCTACCTATGCAGAGGTTGTGAAGGAATCCTCTTTGTAATACTCCTTGAATGGTATGTTGTCAAAAAGTACTAGGTTTGGTTATTATTAGGCTAGGATGAATCTATAAAATATGATGCGAAGATCTTTGTACAACTTCTTGAAAGCTTGTGATGACTCTTGGGTTAAGGTCACATTTTGGCAGTATGCTCTAAAAAAGCTTGTGTAGACAATGAAGAAAATAGAGAAATGGTTTTAGATGGGGAGATGAATTGTGTGGGCTAATGAAATAGGTGGGTGAAAATAGTGGAGGGCAAGGAAGCAAACATTCAAAGGACAGGTAAAACAGCACACTAAATGGTGCAGTATGACAGGGCTGTAGGTAGCCTTTTCTGATGCAGACATGTACTTACTGCTGATGATGAAAGCAGATTCCTAAAATACATCTCAGTGGGTTGGTGAACCAGATACAGCTTTTCCATGCAACTTGCATTTCTAAATATGGTAGCTCGGTGGGTTGACTGTCTGCTGTAAAGATGGGTTTGTCACCAACAGATTGTGAAATGGAATTCTAATAATATAGCTTGGTAGCATAGCAAGCATGCTACAAATATATATATGTAAAAAAGTGTGTATCATTCGTTAAAATCCACACAGAAATTACCCATTCTTTCACCTATCTGAAGTCAATAAAGTATGTACAGTTGAATTTGCCAACATGATCAGTTGTGTAAGGACCAGAAAAAAAACAACTATAGCAAGCAATTTATTAAAAGTTAAACATTTGTTAAATGTATCTTTCATTTTCGTTCCTTTCAATTAGATACAAAGAGTTGCGCTTCATTGTATACAGAAGAATCTTGCAAAATTCCAAGATATCAAACACTGGCCGTGGTGGCTTCTGCTGTGCCGTATACGTCCTTCCCTCTTTGTTCAAGCCAATGAGGACAGCTTCCGGGAAAAAGAGGTAATTTCAAACAAATTATAAAAAACCTGATCACTTAGTACTAGCTGTGTGGTTTAGAGAATTTTAAGTCATGTAGCTATCCATGCCCACTAAATTTGCAGCATTGTGCAGCTGACCAATGATGTAAGATTTGGCAGTAAAGTTGGGTATTCAGGGCTTCATCTCAAGTTGCATGGAGTGTGAACTTGTCCTCTATAGTTTGCTCCAAAGGAAATTTATCAGTCTGTATTCTAGGGTTTGGTACAGGAATATTGTCATCAGCATATCATTTGACAAACATATTATATATTAAATATCATTTGCAAAGATATAGCCCCACGGAAGTTAGTAATAGAAAATGTAGGTCCAGTGAAACTGTATTTTTGTAAATAATATTTAGGACTTGATATTCACGTGAGTTTAAATTTCTGACAATATTTTGATATACAACCAGCAGTATCTCTCTCAAAGCTATCTCTGGGGACACTTATTTACCCCGATTTGTTAATGTCTTCCTCACTCAAGGCATCCTGCTAGAAGTTCTCAAGACAGTCCAGATCCTCTACTCCTAAAGAAACTTACACTGGACCCCGATGATATCTCCAACTACTGGCCCTTTACTCCCCTTCTATTGACAGGATTATTGAAAAAGCACACTACATTCAACTCCAATAGCACATCAGTGCTAACATTTCGTACATGACTAACAGTTAGGCTTCAGATCACACTGCAACAAAAATACAGCTACCTTAGAGATTGTAGACAATCCCTACTTGACCGCAGATCAAGATGACCCCATGTCTCCTGATATTACGGGACCTCTCAGTTGCCTTGGCCAAATTCAACCATCCCACCCTCGCATCCTCATAAGTACCCTGGAGTCCTGATTAGGATTCATCATAAAATGATCTTCACTGCTTCTCCTTCTATCTTTCCAACCATAACAAGATTGTTCAAATGGGCACCTCCAGGTCACAAAAGATCCCTACCACCTGTGGAGTCTCTTAGGGGTCTCATACTGTCTTCTGTCATCTTCAACCTTTACATGGAGCATTACGATAAAAGACACATTTGTAGAGCATACAAGCAGATCCTAAACAAAGTTAATTTTAACAACCAGGATCATGTTATGTTATGTTATGTTACGTTATGTTGATTTGTGAAGCTTACTAATCACCCATGAGGGTGTTTAGGGTATTTAGGTGCTTGAGCAGGTGTGTAGGCATGTGGTCCTTGCAGAATTATTCGAGCCAGGCCTTCAGCTTCTTGCAGAACTGAAGAAGTGAGGAGGAGGCTCTGATGTGTTGTGTGACGTTGCTCCATATTTTGGGTGCGATGTAGGAGAATCAGCAACCTCCTATTCTGCTTTTGTTAATGCGGGGGTGTGTGCGAGTGAGAGTGAGGCAGGCCATAGGTGTTTGGTAGGCTGGTGAAAGTGTATGCTTTTATTTAGGTATGTTGGGCAGACCTTTGTATGTGTGCATGAGTAGTTTGAATTGTCTCCGTTTGTGGATTTGACCTAGTGGAGCTTTCTGAGGTGGGGTAAGATGTGTTTGCAGTGAGGGAAGTTGGGTATTCGTCTTGCACAGGCATTCGTTTATTTTTATTTATTTATGGGCTTATAAAGCGCTATGAATAAACTCCCAAAGGAGTATCTCCGCGCTATGACTGCCGGTACAGAAACTGAAAAAGGTGCAGAAAGTTAAAAGAACTATTTATTTATTATTTATTAATTAATCTTATAGAGCGCGACAGCTACCCATAAGGGTTTCCCGGCGCTGATTGACAGTAAGCACATAGTTGATCCTGAGGAGAAGAATTATTAGGCAAATAGCCAGGTCTTTAAGGCTCTTCGAAAACGGAGATGGCACTGCTCCATTCGTAAGTCCATAGGAAGAGAGTTCCACAATTTGGGTCCCAGTACAGCAAAGGAATGGCCTCCCATTCTAGAAAGTCTGAATCTAGGTACACAGAACAAATGTTGGGAAGAAGAACGGAGTGAGCGGATGGGTAAATAAGGCTTGACGAGTGCTCTAAGATAAGTAGGAGCAACATCAGTTTTAATCTTATGCATAAAGCATAGTGCCTTAAATTTTACACGATTTTCGATGTTAAGCCAATGAAGTTGCTTAATTCGTTTCGTGATAGGATCATATTTCCGACATCCACACAGGAGTCGAGCAGCAGCATTCTGGACCAATTGGAGACGACGCAAGACCGCCTTGGTAACCCCCAGATAGAGCACATTACTGTAGTCCAATCTAGAGGTCACCAAGGCCGTCACAACAGATCTCCGCGTGTCAGATGGCAGAATCCAGAAGATCTTTCTCAGCCATCTAAGAATAGTAAAACAGGTGGCTGAGACTTTATTCACTTGGTCTTTCATCGACAGATCTCTGTCAATGAGAACCCCGAGGTTCCTAGCACGTTCAGAAGGAGTAGGTAGAACGCCCATGGTTGATGGCCAGTGTCTCGGACTCCAAAGGTCAGGCTTGTTACCGAAGACAAGCACCTCCGTCTTTTCACTGTTAAGTTTTAAAAAATTACGGCTCATCCAGCGGGAGATGTCGCTGAGACCGGATTGCAGAGAAGAAGGTGAAGAAGGATCTGCTTGAGATAAAGAAAAAACAATCTGAGAATCATCAGCATAAGTGAAAAGATTGAGACCAGAAAGCTGTGCAACATGGGCTAACGGAACAACATACAGATTAAAGAGGAGAGGGCTAAGAATAGAACCCTGGGGGACACCGTGAGGGGAATAGTGGGTGTTCGAAATGGAAGTATTTGAAAAGATTTGAAAAGTCCTATCGGAAAGAAAGGACGAAAACCAGAGTAAGGCTTTGTCGCAAATGCCAAAAGAGGCAAGGCTATCGAGGAGGATATTGTGGGAGACAGTATCGAAAGCTGCACTGAGATCAAGCAGAATCAGTGCAGCTGTTTGACCCTGATCCAATAATTGGCGAATGTTCTCAGTAACGCCTAATAGGGTGGTTTCTGTAGAGAATCCTTGGCGAAAGCCAGATTGAGATGAGTGAAGAAGATTGTTAGAAGTGACAAAACGTGAGAGATGTAGATGAATGTGTTTTTCCAAAACTTTTGAAAAAGCTGGCAACAATGAAATAGGCCGGAAATTGGCAGCGACATTAGGATCTGCAGTAGGTTTCTTGAGGAGCGGAGTAACCATTGCATGTTTCCAGCAATGGGGGACCGTGGCAGAAGCAAGGGAAGCATTGAGCAAAGAGCAGATCACTTCAAGTTGGGAGGATTCAAGCTGGCATAGAACCGAAATAGGTACGGGATCCATGGGTGAGCCAGATTTGATGTTGTTTAGAATTTCTAAGAGAGTAGCAGGTACAAGATCAGGCCAGGTCTGCAGAGAAGCCAGGGGGGGAACCGTGCTAACAGGGGATGGCCCAGGGTAGTCAATAGATTCCTCAAGAGATTTAATATCTCTATATATTATGTCAATTTTAGATGTAAAATACTGAGCAAGTTCGTCGCATTTCTTACTCGAAAGAGGAGGGGGTATGGCGACTGTCTGAGAGCCAGCAAGGTCTTTTACCACTTTAAACAAAACATTCGATTTGTTCATGGCTTCTGTAATCAAATTTGTGGCATAGGTGGCTCTGGTGTGAGCACAGGCCTTGTGGTATAATTTCAATTCGGCTTTATACGTAAGCCCAGCAGCAATAGAGTAATCCTTCCTCCAAGCCCGTTCAAGTCTCTTACATTGGGCTTTGTGAAGGCGAAGAATTTCATTAAACCATGGGGCAGGAGAATTATGGACAACATTTTTCTTGTCTGTGAGAGGGAGACAAATATTTATAGCATCTGACAGCCAAGAATTCACTGAATTAGCAGCTAGGTTCATGTTATCTAAATTGAGTTGATATTTAGGCAAAAGATCAAGCAGTTTTACGTTGAGCGCTGTAATGTCCAAATTCTTCCAGATTCTCCTTTTAAGATTAAAAAAGGAATTGGATGTGGCCTGAGTCTTATTGGAAGCTACCGTGAATTTAACTAGATAATGATCTGACCAAGGGACAGGTAAGGCAGGAAAACTTGTTATAAAAGAGGAGTTTGAAAAAACAGGATCTAAAAGATGACCATCCCTGTGGGTGGGGCCCATGTTATGTAGAGTTAAATTCATAGCAGCAAGATCAGTAATGCAGCTATCAGCAGCCTTATCATTGGGGTTGTCCAAATGCAAGTTTAAATCCCCAATGACAAAAAAGTTACTGGACGATACAAGCACAGAAGCCATATAATCCAGGAATTGAGTGTACCAGGAATTAGTAGTGCCAGGGGGACAATACATTAAAAGTCCAGTAATAGTAAAATTGGGGTTTAAAGTGAGCTTGAAGTGGAGAGCCTCACATTTGCTCAAAGTAATGGGATCAGCATGGCATTGGTATTTTTTATTAAAAATTATTGCCACACCGCCACCTGTCCTTACAGGTCGGTCGCAGCGGACAATAGCATAGTCACTGGGCAATGCTTCGGCGATATCAGGGCCAGAATTATCGTTGAGCCAAGACTCAGTAATGAATAGTGCATCAGGCGCCTCATCAGTAAGCAAATCAAAAAGATTGCGTTTATGTTTGGGTAGAGAGCGACAGTTGTGGCTGATGAATGTAAAACCAGGAGGAAAGGGATTGGTAACTAGATGTTGCTGACTTCTGCATAAGTCAGGAGTATTCAATAGGAAAGGACAATCAGGGCAATGCAGAGGAAAATTACCAAGCAAATCAAAGGAGTGCGTTATATGCGTATTGACAGATCTTAAGTCAAGTAATTGTTTTCTAGAGTATGGGCGCAAAGCCGATGGAAAGGGACCAGGGGTTATGGCCCCGGGGCCCGGTTGGGCGCGGACGGGCGCAGACGGGCACGCCTTTGGCGCGCCCGCTGCGCCCGCCCGCTGCGCGGACGGGAAATGATGCACATTTATACAGTAGGAGGGTGGGAGGGTCTGAAAGCCTAGACCGCGATCCCTGCACCTCCCTAAGATGGCGGCTGACCCCGGTTCGAGCCGCCACAGCGTTCAATCTGCTGTGCGGTCCGAGGAGGGAGCAGAAAACAGTGTGACCAGTGTCACAATTAAGTAAGTGCAAATAGGCAAGTTTTAAAAGTTTAAAAGCAAAGAACAGTAGAAAAAATAAAGTCACACTTTTACACGCTATTTGGATGTGCAATAATGATGCTTCCCGGCTTTTCGCCTCAGGAAGAATAAACGCGCTGGTATCAATCACCAGTCAGTGCAAGTAGGGCGTTTAAGTACCCCGGGAGGGCGGGAGGGTCTGAAAGCCTAGACCGCGATCCCTGCACCTCCCTAAGATGGCGGCTGACCCCGGTTCGAGCCGCCACAGCGTTCAATCTGCTGTGCGGTCCGAGGAGGGAGCAGAAAACAGTGTGACCAGTGTCACAATTAAGTAAGTGCAAATAGGCAAGTTTTAAAAGTTTAAAAGCAAAGAACAGTAGAAAAAATAAAGTCACACTTTTACACGCTATTTGGATGTGCAATAATGATGCTTCCCGGCTTTTCTATGAACTATGAACATGGAGCCAATTAAAATGAACCAAACAGAAAAGTTTTTAGATATTTTCTGAATTGAAGGTGGTCTTTACACAGCCTCAATGACAGCGGAAGTGAGTTCCATAGTTTGGGACCCACGACAGATAGAGCCCTACCACCCAATCTGCTTTTAGTTATCTTAGGGACAACCAGTAACAATTGGTCGCTAGATCTGAGGGCACGAGTGGGGGCATAAGGAACAAATTTGTTCGCCAAATACTCAGGTCCTAATTGATTGAGGCCTTTATGGATAGTGCAACAAGTCTTAAACTTCACTCGCTGACGAATTGATAACCAGTGAAGTTTATGAAGTAGTGGTTTGGAAGGGGTTCTGGGGGGTGCATTTAACACCAGCCTGGCTGCTGTGTTTTGCACCACCTGCAAACGGTCCAAAACCTCCTCACTTGCACCTGCCAAGAGCCCATTACAATAATCAAGCCTGCTGATAATCAGCGCCTGAACAAGGGTTTTCCTATGGGAGTCAGGGAGGAAAGGAAAGATTTTACGGAGAAGGCCAATCACATGAAAGCAAGATCCTACGGTGGTATTAACATTTTGCTTCATGGTTAGCTCCGGTTCCAGTCTGACTCCCAAATTCTTGATCATTGCTTTAGGCTCAGGGACTGGACCCAACTCAGAAGGCCACCATTCAGGGGACCATTGAATCCTGGCTTCACCAAAGAGCATCACCTCTGTCTTTCCAACGTTGCACTGAAGAAAGTTGGAAGACATCCATCTTGCAACTGCCTTCATCCCCTCGGAAAAGGATAGTAAAATTTCCGGAGTAAGATGTTTAAAAGGGAAGAGCAGTTGCGTATCGTCTGCGTAGGACACTGGACAAAAACCAAAAGCTCTAGTAACACCTGCCAAGGGGGCCACATAGGTGTTAAATAGCGTTGGGCTCAAACATGAGCCCTGTGGAACCCCCTTGGAGATGCTCACTTCCTCCGATTTAAAGTCACCCATGGTGACAGATTGGGTGCGATTGGAGAGAAAGCTTCTGATCCAGTCCAGTGCCCTACCGCCGATTCCACTCGCAGACAGTCGTTCGATCAGAATGGTGTGAGAAATCGTATCGAACGCTGCCGATAAATCCAGCAGCACCAGGACAACAGAATAACCTCTGTCCTGGTACAGCCGTAGATTGTCTGTTATCGACAGTAACGCCGTTTCAGTACTGAATTTAGGTCTGAAACCTGACTGCGAGGGATCGAGACTACCAGAGTGTTCTAGGTAGGTGGATAGATGCTTGTTGGTGTGCTTTTCGATGATTTTCCCTAAGAATGGTAAAAGGGAAATAGGCCTCAGATTAGTTATGGTCTGAAGACTGTGTAGGATTTGCTTGTCAATTCCGGAATAGAGTGCACTGGAGTAGTCAAATCTTCTTGTGATGAGTGCTTGTTATACGGTTAATCTGGTGTTCTGTGACAGTCACTTGAAGATATTTTGTAACATATGTAGGATGTGGAAGGACTGTAGCGCTAGCTGCGTTGACTTGTGCCATCATGTTGAGTTTGTTGTCCAGGATGATCCCTGACTTCTGGCTTGCACGGTGGGTGTTGGTGTTGGTCCTAGTTGTGTAGGCCACCATGTGGTGACCCATGGAGAGGTCTTGTTTCTGAAAACGAGTACTTCCATCTTGTTGGAGTTGAGCTTTAGGCAGTTGGTTCTTATCCATTCTGCTACAATGGTCATGCAGTTGATGGAGTTGGGTCGGGTGGTGGTTGTCTTGTCCATCAGGGAAAGGATCATTTGGATGTCATTGGCGTAGGAGATGATGGTGATGCCTTGGCATTGGATGATGTTGGTAAGTGGTGTCTTGTAGACTTCGAACAGGGTCGGGCTGAGTGCTGATCCCTGGGGGGCTCCGCAGATTAGCTTTTTGGTGTCTGATTGAAGGGAGAAAGTCAAGCTCTTTTATCTTATCCCCATGAGGAAGGAGCAGATGCAGCTGAGTGCTGGACCTTTGATTCCGATCTTGTGGAGTCTTCAAATGAGTGTGAAGGTGGAGGCTGTATTGAATGCCACAGAGAAGTCAAGGATGATGATTGTGTTGTTTCTCCTCTGTCCATGATGGTCTGGATGTCGTTGGTGGCTGTGAAGAATGATGTGGCTTTTTTCTGAATCCTGATTGATTGTTCAATAGGTTGTGAATTTCGAGGATGGCTTGAGAGTTTCTTATTGATGGCTTTCCCTATTACTTTGGTTGGTTAGGGGAGCAAGGAGATCAGGTGGAACTTGCTCATTCGGCTTGGGTTGTCTGACAGATTCTTGAGGAAGACATTGACTCTGCATGCTTCCAGTCTTTCGGAGATGTGGAGGATTGATGAAGGTGTTGATCATGTGGGTGAGTGTGGTGCTGATTTGTGATGATCCAAAGTTGTAGATGTGGTGGAGCTTGGATCAGTTCAATCAATCAATCAATCATAACACTTGTATAGCGCACTACTCACCCGGAAGGGTCTCAAGGCGCTTGAGGAAAAGGGTCCGCTACTGCTCGAACAGCCAGGTCTTGAGTTGTCTCCTGAAGGCGAGATGGTCCTGGGTCAGCCGAAGGTGGATGGGGAGGGAGTTCCTTGTCTTGGCCGCCAGGTAGGAGAAGGATCTTCCTCCGGCGGTGGCTCTTCGGATGTGTGGTACGGCGGCGAGGGCGAGGCTAGCAGATCGTAGCTGGCAGGTGGGCGTGTAGAAGGTCAGGCGGTCGTTGAGGTACTTGGGGGCCCAGGTCATGGAGAGCCTTGTGTGCATGGGTGAGGAGTCTGAACGTGATCCGCTTGTTGACTGGGAGCCAGTGCAAGTCCCTCAGGTGGCCGGAGATGTGGCTGCGTCGGGGGATGTCCAGGATGAGTCGGGCAGAGGCGTTCTGGATGCGTTGGAGTCTTCTCTGTAGCTTGGCTGTGGTGCCGGCGTAGAGGGTGTTTCCGTAGTCCAGTCGGCTGGTGACGAGTGCCTGGGTGACCGTCTTCCTGGTTTCGGTCGGGATCCATCTGAAGATCTTGCGGAGCATGCATAGGGTGTGAAAGCATGACGAGGAGACGGCGTTGACTTGTCTGGTCATCGAGAGGGAGGAGTCCAGGATGAAGCTCAGGTTGCGTGCATGGTCTGTTGGCTTGGGGGTGGTGCCCAGGGCGGGGGGCCACCAGGAGTCGTCCCAGGCGGAGGGCGATGGTCCCAGGATGAGGACTTCCGTCTTGTCTGAGTTCAGTTTTAGGCGGCTGTTCTTCCATTCGGCGACATCTTTCATCCCTTCGTGTAGGCTGGTTCTGGCGGTGTCGGGGTCTCTGGTGAGGGAGAGGATCAGCTGGGTGTCGTCGGCGTAGGAGATGATGTTGAGGTTGTGTTGGCGTACGATGGCTGCAAGAGGTCTCATGTAGACGTTGAGGAGGGTGGGGCTGAGTGATGATCCATGCGGTACGCCGCAGATGACTTCGGTGGCCTCGGATCGAAACGGGGGGAGGCGGACTCTCTGAGTTCCTCCGACGAGGAACGAGATGATCCACTCCAGTGCCTTCTCTTGGATGCCGATGTTGCTGAGGCGTTGAACTAGGGTGCGGTGGCAGACAGTGTCGAACGCTGCAGAGAGGTCCAGGAGGATGAGTGCCGCTGTTTCCCCGTTGTCGAGCAGGGCTCGGATGTCGTCGGTGGCTGCGATGAGGGCGGTCTCGGTGCTGTGGTTGGCTCTGAAACCGGACTGCGAGGGCTCGAGGGATCCGTTTGTCTCAAGGAAGGCGGCAAGCAGTCTGTTGACGGTCTTCTCGATGACTTTAGCAGGAAAAGGGAGGAGCGAGATGGGGCGGAAGTTCTTGAGGTCGGTGGGGTCCGCTGTTGGTTTCTTCAGTAGGGCGCTGAGCTCGGCGTGCTTCCAGCTCTCCGGGAAGGTGGCGGTGTTGAAGGAGGTGTTGATGATGTTCCGGAGTTGGGGTGCGATGGTGGAGTCGGCCTTGTTGAAGACGTGGTGTGGGCAGGGGTTGGTTGGAGATCCGGAGTGGATGGTGTTCATCGTGCGGGCTGTGTCTTCGGTGGTCACTGTGGTCCAGGTGCGGAGGGTGGCGGTGGGGGGCGTTGGTTCGGCGGTAGGGTGCGTGGATGGTGCGCCGAAGCTGTTGTGGATGTCGGTGATCTTGCGGTGGAAGAACGAGGCGAGGGAGTCGCAGAGATCTTGTGAAGGAGTGATGTCGTTGTTGCCGGTGCTGGGGTTGGAGAACTCCTTGACGATGCTGAAGAGTTCCTTGCTATCGTGGGCGTTGTTGTCCAGTCGATCCTTCAGTGATTTCTTCTTGGTGGTGCGGATAAGCTGGTGGTGCTTGCGGGTGGCGTGTTTGA
Source organism: Lissotriton helveticus (assembly GCF_964261635.1). Taxonomy (NCBI): domain Eukaryota; kingdom Metazoa; phylum Chordata; class Amphibia; order Caudata; family Salamandridae; genus Lissotriton; species Lissotriton helveticus. Next base: position 976,656,378 of record NC_136072.1, on the reverse strand, counting down.
AGGCGGTCATGTTGTCTGTGGTCTGGTCCCGGAGCCAGGCTTTCTCGAGGGTGCGGCAGTTCTTTTTGGAGTCCTTGAGTTTGTCGGTGAACCAGGAGGCCTTCTTGCTTCTGGGTCTGCTGGGAGGGTTCTTCAGTGGTGCGAGGTCGTCGGCGCAGGCGGTCAGCCACTGCGTGAAGTTGCGGGCTGCTTCGTTGGGGTCCGTTGTGCTGGCGGGTGGGTTCTGGCTGAGGGAGGTGGTGAGTTGGTCGACGGTGATCTTGCTCCAGCTTCTATGAGGAACCTGTTGCGGGTGGTGGTGGGTCGTGGTTCTTCTGAAGCTGAAGTGGACGCAGCTGTTGTCGGTCCTGTGGAGTCCGGTGGAGTGGCTGAAGGTGATGTGCTTGCTGGATGAGAAGACGGGATCAAGCGTGTGGTCGGCGTAGTGGGTGGGGGTGTTGACCAGTTGCTTGAGTCCGAGGTTGGCGAGTTTGTCCAGCAGGGCGGCGGTGTTGCGGTCCTTGTTGTTCTCCAGGTGGAAGTTGAGGTCTCCCAGTTGGAGCCCCTAAGTGGACGGTATGCATGTTCGTCACTGTATCTTCTCTGGTGAGTAAGTAAGGGTGACAACATTGTTTAGTCAGTGGTCTCCTAAAATGTATTTGATGTACTTGTTTTGTTTAGGATCTAATTGTACATTCTGAAAATGTGACTATTGTCCTCATGATCTCCCTCTTAAATTCATCCAATGGGTTGAAACATTGTCAACAGTATTGGGCATAACGACAGTAAAATTAAGATGTTGGTCAATTAGAATCTGTTGATCTTCAAGAACTGATTCTCATTCATGACTGCAAGTAATGATTTGATTTATTACTCCTCCCAGTTACCTCTTTACTGTCTATTGCCTTTTTATGGTCATGTTATTGTCTTTTTGTCACTGCACCTAATTGCACTGTGTGACTTTATTTCATAGAGCACAAGGTTGGCTTATTGTAGATCTTTAGGTGTAAAATGTACTACATAAAGAAGTGTTCCCCACGATCTGGGTGTATTGGTGTCTATATTCTTTTGGTTTAATTCTTTTGACAATTAACAATTACTGTTGAATGTTCTGCTGCATAAGACCTAGAAAGACATGTGTTATTCTATCTTATATCTATCTTATATACATATATATATATATATATATATATATATATATATATATATATATATATTATATATATATATATATATATATATATATATATATATATATATATATATATATATATATATATATATATATATATATATATATATATATAGTCTCTCACCACCTTTTGCATTCTAGGTCCTGAAGAAAGCCCACTTGACCCCAGGGGCAAAACAAGGGCTGAAACATGTCGACCTTTTTAAGGACACATTAAGTGCGGGAGATCCCTAATTCAATCTCATTACGCACTGCATTTACTTTTTAATTAATATCTCAAATCCAGACCTATTAAACCTTCTCCCTGGCTGTACGAGTATTAAAAAAAAAAAAACCTTTTTCAACTTTCAATTTGACCTCTGTATCACTGATCACTACTGCACTAACCAGGGGCACGCCTCCGGGTGGAGGAAGCATGAGAACTAACCCCATGATCATGCTGTCACGTCTCTGAGAGTGGGGCAGAGAATCAAGATATACCGCTAATTCCATCCTCTGTACGTGAATGAAAGTTTTGTATTGGTACACTGAACAAAAAATTGAAAACTCTGGTTACGCATCAATTACTATGCCATGAAGAAGAGCACCTCTGCTTATCTTGCAGTAAGCTCACCACCATTGGTGGTTCACAGCACACCCACAGCCAGGACACCATCAAACTGCAGTCTAAGAAGTGAGAAGTCGATAACACAGGACAGCAGTATTTTGTTTTTATATGTACTTAGTTGATTTTAAAGTATTTTTTCATATATGCACCAGTGGTCTTGAACAACATATAAAGAGTTACTCTTCAGTGTATAAAAAATAATGCTGCAAAATTCCAAGATTTGAAACACTGGCCTTGGTGGCTCCAGTATGCATCAGGACCACTCCATTACTGCTTCAATTTAGGAGAGTTGAATACTCACCCTTTTAAAGAGCACAACATCACAATGCATCAACTGTACACAACTCATTTTCCTCTCTTTTTACTTGTTGACTTTATGCTTGTCTTTGACAATGTAAAGCACTCTGCTGCCTTTTGGCTTGGTTAGGATTAAAGAAGTACTATATACATACTTACATATTGACATACATGTATGTACATAGAGAATACACGCACAGGGAAGCATGGTGAAGCATAGCAGAAACATATTCGGCGAAATGTCATAGAGCACAACCAATCTAAATCTCATTATTTTACATGTTAATAGCTGGAAGTAAGTGATATTTTTAATTTATGACACAATTCTGTTCCTCGTGTCATTTCCCTTGGAGCCGGTCTCTGGATTGGTCATAATCTTCCTTTATGAGATAAACCTAACTACTTCAATTCAGGAAATACTTTAAAACCTATCTTGAAAAAAATATATGTTTGTGATGACACCAGCATACTCTCTGGGAGTGGGTCCTTAACTCACCAGGTCCTATCCTACAATAGATTTCTCTGTCAACTACTCAGGGGAGCTGTTGAAATCATCCATTGTCCTGTAGCTCTTGATTTGACCTAATTATATGACTTATGTACCACAAAGCACTCTGAACTGACTGAAAGGTGTCATGATTTATCGTCATATAAACTCCACAAATAAATGAATAGATTTCCAAAGCATTATTGGATTAGTTGCCTTATCTATTACTTTTACGAGAAAGAATACTGATACTAAAAATGTTAAGTCAGAGTTAAAGGCCTGTTGACAAACACAATTTTTTCCTATACTAGGGTTACGTTTCTAAGTTTGATAGGCATAGCTTTCCAGTACATTGATATTGATACAATAAATACAGATTTCGGAACATTCTCTTTGAAATCTCTGCTATACGGGGATTTCCACTTAATAGTCAGGTGAATTGTCTAGTAGATGGAGAATACTGCAAACTAAATAGCATGGAATAGCCCATTTAACTATTTCCAAAGTTCTTGTCTCCACAGAAAAAGAACGTTTTCTTGAGTAGAAGCCCTTTCTCATGTATCCCATGAAATGTGAGTGTCCCATTACTTTACCCATCCTGGGAAAAGTTATGGGTGCTTCCAGATTTAGAAAGGCCACTGTTTGAACTTCACTGGTGTCTTCCAAAACCTAATCAGCGGAGATGCCAACATTTGGCTTGTTGGAAATTGTAATTAATGTTGTGTAAAGAGCCAACTGTTCACAAATATGCTTTTGAACTGGGAAACTACAGATCATTCTTTTTAGTCACTGACAAAATACCTGTAGAGTGACAGACAACTTTCCATGAAAGCTGACAGCCAAGGACATCTGATAACATGAATGAAAATTGAGACCAAGTTGCTAGTAAACTGCTCACCTGAATCAATCATGTCACTGGACAGGAGACTAATATCTTCTTCAACTACCTATCATGCAGTTCAAGTTAGTTTTACTCACAGCTTTGACATTGCAGACCAGATTGTTAGGGGATGAACATCAGGATTTCCTACGAAGCCTGTAAACTGTGATGTTTGTGGTGCCAAGCTAAGGATAGCAGAGGATGTATTTAATATCACCAATATCACCAAATTAGCAAATCTTCAAAGTATTGAACTAATTGTTTATGACACATGGGGCCCTTGTATGAGTTGCCCAGAGTGGTATCTCGCGGGGGGGGGGGGGAATCAAATTCTAACACGAAGATTACGGGTCTGGAAAAACCGGACCTGAAACCATGAGGTGGAACTCTAGGGGCTACAGGCAGCCGCGTGCCCAGCCTCCACCCAACTGCATATTTCACCATTGTGGCAGTAGAAGAAGTACCCCGCCCCCAGCAGAAGAAACAGCTCCTGCTGCCCCATGGCCCCTCACAACCACCCATGAGCAAGAGAAAAAGTCCCCGGTGTACTTAACACCTGCTCTAAGCAGGTGTTAATGTTCACATAGTCGGGCCCGCTGTTTCCACTGGAATTGAAAAAACATGAGGAATTGTGCCCGGCATTCCAGATTCCACATATTAATCCCCATCTTGGGGGAAACAACTTGTAATCTTTGTTACTTCACACGGTGATTTTACCCGGTATTGTAAATTCTAGTCTGGGTTCTCCCTACGGGGATAATAGAGAACTCGTAAGAGGGTTCACAGAGTGCCTGTTGAACAACTTTTGATGTTTATCTCATGTCAATGGAAAAAAAGTGGTTAAATGTCAACCAAAGTCTGAAATTATTTAGTAAAACCCAGTACCATACTGATGTGAGTAGATCCTTAATAATACAGCTTTGTCCTATTTAGGAAGAAATTTTGGCATTAAAAAGAAAATTGGAAAAATCAGAGAAGTCAAGGAACGAACATCGGCAAAATGCAGATCAGCTTGAAAGCAAGGTAAGCCAGATGTTGGACTTTCTTGATGTATGTATTAATGGAAAAGTCCAAACTAGTACTTCGTGCTTGCGTGTGGAAAATCACACAAGCATTTAATGAGTCATAAAATATTTTCTATCTGAGAAAAGTTTAATTGAACTACATAGTAATCCAAAAGCCAGTAGATTTATATGAGTGCATTTGCGTTTTTAACTTCCATTGGCAGGTGACTGGATGTTGGTGGGTGCATCCTTCATTACTTTATATTTTGTTCTCTCTGGCCAAATATGGTACATTTAGATGAGTACTTCACAAACCCTCTTACCAGGATCCTTAGCACTACGCCAGGGTTCAATACTGTCACGAAGTAGCTTCAACCTACATTTTGAGCTCCTGTACGATTTGGTGGTCAGTTCTGCTGTTTTACTAAAATCTTAAATATATATAATAAACATACTGAGAGACTCCATTGTATGTATCTACAAGTATTGTCAGAATCAGATTACCGACATTTGAAGAATAGAATCTCAGAGACTAATGGATGGATGTAAGCAACTTGTTTACAATTGAACCCAGTGAAAATGGTGGACTTGTTAATTTCATGTGGAAAGAGCAATTCTGTTCTTAACTCTTTCTATCTGGATGACTCAAAATTAATTTATATCTTTCCTTTCATAAACACATAGCAAACAAAATGTGGGCTACGCAGGCTGAGTTGTAATATAATGGACTTTTTTGCCACTTCCTAAGTAACGGACTCTCAGTACAAACTTTTGGCCTGTTTTATGTGGGTAGTAGAATTGTAGTGCTCCATGGACTTTCAAAAAGCACATTGTTGCCTGTGGAGGGTAGTTTCAACTTTGCTGCTTGATTAAATTCGACCTCCGAAGGTTTTGAAAGTTTCACCCAATTCAGAGACCTTTACATTGTTTTACCCTGGGAATCGGGGTCCAATTTAAGTTGGGTCATTTGGTATTTAAAGACCTTGGACCTGAATCACAAAGGCAAAATCTAGACATATGATTTCCTAAATCAGAATAATCTCCTAACTCACACCTATTGTAATTTTTTTCAAATTAACAAAGTGTCATAGTTAGGTGAGAAAATTTTCTCAAACAATCCTACACAAATGCATATTATACACATAACTACATTAGTCTAATGTAACGATGGCAGTTACCTCCACTGTAGCACAAAGATGCTGACTACTAATGCCATCCCACACAATCCCACGCAACTCCCTATGTGTCAAAGAGGTGAGCCCAAATAGACCAAGGTGAGGGGGAAGGGAAATGGGATAATTGAAAGAATCTGTCTCTGGGCTTCTGGTTTTGATCTGCCCCCCACTATTCTCTACCTTCTCTGCCTGGGCCTTTGAGACCTTCCCCTTCAACCTCTATCTTCTGGCAGAACTACATTGAATACACATACGCATTTTAGGCAACACACATTCTAATGTAATTATTATTATTCTAATATTTAACCACTAGGCCTTAAGCTTATTTATTCAATCAAAACATACCTATTAACCAGAAGATTTTTGCTTGTCTCTTGTGAGGTCTTGCCAGGGTGAGAATTATTTAAATGAGAAAAGTACATTGTACTAAATTAGCTCACCTAATTTAGGTTCATAAACTGTCCAATGAAGATCTTTGCTCAAACATGTGCTGAAGAATATAGTTTTTATTATTTGCAAAGTTTTTACATCTCCTGTTAATGCTCTAACTATAGTGTTGGTGAGTTCAGTATTCCTAAATTCTCTTTTCAGTGTTTATGCTCGGGTTGTGAATTTCAAAGAAAACCTACCAAGAAATGAGGTCAGGGAAACGCTACAAAAGTCAAGCCAAACCTGAATGAATGTCGAAAATAAAATCCGACAGGGATGAAGAACAAGAACACATTGTTAGGAAAATACAAGTGTGAAACGAGATGCTGTTCTTTCAGACTGGACTCTTTTGAAGTGTGCGGAGAGAGTGTCAAGTACACCTCCCAAGTTGTTCTGTGGACTGGAAGGTCATTAAGAGAACGTTTCATGGCCCGTCTTTAATGTTCTCTAGTGCTCGTTTCTTCCATAGAGATCTACATACATTTTGGGAGGATTCCTTGGTATTTTCCTGTACAGACCCTAGAATAGGGTACCACCTATACCCCAGGGCTTCCTACAAATTTAATTTTACTAGTTGCTGTAGCACTCATTGTGCCACCCACTATATTAGCACTTGCAAACATGTCTCCAGGTCTACCTCTGCAGCCTGGGTGTACTGTTTTAAACTGCCATTTAGACATAGCAAAACAAACATGTTTTTCAAGCTTAAACTTTTATTTTTAATGTCTATAAGTCACCCCTACGGTAAGCACTAGATACCTACAGAGCAGGGTGCATGGTTTTTAAAAAGTTGGGCATGTATACTTAATGTATTTCATGCCTTAGCAGTGAAAACCCTTCAAAGTAATTTCTCACTGTGGTAAGGCGGACACTCCCATACGTTAACACTGATTTGCTCTATTACATTTAATAATTGCTAAATTCATTTAGGGAGTAACAAGAAAATTGGTGCAAGGACTTATTTTAATAGTAATTTAAAATCCAACTTGATGGTCATGCTGGATTTTACATTACTATTTTTGAAGTTTAACTTTTACAAAGTTGCCATTTTCCTGCCTAAAACCAAAAGGCGTTCCTGACAGTGTCAAGCTCTCACTATTGCCCTGATGGCTCCCCTGTGGTCAGATGTGTACTGCTGCCAAACAGTGGACAAAGGGCTCTGAGTTTGGGGATAGAGGGGGTCCTCCCTTGTAAGGATGGCCTGGGGTCTGTGCCCAGCCCCTTTTCTGAGTTTCAAAGGATGTCTACCTTGTCACTGGCATATGAAGCTCACACCTAAGCCTGCCTCTCCTTAGTCTTTTCACTCAAATTGGCACCAGACACTGTGGGAGAGGAAAACCTGACCAGAACTGGTTTAGGGGGTAGACAAGGGCTAGATCTTCATCCGCAGGCTGCAACTGGGTATACGAGTGGACCCTACATATCTCTTCAGACCACTCCTGAATGTGTGAAGAAGGATGTCTACCTTGTCACTGGCATATGAAGCTCACACCTAAGCCTGCCTCTCCTTGGTCTTTCCACTCAAATTGGCACCGGACACTGTGGGAGAGGAAAACCTGACCAGGACTGGTTTAGGGGGTAGACAAAGGCTAGATCTTCATCCACTGGCTGCAACTGGGCATACGAGTGGACTCTACAGATCTCTTCAGACCACTCCTGAATGTGTGAAGAATCATCCGAAGGTCTGTCTCGCTTCCTTAAGAATCAGAAAGAAGACTGGGTATGCTTGCCTCAAAAGTTGATCCAAAAGTCCGTTGGCTGACCTCCTGTTTAAGCTACAGGGGCACAGCCAGCTTCTCTCACCGCAGTTGCCCATATGGCTAGTTCAAACTGGACCTACCCGGGACTCTACTGCTGCTCTAACTCCCAAGTGTTGCACCCCAGGTCCTGGATCTGTTGTTGGTGTTAGAGTGTACCGCCTCTTGTCCCAAACTACAAGAAGTGGGACTTCGAAACCTTTAACCAACTCTCTGGCTGGGTTGTAGAACCGATGTAGAGTGGAATCGCTATTTAAGCCATTGTCATCAATTTTGAATCACTGGTCAGCCTCAGCTTACTGGTTCACCCTGCTGAAAGAGGTCTAATGTCATTAAAGCTTCTAACGCAAAACATAAAGGGTGTTATTGTGACTGACGCCGAGCAGTATTTGATCAGTGTCAGGGCATCATGGGCATGGACAAATGCTTCAGCCCCTTGGAGCTTACCCACCTTCATCAACGACCTCTACGGGACCCCGCTATTCAGCAACCTACCATTGTCAAGCCCTACGTCAGATTCAGTTTGCAGCTTACCTTGCTGATGACTCATCGGCAACCACTTTTTTGCCATAAAAGTTTCTAAGTCCAACAGTAACCTTATCGCTGGGAGCAACCTGGTCCCTGTATGAGGTTTGCACTACATCATGGTCAACCTTAACTTTTGACTTTGATCAGGTCTAGCGTTATGAAATAACTGTGGTTGGCGCTTTGTAATTGGGGCTATTTTCAAATTAAATGTTAAAAATGGATCTTGTGTCTGGTTCTTCTAAATTGGATGGTGTTGTTTTGATGTAATATTATTTATAAAAATTTACTTTATTTTTCTAAATTGGTTTGGGATTTTTCTTGCGTTGTGTTTTCACTTTATTACTGTTTTTGTGTTGCATAAACTCTTTACACATTTCTTGTAAGTTAAGCCTGACTGCTATGTGACAAGCTACCAGAGGGTTAGGGACAGGTTTATATAGTAACTTCAGTGGATCACCCTGACAAGGACTCTGATTATTATTTGAAATGGGTTCTAACCCCCCTTAACTAATAGTCCAATTTCTTACAGTAATTAATACCAAATATCCCAGGACAAAGTGACAATATGATTAATATCACAAGATATGTAACCTTCATTTTAAAGTCAGTGCCACAATCACGCATGCATATGTCACACCATGGACCACTTGACACAAGAGTTCACAAGATATAGATGCATATATTTTGCGTGTGTGTGTGCAGAACAAACTTACGATGCAGGTATATTCTACTCCTGTCTGTGTAACATGCGCAGAAGAACTCCACTTACATTGTTTGGCCAGGTATAAATGAGTCAAAACAGTCTGAGTGGTCTGCTACAGGGAAGCTTTATAATTGTACACCTCCACAATATATGATAAGTGCTGGCTAGGATTATGGTTAAATGAAAGCATGCCATATTTGTTTTTGGAATATTGGGATGCACACCCAAATGTTTAACTCTAAAGGATTTTAAAAAGGGGTTGTTACACGCTTCTGGTTATCTCAGCAAGTTAAAACTTGTAATTGTTGGAGTAAGTTTGGGTGACAATGTGTGAATTATTTGTAATCAGACTTATGTTTACAGAGTGAGTAGATGAAAGTAAGGTGTGTGTTCAGATAATAAGTTATGTGTCTGCTAAAAGAGTTTTTTTCTACGTTATTGTTATATTTTGCATTTGAACATCTGGCATAAGATATGCATGGTGTAAGATACTCCACTTTTCACACTTTGATGTAGACGTTGATCTTTATTTGTGAATAGCGCCCAAAACGATTCACACTTGGGTCAGTCTTTTGATACTCTAAATTTTTATCAGCATGTTTTCCTTTAATTGGATATATTATAGCAAAAGTTCTGATATTCAAATGAGGACATGTATACAACTTTTCAAGTTTGTGAAGTTTGCAAATTTCTCCATAAAACTTCGCATACCTTATTAGGAAAAAAACTTAAAACAATTTGCACACTCATCCTCAGGACTGGGTACAATTGATTTTGGAAAGCAAGCTCTCACTCCTCATATAAAGCACAGCAGCAGATGGAGGGCTCAAGGGGACAGAGAAGAAATAGCAGTCTAAAAATGTATGTGACTCTAGGAAATAAAAGGTATGAACCCACTCCTTATGATAGCATGTATGACTTTGGTCTTCAGGACGACTCTTTACTAGACCTTCATGAGTCACGCAATAGTACAATATTGCTGGGCCTGTTGATCATAGTGCTTCTATGATTAGGCCACTAAAAGGAAAAGAAGGAGATTGAAACAGACAAGACAGTATGAAATGTGAATGCAGTCTAAAACTGTAGGGCCCACATTAAAACTCATAATTTCAAAGGTGATATTAATGCATACAGAATTACTGTATGTGATTTCACGGACAAATACTCCGAGTTAAACCCAGTGGAATCTGTCCCCTGAAAAAGTCTGGGAATTCAGGAATGAGATGCAGAAATCGTGCAGTAGCATCAATTTGGGATGTTATTCGCCATCCAATTTGTGATCTTTGAGGAATTACTCGTTATCGATACGACAACATTTCTAAATTGCTATTGCCATGGTTTCCATTAATATAACCTATGTGTGGAATCAATTCCACTCATTCTCTTGTTGAAAATCTATTTTAGGACATGCACTAAAATGTTTAGCACCTTATTTATTACAATATGTCCCCAGGAACGTCACCAGTGTGCATAATATTTTCATACTTTGCTCATTGCCAATTTGGCAGCTTTGATTTATAAGGCTGAGGGCCAGATGTAGGTAAATAGAATTTACCGATTCGAAAATACTGAATTTTATCGATTCGGTATTTTCGAATCGGTAAATGCTATGTAGCAAATCATTCGGTAAAAATTACCGATTCGTTAAGATTCGGTATTTACCGAATCGGTTTTTACCGATTCTGTAATTGACATTCATTCCTATGGGCCAATTACCGAATCGGTAAATACCGATTCGGTAAAAGGGGGAAAACATTGAAGGGTGGTAGGGTGTCATTTTGGCACCCTGTTGCACCCCTCAATTGTGTATGGGTGCATATGTTGCAGACATACATGCCCTAAGGGCATGTATGTCTGCAACATGGCACTGAAGCAATTTGCATAAAATTGCTATTTGGGGTGTTTTCGTTATTTACCACCAACTTGTAGTTGGTGGTAAATAAAGAGTTCTAACATGGGATAAGCACTCATTTAAGTGCTCCCTACATTAGGAATTTGGTAATTTACTGAATCGGTATTTAGGAAATCGGTAATTTACCGATTCCTTAAATTACAGATTTGGTAAATTACCGAATCGTTAATTTCGGCCCCTACATCAGAAAAGCCTATTACCGGTCGGTAACTGCCGAAATTCGTTAATTTTGGCCGTTACCGACCGGTAATACACTTCCTACGTCTGGCCCTGAATGCTTTGCCATCCGTAGTGCAGGGTGATCGAAAGGAAGTATTGTCCCCAAAAAGTGCAAAGCTGCTTAGGTATTAACAGCCTTTTTTAATTTGCTGGCACACATTCTTACCATCTTGCTGACATCAATGGCCACAAGAACTGTAAAAGCAATCAGCGAAGTCAAATTAAAATTTTATTATTCTAAATTCACACACCTCCCATGGTACCATCAGCGCAATAGCCTGGTAACATTTATTGCAGCTCTAATAATGAGAAATGTGCGGATATCTGCAGATGGAAACTCTGGACTTTGAAGATGCCCTACTTTTCCTGGTTATTCTCCTAAGTAATTATCTATAAAATGTCAGGGGGCATCAGAGTTTTCCACATAATATTACCCACAGAAGAACTGTTTTTTTTTCAACATTTATTGAAAGGATAAGATTTATTTTTACAAAACAGGCTTAGTCTACAGTTAATAGAAGTTAATCTCATGCTCACTTGTAGTAGCATATAACATAACAAATGTACGGTATCACAGTTATGTCATGTATTAACTCCTATCAGTAGTTGTGACTACATCACCACTTCACTTCTAGATATGTAAACTGGTGTTATGTCAGTACAATCCAGGACAAAGAGACTGAGAAATAAATGAATTACAGTAGGAAGGTTATTGCATCACTTTGATATGACTCATTTAAAGATACAACAACTGTGATATATAATCTTATCGTGTGTCACACCCAATGAGAACATTGGCAAAGGAAGCATACTGTGCCATTTGACTATATGATTCATGTTTACATCTTCTTACTCTTCTTATATATTTCACTTGTTACAGAATGCAAAATGTGTCTTTTTCAGCACATCAGTATATGAAGGGGACAATGGACCAGAGGTGTGAGGGACATGCAACAGTTCAAGAAAAATATGTTTTACAACACTGTCAGGGAAAGCTGGACGATTGTGCTTGAATATATTAGGGAGCAACCCTACAATGCTACTATCACTTTTTCAAAGGTGGACAAAGCGAAGGTATCTCCGTACTGGAATGTAGGGATGTCATTGTTTCAAGTCAGCTAGCGATGCCAATGATCTGTGAATGGAGAGTGATTCAAATAATGACTAACCTTATTTATACTTACACCGCACTCTGGGGTAAAGTGGACTGCTTCGTTGTGATAAAGTCTGCCCTTGGTCAGTTGATGTCACAATTCTTTGGCTGGGAGGCATAGGAAAAAGCCTCTTTTTGCTTGTTCACTCCCATTTTTTGAGGGCGGGCGCTGTTTTTTTTTGGAGGGGGGTTCTGCACTGGGACTCTGCTAACAAAGGCCCCATTGCATGTGCTGAGACTCCTAAAGCATGTTGGAATTGGCTGTACTCTTAGAAGGCATATTTAACTTTCCTATAAGTCACTATTATATGATACATAGTGCACACAGAGGCTGTAAGTTAAATATAACTAGCGGACTGCAGCACCTGTTGTGCCATTCACTATAGCAACAATATAAACATCGCTTCAAGCCTCCCATTTTAGCCTGACATTGGCAGTTTAATATCTGCAATTCAACCTGTCAAAATAACCCTTTTGACAGGCCTAAACCGTTCTTTTAAATATTAATAAGCCACCATTAAGTAGGCTTTATAGTCCATAAGTGCATGGTATTTAAAAGTAGGACATGTAGAAACGTAATATTACAAAACAACAAGAGAGAGAGGGATTTATTATAAGGGGCACTCTTGGTCCCTCTGGAAATATAGTCAAAATAATAAAAGAGTGTGCCTTCTTAGGAGAAGAGCGAACATGAAGAATCAAATTTGATTCTTTAGAAAGCCTTTACTCACCAACCTAGTTGGTGACATGCTTCATCATCGGCCCCCATCGGGAAGGTCGAGTACCTCCCCGTTGTGCTTCAACACCAGAGTTAATGCTGAGCTGGTCGATATTGTTTGATTTACTAGTGCAAGTGTATGTGAAGTGAGTTTAAAAGTGTCCAAAAATAATTTTATTCGTCGGCCAACCAGGCATGGTTAAAAGATGGAGTGAGCGATGTATATGCTCTATAGATTGTTCAGCTATTTCTCACAGTGAAAGGTCAACATGTATCTGCCTATATGTTGCAACTAGCTAGGCATTCTTCAGGACCAATGTGTAGACCCCGGCGGTATGAGCGCGTTAAGGCTCACCCTAACCAGGAGGTCAAGTATGTGAAAAAATAGGAAAACATTATTAAAACCTGCTGTTCCTGCAGGTACTTGATTCTTTGTAGGAACCCAGAAATTATCTGAAAGGAAGAACAGACACAAATGGACATACACAGATAGAAAGGATCCTTAAGGATGTAGTAACCAGGTGTTTGTTGTTCCGAAATGGATCCTGCACTAAAGCTCTTCCCAACGTGCACTGCAACTATATCTCACAGAGCCATGGTGCAGTATAGTGAGATATGTATGTGCACATAGTTTTCACATTATAGTTAGTGGTGGTGATAGACTCCACTCTTAATGTGATGGTACCAAATTGTTTGGCGCTATTTCACCTGCACACCTACTTGGGCGTTAAGTGGTATGAGTGCGTCAGTGTCACACACGCTCTAACACGACTCTCAGGGACTCGCCTAGTGCAGTGTGGTGGGTGGCTGATAGCACGGTGATAAAAAAGAAAGGATAATTAGTATTACGTGAGGAGTGATCATTAATCACACCATTGGTCTCGGGAGGGGGGTGATGGCTGGTAGGCACACCCTCTAAGGAAAGGGAGAGGAACGCGTAAATCAAGGTAATGGTCCCACCCTTCAGGCAATTTACTTATCTGTATTGTCGCTTGGTTGCAGGATTCTACTCATGCCAGCAAAGCCAGGCACCCGCTCAGTACCTGATCAAACCCTCGGAAACCGGACCTCGTTGATAGGATAGCCCTTGTCCCAAGATTCTTTTTAAAGGCTTTGAAAGCCGCTCAGGAGCTCTCTGTAATTGTGTCAGCTTCCCAGCGGGGCGGCGTAATGGTGCCTACGTCATTCCATATGCGGCATCCGATTGGCCAATGAGAGCAAGGGATTAGGCTCATGTGACCTTTAGAGTCACATGAGCCTAACACTAGTAACACTAGAACGCTGACTTCTATTGTCCCTATTGAATTTCCTAACAAAGTTTTATTGACAAGCGTTTTGCTCTTTTGATCACCTTGCATCACCATCTAACGATGCCTCATGGTGGAAAAAAAGGAAAGAGGGGAATCTTTTACAGTGAATGGGAATAGCCTCCAGAGGTTTTAAGCAGGGAAAAGAAAGTTTTCTAAAAGAACCTTTCCAATAATTGTATTAAACATCATACTTCACCAGTGAATTTGGCTTTTAATAAATATTACAAAGAGTCCAAGAATGAAGTTTCTATTTCTTTCCTAGCTGAAGATAACATTAATAAATGTTAAAGTGCATCCTAGTGTTTCTCAATGGAACAGACAGCCTTTCTCTAGTGAAAATAGCATTTAAGTGTTGGTCACTGTAAAGGCATGTTTAATATTACGTTTTGTCAAAACAACAAAAGAGTGTGCCTTCTTAGGAGAAGAGCTCCAAGAGACGAAATAAAGTGTAGGGTGTGGACAGGTGTTACTGTTCCTCTGGCAGGATAACCATTTGGGGAGTGCCAAGGAATGTTTTTAATTGATCATTTTCCAAGTAGCAAAACAGCCATATGTTTCATTACAATGAGACATCAATACAGTAGAAAGCTTTTTGCAGGGAAAGGGAGAACATATTACATCACATACCACAGTATTTTCCCCAGGTGTAGTTGTGATTGCCCAACACAGTACCCAAGTGATCAATAGATCCAATCCGACTTACAGTTCCAGGAAAGGTCAGTTGAAACCAAGCAGTAAAGGGTGCATAATATGACATATGATAGATGGACAATTATTTTGAACAAACATTCAATGTCAAAAGCTGGCATAATACATTGATAGGGTAATACATCATAAGGGTTCAATAAGTATTTCCACAACTTCTTTAAACGTACTGGGCCAGTATGTATGACCATACTGGATCCCAAATGTCCCTAGGCATGGATGGTTGTGGCATGAGCTGTACATAATAATGCAGCTGTTCATTACAATATATGAGGCCATTTAACCATTGATTACATTTGGATAATCTTCCCCTGTGCCAGCCACACACCACCTGTCTCTTGGCCAGTAAAAGCCCCATCGCTATGAGATTCTTGTGTTGGGTTTCCAGTTCCTTAACCCTGAGAGCAGTCTTAGGATTCAATTTCATATCATATATTACCATAATGACATGGTGCACAGAAACTCACGCTAGTCCCCCTAAACCCTACTACAGTCCCAGGTCAGATGCATGAATCCCACCTCTGAGGCACCACATCTAGCACATCTTGAATTGTCCCTCATTCAAAGCTCCAGAGGATATGCATGCTGAATTTGTAATGAATAATGCATAGTCTGCTACTCATGGGCATTGTACCTGTCTGAGAACAGCAGCTGAACTACCACCCCGCCTCCACCATTTCTATTCCATGTCACAACCATGCCTAGGCACTTTTGTACCAATCAGTGAAAGAAGTGGAACAGGGTCTGCTCCATTTTTCTCAATTGACAAATGTGTTAGGAAAGGTGATAGGTGATACCAGAACATAGCAAAATGTGCTTGGGCTAATAAGTAATAGATGCCTAGGTCTGGTCCTTCAAATCCCCGAGCCCCCAGTGAAAGGGCAGCGTGAGAATGTCCTATTTGATCCTGGGTTGCTTACCAGCCTAATCTAAGCAAATCACATGGGTCTTAATCATTGTGTATAATGGCACAGTGAGTGGAAGGGGTATCATCATGAAAAGGTAAATACATTTTGGTACTATCACCATCTTCATCAAAGCTATCCGGCTGGCCAATGAAAGTGGAAGAGAAATCCAACTTGTAACATACTCGGTGAATTTGTTAATTACTGTACCATAGTTTTTGTGCATGGCAATTTCCCTGTCCTCCCTGTGAGGGAAATCTTGCTGAAATTGTAGAGTGTTATCATGTAAGGGGAAATATGTGATATGTTCTAATTCGTGTTAATGCCAGATAATGCCTGAAATTTGATGTATTCTCTAAGGATTGCATTTACTTGGTTTTGCTGATATAAAGCTTTTGCATATAAGAATATTAGTATATGTCTACTAGACGGAAGGTAAAATCTGCAACTGGGTCAAAGCTGGCAGGTGTATCTGAACCACGCTACATTACAGTCAGCTTCAAATTACACCTACGTCATTGGTGCTTCCATAACTTTGGTTCTTACTTACATACTTATGCCTAACAACCCTCCTGAGGCATGGGACATCAAGCGGGACTCACCAGCCATCCTTGTTCTGGGCTTTTCTTTCAATCTGACTACAGGTATATTCCTTTCTCCACAAGGCAGGGATGTCTTTTGGTTGATGTTTTTGTAACTAGGATTCTTTTGCACAGTAGGTTAGCTAGCCCCACTCTTAGTACTCCTTCTTTTGCAGCTGGTCTTGGGATAGGTTTCTTGAAATGGTGTTGTTTTATTGTCATTTTGTTCACTATATTATTCTTTATTTTTCAAAATTAGAGAGATGTTTTTATTGTATTGTGCTGTTGAATTTTTTAATTATATTGATGCTTATAAATGCTTTACACATTTTCTTAGGTTAAGCCTGTCTTTTGTGCCCCATTTCTAACAGGGATTGGGCTCAGGTTTAAATTACTGAAACCATTACTGGATGTAACAAGATTGTGATATTATTACATGTGGAGTATTCCCATCAACTCCTACTAATAATCCATGTTCACATGACAATTGTACTGGGGAACCAACGAGGGATAAATTGTGAGCAGTTGAAAAAAAGGCAGCTGCCAGTTAATACTGCAGAGCCCAGAAGAGTTAACATGATGATTAGGACATTATATCTCTGGAGGGAATAACGGTCTACCAATTATCTTCGATAATCAATAGCACGTGGACGTGTAGAACTGTTTGGAGCCATTTATGTCAGTTGGACATGGTCAGTCCATCATGGTTTGAAAATCAAGTTTTTTTGGACATGTTGTAATAATTTTAAGGGAAGGAAAAAAGAAAGTAGATAAGTAATAATAATGTACCGGGCAGCAAAGAGATGAGGTCTGTGATGTTATTGGTCAGTTCTTGTGATTCAACAAACGGGAAGTGGAGTGATACTGCAGAGCTTGAGAGGAATGCAAAGATTATTAGGAAAAACTCCTTTGAGAAAAAGGAGAGGGTTAAATACATTTCTTAACTGGTAGGTCGTAAAAATATGCAAACAAAGGAAGTAACTGGAGAGCAGTTCTGTTATCTAAGGGTCAAAAGGAAGTTGGCAAGTGAGTAGATGCCATTCTGTAAGTGAGAGTTCAAAGCACTGCTGAAAGAAAATGATGAAAAGAATCCTCCTTTTGACAAAACAGATGTTTGTTGAGAAAGGTGAGAGAATCAATAGGTTATTGGCATGAAATATATGAAAAAGCAAAATATTGGAATGCCTGTAAAATTGTGACTAGAAGAGACCAGATTTTTCAATGTGTTCATATATATCTCAAGACGGGGTGCATTTTCAGTATGATATCGAGGCTTCTGTGAAGCCATTGAGAATATAAGCAAAGGTTGGAAGTTCAAATGGCAGAAATGATTCAATTGATCTTGCAGTGGACACGCCCATTAATGAAAAATAGAGGGTATACAAAATGACAAGAATATGGCGGCATGCCTCTAAAGTCTAAAGAAGCATCAAATCTGCATCAAGACCTGTCCACATCATTAAGTCACTTACATCCATTCATGCATCTCTGCCACTGCAGTTCTTGTATGAGGCATTAGCAGAGATCAAGGAAGTTTGACACCTATATTGAGAAACACAGTTACATGGGGAGTGGTGCTGGGGAAACAAAAAAGGCTGTATCACTTGGGAAAGCCAATGAAAACTATAAGAAATGGGGTGGCCGGTTTACTGGCGGTTGAGCACTGGTCAGGCAACAACCACAATCCTTGTCAGGGTGAGACACAAGCGAACCCCAAATTAAACTGTACCCAAGCCCCATGTAGCTTGACACAGAGCAGTCAGTCTTAACTTAGAGGCAATGTGTAAAGTATTTGTGCAACACATTAAACACATTAGGAGAAGTGTGGCTCACTGGTTAGAGGAGGCAGACCTGGAAGCAGAGGTCAGCCCGGGACCAGGGTACAATTCCTGGCTCGGCGGGGTCTTGAGTCCTAAAATGTCCATGGACTCGACAATTCTCGCTCCGGTGCCTACTCGATTCACGAGTTCACGCTCTGCAACTCTGGGCAATAGCTTGCTTAATCTCCACAACGGCCCCTCGCGGCGGGATGCCTGGCTTTCACCTTTCGGATACCCTGCCGGGGTTATCTCACAGGGGAATACCAGGACGGGTTCCCTAAGCAAGCGCTTAGAAACCGCTTGGTGATTTGCGCTACATAAATTCCTGTACATTTACATTTACATTTAAACAGTCATGAAGTGAAAAACACCACACACAAAAATACCCACACCAAGTTAGAAAAATAAAGTAATTATTAATAAATAAAACAAGACAGAAGTGAAAAGAAACAATCAGTAGAACCAGAGATATGCAATTTTAATGATGTTGGTAAAAATGGAGCCAAAAAGTACACAGCACCAATTGTGGATATTTGATCACGCTGTACCAGAACAAAGTCACATGTTCAGGCCGACCACGATGGAGTGTGGCCTGGCTTGAGGGACCCAGTTAGGCCCACTGAACAAAGTATCTTAAATCCTGGTTTGAGGACCATTGTGAAAATCTGTATCGAAGATGCGTTTTGCAGCTAAAACCATGTGTCAGTTCCGAGACAGCGATGCAAGGGCCTGCATATTCGTTGAGGATCCCCTGGACGAGGGTTTGCAATGTAAAGTCCATCATCTAGGATGTGTTGTGCAGCCGGGGAAATGCATCTGTTCCATGGAGCTGCGAGGATGCAAATGCAGAGTCTGGCATTGTCATCCAGGGTGCCGTTGACGTCGGATGCAAGGGGCTGCACAGAGGATGCATTGCGCGGCAACGGTTGGAAAGAAGCTGTGGAGGAAATGCAGGTCTTTGCAGTGGGTCCACGCAGCAGCAGCAATGTGTCGGTTCTGCTAGGGGCTGCACCCCGCAGCAGAGGAGACACATCAGTTCTGCTGGGTCCACAGAGGCTGGAAAAGCACCTTAGGTCCACTTCCAATGGTCCAGTACTAGGGTGGCCTCACAGATGTCAAAGACCAGTTGCTTGGGTTGAAGTTGTTAGAGCCTTCTGTCCCTGTGACTCAAGACAGGAGGCCAGCCAACTAGCCTTTGGCATCACTCTAGTGGTCCTGGGTTTCAAAAGATGCAGGTCCAGCCCTTACCATCCAAGCAAGAGGGCAGCAGGTCAGCACAACAAGCCTAGTATTCACAGGTCCAGAAGTCTACTGAAGAATTGGTGTCTAAGGTTCAGTATTTATACCTAGTTGTGCCTGTTGAATTGGGGAGAGGCTTTAAGAGGCATGCCTTTGAAGTGCACAGGTACCCTGTCTTCCTGGCCATGGCTCCAGACTAACTACAAGGGGCATGCTGCCCTTTGTGTGAAAGAAGGAAGCAGCCTATTTAAGTGTAAGAGGGGCTGTGCCCAGCTCCTCCCTCCCATCCTGCCAATGATGGCCCATCCAGGCACATCTAAGCTCCCTATTGTGTGTGGCTGTCTAGGTGGAATACACAAAGCCCAACTGTCAACTACACTCAGTCATTTGACCCAGAAATAGTCTGCAGGTACCAAATGGCCAAGGCAGGAAAATATCAATTTACTAGAAATTGCATTTTCAATATTGTAATTTAAAATCCAACTTTACCATAAGTTAGGGGTTTTCATTAAAATTCCAAAGATGCCAAAAATGAATGAGTTACCAGCTCCCATTTGGAAACTACAGCTTATTAAATGGTAATAAGGTAACTCCAATGTTTTTCTATGGGGGAGGTAGTCCTTGCAGCAATGAAAAACAAATGTAAGAGTTTTTCATTAACAGGTTATGTAAAATGTACAAGTACATTTCCAACTTTTTAAGTGCACCTCATGCTGCCCACTGGGCTGTCCAGGGCCTACCAGAGTGGTGATTTATATGTATTAAAAAGTATGGTTTGGAACTGGCAAAGGTTTAATTTGCTAGGTCGAAATGGCATTTTAAAAACTGCACACAGGCTGCAATGGCAGACCTGAGGCATGCTTAAAGTGCTAACCATGAGGGTGGCCAATCAGAGCTGCAAACCCATGGTATAAGCCAATTCTACCATGTTTTAAGGAGAGAGCACAGCACTTTAGCACTGGTTAGCAGTGGTAAAGTATGCAGAGTCGTAAAACCAGCAAAAATGAAGTCAGAAAAACAGGAGTCAGAGAGCAAATATTTAGGGCAAAGACCATGCTATGGATGCAATGTCAGACAACAACTATAAAAGAAATCACTGAAATCTATATGTAAAGTATGTGTTTGCGAGGTTCCCATAGAATTAAGTACCAGAACCTCTTGGAATCAGTAAGAGAAGCTGCTGGAGTTAGTAAACTTTCTATATTTAGGATTAACCTGTCCACATTATGTAAATTTCCACTGATGGACAGACCGCACAATCTAGTTGATGGTCTAATATTCTAAGGATAACATAATAAGGATAAAATAACACATTTGTGTATATCAATTCCAGTGGCTACACAAGATAATCTGCCTACTCCTATTGAGACTAAGTGAAGGAACTATAACCCTTGCCTCGTGTGAGAAAGATAATCTTCATCAAGAGGATTGCCCTTCAAAGGTGCTTATTTCTTTTCACAAAACTTCCAGTGGAGACACCCAAAGAGTATTTTATGTTTGCTGGACCATATTTTCGATGGGTTTTGTGTTTACAGGTAAAGCTTGGGATGTATTTAGGCTACTAGAGGAACTGGACCAGTGGAGGTTGCATTTTGACTTTCTGTACAGATTTTCAAGTTGCACGTGAAAAGGAAACCCTAGATTCCAGCATAGCCTCACAGGATAACATGGCAGAATTTTCTGGGGGGCAAGAAAACATTCACAGTCACTGGATGATGTCATCAGTGATGTCATTTAAAGATGTCATCAGTAATGTCATCAGTGATGTCACTGACCATGTCATGAATGATGTAATCTGTGATGTCATCAGTAGCGCATTGCGGGGGCGTGAGTTATAGTTAGCTGAACTAACTATAACGTCCGAATTCTCTGATTTTGTACGAGTGAAATGTCCAACTAACTATAACGTCCCTGAAACCTGTGGTTGTTTTCAGTGAATTTCTAAGGTTTTTTAAATGCTAATTACTAACTATAACGTCCCTGAAATCTATGATTTTTTCAGTGAGTTTCAAAGGTTTTTTAAATGCCAATTTCTAACTATACCGTATATGGGTACTGACTGGATGATGAGAGTACTGCAAGGAGAGAACATGGTGAATTTATAAGTGCTTGGGTTTTGGTAGACTGATTGGATAAGTACATGGTGCTGGCTGGGTGATTGGAGGAATGCATAGGTAGTGACAGGGAGATTACTGCACTGCATACGTAGTTCTCAGGGGATTGTAGGAATACATGTTAGGGCCTGGGTAATTGCATAAGTACAGTGCTGCAAAGAGAGTACATGGTAAATTCATAAGTGCTTGGGTATTGGCGCAGTGATTTGATAAGTACATGGTGCTGGCAGGGTGATTGGAAGAGTGATCAGGGAGTGCTGAAGTGCATAGGTAGTGCTCTGGGGATTGTAGCAGTGCATGTGGTACTACCTGAGTAATTGCAGGAGTGAATCAATACTGTGTAGGTAGTTAGAGGTCTGCATGGGTAGTGCACAGGGGATTGTAGCAGTGGATGTGTTAGTGCCTGGGTCATTGCATAAGTACATGGGTACTGACTGGATGAAGAGTGGTACAACGCAGCTCCCTGGCACATACCGGAGGTACGTAGTGGGCTAGTTGGCCCCCAGGGACCCTCAGGATACAAGGGGACTCAATCCCCCAATTTAAAACAAGCCACAGGGCGCATTTACACACCTGTCACATTAGGCCACACCCCTCCCTGCACCACTGTGCAAACGTGCCCCCTGGAGCGTTGTAAATTGGGGGATTAAATCCCCTTGGATCCTGAGGGTCCCTGGGGACCTACTAGCCCACCAGCTACCTCCAGTAAATGCCACAGAGCTGCGTTGCAGAGCGGTGTAAAAAAGGGCGTGGCCTCGGACCACCTCTCTGCAACGCAGCCCTGTAGCGCTTACTGGAGGTACCTGGTGGGCTAGTTGGCCCCCTGGGACCCTCAGGATTGAAGGGGAATTAATCCCCCAACTTAAAACGTGCCACGGGGTGGGTTTGTACAGCGGTGCAGAGAGTGGGGCTGGGCCTGCTGTGACAAGTGTGTAAACGTGCCCCATGGAGTGATTTAAGTTGGGGGATTAAGTCCCCTTGAATCCTGAGGGTCCCTGTGGTCCAACTAGCCTATCAGGTATCTCCAGTAAGTGCCACAGAGCTACCTTGCAGAGAGGTGTTAAAAGAGGAGTGGCCTCAGACCACATCTCTGCAACGCAGCTCTGTGGCGCTTACTGGAGGTACCTGATGGGCTAGTTTACCCCCAGGGACCCTAAGGATTGGAGCGGAATTAATCCCCCTATTTACAATGTGCCAGGGGGTGCGTTTGCACACTTGCTACATCAGGCCCTGCCCTCTCCCTGCACCACTGTGCAAGCGTGCCCCCTGGCGAGTTGTAAATTGGGGAATTAATTCCGGTTGAGTCCTGATGGTCCCTACGATCCAACTAGCCCACCAGGTATTTCCAGTAAGCGCCACAGAGCTGCGTTGCTGAGAGGTGTAAAAAGGGGCATGGCCTCTGAACACCTCTCTACAACGCAGCCCTCTGGCGCATACTGGAGGTGCCTGGTGGGCTAGTTGGCCCCCAGGGACCCTCAGTATTCAAGGGAAATTAATTTCCCAACTTACAATGCGCCAGGGGGCTCGTTTGCTGAGTGCTGCAGTTAGGGGGTGGGGCCTCTGGCCGATGCTGTTTTGTACATTTTATTTTATTTGACAGGGGAGGTGTGTGGCCCTCCTTCTTTTACATTAATTGGGGCCCTGGGGACCCCATCAACCAGGGCCTGCTATTTTCATTTAAATAAAAAAAAAACGGGAAAGGGGCTTTGCCACATTTTTTTTAAAATATTATTTCTAAACGAGGGGGGCTGCGTTGCCCCCCTCCTCAGGCCTCTAGTGGCCAGGGGGACCCGATCCCCTGGGGCTCTGCCTCATAAAAAAAATATATATATTTATTTATGGAGGGGGGCTGTGTGGCCAACCTCCTGGGCCGTTTCTGACCCCGGGGACCCCAACCCCTGTGCTCGCCCGTTCCATTGGGGACCATGGGGGGAGCCCTAATGCTCCCACTGTCCCGCCAGCTCCCCACCTCCTGCGGGAGCCGGCATTGCTTTTCCACATGGGGAGCTGCTAACATGCAGCTCCCCGTGTGGAATAGCAATGTGGGTTGCATTTGTAAGTGAGAGCAGGAAACCTGCTCTCGCTAACAAATTCCAAACCAGTGTTTGCTATCACAGGCCGGAGCCGCAAGGCTCCCGCCCTGTCATAGCAAACAGCAGTGTCCTGGGTTTGGGCACCCCAGGACACTGCAGCAGCTCTAAGTTCAGCTGGGGAGTAGGCTGTTATTTGGCCATAATAACTTGCCCCTGGCCACGGACGTGCACGGATGGGTGCAGTTGGACTTGGCTTTGGCGCGCCGCCAGCGCTCCCGCGCTGCAACTGGCACTCTACAAATCACATGCTATACCATGGGGTATTTGTTTATGAAAGAATCTGTGCAATTGCAGGTTCCCTTATTCTAAATTCCTTTTTCCCACTCTGGAAAAAGTTATGTTCCTGCCCAGGCCATTAAGAAACTTCTAACCATTTTTAGTGAGAGAAGAAATTGAAGACAACTTGGTGAAATCCCTCCAATATGCAAGTTGGTGGCCGTGCACAAGCACATGTGGCATTTCAACCATGGAACTATCGCTTCTCACCTATTTTCCTAGTTTGGAGATTCTATGGCAACACTGTGTGACCTTTATAACAAAGGATAAATTAGATCCCTCGCATCATGCCAACAACGCCTCGCATCATGCCAACAACTTTGGAAACTACTCAGAATTGACCCTTTCAGATATACTACAACAAATACACTGTGCCCAACACCAGAAACAAAACTAAGCAGCACTAAAAGATCTTAGCTCCATTGAATCATTTCTAAAAAGTGGGCCCACGAAGAAAGGGATTTAAAATCTATACAAAGTGCTTAATAATTGACATCAGTCCACAAACCCCCCATATATGCATGCCTGGGCAAATGAGTTAGATACACAAATATAAGATGACTCCTGACATAATATTTGTTGTCAAATGGTTAAATAATACAGTTGCAAACAGTATAAAGAGAATAGTTAATAAATTACTCGCCAAGGGTGTCTTACCCCAAGCCATCTCCATGCACTGTCTGGCTAGTCAGATTAATGCTGGAGGTGCTGCATGAAAAGGAGAACAAAGGCTCATATTTGGTGATCATTCGGGAAATGTGGAGTGAGATTCTGGAACAAATTAAACCAGTAACAGTCATCGACTTGCCCCTGAACCCTCTGCTGTTGCTTCTGGGAGACACATATGATGAAATAGAACACCCACTGACAGCTTGCACGGGCACATTTGCCGCGTATGCACCTCTTGCTGCACGACTCACAATAGCGCACCGCTGGAAGCAACCCAACCCCCTCCCCCCCACCTAAATACTCAGTGGTGCTAATTGTGGTGTATCATTGCTATGGAAAAGATGTTAGCTACTGTTAAAGATATAATGATCTCAGTTGAGAAAACCTGAGTTCCCTTCCGCACATTCATTAAAAATGCAAGTCCACATAGAGGAGTACCAGATCATAGATCATCCATTCTTCATAGGCCAGGGATTAGCCATCCTAGTTTTACATCATCTGCTGAAGGAGAAATCGATTTTGAAGCAGCATTATTGTGAGTTTAAAATGTGCTTTACTGCATGCAGAAATGTTTTCTAGGAAGCTTGGAGAGTTGAAGTTATGTCCGATAAGCGTCAATGTATTGTAATTTATTAATGTGTCATACCTCTGGTATGCCAATTTTCCTATTTTAATATACAGTTATATGATCTAGGATGCTATACCTCCTGTATTCAAAAACCCAAATGCATTTTGTCAACAAAAAAGAAAAAAACAATAAAGAACTAAAGTTTTCAACGTTATGAGCGGTTGTTTGCAACAATAGATTAAAAAAACAGTAAAACATCCAAGAGAACAGAAACAGAAAGCAAAACATGGTTGTTGGAGTGAGGTATTGTGTGCGTTGAGTATTGAATACCTAAACCAAGGCCACTTGGATTATATGATGTTGTTGCTGGGACGATTTTCCCATAACTATACATTTGGCCCATTTGCTAAGTCACCCATCATCTGCTACACAATTTGCAGACTTAACAACAAAAACGTTTTCTAACTCAAAAGGAACAAACGTTATTAATTTAAAAAAACAGCAACGTGTTGCAGTGCAATTGAAAACAATTCACTAGCACTTCACTAAGGTTGACTTGTCACCTTTCTGTTGCTTATTGCTTTATTTGGGTGTCACACTGGTACTAATGAGGTGAAACAATTGGCCAGATAGAGTTAACATGTGAAAAAAGACAAAATAATAAGGTACTATAGTCACCAAATATGCCGCACACTATTCATTTTCATGTCGTATAATTTAGTCAACTTTGCTGCATAATTTGGTCCTTCGCTGCCTCATAATTCCACTAGCCCTGAAATATAACCTTTAACAGTGCTTTATAACTGAATATAAATTAACATAACAATGATGTGACTTATACCTGTCTGACTTATAGCTCTCAAAAAAGGGTGGCATCTGACTGATCCCTTTAAAATTACTGGAGAATTAAGCACATTAGGACAGTGAAATCTTTAGCCATGTTGCTTTTTTTGGACGCTGATTATTTTTTTAAGTGGGTAGCACCATCCGAGGAGGAGTGAGGTGACAGGTACCATTCTCTCAGTCTATTCAGTGTCCCTTATGATGATCCGACCACCTTTTAGCATTGTTAATTGCTGCCACCCTTTGATGTTCTCAGCCTCATCTGTGACAGGCGGCTGGAGTCCTGTGACTGAGGGCTGCTGGTCCTGCGACTGAGGGCTGCTGGTCCTGCAACAGATGGCCTGCTGTTCGCCCTATGCTTCCTGGGTCTTCTTTCCTAGCAGCACAGAGGCCAGCTGCACGTTGCTGCCTCTCGCTTCCGGGTTCTAAAGGTTACTGTGTACTAACGAGAAAGCACAGCTCACAGCTCTGCTCCCACCCGAGGCTGTCAGCAGTCACTCAAGACTGAAAAGGGGCAGCAAACAAAGCACTAGGTGGGTCGGAAAGCCTACAGTGTAAAGAAGCTTACCCTGCTATGCAGTCAGACCGGGTCAGTCTTTTCTGTAACCACTGTGGTCCTCAACTTGAAACTGTGCTGCCACTTTAACCAATAACCCGGTGGCATTAGGGTCCTGCAAAGCATCAAGGGTCATCCTTTCTAACCCTCTCCACATTTTCTCTGAAACTCTCACATTGTCCATGCATGAGATAGATCAGATATTTCAGGTTTTAGTTTTGCATTATGAGATTTGTAGCCCTTTACTGCATTAGAAATTCAGGACTTCACGTCCCAGAATACAAGGCAAAGCCTTACCTGTATGAGCTATTCTGGTGAAAAAAACAAAGCTTAAAGTAATTTTATAGATGTGAAAAAAATATATATTTTTTATTAAAAACCTTAGAATTTAACTGAAAAGGATAAAGGATAAAGTATATCATCAATGATGTTATTTAATATGTTATCAGCCGTGTCATAAATGTTGTCCTAGAACATGTCATGAGTTATGTAATATGGAAGTCATAAGTAGTGTATGTACGTAGAAATTTTGATTAGTAGACAAAACCATTATTAGACTGTAATGCTAGATGTATGGTTTAGTTGCCTAGAAGATACTCTTAGCCTGATTCAGAAAGGTAATTTACACATTTGAGTACATTTACACTTTGGATTACATTTCGTACTTTTGCTATTCTCAAATTCTGAGTGTAAACATACTAGAAAAGTGTGAGTTACATGTCTCCACTCCCACAGCAAAGCAATTGGCTTACTCTTGTGTGGGTGAGTAAAGCCCTTTCCTAAACCCCTCCCTGACTGTCCCTAAATCCCAGTTACTTCTCCCTAATCCCATTCCCTTTTGGAGTAAATCGGCCTCTTTTCCCACTCACTCCGCTGTTTCTCTCCCACATTTAAAAACAAAGCATATGCTTAAATGGGTGATAATCTGCAGTCAGGGCAGAGAACTCTGCACACAGAAGTAGAGATAAAACTTACATTTGTAGAACGTTTTGTAGTATGTCTTGTAGTACTACAAAACGTACTACAATCAGTGGCGTAGGTAGGGGAGGCGGTCTGCCCCAGGCGGCACCATTTTTGAGGCGGCCGCGCGGCACTGGAGGCCCGTTGCAGCCGCGGCCGCCTCAATAATTTATTTGGGAGTCGGGACTGGGACACGAAGTCTTTTGAATACAGTGTACCAAATAAATTATTAAGGCGGCCGTGGCCGCAACAGGTCTCCAGTGCCGCAGCCGCCGCCCAGACAGTAAAAGTGCACTCTGTGCAAGCCGCGCTCACCTCCAGCATGCACTCCTTGACTGGCTCCAGTAACTGCAGGCTGCTTGCACAGTGCCCTGTGTGACTTACTTTTGGCAATTTAAAGTCCCGCGTTTGCACTGTACCTGCCTGCTGCAGTTACCGTCCGAAAGCAGGTCAGGAGTGCTGGCTGCACTGCAGGGCCACGCGGCCTAATTCCCGCCGTGTTACTTAGTGACGTCCGTAGTCGCTCTGACTGTTGTTGGCCCAGGTTCCCCCTCCCAGCTTCTCTCAGAGTCCAGCCAGGGCCGTCAATCACTTGTAGTGTGCGCGGCGCCAGCTAGCACCACCAATGACGGTCCTGTATAAACATTTTTGGTCAGCCCTCGCCTCGCGATCAAAACGTAGCAGTGAGGC
Source organism: Lissotriton helveticus (assembly GCF_964261635.1). Taxonomy (NCBI): domain Eukaryota; kingdom Metazoa; phylum Chordata; class Amphibia; order Caudata; family Salamandridae; genus Lissotriton; species Lissotriton helveticus. The sequence continues at coordinate 976,628,009 of NC_136072.1, read as the reverse complement.
GTTACGCGCTCACCGCTACGCTCTACTCGTGTCGAGTCGAGGATTGACTGAGGGTGCCGGCAGGCAGTGCAGGGCTTTATACACTTGCAGGCACTCGGCACTGAGGCACAGGCAGCTGCCTTTCAGACTTCACTCAGACTAATTGAAAGAGGTGAGAGTCTGAGAGAGAAACCTACCCTGAACGGCTGAACATGAGTGAAGTTTTTGACCCTCTGTGTATGTTTATTTGTTTACCAAATGTATTTAACCACGGGTGTAGGTGCACTCCCATGAGTCATGACCTGTGACTAAGGCTACGGCCGAAACGCGTTGGGGGACTGAACTAGTGCTCCTAGTCTATCATTAGCACTCCAGGTGGCCTGGAATAGTTCAAATTGTCACACAGAGGGGGGAGAGAAGTATTATCCCCATAATCCCTCCTATGCAGGCAACTTTTTAATTCACGAGGAAGGGTGGCCGGAAATATTTACACAATCTGGATCTCAGTGGTGGGCTTTTATGAGCTAGATTTGTGCAAGTCGTTCCCTGTCACCCTACCTTTATATCTTAAAGGGCACAGTAATATTGTAGGTCATTCCAAAAGGTGAAGCGTTCGCTTCACCTTACACCCTAGTTAGTGAACTCCGTGTGCCTATAAAAAAAGACTGGCTCATGGAAAGGTCACCGGTGTCACAATAACACCAGTCATCTAATCAAGGCTGCAACACTGCTTCCTGGTCTGTTGTTCTTTAATAATAAGATGGCTGGCACACAATGGCGGGACCTGTTATTTTGTCTCTAAATTGTTCATTACTTCTTTGTAGTCATGTGTCTGGCGTCGCTTACACCTTTAATTGTTCTGACGTGACACTGATTACTTAACTGTTTGTCAGGCTGAGCTCTATTAAAACATGGGTGTTGTGGTTTGGGCCCTGGGAACAGTTCCCGCATCTGCTTGTCAGGTGTATTGTGTTTGCAAAAGCTGACAGCACTTCCTGATTGTGGTTACAGCACAGGGTCATTTAATGTCAGCTGTAGATGATGGATCCCTGAATAGTGTCATGTATGTGCATGTTTGCATTGTGCTGAGGGGTAATTGTTCACACAGCTCTCTGATGGATGTCACATGCGGTTTTTCTGAGTCCCCCGATAGATCATGCAGTCTGTGTGTTCTCTTTTGTCCTGCCAGTCACCGGTGTATTCAATTGTGTAGCCTTTGACCGTGTCATGTATGTGCATGTAACTTGCATGATCGAGGTAACTATTAGCAGCAATACTACGTGTCTCTCAGACACCTTTCAAGTGCTCACCATCCTTTTTCCCCAGCACCCTCCCTTCCCCCCCCCCCCCCCCCCCCCCAAGGGGCGGCAATCTGAGGGATAGCCCCGGGCACCACAAGCTCTAGCTACGCCCCTGACTACAATGTGCAGTTCGTGAACCAGGCTCTGCGTGTTTACAACAGCTGCAATGCAACCTGTTCAAATTTTTTGATGCTTTAACAGATTTACTAATCTTACAAAATTATTTGCAGGCTTCCTGAGCTATTAGTATTAATGAGGAAAGATCTCCTATGTGAATTATTTCAATATGCATTAGATCTTTAAAGCCAAGCCGGTTGACTCTGCAGACGCTTATTTTTCTTAGCTTCTGCAAGTTACATTTCCTACAATTGGCTCAGAGTTAGCAAAAAGTAAGGGATAGAAAGAGACACATGAGATCACTACGCAAATCCTTAAAAAACAACTGTTGATTAATATGAAGCCTGAAGAAGCTACACCAGTGTTTTATTTGTTAATAAAAAAGTGTCAGGGTCCATGGTATTACCATCGAGGCCACTGTAGCTTGAATTACCAATTGGACCCACCATCGCTGCCAAATGCCAGAATAACCGGTCCCTATTAAACATCTCACTACAATAAATGTGAAAGTGTGGACAATTCCAGGCCACCCAAAGCAGTAAGAATAGCCAGAAAGCACTAGTATCCATTTTTTATTCTGTATTTAATTATTGAACTGATGTGCTCCCCCTGAAACGTAGACAAACAGCACTGCCATGTGATGCTCTGTCATAAGTAACTCTTGGTGTTAACAATTAAGTAGTTATATTTGGATATAAACAAGAATAGAAACACATATGTTAATTGATTGATTATATGTGCACATGCTAATGTTAATATTTAATACAAATAATGAAGAAGAATTGATAGCTCAAATCAGCAAAAATCACCACAACTGTGCATCTTTCGGTGTAGCAGTCAGTGCTTAATTTGAACCGGTGGTTGCAGGTGGGGCCTACTGACACTCTTTCATGGGGACAAGGAAATATTTTTCATTGTTAGATTTCGACCCAGAACAACAGAAAGGAAGAAGAGGGGAAATAAGAAGGTAGACAAAGATGAAAACAGCGTCAAAAAGAGAAAACAGGGACCAAAAAGAACCGTTCATGAACTGTTTCCAAGTACATGGTCATTAGTTTGATTTCTCTAGGATATAAATATGTTGCAGTGCAGATACTGAAAGTTACTAGTTATTTTGTATATGCTTGGGTGCATACCATTGTAAAGTGCAATCCTGTTGCATTTTCAAAAATTGGGACACATCTATAAGATAAGCTCCACTAGTTGGTACTAGGTAGCCTGACTGCTAGGGCAGCGTCTCCTCTCTACTCTCCAACCTGTTATCTGCTTTATCAATAGACTTTGAATGTTTTTGGAAGTTGAGTGGGCGAATCAACTCAGTACATCAGTAAGCGCACTATAACCTTGTGTCCTTTCAGAGAAAGCTGCTAAAGATTTTTGGGAGTCACTCACTGTTTCATGCAATGTTCCCCTTACCTTCTGAATCGTGAGGTCAAGTCTTTTTCTGACAATAGTTCCTTTACCATTACCGTTTCTCCTGAGTTTAACCTAGAACATATGTTATTTTTCAAAAAATCAAATCTCTTTGCATGAAATCGTGGCTAAACCCCACTTCCTTTAGAACCGGCATACTGCACATATCAGCATGTGCCTACATACTAGTAACGTATTGACTGAGAAAACAAATGGTGGTCGACCCTAAATCACCCACATTGATAGAAGGTTGTTCGTTATACAGCTCTTGGTGTTTCTACAGATCGGGACAAGGAATGGTCTTTAAATGTAATTTATTTCAATTTCTCTATCTCTCTCTTTCACACTTTCACTTTTCCTCTCTTCTTTTCCCTCTCTTTATCACTTCAACAAAGTAATACATTCAACATTTGCAACTTATTTTAACAAAATGCCACTACACCTAAAACGTTCGTGCAATGTTAACTTCGCAACACATGACTCATTTCAGTTTGCTGTAACTCAGTACTGGAATACTTGGTATTCCAGTCATTGCAAATGTCACCCTTAAGCGGGGAATAACTGCCCAGACCCGGAGATATGAATACTCAGCAATCTCTCCATATTGGTGTGAAAAAGCCCCGATATTTCACCATGTCAATGAGGTGAGGGAGGGTGGGAAGGTGTGGAGTCAGGGGTGGTGGGCTGGTCTGGCCAGGCTTCTCTCTCTGCAGCAAAGGTCAGGCAGGGGTCGGCTCTGCTGCTGCCCGCAGCCTCTGCAAAAGCAACGTCATATCCGATGTCTATGTGTCTGGAATTATTGGGTGCAGAGGGTTCATCACACCCAATGATTCTTGTCCTGGAGATACTTGGTTTTATTAGTTGTGGAATTTCACCCAGAGTTATCCCTCTGGGTAAATACCCCAAGTCGTAGTGAGGGCCTAAATGAACTAATTTAGAGTGACACTTTGGGCAAATTGACAGTTATTCACTCATTAGCATTGGTTTAAGATGCTGGAAGACTCCCCAAGTGATGAAGGTTTGAATCAGTTAAAGCATAATGCAACATTACCCTATAGTAGACAATGTAAACAGTATGTGAAGCCGCAGAATGCTTACTTCATTTTTAGAGGTTTTCAAACTTTGCTATCAAATGTAAACAACACTGTGCTTTTCAACTTATACACTTTGAATTTGCTGCCAAATTTCCATCGCCGTTTGTGGAAAATTATACGTGCCATATGCATGTTGAAAATTATATCATTCAAGATTTGCTGCACCATTCTTAACCACATTTACTGCTCTGACACTATGTGCCCCTTGATGAGCTAAAGATGACGTCAGTTCCGTTGGAACGGTAGTGAAGCTCTCCTAGTTTAGTGCTACGGCTCTGAACCACGCAATCAGGGCATCAGGTTTAAGGCTAAGGTCACAACACACGAACCACCATCCAATACTTACCCCTACGCCTCCCTCCCACATATGGCCTATAAGAAACATTGCAGTATGGGCCTGCAACCTTCCCTCCATGACCTGCCTGCAAGCTCCTCAGATCTACAGTCCAACCCCCCTTTAGCAGCACTAATCACTGTCACTGTGTAAGGCACTTGCTGGTAAAGCCAATCTTGGTCTCACAATGGAAAGAATGTCACTAAATGAAGCTGTAAATATTCTTCTACCATATTCATTATAGACATATATACCTTAACATTAGTGTGAGCTTCAATATTCTGGATACAATATTTTGATAGGTTGATATCTAAACCTCAATATTGTGGTAGAACACCCTTCAAGCTTTTGGGTGTATTCTGGGCAGAGGAAGCACTAAGTGCTAGTGAGGACGCTAAAGTGCCTCTGCGGCCCTAAAGGATGCTAAGCTCTGGAGGCTGTTCGTCAAGAGGAGGCCAGCTAATGTCACAGCTGCTCTCGCCACTGGTCTTTCATGGTGCAAGAGTTCTTTTGCTCCAGAGAGGGTGCACTGAGTGCTGGGAAGTAACATACACTAGGACCTGTTCTACCCAATTCGTCTGCAGCATAAGAGGGTGAGTGCTGCATGGCACAAGGCCCTCCAAGGCAGCATGTCTACAAGAGGCTACCCAATGCATAGCTGTTTTCAGGGTGTCCTAGTTCTCCTTTACCCCTGACAGCTGGTGCAGATGAGCAGGTTGCCATCCATGGTAAAGTGGGGTGCCTGCATTGTGAGGGGAAACCCCTAATTTGAGATGGTGGACCTCACCTTCACATTGCGGTCAGCTTAATGGGATACACCACACAATATTCAGAAATCTAGTTACATTTCTAAAGGTCTATGAAGTGTTTGATCATGTCCATTGCATGCCTGCTCCCTGAGAGTGCCTGAAAGGCAGAGTGAAGGACTACAGTGCTACCCTGTAGTGCCTGACTAGTGGTTCAACAGCTGTTATGCTAGAAATTGACTCCTTGTCCCAGTAGCCACTGCATTGTGTACAGCTGTACATAATTCACATGGGCTGATACAGAACAGTACATTTTTTCTAAATAAACAATCGAACCCATATCTGAGAATTTGTGTATTTCTATTTGTTTTTGGCGTTCAAAAGGTTCATTGTTTTATTGTTTTCTGAGGCGGATTAAAGAACCAATAGAACACATATATATTTACACCATACACAATTCATAATGACTGCCATACATTATTACAATTGTCATCCAAGGGTGTAAATTCATATAATCATGGGAAGTCCTGGCACATATTTCCATCAGCACTCTTTCGCGACTCATGTTTCTGTACACACTATTAAATTTATAATCCTAAGATTTTCAAATGTGATTTGGTGCCATGTTGGAGAAATTATAAATTATAATTCTTTTTTTTATTGAGTTACATAAGATCCATAATAACAACAGTCTTGTTACATTTAAACAGAAATATTAACCAATATGTAAAATAATGTAGCAGAATATTTTTCTAGTCGAATAGAAGAAAGGAAATGAAAACAAAACAAAGGGAAAGAAAGAAAGAAAACGAAAGAATGACAATCTTACTCGCCTTTTCGGTCTTCAGTATAGCTGCTTCTGGTTCGTGAATTTGACTTAGACCACCATTCTAAGACAATAGGAGGTATAGGATCAATCCCGGCTCTAGCAATGCAAAGTGGAGCAGTAACAATCACAATTGTGACTAATGCCGAATCCCTTGGGTAAATAATGCATTTATATGCCATCATAATATCTTTAATAGTTACCTGCACATTGGTCCCCAGATAAATCAAAAGATATACAGAAATTGCAGTCCAAAAATTGTTAAGCGAGGGACATCTGACAAACATATGGACAATGTCAGCATAATAATTGCCACATCTGGAGCATCTTAATCTTATTATTGTGCGTTGCCCCAGCCCATCTGCTTATCTTCTCTGGAGGATAATAAAGCATACATGCAGTTTTAATTTGTTGCTTTTTAAGAATAATATAAAAACCTGAGAGATCACCAATTTTAAATAAATCAGTAATATTGTCGACCGAGATAGCCATGCCGAGCTGTTAGCTCCTGAAGACATAATTATATAAAGTATTCTGATTGATAGTTTACCCAAGGTTGTATAAAAGTACTTCAGAATGCCTGAATCATCCAAATCAGCGAAGTTTACCTGCCTGCGTAGTAGGTAGTCACAAATCTGTAGGCATTGAAAAAAAGATTGGGGTGGAAGACCATGGGGTGCCTGGAGAACTGAAAAAGTATAGAACTTGGGCGAATCAGAAAGCTGGCCCAAATTTTTTCAGACCTGATTTAAACCACCGCCTGACCACTATCATGAAAGATAAGTGAAAAATCGGGATTACCTCTCAACGATTTATACAGATTTATATGTGGCACGGTAGAGTTACAGCAGATTTACCCTCAGAGCCGATAACTATCTTTAATGAGCTTGAACTGTACTTATATAAAATAGGGTAGGTTTGACCACCTGCAGTGAAATAACCTTAAGTCAGGGCCCACGGTCTCTTGATAACCCAATACGAGAAAGTCAGGATCTGAATATGTAAGTGAGTTTGAAATACGCATGCCAAAAGCTGCCCAGAAGTTTTAATTAAAAACAGGAAGTAACACTCCGCCTTGATTAGTTGGTATTTTTTTTGGGGGGGGGGGGGCGCAGCAGCCAGAGCTGCTGACTTCGGAGCACGAGGCGCACGATTCGACCGGCAGTGGCAGCGCTGATTAGCACCATGTGACTTTGGGTAGTCGCTCACTCAATCTTCCCGATGGCTCACAGAGCCTCATAACCTTAAGGGGTTGAGAGAGCACAAGTTTGGGAAAAATGTATAAGTACGCCATATTTACAAGCACGTAGTTAGTTCACATGTACTTTGCACCAGAGTGTTTATATTTAGAAGTGAAATACACAGAGTGTTTATATTTAGAAGTGAAATACACAGAGTGTCTTATATTTAGAGGTGAAATGCATAGAATGTTTAAGTAGAGTAACGATAATCATAACTGTGTGAGACTAATGTAGAAATGTTTGGGATGAATATGAAAACCTCATGTTCTCATGTTAAAGGAATAATGTAAGAGTTGAATGTAACTCTAAAAACCCAGTATTTTGTGTAGGCCTCATGGCAATTCACAAGCAAATCTAAACGTGCTGCTAAAATAATGTGAGACAAGGTTGACATGGTTCTTTCAAAATGTACTATTGAACTTAGGGTTAAAAGTATATGCTTTATAGATGTGTTATTTTAGAAACGTATGCTAGTTAAGAATGTTTGCTGTTTAAATCAAGTTAACGTTTTAAGAGTGCAGGAACCTGCTGCATGTAAATCAAGTAGGCCAGAGCCGATAATGTCATGAAGTTCAAATCGTCATGTGCTCGTTAGAGGAGAGGTCGTGAGGTGTCCAGTATGAAGCTCTGAGAGTGTTTTATGGCCTAAGATATGGTGGAGTCTGGAATTTGAGGCCCACTGCAGGAAGAGCTGTATGCAGGTGCGAGGGTCCTAATCAGCTCGAATGAAAGGGACTTTGTTCAGTGGCGCCTTGCGCAGGCCTGTAGGAGTTTCCAGGAATTTCAGGGGGTATCAGCGCACGGAAGAAGCTGCCTGGGAACCAAGGTCAACTTTAACGAGGGTCTTCAAGAGTACCATCATGGAGTTTGCCGCGGAAAGATGTACCACGTGAGGGGCGTCCCAAGGGGCGTTTCTATTGGAAATGTGATTTGGTATTAGGGAAAGTGACCCGGGAGGAGAGCAGAGCAGATGATTTTGGGAGCCTAAGGAAGCGGATGGGTAGGCAGATAGGCTGATCAGGAGAGACCCATTATCAGAGAAGAGACAAAGAGAAGTGCGTGATCTTCTTAGGAAGTCACCACGGCTGACACCTAGAGGGTTAAAGATCTTGTTAAGTAGGGATGTCATTTAGTATAGTGTAGGGACAGACTAACTTTAATTTTCTTTTCTGTAATGACTTTGAGGTTGCAACTTGTATCCATTTTAGCAACCCTGATGGTATTCGAACTTGTACTTATTATTTTGTTCTTCAGACTCAGACTATTCAAGAAGTTCATGTTCATAGTGATTCCGATATACCTGTTGAATCTCATCTTGAGAAGTTTGTATCTTCAGTTATCTTTGACTTTATATTAAATCTTTAAAACTTAATTTTGGTCAGTGGTCATTTAGAGTGGTGTAAGTTCTTAAATTGATTGTTTACTTCGAGATTACCTTTTACTCAAGACAGGTACCAACGATTCAGTCGACAGGAAATGGGATTTGGTAAGATAATTAGTAACCAGTAATCCCGCGTTAGCAGTTGGTAGCAGAGTGAGGATGGTTATCTTCTTGAGGAAGGTAATCTAGAGAGGTTAGTTTACCCCAAGGCCCGAGACGTCGAGAGACGAGCAGCGGAAGAATCGTGTGCCGAAAGGTGCAGACGGTGCGAGAAAAGCAGCAGTATCGGAGAGTGAGTATAAAAAGGGTCATGCGTGAACAGATTGCGGTGTTTTGTGTTGTATTTGTATTGTAATGTCTTGCGGAGTTGAATGCCTGTAGTGTGAATGAGAGACGGTTGTGAGCGCGCGCAACCTGGTAAACTGGTAACCTGGTAAACGGGTGAACTGGTGAAATCTTAAGTTCAGGCCAGAGCTTAAGTGGTTTTGGGTGTATCGAACATCCAGGGTAGTTGTCGACCATAGTACGGAGGTCACGAGGTACCATTGACCGCCGTGGATCCAAGATAGGGGGAGTGTAAGAGTGAGTGTATGAGTAACGGACGCTGGTCGAAAGTTACTGCGTGTGAGTAACCTATCGGAGAAGGCGATTGTCTGGAAGTAAACGGAAAGACATTTCGCCAAGTTAGGGGGACAACTACAGAAAGACTGTGGGCGTACAGTCAAAGAAAGGTGATCGCTTGGACGGAAGTAATCATTTTTCAGAGTATGAATGGGATGCGTGCATGACCGAGGAGACGAGCTGAGAAAGGAGGGGAACTGCTGCGAAGGGGGACGGGTGACGTCGGCTAGAGCCGCGCTGTGATTGAGCGGTTGGTGTGACGTTAGCTAGAGCCGCGCTCTGGTTGGGCGGCTAGAGTGACGTCGGAGGAAAGCCGCGTACGGATAGGCCAGTTAGTAAGAACGGCGCTGAGATTGGTGGAATATCATCAGGAAGTAAACAAACGCGGAGAAAAGAGAAATCATGAAGTGTTTTAAGTGTTTGAAAGGGATTTTTAAACGTAAACGAAGTGAACATTATTACGGGGAAGAGGCTCCCCCAGAGGGTACGCCAGCTCATTATATGGCAACGAATGTGGGGCTGCATACGATATTATGGATTGGGGCTTGGAATAAGCTTACGGAAGGAAATGAGGAAATGCAGTTCCCAAAGTACGGAACGTTTAAGTTAGAGGTGTTACATCGGCTAAAAGCAACCATGTCCTCATTGAAACCTTCACCTAGACCAACACAGTTTGAGGCTCTTAATGCATGGATTAAGGCTGCACACGACCGAAATTTGAACAGGCGTCAACAAAGGCTGACGCGATCGGTAAGGGCAGTGCGAGATTCCAAATGGGATGAGGAGGAAAAGCGTTGGAGGGTACAGACTATTGAGGTGGAGAAAATGTATCCGATGAGGGAGGTGTCAGGAGGAGGAAACCTCATGGAAGAAGACGAGGAAAGCGAGTCGGAGGACAATCTGATAAACAGATTGTTGATGGATAGACCACCTCCGAGAGTGGGTTTGATAGAAGATAGAGGGCTCGCAAGGGAAGATGGGAATGAGATAGAGGGATATACACCACTCCCTATATCGGAATGGACACCTAGCAAAGGCGGAGAAACACCTCCAAACAACACTGTACAGAGTGTAGTGGGAAGGTTTGTGGTGCAGAAAACGCCAACCACAGAAAGGGTTGAGTCTGTGGGATTGCCAGACGCTCTTCAAGTGCCTGTTACCATAGGACCCATAGTTTCGATCTATAATTCTGAGAGAGATAGAGGGGAACAACAAAGGCAATTGGATAGGGAAAGGATTGAGATGGAAAGGAGGAATAATGTGACGAATGCATGGAAACAATTACCAGGTTCGGTAACGTGGAACACCCCATTAGACACAACTGTCGGTCCCAATTCAGAACAGGGAGGTCCGAGAGGACCAATGGATCTAAGGGGACCGCGGCCAAGATCTTTTTCAGAGTTAAGAGCTGATTTGAGGGAATGGGACGGGTCCATAGTATCTCCGAGTAACAGGACAAGAACGGAACCAGAGTGGGAAAGCAGGGGTAACGGGACTGTATCTCATTGTGGGGCCAGCGAAAGCAGTCAGGGCCGGGAAGGCCAAAGTCAAGAGAATAGAGGGGATGCAGGTCCTACAAATCAGAGAGAACAGCCGGAACAAAATACTAGGATTGTAGAATGTGAGGAAATGTCCCGTCTCTGGGGGAACGGAGGAGATGAGGCGGTACGGAATTTTCAGAATAGGTTTAGGTGCCTTCATCATACGCTTGGGGAAGACGTTCAACATTGGAGAAAGGAGAACAGCGATAGGTCCCGCCACGCCTCGAATACTCAGGAAGCACAGGGAAGTAGGGAAGAAAGAGGGAGTAATAGAACCTCTTATCCTCAATCCCGTGAAACTAGCCAGGATGGAGAGAGGGAGGCTGGGAGGCGTGAAGGAGTGTTTCACCACCCACCCCGAGAAGACGGAAAGGCATGGGACTTAGAGAGATGGGAACAGGGGAGGACTCCCTATAATTCACCAATACCTAAACGTAGATCTCGGAGCTGGGATGGGAGAGATGCGGATGGAGGAGCTAAATTGAGTGTCTTGAAAGCTGAAATAAAGGCAAAAAGGCTTGATGTTACCAGTTTAAAGTCAGATGTAGATGAGATAATAGATGGAACATTGCCTTTGGAGAGGATAGAATTGTATGAACAGGATGAGTTATTGTTCATGGCAAAGGATATTACTAGGAAAGCTAGAGCGGTTCATGAAAAACTGACTGATTTGGCAGACAAGTATGCCGTGGATTTGTCTAGGACAAGGGCATTACAGAGTAACCACAGATTACAGTACGCAGACCAAGATCTAGATGAGAAGAGAACTGCTGGATTAAAAACACACATAAGAGAGCTGGTAACAGGGATAAGAGTGTGGAGAGAACTGGATAAATGGGAAGAAAGGTGGTCGAAAAAGGGCACAGTTAGGCGAAGTACAAATGTGATGACCCCTGAGGGAAGGGTAATGCAGATGGAGGCATTCCCTTTACGAGAAATATCAAATGGAAATTATGTCCATGTGCCCTGGAGTAGAGGAGACTTAGCCGCATTTACCAACTCATTCCCGAAGTTGCGGGACAACCCAGTCGAGTGGTATAAGCAGGTAGAGAGGTTTGTTAAAATTTCGAAAGTACTGTGGATAGATTTGAACACGTTGTTTGACATCGTGGTCCCATCTGATTTGTGGACCCCTTGTAAGACTAGTGTCGACTGGCCAAATGCTGAACCATTGAGAGATGTTCGAACTAATGGACCAGCTGAGATAGTCATGCGAAAGTATGAAAGGGTAATAGCATGGCTGAAAGATAAGGTACCACCACAGGATATAGATTGGGTAAAAATAGACCGAACAAGGCAGGAACCCAAGGAGACAGTTCACGAGTTTTATGAAAGATTGTTGAAAACATTCAAGCAATATAGTGGATTAGATGTAATGGATCCCAAAGACATAGGGCAGTTCGTGTCAAAGTTTGTATTGGGGTTGAGACCTGATATTTGTTTGATGATACAGCAACATTTAATCTGTTGGCAGAACAAACCACTAGATGAGATTTTACGATATGCGAGGTACTGCAGTGACGAGATAGATTCTAAAGCCAAGAATCTAAAGGAGAAATTGATGGTGGTGCAAATGCAGTCCGCTGGGAAGGGTGGCCAGCAGAAGCAGGGGATGGGACGAAAACCAAATGGTCAGAACAAAGATAATGAAGAAGGGCAGAGACCTAGGATAGACTTTGCCACTTTAAAGAAAACGACAAAGTGTCATCTGTGTCACCAGGTGGGGCATTGGCGACGCGAGTGTCCCTTTAACCCTGAAAACGGAGAGCAAGAAGTAGAAGAGCAGGTCCAAGAAGACCCAGTGCAAAAGGTGACAGTCCCAAGCAGTAAGGTGGCCAAAGGGGGGACTTCGGCTCCACGGGCCCAATTCCCACAGCCACCGAAGATAGCAGCTGGAGGAAAGGTCTTTAAACAAATGCCTCTGTTTATCGAGGAAGAAAAATGTTATTACATTGATCCATTGACAGGACAACGGGTGAGCAGTGAAGAAGACTGTACCCTCGGGGCAGTTCTAGAAGTGGATCAGAGAGGGCCATTTGTTGAGGCAGAAGTGGCAGGGTGTCCCACTACGTTCTTAGTGGACACTGGGGCTACTCGTTCGACTCTGAGATCAGCGGTGGTTCCAGACTTGCCGATGTCAGGGGAAACAATTCAGGTGGTAGGAGTCGCAAATAAAAGAATGACTAGTCCCTTGACAGAACCAGTGTCTGTGAAAATTGGAAACCACATGAACGAACATCAGTTTGTGGTTTGTGACTCGAGTCCGGTATGTCTGTTAGGTAGGGATTTGTTATGCAAATTGAATTGCACCATATACTGCACCCCACAAGGAGTGGAGGTACAGACTACCGACGATGATGCTACCTTTAAGGTGGCCAATTCAAAATTCTGTGTAGAACTATATCCTACTCTGACTGTAGAAGATCTTCCACAAGATTTAAGAGATGCAGTGGCGTCAGAGGTGTGGGATTTCACAGGAGAAGATATAGGATTGATTAAAGGGGTAGAACCGGTAAAAATTCTGGTAAAACCAAATGTTGAGTTTCCAAGAACGCCTCAATACAAATTGTCCCAGGAAACGATTGCAGGAATAAAGCCTGTGATCGAGTCAATGATACAGCAGGGAATACTGAAGGAAATCGTGGGCAGTCCTTCCCCCCCCCGATTATGGGTTTGCAGAAACCTAGCGGGAAGTTTAGGATAGTTCAGGATTTACGAAAGATTAACAACATAGTCGTTTCATGTTGTCCCGTGGTACCGAATCCATCAGTAATATTGTTTCAAATACCATGTCAAGCAGAATGGTTCACAGTGATAGATCTTTGTCAGGCTTTCTTTTCAATCCCATTGGATGAAGAGAGCAGGTACCTTTTTGCGTTTAAAATGGAAGATCGCGTTCTAACATGGTGTCGAATCCCACAAGGATTCACAGACAGTCCATCCATCTTTAATCAGTTGTTGAAAAAGAATCTTGAGAATCTAGTACTGCCACAGAACTCGGTTCTGGTACAGTACATAGATGACCTACTTGTTGCGTCAGAAACAGAGGAAGCTTGTAAAGTAGATTCAATTGCCTTACTGAATCATTTAGCTGAAAATGGACATAAGGTATCTCCGAGCAAGTTACAGTATTGTCTGACAGAAGTACAGTATCTAGGGCACAGGTTAGAAAAAGGGAAACGTAAGGTGTCCCCAGAGAGGATTGAGGCGATAATGAAAATGAATGCGCCTACAACTCAGAGAGAGGTTAGAATGTTCCTAGGAATGGTGGGTTACTGCCGACAGTGGATAGTTAACTTTTCACTGAAAGCAAAGCCCTTACAGAAACTGACGCACAAGGAGGTGAGTGATCCGGTACCATGGGATGAAGAATGTCTGGTGGCGTTTTTACAGCTGAGAGACGATTTATGTCGTGCTCCGGCTCTGGGAATGCCAGATTATGAAAAGTCGTTTTCACTCTATTGCTGTGAGAGAGAGGGATGTGCTTTGTCAGTCTTGGCACAGACCCACGGTAATGCCCGTAGACCAGTTGCATATTTTTCGGCTACATTAGATCCAGTAGCCGCAGCGTTGCCCGGATGTCTCAAATCCGTTGCTGCAACGGGTGTCAGCATTGAAAGGAGCGAAAGTATTGTAATGGGACATCCAGTAGTGGTGTATGTACCGCATTCAGTTGAATTGTTAATGACCAGGACGAAGACGCAGCATCTGACCAATAGCAGGCTCACGCGTTATGAGCAAGTTATACTTGCCGCAGAAAACGTGACTCTCAGGAGATGCTCTGTCTTGAATCCTGCTACTTTGATGCCATTACCTACTGTAATAGAAGGCGAAGGATGTGAAGACCACGATTGCCTTGATGTGACTGAACTATGCACGAAACCCAGACCAGATATTGTGGATGAGCCATTGTCTGACCCCGATGAAATTTACTTTGTTGATGGCTCATGTTTAAGAGACGATACTGGTCGGTTGAGAGCAGCTTATGCTGTTTGTACCCTTACTGGAGTTGTGGAAGCCGCCTGCCTGGAAGGAGTACATTCCGCACAGGTAGCAGAGATTATTGCCCTAACTCGTGCCTGCATAGCAGGAAATGGAAAGAGAGTCACCATCTACACGGATAGCCAATATGGTTTCGGTGTGGTTCATGATTTCGGGCAGTTGTGGTCTCAGAGGGGTTACATGACCTCCTCTGGTTCGCCCATTCGAAATGGAGAATTTGTGAGATTGCTGATAGAAGCATTACAAGGTCCTGTTGATATTGCAGTAGTGAAGTGTGTAGCTCATACTAAGAATACAGATTTTGTGTCACAAGGTAATAGATATGCTGATGAAGTCGCACGCTATTGTGCGGAACAAAGTTATTCTTTCTCAAAGGTGGAAATAGAAGGTGCAGAAGAAAAGACTGAATTAAGTATGATGTTGGAAACTGTAGACACTTGGGAGGATTTAAGAATAATGCAGGAGAACGCACCTGAAAAAGAGAAAAAGGCATGGGAAATAGCAGGCTGTGTGCGAAGTGAAATGGATTTTTGGGTTTCAGCAGATGGGAGAGCTGTGTTACCTGAAGAATTAGCTAATCCCATGGCGAGAGAAATACATGGTCCAGTACATCTAGGAAGGGATGCTATGATGAGAGTTTTTAGGCAGACTTGGTATTGTCCGAAATTCAGAATAGCAGCAGAATCAGTATGTAAGCGATGTGTTACCTGCCAACAACTGAACGTAGGCAAACGAACACCAGTCACACTGAGTCACATTGGGAGGTCAGGGGGGCCTTTCAATAGAATGCAACTAGACTTCATCGAAATGCCAAGAGTCAATCGCCTTCGGTATGTGTTGGTGATTGTATGCGTATTTTCCAGATGGGTTGAGGCATACCCTACACGTAGGTGCGATACACTCACAGTGGCAAAATTGTTGCTCAGGGAGTTGATACCGCGCTTCGGGGTGCCTGCCTCTTTGGAATCGGACAGAGGAAAACATTTTAACAGCGAAATAGTGAAGATGTTGTGCTCCACACTGAATATCGATCAAAAGCTGCATTGTAGTTATCGACCAGAAGCTTCAGGAATTGTGGAACAAGTGAATGGCACTTTGAAGAATAGATTGGCTAAAGTAGTGGCATCCACATCCTTGAGTTGGCCAGATGCTCTTCCATTGGTGCTCATGAGCATGCGCAGCACACCTGATAGGAGGACAGGTCTCTCTCCCCACGAAATCCTGATGGGGAGGGCCATGAGACTTCCTACAGTTCCAACTACTGCTCTATTGAATATTACAGATGATCTGATCTTGGATTATTGTAAAGGACTGTCTGACGCCATCCATTCTGTGTCCCTTCAGGTGCATGCGGCTGAAGTTCCAACAGCGAGGAACCTGTGTCATGACCTGAACCCAGGGGACTGGGTCCTGGTTAAAAAACACGTCCGGAAGAACTGCCTAGATGTTCGCTGGCGTGGGCCCTTTCAGGTAATCCTGATCACGAACACCGCGGTGAAGTGCGGGGGGCTGCCAAATTGGATCCATGCATCCCATACTAGAAGAGTTCCAGCACCTCTAGAAGGAACAGCTCCCATCTCAGACGAAAGCCCGGAAGTGGGAGAAGAGTCGCAAGAAGGGATTGAGGCAGCTGAGGGGGTGTCGGAAGAAGTTGGGAACGCATCGGATTCAGAAGAAGAGCGAAGGCAGGACGGCAGTGAGACAGAAGACGCAACTGAAGGAGAGAGCAGAAGTGAATACGACTCAGACTCAGATCCGTATCGGAGCGATCAAGAACCAAGTGGGAGGACAAGGAATAGGAGAATAAGGCTTGGAGCTGCCACTTGGCCAACAAGAAGAAGAAGGCTAAGTTTGAGGTCGGCCCAAGAAGAAACACTTACTCCTATATCCGAAGACTCAGATCCAGAAGAAGATATCCAGGATCAAGCCGAGGAGGGTCTTAGAAGATCAAGTAGGGTGCGAGTGCCTAGCAGAAGATACTCTACTCCCGACTGGACCTACCTTGTTGCAGATGTCTGGGAGACACAGAACAGGGAGGATCAGGGAAGTGGAACTGATCAGAACTGACCCGATCATCACAGTGCAAATAAAGTTTCTACTGCCAGGAGCGGAGACCGAAAGGTTGCTGACACTCAACATCGTTCATCCTGCTCTCCTGAGTGGAATAAGAAAATTGCTTTTAGAGACAGTTGAGTTTCCAGTTTGCTGTTCACGATATCCAATATTGGAGGGAACTCTTCTTCGTTTGGAAATGCTAGAACGAGTAGTAGAATTGCTAGGAGTGCTTATTGTTGTGGACTAAGATCATACTACGAATGTCTTCAAAGGGGTGCAGATCTGGAAAAGTGAAGAAAGTGATCTTGATTAGAACGGACCCCTTTGTAATTGTGGATATAGAACTGATAGTACCAGGATTGGAAATTGAAAAAACGCTAACTCTCAATTTCGTCCGTCCACTTGTCTTGAGCGAAATAAGGAGAATAATCCTAGAAAAGGTTGACTTTCCATGGTGTGGTACGAACTGTCCAGAACCTGAGGGAATGATACTTCGGATGGACATTTATGAAGAAGTAGTGTCACTCCTTGAGTCATACATAACTTCAGACGAAAATAAGACTTTTGAAAAGAAATTGTGAATTGTTGCAAGATAACCTAGCGCCGAGTGGAAGAAGAAAAGTGATAGGGGTTTCATTTTAGTGGATGGAGGAGGGCTAGGGTTGTCTATTTCTACTGGACTTTGAACTGTTTTGCGGAAACAAATTGTCAAGCTTCCAAGTGTTTCAAGAAAGACATTGCAAGAGAGAAAGACTTTGTTTGAAAGGAAGAGGAAGTGAATGCTGGGAGATAGTCGAAAACTACACTGTTTGAGAACATGGAGGCTGGCAACCCGAACCGCAGGGCAAAATGTATAGCTGTTACATTTTTAGGAGTAGTGGTTTCTCTTATAATTTTAGTGGTAACTGTTTCATTCCTAGCGGGACACGAAGGGGATGGAACCACAGTTAAGGAGGATAAGGGAGTGTCAACACCGAGAACTACCACAGTTAAGGAGAAGGGAAACATCAATGAGAAAGACAAGGCGTTGTTAGATGCAGAAGTAAAAAGGTTACACATGGATGAATAACAGGGGAATTACAAGTCAAATGCTTATGCTAAGTTGCTTTATGAATATGTTGATGCCATGGAGGTAAAGGACTGCTATGTATGTATGCAGTTACCAATTTCGGTGGAGGAGGGTATCAAATACCATCATCTCCCGTTGACATATGGAATAACGTGCAGTTTATTGTTAAGTATGTTTTATGGACGAGACGGATTTGAGTATTACTTCTCGAATTTCGACTCGACATTGCCAGAGGTTCCGAATTTCAAGCATTTGAACAAATGGGACTACTACAAAAGCGAAGACAGGTTACACAAATGGTTTATTCCATGGAGAACGTTAGATACTTCACATGCTCGAAACAACAATCTGACTTGTCAAATATCAGAAGTTGAGAAAAAGTTTATAGCTCAGGTAGATACTAGATACAGAAAGCAGAAGGCATTGAAGGCATCAGGACAAGGAGAAACAGATTGGACCAAGGAGGAAAGGGCACAACAACGAAAAGGAAGTATTGGTCCAATTGCTTTGGATAAGGAGAAACGGGGGAAACTGTGCATTCACAGGAGTTACTCCTACTATGAAAACGTTTTTGTAGGACAAGTCAATTGCGAACATGCTTTTCAATTGGAGTACTACTCTAAGAACTTCATGAAAGGGATGCAAGCAATACCAAATGTATATTTTGTATGTGGAAGATATGCCTATGTGAAGTTACCAGATAATTGGTACGGATCATGCTATCTGGCTGTTGTCTTCCCTAAAATATATCATGTTGAGAATTTAGACACGCCTAAGAAAGAAATATCAACTAGATGGAAGCGAGGGCTAGGTGCAGCAGAAGTAATTGGAGATGTAATAGGTGCTGCATTCCCTTTCTTAGGATTGATAATGAATGACATTAAGATCAGGAGGTTAGCTACAGTCGTAGATAGACTGTCTGCCAGTACTGCAAGATCCTTGATGCTGATAGAAGGGGAGATGCAATCGATTAGGGCAATGGTTCTTCAGAACCGACTTGCTTTAGATGTTCTGTTAGCAAAAGAGGGAGGAGTCTGTAGGGCCTTGAAGGTACAGGAATGCTGTACTTACATTCCAGACAATTCAAAGCCTCTAGAGAAGTATATACAAAACATTACTGCCATACACTACGAAATTGAGGACCTGGCAAAGGTAAATGTGTGGGAAAAAGTAGGCCATGGAATGGGTAAAGTTGGAAGTTGGTTTGCCAACTTAGGAAAGGGTATCGTTTGGTACATATTGAAGCCCATCATCATAGTAGTGATTTGTGTAATCACTTTGTGGGGATTGGTGCGTTTGTATCAATGGTATAGAACAAATAGGATACAGAGAGCTATGAAGAAACAGGAAGAAGAGTTGACAGCGATGCAGGACACCCAATATAAGAGTCTGAAAGCATTAGAGAGTATGAAAAGAAGTGGTACTGTCCTGACTTCACTTTGAAGGTTCTACATTTTTAGTGTCATGGTGATGATGACCCCTGAAGGTCATCAAAGGGGGGACTGAGAGAGCACAAGTTTGGGAAAAATGTATAAGTACGCCATATTTACAAGCACGTAGTTAGTTCACATGTACTTTGCACCAGAGTGTTTATATTTAGAAGTGAAATACACAGAGTGTTTATATTTAGAAGTGAAATACACAGAGTGTCTTATATTTAGAGGTGAAATGCATAGAATGTTTAAGTAGAGTAACGATAATCATAACTGTGTGAGACTAATGTAGAAATGTTTGGGATGAATATGAAAACCT
Organism: Lissotriton helveticus; assembly: GCF_964261635.1. Lineage (NCBI taxonomy): Eukaryota > Metazoa > Chordata > Amphibia > Caudata > Salamandridae > Lissotriton > Lissotriton helveticus. The sequence goes on along the minus strand of NC_136072.1, from coordinate 976,608,537 downwards.
CATGTTCTCATGTTAAAGGAATAATGTAAGAGTTGAATGTAACTCTAAAAACCCAGTATTTTGTGTAGGCCTCATGGCAATTCACAAGCAAATCTAAACGTGCTGCTAAAATAATGTGAGACAAGGTTGACATGGTTCTTTCAAAATGTACTATTGAACTTAGGGTTAAAAGTATATGCTTTATAGATGTGTTATTTTAGAAACGTATGCTAGTTAAGAATGTTTGCTGTTTAAATCAAGTTAACGTTTTAAGAGTGCAGGAACCTGCTGCATGTAAATCAAGTAGGCCAGAGCCGATAATGTCATGAAGTTCAAATCGTCATGTGCTCGTTAGAGGAGAGGTCGTGAGGTGTCCAGTATGAAGCTCTGAGAGTGTTTTATGGCCTAAGATATGGTGGAGTCTGGAATTTGAGGCCCACTGCAGGAAGAGCTGTATGCAGGTGCGAGGGTCCTAATCAGCTCGAATGAAAGGGACTTTGTTCAGTGGCGCCTTGCGCAGGCCTGTAGGAGTTTCCAGGAATTTCAGGGGGTATCAGCGCACGGAAGAAGCTGCCTGGGAACCAAGGTCAACTTTAACGAGGGTCTTCAAGAGTACCATCATGGAGTTTGCCGCGGAAAGATGTACCACGTGAGGGGCGTCCCGAGGGGCGTTTCTATTGGAAATGTGATTTGGTATTAGGGAAAGTGACCCGGGAGGAGAGCAGAGCAGATGATTTTGGGAGCCTAAGGAAGCGGATGGGTAGGCAGATAGGCTGATCAGGAGAGACCCATTATCAGAGAAGAGACAAAGAGAAGTGCGTGATCTTCTTAGGAAGTCACCACGGCTGACACCTAGAGGGTTAAAGATCTTGTTAAGTAGGGATGTCATTTAGTATAGTGTAGGGACAGACTAACTTTAATTTTCTTTTCTGTAATGACTTTGAGGTTGCAACTTGTATCCATTTTAGCAACCCTGATGGTATTCGAACTTGTACTTATTATTTTGTTCTTCAGACTCAGACTATTCAAGAAGTTCATGTTCATAGTGATTCCGATATACCTGTTGAATCTCATCTTGAGAAGTTTGTATCTTCAGTTATCTTTGACTTTATATTAAATCTTTAAAACTTAATTTTGGTCAGTGGTCATTTAGAGTGGTGTAAGTTCTTAAATTGATTGTTTACTTCGAGATTACCTTTTACTCAAGACAGGTACCAACGATTCAGTCGACAGGAAATGGGATTTGGTAAGATAATTAGTAACCAGTAATCCCGCGTTAGCAGGGTGATATGTTCGCACTTCACAAATATGGATTTTTTTTTTATATAGTGTGTTGCCCGCCTAGCTCTTTTATAGCCCCTCAAGTCACTTAAAAAACTAGGGGGCAGATTTACAAGCCCCTTGCACCTCATTTACGCCACTGTTGCATCACTTTTGTGACGCAGTGGTAGCGCAAATCCTGCTCCATGGTGCAGGGGTACTTACAACATGACGCATCTGGGAGATGCGTCACGTTGTAATGCCCTGCACCACATGTAGGCGTTCTCTGCATGGGGGGGCGTTCCGGCGCAGGAACGCCTCCTAAAAGTGGCTGAGTGAAATCTACAAGATTTCACTCACTCACTTTTAGGCCCATGCTGCGTCAAAACCCTGCGCCTGCCTCAAGCAGGCGTAATGATTGATGCAGCATTAACTAGATAGGGCCCCCAGAGCATTGCTGGAGCTGCGTCGCGCTTGCGACGCAACTCCAGCAATGCGTCACTTTTACGGCACAGATGCGTCACGCATCTGTGCCGTTTTTGCACCATGGTGCGCCACATTGTAAATGCGGCGCATCCATGATGGCAGAGCTGTGGCGCACAATAACTGGCGCATCCCTGCTGATTTGCAGGGATGTGCCAGTTATTGTAAATATGCCCCTAGTTCTATACTCGCAACGGAATTGACCAAAAAAGCTCAAGGAATTTAGGGAGAATGCTAATTTTAACGAAATTACATCACCTTAATAGAGTAAGTGGAAGTCTGTTCCATGATCGTGGTTTAAGACTGACAGACTTTAAAAGGGAATCATAATTCAACCCCACACTGCGGTCTATGTTGGCACAGATCCTAACCCCGAGGTAGCTACTTGATGAGACTAGGAACAAGACGTTCCGACTGTGTATTTTTGTGTGGCGATGGCATGGGCTCTAACCTACAACTAATGGTGCCGGTAGCCAGACCTAAATGTATGTCACAATCGGCATGGGACATCACGAAGCGCATGCAGCAGTCCACAGTGTGGCTGCCTTTCCTTCTCATGCCGGCAGGTGCGAGTCATACAGTGAAGGCAGTCCCTCATGATTAGCTTCCACTTTGCAAATCGATATGGGCGGTTCTTGGTCGTATCCTTTAAATCTTTTGAGGCTGCAGGAGTCATCGTCAATATCTGCAATATTTCCTTGAGAGATGAAAGGAAGGGGCCTCCCCTTATTGACTTCACAAAGCTACTCTCAAGCATCTCTTTTAGAATACAAAGCCAGCACTTGAGCACAAACCTGCCCCACACCTCCCCATCGCCTTTCACCCCTTTTTTTAACTTTAAAATATTACAAATCTGGAATTGTATGACTTATTCCACTTCTTAAATGGATCATAACTTTTTTTTCGGTCTGTTTAATTTTTTAATCGCATAGGTTCAGATAATCCTGAAAACCATATGTTGCATGAATTGGTATTGAATCATATATTTTAATCTGTTCTGCTAACAATTTCTCCGTGCTCGTATATGCACAGCTTAAAGGAACCAATAACAAGCAACATAAAGCATGTTTCTGGCAGCCGGTATAACTGGAAATGTCTTTGAGGCTGCAATTTCAGATGAGATATATAAAAATTGGAGGAAAATCCAATAACGTCTGTGTTATCTGGACACCTTTTAATGCCGAGATAATTTATTCTGTATAGTGCTCTCAGAAGCAGACTTCAAAGAGACATTTCTCAGGGAATATTAAATAAGATTCTGCAGTACAGCATTCAGCTCACAGCTATAATTCAGAGGAAAGAGGACATTAGCCATCACATTTCTTTAATAAGTCCTTCTCGCGACTAGGCCTGTGAGAGGACTAAGAAGAGGGCTTTTTCTTATCTGTCTGAGACAAGATAATGGTAAAATGACATAATCATGCCCAGCTTTGGAACAGAATGATCCCAGCCCTGATGTAAGTGCTTTCAACGTAATCCAATGCAGAAGTACTGTTCACTTTCTGTGTTTGCAAAGCCAATAAACTCAGTTCGGTGAATTCAGTGATGCATCGTCTCACTACTGTTATGGATGCTTTGAAGAAAAACCTGCCACCTGTGGTACTCATACATCATAAGACTCTGTTTATAAACATAGAGTTTCACTCTATCACATATCCCAGGCATTTATTTATGTAAGAAATGACTGGTGGAGTATATCACGTTTCGATCCCCGGCACCGGTGGAAGCTCAGCTCAGCATCAGCATCATATGACTGGGCAATAGCTCACTCACTCTCCCCCACAGCCCTTAGCGCCTTGAAACTCATAAGGGGTGTTATGTTTGTGCTTTACAAACAGGTCTTATTATACTTAATATAGATGTTTACCCCATTTATAATGTTTTAAAGATATGGAACCGGGTAGAGAGAGAAATGTATTATGTGTGACCCTATCTAGGTACAGTTCCTACGAAGGGATAACAGGTTTTGTGTTACCAGGGCCGGACTGGGAACCAAAACCGGCCCTGGCAAAGTGCTCGGCCGGCCCCCCTCCCCACTCGGGGGGGGGGGGGGGGGGATTGGAGGTGCCTCCGAGCGCTTTGCTAGGGCCGGTTTTTGGACGATTTTGTTGCAGGGCCGATTTTGCAAAAACAGCCCTGTAACAAAATCGGCCCCCAGGGGCTCAAAACCGGTCCCACCCTTGCGGCGCACCGGGGCATTGCCCGGTGCCCGCTTTGGCCAGTCCGGGCCTGTGTGTTACCCAGCATAAAGGAACTTAAAAGTTAAATTATTTAGTTTTAGTTTGAGTGAATGTTCCCACCCACTTAGTAATCAGGTAATGTGCAAGATCAGAACACAGTTTCAATGAGAAAAACTGGGCTTAGTCGTAGTAGCTTTGGCTTTTTCCCAGAGAAACTTGTGTTACGTATTTGAGCAGCACCAACAAACTATTAAAACCAGGGAATTAAATTAACAAATTTCCAAATCAAGTGAGGCCAAAGGAGAAATAGGCAATAAAGAAAATGAAAGAGAAAGAGTAAAAATCTGATCAAGGAATCAATCAATCAATCAATCAATCAATCAATCAAGGCATTTGTAGAGCGCGCTTCTCACCCGTGAGGGTCTCAAGTCTAAAGCAGCTGGGAGGGAGGGGGGTGCTGCTACTGCTCGAATAGCCAGGTCTTGAGTAGCCTCCTGAAGGTTAGTAGGTCTTCGGTCTGCCGGAGGAGGATGGGGAGGGTGTTCCAGGACTTGGCAGCGAGGTAGGATAACGATCTGCCACCGGAGGTTGCTCTTCAGATGCGAGGGACGGTAGCCGGGGTGCGGTCCACGGAGCGGTGCTGGCGGTTCGGGGTGTAGAAGATGAGTCATCTGTTGAGGTATGTTGGTCCGGTGTCGTGGAGTGCCTTGTGAGCATGGGTGAGGAGCTTGAAGGTGATCCTCTTGTAGACGGCAAGCCAGTGCCGGTCTCTCAGGTGGGGTGTGATGTAGCTGTGGCGAGGGATGTCTAGGATCAGGCGTGCAGAGGCGTTCTGTATGCGTTGCAGTCGTTTCAGCAGTTTGGCCGGGATTCCCGCATAGAGGGCGTTTCCGTAGTCCACCCTGCTGCTGACGAGGGCCTGAGTGATGATTCTTCTTTTGTCGGTGGGGATCCACCTGTAGATCTTTCGGAGCATGCAGAGGGTGTTGAAACAGGATGATGAAATGGCGTTGACTTGCTTGGTCATGGAGAGTGTTGAATCGAGGATGAATCCCAGGTTGTGTGCGTTGTTGGTGGGTGTCGGTGCTGCTCCCAGGGCGGTCGGCCGCCCGGAGTCGTCCCAGGCTGAGGGGGTGGAGCCGAGGATGATGACCTCCGTCTTGTCCGAGTTCAGCTTCAGACGGCTGTTCTTCATCCATTCGGCGACAGCTTTTATTCCTTCGTGCAGGTTGCTTTTGGCGTTGAGAGGGTCCTTGGTGAGGGAGAGGATCAGCTGTGTGTCATCGGCGTAGGAATGGGAAGTATGATTTTTTTAAGAAGCTGTGTTCTGCTTGGGTTGAGCATGCATGGAGGGTTGGGTGAATGAACCTCTTGGATGTGCTATAAGATCTAAAACAGGTGTTTCTAACTAGTTGATCATGAGCTACCAGTAGCTCACAGACACCTTCAGAGTAGCTCTTAGCTTTGAGTTCATTTTTAAATAAACACAGGGTCACATTTTCCTTTTAAAGCTAAGGGAAGGCTTGTTTTTTTACATTATTAACATCAGCCTGCAGATTGCAAGGGCTGGTAATGAGAAATGCTCAGTCAGATTCATGACCAAGGCTGGGGCACCAAGGTGAAGAACTGGAGCACTGAGGTATTTAACTCATAAATAAAAGTCCTAGTCAACTCAAAATTGTAGCAAGAGAAACAAATGCTGTTTCTGAATGCTTTTAAATAGGAGAAAATTGACGTGAAAATTTACCTTAATGATTAGGTCAACTTTTCATTAAAATGTTCTCCTAATTTTTTTAAATGGGAGAAATTTAAAGTGAAGAAAAGTATTTCAATCAATCATTATGTTTTAATCTTTTTCTCGACTTTCAATAAAGTCAATTACATCTTAATGTTTTATGAACCTTATTTCATCAGTTACATTTCTCCCATTTAATAATATGGCTGTAATAAATAGGGCACCAATACTACTGGCCTCTTGGAGCATGACGACTGCTGTTTGTAAATTTGAGACTTGGAAATAGGATAACATTTAAATTATGAGTTTTATGGAATCCATATAAACAAAGTTAACTCTTCATATTATGAGCATTTTTGCTGAAGATTTTTCGGCACTTTACATTTCTCCCTTTTTAAAAATAATGGTTGTTTGTTTGTGTTATACATGTAACAGTGCCACATATGGCTACACATATGTCCTGTTCCACAATTATATATGACACTGGATCTCAGTCACCACACACATATATCCCATCCATATGCAAACATGTTCATACATCTCTAAAAACTACACTCTCACTGACTCACATGGCAACCCTGTCGTAGTGGCCCTAGTCAAATTATGGTGCTTAGCTTTAAGTAGCTCACTGTGATTTTCAGTGGTCAGAAGTAGTTCTCACTACAGAAAAAGATCTCCACCTCCCACAATGCCTATTATCCATACATTCATGTACCTTAATCTCCACTTGTGCCTGCCCTGCATCCCCTAATATAGATTCTAGGTCGTGAAGAAAACAAAATATAAAATAAAACAAAAAACAAAAATGAATAAAATGATAGTGGCTGCCCATCAAAATCATATTTTGCAAAGTACTGAACTGATTTTACTTGATTTCCCTATACAATGCAAATTAAATATGGGTAGATGATGCAACAGAGATCAGTGAAGTTTACCTTCCATTATCCAAATTCAAAATAAGCAAGGAGTCAACCGAGGACATGGAGGAGTCTTCAGAATGAAAAGAGGAAGTTGCAGCTGTATGGTCAGTAATCTCAGTCTCTATCACACTTCCCACAATTGTTTTTATCTTGCACTAATACATTTATGCCATGATTGCTTTTGAGTAAAAGTTTATCTGCAAGTTAACCTTGCTCAATACTTTGCACACAGTGACAAAAAAAACAGATCGTACAACATTCGCTCAAACGTGGGAAAACGTTCTAACCTTGTTCTTGTGTTTCCATGATATGTTTCTTCCTGAACAAATCATATTTAGTCAACTTGGGGTAATCGCGTAAACGCAGGCATTTGACATCATAAGTGAAACACAAAATAAATTGCCAACATTACTTAAGATGGTGCCAGAATGGTTTCTCCTATGCTTAATCAAAAATCTGTTCTGTGATAGAAATAGTTCTAATGAAAAAGGTTCACAAAGGCAGGATAGAGGAAAGTCAATAAAGGTCTGTAGACTTGCTCATTTATGAAATTATGTATTTTTTGTTGTCACCACTCAGGGTATTTACAGCCACACTTTTCAATGTTCTGCTAACAATGAACAGCTGACTTACAGGAAAGTTTCTGTATTGATTATCATTTATTCAAACTATTCTGAATAAGCCATGGGGAATTATTAAGCAGCACAATGGTTTTTTTCCAACAATGTCCTCCCAAAGAGACCAATTGGCTATAAAGAAATTTACTTTGAGCAGCTACGTTTCTGCACTCTCCTTTGGAGTTAGTCAATACATTCAGGAATTATGGGAAATAAGACATGGGTATGCCATAGTTCACCTCAATTATATGATTTGGAAACTGCTGCTGTTTGTGAGAGCTGGTAATAACTGGGTGAATACTTTTAAAACTTTTTAGTACAATGCTTTATTTGGGGAATTGTGCAGTTTTTTAAGTGAGGGAATAAAACCGGGCCTTATGATGACCAGAGCGCCATACTTTTCCTTGTCCTAGTACCAGAGCTGGTTATTGCACTGCCTAATATCGTTTTTAGAAACAGAAACCAACTCACCCGCCCACCATTCACGTACATGACCTCTGGTACAAGACACAACACCACCTCTTTCACAGCACTTGCCACCGCTAAAATATGTATAATATGACATTTGAGGGTCGCTGATACTGGCATCACAGGAGGCTTGGTTAGTGGCCATGATCAACATCACAATAATGTGCATATATCTAGGACCCCCTGAGAGAATAGATACCACAAGTCCATGGTCAGGGATAAATAGCATGAGAAGTAACTAAATGCAAGTTATTAATCCACAAATTATTAAAATATATGAACAAACAATCAATACATAAAAAATAAATAAAAAAAGACATTTAATTCAAAATTTAAAAAGTGGCATAAAGGAATAATTTCTATGTATTGATTGTTTGTTCATATATTTTAATAATTTGTGGATTAATAACTTGCATTTAGTTTCATGATTTGCATGATATAGTTGCTATGATTGATTTTCTCCGTGGATATACTGCATAGCACTTACTGTGTTTGTTATATCTTTATTAATTTGTTACAAATTATTGTGTTCATGATTTTAAGACTTGTATTATATTTTTCGTATGATTGATTTTTCTTTGTTGACATAATTTATATTAAAAAATATTTTAACTAGACCTACTCACACTATTTCGTTTCACATGATTATTCTATTGTGTTAAAAAACAGCTGGTTGGTTTAAGTGCCTTGGTTGTTACTTCTCATGCCATGATCAACATCACCTCACATGAACTAGTCATCTACAGGACCAATCTAAACAGTTTTTGCAGATATGGGCACCCTTGCTGCATGTAGAGGAAAGCACTGGGGCCAACCATACAGCAGGGGACACAGATCGCCTCCATGTCGCCCGTCACGTGCCCTCGCATGCATTACCCCTCATAGCCGACCCATGATCTGCAGGGATGTATGACGTTACAACGCATACTTTTACAACGCCTACCATTACCACGCAATTTTTACAACGCAGGATCCATTACAACGAAGTACCATTACAACGCATGTATTTACAACGCATGTACCTTTACAACGCATACCATTACAACGTAAGTATTGGTAAGTTTGTAATATTTTTTTAAATGTAAATTAATTAAAATTAACATAATTTAATTTAATTTAATTTAATTTAATTTAATCAATTTAATTTAAATGTAATTGTACTTAATTTTTACCCTGTACCCCTTTACCCAAAAACCCAAAACTGACCCTGAACCCTAAAAATACCCCTTTACCCAAAAACCCAAAACTGACCCTGAACCCTAAAAATACCCCTTTACCCAAAAACCCAAAACTGACCCTGAACCCTAAAAATACCCCTTTACCCAAAAAACCCAAAACTGACCCTGAACCCTAAAAATACCCCTTTACCCAAAAACCCAAAACTGACCCTGAACCCTAAAAATACCCCTTTACCCAAAAACCCAAAACTGGCCCTGAACCCTAAAAATACCCCTTTACCCAAAAACCCAAAACTGACCCTGAACCCTAAAAATACCCCTTTACCCAAAAACCCAAAACTGACCCTGAACCCTAAAAATACCCCTTTACCCAAAAACCCAAAACTGACCCTAAACCCTAAAAATACCCCTTTACCTAAAAACCCAAAACTGACCCTGAACCCTAAAAATACCCCTTTACCCAAAACCCCAAAATTGACCCTGAACCCTAAAAATACCCCTTTACCCAAAAACCCAAAACTGACCCTGAACCCTAAAAATACCCCTTTACCCAAAAACCCAAAATTGACCCTGAACCCTAAAAATACCCCTTTACCCAAAAACCCAAAACTGACCCTGAACCCTAAAAATACCCCTTTACCCAAAAACCCAAACTTATAATATTTTTGATAAAATTATATACTTACCAATACTTACGTTGTAATGGTATGCGTTGTAAAGGTACCTGCGTTGTAAATACATGCGTTGTAATGGTACTTCGTTGTAATGGATCCTGCGTTGTAAAAATTGCGTGGTAATGGTAGGTCGTCGTAAAAGTTGCGTGGTAAAGGTTGTATACCGATCTGCAGTGTACGATGTTCCTTGAAGTATCGAGGTCGCCCCCTCCCTCGGCCCCCTTCCCCCTGCAGTGCTCTCATTAGGTCGCAAACTTTTACTTTTCACCCTATCCCCTCTTTCTCCCTTCCACTCTCCCTAGCACACCTTATGTAGACTATACACCTAAAACCTACATTCACCCCACCTACAATATCTCTATGACTGTCCCGTCATCTCTTCTGTCCTCTCCTCTCATGTCTCAATAGGTACTCTCATTTATTCTGTGATCCATCTCCAGACTCTGCCTTATTCCTCCCCCCTCTGTTTACCTGACCTCCCCCTCCTGCCTCCCTCTCACCATCCCCTCCCCCTCCCCCCTTCCCCCCTGAACTGCACCACTATGCAAGGGAATTGCCCAGCAGACCTTTGGTCAATGGTCCCCTGTTTACACCCTTGAATTTGTAGGGGATACAAAAACACTATTGGACAATATCACAACCCATGTCACCCTTCCCCATATTCCTGCTCTCCCCCCTTGGTAGTCCACCCCAACTCTGGCAAACATGCACCCCCTCACCAAGAATAGAGGACAGAGAGGAGCAGGATACCTTCCATCACCTTCCATCATGGACTGCTCCCTCCCACCATATATGCATACCATCGCTTACATCTCGCAAATGTCCTTCTATGCCTCTAGACGAATACAGCCACAAACCCAACAATATCACCACTGCTCCCGTGGCACGCTATGTGCATGTTTACCCTCCCAGGGACATATCCCACCTCTTCGACCTCTCAACACGGGCCAGTTGCCACCTGGGATACTTCTGAAGTTGCACTGGGACAGGCGGTCTTGCCCAGGGGAGGGTTTTGGCCAGATTTTCAGTGATACCCCATCCACGAGGGATGATGAACTGTTGGATCTATACTCTCCCACCTATGGACATCAGCGCTATTAAAGAGGGTCGGGCACCTTAAAGGATCGGAAGCGCGTGATTACCCAGCCCACACGCTCCACCCTCGCGTACCCCACCCACAGAACAAGTAGCTTCTCCATATCCCCAACTCTCCTCGTCACCCCCCCCCATTCTCTATCGACTTTTTTGTATTTCTAAGATGTAATTGTCATTCAGGTTTTCACACTATTAATGTTACTGTCTTTTGTATTTAGTCGTCAGATGCTGGCTCTTCCTGATGTATATTTGTATGACCCTTTAATACAATACAAAATTGCTACACAAAAAAACAGAAAACAACTGCAAATTGAATTTGATGTGCCTTGCATTTTAGATTTTAAAAGATCACGGTTTAGAATGCTTAGTGCTGCAAATGTTTTAACAGTGTGAATATTTTCTTAGTCTGGTGACTTTAGTAAGTTATAGAAGGGTGCTTTATTTGGGGAACTGTGCAATATTTTTTACTTGAGGAAACGAAACTGGGGTATCACGAGGATTGGAGCGCCTACTTTTTCTTGTCCTGGTGCCAATCCAGAGACACCATCTGTGGGTTTAATGCTCTAGCAGTGTGTCTACTAGCAACCCTGCCTCCTGCTCCTTAATTGGGAGCACTATATTTTACTCAGTATGCTACGGACATGCCACTGGGGCACTTAAGGCAAGCCCTTCCGTGCCAGAACAGTGCCAAGCACAAGAAGCCCTGGCTATTGTTCCTCGCATTTCCGCTAAATCATAAGATGTTCTTCTAAGGAGTTTCTCTCCCTCAAAGGAGTAGGTAACATACCTTCATGCACATTATTCAAGCTGGCTGAATATAGTAATCTGCCCCATTTCACATGTAACCAGTGTGCGTATTCACGGAAGGATGCTATAAGAAACATTTCGTTAATGGCCAAACTGAGGCACAATATTAAACATGATAAAAATGAAGGGAAAGACATCTTTAAGTGTGTATTAATAAATCCATGTTCCTTGGTAAAAAAACAGATATGAGTTTGCAGACTTTGTAGATAACTACTCCACTGAGATAGCATTCATTACTGAAACCTGAGCCGATGATGTCTCAGGCCCAGACCTAGTTGTAGCTATTCTAGATTGCTGCTCTATCCATTGATGAGACCACAGTCACAAATGGGGAAGGTGGCTAGTGGTTATATACTGCAGCTACCTTAAGGCTATGTTTCAAACTGTACAGACCACCTGGTCCTAGAACTAACTTCTTCCAAAGCTTATGTACCCACATGGAATCTGGCCTACACATGGCCAATTTCACAGTGTTAGGGGATAAAAATGTTCATGTCGATGCCATTGGGGATAAAGACACTGAACATTTAGATGATAATATTAGGAGCTTTGGACTTTCCCAATTTTTTCACCCAATCACTCATTTGGCAGGACATACTCTTGATGGAATTTTCTCAAACAACCCTTTAATTACTGAGGTATCCTCAATACCACTTACGTGGTCAGATCACCAATCGGTCATTTTCGCACTATTTCTTCCCAATAGATCAACCCTCATCAAATGCAGCTGCAACAACATTAAATCACAAGCCTGGCATAAAATAAACCCTGATGAGATGAAGAGAAAATTAGGAGAATCCCAACCAGTTTTAGAAAACAACCTGGAACTGGCATTAAAAGCCAACACTAGATGGATCATCTCAGGGATAGAACAGCTGGCTCCCCTAAAATCACCAAATTTTTACAGGAATAACCCCTTTGCCATCTGGCTTACAGATAAGCTAAGACATCAAAATCAAGTCTGTTGCAGACAAGGACAATGAAAAAACTATGATCCTGGTGACAAAGAGAAATACAGTCAATGAATAAGGGATTATACAATTATGATAATATGTGAGAAGTCTGACTATTTCTTTAGGGAAATTGAAACAGGAAAAAACTCTGTCAGAGAACTCTTCTGGACAGTTTGCTCACTGGCCGGGTTGAGCAACAATAATTCTCTGGGCCTAATACAAACGTTTTGTGAGGATCTCGCTAATTTCGTTCAATCAAAAGTTAATGAGTTCTATAATTAATTCTTGGCCACTGATCAAATAAGAGACACCTCTGATGTCTTAAGAATTAATTCTCCATCTACTACACTAAAGGAGTTCTCTTCCTTAACAACCAAACAGGTAAATAGACTCATTGAAGCAAGAAAATCCATTGCTTCGATCTCTGTCCACCTAATATACTCAAACCTGCACTGGAAATAGTAGCTACTTACCTTGCAATGCTCCTAAACAGCAGCATGTTTAAAACTGGATACTTCCCTAAATCATGTTAAATGGCCTCTATTGTGTCCCTACGAAAGAAACCCATACTGAACCCGTTTGAGGTCAGTATCTATTGCCCAATGTCCATACTCCCATTCCCAGCTACATTAGCATAAATCTTTTAGACATCAATAATATTCTTGGCCCTGACCAATTCGGATTTCGATCTAATCATAGTACAGAATCTACCCTGCTTGCTGCCACAGAAGGTTTTAGAACAATTGTGGACAATGGTGGCAAGGCAGCCCTCATTCTTTTAGACTTGTTAGCGCATTTGAGACTGTATATAATTAGAGAATGATATCCAGTCTAGAGAGTACAGTGATGAAATACTCTGCCCTGACTCTTTTCAGTTCCTTCGTTGCAGATAGAGAAATGCCAGTTGTGCTAGATTATCATTCTTCAAAACCTTTTTCACTCCCTGTCGAGTTTGCAGGCTAATCATGAGTCCTACACTTTTGAATATTTACGTGACAACTCTAGCCAGATTAATCAGCTCTTTTGGGTTCTCCCTGGTGTCATATGCAGATCACAATCAGGTTGTAATATCCATTTCAAGAAACAACGGAGAGGTAGCCAGTAGTTTTCATGACTGTCTATTAAAAGTAGGTTGTTGGATAAAAAAATGGTATCAAACTTAATTCTAGTAAACCCGAGGTTCTGTTGTTCAGATATGACACATCATTTTGGACCACTACTTTATGGCCCTACGACTCCGGACGCTCCCATCCCCCTCCATAATGGTTAAAAACCTTGAAGTAATTATTGACGACAAGCTGACATTTGCAGACCAAATCAACCATGTCTACACGGAGAGGTAGCCAGTAGTTTTCATGACTGTCTATTAGAAGTCGGTTGTTGGATAAAAAACATTGTATCAAACTGAATTCTAGTAGTCTCGAGGTTCTGTTGTTCAGATATGACACATCATTTTGGACCCCTACTTTGTTGTCCTGCGACTCCGGAACGCTCCCACCCCCCTACAAAATGGTTAAAAACCTTGGAGTAATTTTTGACGGCAAGCTGACATTTACAGACCAAATCAACCATGTCTCCACCTTGAAAATGCTAAAAGAAATGTTCCCCTGTATTCCCTTGGACCTCTGTGATGGTTGCTCTTGTCCTATCTAAAATTGACTATGGTAATGTGCTGTATGTCAATATTCATCAAAGATTGCTTAACAAACTGAAAGTTCTTCAGAATGGAGCTTTTGTTTGGAATCCCAAAGTTTCAACACATATTTCATGCATTACCCAATTTACACAGGCTACCAGTAAAAAAGCTAATCATCTTTAAGATCCTGTGTATTGCGCACAAGGCCCTTCATGACTGTGGCCCTAAATGTCTAAAAAATAGGTTTCAGCAGTATGCTCCAACAAGAACACTTCCTTCTACCCATTCATTCAACTTACTGGTACTGTAAATCAAAAAATAAACCTGTGGACAAAGAACTTTTATCTTCTTCACTGCAAAACTATGGAATGGGCTACCTATGCACCTGAAAACCCAAAATAGCTTGCCCATCTTTCAGAAATTCCTTAAAATGTGGCTGTTTTCAAATACACAGTTCAGATGATATTCCATTAGCTCCACTAGGTTTTCGTTTAAAGCAACCTAATGCCCTCTCGGTTTTACCAGCGCCAAGATGCCTACGGGCATATGCGCTCTCTATACGTTCTCATACACTCATTTATTCAGATAACACTCAGCAAACTTGCAAGTGATGTTACATTCCTATGAGGTTCATAATTTAAAAACAATTTACAATGCTACTCTAACACCCTTGAATAGGTTCAAAGATGCTAAAAATTCTGTGTTTCATATATTATACTGAATTATATTGCAATGTTTATATAGTACTTTCTACCGCTATGTGAGGCGCAGAAAAGGCTTGACTCCATGTATCAGTCTACACCATTTAGAATGAGTGGTTAGAAATCTTTGGTCTTTGTTTTGATCCTGTGTGGGAAGTGTTTCCATAGCCTCACTGAGGTGAGGTTAACGTGTTATAGGACGCAGCACTTAGCACTGTGATGGATGAAGTGTGAGAGACAGGAACCCAATTTATGATTTTCCATAAAGTGTTAGCTTTAAGCAGCTCTGCATGACCTTTTATGGTATTTCTTATTTTCATACTCCACTTAGCTGGTTCTGCACTTGGTGCTCGATTCTGAGATACTGTGTTTAAAGTGTATTGTCCTGAGCAGGCATAGGTAAAGGGAGAAATGCTAGAGAGAACTGCTGCAATAGATTTTGTTCATATCATCCCATATCTGATTGTCATTGTGAAATGTCAAGACGTGGTCATAGTTTGTAACTTATTGGGACCTGTAGTGATGCACTGAATTAAAATACTCTGTTGGCTAGCAAAATCTACTTATCATGCGATATGCCCATTTAGTTGAGATGCCACATCTATTACTCCAATGCATTCAACGATCATTAAAAGACAAACCTTTCCTGATAATAGTTTTAACAGCTAACTGTTCTTGCTTCTAACCCCATATCACACCAAACCCTAGGACATCTGTATTTCGTTCAAACTTCTCTCAAGGCCTTTTTATCTCCTTCCTGTTCTTTCCTACTTACCCCTTTTCCCTTCCTTCTTGATAACAGCTGAAGTCTATTCTGCATATTATTATTATTATTGTTATTATATGTTGCTTTTTCTGTGGCTTTTGGCTCTGTACAAATAACTAAAATAAAGTTCAATGTTATACTACACAATGCAAGATAAGAACAGAATGACCTGATTAAAGAACAAAAATAGTATTAACTTATTTGTATATAACACTTGCTACATCAGACATGCAAGTACCTAATGGTGTACCAGATATTATCACTTAGAAGCATATTGACACGTATTTTATGGATCATATGGCTCTGTTCAGAGGACATTAAAGTACATTACAAACTTTAGCTGGCTTAATGAGATTGGAACATGTGCTGTTTTCGGGTTTACACGGATCTATGTAACAGGTTCACAAACCTCCTAAGCTACCTTAAATACAGATATTAGGTTTTCAAAAGGGGCAAAGCTATCATTAGTTCAGCTGATTCAGTGGCACCGTGGGTCTAAGGTCGGTGGGGGTAGATGGCATGTTTCCCTTTTTTGCACGAGGACCAATGCCATGGCTGGTCAAGGAGTTGTACTTATATTCTACTGAATGCAGGTCATTTCATGAATAGATATGCTCAATACAGTTATTCGCGGCAGTGGGACAGGGGTAAAAGAAAGAGGAGAGTCCAGAGGCACAGAGCAAAATTGATGACGCACAGCTTGCCTCATCTCGGGTGAGAAGCGGCTTTCTGACCGGCACTGAAATGAAAAGGGTAATTAAAGCCAGGACAACGATTTGTAGAGGAGGCCATGGTGTGGAAAGGAGAAGACAAGTTGGAAAGAATACAGGGACAAGAAGTGAATGGAAAAAGGGGGTGGAGAGGGCCATTGTACCATCATTGTTAGGAAGTTCTGTTGATGTACCTCTGCAAGCATGTCCGTGCCACTGTAAAGTGCTGGAACTCATAAGAGTATAGCAGCTCTGTCTAAAAGTGCTGTTGCTGCTCGAGAAAAAAACTTAGGGGCAGATTCACTAAATATTCATGCAACATATCATGGTAATAAAAGTTGATGTGCTGCCTTTCATGAAAGAAAGAGAAAAGAATAGCACCATGTGTATTAACGTAGTTGTGTTTCTCTTTTCCCTTGCATTGGCACTCCTTAGGCTGCTATGCACCAGTGCACACCTTCTTGCACCATAATGCAAGGATTTTTGTCTTCTATCAAGCTTAGGTTTTGTACTGGAGACATTATTTTTAAAAGTTGCTGTGCTGCCTCGCATGAAAGGGAGAGAGAATAGCACCATGTGTATTAACCCCTTCCACGTGGGGCTAATTCCCCTGTGGCGTGCGGGGTAGTGGAGGGGTCCGCGGCGCCGCGGTACTCTTGACGAGTTCAGCTCGTCATGCTGCACAGTGGAGCTGTGCTCATGACGAGCTGGACTTGTCATGACTCCACCCACTCCTTCAGAACGCCCGCACAGGTGGGGAATTTGCCACGTGTGGGAGGGCCGCGGCAGTTATGACGAGCTCAGCTCTTCATGAGCACAGCTCCACTGTGCCTCATGACGAGCTCAGCTCGTCATAAGCATCAAAGGGGTTCTGTGGTGTTTTCATTTCCCCTTGCATTGCCACTCCTTAGGCTACCGTGCACCAGTGCACACCCAAATGCACCATAATGCAAGGATTTTTGTCTTCTATCAAGCTTAGGTTTTGTACTGGAGACAATACTTTTAAAAATTGATGCACTGTTATGCATCTCTCAATCAGGTGTTACATTTAGGTGCAAATCCCTGTGTACCAATGTTAATGGATATGGATTTGCATCAAACCCCATGAATGTCTCCATGGGGTACCACCCTTGATACACCCAATTGATGCAAATACCCAATAGCCCAACTTTGCATTACTTTATTCAACCTCCCAACAAATCATAATTTATGTTCTAAAGTAAATCCCACTACAACACTTTGTGCCGGGTTTGTGTCACACAACACGCCATCCCGGCACACAAGTTTTAGTAAAGTTGGGCCGTAGTGTTCTTGCTATGATGTGCATTATCACTTTAATTTAAGGTATTCTTTTCCTGCTAAGAAGTGCAGGTGAATGGGTTTCCAATAGAAGTTAATCAATAGGAGGTCAGGATAAGGTATTTACAGCTAGCATCTGGAGACAGATGTCAACAAAAACTAAAGCAGAATCCATTGTTTAGCTGACAAAGAAGACGTGAGAGCACTGTTAACATACGACAAAATGTATGCTCTTCTAAATCCATAGAAACATCAAAAACGGAGACTGCCCAGCAAAATACATAAATTAAAAAAACGAGTGCAACAGTTTACACGCAGAAAGGCACATGACCTATTTATACATCCCTCAGACTGCATGTGCCTTTTACTGGATTTAACAGCGGTACAGTTTATTCCATTTTATCAGATGCTATCTCAGTCTCAGAATAATTGTTATTGCAGCATGAGGAACATAGGAAAGTAATGCGTTTTGGATTGTGATAAGTACGTTAGTTATTTTTGGCTCTCAGTTGCAGTGTGTGAGACAGCAAGTACTGCAGGATGTTCCGACCTTTTCCCGAGCTCATCCCTTTAGTCAAGGTACAGTCTGACCCGTTCCATTTAAACCCTGATTTTTCCTCACAACTGTTCCGTTCGGCACAAAAACTCATTATAGAGGATTACTGATAACAGGCTTAAATGGTTGAAATGTTTCAATTAGAATTCACTTTACCTAATAGCTTTGTAAGGATCAATATAGAAAATAAATTCAAGACACACTAACAGAAAATGGCAGGTGAAAACCAGTCTTCAGTTCATTGCACTTACGCCACGTGCTTAATTTTAACCGGTGGTTGCCGGCACTTATTTTACTGAACCATATATTTGCTGAGCGAATGAGAGAGCAAAGCACACAGATCGAAAAGACGGAGGAAGAGAAAAACTACAAAACTGTCCTAAAGGTAGAAATCAGGAACCTGAAAGAGTGAGAAAGAGGGCCAGGAGTGTCGTGTAGGGGTTTACAGATGCCCAGCCTTGGTATTCGGTGTGCCTGCATTTAATTGCATCTGCCTGCGGCTTCTGGACAGAGCTTCGGGCACTGGCACTCTTTCCTATGTCCACTATATAAGAGAAGGCACATTAGGGGCTGAGGGCTAGATATATCTATTGAACAGGGGCGTAACACAGGCCCCCGCAGCCCACTCGGCACTGCACTCGGGCCGGAGAGCTCCTGATTGATCCGGGAGGGGGGCCCCCTCAGTACCATGCAGGGAGGCCCCCTCACTTTTCGTTACACCAGTGCTATTGAGGTCAGGCCATTGTTCTGCCAGGAAAACTGAGCAAATTCCTTTGCTGCCCTGGCGAAGGTCCCGACCACCAGATTTATATATGAATGACAGGCTGGAGGTCATTTATAAAGCTTTTGAAGAACCCGCAATCTCTGCGGTTCCTGTCAATGCATTTTGCTGTTTGGTGCAGGGCTCCGTTAACATGACGGAGCCTTGCACCAAACAATTTTCTTTTCGTATTTTCAAAAAGAAAATCCTGAAACAGGGTTTTCTTTTTGCAATTAAAAAAGATAAATCCCTGATCACCATGGGAGTTGTCTTCCATAGCGAGCGGGTACTATTTCTTTTTCACTGTTTCTCACTGCTGGGATTTGCTTGGCAGAGACGGACAGCTATATGTCTGCCCATCCTAATTGGGTGGGTGGACAAATAGCCAATTCTCTGATGGCCCTTACTTTTCCAGCCCATCAGAAAAGTTTGGCTACAGCGGTGACAGTCACCGCAGTAGCCAAACATGTTCCACTCACATCTAAATTGGGCAGGGTGTTGGCGGGGAGGGAAATCTGTCACCGTTTTGATGGAATTCCCTCTCCACCAAGATCCAAATAAGGCCCTAAGGCTGTAATGTACAGAGATGGTCCTGCCTGACTGTAATTCTGTAATACAGGTGTGCAAAATGTATGGTAATTGACTACTCGCATGTTTATATAGGCTTTTGAGCATTTTCAGTCATCTCTAACTGAGGGCCTCATGTACTTATGAAATGTAATTTAAAGAACATTTCACTAGCGGTAGTGTGTTGTTCTAATGTAGTTAAATGTATGCTTTTTCCTTGTGTTTGCCTTTGAAATGTTTTGTATAAAAAATGGTTTTTTTAAATCTCAGTCAGTTGTGGACCAAGTCTAAAAACACAGATCGAAAGAGCCTGAAAGTGGCAGAGGAAGGGCATACAACAAATAATAACAAGAAGAAGAACAAAAACTGCAACAATAATACACCAATTTGTTCGGAATAATATAAGGAATGTTATTAAAATATTGCTCTTCACTCTATCTGTGCACATATTCTTTCAAGTTCTTGGGCTAGCTCTCCTAAAGTACATGCTCTGTTTCTTGGACTATTTATTCATATCTCACTTTTCCTTTTCCTTTTCCTTATGTGGTGCCTTACTCCTTTTATAAATCAAAACATCTATCTTGTTGAGATCATTGCTGTTAAAAATGGGGATTCTAGTTAACAGTGGTTTGCACCCTGAACAAGTAGAGAACCTCATTCTAGTCAAGGTAAGGGCATCACACAGCTGAGATAACCCCTGCTAATCCCCTTGGTAGCGTGGCACAAGCAGCCAGGCTTATCTCAGAGGGAATGTGTAAGGCATTTGTACATACACACACAGTAACACAGTGAAACACTACAAATGGGGTCTACACCAGATTAGAAACATAGGCAATATTTATCTGAATAAAACAAGACCAAAAGTACAAAATCCAACAATCTCAAGTCAAGATATCACTTTTAAAAGATTAAGCAAGTTTAGTCCATAAAAAAATCAATGGATGCGTTTTTTTTTAGCACAAAGTACCTTAGATGCATCAAAGAGAGTGTCAGGCACAGGGAAGGTGAGGCGGTGGAAAAGCAAACAATGTGCTGGTTCCTTACTACACAGGGGAGGTGATGCTTCAGTTCCTTACTGACAGGGGAGGTGATGCATCAGTTCCATACAGCTAGGTAGTGGAGGTGATGCGTCGGTTTCTTACTGACAGGAGAGGTGATGCGTTATTTCCTTATGGCTAGGCAGAGGAGGTGATGCGTTAGATTCTGGACTCATGGTTCGGTTCCATACTGCTGTGCGGGGTCGATGAAGAGTTCGAGTTGTGAGAGGATGCATTGAAAATCCAGATGCACTGCATCGATGCGGCAGCAGCGATGAAGGTGCTGCATTGATTTCACTTCTGCAAGGCAGGCACTGCATCGATTCTTCAGCCATGAACGGATGGTGCATCGAGTCGGAATGGGTGCCACGGATGTCGGTCTCACGTTGCAGTGAGTTATCTGATGTGCTGCTACGGTGTGCTGGGGCCTGCTGTGAAAGTCATGGTCGATGCTTTCAGTGGAAACCATGCTTCGGTGTGGGCAGCGGAGATGCGTCGATCTTGTGCAGCGATGCATTGAGAAAACAGGTGCTGGGAGTTGATGTGTGGATTTTCTCTGTAGATCACCAGGTAACACTTCCTAGGGCCCAGGAACTGGGTATGGCACCACTTGCTAATCAGAACTCTCAGCAGACACTGGTAGATGAAGTCTTTGATGACCCTGAGACTTCTTAACAGGAGGCAAGCATGCACAAGCTCTTGAAGAACCTTGGAAACAGGATATAGAAAGCAGAGTCCAGCACTCCCCGACAGAAGCAGCAAGGAGCAGGCAAGCACAACAAAGCAACAGGCAGAGTGGTAGTCCTTCCTACAGTATGCAACTCTTCTTCCTGTTAGACAATCCAGACGTGTTCTGATATTGGGATGTAAGGGGTCCAATATATATACCCATTTCTGCTTTTGAAGTACCAAATGTAAAAGGAAAGTCTTTGTAGTCCACAAGACCCTGCCTTATCCTGAGCTAGCTGCAGACACACTACAGGGGGTGGAGACAGCTTTGTGTGAGGACAGGCACAGTCCTATTCAGGTGTCAGTGACAACTCCTCCAACCACACTATAGCTGAGTAAGACCATCAGCCTGGTGATGGCTCATCAGGATATGCAAGGCACACCGTAGCTCCCTTTGTGTGACTGTCTAGAATTAATGCACAAGAGCCCAACTGTCAGCCAACCCAGACATGTGTTCTACAGACATGCCGATGCACAGAATGGTTCAGCAAGAAAATGCCCACTTTCTATAAGTGACATTTTCAAACACGCAATTGAAATATCAACTTAACCAAAAGATGTATTTTTAAATTGTGAGTTCAGAGATTCCAAACTCCAAATCTCCATCTGCTCCCAATGGGAAATTACACTTAAAAGATATTTCAAGGCAATCTCCATGTTACCCTAAGGCAGAGATGGTCCTTGCAATAGTGAAAAACACAATTAGCAGTATTTCATTATTACGACATGTAAAACACACCAGTACATGTCCTACCTTTTAAATACACTGCGCCCTGCCCAGCGGACTGCGTTGGGCCTAGTTTAGGGGTGACTTATATGTAGTAAGAAGGAAGATTTCGGCCTGGGAAGTGGGTGCATTTGCTAGGTCAAAATGGAAGTTCATAACTGCACTCACAGACACTACAGTGGCAGGTCTGAGACATGTTTGCAGAGCTACTTTTGTGTGTGGCACAATCAGTGCTGCAGGCTCACTAGTAGCATTTGATTTACAGGACTAAATCAAATATGCCAATCATGGATAAACCAATCACCAATACATTTTAGATATAAAACATAGGCACTTTAGCACTGGTTAGCAGTGGTAAAGTGCCCAGAGTCCTAAAGTCAACAAAAAAAGGTCTAAAAAAAGTAGGCGGAAGACGGCAAAATATCTGGGGATAACCCTGCAAAAAAGGCCAGGTCCAAAAATTGCTTTTTCAGTGTAATAATTTTATTTCAAACCGTGCAGAATTTCTTTGAATCAATTTAATGTATGACAACAACATCACATGTACAGCTAAGAATGTATGATATTGATATGATAATGTCATATATTACATGTTAGGAGCACACATGTATAAGGATAAAGGATCATTCCTTCTTTTGACCTTTCCTACCATCTTTTCACTGGTAAATCCTAGAATGTAATCTCTTTCTCTTCTGCCCCTCGTACACTTCAATATTCCTTACCTTTGTATTATCTGTAATTAATGTCTGGACGCCCTTTCACAAGCTTTATTTTATCCCAGTTAAATTGGAAATCCTCTGTTGCCCCCCCAGCTGTCCCTCTTTCGTCACCTTCTCGCTTCACAATCTCATCCCCTTCTCAACTTTACGTCTCCCACTGCCAGGATTTCTGAGTAATCTTTGACTCTAGTGTTTCCTGTATTAGCAAATCTCCACTATCGTCCATGTTCCTTGCTTCCAACTTTATAATATTTAGAAAATCTGATCGCTCTTGGCATTCCAAGCCACCCAAACTCTCATTCTTACCTATATATTATCTCATCTTGTTTCTTTCACTCCCTGTTTGCACTCCTCTTCAATTTGTTTATAATTCTGTAAACGTTCCCTCAGCATAGTTTGCCCCAACTTTAGTTCTCTTTGTTGTCTCCCTTTACTTTCTACCTTTAAATCCATTCCGTCTTATACTTTTGCACCCTCTCAGCTCTATATTCCTTCTCACTCTCTCCACACTGTGCATTCCAGTTTCATTTTGTATGTAACATTTTCTGATTGCCCCTTCCTAATTTTAATTCTTTGCTCCACTTATTCCTTGATTGTGAATCTTCCTCCCCATCCTCTATGTACAGCTCTTCCATAAGGCTTGTATGGTCCTCCTGGAAAGTTATCTTCTTCGCCATCCTTTTTCTGAAAATTTTTAATCTCCTTTCCCTATACTTGTTTGACACTGTTTTTGAGGACCAGTAATAAATGCGTTGTTTGGCCTAGCTTGCCAGTGAAGCTTTTGATCTTGCTTGAAAGGGAAGCAGTCTGAAAAACCTAATGTCACCCATTGGACTTGGCCCTCTCTGCAGAGTCATACCAAAACGTTTTGCCTGCACCCCTCTTGCTTTTGGAAGCCTTTTTAGTTGGCTCTTTGGACTCTGTGCTCTTTACCACTACACACTTGTGCTAAAGTGCTTGCGCTCACTCCTTTAAAACTGGTTAAGTTGCCTTACCCCTAATTGGCACTACTAAAGTGGTACTACATGTACCCCTGCCTGTAAATTGAATATCACTAGTGCGCCTGCAGCACTTATTGTGCCACCCACTGATGTATCCCTTTTAACCATGTCTCAAGACTGCCATTCCGACCTGTGTGCAGTTTTAAGCTGCCATTTTGACCTGGCTAAATACATTTTTTACCAGGCCTAAACCTTCATTTATAATACATTTAGTCACACCAAAGGTAGACCCTAAACATCCCATAGGGCAAGGTGCATTGTATTTAAAAAGTTGAACATGTACTTTTACATTTTACATGTCCTTAAAGTGAAATGCTGCTAGGCCTACCTCTCCCATTGGATAAAATTTGGTTACCCTATTACATTTAATAAGTGATAATGTTTGTTTTGGAACAGGTAGAAATGTCATTTTTGGTGTCTACAGTATTGTAATTTAAAATCCTTTTTAATGGTAAAGTTGTTTTTTGAGTCACAATTCTGAAAATGCCACTTTTAGAAAGTTAACACGTTCTTGTCCTAACCATTGGTGCCTGCAGCTGGTATCCTGGGTGACATGACTAGGTGTAGTTGGCAATTGGCCTTTGTGTATTCCTTCCAGACAGTATCACAAAGCTGGACTGGTTATTTGCAGGATGGGTAATCCTGACCTGAAGGGAGGGGTGGAGCTGTCACCTTCCATACTTGCACTTTAAAGGAGCTGCCTCAGCATACACACAAAGAACTTCACACTAGCCATTTGTGACCCTAGACATTCTGGGACCAGGGCAGAAGTAAATTCCAGAACCAGACAAGGGGGGAAGTCTAGACATTTATCCCACTTCAAATCTGGCACAAGGTATAAATATTAGATCCTGAGATCAAATCTTTACTACTCTCCTGGATCCGTGGATACTACAGAGGAAGGACTACCCTGCTGTCCGAGGCCTGCCTTGATGTCTGAGAAGGAAGACTGGACCTGCTCCCTTCATCCCAGTCAGAGTGGCTCCAAAGGTCAGTTGACTGTGCTCCTTTGCAAAGCTAAAGGGATATAGAAATCTCCAGACTCCTTCCTGGACCTGCTTGAGACCTACTGGCCTCTGAAGGAGTGAGGTTCCTGATCCCCAAGAGGTACCTTCCAGGTCCTGGACACTTGGTTGGTATCAGTTGAGCTCCTCCTGTGAAGAAATTGATGAATGCTGCCTGAAATGACCACCAACACGAAGCTCCAGTGAAGGCAAGTCTTTGCACTACAGCATCCGCCACCGACAACTGGTAACATGAGATCTGCACTTCGCGCTTCACATCGACAGCCAAGGGTTACCACCAGCATGATGCTCCAGCAATGATCATCCACGACGCCAGACAGAATCTTTGTGCGACAGCCATGACTGCTCTATGCGCTACAGCGTCGGCCATTAGCAATGCTCTTTTTGCTCCATGCAGCCTCCTCCACCACAAACTGAACTCTTTGCATTGGAATTTGAGAAGTTATCCTTTTCAGAGGGACTGACCTGGTCCCTGTACGAAGCCAACGCTCCATCATGGTTGGTCTGAATTTGTGATGTGAACCTGGTCTAGCACAACTAGATAACTGCAAGTGGCGCTTTGTGCTTATAGGCACTATACCTCACTTAAATCATTGAAATTGCACATCTCCACTTCTACTGATTGGATTTTTGTCAGTTTGAGTTCAAACAATTTAAAACAGTTTACTCTATTTTCCACATGCTGTGGGATTTTTCTTGTGGAGTTTTGTCACTTTATTACAGTTTAGGGCAACATAATTACTTCACAAATTGCCTATAAGTTAAGCCTGACTGCTTCTGTGCCAAGCTACCAGAGGATCAAGCACATGTTAATTTAGTAACGTTTGTGGTTCACCCTGATAAGGATTTTGGCTGTTGCTTGAGAAGGGCTCACATCCTCTCAACCAACAACCTGATTTCTAACATTATCAGTTCTTTAAACATATACATACAGTAGACTTTTGCTCCGCCCTGAGCAATATTTCTCACTCACATCATGGTGTTGGTGCTTTGGTGTATCATTCAGCATCCTGTGGAGTGCTTGCACTGCAATGCATGATGGACAGTTTTACATCCCTAAAGTACATAGAGTGATCACAGGTTAAAATAGTTATGCAATACATGCAATCTATACAGAAGCAATCATATTTAGTTTTTTTGTTTTTTCACTGCACCAGGCTTTTTAATATTTCAATCAGCCCTTGCATTTTGACCACTGGAGTGTACAGTATACACTAATAAACAAGAATTACCACAGACAATATGTCTGCCTTTATTGTGGCAACTCAGGCAAATACTAAAGCTGTTGGACTATATTAGTATTTTAAAACTAGACATATTGGCTTTGCAATGTTTATTATTTACTGTGCTTACTGTGTTCCTCATTCCTCTTGTACAGTTAACAAGGCTAACAGCTTGTTTACAATTAGAGCCTCACTGTTCTTCTAGAAACAAATGATCTAACAGAATAAGGGATATGGTGTTAAACACATTTTGTTATTTTTAAGAATCTCAATAAGATGCAACTGATGATCAACTAGGAGGGCAGTGAAGAGAGACAAGCGATTAGAAGAGGTTGGCACGGCCAGACCTTGGAAGTAAAGCTAGAATGGATAGTTCAACATTCCTTTTTGCTTATGAAAAACAAAGAATATTTCCATTTTCATTGCTGCATATATGAAAAGATTAAAAACTATTACTAAGAAGAAGTCCTACTCATGCTGACTGACATCAGGGAACTTGGTCTGATTTCAAGATACATTTAGATATGGCAGAAAAGGCAGCAAAACCATTGAGAACTCAAAGGGGCATATTCACAAGGAGCTATCGCCGGATTACCAGCACCAGTTTTCCCACGATAGCAGCCGCAAAAAACATCGCCACAGAGGAGCCCCGCAACTATCGCTAAGGAGATGCAGAGTAAACGTTCCCGTGCAAAAAGCTGCGACAACACCACACCTCAAAATTCACAACGACCAGCCAGATCGGCGATAAGAACACAAAACACGTGATAAGGCGTGTTAGCAGCAGGAAATTTACACCTGCTCTGACCTGGTGTAAAGTCGGACCACAGCCTGCACCACAAAAGAGAGCACAGCCACACCTGAAGACAAACAGATGCCAAGGAGCAACTGAACATGCAGCACGGACACTCAAGAGGGCCACAACACCCACAGGCACCAGACCCAGGCACGCAACACCCCCAACCCCGGACCAAGAAACTTCACACCAACACCACGAATCCCAAAACAAATATTCTGCCTTATGTCACACAAGCAGGAAAATCAACATACATTTGTGGCCAGAAAATGGAGATTCAGTCATGCAGCAATGCAACCACCAACACAAAACACCATACAAACAAATGCCAAAACAACCATTCGGATGAGACATAGCGGGTCTTCACTGGACAATCGGTAGGCCACAGCCTGGATCACTAAATCCAAGAGAAGAAGGTGTGCCATGCGCCCAACAAAGGAAAGAGAGGGAGAGAGCAAGGGAGAGAGACGGAGTGAAATTGCACAAGCAGCGCAAGGCCTTGCAGGGCACCTGGCTCCATATGCCAACATGTGTGTGTGCATCACCATCCGTACAACATGAGCCCAAGGCCGTGTCCCAATCTCAGCGTCAAAGCCACATCACATTCCGAAAATGCAAGTAGAAGTCAGACAAACATCAGGGATGAAAGCTCCATTGTACCAATGCAGAAGGCGGGAGGTCACCTGCCCTTCTGACCTTGGTCCAGAATGCACCTGGAACACCCTGAGAGAGATGCCATGGCAGGTGTGGACGACTCCCACACCACGCATAGCGCAAATAAACTACCCGACTCATCCACACCCCACACACAGAAGCCCCTGCTGGAGGTACCCCTGCATGGGATGCCCTTGACACTCATGGAAACAGCAACACATTCAGCCCAACGTTTCACACACATGCAAATCATTGCTCAGAGCTGTGGCATATCCTCCACACAACTGCCGCAGTTCAGAAGAGTGCCGGTTCCATGAGACGCACCAAGGCAATGGCAGGCCACACCGGGCACATGCACAACCCCGTCAGGTGGAAAACTACCATGCACGTATGCTGCATTTACTGGGCGCAGTGCCCCAGGCAGTGCTGCGGATCAGTTACCGGCTCAGCTTCCGCATTGCCTATGTCACCTGCTTCCAGCTCTGGTTCCACTGCCGAACATGCACATTCGAGTGTACCATGGAAGTCTACCTATCCTACACAACTGTAGATGAATTGGACCATGACTTGAGTGTGTGCCCCCTGTTGGAACACAAACAGGAGTGTAAGCAAGACAGCCAAGCATGGGATGCCTTGACATACTGCGTATGTATTGGCTGTTGTGCATGGGAGATTGCACAATTCCTCATGTGCAGTGACCACATAGAGGCGCTCCCCTATTGGGCTGTATTGCAGATTGGTGAAATGTCGTGGGTTGACGCACCTGCCCGGATCAGTTAACACATTGCACATGAAGCAGCGCGGGCATTCATGGACGAGTAACTACGTCCCTGCAGCCACATCCGATTGTTACCCACAGCACATGTCCCAACGACATTTTTCACCGTGGGAATTGCTCACATATCCCACCACAACAGAGGACACGTCTGCCATCGTCCAGACTCTGGATGCATGTGAATGGCACAACGCGTGTGTACACACACCTGTGCAAGGTGATGCAGGTCCATGGTCGGAGCAACACAGTGTCGTTTGGCAACGTTGCCAATTCGGACACACTGCTGGGGACAGCACACACATGGAAATGTAGCACGACATGTGAACGTGTCAGACCCTTTCACCTGAACACTGCCAGCAGAGCAGACAATCAGAACACTCGTGTGGCAGAGCACTATGCAGATCTCATGGGCAGTGAGTCGTGCCCCCTCACACGGGGCAATGGGCAGATGCCAAACAACACATGACTCATCCAGCAAGGCAAGGTGGGCTGGGAGCATTGCCATCCATGATGATTGTCGTGCATTTTTGCACCACCATTTCATGAACCTCGACATGTACCCATGCTGCCTGCAAGTGTCTTAAGCAAGTCCCTGACTGTTGTGGCCGTTGCCTCGTCCACACTGACACGCACATCCCAATAAAGTCTATGCCATCCCAATGGTGTCTAACTGTGAGGTGTGTTGATTTGATTGCCCACTCATGTGCCACAATGAGCATCGTCCCTACACAGGAAGGAACTGACCAATGTAAATGTAAATGTAAATGTCGGAATTTGTAAAGCGCACAGCTACCTCCACCGGAGGTGTCCCGGCGCTGTCCGTATACCGCTTAGGAACCCTTCCTGGCTTTCCTGGGAAATGTCCACTTCTGGGCACCCCCCAGGTGCAGCCAGGCATCCCAGCGCTTTTGGGGCCGTTGTGAAGACTAAGCAAGCTATTGCCCAGAGTTGCAGCATGGGACCCATGATCAGAACAGACACTGAGGCGAGAATATCCAGTCAGGGGAATTAATGAGCCGGAGACCCGCCGAGGCGGGAATCGAACCCTGGTCCCTGGCCCCTGGCCAGAGCTCTGCATCAAGGTCTGCCTGATCTAACCACTGAGCCACACTTCTCCACATGCATGTGCAATGGGGGTGGGTCCCTTTTGCAAGCTCAACCTCTGTGAGCCAGACATTGTTTGGGATAGGTGTGGCCGACATGTGCAGGTATGTAACTTCAGCAATGTGAGTATGGTGTCCAACCTCTGACCATGTGGAGCAATGTCACAAATCATAACCGAATGTGTCCACACAGATGTGTCTAAGTAGGTATGCGCATGAAGTTCTATTCTGTTGATGTGCAATGGGGCCACAGCTAGTACTCACCTTAACAGTCATCCAATTTGCCATGTGTCTCAGGGATAAACATGCACATAGATGTCAGTTACCATGGTGTACCTTCATGTGCAATCATTGTCCCTACATCCAGCCATACTTCCATACGTGAGTGAACATAGTAATGACACATCTGTGTGATTCAAAATGTTTCATTCACATTCAGGTGATTGATGGAGCTGGAGCTGTACATGGCCATCCAAGCCCACATCACGTGGAAGCCCAGTGGTGGGCAAACCATAGTCCTTTGGGGATTGAGAAGTGATTAGGAAGTGGGAGGGGGTAGTCCACAGCAGGATTGCTGTGTAATTGGCCAGCAGTGATGAAATGTGAGTCCGTGTCGGGGTCCGGGTTAATGTCGCTGAGTGTTTCGGGGGTC
The DNA here is from genome assembly GCF_964261635.1 of Lissotriton helveticus. Classification (NCBI taxonomy): domain Eukaryota; kingdom Metazoa; phylum Chordata; class Amphibia; order Caudata; family Salamandridae; genus Lissotriton; species Lissotriton helveticus. The sequence goes on along the minus strand of NC_136072.1, from coordinate 976,578,752 downwards.
AGTAGGAGGTGTTTCCCATGGCATGATGCATAGGTCATCACCAGGCAGGGACAGGGCATATGGCAGAGATGGATGCTACTGCCTCCTTCCTCACACAGTAATTCACATCCCCTTCTTACTCCCCTGATGCAGGTTCTGTGTCCGGTGTGTGTGGTGGGGTAATGGCCGCATCACTGTGTGCCACTAACACAACAGACTGGGAGTGTGATGGGGCGGCATCACTGTGTGCCCTGTTCACATCAGGGGTTGGAGCTGTGTGTGTCGATGTTCCCGCTGCAGTCATCTGGGAGCGGCTCAGTGGCAGCAATGGCAAGATGAAGTACTGCAGGGCATTGAAGGTCCCAGATACTCGCTGGTGTCCAGCCGTGTTATACATACTTCCAGCATGCATCTGCTCCATGGTCTCCATTGGCATCCGCATCTGTTCCAATTCTGTGCTGTAATCGCTGGTGCCTGTTTGACCAGACAGTTTGTGTAGAAGATTCATGGCCCCAGCGAGATCAGCCAAGGTCTGTGGCGGAGCATAGTGCATACAGGGGGTGTCCAATTGGGACTGTACGTGGTCCCTGATGGGACTCAGATACCCACGTATGGCATTGAGTGTGGTTGCCAAGAGTTCGAATCCCACCCGCAGCTGGTCAGTCAACTGCATCTGGCAACTCCACACATGTTGTTGGAACTCCAAGTATTGGTCGGGGGTGCTGGGAGACAGCTGTGGTGGTGTTTGTTTCCTGCTGTGTGGTCTGTGCAGGTGGTGAGCTCACCTTGGGGCAGCTGGCCTGCCCTGCTCCTGGGGATGGGGTGCGGAGGCTGTCCATTATCCTTTGGATGGTGTCTTGACATATGTGCAGGTTGTCCTCTTTGTCATCAATGATGTGAGGTGTATTGTGCCCTGCAGGAGGTGTTGTTTGTCCCTCTGCAATGTGAAAGGTGAGATGCAGGTTAACAGAGTAACACATGCATGTTGGAGTTTTGCAGATGTTTACATTCAGACTGCATGCCAATGTACATTGTCACAGTTTTGGTGGAGCTGGCTATTTGATGGCAGTCAGTGTGTTTTTCGACTACATGATGGATGCGTGGTATTCCCCTTGCATTATCATCTCACAGTGTCAGGCAATACCAGATGTGAGTAGACAGTAACTACACACGTGCGGGACCTGTTGTGAGCTGTGGCCTGTGCTGTTGGTGTTGCACTTTGTACCACATTGCTGTCATTGCTATGTGTTCTGTGGTTGCTATGTGTGTGTGCTGCATTGTGTGGGAGTTGTCCCTGCAGCTCAGATTTCGTGTAGCCTTCTCCCTTTGAGGCAGAGTGCCTTTGAATTGTGTGCTTTTCTCGACCTGATTTGTTTTTGACTTGGGTCATATGTGCTCTCGGACAGATTTTGTGCCTGATGCATTGTTCGTCTGCTGCATGTATTGTACGGAATGAGTTGTGTGTGCATGTGGACATGTCAGAGTGTGATGTGCTCCTTTATGGATGTGATCCGCACTGGGCTACCTCCATGTAGATTCATAGGCCATCTCATATTTGTGGGCTGCTGCCATGCTATCGGGCATGCAGTGTTACTTGCATAGTCAGTGTGGGTCACAAAGCCACTGCTTTGCTGGATTCAGCACATGTGCATGGGTCGGTTGTGATATTGGTGATCTGTAGTGGGCCCCTTTGTGCACATTGTGGACGGGGGGCCTACTTCGCGTTTCTATGTGTACTGGAGTGTGCCAAGGCTATCAGTGACATGTTCCACGATCTTTGTGGGACGGGGGAGATGGGCACAATTGCACACATGCACAATTATGTGTAGCACACTGCACACCCACAATGAAAACATGAAACTTTGTATCTTTGAGGTGACTTACAAATTTGGATCAACAATGATAATAAATCGGATTAATTTTGAGAACTTCAACGAGTACATGATTAATTTGCTCACAAATGTGTATCAGGCTGTGCAACTCTTCCGTGACACGCAATGGAGAGTGTCACACCCAGGTGATATAGCGTATGACGCTAAAGGAACGTAGCGCTTTAAGAGTGTATGCACGCAAACTTGGCAAACAGGTATGGAGCTCTTTTCTAATGATGGCACTGGCTGACACTCTGCACGTTGTGACATTATGATGTCAGATGTCCCTGTAAGGTTACTCATATCCTTTTATTAAGGCTCTGCCACGGTCGGATCGCCCCTTGGTGTATACCACCGACATGTTAACTGAGAATTTCGTGTATCATTGCATTTATCTCTTATTCCAATTCAAGTGCCTCTTTGATAGTATGTTTGTTATGCTGATGGGATTAGGTCCTTGCGATAGGGGTCGCAAGGCTAGGTGGGGGAGAAGGGGGATGGGATGTTTGCGCATCGATTCTTGCTTAGTATTGCTATGCTCACAGTTCAATTTGACTCCGTTGTTTAATGCACTGATTTTGATTCAGAGAGCGAATTTTAGGAAATGGCCAAGATAGGTAATATTGCTGGTCCCTTTGATTTAACCCTGATGTCATGGAACGTTCAGGGTCTTAATGACCACAGGAAAAAGAAACATGTTCTTCATTATTTACAGCGGCACCACATTGCTTTCCTGCAAGAGACACATCTCCCAAAGTCCGATACCACACAGTTTCGACGGCCTGGGCAGTGGCGGAGACCGGGAACCGGGAACTCGATTTGCCGGGACCAAGACGACCGATCAGCTGAGGACACACTGAAGAGGAGCGGAGGTGGGGAGCTGCCGAGAGACCGGAACGTCGCAGAGCGAATCGCACAGGAGGCGGTGCAGAGGACGACACGCACGCAGGGTGGCCTGTGAGACCCTCGCTGATCGGGTGCTCGGGTGGCGGCGTACTTGGCCGAAACCCGGACGGAAGGCGGTGGGGCCACAACGTCGAGCAAACACCGGACCTTGGAGGCATACACAGCAGGCACAGAATAATTAACGGACATTCCCGGAGGTGGGGACAAGTACCACCCCCCCATAGTTCCACGCTAAGAGCGGACACTACGGAAGTACAGCAGGCTGAGAGCCCATACAAGCGGGCGCTCTGCAAAGTGAGTGACACACGCAAATACGACAGTCAAATCCCAGGTGTGTGGGAGTTGCCTGGCTGCAGTGCCATATCCTTATACTAGACCCTCCTGCTCGGACTGAACCCCGGCTGTGGTTCGCTGGGTGGCGACAGACTGATCGGAGCAGCGCGAGCCGCAGTGTGGAGACAGCGAGTGAGTGGGGACACCAGCTATAACAAGGGGAGCGTGTAGTGCCAGAGAGCCGGGGTGCCACGCACATATTGCCTGCCCGGATTTTGGAGGGCCTGGACTGTAAGGCGGCAGAGACCCTGTAAGCCCCAGACGAACATTGATACTCCGTTATCGCTTCACGCTGGAGGCAGATACTCCTAAGATATACCTGAATACAGATCCAGACCTCATTTGCAGACCCTCACCGCTTTGCCGAATGAAAATAAAGTGAATCAAAAGGCGGGAGACACACGCAACGAACGACATAGCCACAGAGACCACACATGATTCCAGATCCCTACGAAGCGCACATACATCCAATTACGGCGCAAAGTCCGGTGCGGGGCCACTAAAGAGACAATTGGCCAGGTAAAGAAGCCAGAAAGGCGTGGAACGCACGCAACAAGTAGGCACACCCCAAAGGGATCATGTCGAACCGAGGCCCACGGACTCAGAGCACACAGGCTAAACTTGATAAGTTTGCCTACGACAAAGGAGTCCCACCGTCCCCTGAGGGACGTCCATCCTCAAGCAAAGGTTCGGAGGGTGCTGGAGGTAAGAAGGTGACACTGGAGGACATCATGGCAGCCCTCTCCATCGTCCAAACCACAGTGGGCTCCATATCGACAGATGTTAATCTTCTCCGAGCAGACTTTCAGAAAATGTCGGACAGAGTCAAAGAGGTGAAAATCGTCACTAAATCCCTAGTGGCTGACACGACGGAAATACAAACAGCCCTGTCCTGTTTGGAAGCAGACAACAAGCAACTAGCGGAGAAGTTGGACGACCAGGAAGGACGCTCACGCCGGAACAAGGTCCGTATCCTGGGTATTCCAGAATCAGAAGGAACCCGGGCAATTGGTCTGTACGTAGAGGAGCTAGTGAAGACAAGACTGCAACCGAAGGGCCTGTCCAGTTTTTTCTCGGTGGAGAGGGCCCACAGGGTTCCGGGAGGTAAGCCCAAGCCAGGAGCTCCTCCTAGGCCAGTGCTCGCCAGACTCTTCAATTTTCGTGATAGGGACGCCATCCTACAAACAGCGAGAGTTTCCCCACCAATCCGAATCCATAACTCGACAGTGACCTTCTTCCCGGATTACACGGTGACAGCCTCCCGGCGCCGGAGAAGCTTTATGGAAGTAAAAAAGGCTCTTCGGGCGCAAGAGTTGCCGTACTCCATGCTGTTCCCTGCGAGACTCAGAGTGGTGGCGGAAGACAAAACTTGATTTTTCGAGACACCCGAGGCGGCATACGACTGGCTCGAAGGATGGCATACAGTGGGAAAGCAACGCAGTGGACGCAGACACCAGCACCGCCACGAAGATGAGGGGGACCCAAATATCCAAAGCACACTACGCCCAGAATCGAATCACTCACCACATTCGGGAGCAGAGGTGGCCGATCAAGAATGAACCTGCCAATCAGGTGACCTCTACGTCAACGCTCCCTGAGACTACAACCATGATCGTGTCGCTTTGGATACCGGACTGAGACAGGCCACGGAGGCGGGAACAGAGAACTGGCGCTTCCTTGGACTCTTTACCCCGGTCAAGCAAGTACTGTGGTTGGGATGGGAAATAAGCACTCTGCTGAGTTGGGGAGGCGGGCGGTTCAAAGTCCGTTAAGCAGGGAGGCAGGGAGGGGGGGAGGTGTCAAGGGAGGAGCTGCTGGGAATTGGTTTAGTTTGGTTTTAATCTACAGGGGCGTTGATGGTGAGATAGAGAATCGAGAGGTGAAAAGACTCACGCAGATGGCGAATAGATGGCACTCCCGCGCTTGCGCATATAGTCCACATGGCGAATGGTCCACAATCTGACAGAACACACATCCCTGCCCAGGTGACACAGGTAACAACTTTAAAACTAGTTACATGGAATGTCCAAGGACTAGGTGATAAGATAAAGAGGGGACTGGTACTGCAGGCCCTGAAGGGACACGGCCCCACTCTGGCATTATTACAGGAGACACACCTCACTGGGACGGCATGTAAAGCGCTAGATAGGTGGGGTTACAAGATGGTAGTACACTCGGAGTTCTCTTCTGGTTCCAGGGGGACAGGCATCCTAATGAAAAAGAACTCTCCCTTTATAGTGCTCCAGACTAAAATAGATAATCAGGGATGTTTTGCAGCACTGCAGGGTCAGTGGGAGGGCAGACTCCTTAATGTGGTCTCAGTGTATATCCCTCCGGCACTCCACGCAGTTGCACTCCCGGCGTTGAGCGATTTCCTGTTGGCCCTGCCTGAAGGTGATCTCATTATGGGAGGGGACTTTAATGCCACGATGGATGCCTCTGAGGACAGATATCCGCCCCGAATAACACCAACTGGCACTTCGCGCTCCCGGGGATTCACAGAAGCAATGGGCCTGACGGACGTTTGGAGACACCTCCACCCCACAACACGTCAATACACATTTCACTCTGCAGTACATAATAGTCTATCAAGGATCGACTGCTATATGATGTTCAATACAGGCTTGCAAAATGTAGTGGAGGTAGATATCAAACCCAGGGGAATATCCGATCATTCCCCGGTAATATTGCTCTTCTCCTTCCAAAAAAAGTCCCACCGACGATTATACCCTATATACCCAGGTTCCCCAAATAAAGAGGAACCTACGGGCGATCACAAAACATTATTTTGCCGAAAATGCAGGATCAGTCTCCTCACCCTCTATTGTCTGGGAGGCATATAAGACAGTCTTAAGGGGGCAGGCCATAGCTTCTATCACGGGCCATAAGCGAGATAAAGAGAAAGAACTCTTAGCATTGGAAATAGCATTACAAATGGCTGACACAGAGCACGCAACAAACCCCACACCAGACACGGTACATACCCTAAATCTTAGACAACAACAATACAAAATATACCTGCTGGAGAAGGCGGATGCTCACTTAGTCACGACATGACACAAAATATATGACATAGGAGACAAAACAGGCAAACTACTGGCGTGGCTAGACAAGAGAGGGACAGACAGCAGGGGAATAAGAGAGATAAGGCAGCCTGACGGACATCTCTCGACAGATCCAGAGAAAATAGTGAACACGTTGGCGCAGCACTTTCAGGAAGTTTACACACCGACATCGGGGATAACAGAGGGAGTGGCAACAGAATTTGTGAGGAATATAGAGCTGCCTGCACTGACACAGGAGGCTTCCCAAGAACTGGAGGCCAGCCTTACGGTTGAGGAACTACAATTAGCGATCAAATCGATTCAGTCCGGTAAAGCAAAAATTCTCGCTAAATTGTTGGCCACTAGATTAATACCCCACCTGCCACATTTAATACACCCTGACCAATCGGGCTTCATGCCTAACAGGAACACAGCGCTCAATCTCAGACGCCACCATGGGGTACTAGCGAAGGCTTCCTCGTTGACAGGCCCGGCGGCGATACTATCATTAGACGCAAGAATGGCCTTCGACATGGTCGAATGGACATATCTCTTTGCGATACTTCCGTGCCTGGGGTTTGGCCCCAAATTCTGCGCGTGGATACAGTTATTGTACACGAGGCCTCTGGCTAGGGTGCTGGCTAACGGCCACACATCAGAGGAGATACCACTGGCAAGGGGAACACGGCAGGGCTGCCCCTTATCACCGCTCCTATTCGCGCTGGTTTTAGAACCCTTGGCAGTTATGATCAGAGGGACCCCCTTGCTGAAGGGAATACAGTAGAGGGACGGCTGGAAGGAGCGTATCTCCCTCTATGCCGACAACATATTGGTGTACTTAACGGACCCGGAGCGCTCCATACCAGAGCTCCTCCGCATATGCAGTGTCTTTGGGGGGATGTCAGGTAACCTAATAAACTGGTCTAAATCAGTCCTGTATGTCCTAGGGGGTGGATTGCCATGCTTGCCGCCCGATTGTCCACTCGTAATAACAACTGAATCTTTTAAGTATTTGGGCATTCACGTCACGAACGACCCGATAGAGTTTTTTGCCAAGAACCTGGCGCCGCCCCTAGAACGGTTGAAAAGAGATGTGAATCACTGGGCATCCCTGCCCCTCACGTTACTGGGTAAAGCGGTTTGTACAAAATGATGGCTCTGCCGCGATTCTTATATGCCCTTGATAATACTCCATTTCCTGTCCCACCCCGGTACTGTAAGCAAGTGCATGCTCAAGTAGCCACGCGTGTAAAATTGCACAAGAGTTGGTATGAGGGCGGGATAGCACTCCCTGACCTTCAATTATACTATTGGGCTGCGCACCTAAAAATCATTATCCAGTGGATACACGCTGCGCAGGATGACCCGGCATACAGAGCAGATAGAGACCAACTGGGTGCTAACAGTATGCTAGCACCCCTTTATAACAAAGGACTAATACGGAAATTGGAGGGCCCTACTAAACACACAGTCACACTTTGGCACACAGCACAAACTAAACTAGGATGGAGAGGAGTTATCACTAAACTCACTCCACTCTGGGACACCAGAAAACTAGGACAGTTGAGACGCAGCAAGGGTTTTGACCGGTGGGATAGCATAGGTATTTCCATGGTAGGAGACCTGTGGGAGAGGGGGAGAGTGATACCATTCACCCAACTCCAGGTACAATATGATTTGGGCCCAACTGAGTACTACAGATACACACAAATAAGGCACGCACTACTGACAGCGATACCGCCAGATACAACAATCCCAGAATCGGCCCCGTTGGAGGATCGACTGCTCACTGACTACATGCAGTAACAGGCTACGACCTTCTTCATACAGAAAGCTGATTAACACCATGCCAGAACCAACAATAGCTCTGCGGGGTAAATGGGCGGCAGACATAGGGGATATGGATGATGCGGAATGGCAAGAAGCCCTGGCCTCTCCCAAGGAAGTGGGGATATCTGCAAGGTTCCGATTGATGCAACTTAAGATTCTACATCGGGTATACTACACCAGGACCATGCTACACAAAATACACAGAGCACAACATCCATATTGCCTTAGAGGGTGTGGAGAGGAAGGAACGTTCCTACACACAATATGGGAATGCACAGTAATATTGGAATACTGGCGGCAAGTAATGCGCACAATATCACAGGCGATGAGGGTGTCGCTTCTCCCTGACCCACGCAGGTGCTTGCTTAATATATGGGAACCAAATGACCTTACGAGGTACGGTCAGATATGGGTGATGCTGGGACTCATGGTGGCAAAACGTAATATTGCGCAGAAATGGGGAGCAGATGTTACACCCACTCTGGAGACTTGGTGTAGAGATATGGATGTACTGATGATAACGGAGCGTTCAGTATATGTGAATTGAAAGTGCCCTAGAAAATGGACAAAAATCTGGACTGCTTGGAATGTATATAGGGGAGATATTTGTGAACCTTTACTGGAATCGGAGGAAGAGAACTCTGATGAAGATTGAAGACATGCTGGGGGGCGAGATAGAAAGAGTGCAGACGTGCGAGAAAGTATATACAGAAATAAAAGTTTTTACTTCATTATGCTATGATTCTGATTGTACGCCATCGAATTGCAATATATGATTCTTTGTACGCTACCATTATTGCCCTTTTGCTGTATAAAACAATAAAAACAGTTTAAAAAAAACCTTGATTGCTCCTTTATCTTCTGAACTCCATGATTATTCTTTTGGGAGTGCTGCAGCACCCCTTCACCCCTATTTCCAGCGCCTTAAGGAGTGGGATTGCTGTTGGTTCGGGACATATGCAAATGCAGGCGAATACCACAAACTTGCAAGATTGTGGATTCTCAAATGTCACCTGCAAATAGTTTTTCACACTGGAAACATACATAAGTTTACTCCTTTAAAAGGTTATAGAAGATGTAATTCCTGGGCTGGCAAAGAGAGCATTGCTGGAGGTTGGGTCTGCATAATAAAACAGCATTTCCCATGCACAAAAATATTTTTTGTTTCACATTTATGCAAACATATTTTCTACTTGTTGCATAGACTCCATAATTTGTGTCTCGTGGGGATTAACATCACACCAGACGTCGCAGGAAATCATGGATGAGCAGCTTTTCAACTTTCCACTCTGCATTTTTTAAATTGGACTCATGAAATCAGGTGCCCCAGATTTAGAATTTCAATCTTTCTGGCATATACTGTGAGACCTGTTAACTACCTTTAAACTTGTGCCATATTGCCAAGCGCCATTTTTTCTCATTCCAAGATACGTTTTGAACTCGGCAATACATCTTCCTCTCAACTGGCAAGTAGCTCTGTAAAAAGCTTCACTTTAATGGAGATTTTGATTTTTTTATGGCTGACTTTCAAAGTTATTTCCTTTTTTTATTACTCACAATCATTTCTAAGCATTTATTGATTTTCTCTTCTCCTTGCCTTCAGTAACCTTTTAGACCAAATTGTCAGCTACAGAATTAAACAGTTTTATAATATAGCTGCTGTATTTTATTATTGCACTGACGAGGGCAATGGGAGGGTGAAGAGTGTCCTGTCATCAGTAGACGTATGGGGAACAAAAAGTTTCAGTTATACATACATAAACGACATCAGTATAGCTTGCACCTCCATAGATTTCAGTTGTCATTAGTGATGTAGCAGTGCATCATAGTGCACGTTATACATATGTCAGTTATGTATAATGTTGGAAATGGTAGTCTCTGGTTGGCCGAGGTTTGCACACAGTACATGCAGGGACCCTCAGTCTAGTCAGGGTGAGTAAGCTACACCCTCAGAATAACCCATGCTCACCCACTTGGTAGCTTGGCAAGAGCAGTCAGGCTTATCTCAGAGATAATGTGTAAAGTATGTATACACACACATGCAATAACACAGTGAAAACACCACAAAAGTACTTCACACCAGTATAAAAAAGAGCCAATATTTATCTGAGTAACACAAGACCAAAATGACAAAAATCCAACATACACAAATCAAGATATCACTTTTTAAAGATTAAATCAAGTATAGCTTTTAGAAATGGAAAAAAGCTCAAACTGGGGCTATTTGGTAGCGGTCGAAAACTCCACAAAGACAGTTCGACCTCGATGAAGCGAGGGCCGGTTACGGAGATGGGCAAACCAAAGTACAGTACCTTGGAGGTGTCAGGAAAAACAAAGAGGATGCAAAACACAGGGGAGGTGAGGCTTTGCAGAGGCTTGTGTGGGGTCGGATCCTTACTGTTACAGGGAAGGTGAGGCGTCGGATCTGTACTGCTGGGGAAGGGAGGTGGTGCGTTGGTTCCTTACTGCTGCAGGGGAGGTGAGGTTGTGGCAGCAGGTGCGGTAACTTGGTTCCTTACTGTGGAGCAGTGTTGATGCCACGTCGAAGATCAGGCTGTGAGACTTCAGATCCCCGTTGTCGATGCAGAAGCACTGGTGTCCGCTGGGCTGGGGCTGCGGTGCAAGTCGGGGTTGTGCATCGTGCTTTTCACAAGTGGTGCACTCGGCATTGGTGCAAGATTTGGCCTCGATGAGAACGTCAAAGTCGATAAGTTGCTGTCGTCAGCAGCTGGGGCTGTGGTACAATTTGGGGCCGTGGGTCAGGCTCTTCACAAACGGTGCCCTCAGCTCCAGTGCAGGCAGCATCATCGATGACAGAGTGGGCGTTTCTTTTCCTGGGTTGCAACACAAACCACTTGACCCCTAGGGCCCAGGAACTGGAGTTGGCACCACTTGGCAAGACAGGATTCGCAGCAGAAGAGTTAAAGTGCTGTCAGCAAGAACAGGTGAAGTCTTTAATGGCCCTGAGACTACTTAATAGGAGGCAAGCTCAACTCAAGCCCTTGGGGAACCTTGGAAGCAGGATGTAGAAAGCAAAGTCCAGTCCTTTCACTCCCAAGACAGACTCAGCAAGTACTAGGTCAACACAGCAAAGCAGACAGCAATGTGGCAGTCCCTCCTGACAGCTATCCATCTCTTTTTCCAGGCAGAATGTTCTCAACCCAGAAGTGTTCTGAGTATATGGTGTCAGAGGTCGAGTACTTACACCTATTTCAGGCTTTGTAGAAGGCAAACATCAAAGGAAACTATAATGTGCAAGACCCTACCTTTCCCTGCCCTGACTCTAGGCACACTACAGGTGGTGGAGACTTCTTTGTCTGAGGATGGGCATGGCACTATTCAGGTGTCTGTGTCAACTCCTCCCACCAGTCTAGCTCGGGAAGACCCATCAGCCAGGTGATGACCCATTAAGATATGCATGCCACTCCTCAGCTCCCTTTGTGCGACTGTCTAGAGTGAATGTACAAACAGCCCAACTATCATCCTGATCCAGATGTGCATTCAGAGACAAGCAGAGGCACAGAATGTTTAAAGCATGAAAATGCCAATTTTCTAAAAGTGGCATTTTCAGACCCGCAGCTTAAAAAGCAACTTCACTAAGAGATGTATTTTTAAATTGTGAATCCAGAGACACAAACCCCAATTTCTATCAACTCCCAATTAGCAGATATACTTGTAAGATGTTAGAAGGCACTTCCAAAGCTAACCTATGGGAGAGAAAGGTCTTGCTGTAGTGAAAAACAAAATTAGCAGTATTTCACTACCAGGACATGTAAAACACAACAGTACATGCTCTGCCTTTTAAATACACTGCAGCCTGTCCTTAGGGCTACCTTGAGCCTACCTTAAGGGGGCCTTACATGTAGTGAAAGGGAAGGTTTGAGACTGGCAAGTGGGTGCACATGTCAGGTCAAAAAGGTACTTTAAAACTGCACACACAGACTCTGCAATGGCAGGCCTGAGACATGTTTGCAGGGCTACTCATGTGGGTAGCACAATCAGTGTTACAGGCCCACTAGTAGCATTTGATTTTCAGGCCTTGGGCACACGTGGTGCACTGTACTAGGTACTTTTAAATAAATCAAATATGTCAATCATGGAGAAACAAATTATCATTACATTCTAGGGACAGAGCATATGAACGTTAGCACTGGTTAGCAGTAGTAAAGTGCACAGAGTCCTAAAGCCAACAAAAAGAAGGTCCGAAAAATAGCAGGAAGGCAGCAAAATGTTTGGGGATAACCCTGCAAAAAGGGCCAGATCCAATATATAACTAGTGAACGTCAGTATTTTTTTATTTTAAAACTGTAGTTTCTTATATTATTAAAAGATCTACTTCTAACTCCTTTGGTTTTCTAAGTGGATTTCTCAGTTTTTTTGGAAACATAAGTAACAATCTTACTAACATATAACTCCATTTTAACCATTGTGTTTTTCTGTGAGTTTCTATGTTTTTTAATGATTGTATACGTCTGCAGCCAACCCCCCTGCAGGACACTGCCCATGGCTTTTCATGGCATGGGGTTGGCCATAGACCTTAGTCTGTGGCTAAACCCTTCACCCAACTCTCAAGGCCAGCACATCCTCCTCCAAGCATGGCCTAAGGTTGGGGTTTACTGCAGGCCCTGCACCATGCTCCTTGCGGGTGGTCAACCCCTGCTGTCAGCCAAGCCCCCATTAGCAACCACCCACAGACCCCCACCATACAAGATTAAATTATTTTAAAAAACATGTTATTCAGTCCTGTAGGCCCACAGAACCACACAAGGCAATGCTGTGTTGCTCAGAACTCTCATAGGAGCTGTCAAAATCTCCTGCAGGACCGATGGGTCCAAATATTTTTTCTTTAAATTTGGCCCCAGTGGGGGTCCACCTGTGACCCTCCCATAAGGTCCAGAGGGTAAGGGTACCCTTGACTTTCTGTGTATCAGCAACAAGAGAGAAAGGGTATGAGTGGACACTCCTAGACCCCGGACTGATTCATGAAAAAAAACAAAGGAGTGACTTCGTGAAAGAAGGTAAGGAAAGAACCTAGGAGAAGGACAATCTCGGTTCCAATAATTCTGTGGTAATGGTTAGGTAAGCCAATACCCACTCATGCATTGTGTCTTAATCTTAGTCTATGTGATGCTAACTGTTCCACTAATATACCGCCTGGTACATAGCTCCCCCCTTGGTGGTAACGAACTTAAACGGAGGAGCTCTTCTCTTTTAGAAGGACCCTCACTCACCACTAGTTGGTGACATGCTTCATCATCGGGTCCCCGCTAGGGTGACCGAATATCACCCTAGCGTGCTACAACGCCTGATTACAGCGGAGCAGGATGTGGTGAGTGGAACAGTGCCCAAATTAGAAGTGACTATACGTGATGTGCTAGTGCAATTTTAAAAAATGCGTAGGTTGTAACCTTTACAAACATTTTTAATAATGGTCAACCCGCATTAGCTAAAAACAAAGTGAGCGGACTAACCGAGGTTCTGAGTTAAGGAACCTGAGTCCTAAAAATTGGTCGACATGTTTCTGCTGTTTTTAGTGCTTTTTGCTCAGCATTCTTCAGGACCTAATATCTAGTCCTCCGGTGGTGTGCGCGCGCTAAGGCGTACCCTCCCGGGAGGCTCTAAATGTGAAAAGATCATTTATATATAAAATATGTGTGAAAAATCACACATCAGTAACCATGTTCATCTCGTGCCATTTGCAGAAACAATCATAGAAACCTGTGGAGAAAAAGACAGACAATGACACTTAATCGGATCTCAGATTCAGGTCCAATAACATAAAAGGAGCTACATAAGGTGGGGCTCATATGTTTTATATCACACAAGGGACACGCACCATCCTTAATTCACGATGGTGTGTCCTCTAACTCATGTAGTGTGCCATCTGTCAAATCCAGGTATTTGGTGTTAGAAGTCAAGTGGCACACGTTGCAGTTACCACACGAAAAATGTCCTTTCACCGGCGGAAAACCCCATACATTGAGAACACTCGGTGTAGAATCATTGGTCCTTTCGGTTCTTGGTCTTGTGTGGACCAAAGAGTCCTTCAGACTAGTTGCTCTTTTGTAGGAAAACAGGGGTTTTTTCCAATCAGTTTTGTTGCTGGTTATGATCTTCCAGTTCTTCTTGATGCTTTTACTCACTGCATTAGATAGTGAGTTGTAGGTAGTCACGCATGTTAGAGGAATTGCCTCCTTCTCTTTTGGGGGATTGTCATCCAACAAAGTGTCCCTCTGTTGATTGCGAGCCCTCTTGTGACTCTTATTGATTATCCTTTGGGGATATCCTCTGTTTTTGAGTTTTGTGGTCAGTGCATTGGCTTGCAATTTAAAGTCAGTGAGGTTGCTGCAGTTACGACGTATCCTTAAATACTGCCCGTACGGGAGGTTCTCCCGTAGGGCTCTGGGATGGTAGCTAGTAAAATGCAGCAAATTGTTTTTAGCAGTGGGCTTGTAGAAGGTGGTGGTTTCAAGCCGATTGTCCTTCCTGCAGATTTTGATGTCCAAAAAAGTCAATTCATCTCTGGAGTATTCATGAGTGAATCTGAGATGATTGTCACACCTGTTGAGCCATGCAAAACAATTTAACAAAACCGCCTCATCGCCTTGCCAAATCAAAAAAACATCATCTATGTAGCGCTGCCACAAGATGATATTGTTGCCAAATGGGTTCTGGGCGCTCAATATGTATTTGGACTCAAAGTCGAAGACATAAAGGCCCGCCACTGACGGGGCAAAAGTACTGCCCATCGAGGTCCCTGTTGCTTGTAGGTAGATCTTGCCATCGTGTTCGAAAAAATTACGTTTTAGGGCAAGGGTGGCACATTCAGTTATAAATACCTTCGATGTAGCGTACTCCCAGGGTGTTCTCTCCAGGGCCTCTTTCACAACCTTGATTGTCTCATCCTGCGGAATGCAGGTGTATAAACTCTCAATGTCCATTGAGACAAGAAAGCATGGATCGATGGGTAAGGTGATTGATCTCAGTAGTGACAGGAAGCTTTTCGTATCCTTCAGATAGGTACTAGTGGATTGGATGATGGGTCGTAAGAAAAAATCACAATATTTAGAAAGAGGTTCAAGCAATGATCCTAGACCAGATACAATTGGTCTTCCAGGCGGGGGTAACCTTTGTTTATGAATTTTAGGTAGTATGTAAAAGTAAGGTACCCGTCCTTCTGAAGTTGTCAGGAAGTCAGCCTCTTTCTTTGTGATGTAACCGTCCCTTTCAGCTGTTGAGACCAATTCACAAATTTCGTCTCGCAGGTCATCCGTCGGGTCCACCATTAGGGGGATATAATTGGTGGCATTGTTCAAAAGGCGTAGGCAATCAGCATCATAGTCATCTTTATTGAGGATCACGATACCATCCCCCTTATCAGCTCCCTTTATGATGATCTTGTCGTTTTTCTTCAAGGTTTGGATCGCTTTGAACTCATCTGCAGTTAGATTTTTAAAGGGGATTGGTTCCTGCATCTGTTCCACTTCCTTAAACACTGCCTGTTCAAAGGCCAGAATCTCAGGTGAGACTGTATGTGGGGGGGGGGGGCAGAAAATTGGATTTCAGCTTGAAATCAGTGTCACTTTCTATTCCTACTACTTGATCCGTTCCAACAGACTCAAAATAGTTCCTTAGTCGCAATTTTCTAAAGAACTGACTTAACTCGCATTGGAGTTTGAACCGATCAAGCCGGGGTGTTGGAATAAACCCCAGTCCTTTCTCTAGGACAGAGCTTTCTGCCATCGAGGCTAGTCCTGCGGAAGTTAATCGCAGGAAGGGCATGCGATTTGCCCCGCAATTCACTGGCAAAGTTGGCCGGATATGTTGGGATATTGTCTCTCAATCTAGAAATAATTTATATTTTTCTACATGAGTTAGAGGACACACCATCGTGAATTAAGGATGGTGCGTGTCCCTTGTGTGATATAAAACATATGAGCCCCACCTTATGTAGCTCCTTTTATGTTATTGGACCTGAATCTGAGATCCGATTAAGTGTCATTGTCTGTCTTTTTCTCCACAGGTTTCTATGATTGTTTCTGCAAATGGCACGAGATGAACATGGTTACTGATGTGTGATTTTTCACACATATTTTATATATAAATTATCTTTTCACATTTAGAGCCTCCCGGGAGGGTACGCCTTAGCACGCGCACACCACCGGAGGACTAGATATTAGGTCCTGAAGAATGCTGAGCAAAAAGCACTAAAAACAGCAGAAACATGTCGACCAATTTTTAGGACTCAGGTTCCTTAACTCAGAACCTCGGTTAGTCCGCTCACTTTGTTTTTAGCTAATGCGGGTTGACCATTATTAAAAATGTTTGTAAAGGTTACAACCTACGCATTTTTTAAAATTGCACTAGCACATCACGTATAGTCACTTCTAATTTGGGCACTGTTCCACTCACCACATCCTGCTCCGCTGTAATCAGGCGTTGTAGCACGCTAGGGTGATATTCGGTCACCCTAGCGGGGACCCGATGATGAAGCATGTCACCAACTAGTGGTGAGTGAGGGTCCTTCTAAAAGAGAAGAGCTCCTCCGTTTAAGTTCGTTACCACCAAGGGGGGAGCTATGTACCAGGCGGTATTTTAGTGGAACAGTTAGCATCACATACCCTTGACTTTCAGCACACAGAAACCGAGTCCCCTTGTCCTATAATGGTGTCCTCAATAATTTCTTTAATGCTGTGGCCAGCCAGTAACATTGTTCGGTCCAGCAGGAGGGTGGTTCCCATGTGAGGTAACTGAGCAACAGAAAAAAGACTTTGCGACCAATCAAATCGATCTGTTTTATTTTACGTGCAATCCCACAGGATCAACAGTCCTGATATCTCTATTTTCTTAACCCTCTTTTTTAGAAAATGATAGATGATTTACAGCAAATTACACAGAGCAGACTTTCTTAGTAAAGCTATAGCTTTCTGGCAATCGATGAGGTGGATGAGCTTTCATTTTTCAAAAGATTTCATGAAGATTCTTCAAAATGGTGCCAAAGTGATTATTAAAACAAAAAACACTCTTCCTATGGAATCTCCGACTTAAGTATAACTACCACAATATTCTATATATTATATTTATACATGCATAGTCTCATTCCTCTATATGGTCACAGAACTCCTCGGTCAGTTGCAAAATCCTTATAATGTATGGGAGAGGGTAATTTATCCTATATCTATTTAGTACTAATAACAATAAATATAATAAAAAACATCAAATTTTTGTGACTTTTCATGCCATTATATTAACGTGTTTTATGGTTCTAAATGCAAAAACAACAGTTGATGGACAGAATGCAGAACCATGTCATACATTCACCCCAGTACAGAGATCTGGGCCTAAATCCATCGTTTTTTTGCTCACCATGCCATTCCAGTTTGAACCTAGCCATATGCAGGTTCAAATGTCATATGGTTCTAAATATCACCTACTAATCACTTCAGAGTACTCAAATAGCAGAGTTGAGCCAATACCTAGTGAGAAAATATGGGTGCAACAAGTACTAGCTTAGTAGCAATAGAAGGAATTAAGCGGACACAGGATATAGCCCTGACAAAAAGTTGTACGTATAAACCATGATTTGCAAGTTAGATTAGTCGATACCTGTGTTTAAAAGTTCAGAACCCGTCTACATAAAACCTACTTTCACAGAGTTAATATTGAGGGCCAGGGCCTCTAAAATATCATCACTTGGCTATGACCCTGTCCCTCCCTAGCAGCTTTCTCCTGATTTCCATTTCTTCATTCTCTCCTGCCCTCTCTTACTCCTCCCCTTCAAGGTTTTCTTCTTTTTGTTCCATCAAATAGTTTGCAAACGTGCCACATAGTGTTTTCACAACTACAAGACAATAGGATAGGAATCACCACAAGATCTTTACTTACCGCAATCTCTGAGGCAAGTTGTATCTCGAAGTGTTAACATGTTAATTACTTTTTTAGAACATAGATTTGATGCCAGACCCTTCTGTAGCAGTTCATTATATAGATTTTCCACTGGTCTAGATCATAGATTTCATGGCAGACCATTCTGTAACAATTATTAATGTCTATAGCTCACTGATCTACATCATTCTTGGCAGCGCAGAGACACCTAAGGGTAATTGTGTACTTAACAAATTGCATAAATAAAATAAATCATAGAACTGATGACAGAACTTTCTATAACATATGTTAATGTTGGTATTCCACCTTTGTTGATCAAAGTCTTGATGAACTAACTTTCCCTAACATTTGTTATCATTGATTTTCCAATGTTATAGCTCATAGACCTGATGACAGAACTTTCGGATGAGCGTTTTAAAGGAGATGTGGCATGTCAAGTGTTGGAAGGTGAACGCGGCGAGAGGCTCCGAGCCACACGAGAAATAAAGGAGCTGCAGGTAAACTTTTAGTGTGAGAGATGCTGAGTGAGCAGTGAGTGATGGACAATGAATGTGACGAGGCTCACATCACTTAGGACCTGGTGACAGGCCGGCTAGATTGTGCTAGTGGTCAGCAATTGCATTTCGCGTTCTGTCACATTTGATACATCACCACATCCCTATGCCTCGCTCTGGGTCACAACAGGGTACCAGGCTGTAGCTATATCTACAAAGTGCTGCTTCTTAACCCACGGTATCCCTGCCATTTACCTAAGTTTAACAGTGGACATACACACGCTACTTGGAGGAAACACAATTCAGTGGCTGCCAGAGTTTGCAAATTAAAAGAATTGTATAGTCATTAATGACAATTTCTCTAATGATTCAACTAAAATCGTGAAATATTGTAACATTGTAATTAATTTAAAAATTCATAATATAATTTTACCAACTGAAAAACAAGCAAGAATATATGTAATTTCATAGCTAAATCAACATCTCTATTTCTGTTCCTTTCTCAGTACTCTAGGGTTTCATCTTTTGGCTCTTTCGTCATTATTTCATCTTCTTTACACCATCCATCTGACTCTTAACTCTTAACTTTTCCATCCAACATCTCACCCATTCTCTGCTGTTCTCCCCTCTTGGATCAGTTATTATTTGCCCTTCGGTCACTCATTTTTACATCATTTGACGATTTTGCATCATCCACCCCCTTGCTTCAATCCTTCATCTTAACTGTTGTCAATATAGTTCTCACTTATTAACTTCAATGCATCGTGGTTTGAATATCATTTCCTGAGGATGTAAGGGTGCTGTAAGAAATACATGGCTGGAAATATATTTTTCTATTTTAATAAGATAAAAGCTACCATTAGTGTCTAACTACACTGCTTTTGATAGTATAGGGATGACTTCCAAATGGTTCCACAGGGAAGTGATACTGATTTCAGTTTTTGGAGATGTGCAGGTGCATTATTCTACAGATCTCTGCAGTAGGTGCTGAAGACATTGCCTTATACCTCACAGCCTTCCCTGATCTGGATGTCACCAGTAAGCTTCTATGACCTGCTTGAACAGTATGTTTCTACACATGCTGTCGATAATACATGTGTGATTTTCTAAAACTGTGTAATATGGTGCATGGAAATATCTCAACAAATAATATGTTATGTTACAAATTTGTAGAACACCTAGTTACTCAAACTCAGAGTGTCCCCGTGCTGGAGTCCAGCTGAGAGCCAGGTAGAAGCTGTCCTAAGGATGGCTAATAGCCCAAAGATTGTCTTAAGAACCAAGTTTTCATTGTTTTCAACAAAAGGACTTCATATTGTTCCAGTCTAAGGTTCAACAGGAGTGAATTCCACAGTCGGGGAGCCAGAAAGCTAAAGAAGCTGCCTCCCAGACATTCTCTGTGTATTTTTGGAATCACCACTGAGCAGTTCCAGAAGATCTGAGGCCTCTGCTTGGGAGATAGAGTTTGATCAGAGAGAAAAGATAGTAAGGACCTTTCTGATTCATGATTCTGTGAACAATAGGCTTAGGGGCATATTCATGAGAGGCTTGCATCGTGTTTGCACCACGCAAACTTCTAAGGCAGATTTTTTAAGCCAGGCAAAACCATTTTGAGTGGCTCTGAGTCGCTTCAGAACTCTGGATTAACGCAACGGAGCACAAATCGCTGCGTTGCATTACTCTGCACTAGGAAGGCATTCCATGGGTGTTGCGTGGTTGTTAGCACACAAGTCCCATGGTTTTTTACCCATTCCTAGATTTACAAGAACTTGTAAACCTGTGAATGTGACAAAATCCTACACTTTTCTAGAGGAAGCATAACGAGAAGAAACATCTCTATTTCTTCTTGTTTCTTCTTCGTTCTATGCGTGCTGCAGATAGAAAGAGGAAAATGCCTCCCAGGATTGTTTTAGCGCAGGAAAACAATCCTGCATGCAACACAGGCACCCTTGCACCATGGTGCATGGGTGCCTGCATTGGCGCTAGGGTGCCAAAAGGGAAACATCGTTTACAACGTGGTGTTCACACAGCACGACCTTTACCACGCAGCCATTACAACGCAATTTATTACTACGACTTGCGCTGGATGGTGCTCTTGAGTAAGGAATAGTGTGATTTTCTATTCCAACACCTTCCCTACTGTTACGTGGGCTGGAGTTGGAATAGAAAATCATATTAATCCTCAATCCAGCGCCCTCCAACGCAAGTCGTTGTAACGACTTGCGTTGTAAAAAACGCGATGTAAAGTAGCGCGATCAAAATGATCGCGTTGTACTGTCATACATCCTGCCAAAAGGGCTCCAGCACAGAAGAAAGGACGGGAATGTGTTGTATTGCCTTAAATAAGGCGCATTCCTGGCCTTTCCTTCTCATGCAGTGCAGCGCAGCAAGGTAACTTGTGTGATCTCTTCAAAAATGAGCCCCTCAGTTTTTTATGCAAACAGCACATGAGGACCCAGCCACGCTCACCCTAGACATGTGATCAAGACAAACAGCAATGAATACATTAGTAAAGACGTGGTTCCTTCGTATATAATGCATCAATTATAGTGGCAAAGTAGAGGCAGGGATACACTACAAAAAGTTAGAGGAACTCAGACACAGTCAGGGAAATTGATTGCAGAGGAATATAGGGAGCTTCTAAATTGTTGTCATATTCTATGTTGCTATGTGATTATTATCTTTTTTTGCTTAGAGTAAATACGAACAATTGCAGAAGAATCTGGACGTGGTCACAAAACAGCTAGAAGATTCTCAACAGCAGATTAATCTGCAAGAGCTTGGCATGGGTACCTCTGGAGCAGGTCAGTTCGAAAGTCTCACCTATGGCTGTATTTACTGGTCAGTTTCTAAAGCCGGTTCTTCCACTGTGATGTAGAATGATCTTATTGTAATAGTCTGCATAATATTATAATTATATATAGTGAATTTGTTTCACATTTCAAATGAAATGTAAAATAAAATCCACAAAATCAGGAACTTTTGCCCTTTCACTGCTGTGGTGTTTGAGCACTTCTGTGCTCTAGGTTTTTTTTTTTTTTTAAAGAAATCAACATCATGAAGTTTAAAGACAAGTACCATAGAGCCAAATATGGTGGACGTCTCACCTCAGACTTTCCAGCTTGGGCCCAAAGGCAGAGCTGTATGCCATCCGGGTCTGAGGGGAGCTTGCATACAAGCTACAGAGGAGGATGATTTGATGTGTCTGGTTGGGTGACTTTGAACGACTGGGCAAGAGCCACGTTGAGAATCTAAGAAGACATACTCGAGCGCCATAGCTCCAGTGAGAAGAAGCTGCAGGGCGGCTTGCGAAATAGGGGGCTGTTCCACCAGACTCATGGAGGCCTGCGGGGGTGGGGCGTGGGGTGTGGGGGGGGGCTCATTTAATGACTGCACTGCCCGAACTGCCTAGAGGGCACAGGAGCGGGCATATGCTTCCTTTATGGTAGACTGCCTTTTACTGACACAGACCTTGTCTCAAAAGCAATACACACTGGAGGGGGCCCACGCAAGTACTCTCTCACCTTTGTTGGGATGTAGTGCCCCCGAATTGATTAGTGAATTGGCGTGGCCTCAAGCTATTCCCCTCTGTTTGTGAGAGCATGTAATGCTGTCCTATTTATAGTGGACACCGGAGGGAGACACAGATGCTGAGGATACACTGTCAACACCTTCAGTCGCCCTAGGGGGTGGGGACACAGGGGGCTAGATCCAGAACTGCGACCTGCAAACCTTTTAGAGACATTTCCTCTTTTCATGTATTCTGGACCACTCTTGTAGACAGTTGGGCATTATGCCAGTGAGGGTCCACAAAGAGAGTAGACCCAAATAGCTTTGACTGATCAATTGGGTAAACCAGGTACCAGAATAAAGGGAATGAGGTAGAGTGTCCTTGTCCTTAGATGACTATGAACCACTCCCAACACTTTGGCCATGGCGAGGCTACATCCCTCCCACATTATAGTTCTATTCAGAATACCTTGAGCTTGATGAGGAGTGACATGACCAACATCACATGTTAGGGGACCTATTGCAGGGTCGCGGTGCAGTCACTAGACACTGGCAGTCAGAGATATGTGGCCTGCTAAGCTTGGACTAGTCTTTTCACTCCACATGTTCTCATACCCCAGACATGACAGGCAGCAGAGACAAGAAAGAAATTTCCATCAAGGATATGTTGCATCACGCCAAGGCTTGTGGCACCACACCAGATCAAGTATGCAGCCCAAAGACAAACCATGAAGGATATTCTGGACAGAGTATGGACCAGGATTATACCATTACTGAATACTTTCTCCGACAGGCATTCTGAAAGATTAAAAACAGCATACAAACAGTTCAAATTTAACTACTCTGCCATTTACAACAAATGCTAAGAGACTTGATAGAGTTGAGAAACAAAGCCGAAGAGGTTGAAAAGGGTTTTCATGAAGTGCTCAATGACTGTGACCACTAACAGCAATGCATGCTTGCTCTTGAGGAAACCCACATCATTTTACAGCAGAAGTGTGAAGATGATTGAGGAGGAACAATATCTGTGAGATACCCATGGAAATTCAGAGTGGCAAATTTTATGTGTATTTTCAGAACTTGTTCAAAGGCATATTAGAAAGAGCAGACCAACTTCCAATTAAAATTGATAGGAGCCATAGAATATTCCATAGACAAGGCAATAAAGGTCCCTCTCGTAATGTAGTGACTAGAGTTCACTTCTGTGAAGAAAAAGAAATTATCGTGGCCCAAGTCTGTATAGCAGGGCCTCATCTTATTTAGTGACACACCTATGTCGTTGTTCTAAGACCTGGCCCCTGTTACTCTTGAAAAGTGGTGGTTTTTCGAGCCCATCACGAAATTTTTAAAGACTCAAATAATCAAATACAGCCATTCTGGATTACTTTTTTATGGAAGGGCAAACATCACTCTTATGCTTCTCTGGAGAATACTTGCTCCCAGTTGAACTCAAATGCAAGAACAATCCCCAAACACAAGCAGGCCCACCTGCCATCAGGAAAACTAAATATTTCTAGTGTAAAGTCAGAAACAAGTGAAGGAACTCTAAACCGTGCGGGGGGGAGATTGCAGCTGGCAAGGAAAGTGTGCTTATCCATCTACGGCATGTCCCCAATGGGGCCTGGGATCCTCTAAGCCCAGACATGCATGGCATAGCTCATTATTCGACTATCCTGTCATGAATGGAAGGAATTTTAATTGTGTAAATCATCCTATACTTGACAAATCTTACCAGCAGGTGGGGGACACGGTTTTATCAGTCACTGACAAAACTCTGTTTAGCGGCTTAGGCCAAATTGACTCTTCATGTCAAAGACACGTCCAAAAGGTAGATTACTCCGACTTTTGAGTGGCGCATCAGACCTACACATAATATTTCCATATATTTGTAGATCAAAGGCTAATGCTGAAAATTTGAGAGGTGGAGCAGGGACCTCAAACTGGGTAAAACCATGGTCCGGTACAATTTGAGGATTATGACTGCCTGGAAACTGGCAAGGCGAGGACACAAGTGCACTGGCGACTTAATGACTCCCTTTAAAGGACACAGTGACCATACCCAAAGCTCATAAAACCAGGAATACCTCACATCTGCCTACATCAACAAACACATTTGTGATACCTTAAAACAAATTAAGGAGATTTTCAACAACTCTCAGAATGGAATACCTTCCTTTGTTTCTTTACTCTAAAATTTCAAAAATATGTAATGACATCTTAAGCAACTGAACATTTTTCCAACTTATTACAGTGCTTCCATCATAAATAATGTTATCCAATAATCTTGGGGGTGGGGGGTTAAATCTGGGTAAACAAATAAATGTAAATAACCGCTTGTGTAATCCTGCACAACAACTTACCTAGAGCAGTTCTACCCTTCCCTTGAGATGGTCTTCTCATCAACGAGAAATGCTTTATTTGTCCACGTAACCATTTCTGGCTTCTGACAACATGCCATTATGAGGCCTCTTATGAACAATGCTTCAGATGATTTAAAGATGCTGATCACTTATATGGCAATCTACAAGATACCCTACACCAGCAAGATAAAGGATGTCACAAGAGCCCCTGTAGCACAATCTGGATAATAATTGGTCTGGGTTCAAGCCACCCAGGGACATCAGAACTGACCTTGGTAACATCAGAGATAAGCTCCTTGGAGGTTACCAGTTAACTCAGCTTCATACTCTCTGGCCTTTTAGCACAATTTACCACTGTGGAGCATGGCATCTTGCTGAGTAGACTGGGACACTGGGCTACATTAAAGTGACTCACCTGAGAATGGATGTGATCCTGCTGTTCGAAAAGCAGTTAACCAGTTTGTATTGGGTCAATGGAATCTTCATTGCAAGCTGTAACATGTGATGTACCATAGGGGTCCACCGTAGCTTTTCATTGTCTATATGAACTCTGGCAGAGCTCCTTGAGCCATATCATGGAAACTTCCAAATAATTGCTTCGTAAAAGCGCATCCTTCCAGCATATGGACACCTCCTTGTACAACACTGAAAATATATAACCTAGTAGTTCTATTCAACACAGAATAGTCCTTTGTGTCCAAGAAAATGCAGTGGTCAGTCAAAGGCATCCATATCTATAGCTCACCTCTCCAGAGACATCTCCTGCTTCTCCGGGTGTTGATAACAGGATGCTATAGTGATATTCTTCATTGGCTAATGTAACATTATTACTCCCCAAAAATTTAATTTACAGGTTGTACAGACTTCAAAATGTTGTACCCAGCGTATGCCTAAACTTTGAACTTTTAAACTTTTCAAACCATCTCTGAAGTTTACTCTGCATAGTCCACATATCTACCTGGGCAAATAAATAGTTACCTAAAACACTGGTATGGTCACAACTGTACTTTGTGTTGGTCACTGACAAATCTCATTATTTAATGAACTGGAAAATAGACGGTATGATGGATGTGCAGGGTCCTAGACTGTTGAATGCATTGAATCCAAGCCCAAAGGTAGAATCAAATGACATCCGTTTCAGATAGGCATAAACAGCCAACTGCTCGAGATAGGTAATAACTTAATTGTATGTAACTGGGAGCAGCAATTGAAGATTAGCCGGCTGGGACCTACCTCTCACCTGCCATAGTTGTAATCCCATATCATCACCCTATCTGTACTCTTTCTCAGGTTTCAAGTCTTTATTTCGATTTTTAACAAATCATAAAAGACACATTATGATACATTAAAAAGCAACAAGTTAAAAAAAATATTTTCCAAAGAAAAAGATACGAAACATTAATAAGCAAAGGCCATATACATGTAAGGCAAACCATATGAACCAGACAATAATAACCTAAAATCAAATGATTTTGAAGAATTTTTTACAAAAATATTAAACATCTAAGGTAAGAAACCTGAATAGAGTATAAAGGTTTAATAATACATATCGAGTCATATCAAAAGGGAAACTATTTCATGCTTAAAATGCAAAAAGTGCAAATAGTAGAGAACAGGTGTTTAAGCAATAAACAGAATAGGTCACTTTATGAAGCACAATTAGCGGGCTCTGGTATCTTGGACCTGTATTTTAACCTTATGAGCCAGGCCCACCCCAAATATTTGGCTAAGCTCACTACAAAAACCTCAGAGGTATTGGTTTTTAGCGCCCAGATGGCATCGGCAGATTTTCTAAATGGTAAACGCTGGAACAGTGGTTTTAACCATTTCTTGCGCGGCACTGAATAGCTGGGGCACACGAAAAGAAAATGGCCCTTTGATTCTTTCTGGCCCAGACAGCCTTTACAGAGATTTGATACCCCCGTGGACCATTTGTTTACAAAAGTATTCAGAGGCAGTGCACCCACTCTGAACTGATGATACAGTTTCTTGTCCAGAGATTTGGTAATATTATCCCAATAGGGCTCACGGGACATGTCCAGCTTAAATGTGAGAAACCTGCCCGTGAGGCTGATATTACTAGAAAGTGAAACTCGATTTTGGCGAACAGAAGCCCAATACAGGGCTTTAAAATCCTGTTTGGAGGGGAAAGCATTGGATAAAGGAGATATCCAAAGCTGTTTTAAGCCCATATCTTTGAGGATGTTTTTTACAGCTTGGAGCCATGGAATTTTTCCAGATCCACTGATTGACCTGACTTCTGCTAGTTCTTTCGCGAATAGAGACAGGTCAGGGGAGGTCCATATTCACCTCCACAGGGCCACCAACCTAAATCTGGCCATCTCATTGATCGGTAAGCACCCCAAATCCAGGCAAAGGGGGATTGATGGAGTCGACTGTGGTAAGCCTACCAGTTTCCGTAGGAACTTACATTGGGTTTTGAAGAGATTAAGGAGATCCATATGGCCCCAAAGATCTGCGCCATATAGGATAGCAGTAGTAATTTTGGCGTCATAGATCTTAAGGGCTGGGAGGACCCGCTTAGTGATGGAACTCTTTTGCTCTTTTATAAGACAGCCCGTTAACCGTGCAAGCTTGAGATGTTGTGTGTTAATTTGATCTTTCCATCTCAAGCGGCTGTCAAGGGTAACCCCCAGGTAGGTCATAGTCTCGACTTGCTCGAGGTTGACTCCATTCAGGCTCACAGAGCTCCGGACAGGATGATTTCTAGAAAAAACCACGAACTTTGTTTTTCCCACATTCACCGCAAGATTGTTAATGGCACAAAACTCCTCAAAGCGGTCCAAGGCCCGCTGCAGCCCGCTGCGTGTTCTAGAGAGGAGTAGGGTGTCATCAGCGAAGATGAGCAGTGGGAATCTCGTCCCAGCCAACATTGGGGCATCAGTGGGGGTGTCCATGAAAAATTTCACCACTTGATCGATAAATAGGAGGGAGAGTGTAGGTGCCAGGACACACCCCTGACGAACACCTCTAGTTACGGGAAATGTTTCCGTCACTTGTCCCTGGCCTCCCCACCTCACCCTCGCATAGTTATCCTCATGGAATTTTATTATGAGGTCAAGTAGTTCTGGTGGACAACCCAAGTTTTCCATCACTCCCCACAGTTTGTCCCTTGGCACTAGGTCGAAGGCGGACTTTAGATCGATAAATGCAGCAAAGATGGTTCCGCCGCCGAGCAAGACCACTTTCCAATAGATCAGGCATAGTCTGAACACCTGATCAATGGTGCTTATGCCCGATCTAAAGCCCGCCTGCATAGGAGATAATATGTCCTCAGATTCAATCCAGTCCTGGACCCGTCCCAAGACCATACGTGCGATGATTTTTTGTATGGAATCAATGAGACTGATAGGGCGGTAATTCCCTGGTTTGGACCTATCGCCTTTTTTGAATATTGGAATTATCTCGGCTCCCTTCCATGATTTTGGGATCGTAGCTCCTTTAGCTAATGAGTTAGCAACCATGGTTATGTAGGGGAGCCACAAGGCTGGGTTTGATTTAAACAGGTCCGCTGGTATAAGATCCATGCCCGGAGCTTTCCCTCGAAGGGTCAAGCCCAAGGCCAGCTCGGCCTCTGATACTGAAAAAATGAGTTTCTCCCCATGGTTGTGTAATGGGGGTATCGTATCCGAGATTTTTAAAGGTTCGGAATTATCAGCTCTGAATTGGGCAGAATAGAATGTTACCCACTCTTCTTGGGGCACATGATTAGCCGGGGTACTCGAGTCTGGATCCTTCCCCCACTTAACTAAATCCCAGAACTTTTTCTGATTATTCGTGGTGGAGGCATCCAAGAGATCTGACCAAAACCTATTCTCCCACTCCCGTTTGGATTCCCACTGGGTTATTCTATAATGAAGCCTAGCCGCTTTGACTGCGCCCATGTCTCGAGATTTAATAGTTTTGATAAGATCAGTGTGGGCCTCCCTACATTTTTTATTATACCATTTCTGGGGAAGGGAATTGGCTTTAATGGGAACACTCCGGCAAGGGAGAGAAAGTAGGGACTTTAGATGGTCAAAGCAACTGATGTGGAGATTAATAACATTGTTTGCCAGGTCCAAACATCCCCCCAACAAGTCAATTTTTAACATGTCATTATACACATTTTTGGCCATAGTGTTGACATTGTCCCATAAGGATTCATCCTCCATAATCCTGGACCATTTCAACCTCCTCCTGTCATTGGTTAACACAACATCCCCTGTTTGTGAGATAGTAGGCTCCTCTAGTCTCTTTATATCTGGCAGTTTCAATAATAATAACAGCGGATTATGATCACTTTCTGGGCGCTGTATTACTACCATGTCCACTAGTGAGGACCAGTATTCCAATTTTAACAAAATATAGTCAATGCGGCTCCGCCTTAGGCCATTATCAAAGGTACAATTGGCTTCTTTATCCGAACTTGTGCGGCCATTACAAGCTCGGAATCCCCTATTTAGACAAAGGGCCATCCAGTTCACTGCCGCCTCAGTTGCTTTGGCCATTTTGTCAACCACCAGATCAGGAATGTCCCAAACAGCATCCTCAGCCGAGCTCCAACTGTCCCCCATATCAAACAATGGCTCTATGGTGCAGTTTAAGTCTCCAGCTAAGAGGGTAACATTCCCACTACCCATTTCAGCAAGTTTATGATCAATAACATTCAGCAACAGCGGGCTGCGGCCACCAGGCATACCTCTGGCATATATATTAAAGATATACAGATCCCGTTGGTTAGCCTTACTCAGTTTGATTAAAAGAAGATCCGGGTGCTGAACAGGTAGCTCTGTTGGATAAAGACCCAATGACTGCTTCACCCAAATCAATAAGCCGCCTGAAGCACGCCTTTTACCCCCTTTAATCGCAGGTTTAAAAAAGTTAGTATAACCCAGCTTAAAGACTGGTTCAGTTGCCCAGGTTTCTTGAAACAGGATAATGTCATATTTGTCCACAAATTCCAGCCAATCTGCAGAGGACATGCGGGCCTTGGTTCCTGCAATATTCCAGGATAAGATTTTCAGATTGTCAAGATTTGGAACCGCAGGGGGAGGTTGCAGGGATGAAGCTAGAATAGATGATTGATTGCGCCCTCTATTCTTCTTGTTCTCCATTATCTTAGGATTATCCATAGGATCAGCAATTATCAAAGTCTCTGGATCATCATTGGGTGCCGGTAGATTAATCGCCCTTGTCACTAGGCCTCCCTCAACTGCATCTAAGTTTTCAATTGGATGCGGGGTCTCCATACTACGTCTTATTGGCTCATAACCAACTACTTTAGCAGGGAAAGACTCACAAGATGTTATATGAAGTCAATCTATGGCCTCAAGGTCGGAGAGGGGACCAAAGTGGTTAAAAAGGAATGGGCGTTGGTGGTCAAGAGGGGTTAATGCCAAGGGGTGTCTTATAACTGGGGTCTGGCGGGAGGTGGAAAATGGTTGGATGGGTCTTAGCCTATGAGGGTAAAAATAGGATAAGCCCAGAGTTTGGACATCCCCCTGTCTAGCAAATCATGCTTCTCTTCGGATGGTATCTACCACCCATGGGTCTTTGAACGAGATCAAAGTACAATCTCCCTCCAGATCCTTGATCCCATGCCCCACCCAGTCCACTCTTCTTACAAATAGAATTTTAGTAGGAGAGGAGGGGGGTAAAGGTCGATTTTTATTTAGCCAGAAGATTACTTTGTTATGGAGATCCCCATACGACTCCTTTCTGCCAGGTTTAAGTGGAGCAACACCTGTCAAAACTATTGTGTGTTGTGTTGCTTCAACCGGTAGATCAGCGCGAGGGGTAGTGAATCTTCTGTGACTCCCCTCTCTATGCTTGGTGTTACTGCGTTGGGTTGCTATATCTCTATGTGGTGGGGGACAGGGGGGGGCGGGATTTATTTTAACTTGTGGGGGTGGCCCAGTGCTTTGATGCCCACTAGAATTGCGTTTGTCATTAACCATTGTCTTGGGTGCCTGTATTGAGGTGCTCGCAGATGGATTAGAGGATGCGGTTTTTTGCTTCTCCCCCCCTGTGGACATATTGGTATTTGGCCTTGAGGTTTTATTATGGGCAACATTGCTCATTGCAATATTATTACTAACTAGGTTTTTTGGGTCTGTTTGGGTTTTGCTAACTCCTATGTGGCTAGTGGCAATCAATTTTTGTAACTCAGCATGGTTTGAGTTGATTACAGCCTCCATGCTGTTGATTTTTGTAGTCATTAGCCTTGTCCGCTCCAAAACAGGTAGTAATAAAGATTTAAGCATGGCCTCCATTTTTACTAACAGTATTTCATCACTGTTAAGGCACATAGGGCAAGTGTTTGAAGAGCCCAAAGTAGTAAGGGAGGGGCACAGCATATTGGAAAACGCAGAGGGATTTTGTGTGTCAAAAGGATGCTCGAGGCCCTGGCTCCCTTTATCTGAGGCATCTTTTATTTTTGGGATCTTTCGTTCTCTCCCTCCCGACAATCTAGAATCTTGTTTTCTCTTTTTAGTATTAGAGTCAATGTTTGTATTTGAAGAATCAGCGGTGACAGTAGTGTTAGAGACGTTAAGGGGTAGGTATTCAGATGACTGGCTAGGTTTAGGCCCCCCACTAGTCTGTGAATCGTCCCCCTGGCTAGCTTGTGAGTCGTTTATACTGTACCCATCATCCTCCAGAATAGGAGTAGTTGGACTCACCCCCATGCTTTCTAGATGGACGATGGCGTCCGAGGAAGAAGTTTGGACACAGTTGAAAGCAGCATGTGCTACCGGGCTGGTAATAGTAGCTATTCCCCCCAGCGATGAGCGCTTTCCTCTGATAAGGTCGAGCGAGAGTCTTTTTTCGACC
This sequence comes from Lissotriton helveticus, assembly GCF_964261635.1. NCBI lineage: Eukaryota > Metazoa > Chordata > Amphibia > Caudata > Salamandridae > Lissotriton > Lissotriton helveticus. The sequence continues at coordinate 976,547,706 of NC_136072.1, read as the reverse complement.
ATGACAATTTCCTTCTCCAATATCCCTGTGGCCCGTGTAATGAAGGCATCAAGGGGGCCTGATACAACTCCCTTGGTAGTGTGGATTTGGACTATGCGTTCTTTGCCTGACCTTAAAGGCATTATAAAATGTAGGTGGGATGAAAGATCACACAGTTACTTTAAATACGTCCTTACAGTTCCAAGAGGCTAACGTTTGTATGCTAAGGCGCACCGCCTACCTTAAGTACTTCCGAACGGCCAGGGGGGGTGGGCCCGGGCCGGACTCTGCCGGCCTCAAACGGCCCGCTCTTTGCCCGGTCTTCGCCCCGAGCTGCGTCCCGCGCTGCGGGAGTCTGATGTCGTGATATAGGGGCGTGGTGGGCGGGGGGCGGGCCAGCAGGGAGAGCGGACCGGATGGTGGCTCACCGGTCTCGCAGGGACTCCTGGGTACTGGAGTCCCCGCACGCTCGCAGCCCCGCCAAGCCTCACGCCCAAGCCGCCGCCTTACTGCTCCTCTTCCCCGGAAAACGTTTCTCCACGCACTCCTGTGCGAAGCGGCACCCGCGAAGCGGGTGCGGCAAGACGTTGGTCGGTTTGCCTTAAAAGAACAGCGCCTGGTCTGTGATACCTCTGTCCGGTAAGATACGGTGTCCCAACAAGTGAAGGTGGAGGGCGCCTTTACAAGCCTCAGGTGTGCGGGGGCGGGCCAGCAGGGAGAGCGGACCGGATGGTGGCTCACCGGTCTCGCAGGGACTCCTGGTTACTGGAGTCCCCGCACGCTCGCAGCCCCGCCGAGCCTCACGCCCAAGCCGCCGCCTTACTGCTCCTCTTCCCCGGAAAACGTTTCTCCACGCACTCCTGTGCGAAGCGGCACCCGCGAAGCGGGTGCGGCAAGAAGTTGGTCGGTTTGCCTTAAAAGAACAGCGCCTGGTCTGTGATACCTCTGTCCGGTAAGATACGGTGTCTCTTTCTCACCTAAGTGCTTTGAAGTAACTGAACGGCAATGTGTGTGCAAAAATGATAATACATTATCTGTGCATCCTAGGGATTGAAAATAACAAGCAATTTGATTAGAACAAGTTTGCTGCACCAATGGTGATTCCACTTATAATTACACCTGTAATATTGATGGTTTCCTTAAAAAGCATAAACAACAAAGGGCTCAATATCACTACAGGTGCATCAAGCTGCATTTACAGCATTCCAAAAGTATGTATATATTGACTCTGGCCAGGATCTGAGATAGACAGTTGAGGCGTGGTTCCTTTTTGAGAAATACAGGGAGTGGAGACTAGTGATGGGGTCCCCTATCCCAAAGGTCATTACGGTGTCCCTGGAGGAGCACTTGAGTAGGGGTTTAGGGGAAGAGGTTCCTTATATTAGGGGCCCATATGTCAGAGCCAAACATTTGAAAAACAATGGAGCTATGGAGGAAAAAAGCTGATATATAGCCAATGGGAGTCGGGCGCTGGTGCTAACAGCTGTGGACCTTCTCCTTTGCAAAGATGAGGGCAACTTATGAGCTAGATGTAGGTAAATCAGATTTACGGCTTCATAAATACCAAATTTTACTGATTCGGCATTCATGAATCGGTAAATCTGATGTAGGTATTCATTCGGTAAAAAATACCGAATCGGAATGATTCGGTATTTACCGATTCTGTCATTACAGAATCGGTAAAAATACTGAATTGCCAAGGGGGACAGGGTGTCACTTTGACAACCTGTAGCACCCCAGTTTTTGCCTTGTGTGCAATGTGACACACATACATGCCCTTACAGCATGTATGTGTGCCACATTCCACAGGTGTACATGCACAGATGTGCATGTACACAGAAATTCGTAATTTACCATGCAACAGTATTAAATGGTAAATAACGAAATTCTAAGGGCCTGTGGCACTGTAAACTGTGCCACCTACATTTGGAATTACAGAATCGGTATATTTACCGATTCGGTAATTTACCGAATCGGTAATTTTACCGAATTGGTAACTATACCGATTCTGTAATTTTCCGCCCCCTACATAGCAAAACCCAAATACCGGTTGGTAACGGCCAAAATCGGCCGTTACCGACCGGTAATTGGCGACCTACATTGGGCCCAAAGTTCCTTAAATAGAGTCATAAAACTCACATTGCAAAAGACACATTGCACATATTGCCTGACCTCGAAAAGTGACAGTCAATGGAACAGTATGAATGGATAAAGAAAGTTATGCAATACAGAACATGTTGCTCGCTTGCCTATCAGAATATTGACCGCAGAAATATTGCTCTAAAAGGATATAGTAGAACAAATACCAACAACCCAAATATCATGGATAAAGAAGTATATATTAGTACTTATAAACGTGCTATTCTTAACTCCACATCTATGCACCTTGAACATTGAAGAAGATACCTATTTTTGGAGTTAAGTTTGGAAAAACTATATTTACCAATCAATATATAGACTTTCGCAATAATTTTGCCATTGATATTTTTGCTACCACATTTTGTATCACGATATTTAAAAATCGATATTTTGATACCATTCCTCAAATTGATTGTCTTTATAGGTTTCAGCATGCTGCTTCATTCAATCTGCTTCAACAGTCCCAATGATCCTTGTCTGTGTTTTTTCCCTCCACAGCTGATGAATGGCAAATGCGGTTTGACTGCGCCCAGACGGAAATTCAATTTCTTCGGAAACGGCTCACACAGTTTGAGGAAAGACTGGAATCGGAACAAAATTATCGACGTGAACTCGATGAAAAGGTAAGGGTGCAGAATGGAAAGGTCTTGGAAAGGGGAATGGAATGTCCCTGCTACTTTCTAAGACGCCCTTACGCCGCTCATCCTGTCATTGTCATTAATAATTGACAAGACTTTTTATTTAGACATCAGCACTCCTTAGAACAGAACAAAATGAGACGACCCCCTTTTTTTAGTCTAACGAGGCATCCGTTTTTACATTACATGCAGCTCTGTTAACAGCGTATGTCAGATCCTATGGTATCCTAAATATTGGACTATTTCATAAAATAAATTATATATTTATGCTATATTTCATAATCTTAAAGAGGGTTCTTGTGGTATCTTTTGGCCATAGAAAGTGCAACCACAGGTATGTAGATATTGAGATATGCAATAGTGGTGAACTGGGCTAATAAATGCTACATATTCATTAAACTATGTATTGTAAATAGAAGTTGCATCGATGCATTTTTTTATCGCTCAAAGTCTAATAAAAAAATTGCAAACACCACAATGTTTACACATTTTTTTACTCATTCCTATATTTGTATGTAAATCATGACTTCTGCTCCAATTTGTGTTCGGAAAATTACATTTGTAGAGAGACGTTTTGCATACATTTCCCACTGTCCATATGAATGGGAAGAGGTGGGCGGACATGTTGGGGGACAGGTTGAAATATTATACGTACCCACTGTGCAGGCTGACATCATAACCAGTATCGTACTGAAAATGTCAGGTACAAATTACTTTGAGTGTAAAGTGATTATATGGAATGCAATGTGGACTTTCTTCTTTATTTGAAAAATAAAGTGTTACCAAAAAAAAGCACTGGAAAGGGTAAACTTAAAGAGAAATACTCTGCACTCATTTTTAGGTCTGGTCTTCTGAACAGCTATATCTATAAATATAGCTAGGTATAGATATATATATATATATAGATGTGTTATTAGGGGCTGCTGTGGCACTATAAATGCAAGCACGAGCAGCGAGATCCGCAGGCTGAAATATGCTTTTCTGACTTTGGGAACACAAAGCATGATGTTTAACCTTGAGGTCGACACAACTTCAACCTGTGATCCTGGAAATCTATACATTATTTCATTTAGTGCTTGCGTAACCCCACACTTAATTGTCCTACGGTCCTTCTCAAACCACAGCAATTTTTTGTTATACCTTTTACTATTTAATCCCAAGGGCAATAGGGTCTCTGGCCAGGAGTAATGAATCTCTGTGTATGCATGTGTGTGAATGAACGAGTGTGAATGTGTTAGAGTGAATGTGCGCATTTGTGAAATATACATGTGGAAGGTACGTGCATTGGGCTGCACTTTTACATCTATCTTGGCAGTGCCAATGCGCCTGTGTATATTACTTTGCAGCCCCTTTTGCCCCAAACCTGAATGGATGATTATCATGTTGTCTATGTGCCACCCGCAGCCTGGGGAACTACTTCTCAACAGGTAATCCCCGGATTGAAAGCCCATTGATCCTAGATTTTTTCTAACCCCTTCCGTGCGGGGGTAATTCCCCCGCTGTGCTGGAGGGCGGGGGCGCGCGCAGCGCCCCGGTGCTCATGACGAGCTCAGCTCGTCATGAGGCACGGTGCTCGTGTCATGACCACACCCGTTCCCGTGGAACGCTCAGCACAGCAGGGGAATTATACCCGCGTGTGAGCGTTCCACGGCTCATGACAAGCTGAGCTCGTCATGAGCGACCGGAGCTCGTGCCTTATGACGAGCTCAGCTCGTCATGAGCATGGAAGAGGTTAAGCCATGTGTAAAGTGGGCAGTCTTCTAGGGAGCCACCTTCAAAGAAACCGCTGGGGCACTCTCTCTACCATACATAACACCTTCCACTACTTCTGTACCCCCTTTCTTACGTAACCAACTGGATCGTGCAAAAAAAGACCCCGGGAACTCTTTAACACCATGAAAAGACAAACCACGGCTGACCCCCCCTTACTTTACCCGCCACAAATGAACGATGTAAAGAAAGTGCTTGCTTTTTCACTGACAAAGTCACCAAAATTGAGCAATCCTTCTGGTAAGTCTCCTCTCTGTCCTCCGTCCATACCTCTCCCTCCGACCACCACACCTTACGACAGCCCCTCCTTCTGTTCCCATTGCTGACCAAATGACTCCTAAAGGTACTAACAGATACCTAAATCACTCCAAACTGAAAAACAATGCCAACTGGTCTGACTTCAATCCCCTGTCTGAAAAGGAAGTCTTCAATATAATCAGGAATCTAAAGCCTTCGACCCACATAAATGACCCCCTCCCATCCATGATGGTGAAAAACCTCAACCACATCATCGCCCCATTTTGGACTCAAATCATCAACACATCTCTCACCATGGGCTGTATCCCGATCTCTCTCCAACGAGGACAAATCACACAACCATTCCCAAAAATCCCAGGGCTGTCCCTAAAGATCTAAACAACCTCAGACCTATCGCAAACCTCCTTTTTCTAGCCAAGGCGTTAGATAAATGTGTGTTACAGAAACTTAATCATCATATATGAAAATGCACCCTTCTAGACACTTTACAATCCGGTTTCAGAAAAGGCTGCCGTACTGGAACAGCCTTGCTCAATATATCTGATGATATTCACAGATCCTTCTTGACCTATGGGTGGTGTTCGAAACTGTTAATACCCCAGCCCTACTGGAATCTCTGAAGTGTTGCTTCGGCATCAATGGCATCATCTTAAAATGGTTCACATCTTACCTACAACACAGGTCACAAAAAATCTAAATTAACTCATGTCTTTCTAAACCCTTTTGGGTCAATCTTGGAGTGCCGCAGGGCTGCATTCTATCCCCCTTCCTTTTCAATCTCTTCATGGAACCCCTGACGGTCATCTTAAAGCAGGCAGGGATCAAATATCATCTATATGCTGGTGACACGCAACTTTACTACAAAATCAAATCACACAGTGACATACGACATCTCAACGCCACACTTATCAAGCTACAATTCTGGTTTTGCTCTAATCACCGAAAGCTATACCCCATCAAAACGGAAGTAATTCTATTCTCCCCCAAATGCAACCAACTACCAATCCAAGAATGGCTCAACAACCTGAACGACCTAAATTGCTCTCTCACTATATCCAACTCCGCAAAGTCCCTGGGCTTCTTCCTAGACAAAAACATGTCAATGAAAGAATACATCAAAAATTCAGCAAAAGGAGCACTGTACTCACTAAAAAATATTGAGAAAATAAAACCTTTCATTCCCGCCGATGATTTCAAGACTGTGGTGCAATCCTTGGTCCTTACCAAACAAGACTATGGTAATGCCATTTTCACGGGGCTGACAAAATCTCCCCAAGCACCCCTTAGATCAGTTCTTGACTTGGCAGCCCAGCTTCTTTCAGTCGTCAAACATTTCGAACACATCATTCCTCCTCTCAAGAGCCTAAACTGGCTTCCCATCGAAGGAAGATGTACTTACAAGTCTGCATACATCATACAAAAAGCACTGCACTCGCACACTCCCAACTACCTTGAAAACAAGTTAACGAAAGCTGGGTCTACCAGATCTTTGAGATGCTCCAACGCTCTGTTACTCATTCCTCCAAATTTAAAAAAATCAACAACCAAGTCTTGCTCCTTTTCCGGAAATGCTCCGAGCATTTGGAACTCTTTACCATGTAACCTTCGATGCAACTCCTCCTTCCCTAACTTTAAAAGAAACCTGAAACAACTCCTCTTCAATAAATACTTTAAATCCTAGATTATTGACCTGGATTATTTACTTGGATTATTATTTTGTTGGAATTTCAAAGGGAGCGGAGGGCTCCAACCTGGTGGGTTTCCTCTCCCTGTGGCTTTTCTCCTGGGCTCCACCAAAACTCTGTCCACCTGTTTCATAACTGAAAGGGCTCATAGATCTTTAGTGGCCCAACTGCCCTCTGGGGCATCACCGGGACCTGTGATTGCATGCTTTCTTAATTATGCAGATAAGGACGCCTTTCTGTAACAAGCTCAGTGACACACAGCTCTGCAACTGGAATATGCATGGCTTAACATCTATTTGGACTACACCACACAGGTACAGTAGTTGTGGAGATCCTTCGAGGCAGTGAAGCAGAAGCTAAAATTGATTCAGTTCACTTACATCCTTACATCAATATGGATTCATTGACATAACATACATTCTGCAGAGCGAGGATCCTTCTTTCATACGATCTGCGAGTGTCTGAGTTTAGAAATAATTGTAGTCAAGTGTGCCATACAGTGTCATAGGTGGTACATAGGCAGATAGTGTGGGAGCCTATAATGGTGATATTAGCTCTGATGGATGAGTAGGGAGGGTAACGGCACAATAGACTGCTGGTGGCCATAGCTTTCCTCATGGTCAAGAGAGATATAGCATGGCACTGGAGTTTCGCATCCGCTCGATCAATGACTAAATTGACTTGGGGAATGGATTATTCAGCCCAAGCAGAGTGATTGCTATACAAATCAAGAAGATGCCGAAGAAATATGTCAACGTTTGGCTGACTGACTTATTTATTCTATGTATGCTAATGGTTGATATTATATTTATGTTACAGGACCTTTGAGAAGGTCCATCAAGAGCTGGGAAGGTGCACTTTGTATTATGTATCTCAATAGTTTTTATGTCAACAAATACTGGTATGCACATTCTATGTATATTTATACTTTAAAAAAATCAATAAAAAATTTTGTAAATAAAAAGAAAGAATTACCACACCTATTCGTGCATGCAGACCCTTTATTTTGTGTCCTTAAACACGCTCCACATTTTCCAATGGTATTAATAAGGTGTAAAGTGTGCATGGTAAATATTTGTGTTATTAAGGGTATGTTTCCACATTCAATAAATCTAATAATCAAGGAAAGTAGTGGAGTTCTGGACTTTTTGGTTCCGTCCAGAGGTGTCAGGGATAACACCCGAAGACCCCGGAGTTCTACCTGCCTCGGTGCACAAACAAACAGAAACACGGGCTTCTCGATGGTGGCGTCAAAGACCAAAGGTTTATTACTGCAGGGACACAGAAGTCACAGAAACTACACATGGGCAGTATCTAGGAGCCTGTTCAATTTGTACAAAGAGGGTTGCTCCTTATATACTGAATATTGGGCTTCAGGCAAATTCTTTACATGTTAGCACATTCAAAAACCTTTGTATCTTAAACAATAAATATTTGGCGTTGCACAGGAATCGTCAACAATATCTGATGTCAAAACATTACGAACGAGGGGTTCCCACTATTCCATCATAATCCCATGTCAATTTCTCATTCAAGACCCGGACCGCCTCATCGTAAATTTCGTTACCTCCCCCTAATAAAGGCCCAGAAGGAAAGGAGCAGAGCCAGGTGCAGAAGATAGAACAGTAGGATAAGAGATGTTTGTGGGTCGTAAATGGGCAAGGCTACCAGCTTCGGCCGCCTAATCATGATCAAGCCAACGGACACGAGAACCAGTATAGCAGGACTGGCCTCAGGCTGGGGAGGCAGCTCTTGCTGAGTCATGCTGCCACAGCGTTGCTTGCCTAAGGTGCACGTGTCACTAGCAAGGTGAATTGCCTGCTAAAGCCTACGTGTCCTTAATTGAAAGAGGTTATTGCGTGTTCATTGACTATGTGAGGGCAAAGAATACAAAATGGCTTCCGTGTTCTAAGATGGATGCCACGGGTAGATCAGAAATGTGTTTGTAACAGGAGTGCTCTTGCTCGTAGCATAGCGAAAACACCAGGATATACTAAATGGATCATTTGCGGTTCACTGATACCAAAATTATGTATTTGCGACAATGTTAAAAACACGGGTTCAAATCGTCACGGAACCTCAGACCCTCCTTTTGCCCTTACATAGGCAATTACTCAGTCTATGTCAGAATCTAACTCTATGCTCATTAGGTCAGTGACATGTTGTTGCATCATCATCTTGTCTCGTACCTTCTCTCCAAATGCAGGTGGTTTTCTGAAACAGGTTGCAGCACAGAGACTACACAAAGCGGGACCACATTGGATAATAAGGCAGCATGAGAACAGAAATACTAGGATGACACCAATGACCATCAGAACCTTCCATCCCCACGCTGATACCAGAGTCCAAAACCACTCCATGAAGGACCAGTTTCCCTTGTCTACGTGTATAGAGTCGGAAATCTTGTGTAGCTTAGAGATCGCTTCATAGACGGTTGGAGCATTATTGGGAATAAAAACACAGCAGCTCGATTGGATCATTCTGCATACCCCACCTCGATCTGCAAGTATTACGTCTAGAACCATACGGTTCTGCAACGTCATGAGACGATCCGCCTGAAGCTCAGCTGTTAAGTTACTAAGGGCACCAGCAGTTTCTGTAATAGTAGATTCAACTACCCGTGTTAGTTGACGTAGATTTCTACTATTGGCCATAGGCCCCCAAAACGGAAGGAAACCTTTGAAGAAGTCTCCAGCTTCCTGACCAGCAGTATCTTCCTTGCTGAAGACACCTCTTGGTACTCTGGTCTTGTGATAATCTGAAGAAGCAGTGTATGTCGGAGGTAACAATCGAGCAATATAACATGAACCTGAGAAGTCAGCAGGCAGCCATGTATACGCTCTGTCTTGACAGATGAAGTAAGTACCCCTAGCAGTAAGGAAGGCAGGGGAGGAGTTAGACGGAAATACGTAAGTCTCAACGCACTCACTCCTCCTAGCTGAGCTCTCAGATTTCTCCCATTTCCTTGCAAACAGACCTGACCTCGGTGAGGCACGACCCAGACTGAAGTGGAGCTTTTACGCTTGCTTTCTCCCAAACTAAGGCGATACTCGGTAGAGTTCCAACTCAAATACACCCGTAATTCATCTCTAGGGTAAGATGGAGTATTATTGACGTCTTTAATCATGTCAATAATTCCCTGGACTAAAGCTTTGTTGGCTGAGTTGTATTTAGTGGACCGTGGTGGACGCGGAGGATAGGTCTCAAGGGCATAGGAAAAAATGGTCTGAAAGGCCTGAAATGATCCATTATAGCTAAAAGGCAAGACTAAATAGGGAATGCCTTTATCCATAGTGTGAGGTATCAAGCCACACACCCAGCAGTCTGTAGTATTAACTACCAGTTGGTGTTGATGCAAGAGCTGTACAAATGTATTGTTAATAAATTCTGAGCGTCGAGCTTGTTCGTGTTCAGGAAACGAGTGAAAAGAATGCATAGAAGAAACCGTAGAAGTAGTAGGATCAAGGGGAGGTACTGTAGTTACCGGCATGAAAATCAAATGCACACCAAAGATGATTCCACCCACCAACGTTATTAAAACAATTAAAAATGTAACTGCACATTGCATTAGAAAGCATTTGCTGTGAAGTATTCTGTACAGTCTATTTCTGCGAACATAAATTACATTCTTTCGTTGCAGCTCAGGAAGCTCCATCTTCTACAACCCGCTTGTGACCACTGATGATGTGTACGTAGATGAAAATGCCTCTATCAGCCCTGGGAGTTCCCAGAACTAACAGAAAGATCGACCTTGTGTCTGACCCCCGCAGATTCAACTAAGCACACAGCCACGACCCTACGGCTACCCAGACGGCAAGGCAAAATTTAAAACAACAAAATAATAGCAAACTTCCTGGCTGGAGGCAATGTATCAAAAATTCAATGTGAAAATAGGCAGTTTCCTGCTTTATTTGTCCATATTGCGAGATCGCAAGTTGTATCTCAGTTTTGCAGGAGCTGTCTGGTCTGGAAATAATGTATTTTCAGCCGACGTTGCAATGTTCACGTTTGCAGATGACAAATGTTCTTTTGGTGCAGATGGCAGATGTTCAGGGTTCAAAAGAGCAGTTTCAGGAGGAGAGCCAGAGTTTGATGTATCAGTGATCAGTTCTGCATCACTGAAAGGAATGAAACTGGGTATTTGTTCTGCTTCAGAGGCACTGATTCCTTTCTTTACCCAGTTGTCGTAAGGAAGTGGCAGAGGCACACGTTTGACGTGTGTCGTATGGATCCAATTCTTCCGTCCGGCCACACGAATAGCAGTTCTCGTCGCCAACAAGACTTGGAAGGGGCCAACGAATCTGGGCTGAAGATTTTTCGTTCTTGCAAAATTTCTAATGACTACTTGATCCCCAGGTTTCAGCTGATGACCTGGACTCTCCGGTGGTTTTGGCAATGCATCGAAAACCTGTTGGTGAATAAGGCTCAATTTAGCAGTCAAGTCGAAAAGGTAATCAATTAACATTGGGTATTCCAGCTGCTTAAATTCTTTCGGTCTAGGTACCCCCCAAACATTCGCAGGACGACCAAAAATTATTTCATATGGACTAAGCCCTACTCTAGAATGTACAGTTGCTCTTGTTGATAACAAAGCCAAAGGCAGTGCATCTGGCCAGGGCAAACCCGTGGATGCTTGTATCTTAGCAAGTTTCAGTTTAAGGGTGCCATTGTAACCCTCAACTAAACCCGCGGACTGGGGATGATTCGCACTGTGAAACTTTTGTCTAATCCCTAGGCCGGCACACACACTCTGCATAACTTTCCCTACGAACTCACTTCCGTTATCTGACCATACAATCCGTGGCATTCCGAATCTGGGGAAGTATTCTTTAAGAAGGATTTTGGCAGTGGACAAGGCAGTATTGTCCTTCAGTGGGTATGCTTCAATCCATCTAGAGAACGCACAAACTACCACTAGGACGTACTTTAGATTGTTACAACGATTCATATGAATGAAGTCTAACTGAATCACTTCAAAGGGGCAGGAAGGAGGAGCGAAGTGACCTGCAGGTGTGGGGATTCCCTTGCCAGGATTATGCATCAAGCATACCATACAATTTCTCACCACTCTCTCTGCACACTTACTAATCCCATCATTCTTCCAAACTGGAGCCAACATCTTACAAATCCCTTTAGAACTGATGTGCGCTGCTCCATGTGCCATCGTTACTACTGCAAGCACATACGCATCAGGCAACATCCGACGCTGTTGTTCTGACAAGTCAATCCAACACCCACTCGAGTCCAATTTACCCGTGCTCTCTTTCCATGTAAGCTTTTCCTCCTCAGTCGCCTCTTTCTGAATTTCTTTCACGCTTTCCACTGTGTCCTCACACATTCCAGACTCAGAAATCCATCTTGCAGACGTTGCAACATACATTCTGCTCATCATATTTCTAGCTGTCTGTTTTGCAGTCTCATCGGCAAAAGCATTCCCACGACCAACATCATCCGTGATTGCTTTATGAGCACTGCATTTCACAATCGCAACTTCAGTCGGCAAGGTTAGAGATTCCAACAAGTCATTAATTAGCTGGCCATGTTGAATCTTAGTCCCATGGGACGTAATGAAACCTCTCTCTTTCCACAAACGGCCAAAACTATGGGCTACGCCGAACGCGTACTGACTATCTGTGAACACATTCACTCTCTTTCCCTTAGCTAAAACGCACGCTCTTGTTAGCGCGATCAATTCTGCAGCCTGGGCAGAATTCTGACTCACTCTTGCAGTCTCCACAATCGTACGCAAAGTCGTTACTGCATAGGCAGCAGTCACATCACCATTCTCCAATTTGAAGCAAGACCCATCAACATACAATGTGCCATCTGGATCTGATAACGGAGTGTCTTTTAAATCAATTCGTCCTTTTGTTTCTTCCTCAGTTCTGAAACAACAGTCATGTGGTTCGGAATCACTCGACTCTTGGCTAGTCGGCAACAATGTTGCTGGATTCAATATATTGCATCTTTTGATCTGAATATGACTCGCTAGCAATGTCAGTTCGTAACCTGATAATCTAGCACTGGTAAGGTGTTGCGTCTTGGTTCGGTTCATGAGTGTATCCACAGCATGAGGAACCATAACCACTAGCATGTTGTTCATTACTAAACCAGCAGATTGTCGAATGGAGGCTGCAGCTGCGGCTGTAGCTCTCAAGCAACTAGGCAACGCTCTAGCTACCGGATCTAACGTTGATGAAAAATACGCACAAGGGCGTTGTTTATCACCAAATTTCTGTGTCAAAACACTCAACGCACAACCTTCTCTCTCATGGACATAGAGCGTGAATGGCTTACTGTAATCGGGTGTACCCAATACAGGAGCTGAACACAGTGCATTTCGTAACTCAGAAAAACTCTCCTGACATTCGGCAGACCATGGCACTGGACTCGGAACATTTTTCCCAGTCAAAGCTACCAACGGTTTTGCCAAAAGAGAAAAATTTGGGATCCATTGCCTACAATATGAGGTAATACCTAAAAAGGCACGTACTTCTCTCTGCGTGCTAGGAACATTCATCTGTGTAATTGCTTTTATTCTCTCTGGGGTCAACTTCCTTCCCTCCTTTGACAAGAGATGACCTAGGTAGGTCACTTCTTGGCAACAGTATTGCATTTTTGAAGGTGACACCTTGTGATTCAAATTTGACAAATGATGCAATAAAGAAATTGTAGCTGTTTTGCAAGTTTCCTTGTCATCGGCAGCCACTAGAAGATCATCGACATATTGTATTAAAGCAGAACCAGGAGGAAGTACAAAGGAGTCTAACTGGCTTTTTAATGCTTGACTGTAAATGGATGGGCTTTCACAATAACCTTGTGCAGCACGTTTAAACCTGAAGCTTCGTCCTCCTAGAGAGAAACCGAAGATATCTCTGCTTTCCTCGGCTTTCGGAAAGCTGAAAAAGGCATTTTTCAAGTCGATAACCGAAAACCATGTTGCGGTGGCAGGAATCAACGTTAACAATGTAGTAATGTCTGGAACCACAGGAAACTGTGGAATCACAATTTTATTAACCTCTCTAAGATCAATTACAAACCTATATACTGGAGGTTTTGTTGGGTCAGTTCGTTTCAGAATGGGCAGTACAGGACTATTACAGACATTACCTCTAGTTTCTTCTACAACGTCTTTCTTGATCAGATCTTGCACTATCAGTAGGAGCGCACGCTCACCTTCACTCGCGATCTTGTATTGTGGTATTCGTGGAAGTTTGGCATTTGTTTTCAAAGTTACTACATAGGGTGGAATTTCTAAAAGACCTACATCATTAGGACCAGTCGCCCAAAGAGTATCAGGGAGAGAACGCAGCTCTGGTGGGAGCGCATCCATCGACAAGTACATCGGAGAAATTATTCTTTTACCCAACGTAAGCTGTACTCCTGCCGGAGAACAGTACAATGTCGCGTACAGGCGTTTTAATAAGTCTAAACCAAGTAGATTTTCATTACAACCTGTCGTCAAAATCAGGGGAGCTTTCAAGTGGCGGGGTCCAACAGAAATAGACAAAGGACCAGAGACAGGGTTGTGAACAGGGGCGCCTGAAAAACCTACTGAAACGTTTGTTGAGCCAGACAAAGGTGCGCCAGGGAGTTTCGCATGTATGATAGAACTTTTTGCTGCACCAGTATCCAACAGAAACGGTTCGACTATACCTGATGTTGCTACTGCGACATAAGGCCCACTCTGATCTACTGGAACTGATACTACTCCCTCTCTTTGTCCATGGCTGTCCTAGTACTCCCTTGGCTGAACTTCCTCACTAGCTTCATAGTAGTCTTCAACATGATACTGTTGAGACCTATTTTGTTGGGCAGATTGTCCATTTCGCTGATCGAAATGATTAGAAGGGTGATCACTTGTCTGTGGAGGCATAGCACCTCGTCCTCGACCTCTAGAGTTTTGTATAGAACCACCACGACCTCTCTGAGCTGTCGCAGCATTATTTTGCGCTAAGACTGGACACTCAGTCTTATAATGGCCTTCCATTTTGCAATAAGCACACTGATTCCATTGGTACTGTGGCCTCTGAGAATTATACTCCGTCCTTTGATATGACCCTTGCTGTGTATGAGAATTATTCGTGCGAGGCGGATATGCTTGCTGTAAAAGAACTTTAGTTTTTAAATCTTTCGTCTTTTTATCTGATTTTTCTTTCTCCTCTTTATCCCTATTTTCATAGTACTGGGCAGTCGCAAGTATTTGCGCAGTCGTAGAGACAGCCCACGCACTTTCAGAATTCTTTAATTTACCACTAAGTTCTGGCAACAAATTGTGCACAAATTTATCAACAAATAATCTCTGGCCTCCTTCTGTGCTCATATCCTGACCACTATGATCCACGAAAGTCTCTTCGAATCTTGTGAAAAAGTCGGAGACGCTTTCGTCTTTCTTCTGTTTGCACGCGGACAATTTGTCCCAGTTAACGCGTAATGCTGGCATTAGGGTTTTCATTAAATCGATTATTCTACCAGGTAAATTAGCAATTAAGGGTTCAGGTTTAGAACCACCTATTTGTTGACCATCCGCTGCAATTATAGCTGCCCAATCACCACCTAGGGCAACTGGATGATTCTCTTTACGAATCTTAGCCCAAATTGGTTGCGGTACTACATTACCAAACAGCAGATCTATGTCAGCTAGATTCAATACACAAGCGTCAACTGTCTGAGCCAACTCTTTGTAGTATCCTGCAGGATTTTTACGCGGATCTGGCAAGGCCTGTTTCACTGCTAATACTTCAGCTCGCTTCCATGGAATATGTATCCATACTCTCTGGAATTGGGCTGGAGCGGCTGCAATACCAAGGTTTACATTAGCTTGCACAGCTTCACGCCAAATTGGTGGAACCTCCCTCATTGGGTATTGACGATTTTGTTTCGTACTACGTTTCTCTAACTCCCTCGGTGAACGAAGGGATGGGTCATTCCTATAACTTAAAATCAGTTCCATCGCTTCTTTTATATTTTGACCAACTATCGTACCTGCAGCAAACTCTTTCTGAACATTAATTAATTCTTCTAGATTTGATTCAGGGTCATCCTTTTCCAATTCCTCACGTAGAAGGAAGCACATTTCATCGAACACATATCGTTGTGTCGGTTCGTTCCATTGCATAAATGTATTTAATACATCTTGTACATTATATCTTCCAACTTTCGAAACCCATCTAAGAGCAGTGGAATCTAATATTCCTCGCTCTTCAGTACTGGGAAGCTGACTACGTCTCTGCACAGAGTCAGAGGTAGGAGTCTTAATCAGAGTTTTATAGAAGGGAGATAGAATATTAGAGACAGAATCAGTGATTCTCCGACGAACAGAAAGTGGAGTCATAATATTAGCAGAAGCAGTAAATAGAGTAGCAGTTGGAACAGATAGATCAGGAACAGTAGGAGTAGCGGGCAAAATAGCCTGTGAACTAGCAGGTGTGAGCGATACAGGTATAGGTAAAGAAGCCGGCAACCCTGGAAGATGGGGTGTCGAAGGAACATTAATATTGACCACAGGAGGTACAGGAACTTGATTCAGAGGAGCAGGAACACCAGGTTGTCCAGCAACCGGTAATTGAACATTCGGTATAGGTGGAGCCGTAGCACCCTGTGCATACGGTGGGGGTGATCGTAACAAGTAAGACAACAGGGGATCCTTTTCAGGGTCCTCTACTATCTTAGCTGTACTCGATGGCAAAGCAGGATAGCACTTGTCTATCGCTAAAGTACGCTCTCTATTGGCCACCTCCATCGCTTTCTCAGACTCGTTGAGTTGCAGCTGCTTAGCAGACTGTTCTAAAGTCAACTCTTGCTCTTTCTGTTCTTTCTTCAACTTTTTAATTTCTCTCTGTTTAGATTCTTTTCGCCAATAACGGAAAGAATCAAACATTGCCGGCCGGGCTTTCTTCTTGAACAATTTCGTTTCTAAATTATCAAGAACTTGGGGTTCAAAACTACCATGCAGTGGCCAACTAAGGACACCATCTTTCTCTGTATAGTGGATCCATACCTCGTTATAAGAGATAGGGCCCACACCAAATTTGCAATATAGATCATAAAGGGGAGTTCCAATCGGAGGAGCCGAACATGAGTCCTCCAACTGGGAATCACTGTTGCAACTAAAACAAGACAACATACAATTTCTCCGACTTACCATTTTATAATCCGGAACACAAAACAGACAAAACACAAACAAAAGGTGCGCACTCGAACCAAGAACTTAGGCCTACCAAAGCGAACAAATGTATCGATACCCAGACTAAACCAAATGATTATCTTAACCAGAACAACCAGTGATAATCTTACGAAACCAAACCAAACCAAAAACTAAAAGGATTATCCAAACAGGAGTAACCCTTACGAAGTAACCAACTAGCAACCACTTAATACTTAACTGAGGCACTGAAGACGTCACCAAGGAGAAACCCGTCACGTCTCGCCGTACTAAGGACTGCACCTCGGGTCCAAGACAGGGCGACGGTCAAGGCAACGAACCACTGCAGCCGTCTGAACGGGAACCCTCGTGGAAGAGAACGTCGGGCCACTTTTGCGATATGCCGGGATCGATGAAGTGGGGCGCCTCCCTCTGAAATCTTCACACGAAGCTTCTCGAACTCTTCAGGCTTTTGGACCGGTACCGAATGACGTCGCCCCACGTTGGGCGCCAATTGGAGTTCTGGACTTTTTGGTTCCGTCCAGAGGTGTCAGGGATAACACCCGAAGACCCCGGAGTTCTACCTGCCTCGGTGCACAAACAAACAGAAACACGGGCTTCTCGATGGTGGCGTCAAAGACCAAAGGTTTATTACTGCAGGGACACAGAAGTCACAGAAACTACACATGGGCAGTATCTAGGAGCCTGTTCAATTTGTACAAAGAGGGTTGCTCCTTATATACTGAATATTGGGCTTCAGGCAAATTCTTTACATGTTAGCACATTCAAAAACCTTTGTATCTTAAACAATAAATATTTGGCGTTGCACAGGAATCGTCAACAATATCTGATGTCAAAACATTACGAACGAGGGGTTCCCACTATTCCATCATAATCCCATGTCAATTTCTCATTCAAGACCCGGACCGCCTCATCGTAAATTTCGTTACCTCCCCCTAATAAAGGCCCAGAAGGAAAGGAGCAGAGCCAGGTGCAGAAGATAGAACAGTAGGATAAGAGATGTTTGTGGGTCGTAAATGGGCAAGGCTACCAGCTTCGGCCGCCTAATCATGATCAAGCCAACGGACACGAGAACCAGTATAGCAGGACTGGCCTCCGGCTGGGGAGGCAGCTCTTGCTGAGTCATGCTGCCACAGCGTTGCTTGCCTAAGGTGCACGTGTCACTAGCAAGGTGAATTTCCTGCTAAAGCCTACGTGTCCTTAATTGAAAGAGGTTATTGCGTGTTCATTGACTATGTGAGGGCAAAGAATACAAAATGGCTTCCGTGTTCTAAGATGGATGCCACGGGTAGATCAGAAATGTGTTTGTAACAGGAGTGCTCTTGCTCGTAGCATAGCGAAAACACCAGGATATACTAAATGGATCATTTGCGGTTCACTGATACCAAAATTATGTATTTGCGACAATGTTAAAAACACGGGTTCAAATCGTCACGGAACCTCAGTAGTAACTGCTGCAGTGATACATAGTAACTACTGTAGAGATAGTATGTGTAATGTCTACGAAAGTCCTAGAAAACAGACTAGTGAAGGGCATCCAAACCATAAAACCACCATGACCAAAATGGAGTTATGCCATAGCGCAGTACCCAGCATTGTCTTCGACTCCTCCATGCTGCACTTCCACTATTTCTTAACGCACCGGACTGAAGGGCACTGTTTTCCAGAGATTTCGAGAAAACCTTTAATTCAGTCTGGTGGGGCGCCATGTTTCTTCTACTGGAGTGCTTAAAGTATATAGCATTACTTTATACTAAGCCCTGGGCAAGGGTCACAGTGAATGGGGTGTTATTGCAGGCTTTTGCATCTGAACGGGGACAATAATTGACAGCTCTATGTCCCTCCGTCTCTTTGCTATAGTCATGGTGCCATTAAAGGAAAGAATCAGAAAAGATGCCCAGCTGAGTGGTTTCCAATGGTAAGACTACTTGGAGGACAGAATATAATTACATGCTGACAATGTCCTGATATATGTTAGCTACCGGAAACCTCAATTGCTATGAATTCTTCAGATACAAGCTGATGTATTAGGCAGCTGCCACTGCTACAGGACCTGGGTGGTGGGCCGGGGGCAGGGGGTCGGGTGGGTGGATGAAAGAAGTAAAAAAAAGAAGAAAAAAAACAATTACCTCTTACGGCCAGTCGCCCCCTCTCCTCCGTCCTCTTCTTCCTGACTCTGGTCCCGCAGCAGGAAGCAGCAGGAAGCACCCAGCACCCAGCCTCCTGATAGCCAATCACAATGATGAAATGCAGCATTGTGATCAACGGTGCTCAGCCAGTGAGCAAGGGTCTGGCCATGTTCTCCACGCAGGCAGTAATGCAGTCTGCATGGAGAAGATGCGAATCCTACAAACTTTCCTTCCACACTCCATGTACCTCAGTACGATTGTCACATAATTCACTTTACAAAATACTCTTACTTTGCAGTCAGAGAATACAAACACCAAGGTTAAAAGACAATGTAGTAATTAGTCAGAAGACACAACCTGCCATTTGACCTCTGTCTTTGAAGAATATGAAACGTAACAAGATAACAACAAAATTTAAAAGCACCTTTATTGCCCATTCACCTCTGCAACTCAAGAATGAGAATTGGGGGGGGGGGGCGGCACACCTACTTCTAGCACCTACGGTTTGAGTTCTCTCTTCACAAGTATCATGCATAGGTGCAGGCTACCCATGTTTATTAGTTTGACCAAGCACTTCATTTACCAGTTCTCAAATGTTATTTTGACATCACAACGGAGTCTAGCAAGTACTGGCTTGGGTTGTGACTGCAGCAGAAAGAGTTGAGGCCACCATGGGTGCTTTTACTACAGGCATGAAGGACTCCAGCATCAGATCAGATCTCCATCTGGTAACAACGCAGCTTTTGGGCTTCAGTTGAGATGGGGCCTTGGGCTATGGTGTAAAAGGTCATGGGGTCGCTAAGGGCAGGCTACCTACGGTGCACAATGCACAATATGTTAATGTAGCAGTAAGATCCACTTGGGCCTAACTTGTGGTTGCAGCCAAACAGACTGCTTGGGCATAGTTCTTTGTCATTATGGCACAGTCCACAGCTGACTCTGGTTCTTCCTGCATAATCACACTGTTGTATAATTATCCTATCTTTATTTCTATGTTTTACTCTGCATCTTACCTGTGTCATACATTCCAGAATGTAGATGGCTCTGACTCTTCCTAGTGTTCTAGGTGGAGACAGTTTGTGCCTGGCCAGCTTATATTGAAGATGCCTGCTGTATCTCTCTTGCAATAAACCTGCTCTACTACTCATGAAGTCTCCCAGCAATTTACAACAATTTTGGCGACGTTGTGAAGCTGGTGAAGCTGGTCAGTGAACATTCTGAAGACTTGAGACGATCTTTGATGACCAATTCAGGACATCGTATCCTTGAGTGAAGCAGTGTACAGCATAGGATCTTCGAAAAAAAAAAAGAACCTATCGTGAGCAGATCTCGACATCTTTTGTGTCCTGCGAGTAACTACTAACTCTGCCAAAAGGTGCCTGTCTAAGTGAAATCGTGAGTACTTTTAATTCTAGCGCGAGCGCATAGCGAGGACATTAGCAACGGAAACCGTTCCTAAGCAACTGCGCTAGCTCCGACGTCACTCTCCCCATTCTTGGAATCACCAAGGAGACAGACGCTTTCTCTGCCAGCGATACATGCGTTCCAACCCTCAATTGGATGAAGTTCAAACCTCGTTTTGATGTTTCAATTGTGGCGGCCATCTTAGCTCTCATTTCTATCCCTTCCAAGCCTCATTTTCATTGAAATTTCCGTGGCGGCCATTTTAATTACCTTAAACGCGAAGAAAACAATAAAACAGCAGCAATATCTCAATCTTCGTCCTGTCACACCTCTAAATATAGGAAAGAAAGAATTTCATCGAATTTAAACGAACAAGAGGTATGTTCATACTATAATAACAATTCTTTCTAGTTGTGCTATTTATATCGTTTTCGTGTGTTTTATAAAAAAATTTACATTACCTGTCAACTCTAAACATGGCACAACAGATTGTAGTTACCTTACCTCCACAATTCTTGCCTGAACCTGTCATCCCAGAAATTCCTTGGGAAGATTGGTACATAATGTTTGACAACTATCTCGAGGCACTAGACGGACAGGAATTCTCTACAAAAAGGAAAAAGGCCATTCTTTTGAGTACTCTTGGAAAAGAGGGACAGAGAGTTTTCAGATTTTTGCCGATAGTTTTGAGAGCTAATGGTCAGGAAATGCCTGATTAGTTTAAAGAAGCGGTTGCAAGGCTCGAGGTCAGATTCTCAAAGGAGGAGAATTTGGTTATGAACCGCTATAAGTTTTATACCCAACACCAAAAAGATTCAGAAACCATTGATGACTTTGTAGCTCGACTCAGAGAATTATCTGTAAAATGTAAGTTCGGTCCTATGAATGACGAACTTATAAGGGATCAACTAATAGTCCAATGCTCAAATAAAAAGATCCAAGAGAGGTTATGGGCTGCCAAGAACCCTTCTTTAAAAGATGCAATTGACCTGGCTAAAGTTATTGAAGAATCTAACAAATGCATGAAGGTTCTAGATTCACATAAGTCGTGTTCTCAACAAGAAGTCTCTGTTGTCTCTGATAGAAGAAATTTGGCGGAGTGTGAACATTGCAGTGGAGATAATGTCGCTGTGGTCAAAAACAGGCCCAGACCTCCAGTAAAAAAATCCTTTGCGATTAATACATTTTGCAATAGGTGTGGAAGTAATAGCCATTCATCGGACGCAAGGTTTTGCTTTGCTGCCAACAAGGAGTGTTTGAAGTGTGGCAAAGTTGGACATTTCTCCAAAATGTGTAAAGCAAAATCCAAACAAAGAGTAGCTACTGTGGATGACTATAGTGATAACATCGTGGCTGAAGCTGAAAGACTCTTAGTCATCGATGAAGTTGATGTTATTAGTGATGATCCAAGGCAAAACAGACCAAGAGCCATTTTTAAGATTGACTCCCACGAAGTGTCCTTGATGGTGGACACAGGATCACGTCACACCATTATTCCTAAGTCCATTTTCGACACGTTCTGGGAGGGTTTAAACTTATAAGAGAGCGATATTTCTCCCAAAGGTTTCAAGGGTCAGAAGATTGAAATTCTTGGTTTCTTTGAATCTGAAATTGTCTTTGAGAAGAGATCTACATTTGGCAAAATATATGTCTCCATTGATGGCCCTCCCATCCTAGGTTGGGTACATCAATACGATCTCTATATAGTCATTAATCCTAGAGCGAAGAATCAGATTATGGTTGTGGAAGATGATTCAATAGATTGCATTCTAAATGAATTTGGGTCTGTATTTAAAGAGGAGCTGGGTGAATTGCGAGGTTATGCTCACCTCATTAAACTGAATAAGAATAGTTTGCCTGTGCAACATCGTGTAAGGAGAATCCCCATTTCCATTCGAAATGAAGTAAAACTCCTGATTGATGAAATGCTTCAATCTGGAGTGATAGAACCAACAGAAGCATCAGCTTGGGTTTCCCCTGTGGTCATTTCTAAAAAGGCAGACGGAAAGTTAAGATTCTGTGTTGACCTCAGGGCATTGAATAGGTGTGTTGTTGCGGATACATTTCCGTTACCCAATATTGCTGAGATGGTGTCCACTCTTCAGGGAGCCAGATACTTCTCTAAACTTGACCTGAAGAGTGCGTACCATCAGGTCAAGCTCCACGAATCCTCATAACACCTCACTGCCTTTATCACTCCGGAGGGGATCTTCCAATTCACTCGTCTTCCCTTTGGTTTGATATCGGCAGCGAGTGTATTCCAAAGGTTGGTCAGTGAAATATTTTAGGGGTTAAAGAACGTAGTGTTCTTTCAGGATGACATCTTGGTTTTTGGAGATTCGGTGGCCGATCACAATCATGGTCTTAAGAATGTTTTACATAGAATTTGGGACACTGGCCTTACTTTGCGTAAGGAAAAGTGCTCTTTTCTTGTCCAAGACATCGAATACTTGGGACATGAAATTTCGGCTAACGGAGATAAACCAAAGAAAGATCTCCTTTACGCAATACGTTCTGCCCCTTGCCCGTGTGATAAGGACCAACTACGGTCATTCATGGGGTTGATTGAATATTACTCCAAATTTGTGGAAAAAATTTCTGAGAAAACCTTGCCCTTGAGAGCTTTGTTGAAAAAAGGTTGCAAGTTTTCTTGGGGGCCTGAACTTGAAATGTGTTTCAATAGTATCAAAGAAGACATTTGTTGGGCAAAAGTTCTTGCACCTTTTGATACAAACAAAGTTTCCACTGTGTTGGTGGATGCTAGTGCACGTGGACTTGGTGCTGTCCTGTTACAAACCCATAAAGATGGTGAGAGGCCGATTGCATTTACTTCGCGCACTCTTTCTCAGTGTGAACAGAATTACTCTGTCATTGAGAAAGAGGCCTTGGCGGCTGCATGGGGTGTCCACCATTTTCGTCCTTATTTGTGGGGTACACGTTTTAAGCTAAAGACTGATCACAAGCCACTTATCCGGATTCTTTCCCCAGGTGGTGCAGCTTGTAGTTCTCCAAGGTTGGCGAGATTAGCTTCTAAGCTCCAAGAGTATCACTTTGACATATCTCACATTTCTGGATGGAGGAACTTTCAGGCGGATTGCTTGTCTAGACTAGCTGTTCCGTCTAGTGTGAATGCTGGTTTCAGTCTTGAGGATATGGAGGAAAATATTGCTTGGATTGATGAAGTACTTTCTCTGAGTGAGAGTTCTTTCTCTCGTGCTGACTGGCTTGAGGCTATGTCCAAAGACAATGTTATGCAGGAAGTTATCCAGTTGATCAAACTAGGTTCACGTAGAGAGAGTTGTGTGCATGTTTCTGTTCGCCCTTTCTTAAAGGTCATTGATGATCTGTCTGTATGTGAAGACAATGTGGTGATGCGTGGAGATAAATTTGTGCCTCCTGCTGATTTGAGGCCAAAACTTATTTTCATAGCGCATGAGGGTCATCTTGGCCAAACCTTAACGCAACAAATGCTCAAGTTGAATTTCTGGTGGCCTGGGTTAGATTCTATGATTTCTTCCTGGGTTGAGGATTGCCATACGTGTAAAGTAGGTGAGAAGAGATTGAAGATTTCAGTTGGGTCTGGGATGGGTGCGTTACATTTTCCTGATGTTCCGTGGCATACCATCTGTCTGGATTTCATTGACCCTATGGTGGAACTACCTCTGTCTCAGAGGTTTGCTATTGTCATCGTGGATTGTTATTCTAAATGGTTGTCTGTGGAGTTTCTGAAGGATATCACCACTGATACCACCATTAAACACTTGAAAACTTTATTTTTTCTGGAGGGTTTTCCTAATGTAATCATTACTGACAATGGCACGCAGTTGGTTTCACATGTTATGCAAACCTTTTTGGCTGATTGTGGTATTTCCCATCACAGGACCTCCCTTTACAATCCCCAAGGAAATGGTTTATGTGAGCGTTTGAATAGATTGGTGAAAGGTACCATTCAGATGGCCCTTTCCAATAGCTCTTCTGTTTCTTCACTCGTTCGTGAAATGGTCTATGCCTACTGTACTACTCTTCATGGTACCCAGCTTAAGTCTCCCTTTGAACTCATGAGGGGTAGGGTTCCGAGCACTAAACTAATTCCCTCTTGGCTTAAGGGATTGGTCCTTCAATCTGATCTGACAAAGAGGGTTTGTGTGCCTGTTTCTGCTCCTAGCTCTTCTAATAAGGGTTCTGTGGGGCAGATGTCGAAAGCGGTTTCTATCAAACTTGCTAAGGGTGACCTGGTGAAGGTGAAGTCTGGTAGAGTTTCTGGTGGTTTGTCGAAATTCCGTGGTCCCTTTACTATAAAAATGATCTATCCTCACTATGTTGTTCTTTCCAATGGAGAGAAATGGAACTTAAGGAGGGTGGCTCTTTATCAGAAAGCTGATTCTGTTTCTGGTTCTCCGCTGACTTCTGCGGTTTCCATCCAGGATCAGAGTACTTGTGGGAATGATTGTTCAGGTTACATGTTTATTTCTCCTCAAGCTCCTACTGCACCTGTTCCTGTGCATGCTTTAGGTAGGAGTGATGGTGGGGGAGATGTTCCTGATTCCCAGCTTGCGTACAGACTTTCAGATCAGTCTGGTTGTCTTCCTGGTCCCAGTTCTCCTTTGTCTGCTTCTAGGCCTCAGAGATGCCGTAGACCTCCTGTCTACTTAAATGATTTTTGCGGTGATTAGAGTTGTTTAAAGGGGTGACGTGTGTCCCTCTCACTTTATTCTGATTATCTTTGCTTTATCTTGTTTTAGATCCATCCTGTTTTAAGTTTCATTTCAAAGACAAGCATGTTTAGACCGTTATTGTTTTTAAGTTTCATTTCAATGATAAGTTTCTCTTTTGGCTTCTAAGTCGTTTTTGTGTCAACGAGAGGAGATGTGTTGTATAATTATCCTATCTTTATTTCTATGTTTTACTCTGCATCTTACCTGTGTCATACATTCCAGAATGTAGATGGCTCTGACTCTTCCTAGTGTTCTAGGTGGAGACAGTTTGTGCCTGGCCAGCTTATATTTAAGATGCCTGCTGTATCTCTCTTGCAATAAACCTGCTCTACTACTCATGAAGTCTCCCAGCAATTTACTACACACACCCCCTGCAGGGTCAGCAGTCTCCTTCTCCCTCTAAGCAAGCAGGATGGCTTCCAAGAACTTCACGACACGGAAACAGTTTCTTCCTTCTAGGAAAGTTTAGAGGAGATGTTCCATCAACTCTGGGAAGCGGGCTGCCAGACAGAAAGAAGGTCTTGTTGCACAGCAGTCCTCTGAGTACTCTGCGGAGCACTACCTTTCTTGGTTAAAGATAACTCGGAACTGGAACAATAAATGTGTCAGTAGTTCCCACTTTTGTGCAGTTATAACAGAGTGGCTATATGGATTATCTGCTTTTTCAAAACTGATTCTTTCATGTGTCCTCTTCAGACTCCTGACAGTGGGTAGTCTCCAGCCTGGAGTATGCATAAAAGAGGCTTAAAGAGCTATGATCTTTCCACACCTTGTTTTCATTAGCCACACTGAATAGTGATCATGAAAAAAGACAATGCCGGCCTCACCCATACACCCCTTCTCACTCTGAATAACAGAGACTACAGTCCCACCTTTCACTGCCACCATCTACAGGGGCGTCTTTGCTCAGGCAAAACTAATCAGAATTTCCTACCAGCGAAAGGCCCTAATCACATGTATAAAGTTTCTATGTCTCTTAACTACAGCTTCAGAAATGTCGGCAATATACTTTCGCCATCTAGTACAACAACTTCACCTCCACCTCCTGCTAGAAACAGGCCAGCGGCTTCCAAAATGTAACCAAATAGCCTCCTTTACTCAAGTTCACTAATGCATACAATGCATGGTAGAACACCGACCACATTCATGCAAACTCGTAGCATTCACACAGGTTAGTGTTGGGATCTGGTTGAGCACATAAAACCAAAACTTTATATGAGTGGGCCTCTAGGCCTCCACTTTGGTGCTACTGATTCACAAAACACATATGCTGCTGAACCCATGTCAAGGACCATGGTCAGTTGTCAGATAAATGGGGGCCTGCTTGGTGCACTCTTCCGGGTCCAGGACAGGTCACAGACCTCATTCATTTCACTGTGTTAGTATGAGCCTGTGGCCACAATCCAGAACCCAGGATATTGATACGCACAGTCAGACACTCATGGCAGGGAAACATGAAGGTACTCTATGCAGGGCACATTCCTGTCCCAAGGAATGCCTTCTGGTATGTTAAAATATTCCATGACCTTGATTGCTGGTCATATTTACCATATAGTTTGAAACTCTCAGTATCTGTTCACGGATTTAATGACACTTAACAAATGTTTCCAAAAATTAAAAAATACTGATGTAATTTGGAGATGGAACATCACTCCCAAACTGTAACTATGCATGTGCTATTTGAGCTTTTGCTCAGAGGTGCTAGGCAGTGTAAAGTAAGAAGCTTATCCCCTTACCATATGTTACAACAATCACCAACAGTATGAGTTTTGGACTATCGGTTTGTTTGATGACCTTTGGTTGGGTTGTGAAACCTATAGTAACATCATTCACCAGAATGTCCCCTTGACTATTTTAAGGATGTATGATGATACATCACAAACACTCACATCGCATGCCTTTACATCGCAATTAATACATCGCATGTGCCCTTACATTATGAGTAATCACATCGCATACCATTACGTCGCATTCGTATAGGCATGCATGTGAAATAGAGTTACATCGCACACAGACACCCCGCATGTTATTACTTCGCAATTTTTTTCCGTATGCACATTTCCCTTCACCGGACCCTAAGCCCTAATCCTTGAACCATGAAACAGTACCCTACAATATGGTACGCTAACACTTCCTTAAACCCTAAGCCCTAAACAGTAAATCAAGCCTACACTACGACCTCAACCCTAATCCCCAAAGGTAAAAACAGTCCCTATACTGCAAGAAGCCCTAAGCCCTACGGAAACCCCAAAACCGCACCAATAGTACACGAAGCCCTAAGCCCTAACGCAACCCCAAAACAGCACCCATTCTATAAGTAGCCCTAGTAGCCCTAACACAACCCCAAAACAGCACTCATTCTACAAGTAGCCCTAGTAGCCCTAATCCCCCACCTCAAAACAGCACCTATACTGCAACTAGCCCTAAGCCCTAATGCAACCCCGAAACTGCACCTCTTTACCTGTCTCGTTGTTCCAGCGTTGTCTCCCTGTCGTCTGCGTTGCCCGGAGGCCGTCTCGGCGCACGTCCATTACACCCCATGCATTGGGAATACATGCGTTCTAAATGCGCATGCGACGTAATGGCGTGCGTAGACAACGCACGCGTCGTACCGTCACGAGCTTTGTAAGTGCACGCGATGTCAACGCATGCGTCGTAACGCATGCGTTGAGATGGTTGTTTCCCCTATTTTACAGCCTAGGAATTTAAGACACTGTTTAAATAGGACTTCCTGCCAGCAAATTAACATTAGTTATTATTGCCTCTGCCTCACTAATAGTGGGCCCTTCTCCTGGAGGTGGGATTCTGCACTGTGAAAACTTTTGTCATTTCTGTCCCCACTTGAACAGTGGTGCAAAAGGGGAATGGCAAGACAGTCTAAACAACACATCTTTCTTTTGCAGCCCCAATGCACCATATGAAAATGTCTATTGGGGAGTGGTGCTCACCGCCATTGTGGATTTGTATGTGTTAAACATCAAAAGTAGAAAGGGTAATGACATCAAAGCACAGATGCCAGTGTCAATGAACGTTATCCCTCATCAGGCTCAGTACAAAAGTGCTTGGTCCGGTTGTGGGAATTCTTCACAAACAGATGGTACACTCTTACCTTCATGACTGATGGGGCCAGCTCTATTGAGGCAGCTGACGCAATGAGCGTGAAATGCATCATCGGGACCACAAATAGTTGGATTTACAGTACATTGGTGCCAGAATCATAACAGACTGGGGCATGGTCTTGTTTCTTCAGGGCACGATTAAAAAGCTAAGACGTCACTGTACTCAAAGTTTGGCCGAATCAGAGGAGCTAGCACTGGGATGCGTCAGACTTTAACAGGACATATTTGCTGTTCTCCTGGTCCAGTGGACAAACATTCAATTTTCAGTACCCTCAATTAGCATTGTCCAACATTGCAAAGCAAATATTCAGTGATTAACACCAGTGGTGAGGACAGCTGCGTCCTTTTCAGAGTATAGAAGGAACAGGAAGGGGCAGAGTTAAGAAGGGGTTTCCAAAGGAGAGTGGGCTGCATGCGGCTTTGAACAGATGTTACAGAAAATCCCAAGGTGCTTTGCCGAGAAGTAAGGATCTACATAGGCAAGGTTGCAAATTCAGGTGCTGTGCCTAGAAGTAGGGATCTACATAGGCAAGGTTGCAAATTCAGGTACTGTGCTTAGAAGTAGGGGTCTGTGTAGGCAAGGTTGCAGACTCAGGTGCTGTGCTTAGAAGGAGGGATCTACATAAGCAAGGTTGCAGATTCGGGTGCTGTGCTCAGAAGTAGGGATCTTCATTGTCAAGGTTGCAAATTCAGGTGCTGTGCCTAGAAGTAGGGATCTACATAGGCAAGGTTCCAAATTCAGGTGATGTGCCTAGAAGTAGGGATCCATAGGCAAGGTTGCAGATTCAGGTGCTGTGCTTAGAAGTAGGGATCTTCATTGTCAAGGTTGCAAATTCAGGTGCTGTGCCTAGAAGTAGGGATCTACATAGGCAAGGTTCCAAATTCAGGTGCTGTGCCTAGAAGTAGGGATCTACATAGGCAAGGTTCCAAATTCAGGTGCTGTGCCTAGAAGTAGAGATCCTTAGGCAAGATTCAGGTATTGTGCTTAGAAGTAGGGATCCATAGGCAAGGTTGCAGATTCAGGTGATGTGCTTAGAAGTAGGGATCTTCATTGTCAAGGTTGCAAATTCAGGTGCTGTGCCTAGAAGTAGGGATCTACATAGGCAAGGTTCCAAATTCAGGTGCTGTGCCTAGAAGTAGGGATCTACATAGGCAAGGTTCCAAATTCAGGTGCTGTGCCTAGAAGTAGGGATCCTTAGGCAAGATTCAGGTATTGTGCTTAGAAGTAGGGATCTACATAGGCAAGGTTGCAGATACAGGTGCTGTGCTTAGAAGCAGGGATCTACATAGGCAATGTTGAAAATTCTGCTTCGGCATAAAACATGTCCCCATTTCTATTATAGCCAACAAATAGGCTGTTTTTTTTATCAGCTTGGCTGATAGAGGCGAGGGGACTGAAGTTTCAGTTCTTGGTGTCAATCTTCGCCATTTGTGTTCTGTATAAAATGTTTCTATTTAAAACTGCATTTTTAAATTGACATTTTCGTGGTTGCCATCTGTATTCAACTCACATCCTCCCTTCCACGCTTCCCCGTTATAGACCTTGTGTTTATCACGGCAAGTTTCCAGAGGCGCAGATAAACCACGAGCCTTTCTTTTTAATTACAATTTCTTGTGTTGCTTATTACCCAAGCAATGGGGCTGATAAGTGCTGAGCAATTGCTAGGATGCGCCTCTTTTAATATTTCCGATCCTCTATTTAGTTTTGAAATGGCAATCTGGTTTAATAAAGCTCGTAAACAAAACAGGGGCTGCTTCCTTGGATGTTTGCAAAATCGAGTGAAATAACTCTCATGTATAGCTCATTTGAAATATGTGACAGCACCTGATATGTTTTTAGGTAAAGTGTCTTCGGCAAACCTAAAAAAGAAAGTTAATCATTCCAGGAGACAGAAATAAACATTATATAGGGACAGTAAATCTACCCTTCACACGAATGAGGAATGACTATGTCTCGAGTCTCATCACTTGTAACTCGGAGCCCAACGTTTTTTTTGTCACTCTCAGGCTTGTTTTGTCATTTCCGTGAAATACTCTGACTTGTTCTCTCCAGCAAGCTGCTCATGAAAATCAGATTTCAATAAAAGCTGTAAAATGGGTGGTAATAATGCTCTCTGTGCTGAACGCTGTATCTTGAGGTATTGCAAATTAAGAGCGCGAGTCTTTTTTAATTTCCCAAAAAGGTGGACAAGAAATCCCAAGTGACACAAACATTCGAAATTTTTGTTATTTTATAGTTTTGTAATTGTTTTGGAAAACTCAATATAATACGGTACCAACGTCCAACGCCAGCCTTGACCTAGTGACCAACTATGGAACGTCGCACATTATGGCATGCAGGCTTGGCAAACTAGTTTTGCCAGACTCACTATTAATGACCAACCGCTTACTAGCATCAGCGATTTTAGTTACCTAGGAGTAACTTTTCGTTCCTCGACGTCCTAGCATTCTCAGTTAAATAGTTCATGCCTCAGACTTAGTTGATCAGCAGGAGCAATATGTAATCTTTCTAGACCTTGGGGAAAAGGGACGATTTCCCCTCTTTTGAAAGTTTATTATACCAAGTGTGTTACTGCTGCTATATAAAGGGCAAGGATATGGGGCCTCATTGCACTTCTCTTCTTCAAGCTGAGGAAAATCGCATTTGCTGGAGGTTTTTGTACCTCCCGCCATCTGCCTCTTGTTTTTTTATCCACTCGGAGCTAAACCAAGGCTATATTGCAGATAAGGTTAATTAGGCTCCCCTATCACTGTGCGTCAGCGTATGGGATAACCTGGAGAGACATCACTTTGCAGGGATGTAATCTTGGATTGCCTCAGCTTCAAGAGCCAAGAAATATTAACGAAGAGGACAATTTAAAGGTTAAATCTAATTTTCTGGTGCACAGCGAGGATGCAAGATTGAAAACTGAACTATCCATTGCAGGGTACTGGCTTATTATACAGACCCCCCAGGATATTGCGGCACCGATTAGCAAATTTAGCTGCACAAATATGGACATTTAGCAGCATTGTTGGGGCACATTATTTTACTCATAATCATTCGTTTTCAGCCTGAAATCAATGGAAACTGTTTTAGCAGAGTATTCCACTTTGAAATAGGCATGTCTAAAGTGTCTGCAGCTCTCCGGAAGCACAGCTGCAGTCTTAACCTCGTGGGAGGACTCGTCTCTCCGGTGCCCCATCGCAGGCTTTTGCTGGTTTGGACGGATGCACCCGCCCGTCTTCGTGTCTACACAGGGACACACCCGCGCTGATTAAGTTCTCCATACCCCAGACACCAGGTCAGAATTATCACCGGTTACACGGACCTTCACTCTCTTACTATCTACAGCCCTGAAGAGTCACGGGCGCCTTGCCCGCATGACGAAACACGTGTCGGCTGGGTATGTGCTTTTGATGTCACCCTTCCAAAACGGAAGGTCCAATACAAACTTTTGAAAAAGAAACTTTCAATGGTGTCCACCTTGTTTCATTTAACTAAGATTTGTTCTTCCAATAAATATGACATTTGTATACACCTCGCATAGCGTGTGCACAGGACTTTTGTTATAATTACTGAGTGGGCCCTTGCCACTCTCTGCAGAGGTTTCGGGGTCTCCTCTGACCTTGTTGCACCGCTCCATCACTGTTGCTTTTCACCCAAACACATACCGCTACCAGTTAAGGCGCCATATTTCCTGCACACATGAAAATCCTCCACAGAACCCGCAATGACCAGAAAATATAGTTTAAGGATGGCCTTGGCTAGTCCTTCAATCTCCTTACCAATTCCAAGTTTAGTTACTCTCATCTGTGGTATTTTATATTTCTATATAAAACTTTGGAGCAATTATTGACTTTGTAGTAAAAATCTGGTTTGTAGTTTACAAGAGGAATAAAGAAATATAAATATAAACAGAGGCAAGATTGACATTTTGATTAAGGCAACTCAGCCTACTAAACAGAAAGAGAGAGTTTGTCATCTTGCCAGAATATATTTTGTTTTATGTAACAGTGGGGTTATGAGAACTGGGATTTCTGGTTGGCTAAGGCTTGTGCCAAAGCCAGGCAGAAACCACCACTCTAGTCAGGGCAAGGGAGTTACACGCCAAGATAACCCCTGCTCACCCCCTTGGTAGCTTGGCACAAGCAGTCAGGCTTATCCCGGAGGCAATGTGTAAAGCATTTGCACATGCACACTGCAACAACATCCCAGGCACACTACAAAAGGAACTCCACACAAGGTTATATAAAAAGAACTTTTGAATTGTCAAAACACATCAGATAGTAATCACACAATAAACATGGTGCCAACTGGCACAGGCAATATTCACAAGGGGTTATTTACACCAGGACATGGCCATGTGGGCTACTGTCAGAATAAGCCCTTAGTAGAAATAGCACTTAGAATAATTGTAGCACAAAATAACAATTGTAGAACACAACCAGTAACCACTGGTAAAAGGTAGGTACACACTACGCAATACTAATCACCATAGGCATAGATCACGCAGGGACACAAACTCATTAGTATAAACTATACTAGGCAAAACAACCTCCTAAGCATGAAAACACATTCAGAGTTATCACAGGCAAAACGGCATGGCACATTACGCATAACTCACATTAGGCCTAACCAGTATAAATACAGTAGGCAATCTGCTCGCTAGTCTAAACACATTAGACCCTACCTCCTATGTAAAACTCACATTAGGGGCGTAAATCACAGTGAAGTACAATCTCACTAACACAAACCTCCATAAGCAAAACCATCTCTAGAGGTATCAAACACAGGGTGGGTAAAACATGCTAAATGCATTACATTTCCTAGCACCACATTCACTTCAGCACATAATCACATTAGGGCCTTGCGCCCTATCCATATACCAGCTCCCCTGGCCAACTGGCCATCCAAGAAGGGGCTCAAATGCCCTGTGTCCAGAATGTCAGGGCGCACTGCTAAGGCAGCGCCAGTCAGGGGTGCGTCATCTGCGCATACCTAAACATTGCAGCTGCCCACTACTTGCTGGGTAGCTGAGAACAATCACTGGGAGGCCTAAACGCTGCAGCTGGCACAAAGTGCTGCGCAGCTGTGGAAGGCCAAGGTAGGGCGAAGGAGTGCGAATCACTCCTAGATTCCAAAAGCACATGTCCCCTGAAAAGAAATACCTAAACGGTGCAGCTGCCCACTACTTGCTGGGCAGCTGTGAACTCAAAACTGTGACATGGGCCCTCACTGGCCCTTAGGGACAAAGACTGCACCAAATGCTGGGGCACTCTAGGCTCTGGAAATAAATACTGCGCATTTTCGTTGGGGTGGTCCGCTCTCTGGTGGGACCGCCCAGGCATCGACAATGTGCCTCAGAATGCCCCTCAGACTCTGCGCCACTTGGGGAGCACACTGGGTCCTTAAAGTAATACATGCCCCATCGCTGGAGCCATCACACGGCTCTGGAATCAACTGGGCCTACTGGAGCCTTAAATATTCAAATAGGCCCCGGCTGTTGGAGCCATGCATAGGCTCTGAACTAGTAACCATGCCCCCACAATGTGGAAAGACCACGGCCCCCCAAACACTGGAAAAAGTGCCCACCATGGGCGGCACAGGCCCACGGGGGCCTTCTACATTATGTTGCCACGTTGGAGCGGCCCTCTGCCAGATGGAGCCGCTCAAGACTCGGGGGGCCTCGCACTGTGACCACCAACAATCACCATCTGCCCCCCTGTGCCGTTGTCTGCACGAACAGAAAAAAAACAACAATGGGTGCAGGTGCGGCCAGCACGGGCCCTTCTGGGCCCCCTACAAGAATTAGAGGCCCTTCGGTGGAGCGCCCGCAGCGGCGGGTCCGCTCCGCAAGACAGCAAACAGGAGACACCCTCGAGCCCTCTCTTACCGGCTCATTCTGCGGCGTCTCTACGGTGGTCTCTGGCTTCACCCGGTCGGTGCAGGGACTCCGTCTGGGAGGGAGGTTGTCCAGCTCTCACGTCCACATGCGGCGGAGGCAGGCACCGGCAATGTGCCTCGTGCCCCCTCCGCCATCACTACCTCCAATGCGGCACCCTGCTGGCTTCTCTCCCTGCGGCGTGCGTGGGACTTCCTTCTAGAAACGGGAAGTCCCACCCGCCGTCAGGTGTCTTGCTGCCTGACTTCCACCCTGCCCGGGACTCGGGCCGCCGCGGTGATTCTCTTTGCGCAAAATAAGGGATGGGCACCCTTGAGATTAAAAATAAAGTTAGGGTGCGGGGTGGGCACCTGCTAGGCTGCTAATAAGCGGGGTGGGCACCTGCAGTCACCACCACAGCAAAACGAAGACGCAGGGTAGGCACCTGTGCACTCAACACCAGCCAGTGGCCATCAAGCAGGGTGGGCACCTGCCACTAAATATCCCAATAAGCGGGGTAGGCACCCGCAAGGTCAGTGCCACCGGGGAATCCCTACGCTGGGTGTTCCCTCTCAAAGGGGGTCAATAAGGAGAAGGAGCACAGTGCTCCCAGGGTGCAAAAAGGGGCTCCCAAAGTCTCTGCAAGGTCCAGATAATAGCAAGCAAGGTCAAAAGGGTCCTAGAAGAAGTCCTCCAGGCATCCAGGGGCTGGCAGGGCCCAGGGAGGCAAGCCTTCCCCTTGGGCCCCAGCAGCAACACGCCTCTGGTAGTTTCAAGTTAGAAAAACAAGAACATTTTCATGGGGTCACAGCCCCCTTTTCTATACACCAACATCCTTTGTCTAGCAGGGTGCAGGCAATGGGAGAACCAGCTACAACTGGTTATGGGGAACTCCTGAGCACTTTGTTTTGCTCTGCCCCTCTCCCCCTTTCACTGGCCAGGCTAGGGACATCAGACGCACCACAGGGGGTGGAGCCAGCATTGTGGAGGGAAGGCCCAGCCCTATTCAGGTCCCAGGTGCAATCCTCTCTCCTATCAACATGCAGATATCTCCATTCACCACCGGGGCAGACCCATCCTGACTCCTGGAGTCAGGCACACCAGCCAGCTCCAGCCAATCACAAGCCAGACAGCCAATTCACATTCACTGCACAGACATGCCAACTTCTAGAAGTGGCACTTCCACACTAGACACAATAAATCCACGCACATTATTGAGCAGCATTTAATCACACGAGTTTGCACATGCCAAACTCGACCCTGCACTCCCCACACATCAGAAACTACCATGGTCACACATATTCCCCATGCATTACTATGGGAGGGCAGTCCACTCTCACTCACCACACATACACAGAGAGCGCATGCACTTTACACCGGACCACAGTGAAAAAGTGCGCAGAGGCCTAAAATCACCAACACCAGGTTACAGAAACAGGCTAGGCAAATGCAAAAAGTCTCGGGGTGAACCTGCCAAAAGGGCCAAGTCCAACAGGGGTGTAATTCAAATTGAACAAATTGCCGTATTTATCAGAGAGGTAGATTCCCAAATATCTTATATTTGATTTATACCATAACTTTCTCTTAAATTTGGAGGCAAAACTTTAACTGAACCATTATTCTTATAGCCACCAGTAGTTTTCTAAATTTTATTTAAAGCCTGCAAGTTCTTTCTGCTTTTAAGCATAAAATTATATAATCTGCATATCGTATCAGTTTTGCTATCTGAGGAAACCTATAAATTACAAGTTGTACTATTATTTCATTTAAAGGCACTCAATGTACCAGCTTTGGGAGGATGGAAGGTTGGGTGGTCTTAGTGGGATGCAAAATTGCAGCCTGCAAATCACAGCAGATGCATTTAACTTACTGAGACCACCTGCTGACTTTTCTAGTAAGTAAAATAATGCATTCTATTACACCCTCTGGAAATGTCAGTAATATATATTGCAGCCCATGAACAGTTCCCTGAATTAGGTGTAATGATTGGGGTATCTTTGAGGGAAGTTGCCTATAATTGAGAGATGATATCCTTAATTACTACGTCTATGCCTTTCTATACCAGAGTAAAGAAAGGAACCATATATGTAGCCTAACCAGGAAATTAACAAACAAACTGAAACTAAAGGCTTAGCTACAAATTTCAACTTCACCGAGAAGGCACCTAACGACTATACAGATTTTTCTTATAGACCCTTTCAAATTCGGACATGAAAGAGAACATTTTTATGTCTAAATTGAGACTATAGTTCAATGCAGAACCTCTGTTTTATGGTTGCACCTTGTCTTCATAAAGAACCTCAGGTCACCATTAT
The DNA here is from genome assembly GCF_964261635.1 of Lissotriton helveticus. NCBI lineage: Eukaryota > Metazoa > Chordata > Amphibia > Caudata > Salamandridae > Lissotriton > Lissotriton helveticus. The sequence continues at coordinate 976,511,526 of NC_136072.1, read as the reverse complement.
TGGCTCTTACGGAAATTGTGGTCTAAACAATATGTGATTTGGAGTCTGCACTCCTAATCCCTAAAGTTTAGGGGGACTATTGGTTGCTTGGATAAAATCTGTCAACTACTCTGGACAACCATTTGCTTTGTGATATTGTTGACAACAAGATCTATGGGTAGCCTTATAAAGGTTGCCACAGAGTAGCTAATGAATATATCAAGCGTTAAAGGAAGAAGAACAAGAAAAAAAGATATTGGTAACAAATATTTTCCATAGTGGACCGATCAGTATTTGTGGGATTTTTTGTGTGGATTAAAAAAGGAGTTGGTCTCCAGACTTCTTGCCCAACCCAGGCAGTAAATGTGCCCTTGCAGGGAGCAGAACAAATACTCTAAGGGTATGAGAAGAATTCAGGGCTGGCTTCTACAGCTATACCTCTCCCGACTCTTCCTTGGCTGCCACAAAAAGTCCTTCGTAGTTAGGGTGTAGCCTCTTAGAACTCATGAATCCTTTTGAAATTAAATGATTTGGATATGACCCATTACAAGCTTCTGGTTTTTGCTGGAGTTAACATGAGATGAGCCTTGTTGCTCATTGCTTCATGAGTTTCCATCTGACACAGGATTGGATTCCCCTGGTGCAAGGCTACCTGCATTGGTGCTAGGATGTCAAAAGGGCGCCAGCGCAGAGGAAAAGGCAGGAATGCGCTTTATTGCCTTATATATCTCACATTACTTCCCTTTCCTTGTCACTCAGTTCAATACAGAAAGGTGGCTTGCTGCACTTTATGCCTATTTCATATTGGGCCCGAAGTCGCTCCCTCCAATCCAGCCCTAGTGGCTTACAGTTAATAGTGAAGTAACATATCTCCTTCCACCCTATCCTGACCTGGAGTATTTCAACCCTTCCTGAGAGGTGGCAAGTTAGCCAGAAATGCACATTCTACCAATAACTCATATATGTGTTGGTTGACCTTACTGGTGCGTCACTGTGTGTCACCCACTTACTGTTCACCAAAGCACTGCAGGTCTAGAGAAGGCAAATCTTCTCCATCATTTAAGTGTCTACACCTGGTGAGCACAGGCTCTAAGCCACAGAGAGCATAGGGGAAACTTCCAATCAGTTGCTTGATATGGTCTAGTTTCTGGCCTTGGTTCTTGCATTGTCCAGTTCTTTCAGGGATGATGAGAGGTCCCTGCTGTGCTTGATTTGGCAAAACTCTGCAGGGCTTTCCCAGTAGATCTGCTGCAAGCAACAAAGTGATAGAAGAAATGCTTACATTAATCTCAGCCACTGGTGATCTCTTGGGTCGCATTACAGAACCATAGTTTTTTCCACTGACTATGCCATGTCAGAAAGAGACAAAGTTTGATTTGCATATCGCTTGTCTCTGTCTAGAGTTTGTTAATTTCACAGGAGTCCTGACTTCAACCAGCTGATGACAAAATGGGGAGAAGCTGTGGCTTAACGGCTCAGGCAGCTGACTTTGAAGCTGGGGAACCAAGTTCGAGTCTAGTGGGAGGCTCAAACATTGTGTGAATCTGGGCAAATCACGTAATCTCCCTGTGCCTAAAAATGTAACGCAACTGGTGCTCATGTATAGCGCTCTGATACCTTTGGGTCGAGTTCATGCTAAATATAACAGGGGAAAAAAGTAATCAAAACCTCCAGGAAAAGCTACTCAAACACTCCCACAAGCACATTTGATCAATCAAGCATACAACATACAATAAAACTATTTATCTTGTGCTCGCCGCATCGCCGGATTGGCGATGCAGCGAGAGCAAGGTAAATAGTTTTATTTATTTAATTACTTGCTTTACTCCTGTCCATCGTATGTCCGAGTCCACTACCCCCCCACCTTCCCCTCCTCTGCCCCACCTCACCACCCCGCAGCACTTCCTCTGCGAACCGCCACTGCTTGTAGTGAAGGTGACCCTACGTAATCTTTGCAGACTCAGATGTGTGTCTGTCCTGCCATGGCCGCAATCATCTCTGTCCATTCAGCAACCAAACAGGAAGTAAAATAGAACAACTAAAGTGTAATAATTATTATGAAATGAGGGCCAAGGTTTCAGGAACCTGTGGTCCCATCAGTTGGTCCAATGAGTTTCTTCGTCTGTTTGAAAATAAACGAGGAAACAATGAGCTAACCCTCTTTGATATTAAAATATAGGCACTTTATGGAATAATATAAAAGCAATTCCATCAAGACAGTTAAAAAAAACGGTAAGTAACTACACTCACGATCAAAAAACAACATACAAGGAGGCTGGCTTGACACACAGAAAGCGCTAGCCTACATTTGCATTAATTGTCAACTCTGAGAAAATGTTCCTTTTATATTTTTGGGACATTGTTGCAATCATGAAAAAAATTTCTTGAGGAGAGATATGGGTCCTTTTCTTGTTTCTTAATATCCCGATCGTCGCCAAATTATGTTGCAATCATGAAGAAACAGCAGGATGGTAGTCAGGAGTTTATTGTAGGAGACAGCTTTAACAACCACCATTAACAAGTACACAGGCTTAACTGAACATAACATTCAATGCATTCTTAAGAATGTCTAGATAGAAAAGAACCATAACAATTCTAATGATAACCTAATAATTCTAACAAGAACATAGAATGTGGAATACTACAGACATGGCCCATAAAACCTGAGCGTCGTTACCCTGCACCTTCGACCGGCACCTTCATTCGTTTCTCATGAGGCCAAAGAGCGATTAGGAAGGCGCCATTAACCTTCCCGCAATTAAGATGTGTAGGCCGATGAAAGCAGTAACATGAATTCAGAAACAGACACATTTTCTAGAACGTAAGATCAGAGCAAAGATGTTGAGTCTAGAAAGCAGACAGAGTGGTAACTAGTTCTGCTAAACTCTTAACTCGTGAGCTGTTGTTTTATGAGGCGCATAGAAATAAGGTGAGTGATATTGATGCGCTGTACATTCCCTTTAGTACTGGTGTCGACGCAGTCCATGTGTGCTTTGTTTGCCCTTGACGAATCGATGATTATTCATAGCACGGCTGGTTAAGATCTTGTAATAAAGCGCTAGTGCTTGTGTAAACAGACGGCCCTGTTAATGCAGCTATTTCACATAAAATGGCGGCCTTAACATTCTTGCTGAAGGGGTTCGAACTAGGAGCTGATGCATGAATCACACAAGTCCTTAAAATCCAAACTGGAAAATAAATTCTTTTGTGCATCAAATATGTCTGCGTGGATACACTTAATATCGAGAAACTTAAAATCATCCTTAGCTATAATTCCCATAAAAAAGAAATAGTAGGTGCTGAATCAACAGCATAAAAGAATCATTTTTTGTGCATTTTGTAACAATTCTTCATCTGACTGGAGCAGACCACGCGAATCAAGGACAGGCTGACATCCCTGATGTCTCCTTACTTAACTGTGCTTTAATGGACCTGAAATAGCCTGGGATGCTATTGGCTCGCGACAGACTTGATGTTCTTTAGAACAGGATCATTATTGGAAACCTAATAGGAAGTGTCAGCTTGTGACCTAGAAAGAACGCTAATTCATAAACAGCAAGTCGCATTACAATTCTCCCTTCAAAAGCATGAATCTGAAAATCCCTTTTTCCTCCGAATCCTAGAATGGCAGACTGACTGACTTTGCAGCAAATGTGTTACAAGGGTGTAGGGGAACTGTGGGTGCAGGGGCAGCTCCACCGCTAAGGAGGAGGAGCGTCGCCCCACAGGAAAAATAAAATGATAATAAAAGCATGTTATCATTTTATTTTTCAGTACTCCTCTGTAGGGGCAGGGGGTGAGCTGGATTGCCTACAGAGCAGGGGGGAGGAGTGGTGGCACTCTGTAAGTGTGCTTGACAGTTTAGCCAGCCGTCTTGGGCTGGCCAAATAGGCATGCACACTAAGCATGTTCTCCACTGGGCTGTTTTGCACAGCCTGGGTGGGGAATATGCCCAGGCTCCAGCCACGCCCGGCAGTGGGAGTAAATGCAGGGCGGTGACGTGGGGAGGGGGAGGGGCAGGGTGGGGGGTAGTAATGTGTGGATTACGGAGTTTTACATGTAAGTAAACATTTAAATACATAAAACAAATTTTGTTGCGCGCAATGCATCACATTTTGGGATGCAGTGTACTCAACACTACCCCCAGCACGACCCTCCCCTGACCCCCAATCCAGTCCCCACACTCAAACACTAGCCTGCACTATCCCCCCAACACTACCCTAAACCCTAAAGCACTACCCTACACTGCACAAACAACACAACACTACCCTAAACCCTAAACTACTACCCCTAGAACAACCCTACCCCAAACCCCAGTCCGGTCCCCACACTCAAACACTGCCCTGCACGACCCCCCAGCACTACCCTAAACCCTAAAACCCTATCCTACACTACACAAAAACCACAACACTACCCTAAACCCTAAAACACTACCCCCAGCACGACCCTCCCCAACACCCAGTCCAGTCCCGCACTCAAACACTACCCTCCATGACCCCCTAGCACTACCCTAAAACACTACCCTACACTACACACACCACAACACTACCCTAAACCCTAAAACATTACCCCCAGCATGACACTCCCTCGACCCCCAGTCCGGTCCCCACACTCAAACACTACCCTGCACGACCTCCAGCACTACACTAAACCCTAAAACACTATCCTACACTACACAAACACCACCCCCAGCATGACCCTCCGCCGACCCCCAGTCCGGTCCCTACACTCAAACACTACCCTGCACAACCCCCAGCACTACCCTAAACCCTAAAACACTACCTCCAGCACAACCCTCCCCTGACCACCAGTGGGGTCCGCACACTCAAACACTATCCTACATGACCCTCCAGCACTACCCTAAACCCTGAAACACTACCCTACCCTACACTACACAAACACCACAACACTACCCTAAACATTAAAACACTTCCCCCAGCATGACCCCCAGTCCGGTCCCCACACTTAAACACTACCCTGCACAACCCCACAGCACTACCCTAAAACCTAAAACACTAAACCCTAAAATGCTACCCTCAGCACGACCCTCCCCCGAACCCCACTTCAGTCCCTACACTCAATCACTACCCTGCACGACCCTCCAGCACTACCCTAAACCCTAAAACACTACCCTACACTACACAAACACCACAACACTACCCTAAATCCTAAAACACTACCCCCAGCACGACCCTCCCCGACCCCCAGTCCAGTCCCCAAACTCAAACACTACCCTGCACGACCCCCAGCACTACCCTAAACCCTAAAACACTACCCTACCCTACACTGCACAAAGTAAAGTAAAGTAAAGTCCACATTTGTAAAGCGCACAATCACCCGTAAGGGTCTCTAGGCGCTGGGGGCCGTCGGGAAGATTAAGCGAGCTATTGCCCAGAGTCACATAGTGCTGGGCTAACCTGCCGCCGGAGCCGGGGATCGAACCGTGGTCCCCAGATTCCAGCGTCAGTCGCCCTGGCCGCGGCGCCACATCTCTCCCTCGCAAACACCACAACACTACCCTAAACCCTAAACCCTAAACCCTAAAACACTACCCCCAGCACGACCCCCGACCCCTAATCCGGTACCCACACTCAAACACTACCCTACAAGACCCCCCAGCACTACCCTACCCTAAAACACTACTTACACTACACAAACACCACAACACTACGCTAAACCCTAAATCAATACCCCAGCACGACCCTCCTCTGACTCCCAGTCGGGTCCCCACACTTAAACACTACCCTGCACGATCCCCCAGCACTCCCCTAAAACCTAAAACACTACCTTATACTACACAAACACCACAACACTAAACCCTAAAACACTACCCCCAGTACGACCCTCCCCCAACCCCCAGTCCGGTCCCTACACTCAATCACTACCCTGCACGCTCCCCCAGCACTACCCTAAACCCTAATATACTACCCTACACTACACAAACACCACAATAGTATAATAAATAAGGCATAAAAATAGTATAATAAGGAACCGATCTACCATTCAGCATGCAGCTTGAATAGAATGTTAATAGTAGTCTGGTTAAAGTCCAGTAGTATTCAAATTGTTTGTATTCACTAAATGTTCTGCATTGTAAATGAAGACTATGCGATTACAAATAAGTATGTGATTAGTATGCTGTTAGTATTCAAGAAGTTCCACTCACATATCAGTAGTCTTCATGCACTAGCCTTCCCAAAAAGAACACTATTGAATACTAAAATTGGCATAAAATAGTCTTTGAATGCTATAAAAAGACAGGTTAACCACTAAATGTAGTATTCGACTTCGGTAAGGGGTAGCCTTAAACTTGTAACGAGTGTTTAGGATTCAGCTATGGGAACCTATGGCTTTGAGGGACTGTGACATCCAGTATTCTTATGGCAGGTCGAATTTACAGACTGCCAGGATACTGACCAATTCCATTGAGCTCACAAAGGTTCTTCATGGGGTGTGTTCCTGGAAACAAATGTGGATCCTCTTTCGGCCTATAGCAGTATCTTGCTTGCACGGCATGTGGGTGCGCCTGCAATGTTTGACTTACAGCTAATCTTGAGTCAACTTTAGCTGAACATGGTGAGGATGCTAAACAATTTTTTTAGGAAATCCATAGGATACAATAATTCGATGGAGATGGTGGATTTATTTTGTTGTATTTTGAAAGGTAATTGAAGATAATTTTTACACTTCAAAGGGACTCGCATCACCACTTGTGCAGCACCTATGCATTGAAGGCCAACATATTACTTAACAACCGAGGGGTAGATACGGCAACTTGCTCTATCTGGGGGCCACGGGAGGGGCTATCAAGCGCCTCCAAGTGCTGCAAAATGCAGCTGCACGTTTAGTTCTGAGGCTCCCCAGGAGATCATCCTCCAAGGCAGCGCTCCAGGCCCTGCATTGGCTTCCGGTCAGGAGCAGGGTGGAGTTTAAGGCTCTCTCCACGTGTCACCGCATTCTGAGCGGTAAAGCCCCACTCCCGCTTCAGAGTCTGGTCTCTCGATATGAACCAACACGGGACTTGCGCTCTTCTTGTACAGGGCTACTGAAAATTCCAAAAATAAAGAAGTATTGAATGGGGGGCAGGTCTTTTAAATATCTGGCTGTTAAGCACTGGAATGCCCTACCAATAGAGCTACATTTGGAGCCTTCAGAGTCTACTTTCAGAAGAAAACTAAAGACTCACCTATACGGGAGGTATGCGGCTGTGAGGGCTGCTTGGACTGTTTACCCCACTTACCATAGCGCGGGGACACGCCGGTGCGCGTAACCAGGCACTTTACAAATTTCCCTAATAATAATAATAATAATAATAATAATAGATAAGTGACAATAAGGAAATAGACTCTTTCCAGGACTCTAACATGTGTGATAATTGTAGCATTAAGCAGCCTCTTATCATGCCATAGGTTGGGCCCCTGTAATTATGCACTAGTGGAGTACCAAATTATGTGGCAGGATCAACTAAATTATGCAGCAAGAAAAGGCGTCCTAATGCGGCTCATTTTGTGATAGTAATTCTTCTTAATTCTGTCATTTTTCACATGTAAAAATTGTCTGGGTAAAGGTTTCACCTCATTGGAACTTGTTTAACGTCCTGGTACAGTGATATACATTTTGGGCCCGATGTAGGTAGGATTGATTTACCGATTCATAATTACCGAATTTTACAGATTCGGTAATTATGAATCGGTAAATCAGAGGGGTGGGTATGTAGGTATTCCAGATGTGCTGGAATACCGAATCGGAGGAAAATCGGTATTTACCGAATCGGTAAATACCGATCGGTAATGCCCATTCATTCCTATGGGCTTTGAAGCCCATAGGAATGAATGGGCATTACCGATTCGGTATTTACCGAATCCGTAAATACCGAATTACACAAGGGTGCAGGGGGTGTCACTTTGACACCCTCTGTCCCCCCCAAAAGAGGCTCGGTGCCATGTGGCAGGCATACCTGCCCTAAGGGCAGGTCTGTCTGTCACATGGCATAGGTGTGCATGCACACATGTGCATGCACACCAGAATCGGTATTTTACCATCAAATTGAATTTGATGGTAAAATACCGATTCTGTAATGCTTGTGGGACTCAGAAGAGTCCCACCTACATATCAATTTTACAGAATCGGTAAAAATACCGATTTGGTATTTTACAGAATCGGTAAATTTACCGATCGGTAAATTTACCGATTCTGTAAAATACAGGGCCCTACATACCATTTCTCAAATACCGGTCGGTAACGGCCGAAAATACCGATTTTCGGCCGTTACCGACCGACCTACATCTGGCCCTTTGTTTTGTTAAAATCTGCATGTTAAGCAAGAGATGGTGAATTATGTGGCAAATGCAACACATTCATAATTCTATAGAAAAAGCCACGGCCACAGACTTGCTTAATTCCAGTGGTTCTGCCCATATGTCTTTCTGGTACTTGAGAAGTATGTAGAACAACTGACGATGCATACATTTGGCATAGGCTTATGGAATCTTTGTGAATCCATAGCTAGAAAGCCATCCCACAATATTTTTAAATAGATGTTTTGCGTCCTCAGCCGGTTAACTTCCACGTCAACAAGCAGATGGCAGCAAATATTTCAATTATCGGTGGGCAGAACTCATGGAATTTCACTCTGTGGAACTCTGTAAAGGTACATAAAAACTCAGCGAGATTTCATAGGACTCCACGAGCAGGCGTAATCTCGGGGTCGCGGTGCTCGCACTGATTTTTAGCACCGGGAGCTTGTTCCGTGCTGCAAAATCAGTGCAAAAGGCACCACACCGTGTGCCAGAGGGAGCTGCTTCTTTGCTTTTACATGAGTAGACTTTCTTCTCGAGCATCAGCTTTCTTACAGCGAACCGTTGCGCCCGCCTGTGTTGGAAAATCATGCCGGGTGCTGTGCTACCACCCAAATATTTCACTGGGGATGCAAATTCTCACTCAAGCTCCCCAACTTACAATTGGTGAGCTGTGGGTGAGAAAAAATGACACCAAATGGCAGCTGGCGGACTGTGGCCAGTACTCCGCATTACGGAGTGGGCAAAACTCCACAAACTCTACCAGCTGAGCGGAATTAATCAGCCGCTCCTAATTGGGATCAGGAGCTAAACAAATACTTTCGAATTTGGCTTTTCATTTCTGGAAGTAAAACAGAAGCCATAATCATCACCATAAAGTAATTGAAATCTGATAATGTAAGAAAACAAGCGATGTTCCAAATCCTAAACCATACTTGCTACATAATGAAATGTATTCGCGGTTTTGTATTCTGGGTCAGATTTTCAACATTTATTTTGCTTTGTCTGGAATCAAAACAGTCAAAAATAGCACAGATGACATGCCGCAACGCTGTCAGCTGCTATTGTTCCTGGCAAATACACAGGATTTTAAATATAATCCTAATGATTGAGGTGTATTAATGAGATTAAACAGGGCTCAATGCACAACAATCACATGCTGGTTTAAAGTCATTGATTTATTTTGATGTCAACTCTTATCCTGTACATCCCCTCAGGCAGAGTTTTAGTTTAGTAACTAGAAGGTACTTCTGGTTATGGTTCTTGAGCACCACTACTAAGGCTTAATACCTCAGGTGGTTGGCAAAAGAAATGCAGTGATGCCTCCACAGAGCAGGAATTACATTGTTATTGAAATTGAGGCCAGCTACTACACCTAACTGGGATGTCCCTCTTGGAGAACGATGGGGTGTGGGCAGAAGGTTTAAGTTGAGCACTCCAGAAGCACCATGATTAGTGACTGGGCTACTTGGGTAAATATTTACCACAGGGCCCATAGGCAACTCCTTGGTGTGGGGTAGAGAGCAGAGAAGGGGTAGGTCTATAGATGGATGAGTTTGAGGTACTGTCCCAGTCCAAATCAGTGCTTTTTAGCAATACATGTTTTCATGTGTTTATTGTTTACAGTATCTCTTGTCAGCTGTATGGCTCTGCTGACATAATGCTCTCACTGTGAGTTCACTGATGGAAAGGAGTTAGCTCATTAGCCCTGGAAGCTGTGATTCTCAGGTTGCACCAAACCGCTACACTAGAAGCATTAAACCTGTGATCAATTTCACAATGACGAACCTATGACCTGTACGCTAGACACATATGTCTGAAATAGGTGCACAAACCCACAAGTTAGAGCATGGGAGTTGCAGGCAACTTTTAGCTCTCCCCTGCCTGTATATTAAGTCATTGAACTCGAATCAGGGACTTTCAGGTTACACGTCGAACGCTACAGTCGGTATATCAATCTCCTGTGGTAGCTCAATCATGATGTAACCAGTAAACAGATATAGAGATTTCTCTCCTGTTCTTCTTGCCTTTTCATGCTTTGGTTCCTTGTATCTGAGGCCCTCATTCATCTCTTTCTGCATTTTTTATAGATTTCTCTTTTCGCTCGTTTCCCTTTGCTCTAGGGTTCTGGGGTCCAGAGGTCTATTGTTCTTTTCCCTTTGTTCTTCATTCCCCTGCTCCTTTCATCCCTCTGCCTTTGTGTGTTTTATTTTGCCTTTGCTTTTTTTAGTGGAGTTTCTGCTTTCTCTCCCTTTCCGTGGCTTGCTTATTTACTCATAGTTCCTTTGATTTTACATCCTATTTTTTTCTGCGACTGCTTTCTTTTGTCATACCTCTGCATCCCTCCTTCGCTTACAAAGAATGGTTTGATGTTGAGCTCAAAATGACCGCTATATATATATAGTGTACACGTGCCTGAAGCAGTGCATGGGAGAGGCAGAGGAGTAAAGAGCTAAGAGGCGGAGAATGAGGAACATGTCTGGTCATCAGGCTCGGCCATCTTTTGGTGATATCTGTAAACCCGACTAATTTCTGTAATTTTAAATTCACTCAATGTTGTGACATCAGAGGTGAGACCTCGGTCCCTCACAAGAGGCTGCTCCCCAAGCCTGACCACCGAAATTTCCTGTGCAGCATAATTCACCAATGCCGATTAGTGCTGAAGTTTTAACACTATTACCAAGTCTGAGCTAATCTGTAGAGTGCTGGCTGGTGCTGTGTTGCTGTGGCGTGCGCGTTCGTAGTGGAGGTTCTGCGTCAGCTTTCTTGCCACTTGAGTTGTGGCCTCCTGACATTTGAGCAGATTCTCAGCAACAGTGAGTGCACACTACTTCAGTATTCCACGGGGCATTCCACTCCACAGTGGGAGATGATGGTGCCTCGACTCCATCTATTCGCTTCATTGCCATGGTGCGGACGGCATGCAGTCCAACTCAGACTATGCAACAGCAGCAACACTTTCCTGTAAGCCCTCACCACCGACCGCCCCTAACAGAATGAGCTGATGAATGAATAAATAAGGCTTCACAAGTGAACTGTGACCTCCACAAGATATCCCGGCGCTATGGAATGCAATATTCTGAGCCGCTAGGGCGGAGGATCGTTGCCCCACTGCTTTATGAGAAGTGTAAAAAAGGAAAAATAAAATTATAACGCAACATTATTATCATTTAATTTTTTAGTACGGGCTATGGAGCCAGTTTAGGGTGGGACGGGCTGAGGTCGCAGGGAGGAGGAGTGGTTGGTGTTGGCTGGTCGACATGGGGCGACCAAACAGACATTCACACTCAGCATTTCTCCACCTGGCTGTGTTGCACAACCGGGTAGAGAACTGTCCCAGGCTCCCAGGAATCAGGCCGCTCACTCCAATCACAGCAGCGTTGTGGTTGGTTTAGGGGAGTCTTGAAGCCTGTGTGAGTGTGTACTGCCAGGAGTCAGGAGGAGAAGAGGTCAGACGAGAGGTGGCGGCCATTCACAGGTAAGTGTGCTATTTTTTTAAACCCCCACCGCGCCACACCATTCCCTTTCTGGAGCTGCCGCAACTGAATATTCCCAATGATTGCAGGAGTTAAGGAACATACCGGAATGTAAGGGCTTTCCAGAGAGCCAGATTATCAGTATGCTCTGATTGTACTCAGCAGGTTATACAATTTTTTCACTTCTAAAAATTATAACGACATTCCGCCTACTCTAGGCTGTCTAATACAAAAAGGACATCGTGAATTAGATGCAGCAGAGCCCTGGGAGCGGGAAGGAACATATCTGATGAGGCAAGATTTGAAAAAGGTCAATCACAGACTGAACAAAGTCTTCGTGAACACAGAATTTTAAAAATACTACAATTACGGATCGATAGCCTATCGCCCAAGAAGACCGTCCGATCTCACATCCAACGATATCGACAATTTGGTCAAATCTTACTCGTCCAATGAGGTCCTTAACACTAACCCTAATGGTTTAATCCATACCATTCATTCTAACTCTAACAGAGAATCCTACCTTAACTGCAGATTCATTAATGAAGATAACCTCAAGCAAGTCAATATGTCACAGACTCCTCCCCCCCATAGTGCGACTCCACTCAAATGCATACTACTTAACTGTAGGTCTGCTAGCAAGCACGCCTCCGAGATCTTCGACCTCATTCAACAGAATGAGATAGATATCATTATCGTCACAGAAACTTAGCTCAAATCTTCGTCCACTCCAATTCTCGACCTCTTGGTACCCCCCACCCATGACATTATTCGTCTTGACAGAGACAAAAAGCTGGGTGGCGGCCTAGCAGTATACACCGGATTACGCTTGCGGTCTCCCTTTCAGAGTCTTCTGTGCCGTTAACATGCAAATACCTTTGTCTCAGTATCTCCTCTCACAATCATCTGGTCTGCAAACTACACTCATTCTACCACCCCCCAGGCGACAATCTCCCCTTCATTGAACAATTATTGGAAATCATCTCGGGCAATGTAGACTCAACCCAGTCTCACATCTACCTGGGAGATTTTAACCTTCACTGGTCTAACACTAATGATCATGCAGTCTCATGCCTAAAATCCTTCTTACTCGACCACGATCTGATTCAACATTGTGACTTGCCTACTCACACTAAAGGAGAAACCTTAGATCTCATCATCTCCAAAGGTCAATCTATCTCATTCGATTCCATCATACCTTGTGGTGGTCAGACCATCACATCATTTCCTTCCATATCGGAGGTTCACCGGATTAAGACACAAAAAACCAAACCAAAGATCTGGAAAAGGGATCTCAGAGATTTCAATACAGCTGAACCAGCTACCCACTGCAATCAGGCCCTCTCTCCACATTCAGACTTATCTGAAGTACATGCTCTCATCGATTTTTACAACTTCTCCATTTCCAATATCATGGATATGATGGCCCCACTCCAACAAAAAAATGTTCCTGCAAAGATTTCCAAACCAGGGTTCAATGGTAACCTAAACTCTGAACGGTGTAACCTAAGGGCCTTTCAACGGTCCTGGAGAACCACCCCATCCGCTGAGAATCTAAAAAACCTTAGAGCTGCAAGAAGTGCATATAACAAACAAATCAAGACAGCCAAGGCGGACTACTTCAGAACCCAACTTAACCAAGCTGCGAATCGACCCAAAAAACTATTCTAACTGGTTAAACAACAATCTGTAGCAGCCCTAACCACTCAGCTTCAGACATCATACCTCCTTCTTGTGCTGATTTGGCTGCCTTTTTTTGTGGAGAAAATAGGCTTATCATCACTGATTTGGAAGCCAGGAAGGCACTATTGCCACCCAATGAACCCGCACTCCTACTGGCTGTTCATGACAAGACTTCACCAATTAGCTGGGGTATCAAAAACAACGCTTCCTGGGACACCTTTACCCCCTTAACGAAAATGATATCAAAAAGGTTCTGCGGATTATCAACCCGTCCAATCTCTTCAATGACCCGTTACCACCTAACATCTTCAAATTGGTTAAGGACAAAATCACCCCCTTCTGGACAAAGATAGTCAATGCTTCCTTGTCACAAGGTTTGATCCCAGAATGCCTCAAAGAAGCACAGTTAACGCCTATATTGAAAAAACCCACAGCCGATAGCACAGATCTTAATAACTTCCGACCTATCTCTAGTATACCTACCCTTGCCAAACTCCTGAAGAAATGCTCCCAATGACAACTAAGTGCGCACATTGAAAATTACCACCTCCTGGACCAACATCAATCTGGCTTTCGTAGTGGAAATAGCACCGAATCGGCCCTCACTCATGTGATTGATGATATATTAACACTGCTGGATTGAAATGAATCCTGCCTCCTTATCCTACTTGACCTCTACTCCGCATTTGTCACTGTTAATCATGACAACCTCCTATTCATTCTGGAACATAGGATGGGCCTCTCAGGTCAGGTGCTGCATTGGTTTGGATCCTTCCTGCAACACAGAACCCAAAGAGTTAAAGTGAACCACTCACTCTCCCAGACATCCCCTGTCAGCATGGGGGTTCCCTAAGGATCCTCTTTATCTCCCATTCTCTTCAACCTGTTCCTGGAACCATTAGCTGACGTTCTAAATTCCTTAGACATTAGATTCCACATGTATGCAGACAATACCCAACTTTATTTGAAAATCTCCTCTCCGGAGGACATCACCTCACTCAACTCTACCCTCCTGACTATGCAAAACTGGTTGACTATGAACCACCTCCTACTAAACACCTCCAAAACAGAATTCCTCCTCATTTCTCCTCTGAAATATACTCCTAATATCAACCTATGGATGAATCGTATAACCGCCTTCAACTGCTCCCCCGCATCATCGATTCAGCTAAATCCCTAGGAATTACACTGGACAATCATCTGAATATGAAGTCTTACATCAGCAACGTGTGCAAGGGAACTAACCACCTCCTAAGAACACTCAGGAATCTGAAACCTTTTCTACCGGAAGCAGATTTCAAGCAAGTGGTCCAAGCGCTTGTCCTACTGAGACTTGATTAAGGCAGTGCCACGCTATGTGGACTCCCTAAATACTCTTTGGCCCCCTAAAGGCCTCTCTGAACACAGCGGCCAGATTGATCATGGGCACCAAGCGTAATACACACATCTCCCCGGTCTAAAATCACTAAATTGGCTACCCTATGAAGCTAGAATTCAGCTGAAGTTTGCCTGCCTCTCAAACAAAGCCCTCCACTTCAAAACCCCTACCTACCTCGCACAACAATTAGAACTATCTGGAGGAGGTAGATCGTCAAGGGGTGCTAATTGCCTCCTCCTGAAACCACGAACCTTCCGCAAAAAAAGAACTTGCCACCGAGCTTTCTCTGGATCTGCTCCTAAAATCTGGAACTCTCTTTCACCCGAAATTAGAAGGATCTTTTCCAAGGCCGCTTTCAAATTGGAAGCAATGAAATTCCTCATGAAGAAGTTCTTGCCTTGATTGGAGGGACAATATAAACACCTTTCTTGTACTTTATTTTCCGCCCGAAAGGCGTAGGTCATTGTATAGTATGATTCACCCATGTATATGTTTACTTTGTAGTGTTTATTTTCCTGTACATGACTTTGTGTTTTGCTCCCTCAAATCATTGTCACATTTTCTTCCCCATCGCACGCGCACCCAGGATTGTAAGTGTTTTATTAGTTGCTTACCACGTGATTCAATGTTTAGTAGAAGTCCCATATAATTAATGTTTAGATTTTACTATAGTTTTGACTATTATTCATGCTTATGATTGTTCACTTAATACCCTTATATCGCAACGCTACATCATAAAGCCCTCTCTGTCCTCTCTGGACTTATAACTGAATTGTTATGCGTGAACTATTGATCTTATGATTTTTTTACTACCCATGTTTGACTCATGTTCTGATTGTTACCTTACCTATAACTGTAAAGCGCTCTGATATCCTTCAGGATCTAGTCCGCAGTATATAAAACTTTATAAATAAAAAATGGCAATAATTAAACAACGGGCCTTGTTCTACAGCATCTGCAAAATCTGAACACACAATTAGGAACACCCAAATATGCTTCATTATCATAGCTTAGTTGTGAGGAGATTAGAGCTCAGACCATGTTTTCACAGCACAAACAATCAAAATGGGCCTTTATCATCAAACGTTGATGGCAATGGGTGAAGGCAAGCCAGGTGATGGCAAGATCTTTTATAGCCACTGGGAAATCTTGATCTTTCCTCCCTGACTACTCTACTGCTGCCACCAACCACTTATTGTTTCAGCAAGTTAGATTGCACTGCAATAGAACTCATTCTTTCTTTCTGTCATGCATGCAGCAGTATATATATCAGTCAGATGGCAGTGACAGTGGTACAAGCAACAAGACACAATATAGGCAGCTGCCATTGTTGTCTATACATGGCAAACCCACAGTTTCCATTTTGCAAACAATTAAACAATCTTTGGCAAATGAGGACAACATTTTATTTGTAAAAGGATTTGATGCATGACAATCATGGGGAGCTAGCACTGAAAGGACTGACTAAGGTGTTGTTCCATACCTGAGAGACATAGTACATGATTAAGAAGAAAAATACAACTTGTATCCATATCACATACATAGCCAGAGATGAACATAACAACATTGCACTAAAAACGGAGTGTAAAGAGTGTAACAGGTAGTGTCAGCTTTAATGTTCCTGCATGGACAGAAAATGCGGTCATAATAAGAACAGCAGTGTGACATAAAAACAAAACTTAAAGGTGTCATTGACAGACCAATTGCACTGGTTTTAGTTGCAGCGGTGATGGGCCTAACCAATGTAGACGGTGAGTAATGGATCAATACGATTATCCATGTTTGCTACTTCTGCCTCCCACTGGACCAGTATTTCTGAAAGAGTGTAGAAGAAAAACATTTCATCAAGACTCTGGTAAATTGCACAAACCCTACGTCTCTCTAGGATGATGTTGTAGAGTTCAGGAGGTAAAATGTTAGATGACTTACTGGCAAATATAAAACGGTGGCTGAAGATAAGGCTTGGTGCACAAAGGATAACATTGTCTGTGCCAATGAACGCTCTGTGGTGATCATGTGGATACTGAAGAGAGAAGCACAGTGTAGCATGAAATCATAATGGATACGTTTTTTAGCATTCTGCAGAGGGCAGCTCGAATAGTTGGAGGAAGAGGTGAGCCGAGAGTAGAGCACATCTCACCCTCCTTGCATCTCACTTCTTGTTTTCACGCATCTGCAGCAACGTTAGCTATTCAAGACGGCGGGAAATCTGTGGATCGCAAGGTTTCCAAATAGCAGGGGTGTTTCTGAGGCGAACTCACACATTCACCTTCCGGCAGGTGGCACCTTTGTTATCTACCTAGAGAAAAAGAAAGGGAAGTGGGTGTGCTATCGAATATTATCTGATACCTCTGATTGCGACGGGAAGGGTGTCCGTCGAAGAAAACCTAGTCTGTGAAACCTTCTGGCTTGTCACCCCTAAGGCTTTAAGCAGACATAGATTAAGGTGAGGCACTAAAATAGAAATAGTGTTGGTTCATTACTCACTAAACCCTGGCAGCCGCTGAACCTGTCTGCTCGGTGCAGCAGTAATCTCGGAAAGTGTTAGTGTTGGCGGGAAGAATGGGGCGGAATCCCCTACAGACGGTTTTGTCTGAAAACAATCAAGTCACATATCTGCTGAACGGTGGCTGGGGGCTGGCGGTCTGAACGAGATGCCCCACACATTGCAGCAGGAGAGAAGCTAACACGATGCAGAAGCCAGGTCTATTTTGAAACTCTACCTCCTCGTCGCGTTGTCTCACCGAGGAGATTTTGTGAAGTCCGCTCACATTCAACACCGAGAGAATACATGCCGAGTTTTCTTTAAGCGGACTGCCCCAGCCACCAGAAATAACTCCAGCAGGGATCTTTTCTCAGCCACCGACACTAATCCCCTCTCCCTTTCTTTCCAACTGCAATCTACATATGTTTAAATGTCTTCCTGTGTAGTGCGAGCGGGGTCCTGAATCCATAATCCTGGTGAGATACAGCTGAGCTAGCCTTAGCCATCCCCTTTTTTTTCATACAGGGGACCCTGCCTTCGGATGCCTTTTCGTACACCAGACTCTACAATCATTGCCTTTAACTCCTGGCTATAAACGTTGTGCGTGAAATAAGAGGAATGAACAGAAATTGTTCCAAAACACCCCAAAATACAAACAAGCTCAAAATTGATTAAGGAGTTAAACACTATGGGCCTCATTTATGAAAACTGTTGCATCGCTGCGTGAAAACAGCGTTGCAACAGTTTTCACGACACCCTCCTTGCGACACGATGGATGCGCGGTATTTAATGTACAGCGCTCCATGTCGCAAGGAGTTATATATAAGTCAGTATTTTTGAGTATCTGTAGGTACAGTAATGACGCATTGCTGGAGTGTAGCAACTCCAGCAATGTGTCATTACACATGGGCAAGTCCCATGTTAAATGTGCCTGTGTCAGTCGTACGCCTGCTGTGAGGCAGGCGTAAGATTTTGATGCAGTGGCATCCCAGAAGTGGTGCAGTGAAATCTTATAGATTTCACTGCACCACTACTACAAGGCTTTTTACGGGGCAACGCCCACCCTGCACACATTTCACGTGGCAGGTATAATGTAGCACAGGGCTTTACAAAGTGACGCATCTGCTTAGATGCATCGCTTTGTAAGTAGGGCGCAACATGGTGCATTTTTTATGCTGCAGGTGCGTCGCAAAAAGTGACCCACAGGCAGCATAAAAGTGTCCCAAGTCTTCATAAATAAGGCCCTGAGGGGCCTATTTACAAGCTGCTTGCGACGCGGGTACATCATGTTGTGTGATGCACTGGCGGTGCAACCTGTTGCCCAATATTTACAAGGACACGTAAAGCCATCCTGCGTGGAAGGGACACCTTCCTGCACGTAAACCATCATCCCCATTACACAGGCATCTTTGCACCATTGTCAGAGCATTGCAGCAAATTGTGCGACAACACAGGGAAGAGCAAAGTGATCCGTCATATCCTTCTAATTTCTAATTTCTAATTTAAAACATTTATAAAGCGCAGCGTGCACCGAACGGTTTCTTGGCGCTAATAGAGGGTAATGGCTACAGAGACAAAAGTGAGAACCGGTGGTAGAGCCGGGAAGGGAAAATTACACATGAAAAGCCTGTTTAAAAAGGAACGTTTTTAGATCCTTACGGAAGGATACATAATGGGTAGCCGCACGAAGGTGATCTGGGAGGGAGTTCCAAAAAGTGGGGGCCAAGGTGGAAAAGTTGGACCCACCCCACTTTTTGCGTCTGAAGCGTGGGATTTGAAGGAGGGACTTGGTGGAGGAGCGAAGTTCTCTGGGGGGAACATATTCTTTTAATAATGAGGAAATGAAGGCGGGGGCGGTGCCTTGACGGGCCTGGAAGACCATGCAGGCGGTTTTAAACAGAGAGCGTTCCTTAACAGGGAGCCAGTGGAGCTCCCTGAGGAGGGGTGTGGAGTGGTGGTAACGTGGGAGACCAAAGACCAGCCGGGCAGCTTGGTTTTGGACCAACTGTAACCTCCTCAGACTGTATGCTGGTATGCCATTGTAAAGAGCATTGGCATAATCCAGCCGTGATATCACTAGAGCGGCCATGATCATTTTGAGTGCCTGAGGGGAAAAGAAACGGGCGACAGTGCGAATGGTTCGGAGGGTGAGGAAACAGGAGGAAACTACCGAGCTAATTTGAGAGTGAAGGGTGAGCTGATTATTCATTTTGACCCCCAGTGTTTTGACCGTGGTAGAAGGGGTGGGGGCGGGACCAAGGGTTGAGGGCCAGAAGAGAGAGTTCCAGGGACTGGAAGAACCTCCGGTAAGAACCAGCTCGGTCTTGTCCGGGTTCAGCTTAAGATGGTTATGGTTCATCCAGTCCCTGATGAATGTCATAGTGTGCTGGAAGCTGGAGGCAGAGAGGGGGGAAGAGGATAGGTCAAAGATGAGCTGGAGGTCATCCGCGTAATTATACACGGTGACCTCCAGCTGCTGAAGAGCAAAGATGAGGGGAGAGATATAAAGATTAAATAGTAGGGGAGACAAGGAAGAACCCTGGGGGACACCACACGTGACGGGTAGTGAAGTGGTTGTGAAGTCTCCTAGTCGGACCGCCTGGGTGCGGTCCCTCAGGAAGGAGGAGAGCCACACCAGGGCTGATCCCTCAATTCCAGCCACCTTGACACGGGACAATAAGATGGTATGGTCTACCGTGTCAAATGCGGCGGAGAGATCGAGGAGTACCAGCGCCTGGTGTTTGTTGTTATCCATACCCTTCCTGAGGTTGTCTAGGACTGATACCACGACTGATTCAGTCGAGTGCCTAGGTCGAAAGCCAGCCTGGCGGGGAGCCAGTCCCCCATTGGCCTCTACGTGGGTGCTGAATACCGTGGTGACATAGCGCTCCAGCACCTTGCCCAGGTAGGGTAGCAGGGAAATGGGGCGGTAATTTGCTGAGATGGATGGGTCAGTGCCAGGCTTCTTTAGAATGGGCACTATGGTGGCTGATTTGAGCGCGGGGGTTACTACTCCCTGCGCTAGGGAGCTGTTAAGGAAGGTGATGGGAGGTTCAGGACAAGAGGAATAGATTTGTTGGAGAACTCGCGCCGGACAGATGTCAGCCGGAGAACCTGATTTTACTTTGGGGAGTATCTCCAGGAATACCTCTTCAGTGAGGGGAGGGATAGAGGTCAGAAGGTTTTGAATAGTAGGAGGAGAAGGGTCAACAAAAGCAGGGGAGGGGGGGGATGTTGGCCTTAATGGTAGCAATCTTGTCAAGAAAATAGGTGTTTAGTTGGTTGCATAGAGGCTGGGATGGGGGGATTTGAGGTGAAGCCCTATCGGAGTAGGCCAGGTCCTGCACTATGCCGAAGATCTCCCTAGGTTTATTTTCAGCAGACAAAATTCTTGCAGAGAAATGAGAAGGTTTGGCAGCAAGGATTGCGGTCTTGTAGTTGGCGAGTGATGTCAGGTAAAGGGTTTTAAGTGAGGGGCAGTAATTTTTCCTCCAGTGCCTTTCTGCCTGTCGAGCGGACAGTTTTAATTCTTTTAGGTGGTCATTGAACCACCTGTTAGATTCCTTGGGTCGCCGAACGGAAATGCGACGCAGGTGAGCCACTGAGTCACAGCCCATAGTTAGCCAGATGTTGATGGTGCTGGCTTGAGAGTCGGACGGAAGACCAGAGAGGGATGGGATAGTATTCCGGAGATGGGACGTCAGGGTAGGAAAGTCAACTCTGTTCCAATTACGCGCCCAGGTATTTTTGGCGTGGGGAACTTTGGGCACCGAGTTGATAGAGATGGAGAAGGAAATAAGGGCATGGTCGGACCAAGGGCAAGGGGAAATCGTCACCGGGGAGACTGGAAGGTTAAGGGACCAGACCTGGTCAAGTATGTGACCGTGAGAGTGAGTGGGGACAGAGATGTGCGACATAAAATTTAAAGATGTGAGAGACTCAGTATATTCTTTCGAGGCTGTGCACTCCGAAGGGTCCGAGGGCCAGTAATTAAAATCCCCTAGTACCAAGACCGATGCATAGTTGACCACCATATTGGCTAGTAGGTCTTGAAAAGCCGGCAAAAATAGAGGCGAAGGCTTGGGAGGACGGTACATTAGGAGACAGGTGAAGGGGGGTGAAAAGGCAAGGGAGCGAACTGTAAGGAATTCAGTGGAAGGAATGGGGGAGAGGGAATGGTTTGAAAATTTAGTTCCGATCGAGCGATTATCGCCACTCCGCCACCAGCCCTGCCTGCCGAACGATCAGCACGTAAGGCCACATAGGAGGGGGGGAGCTTAGCCAAGAGAACGGGGAGGGAGGAGTCGCAGAACCAGGTTTCGGTCAAGAGCAGTAAGTCAGGCTTCTCAGAATCGAGCAAGACAAAGAGCTCATGATGGTGCTTGACCGCTGACCTGGTGTTAAGTAGAAGAATGGATAGTGACGGAGTCGGGGGAAGAGGGTCGGGTGGGAAAGGGCGTTGTGGGGGAGAGGCGGGCAAAGAAAACGGCAGAGTAGGAGTGGAAGAAGGTGCAAGACCTAGTGAGATAATGTGTCTACGGACACGAACCGAGAGTGGCCAGTGGCCTTGGAGGGTGGTAAGCTCCTCAGAGGAGTAAGAGATGAATTTGGCATGGAGTCGTGCCCCTAGCCCCGTCCGGCCGCGGACGGGCGCAGACGGGCTTGCCTTAGACGCGCCTTTGGCGCGCAAGTGGCGCACCCGCTGCGCACGTCCGCTGCGCGTTCTGTGGTTGCACATTTGATATAGGAGGCCTCAAGGGCGGAAAGGGGGCGTGGCCTAGCGGTGGGGGTGGCCAGCGGCGAAGGACGCCGGTGTAAGGGGTCACGTGAGCGCTAGATCTGCTCCGTGATGCCCTAGAGTGCAAGAGTGCTATACAAAGTTAAAATACAGTTTTAAAAGGTAAGCAGGTCTAAATTATAGCAGCAACAGCGTCTACTCCCGGCTTTTCGCCTCAGGAGACAACCCAACCGAGCGCTCGTAGATCAGCGCTTAAGTAGGGCGGAAAGGGGGCGTGGCCTAGCGGTGGGCGTGGCCAGCAGCGAAGGACGCCGGTGTAAGGGGTCACGTGAGCGCTAGATCTGCTCCGTGATGCCCTAGAGTGCAAGAGTGCTATACAAAGTTAAAATACAGTTTTAAAAGGTAAGCAGGTCTAAATTATAGCAGCAACAGCGTCTACTCCCGGCTTTTCGCCTCAGGAGACAACCCAACCGAGCGCTCGTAGATCAGCGCTTAAGTAGGGCGGAAAGGGGGCGTGGCCTAGCGGTGGGCGTGGCCAGCGGCGAAGGACGCCGGTGTAAGGGGTCACGTGAGCGCTAGATCTGCTCCGTGATGCCCTAGAGTGCAAGAGTGCTATACAAAGTTAAAATACAGTTTTAAAAGGTAAGCAGGTCTAAATTATAGCAGCAACAGCGTCTACTCCCGGCTTTTCGCCTCAGGAGACAACCCAACCGAGCGCTCGTAGATCAGCGCTTAAGTAGGGCGGAAAGGGGGCGTGGCCTAGCGGTGGGCGTGGCCAGCGGCGAAGGACGCCGGTGTAAGGGGTCACGTGAGCGCTAGATCTGCTCCGTGATGCCCTAGAGTGCAAGAGTGCTATACAAAGTTAAAGTACAGTTTTAAAAGGTAAGCAGGTCTAAATTATAGCAGCAACAGCGTCTACTCCCGGCTTTTCGCCTCAGGAGACAACCCAACCGAGCGCTCGTAGATCAGCGCTTAAGTAGGGCGGAAAGGGGGCGTGGCCTAGCGGTGGGCGTGGCCAGCGGCGAAGGACGCCGGTGTAAGGGGTCACGTGAGCGCTAGATCTGCTCCGTGATGCCCCAGAGTGCAAGAGTGCTATACAAAGTTAAAATACAGTTTTAAAAGGTAAGCAGGTCTAAATTATAGCAGCAACAGCGTCTACTCCCGGCTTTTCGCCTCAGGAGACAACCCAACCGAGCGCTCGTAGATCAGCGCTTAAGTAGGGCGGAAAGGGGGCGTGGCCTAGCGGTGGGCGTGGCCAGCGGCAAAGGACGCCGGTGTAAGGGGTCACGTGAGCGCTAGATCTGCTCCGTGATGCCCTAGAGTGCAAGAGTGCTATACAAAGTTAAAATACAGTTTTAAAAGGTAAGCAGGTCTAAATTATAGCAGCAACAGCGTCTACTCCCGGCTTTTCGCCTCAGGAGACAACCCAACCGAGCGCTCGTAGATCAGCGCTTAAGTAGGGCGGAAAGGGGGCGTGGCCTAGCGGTGGGCGTGGCCAGCGGCGAAGGACGCCGGTGTAAGGGGTCACGTGAGCGCTAGATCTGCTCCGTGATGCCCT
Organism: Lissotriton helveticus; assembly: GCF_964261635.1. Classification (NCBI taxonomy): domain Eukaryota; kingdom Metazoa; phylum Chordata; class Amphibia; order Caudata; family Salamandridae; genus Lissotriton; species Lissotriton helveticus. Next base: position 976,487,932 of record NC_136072.1, on the reverse strand, counting down.
AGAGTGCAAGAGTGCTATACAAAGTTAAAGTACAGTTTTAAAAGGTAAGCAGGTCTAAATTATAGCAGCAACAGCGTCTACTCCCGGCTTTTCGCCTCAGGAGACAACCCAACCGAGCGCTCGTAGATCAGCGCTTAAGTAGGGCGGAAAGGGGGCGTGGCCTAGCGGTGGGCGTGGCCAGCGGCGAAGGACGCCGGTGTAAGGGGTCACGTGAGCGCTAGATCTGCTCCGTGATGCCCTAGAGTGCAAGAGTGCTATACAAAGTTAAAATACAGTTTTAAAAGGTAAGCAGGTCTAAATTATAGCAGCAACAGCGTCTACTCCCGGCTTTTCGCCTCAGGAGACAACCCAACCGAGCGCTCGTAGATCAGCGCTTAAGTAGGGCGGAAAGGGGGCGTGGCCTAGCGGTGGGCGTGGCCAGCGGCGAAGGACGCCGGTGTAAGGGGTCACGTGAGCGCTAGATCTGCTCCGTGATGCCCTAGAGTGCAAGAGTGCTATACAAAGTTAAAGTACAGTTTTAAAAGGTAAGCAGGTCTAAATTATAGCAGCAACAGCGTCTACTCCCGGCTTTTCGCCTCAGGAGACAACCCAACCGAGCGCTCGTAGATCAGCGCTTAAGTAGGGCGGAAAGGGGGCGTGGCCTAGCGGTGGGCGTGGCCAGCGGCAAAGGACGCCGGTGTAAGGGGTCACGTGAGCGCTAGATCTGCTCCGTGATGCCCTAGAGTGCAAGAGTGCTATACAAAGTTAAAATACAGTTTTAAAAGGTAAGCAGGTCTAAATTATAGCAGCAACAGCGTCTACTCCCGGCTTTTCGCCTCAGGAGACAATCCTTGTAGATATGATGCATCCCTGTGCTTTGAAAGTGCTGAATTGTGGCACAGCCAAAGGCCTTGTGGTGTTGTGCTGCAGCACTTTCTTATAAAAGAGGCACAATGGGCCTTATTTAAGAGGCCTGCAACACTTTTGCGCCGCTGTTGCATCACTTTTTGTGATGCACCAGCAGCGTAAAAAATTTACCATCTTGCGCCCTATTTACAAAGAGATGCATGTAGGCAGATGTGTCACTTTGTAAAGCCCTGCGCTACATTATACCTGCGTCAGCTATAATGTATGCTGCGTGGGCGTTCCCCCGCAAAAAGCCTCGTAGACAGTATTAAAAAACGAGGCCATATCTGTTTTAATACCTGTGCCAAATGTTTAAAGTGATCACTGTTGAAAGTGCTACAAATATACCCCATGACGCCAACATGCAGCTTCGCACTTTCATTGTATGAGTTTCCAAATAATCAGCTTTGAACAAAGTCAGTCCTGTTGTGCCCATGCGTGTCCCTTGCTCATCCCTTGGAATCCTTGGATACCTGATGCAGTGTGGCGAAAGAAGACAATGCCGGTAGACAGGCAGGTAATAAAGCAGGCTGAGTTGCATGAGTTTGTGCTATTGGGAGGCTTTAAGTGGGATGAAAAACTGGGGGTGGTCCCTCATAGGGATGTGGCCGCAGTAATTAAGGAGTGGCTTAAAAACACGTAAGCTGTAAATCTGTGCTTCGCATAGTGTGCCGCCCGTCTGATATTTTGTGGCTTCTATCATTGCATCTATATATATAATACAATAAGGCACATTACACCTACAACACACTAGGACTATTGGCTTTTCCAATGGTTGTTAGTTGCTTAAGATAAATAGGCAACAACTATGGCTTTGTTGTATATAATAATGAAAATCCTTCCACTCTGAAATAATGAGACTGTGAAAGAATTATAAAGAATCTCTTTGAAGTTACTGCAAAGGCAGTGAATGGTGGTACTGCTGCAGAAGTAAGATTTTATTTTTCACCCTAAGGGTGAGGACAAAAATGGAGGACCTGCTTTTTAGAACCCAGCACACTTAAAGCCCTGGCTGGATGGTAGGCATCTGTGTGCTATTATTACTGAGACAATTCATCCCCACCTCAAGCTGTTACTGGTAATTGAGGATGGACAATGCTAATGGAGGGTCCTGAAAAATGAAAGTTTGTCCACTGGATCAGGAGAGCAGAAAATATGTGCCCTCTAGTGTCTGAACCACCGCACTGCTGGAACTTCTAAGCTGGCCAAAGTTTGACAATAGTTAAGTCTTAGCTTGTAAATCCTGTCCTGAAGAAACAAGACCATTCCCAGGTTTGTTCCAATTCTGGCACCAATGTACTGTAAATCCTGCACTGGGCAGAGATGGGACTTTCCCCAAATTCAGCAACTATCTGTGGTCCTTGGGATGTGTTTAACACTCATCACGTCTGCTGCATAGATGGTGCTGGTCACACCAGTCATCAAGGTAGTACCACCTGCCACTGTTTGTGAAGAATCCCCACAAGCGGAGGAAGCACTTTTGTATTGAGTCTGATGATGGGTAATATTCACTGACACTGACAGGACTCTGTCAAAAAGCATAGAAACCTCTAGTTGTCCTTTCACACAGGAATGTGTAGATCCACATTCTGAAGGTCCAGAGACGACAAACATCCCCTCTGGACACTAGTGGACAGATGTTTTGCAACATGTCTATCTTCAAATTGATTGAATGGATGGGCTTTTCGAGAACCTCAAAAACCTCTAGAGTGTACCCTACCAAAAGCAAAATTGAAAAACGACCTTTCCTTATTTCTGGGACAAGTACCGATACTACTGCTTTTGTGGTCATGATCTCAGGGACTGCAAATATATGGCTTCCTGTTTCAATTTGCTGTTGGAAAATGGTATTGACAGGTCCCCATTATCATGGTCTGTGGAGGTGAATTCTGTCCTATAATTGGTTATGTCTAGATCACAGAAACCTCACATTTTGCAACGCCAGGTGTAGTACAATTAAGTGATCCCTTTGCCTAGTTGTGCCTGCAACCCTGATTGAACGAGGAACATAAAGATGAAGAAGAGAAAGCCTAGTCTCTGCACTGTGATGAAGGAAAAAGAAGGTCCTTTAGGGAATCTTTCATGAGTACCTTCTTGAAACACTCCTGTCACAACCATTCTGGGGAGGTTCTTCCCGGCCGTATAACCAGAAGCGCTGGGACTCCAGCAGAGGTCCACAGTGTCTGAGAGTTCACCTAGGAAAGATCCCACCTGCTTCCTTTCCTGAGAATGATTGTCTTAAAGAGTCTCGGTGATGTTAAATACTCTATCTAAGAATGGATTTATGGCACTGTGGAAAGGTGGTTTGTCACTGTGGAGCTGGAGGTGGGGATTTCTTTGTTTTTGACAATTTGGGTTGGGCCTCTTTCTTGTCCTGCTTGCAATCAGGGACATCTTAAGGATTTTGGGGCCCTGGGCCAAACGTATTTGGGGGCCCCTGTTTGGAACAGATTTGAATTTATAATCCACTTTCAGCTCTTTCATGCCCTCTTTGGCCTGGACACTGAACAGTGCATTGGCATACTTGTCAAAATTCTAGATGTGTTTAGATCTAACATACAGGGACAATGATGTATGTTTAAATATTGTAACACAGCAGTAGCTCACTAAATTTACTGGAAATAATCTCTGTGACACCTTCCTATTTTTCATATGTGATGGCCTGTTTGATCTAATAGAATTTTTTTTATGGACGTTGCATGAAACAAACACATTTTTCTGCAAAGTGTCTGTAATAGATTCTCACTTACCTCCCACATTAAAAATACATTAAAAGAAAATGATATTTAAAACAATCCTTTTTAGGATTTTGCAAAGTCATTAAAGCAAGATTCTCTGCAGAACAGACCTGGCTGGCTGGGCAGGGGCCCCTTGAAAGTCTGGGGCCCTGGGCTAGAGCCCACTTTGCCCATGCCTTAAAACGTATCTACTTGCAATAACATGTATTTGTCCAAAGACGACATTTGAAGTGCTTCTGAAATTTGCGATGTTCATATAAACGAAAGCCATTTATGACTCTCTATGCAAATACATTTGTTTTCCTTCATCTATGTCTGTATCTAACAAACTAGGGGTAAGCTGGACTTTATTTATGCATTTTTGTCTTTACTTATTTATTATAAGTTTCGTTACTTCATATAGCAATATCATATTGCCGTCCAATTGTTTTATACCTTAATTAAACTGAATACCAAAATACAATTTAAAAAATGTCAGAATGCTGAAAAATGTTAACAGTCAGACTTCTTATAGCTTATGTAGTGAGTCAAGATTTAAGCAAGGTATAAGCGGAAGTCGTTCACGATCTACTTTCATCCGATCTGCGCAGCATTATTTTATAGAAAGTGACATTTCTGGAATTTAACATAGACTGTGCCTCCTAATACTTTCCAAATGCAACATCAGTGTTTCCGACATTTGTGTTAACACCCAGCAAAAACATGTGTTACTGCATTGTACTATTTTGTTCTCACCTTTACATTTTTTTCATAACCCTACTCCATGGAAGTCCTTGGATGAAAGGGTGAGCATAAGATACGTGACCCATAGGAATTTTGTTTCAGTGCTGTGAGGACTTCAGTTCTGCATTCATACTGCATTACTTGTATGCACCGTATTAAATAAAGACAAAAGAGAGAGATAGGATTCCTGAGCATTAGACGTCAGTGTATGGATTGAGAGACATTATATGAGTGCTGAGTGGCTTCATGGGGGGAGTGTTTGGGTGCAGTGCATTTATGGAAAAGCCTGCAGATATAGTGTTACACCAAATAAGAAGCTGTATGTATGTGTGGAATGGCGCATAAAATGTGTGGGACAGCTGTGCGTTGTTTAGTAGGATTTATATAGCACTTCACACCTTTATGAGCCCCTGGACATCCTTTTCAAGACCAGAATCATAGAGATAAAACAACATTGAATTTGGGGAAGGGATATATATTTTCTGAGGAAACAACAGCGGACTGTGGGTTGGGCAACCAATATCAATTGACATTAGACAACCGCCTATGGCTATGAGGCGTACACCTAGGAGTGGTAACCTCTGACTATGCTTGGACAGTTACCCCAAGAGCTTCAGAGGTGCAACCCATAGGAAAGGGGATTAATAATCAGCTTTAGTACTGTTATCTGAGGAGTGCATGGAAAAGTGGGACAAAGGCAACCCATATGAATGGTCACTATACAGCCAGCCATAGTGCTTGGTTTATAGAGTCTATGCTGCCCAGGAGAGGAGCATGCTAGAGAAAGGAGCAGAGGAAGAGAACGGCACCTTATGTGTATCTGTGCACCCAGGAATAGAGATGTTGTCAAGATGGTAAATTCTTTTTTTTTTTGTTCAATCATTTTATTAGTTTCCAAAAAGGCATATAAATAGTTAAATATAATAAAAAGTGATACATTTGATGCAAAATAAAAAGGTACAATAGAACAACTGTGAACGTATCACAAATTGATCCTCTAAATCAAATTCATAAATATATTGTAGAAGAAAGGAAAGTTGTACCAAGGAACCTTTAGTGAAAATCAAAAGTATCACCTTGATAAAAGAAAAATTAAATATAGAAAGAAGAAGCAAGATAGAAAAGAAAAAGCGAAAAGATAGGAAGACAGAAAAAGAGAAAGAAACAGAAAGAAAGAAGCACAGGGGGAAAGGGGAAAAAGAGGGAAGGGAGGAAGGAAGGAAGAGCGGGAGGAGGGAAGGAAAGGAGAGGAAGGATCTCCTGCAGCACCACATAAAGAAAAAAGTACATTAATCAACTAGACGCCACAAAGGGATATTGATCAACCAACCCTTTCGATGCCAAATCCATATATTCATCCAAAGCTCTCCAAACTCCACTAGAAATAGAAGGGGAGAGATGGGCTTCATCTACTGAGGTATGTGCACTTCTTAAAAAAGATATCCACTCCCACCAAGTATAATAAGAGATGGAAATAAATGACTTCCATTCCATAAGGACAAGGCACAGTCAATAAGAGATCTAGTAATTGTAACTCTAAAGAGTCCAAAGGTAAAGGTATAGGGGATGCCAATGGACCCAACACAATCACGGGAAAGGAGAGCTGAAATTGAATCTTAAAAATTAACATAAGGTGTTTATGTAACAAATCCCAAAAAGGTTGGAGTAGAGAGCACTCAAAAACATATGTGGATAATCACCTGCAGCTAGGCCACAACTCCAACAAAGATCATCATCTTTAAGATTGACAGAATGCAACGTACTGGAGTCAAATGTAAAAGATTAAGAGAGAAAAATTTAGATTGAATTAGAGAGGGGGCGATTTTATTGCGAAGAGAAAGTCTCCCAATCAACTGCCAAGAATCTGAGGAGATATGTGCAGTAAGATCATGGCCAAAATGATGTAACCATTTCTGTTGAGTAACAGTAAGCAAGGCAGAAGGAGTGGAAGACACAAATTTATAAATCCTAGAAGCCAAATGCCCAGATCTAAGCCACATCTGCAATAAAGTAATAGTAGGAGAAGCTGGATCCTGACGCAGTTTAGCAAGAGCAACTTTTATTTTTAAAAAGATACAGAAATCTAAATTAGTAAAAGAGAATTGTTGAGCTAAGGAGGAAAAAGGTAACAGATCATTATTTGAGTCATAAAGATGACGAACCAGCGTGATTCCCTTAGTAGCCCAATAAAACATCAATTTGGGATCAATATCAATTTAAATTTTAGAATTACGCCACAATGAAGACCACCTCGATTTATGAATTGGAATAGCAACTTTCTTATCAATTGTTTTAACAGCTGCAATGGTGTCTAAGAAGATCGCACGAGAAAACGGAATAGATAACATGGAAGTAGTTAAGAAAGAAAAGGAAGGTAAAGGAAAAGAGAGATCTTGTTCAATCCACACCCAAGAAGGCGTATGGCGAGGGACCGAAGAGAACCAAAGGGCCCCCTGAGAAGCTAAGAAAACAACTTGATATTTCTCCCAATCTGGAAAATTACAACCACCCATATCATAAGGCCTCCTCAAGAACTTATAAGCAATTCTAGCTCTCTTATCGCTCCAGAGGAATTTAAAGGTGAGTGAATCAATTTCATGAAAAAAAGACGAAGAAAGCTTAACAGGAAGCATAGACCACACAAAGTTAATGATGGGCGTTATTATCATTTTCAAAGTTTGAAGGCGACCCCACCAAGAAATATATTTAGGGGACCATGTATCCAAAGGTTGACACACCTTAAGTAGAGTCTGAACTTCGGTGAAGGCAACCGTATCATATAAGGTACTACGAAACAAAATCCCTAAATACTTAATCTGCTTAGATTGCCATTTAAATCCAGCATTACCCATATGCGCTGGAAAGCAATAAGCATTAAGGGGAAACATCTCTGTTTTATCTCTGTTAAGGGTATATCCAGAGACACTGGAAAAAAGATTAATAGTATCTGAAATAGCAGGAATTGCAGACACAATGTCATCAGAAAAAATGAGTACATCATCTGCGTAAGCAGCCGTCTTGATGCAGTGCGAGCCAAAAGTAAAACCTTTAATATCCTGATAAAGATCAATTAACCAAAGAAGCGGATCAATAGATAGTAAAAACAAAAGCGGAGACAAAGGACAACCTTGTCTAGTACCTTGACAAAGATGAAAAAACGAGGACGTAGCACCATTGACTCTAATATTTGCTCTGGGATGGGCATATAAGGGCATAACCATATCAACAAAAGAATCTCCAAGATTTTGCGCACAAAGCACCACATGCAAAAAAGGCCAGGAGACCTTGTTGAAAGCCTTCTCGGCATCAAGGGCCAGAGCAGCCGCTGGAAGGGTAGACAGTTGTGCTTTACCCAAGATATGGCAAAAGGTGCGGATGTTGTCCCTAGCCAATCTACCTTTGACAAATCCTGTCTGAGAAGGGTGAATAAGTAGAGGGATATAGGATTCCAAACGTTTGGCTAAGATTTTGGCGAAAAGCTTTGCTTCCATGTTAAGGAGGGAAATTGGGTGAAAATTCTTAGGATCAGAATGATCTTTACCTTCTTTTGGTATCACCACAATAGTAGCATTTGCAGCTGAACCCGAAACCGAACCTGATGAAATAAAAGCATCAAAAACAGACTTAAGGCGAGGAACAACCGATGGAAGAAAAGTTTTATAGAACATAATGGGAAATCCATCAGGTCCAGGAGCTTTCCCAGAGCGTGTGGCTTTAATTGCATATATAATCTCTTCAGACGTAATTGGACCACCCAATTTCACACCATCATCATCCGACACAACCTGAATAGGGATCGTCTTTAAAAACTGTTGACACTGATCAAAAGAGGATTGATTACTGGGAATATATAATTTACTGTAATATTCGTGAAAAACCTCAAGAATCTCTTTGGTCTGAAATTTTTTAGAGCCATAGCAATCATTAATGGAAGATATCTGAGATGACCTGAGATTAGATTCCTGAAATTTCAATGTTGTCGCCAAAATCTTACCTGCGCGGTTCTTTAACAGTAAACGTTTGGATTTCTGAGCCTGAACCCCAATGTGAGCTCTTTTAGTAACAATAGTATTGTAGGAATATTTTAGGTTCTTAATGTTTTGCAATAATTGTTTGTCTTTAGATTGACGATAGAGAAGCTCTTGTTGTTTAATATCATCTGCCAAATCCGAAAGTTCCTTCTTAATAACAGCATTCCTTTTCGCCATACATTTAATAATTTGACCTCTAAGAGTACATTTAAAAGCATCCCACAGAACTATTGGAGAACTGACTGAGCCTTCATTATCAGAAAAAAAATTATCGATCTCATCAGTCAAAGCCATAACCTGAGATTGATCATGCAGAATTTCGGTATTTAACCTCCAGGTACGAGGTTCTTTCTTATCAGCAAGATTTAAAAGAGAAAAGGATACAGCCACGTGATCAGAAACCGGTAGGGTTATGAAGACGCCACAGATCCTGAAGATTAGTAGAAGCACACATATTTGTCAGTTGCTTGTGAGCTCTAGGAGGACGGAATTTAAAAGCAGAATGTCTGTCAAGAATCGGGTCCATCGGGAGATTAAAATCTCCACCAACTATCAGATTACCTTTATGAGGCAACCCAGCCAATTTTTTAGTGATCGAACTCCAGACCGAAGGGTCATCACTGTTTGGAGCATAAATGTTCATAACATAAAGGTCAAGCGAACCATTAGAAAGTCTAGACAGCAACCATCGTCCTTCCGAATTATGCTCAGCCGAAACCACAGATAACCCAGAATTTTTAGAGATTAATGTTATCACTCCATTCTTTTTGCCAAAGGCCTCAGAGCACACAACATCACGGACCCACTCTTTCCTCAACAACAAAGCTTCCTTGTAGGGTACTTTCGTTTCTTGTAGTAAAACTAAATCTGAAGAGAGACTCTTGCAACAATCCAAAATTTTTGCCCTTTTCACCGGATGATTCAACACTCGTACATTAAGCGACAATACAAAAAAACAGGCATAAACACAGAAGAACAGGAAATCCGCTAAACACTGATAGTAAAGAAGATATTCCAAAACCAAAGCAACACGACCAAAAATACAACATAGACACCACAGAGAAGAAGCACCAGCAGGAGATCCAGGGAAAGAGAGAAAAAGAAAAGAGAAAGAAAGAAAAAAGAGAAAAAAGAAAAGCAGAAAGAGGAAACAGAAAAACAAAAAGAAAGAGACCCACCAGGGGAGGTCTAGAAGGGACCAAATTCCTATAAGGGGGGAACATGGAGAGGCAAGCAGAAGGGCCACCAGGAAAAAGAAAACTACAACCCAATAACCCCATACTGTAAGGTGATATATAAGAAAAATCATAAAAAATGATAGAAGAAATTCGCAAACATACAGTATAATTATATAAAAGTAAAAACTAGTAAAAGGAGGAAAAGAAGCAGGAGCTAACCAAACAAGGATCTTCTTAAGATAGAGAAATCTACAGAAATTAGTACATAGAATGAAATAAAGGTTAAATCTCAATATATATTGGGATAAGTGATAGCAGATATCAATTATGATAAGAAATAGCAATAAATATAAATTCATCAAAAAGAGTGAAAGAACCAAAGAGATATTAATGCATAACAACAACCCTTCAACTAACTATCATAATATAGGTAAAATTTAGTAAAATGAACAGAATAAACACAGAGATATAAGACTTAATATATCATTCTTAACTAGATATCATAATACAGTTCATTATTACCTCAAATACAATAGAGCAGAAAAATAATCAATAAAAAGCAAAAAGCATAAAGTCAAATCAGTAACAAATACATAAAGTATAAAATGGAGATAAATGACATAGTCATATCAATTCATAGAAAGGTAGAGATAAGGGAACAAGCAATAATGAGAAGAATCTTAACATAAAGATCTAATCTAGAACATGGAAAGAAAATACAAACAGTTACAGACAACCACAACACAAGCCAAAACAGCCAAACAACAAAGTGCAATAAATATGACATCAAAGCATGAGAGAATGAGATAAATATAGAACAAAGACAGATGCTATAATCCCAAAAGGATAACTAAAGACAGCAAACAAGAACAATAAGGGTATAAAACCACATAACCATATAAATGGATCAAGAAATAAGAACAACAGTATAAACAGAATATCCGAAACACAGGGAACCATAAGAGTATCAAACCAAATAAGAAGTCTCCAAAAGAGGCAGTTGGACACTGGCAGTACATATCATTGAAACCAAACAAAAAGAAAGAGAAGAGCAATTAAACATGAACAACAAAATGGAAATAAGTGAAATAAAGCATAAAGACAAAAGAAAAGATAAAGAAAGAGATAAAAATACAACAGCCACCTCAAAGACAGGTTACAACATGTCAACCGCAAAGTTATCGGATAACTATTTACATCTAGCAGAGTAATAATCAAAGCATGATCCTATGACAAGACTCACACATCAAAAAGAGTATAAGAGAACACAACAGTATTGCAAAAACAATTCAAGAGCCAGAGGGACCAGGTGAAGGAGAAGATTCCATCTGAGATTCTATTTGATTGTCTAGAAAGGTTGAAAGATCAGAAGGTTCATAGAAAATTTGGGAGCGGCCCTTAAAAGTAATACGAAATTTCGAAGGGCCAGCAAAGGAAAAAGGAATGTTCATGTCAAGTAGACGTTTCTGCAAGTTGAGAAAACCTTTCCTTCTAATACCAGTGTCTCTGGCAAAGTCTTGAGATATAGCAATCCTATGACCCTCCCAATTGACCGCCTTGATCTTCCTCATCTGGGCCAAAATTTGTTCAGAATGTTGATGGCATAGTGGTTTAAAAATCACCGCCCTAGGATGAGGTGAAGATTTGGGTCGGAAAGTAGGAACCCGATGAGCACGTTCAATTTCAAAATCCTTCTGAAAAGAAATCTGTAGAGTAGATGGAATCCATTGGTATAAGAAGTCTATCAAGGAGGAGGAGGATTTTTCCGCATCTTCGTGCACACCAAAAATGCGCAGATTACTCCTGCGATTACGATCTTCTTGTTCTGTAAGGTCTCTCCGTAATGCCGCCATCGAGCATTCCATCTGTTGTAGAGATTTCAAGTGCTGTTGCGTAGTATCCTCCACACCACTAATTCGTGTTTCGGCAGTCGAAACACGAAGAGATAATTATGTAAAATCATTTCTGATAGCTGCAACCTCCACCTGAAGTAAGTCAGTATTAGTCTTAGTTGATTGCGCAATATCATGCACTGCATTTAGGCGTGACAGTATGGTGTCCAACGTAGTACCAGCATCTTTCTGAGTTGACTCTGGAGTAGAGGAGGTTTGTTTTGACCTCTTCAGGTTACCTTTTGAGTCCTTGACTTTGGGAGAAAGACCCATGTTGTCAGCCATTAAAGTGTGCAAGAAAGAAAAACCACAATACACACAATACTAAACAATGCGATAGTAGTTATAAAAAAAAAGACCCAGGTATAACAGTAGTAAAAACGGCACTCGAAGTACCAGCGGCTTACTCAGAGCAGTAAAAGGAGTATAATGACAACATGACAGGAGGATGAAAATTGGTAATCACAAAGAAAAATATCCAGTAGAATGTAGGTATAAGATCAAATGTGGCAATTCCAGGAAAAATCACAAAGAGACCCCAAATATGAAGTGCATTAGTGATGTAAAGACAAAGTCATCATTGCCAAAGCACAAAATAGCGGCCGTTTGCAGAAAGAGGAGGGAAGGACATAATAAAGGCTGACCAAGCGTTGGAAAAATAACTTGTCGATCAACAGGAACAATTAGAATAGTATAGGTATCTCACCAGCTGATCTTGACCATGTTCCGTTGAATTGGCACTCAAGTCAGACACAGACGGCAGCCATAAAGTTAGAGAAACTAAAAGTTCCCAAAAAAGTCTCTGATACAAAGAGAAGGCATCCTTGCAAGCATAGAAATAACCTTTTTGGCAAACATCACCTCATTCCCAACATGTAAAACAGGTTCGGGTGAAGTGCCCAAGGTTGATGAGGGAAAAAACGCGAGCAACGCCACTAAGGAACAAAATGGCGGCCGTTCGCAAATTCCAGTGAGTAGGGCTCCGAAATGAAGAAAAAGCAGCTTCTCGCTATTATGTGAGTAATAGGAAGCTCACATAGCGTTCACGGCATATTCCGAAATCTGAAATGACGGTTCCGGGAAAAGTTCGCCGTATATGGGGAACCAAAATCTCCCTGACGGCCTCTGTTGCCCCGGAGCTCAAGCGCGATCCGCCATGTCGTAGCGGCGCGCAAGCCACACCCCCGTCAAGATGTAAATTCTAAGAGGAAAATATTAAATTTAGCTCAGATGAGGCATGGGGGTTATGGGAGAAGATGTTGAACAATATAATGTGGCTCTGTATCTCCTCCCAACAACGAGTTGGTGCAGCTCATAGGAGTAAACGCTACTTTGATGGGTGAGGGCAGTCAATGACTAATCCTTTGCAACTACACTAGGAAAACTAGGAATGATATGATGGGATTGGAAAAGACATAAGAACTAAGAGGAGAAAAGTGCAGGTGATCAGGCCCTAGGCTTTCCCAGGCCATAACAGTCGGAAATAGTTAGACCAGATTAACCTCTCTGCCTTTAGCCAGACACCCACGATGGAAGCCCTGGGGAATTGGCTAAAGAGGCAGGGAGTTATCATGTTGCCCTCAAACAGTGGTCCTACTCAGAGATGAGGTTCAGCTGCGAAGGTACTCAGGATAAGGCCCTCTTTTCAGAGGCCATTCAGGCCCTAAAATGTATTTTATATGACAAAATGCAAGCAATGGCAAAACAAATGAAGCACACTTTACAGATTCTAAAATCAGGCAAAAAGCAGGCCGTGCTGCGACATTTTTCTCAATTTCATGGTAAAATCTTCAAAACATCACACTACAGTTGCAACTGATTTTGGGCCGATGTCACATTCTGAAGTGGGTCAGGATGGCTTACCCCGAGTAAGAAAAACAATGTTGCAAAGTGTAACAAAGCAAAATGATTTATTATTCCCATCTTAACGTGATCACCTTTTTCTCATCCCAGTTGTAAAGTAGGCACACACATGATAGAGAACGTACGCCCACATGCATCAAGGGATTTTGGAGTCGCAAACGGTGCGAATCGGAAAATTCGGCCGTTTGCGATTCCAAAATCACTTTTTGGGATGCATTATACATTTTTTCAAAAATCACAATTTCTTGCAATTTCTAGAAATGCGATTGCATTTAAGGAATCGCATTTTTGCAATTCCTTAAATGCAATGCATGAATTTTTTTTAAAATGTGAAAACGAAAATAGGAGGTGCAAATTAACACGAGGTTGACCCTCGTGTTAATTTGCGAAATCTTTCAAAAATGCTCAAAAAAGCATTTTTGAAAGTGTCATGTTACACACACACATGTCCTTTGGACATGTGTGTCTGAAACTTGAACTTAAAAAAACATTTCAAGGGTGCAGGGGGGGGTCCTTTGGACCCCCCTCAGCACCCTTGAAATGCATCAACAAATTGCGATTCGCAAAATAAAAATTGCAAAATGGCATTGATTCCTATGGGCCTCTAGGCCCATAGGAATCAATGTAATGCCATTCCTTAATTGTGATTCGCAATTAAGGAATCGCAAATACAGAAAATTAAGAAATCCCAAAAGTTTTTAAGATTTCTTGATGCATAGGATTTTGCAATTCCTAAATTGCGATTCCTTAATTTTCGCAATTTAGGAATCACAAAATCCTTCAATGATGCATGTGGGGGGTAGTGTGATCTCACATGCAGTGTTCATGATTGTATGTGCAAAGGCTGCTCTGGACGGTCTGCCAGCAACTGGTTTCCTGGGAGGCCAATGCTTTGTGTGCTCCTCAGTTTATTTATTTACATTTTTGTTGTTTTGATTTTTTTTCTCTAATGTGCTGCCCTACTTAACTTGCTGCTCTAGATGATTGCCTAGTGTGCCCCTGAATTGGCCACCACCGTGTATGTGACTTATAGAGCATAAACGTAGCTACTGGGCAAACAGCCGCTGTGCGTGATCAGGGCTTTACAGTGGTTTCTGCAACAACAAAAAAGATAGCACGTGGGGCAGTGAGGGAACGCCAATAAGGGTTTTTTAGTTTTTTCTAATGATCAGTTTTATATCCTAGGTTCCGCCTCCAGCAGGCCTGTCTCAAGGTGCTCCTTTTTTAAAAATCATGTCCTAGGTTTTTTTCCTAGGTATTTTTAATTCCAATTAAATTGTACAACATCTGTGCCCACTAACTCTTTCATTATGTTAAAGGTATGATTTTTACTCTTTGAAGCGATGCAAGAAGAAAAGTCTGATTGGAAAGCCAGGCACTGAAAGAACGACATGACTGGGCCACCCTTTCACAGGGAAATGAAGTGTGTTCAAAGCATATTCCGCTAATGATGTTCATGCTCAGAATCCATTATCCCTTCTCCCTGACCTTGCTTATTGATTGCTGCTGCGGAGGAGAATGGGATCATTTGAGGAAGAAGAATACGGGTTATATTTGTGTATCAATAATGGCGTGCTTTTTCGAAAAAGCAACTAATTTCGGCATTGTAGTCCTTGGCGTTATTGTTTCAGAAGTGACACATTACTGCTTCTGCAAACAACAATCACTCAAGGACAGAGAGACAACAGCTTCCAGGTTTAAAGCCGGCCTCTCCAGGTGGCAATTGCACAGCAGGTCACTTTCACAAAATGACTCACTTAGGTGCACGTGTTTCTTCTGCGCGATCATCGAGATGTGCCTGGTTTATGAAGTATGGCAGGGGTGGGTTTTTGCTGTGAAAGAAAAAGCAAGGTTAAACATCGGATAGTGTGTGGATATATCTATACACACACCTCTCTCTCTCTTTCTCTCTCTACCCCCCCACCCCCCACGGTAATATGAATGGTATTGTATAGCTCTAAGGGGGGGGGAGAACTACTTTATCTTTTGCGATGTAGTGTTCTTTAAAGAGGTGTATCTACCTGAATTGAATAATTATTTAGATGGTTCTGACTGATAAAGGGAGGGAATTCATGAACTTGGGTGTATAAAAGAAGAAGGTCTGCTTTTTCTCCAAGAAGCTCTCAGGTACTTTAACAAAATTCCTAAAAAACACTTCTTTTAATAGGTGTGATGCTGATTATGTACAGTTAATGTACAGTGGTGTGGCTCACTGGTTAGAGGCGGCAGACCCGGAAGCAGAAGTTGGCCCGGGACCAGGGTTTGATTCCCGACGCGGCAGGGTCGTAGACCAGGGTCAGCGTACTCGGTAATTCTCGCCTCGGTGCCTACTTTAACCAGGGTTCGCACTCGGCAACTCGGGGCATTAGCTTGCCTAATCTCCACAACGGCCCCATCAACGCCGGGGATGCCTGGCTCCACCTTGGGGATTCCCAGCAGGGACCATCCCATAGGGAAAGCCAGGACGGGTTCCCCAGCGGTATACAGCGCCAGGACGCCGGCTGGCAACAGTGCGCTTTACAAGTATACACATTACATTAATAACAAATGGTCCAACTTTCCTAAAGTTAATAACTTCTTTAAAGAGTATGATTAGCAATCCTGTGCAGCTGAGGTTTAGGCGTAATTTGTGTGGCAGAAAACCCCTAAAATGAGGGCAGTTCTTGGTTGCAGGAGACAAAATACGTGTAATGGTCGAATTTTATGATGCAGGGATAGGCATACGTTGAATCCTGAATTGACTCCACATGTATGTGAAGTAGATGTTGAGCTGTCATGAAAACAGGTGCTCTGTCTGTGGCTGGGAATTGGCTTGATCCGTGGTCAGTACTGCCAGTCATTCATGGAGATGGGAGCTGTGAGGGTGATACATTTTGAAGAAATCCATACAGATGAGGATCGAACCCCAACAGAAACCATTGGTTGAAGTGTGGGTTTAGCCTCTGGGTTTATCATGCACGCTAGAGAGCGGCTGCCACATTGTTGGTTGGGCCAGGATTTACTTACAGCCACAATGATTGTTTACAAGCCTAGTCTATATTCCCTAAAGTCCTGCAAGACTAACATAAAACAAACACCAAATTCGTTGGTTTACTAAAGTGAGGTAAATTATCTGAAGACTTCATAGATTGACGAGGGAAACATCCTTTACAACGCAACTGTTACAACGCAATACCATTACGACACAACCATTACAACGCAAGTCATTACAAGGACTTGCGCTGGGGGGCGCTCTAGGATAGGGAATAGTTTTAATTTACTATCCAACACCTTCCCTACTATCCACGGGGACTGGAGTTGGAATAGTAAATTAAACTATTCACTATCCAGCGCCCCACACCGCAAGTCGTTGTAATGACTTGCGTTGTAAAACTTGCGTCGTAAAGACATGCGTTGTAATAGCATGCGTTGTAACGTCGTACATCCATTGACGAACAAGGGTCATAGCCAGACATTCTAAGCCTTAAAGTTAAAACAGGAATTAAATAGTAACTGTATAGCACAAAGACTGCAGGAAACACCCTTACTAAAGATAACTGACGATAGTATCAGACACATAAAGCACAAAAATAAATTGTGCCTTCAGACCACATCTAGAAGTTATGTTGTCTTTACAATCTAAAAAAAATGTATAGAAATATGTTTCAAGAATTCTCTCTTCTGTATTGCCCAGAACTATAAATTATATAGAATAACATTCAGGTTGGACACTTTTAGAGTGCATGTTTGTAATCTGGATTGCTTCATATACTTTATTTCGCGAGGTGACCATCTATCCTAAACATTTCTTAACTTTCCAAACGTGTATGGGCTAACTATAGGCATGATTCACAAAAAGTGAAAAAGCCCAGAAATATACTTAAAAACAACTAGAAAATGCAACAATTTACTCCACCTTGTGACTCTCAAAAGTAACAGGCATGCTCCCTGGTAAGATAAACCATATATGCCTGTAACCTATGATTGTAATATGTTATACCTACACAGAATACTTGCACTCACTAGCAAAAGACAAGTTAAACGTCTACATTTATGTAATGACATGGAGTGTTTATACCTGACCCTTTATCGATTTGATTTCTAGAAATAGCCATTAAACATACTTTACAAATGTTCTCAATTTAGAGCATGAAGTTAGTAACTTAAAATACGTAGGGGGCTCCAGTCCCTTTATAAAATCCAATTTCTAACTTCCTCATTATAGACGACTTAAGATGTCCCTAGATGGCTGTAATAAAGAATTGACATACCCACTCTATTGTCATAGTTATTAAAGTTGAGTTCTGACATCACAATGGCTTCTGCCAGAGCCAGTAGCTGAGGGGAAAAGCAAGTCACAGAGCATAAGTGAAACTGTAGTTTTAAAAACAAAATAAGGCTTTTCCTTGCTCTGTTCAGTTTTTCTAGATGAATAGTGTGAGCAATTGGGTTCTTGGTTCCTCAAGCAACAACGACAGTCCTTGGCAGGGTGAATCACAGAAAGTCTCTAAATTACCCTGTGCTTAACCCTCTGATATCTTGGCACAAACGTAGTCAGGCTTAACTTACAAGCAATATGTAAAGGATTTATGCAATGCTCAAACAGTAATAAATAGTAATAAAGTAAAAACACAACACAAGAAAAGTCCCACACCAATTTAGAAAAATAAGGCAACATTTTATAAATCTTTTAACACCAAAACACCAAAATGTAAATCAGTTGAACCAGCGATATGTAATTTAAAAGATTTAAGTTAAGTATTGCGTCTAAAAGAATAAAGTGCCATTCGTGTCTATCTGGTTGTGCGAGACCTAGTGAAAGACACAATCTCAGGCCGACCACGATGAAGTGTGGCCCAGATACAGGGACCAGGTTAGTCCTGCTAAAAAAGGTAACTTCTAAAGTCCATTGCAAAGAGTTCCGTTTGTGGTGGAGGAGCAAGAAGAGCATCGCGGATGGTCACGGCTGTTGTGCAGCCTAGGCATCATGGACAGTTGTCGCTATAGCGCGAAGATCCTGTTGGACGGTTGTTGCTGGAGCTTCATGTTGGCGCTCTCTGCAGGCTGTCGATCCCGTAGCACAAAGTGCAGATCTTGCATTGCAGGTTGTCACAACCGGTCTCTGTAGCGTGAAGAGTCTGGTTTTTGCATTGGTGTTCGTCGTGGGAGACAAGATCTTGGTGCAAACTGGTCCATTCACAGTCCATAAGAGCCCAAAACCTCAGGAGTTCTTTCTTCTTTCAGTGAGGAGCTCAACAGAGAGCTTGAGGGGCACCTCTTGGATATCAGGGAGTCACTCTAGCAGAGGCCAGCAGGGCTTAAGCAGTTGCACTTGGAGGTTTAATTGCAGGACCAGTAGCAGCAGGTAAGCTGGACAGTTTCAGAGAGGATTCCTGAGCTTGATATGTCCCTGTAACTCAGAACAGAAAGAACGTCAGCTGACACTCAGAGTCACTTCAGCCTGGTATGAAAGGCTTAGGTTCAGTCTTCCTTCTCAGCAAGCAGGGCAACAGAGGGTTCTTCTTCTGTAGTATCCACAGGTCCATGAGTACACTGAAGAGTATGTCTGAGGAACCCCTTTTTATACCTGGGGCCACTTTCAAGTGGGAGAAGCTTCAGGAGTTTCCCCCTACAGAGGTGTCTAGATTTGCCTTCCTCCCTGTCCTGGTCCCACTCTGTCTGGGGCACAATAGGATTGTGTGAAATCCTTTGTGTGTCATCTGGGCCAGTGCCTTTGAAGTGCAAGTGTGGTAGGTGAGAGTCCGTCTCCCCACCCTGCTAGAGATGGGCCATCCTGCCAACAGCGGGACTCTCTATTATGTGACTGTTGAGGAGGAATACACGAAGGCCATCTGCCAACTGCACCTAGGCATGTGACCCTGGAACAGGCTGCAGGAACCAAACGTTTAGGACAAGAAAATGGCACATTTTTCAACGTGCCATTTTCAGAGTTGTGACTTTGATCTAACTTAATCTATTACAAATAATATTAAATTATAATACCTTAGACACCAAATATCACTCTCCTGTCTGCTCCCAATCAAATGTTATCACTTATTAAATGTAGTAAGGTAACCCAATGTTATCCTATGAGGGAGATAGGCTCTGTAGTAGTGAAAATTTAATTTGTGAGTTTTTCACTATCAGGACATGGAAAACGTAAAAGTTCATGTCCAGCTTTTTAAATACATTGCACTATTCCCTTTGGCTATTTAGTGCCTACACTAGGGGTAACTTTTATATACTAAAAAGGAATGTTTGGACATGGCAAAAGGTTTATTTTTGCATGTGGATATGGCAGTCAGTGTAAAACTGCATTCAGAGGCTGCAATGACAGGCTTGGGACATTTTTAAAAATGCTATTTAAGTTGGTGGCACAATAAGTGCTGCAGGCCCACTATTAGCAATTAATTTACAGGCACTGGGTATATGTAATACCACTTTATTAGGCACTTAAAAGTAAATTAAATGTTCCAGTTGAATGTTAGCAAACGTTACCATGTCTAAAGGAGTGAACACAAGCACTTTAGCACTGGTTAGCTGTGATAAAGTGTGCAGAGTCCTAATGTGAACAATAACAGGTTCAGAAAATCGTAAGGTTCAGACAAAAGGTTTTGAGAGGACCCTGATGAGAAGGCCAAGTCCAACAAACAGTAATAAGCAAAAAGGAGATATTTATGACAACATTTTTATTTATTGAATGCTTTAGGTAATTATAGGAAAGATCGACTCTAGTAGTTACAATGATATTGTTTTAATCTGACTTGTATTAAACTGATTCTAATATCTTTCTGTAATACATTCTTTAACTTCTTTTTTGAGTTTAGTTTTGCATTAGGGATTCTAATTTTATACTTCATGTTTACAAATATCCTATGTTTTTGATATGAAAGGGTGCCACACTCAGGATATGAAGGGTTTGTGGGAAGGGTTATAGTGTAAGCATGTATTATAAGGAAGAAAGTGTGAGAAGTTGGCCTGATATGCAGTGCTCACTATTCTAGTGATCACTATGTATCAGTCCAAACAACCCTTATTGATGATTGGTTGTAAGTCAACCTTATAGACCAGCTATCCTAGTAGCATGGATACGAGCAGTCTAAGGCTAAGACTCTAGAGGGCGTGTTAAGCCAGCTGTTTTACCATCACATTACCCCTTGAACACCAAGTGAAAGGACACCACACAAGTTGTTATGAAAATAAACAGATATTTATTTATAACAAGACTACCCTGAACTCTTTATGAGTCAGGGAGCTAAGCACACAACAAAACTCTTACGAAAATACTTTAAGTCGCACAATTTACACAAATGCCCTAGGGGCACGAAAAACCATATACACAGTAAGTGGAATGCGAACTTGCTAGCAGGTAAGTAGTACTTTTCTAGACTCAGGAATCGCTAGGCCTACAATTCTAAACACTGAGATTAGATGCAGGAGGCCTGTGGACGTCGTGTGCAGAGTGGGAACTCTCACGCGTAAGGCGGGAAAAAGTCTATGGAAGCTAGTAAAGACAAAGTTACTGTTCTCGGGCGAACTCGACTAGGTGGGTCGAAAACGGGAGTGGATCCGAACACTTAGGGTGTTGGACTATGCTGGAGCACCGGAGTACTCAGGTTACCTAGCCCAGGGGCTGCGGCTGCATAGGGTTGAAGTTGCGTTGGAAACCCTCGTTGAAGATCCAGGAGCCTGAAGAAAGAAGTTGCTGGCAGGCGACCAGTGAAGAAGTTCGTGGTGATCCAAGCCTGGATCAGGGAAGAAGAAACCTGTAAGCAGAGGGGACCAAGTTCTGAATCACTAGCCAGTGATTTGAGTGGGCACCAGGATGGCACCGGACGAAGTCACCTCAGCCAGGTGAGTGGGCGCTGCTGGGCTCTGCAGTCTCTCGGACCAGGAGGCGTTGTCGGCGACCAGGATGGAGGTGCGAGCTGTCCCACGAAGGTTCTTGCTGTCGACGTCGCTGGACCCAGGATTGGGCAACAAGTCTTGGCAAATGCAAGGCCCACGCGGTGGACCTAAAATGGCGTCTTGAGTGGACCAGGAGGGTCCAGGGTGTTCCTCTTTTGGAGGGGAGCAAGGGCTAGTCTGGAGCAACCAGACCAGCAGTGGTTGTCGTCGTGGAGCGTCGTGAGAGGGCCACTAGCCAACGGGCAAGCGACCTGGACAACGCGGTTGGCAGCAAAGAGCAGAAGGGCCCCACGCAGATCTCGTGGATGCAGGGGGGCTGAACTTCGGTGCTGGAGCTGCTCAGGGTCGGGGCTTCTCTTACCCCAAAGCACTCGGTCGAGGGTCACTCGGTGGTCGTGCTGGACAAGCGTCGTGCAGTTCTGAAGATGGTCGGTCCCTCGAGGTCTCGTCACACCCACGGATCACAGCTGGGCTGATGATGTAGGTTGAGGTCAGAGGTGCCAGGGAAGCCGGTTCTCGTCGTGCTGGAGCAGTCTTGATACGAAGGAGAGACTGGCAACAAACCGCGATACTTGGTTGGGGCCTGCTGCTGCAGGGTGACTACTCCTTAGTCACAAGGGAGAATCTTGGGAAGAAGTCTTGAGTTCCTTTCGTGGAAAGTAGTTTCAGGATTCAAAGATGATCTGATTTGGAAGGGGGCCAGTTCCTACCTTTATCCTGCAAAAAGGGGCAGGCACGCGACTAAGTCCTGCCCTATGGGTGGGACTAGGAGGGGGGTGGTTACACCCCTCTCCTTTGGCGGGCTTTCCCCAGGCCAGGGGCTGGAGTGCCCCTGGAACTGGTTCCAGCCGGCCTATGCACAGTGAGCACCGGGGTGCCACTTGCAGTCACCTTCCTCTAAAGCCCTGCCTACCTAGGATACACAAAATCCTGTCTGGGACGGTGCTGGCACCGCCCCTGGCAGGAAACCCTTTGTCCTTGCCTCCTGGGCTGGGAGGACTCCCAGCAGCAGGAGGGCAGACTTGTGTCTCGGTGGCAGCATCCATTTTGTGGAGCTAAGGCTCTGTCTGACTTTAACCGGGGTTACAGGTTACATACATGTCGTGTCCCTCTAGAAGGGTGGAATGCTAACCCCGTCGCCAGAATTGGCGAGGGGTTAGTATTCCAATTCGTATGACACCTTACTCGACATGTTTTGATAAAGCGATACCAGAGTTGGCACATAACCGCGAGGATTATAATGCACTTAAGAGTATATGGTATGCGATATCATGGAAACGGCTAAGGGATGGATCCCGAAAGCCGCAGACAGGCTCAGCTCATGCCAGAGCACTATCTCACACGATTCCAAGCACTCTGCCTTCAGGATTGTCAAGGCCTGCCATAGGAGTGACTGATAGGAGATCTGTGTGTCCATTTAGGTTTAGATATAGGAATACTATATCTACAGCAAAGGGTGATTACACCACCTTGCCCCAGCTGTCGTGCAGCCAGTTGTGTCAGATTTGGATGGCCAGCCAGGGGTGGCATAATACATGCTGCAGCCCCTGGTAGGCCCTGGGTACACCTATGCCCTGGGTACCTAAGGTACACTGTACAGGGACTGATAAGGTGACTCGGTATCCAATTAGATATGTACCTAGGGTACATGGAATCCATTTTACAGAGAGAGCAGTAGGCCTGGGGTCCTGAATAGCAGGGCCCCAGGTCAACTAAGTCAGAAAACCAGCAAAACACCAGGCAAAAAGTTGGGGGCAACCATAGTCAGGGATCTACCTTCCTACAGAAAGTACCCCCTGCTTTACATTATAAGAATATCAAAAGTCACCTCAGAGTTCAATAACCTTATAAAGGAACTTAGCCTTTGGCCTCCTTCCTCTATACGGTTATGGAACTTCTCACTCACATACAATATCCTTGTAATATATGGCAGGGGTTACTGTACCCCATATATTATGGAATGTCCAATATGGGAACATGTATATGCTCTTCATATAAACGTGTTTCACCTTTAAGTATAGAACAATAGTTTAATAAATCTCCTGGAGTCCCTCTGACTTAGGTGAGATTGTAAATTTGGTAACGCTGAAACATAATATATGACAAAGTACATGTCATTAATCTATGCACACCTTTGTTTTTCTCACAGCTCAGCAAAGTACAGAGTGCCTACGAGGAAGCAAAAAGGACAGCTCAGCATTCAAAAAGAAAATGCAAACATTTGACCTCTGACCTGGAAGATACACGGGTGCTAATGGAGAGTCAACAAATCCGCAACCATGAACTGGAGAAAAAACAGCGAAAGTAAGACTAGCATGCTGACTTTTCCTAAATATACAATGTTTTAATATGTCTGTTTGGTTGCATGGGATAAGGAGACAATGATAATGCCAACATTTATCATTCTGCTTGTTACGAAGTCTTTCAATAAAATGCATTTATAGTTTACATCCTCTTTTATTTTCATATCATATTCCATCCGCTACCTTTCTAAGATTTCCTTTGCACAGTCATATACAAACTATGCATTAATGGAAACCAGCAATTGTACCTGGTTTGTTTCTATTTAATACCATTATCTTTTGCAATACATTGTCTCATGGATTTTTCTAAGGTATCAAAGTTTTTAAGGAATGTTTTGAATACAGAATAAATCAAGGCTAACTTTAATCCAAAGTCAAATAATTAACCTACCTATAACTGAACTCTTAATATTAGGTGTGAGAAATTGGGCCGTTGGTTTACTGGGGTGTGATCCCTTGTCAAACAACAACCACAATCCTTGTGAAGGTGAGGCACAAGTCAAACCTAAATAAACCTGTGCTCAACCATCTGGTTGCTTGGCACAGAGCAATCAGCCTTAATTTCGAGTAAATATGTAAAGTATTTGTGCAACACTTAAAATAGTAATAGAGTGACAATACCACTCAAAAAGAATTCCACACCAAGAGAGAAAAATATTAACGTTTGTTAATAAATAAAACAAATACCAAAACCATAAATCCAATCAGTAGACCCAGACATGTTACATTTTATTTGATTTGAGTCAAAACAGTGGCAAAAAGCAAAACTTGCCAACAGTGGCTATCTAGACGCACTGGACTGGGATAAAGCCACAATTTCAGGCTGACTGTGATGGAGCCTGGGCCGACTATAAGGACCCAGTTAGACCTGCTGAACTGGGTACCTTAAATACTGGTTTGCAAAGCATTATGAGGATCCAAGTCGAAGATGCGTCATCCAGCAGAAGCAAAGCGTTGATCCCGAGACGCAGCAAGGCTCTGCACTATGTGTGGGAGGGTATACTCAGACGTGAGTCCCTTGCTCATTGCACCATCAGGATTCAAGCAAACCGGGCCGAAGAAGGCTGTGATGCCAGAAACCGTTCCCCGGGAGCTTGTTTCCTTCCCAGTATAAGAATTGGCTTGGTAGTTTGGTTTGCCCTGTTCCCATCATGCACTGGGACAGGAACAGACTAATTTGCATATAGCCAGGTTCTGAGCTGGGATGGTGCAGTGAGCTAAAAAACGGTGATGGATTAAAACCATGATCTCTTGACTTGGTAAGAGTATTCTGCATCATTCAGAAACTCTGTCCATCACCACCCCCTTTTCCAAAATCTGCTGTGAGAGCCTACATCATCGTCGAGGATCCCATCGATGGGGCTTGTGATGTGAAGTCTGGCGTCAAGGATGTGGTGCGCAGTCAGTGCAATACATTGGTTCCAAACATCTGCATAGCTGTGATACGAAATCTGGTGTTGATACAAAAGGGGATGATGGACGGAGCGCTTGAGCAAATCAAACACTCACCCCCAGTCAACTGATCTGGGTTTAATCCATCACCATTCTTTAGCTCACTCAGCCACCCCAGTTCAGACATGGCCATATGCAAATCAGTCTGACCCTGTGCCTCATGGGTGCAGTCCAGCCCGAACTGCCAAGCCATGTCTTCCCTGGACCAGAAACAAGCATCCTGGGACCGGTTTCGGATTCATAATCCTCATCAGCCAGGCTATCTTGAATCCAGTGGCCAAGTGAGCAAGGGACTCACGTCTGAGCATACCCTGCCACACTTAGGGCGAACAAAGCAATACAAAAGGGGATAATGGACGGAGTGCTTGAGCAAATCAAACACTCACCCCCAGTCAACTGATCTGGGTTGAATCCATCACCATTCTTTAGCTCACTCAGCCACCCCAGTTCAGACATTGCCATATGCAAATCAGTCTGACCCTGTGCCTCATGGGAACAGTCCAGCCCGAACTGCCTAGCTATGTCTTCCCTGGAGCAGAAACAAGCATCCTGGGACCGGTTTCTGATTCATAATCCTCATCAGCCAGGCTATCTTGAATCCAGTGGCCAAGTGAGCAAGGGACTCACGTCTGAGCATACCCTGCCACACTTAGGGCGAACAAAGCGATACAAAAGGGGATGATGGACGGAGCGCTTGAGCAAATCAAACACTCACACCCAGTCAACTGATCTGGGTTTAATCCATCACCATTCTTTAGCTCACTCAGCCACCCCAGTTCAGACATGGCCATATGCAAATCAGTCTGACCCTGTGCCTCATGGGAACAGTCCAGCCCGAACTGCCAAGCCATGTCCTCCCTGGACCAGAAACAAGCATCCTGGGACCGGTTTCAGATTCATAATCCTCATCAGCCAGGCTATCTTGAATCCAGTGGCCAAGTGAGCAAAGGGACCCACGTCTGAGCATACCCTGCCACACTTAGAGCGAACAAAGCGACACAAAAGAGGATGATGGACAGAGCGCTTGAGCAAATCAAACACTCAAACCCAGTCAACTGATCTGGTGTCATCATCGAGACTGCCTTTGACAAAAGATGCGATGGCCTGCGCTGAGGATGCATTGCACAGTGGCGGTTCTGATGGGGTTGTGGTTCTGAGGCTGGTCCTTCGAGTGGTCCAATACACGCAGCAGTGGAAATGTGTTGGCTCTACGTAGGTTTGTGCAGGGCCGGACTGGCTACCGGTCAGTTTTGAATGCTGCTGAGCTGGGGATTAATTTCATTGATTGGGACCTGCGTGCAGGTCTCCATGTACGAAATCAGCCCCCACTACGGTAAAATCTTCCAGCAGTTCGGCAGCATTCCAAACTGCCCAGTAGCCAGTCCGGCCCTGGGTTTGTGCCAAACAGCAGAGGAGATACGTTGGTTCCACTGGATCCACAAAGGCTGGCTTAGTACCTTAAGTCCACTTCCAAGGGTCCAGAACTAAGGTGTCACCACTTGGAAGGGTAGACCTGGAGATAACAGAGTCCAGGTGCAGATGTAAGGTTGTTGGAAGCGTATTATGTCCCTGGGACTTCAAATCATGAGGCCAGACAACTAGCCTTTGGAGTCACTCTGCGTTTTGACTTCAAGAGATGCAGGTCCAGTCCTTCTCATACAGGGTCCTTCTCACACAAGCAAGAGGTCAGCAGGGCAGCACAACAGAGTTGTAGTCCTTCAGAGCAGCTGTCTGGAAGAGTGGCAGTCCTTTCAGCAGCAAAGCAGTCCTTCTCCCCTGCAGTGTATCTACAGGGCCAGAAGTGTTCTGAAAAGTTGCTGTCCGAGGTCCAGTATGTATACCGGGTTGTGTCTTTGAAGTGGGGAGAAGCTTCTAGAGGCATATATTTGAAGTGTACAGGTGTCCTGGCCCTGGCTCCAAGCTAACTACAAGGGGTGCGCAGACCTTTTTGTGAAGACAGGGTACAGCCTATTCAAGCGTAAGTCCTCCATCCCATCCTGCCAGTGATAGTCCATCCAGTCATACCTATGCTCCCCATTGGGTGTGGCTGTCTAGGATAAAACTAAAAGCCCAGATGTCCACTAAACCCAGTCATGTGACCCAGACACAGGCTGCAAGCACCAAATGGCGAAGGCAAGAAAATGCAAACTTTCCAGAAGTGTCATTTTCAAAACTGTAATAACAAATCTGCATTCACCATGAATTAGGATTTAAAATTGTAATTACAGAGACCCCAAACATGATCTGGTTATCTCTTCTCATTAGGTTATCCTATGGCAGAGATAGGCCTTGCAGTAATGAAAAACAAACTTAAAAGCTTATGTCCTACTTTTTAAATACATTGAACCCTGCCCTCTGGGGTGTACAGGCCTTCCCTAGGGGTGACATATGTATTAAAAAGGAAGATTTGGAGGGCGTGGCTTGCAGCCGAGCATGGCGGCAGCATAGAGGACGAGCTCCGTGACTAGAGCGGCCTCTCCTACTATCCGCATATCCATCCGGACCACTAACTACCTCTGTGGGGACCCACCTGCGGCCCGGGACCGGGCGGACTTGACGGCGGGGGCTCCGGTGGCGCCTGAGACCCAAAAGAGCGAGCGCTCCCCGCGCCTCCACGAGGCCGGTGCGGAAGTCTGAGGTGCCGGGACGGGCGGAACCGGAAGTTCCCGGTGGACGGACGGCGGACCGTCGTCGACAGGGCATCTAGCCGTTTTTGAGCCGTGTGACGGCAGCGGGCTCCCATCTAGCAGCGCAAACAGCCCCAGGGACGGGGGCGGCTTCAACGGCAGCGGACCGGCGAGGGCGGAGGACGGCCGGAGATGCAGATAGCGCGTCATTGCTCTCGCGCCTGCGACCAACAGCTCCTGGCATCGGCTGCGTCCCCGGCTGGGGGCGCGGGGGCCGCTTGTGCACAATCGAGCCCAGGTGAGCGGACCGCGAGTATAGCGGAGTGCAACTGCGCGCCCACACGGCGGCCCGGAGCCAGGGAAGGGTGCCGGACGGAGAGGTGCGGTGCTCGAGGTTCGGGCGGGGGGGGCCCCTCACTCGAGGATACAGCAGCAGCCATACCGCCGCGTTCTCCCCGAGGCCTGCCGTTCCCGGCGCACTCCTGGGGTCCCATTGGGAGGTGCCCCACCACATAGCGGCGTGAGAGAGCGGAAGACCAGAACATCGCTGGGCCCCTACCAAGGGCACGCGCCTGTGAACATTGAGACGGAGTGCACTGAAATACGCGGCCCTATCACCGGGAAGCAGAAAGAGTCTGGCCGAGGTCGCCAACCACTGTGGAAACGCGGGTGGGAGACGCACGTTGCGCAGAACGTCGTGATGGCCGGGAAAGGCACCAGAGGGGGTGCAGCGCAAACCCGCCTCGAGAAATACGCCTATAATAAAGGCGCGTCCTCGCCGCCAGAAGGGCAGCAACCAGGCCGGAAAACAGCGGATGGAACAGGCGAGAGCCCAAAGGCAACGTTGGATGACGTGATGCGCACCTTGATGCAGGTCCAAACCACGGTGGGCTCCATTTCCACAGAAGTCACGTTACTGAGAGCGGACCTTCACAAAATCTCAGAAAAAGTGGGCTCACTGGAGGTGGTAACGAAGTCACTGGTTGAAGATGTGTCGGAGTTGCAGACGACAATGGAACGTATCACAGCGGAAAACAAAGCGTTGAAGGATAAGCTGGACGATCAGGAAGGGAGGTCAAGGAGGAACAACATAAGGATTTTGGGAGTTCCGGAATCGGAGGGCAGGGAGGCAATGGACCTGTTCGTGGAAGAACTGATCAAAACTGAACTTAAACCCAAGGGCTTATCGGCGTTCTTTTCAGTGGAAAGAGCGCACAGGGTGCCGCGGGGCAAGCCGCAACTGGGGGCCCCTCCGCGACCCATCCTGGCTCGCATGTTTAACTTTCGCGACAGGGACGCCATTTTTCAGGCGGCCCGGCGCTCCCCTCCGATCAAGATACAAAATGCAACTCTTGCCTTCTTTCCGGACTACACAGCGGAGGTCGCGCGACGCCGGAGAACGTTCCTGGACATTAAGCGTGAAATGAGAACACGAGACATTCCATACTCCATGATCTTTCCGGCCAGACTGCGGATAGTCGCGGAAAACAGGACTTGGTTCTTTGACACCCCAGAGTCGGCGCGAGAATGGCTTGATGGATGGAGGCCGGCTGCCCGGCAGCGTAGAGTGGGAAAGACAAACACAGACCGCACCGCCGAGGGTCGTCCAAGATCGCTGACCCCGGACCACACACGAAGGGAGCGCTCGCCGAGATCCGATAGCGGAGAGAAGGACTCAGACACGGGACAATAGTCACCTGAGAACTGGAATCGATTGGCGCATGGGGTGAACGCCTGAGAGTCTGCCTTGGATATCGGGCGTAGGGCCCACGAGAGGAGTATGGGAGGCCGCCGATCATGGGGCATTCCTCACCTCAACGAGCAAGTATTGAATTTAAGTTGGGGGATAAGCACTCTGCTAGGTTGGGGGGGCGGACAGTTCTGAGTCCGTTTGGCATGAGGGCAGGGAGGGGGGTTGTTCGAGAGGGATTGAGTTTACCAGTTTACACCTTGATACAGGGGGTGGATGAATGTTTAATGCAAGATGAAGGAACACGAGGCGAGGTAGCTCTGCGTAAGGACACAGTCCTTTCCCGTTACATGTATAGGAGTTCCCTAATGGCAGTCACGATGGCGGCACCCAGAATTGCACTATGGCACACATTAGACGGGCTGACGCTACAGGGGTAGGCCCCCACCAGCTAGCACAGGTGGCACCACTGCAACTTATGACCTGGAATGTGAGAGGGCTGGGGGACAAAATCAAGAGGGGATTAGTGATACAGGGCATCAAGAGGGCTGCTCCAGCGTTGGTGCTACTGCAGGAGACACACTTAGTGGGCACTGCTAGCCAGGCATTAAATAGGAAAGGATACCAAATGATAGTACATTCTGACTTCACCTCGGGATCGAGAGGGACGGGTATTCTTCTGCGTAGGTCATCCCCATTCTTGCTCGCCTCAACGAAAACGGACGATCAGGGCAGATTCGCGGCAGCCTGGGGCCAATGGGAGGGTAAGCCATTGACCATAGTATCGGTCTACATCCCCCCAGCACTACATAGCGTAGCGCTTCCTGCATTGGGGAAGTTCCTACTGGAGCTCCCGGAGGGAGACACGATAGTGGGAGGTGACTTTAATGCTGTCATTCATAAAACTCAGGACAGATTCCCTGTGCGACACCATGCCCCAGCCACCTCCCGATTCAGCGAGTTTGTGGCCTCGCAGGGACTGGTAGATGTGTGGCGCACTATGCACCCAAATTAACACAAATATACATATTACTCGGCGACACATAACAGCCTGTCACGAATTGATTACTTTTTCACTTTGGGGGAGGGTCGTCTCAGCATAGATGCGGTTCAAATCAAACAGAGGGGTATATCTGACCATGCTCCCTTAACCCTCACGCTGTCGTGTCCGGAAAGGGCGTATAGACGAATGTATCAGCTGCGCCCGGGATATCTAGCAATCCCAGTGGTAAAAAAAGAGTTGAAAAAGGCGACCCATAACTATTTCGCGGAAAATGTGGCCTCAGTGGACTCCCCCACCACCCTTTGGGAAGCGTATAAAACGGTTCTAAGGGGTCAAGCGATATCGACTATAGGAGGGTACAAACGCACGCAGGAACTAGAAACCGCACAATTGGAACTCCTCCTGGCCGAGGCGCACACAGCACACACGAGGAATCCGTCCCCTGACACCCTACACTCCCTCAGATTAAGCCAACAACTCCACACTGATCACCTGAGGAAGAGGGCTCTGGAGCACATAACAGCTACAACGCAGACAGTGTATGATGTAGGGGACAAGGCCAGTAAGCTCCTGGCCTGGCTGGAAAAGAAGGGGGGAGGAGCCAGGAGTATATTGCAATTGGCAGATAGGGATGGGGAGCTACACACGCGACCAGCGGTGATAGTAGATCTGCTGGCGGATCACTTTCAGGAGGTGTATACCCCTGAAACTAAGGTCACGACGGAGATGGCAGAGGCAGCGTTACGCGATGTGCCGACACCAACTTTGTCACAAGACGCGGTGGATGACCTTGACTCTGACTTTACTGTGGAGGAAGTACAGGGAGCCGTAAACATGATACACTCCGGGAAAGCAATGGGCCCCAATGGTGTCCCGATTGAGTGGTGCAAAGTGATGTCGGATACGTTAAGCCCACACCTGTTAGCTATGTACGAAGACAGTCTGGCCAGGGGGGTTCTGCCCCATGATCAACGACAGGCCATAATTGTAGCGATCCCGAAACCTGGCAAACCGCCTGAAGACTGCAGTTCCTACCGCCCGATTTCACTCCTCAATATGGAGGCAAAAATATTAGCAAAACTCCTGGCCACCAGGTTGCTGCCACACCTCGCCCAGCTCGTACACCCGGATCAATCGGGCTTCATGCCACACAGAAGCACGGCATTGAATCTCCGGAGAGTACATGCTGCGGTGGCCCGAGCCTCACTGTTGACTGCACCGACGGCCATTCTATCCTTGGATGCTAGGATGGCTTTTGATATGGTGGAATGGGGCTACCTCCTGGCGGTGCTGGCTCATATGGGCTTTGGCCCAAAATTTATAGCCTGGGTGCGGCTTTTATATACCGATCCAGTGGCAAGAGTGACGGCGAATGGACATATCTCCCGTGAGATACCTCTCAGCAGAGGAACGAGGCAGGGTTGCCCGCTCTCGCCATTGCTCTTTGCTTTGGTCCTTGAACCGCTGGCGGTGATACTTAGGGCCACGCCACTGCTGCGGGGGATTGCGTGGGGAAACGACTGGGAAGACAGAGTTTCCCTCTACGCCGATGATATGTTACTATACCTCACGGACCCCGAAGACGGGATCCCAGCACTACTGACACTTTGTGAGGCACACGGACGGACATCGGGCTATAGGATAAACTGGACCAAGTCGGTCATGTACGTGCTGAGGGGTCCCTCACCCACGTTACCGACTGACTGCCCCTTACAAACGGCGGGCCCCTCCTTTAAGTATCTGGGTATACACGTCACGCGTGACACTACAGTTTTTTACGCGAAAAACTTACTGCCTCCATTGACTAGGCTGAAAGGTGACGTCAGGCACTGGAAGACCCTTCCACTGACGTTGTTAGGTAGAGCGGCGCTATTCAAAATGCTGGCGCTGCCTCACTTTCTGTATGTATTAGAGAATGCTCCTAGCGTAGTGCCCGCAAGTTATATCCGACAGGTGACAGCAGTGGTGAACAGCCTCCTATGGGACGAGCGCCCACCCCGGATAGCGCATGTAAAACTCACGAGAGGCTGGTACGATGGAGGGATAGCTCTGCCTCACGTGCAACTGTATTATTGGGCGGCGCAACTGAAAGTCGTTAATCAATGGCTTCATGCCCCACAGAACGACCCTGCTTACATGGCGGACAGACATCAGCTAGGACTGCCGGGCTTGCTTGCGCCGCTGTACCATAGAGGGAAGGCGAATAAGCTCCTAGGGCCGACCAAACACACAGTAACTCTTTGGCACGGCGCGCAGGCGAAGCTTAAATGGAGGGGAGTCATAACGAGAATGACGCCCTTGTGGGACGCCAAGGCGCTTGGCAGCCTGCGACAGTCCAAGGGGTTCGATGCCTGGGATAACATAGGAATATCCACGGTGGGAGACTTGTGGGCGGAGAGTGGGGTGGTCCCATTTACACAACTACAACAGACCTATCAGCTAGGCCCCACCGAAACATATCGATACATCCAAATTCGGCACGCACTCATGACAGCAATACCAGCGGGGACTACGGTCCCGGAGTCGTCACCATTAGAAGACAGACTGCTAACGGATTATATGCACATGGGCGCCACTTCCCTCACATACCGTAAGATATTACATAACCTACCGGACCCCTTACTTAAATTGCGAGAGAAATGGGTAGGAGAGTTGGGAGACATGGATGACACTGAATGGAATGAGGCGCTGGCTTCCCCTAGAGAGGCGGGCATCTCGGCACGGTTCCGTTTGATCCAACTGAAGGTCCTACACCGCACATACTTCACTAGGACAACCTTACATAAATTACACAGGGCTGATACTCCGCAGTGTCTGAGGGGATGTGGTGGGGAGGGTACCTTCCTACATACACTCTGGGATTGCCCGAAAATTGCGGATTACTGGAGGCGTGTAGTGCGTACCATCTCGCAGACGCTTGCCAAGAACGCTGGTGCCGGATCCACGTATGGCCCTACTACACTTATGGGGACCGACAGACATCACACGCCATGGGAGGATGTGGACGACAGTGGGTTGCATGGTGGCAAAGCGGGATATAGCACAAAAGTGGGGAGTGGCAGGGACACCTACACTAGGTCAGTGGTGTAACAACATGGATATGATTATGGTGACTGAAAGGGCAGTGTATAAAAAGCGGCATAACCCGCGTAAATGGAATGCCGTCTGGACACCCTGGAATAAATACCGGGGAGACATATGTGACCCTCTAACGGAAGATGAAGTGGACAGTTCAGATGGGGAGGATTCAGATGAATGAAAGTGATGACTGTGGGCATAAAGGTCTCCTTAGCGACTTCGAATGATGAGACAGACTCCTGAAAGGACATACCTGCACACAAATCTGCCACGAGGGACAGAGTGGGATCACAGACATACAGGCCAAATGATCGGGCAGAGATATAGATTGTTCTTCACTATACTGTATCAAAAAGTTTTAGTTCGGTTCATAAAATATGAAAGTGAGAGTCTCTGATAGTTAGCAATGATATTTCTTTGACTGTGTAGGATACTCCGAAATTATTGCTGCCGGACCGCTGGTTGTCGGCTAAATAGCTGTGTACCGTAACGCATAACGTATGTCTAGAAATGTAGCCGGCCTCCGGGTTGTAGGCGAAATGACTGTAACTATGTCAAAGGCTAATAAAACTCTTACGAACCAAAAAAAAAAAAAAAAGGAAGATTTGGGTGTGGCAAGAGATGTATTTTGCCTGGTTGAAATAGCAGTTTAAAACTGCACACACTGACTCGTTTAATACGGGTTTAAAGTGCTACTTAAGTGGTTGGCATAATGAGTGCTTCAGGTTCCCTCATAGCATTTAATTTACAGGTCCTGGGCAAAGGTAGTGCCACTTTACCAGGGACTTATGAGTAAATTATTTAATTAATTTTAAAGGTTTTATGTAGTGCTGGCTAGACCAAGAGGTATCAGAGCGCTTTACATGAGCAGGTAACATCGCTACAAAGGTTACACAGTTATTAGAGCATGACAACATAGTTACTTGTAAGGTCGAGATAAACAATAAGCACAAATTTGTAAGGGAAAAAGGAGGCAAGGGGAAAGATTCATGGGAGGGGGTAGGAGCTGGGGAAGTAGACAGGAAATGAAGGCGGAAAGAGAAGGGGAGGGTGAAGGACACAGCATTGAAAGAGGAGGGGAAGGGCGACGGGGACACAAACCGGTAGACGAGTCAAAGCAACGTCCAAAGTCCAGTAAGCTGTGATCCCAGGGGAAGTGGTTTCACTTCTCTATCTCTGTTGCGGGAGGCTCCCTTTACGCAGTGGACTCTCTCAAAGTGGTCTCTGAGACTCCAAGGCCTATATACTGGATCCTTCCCCAAAAAGGGGAGAGGGAGTGCTTTAGCAAGGGGTGCCATACCATACTTCAGCTGTGAGTAGCTCCCTTGGCGCAGTGGATTCTCTCAGCGGGTTTGCTCAGACTCCAGAGTATAAATATTGGATCTTTCCCCAACAAGGGGAGAAGGAGTGCTTAGTCGAAGGGCACAACGGACAGGGGGCTAGGCAGACTAGCAGGCAAGGTGAAAGATTCAAGGGAGAGGGGACAGGAGCTAGGGAAGTAGACAAAGCGAGAAAGAGTACTAAATGGGAACATATTTAATTAATGAGTTATTATATACCGCTGGCTAGACCTGAAGGAAACAGAGCGTTTTACACAAGGAACAATAATGTTGCAATTTATATCAGTTAAAAGTTATATAAGTATCAAGAAAAGCATTTAAAGAACATAGGGGACAAGGAGAATGGCGCAAGGAGTGGTAAGGGGATAGGGTAAAGGGGTAGGAGGAAGACAGGATGTAGAGATGAGAGGTAAGTCTGCCCTAGGTCCGGCTGGGTAGGTGATGGCTGGGGGGGGGAGTCCACAGCCCATCTCCTCTTTAGCTATATGGTAGCTCCACCGGGTATCAGCCAAATCGATTGGTCTCTACAGTCTGGGGTAACTTCTGCAGGTTCCAAGTCCTGATGTGTAAGCAGGTTAGGGGATAGGTTCAAGGTCTGGTCAATGTCCAATTGTTGTCCCAGGGAAGTAAAACAACGTGGAGGGGACCACTAAGGAAGCCATCTTGGGGTCAGGCAGGGGACTGTACTGTACACCAAATACATGCACATGTAAACACCATCACATGTACAGACATGCACAAGCACACGCAAATGCGCTCACACTCTCATACATGCACAGACACACACACACACAAGCACACATACAGAAACTACCAAAAACACAAGCACACATACAATTCCATGCTCCAAAACAAAAATACCCAAGGACGTACACACAGGTAAATTGCACACACAGACACCATCACACGCACAGACATGCACAAGCACACACAAATGTAAGCACACACTCTCATACGCGAACAGAGGGCTCACACAATCACGCATACAGAAACATCCACACGCACAACCACACATACAATCCCATACTCAAGTACAAAAACAGTCAAGTACATGCACACACCATGACACGCACAGACATAAGCACACATACAGAAACATCTGCGCGCACTAACACAAGCACACATAGAATCACATGCTCTAGTACAAAAACACCCAAGTACATGTCCACACCATCAAATGCACAGCCATCCACAAGCACACACAAATGTGAACATAGTCTTTCGCACAGGCGCATACACACATGTGCATCCATACACACACCCTCATACACGCACAGACGCACACAAAAAAAGCACTCCCATGACACATTTCTCCAGGACTGGAGCAGGATTGATGGCACACAATGGCAGGTTTGGACAGACTAATTAAAGAAGAAGGCTAGTTGTACATGCACTTATTGCGACTGCTGCATAATCCGCTCCATTATGCAAAGTGGTGTCTTTATGGGCGAGTCGTGACCACATCTAATATTGAAGTAACAAGTTCTGTAACTCTTGCAAGTGTATATAGTCCCCTCCAAACAGCCGACCGCAGTGCGGGCTCAAGCAGCGCAGCAGACACACCTCACGATCCTCGCCATAGTTCAAAGCGCGCATTCCATCATTCGGATTATTTTGCATTTATTGGCCTCAGCAACTCACCGCATGTCATCGTCTCGGTGACCCACATCTGCTCCACATCTACTTTGCCGCTCCTCATATCCTGGTGATTAGGCTCCTGGGCCCCCAGCAGTAATATAGTCACTCCGGGTCGGCCCGGCACAGCCAGACACAGGGATCACATAAGCTGTAGTTTCGCGGTTT
Source organism: Lissotriton helveticus (assembly GCF_964261635.1). Taxonomy (NCBI): domain Eukaryota; kingdom Metazoa; phylum Chordata; class Amphibia; order Caudata; family Salamandridae; genus Lissotriton; species Lissotriton helveticus. Next base: position 976,451,439 of record NC_136072.1, on the reverse strand, counting down.
GCACTCACCGTCTCAGGCCGTTGCGCTGCACTAGACCACAATCAGCAGCATTGCATCCGCCTCTCATGTTTCTCGCTTGCACCAAGCCGTACCGTGGCCCTGCAATTGTCCTACAGTCCTGGCGTCTTCGATGCCAATTGTGTATAAGCCAGTCTAACTAGTTTTAATGCGGGAGAAGAAGCACTTTAGCACTGGTTAGCAGTGGGAAAGTGTGCAAAGTCATACGGTCAGCAAAAACCCAGTCAGCAAAAACAGGAGTTCTGAAGTGAAAAAGTTAAATGGAGAACCACGCCAATGATGCCAGGTGTAACAATGGGTGACTCCAATTTAGTGCCATTGATGTCCCAAATTCTCCAAGTGTTGTGAAACTTAACAGCAGTCATTAATCGCATTTATATTAATTATGTTGTTGATATTAAAACTTCACAGGCTCCTAATCAGTGTTCATTTGGTTAGCACATGCTGTAGAGTGGCAATCTGGCCAATAAAAGCAATGACCTCCACAGTGATGCCATTTATTTAATTTAGTTATTGGTTTATTAGAAGCCAGAGCTAGTCTTTGCCCAGGTTGCTCCCCACTTGTCATCTTTAATTGTCAGTGTCTTGGGAAAATGGAAGGGGTAGGAAGAAGATGGCGGGGGTGGGCAGGAGAAAGGGGGAAAACAGACTTCAGAACATTCTTTACTACACTTTTCTTTAGAGCCAATTTGGAGCAAGACTATTGCAGGCTGTTGGTGTTCAGGGTATGTAACCATTTGGGTAACACAGGGTGACTATGTCTTCACGCGCAGCATACAGCCAACCCCATGCACCCCATCAGTGATCCACACAATTCAGTCCAAGCACACCCGAGGAGTAACATGCTACCCATCCTCAAATGTACGCTGGTATCTTGTCAGGGGTATGAAGTGCCCTATAATTGAAATGACACAATATAATGCACTCAAAAAGGCGCCCAGTGACTAACTGAACACCATTTGATCTGTTTAGACCTATTCCATCTGTAAACCGCGTATTACAACAATCTATTTCAAATATTGTGCGGCCATATCCCATACACAGTGCATCCCACATTGGAATCTCTCGGCTGTGCTCCCTATTGGTGGAAAGTTATACTTGTTCAAAGAACTAAGCTAGCCAACATTCAACTGCTTTGCCATGCCTTAATATTTCTTGGATTTCAACCCTTTTTGTCTGGAGGCGTGCATGAAAAGCCTGTGGCACAATTATCTGAGCACTTAGTGGTTGAGAGATACTCTATCACTCAGTGTGGTGCGAGTCCTAAAGTGTCACCCCAGGCCGTGCTAGAGTAGCTTGCCAAGTGAAAGAAATTGTCATACCCTGTTATTTTTTCCTCTTCACATCTGGTCCTTGAATAACGCCTGTGTGGCGCACCGAAGCATCCTTTCGACAGTTTCCCGTGAAGAGTGGTAATTTTAAATGTTTCCTGTGACAGGTTCGACGTGCAGCTCGCACAGGCCTTAGGTGAAGCCGCGTTCGAAAAGAGCCTTCGCGAGAAGGTGACGCAGGAAAACACAACCTGTCGATGGGAACTCGGAAAACTGCAGCACACGCTGGAGGTAAGAAAGAGTCCAACATGAGCGAATATTTTTGGGTTATTTTCGTTCAAGAACATGTCACGCAGAGGCTTGCAAACTGAGACATATTCACTCTCAGAATAAACATGGAATATTTTGAACCTTTGAAATGTTTTTTACTGTAAATAATTTTCAAAAATAAAGTAACCACTTTAATTTTCTTTAAACACATACTTTCTTGAACTCATAAAATGAAGTTATGTTCACTGCCACCAGCTAGAGAAGGAATCGACAAGTTGGTGTTAAATGTCATTCATTGTTTATAAACACCATTGTATGATATACACATTCCCTGAAATAGCTAAGGCACGGATTAGACTGCAGGACACACAATTAGCTCTGTGCGAATGAGAACAAGCATAACAATTCCAAATGCACCTGCAGTGTTTATCCAGAGTGTAGCTAGTCATACATGCACAAGAGCATCTTTGTCCTTGGGACTTAATAAGTCAGAAAAGGCACAATTGAGCAGAGCCCCAATCACAGACGGATGTGGTTTCGTTGTAGAGATGCTATGTAGGTTCACCTCGGTGCACAGACATAATATCGACTCCAAAATATCGTTTGGACAGAATATCGAGTTTTAAATATCGTTTAGAGAAAATATCGACAGGACAGAATATCGACAGCCAAAATATCGTTTTTAAGGTAAGTGAAGTAATATCGACTGTAAATAATATCGAAAGTAAAAAATATCGTTTTTTATATAATATGTAATTATTTATAGTGTTTTTATGTTATAATATGTGTGAAAAGTGTCATTTTATGTTATAATTATTTTTAATTAATGATTTTTTAAAAATTATTGTGTAATTTTATTCTGTAGCGGGTTGTGGGTTTATAGGGGAATAGGGTGGGAAGTAATTTAATTATAATTAATTAAATTTGTAAATTTTTTAATTGGTAGTAATAATTAATTGGTAATTAAATATTATATGTTAATTATTTAAAATTTAATTGGTAATAATTTAATTTAATTGATTAATTGCTAATTATGTAAATTAAAATAATGTATTTCCTGTAGCGGGTTGTGGGTTTATAGGGGAATAGGGTGGGAAGTAATTTAATTATTATTTATTAAATATGTAAATGTAGCCCAGTATAACTAATCTTGACTCGCTCCCAGAGTTCAGCCCGATCGAGGCGAAGGTGTTCATGGGCGACCTTGGAGACAAAAAAGTATCGCGCATTTACCAGACCATGGTCGTACATTGCTCTTCCACTCTTCTTCGGCTGAAGGCGCACTGGGAGGCCGATATGGGACCGCTGGATGAGGATGACTGGCGGGAGGCATTAGAATCCCCGAGGGGGGCGGCTATAGCAATGCGGTATCGCCTCATACAGTTCAAGATTTTGCACAGGGCTTATTATACTCGAGAGCGTCTGTGGAGAGCAGGCCTGATTGAGTCCCCGGAGTGTCTGAGATGTGGGGCAGAGGTGGGTACATTGCTCCACACGGTGTGGTCGTGCTCAAAACTAGTTGGCTTTTGGAGGGGTGTATGGGGCTGTCTGTCGGAGGTGTTGGGCTGGACCCTTCCCCGTACCCACCGCCTGGGCCTACTGCACATCCTGGAGGGGGTTGGTGGTAATACCTATAAGCGTCACCTGCTCCTCCTGGGACTGATGGTAGCCAAAAGAGACATGGCCCGAGCATGGAAGGAGGTGAGGCCCCCCCCCCTGACTGCGTGGAAGGCAGGCTTAGATTTTTGTATGGGTCTGGAGAGGCCAATCTTTGAGGCGCGGGGATGCCCTCGTAAACATTTCAAGATATGGAAGCGGTGGGCGGCCTACAGAGGTTTGACACTGGATCCCCCGGAGGACCCGGAGGAGGACCTATAGCCCAGTCTACTCCTGAGAAGTCCACTCTCACACTCACACTTGATGCGCAAAGAGTTTCCATACATATGGCTCCCACACACATGCATGGGGTTAGGGAGGGTTGAGGGAGGGTTCGGGGAGTTGGGTGGGTAAATTCTGAAACGAGGAAGATAGGGTTGGGGTTTTTGTGTACCATTGGTTCCGCTGGTTCCTTGCTTTAATGCTCAGATTTATTTTGCAAATGTAACTACAATGCCTGGTGGTATCGTCCTGTTTGTGGGATGCCACTTTCATCCATATGCTCATCTTTATCAATAAAAATTGTTGTGAAAAAAAAAAAATATGTAAATGTATTAATTGTTAGTAATAATTAATTAATTGGTAATTAAATAATATTTGTTAATTAATTAAAATGTAATTGGTAATTAATTTAATTTAATTGATTAATTGCTAATTATGTTAAATTAAAGGGGTATTTTTAGGGTTCAGGGTCAGTTTTTAGTTTTTGGGTAAAGGAGTATTTTTAGGGTTCAGGGTCAGTTTTTAGTTTTTGGGTAAAGGGGTATTTTAAGGGTTCAGGGTCAGTTTTTAGTTTTTGGGTAAAGGGGTATTTTTAGGGTTCAGGGTCAGTTTTTAGTTTTTGGGTAAAGGGGTATTTTTAGGGTTCAGGTTCAGTTTTTAGTTTTTGGGTAAAGGGGTATTTTTAGGGTTCAGGGTCAGTTTTTAGTTTTTGGGTAAAGGGGTATTTTTAGGGTTCAGGGTCAGCTTTTAGTTTTTGGGTAAAGGGGTATTTTTAGGGTTCAGGGTCAGTTTTGGGTTTTTGGGTAAAGGGGTATTTTTAGGGTTCAGGGTCAGTTTTTAGTTTTTTGGTAAAGGGGTATTTTTAGGGTTCAGGGTCAGTTTTTAGTTTTTGGGTAAAGGGGTATTTTAAGGGTTCAGGGTCAGTTTTTAGTTTTTGGGTAAAGGGGTATTTTTAGGGTCAGTTTTGGGTTTTTGGGTAAAGGTTTTTTTTAGGGTTCAGGGTCAGTTTTGGGGTACAGGGGTACAGGGGTACAGTGTAAAAATAAAGTAAAATTAAATTTACATTAATTTAATTTAATGAAATGAAATGAAATTAAATTATATTTAAATAATTTTAAATAATTTAAATAAAAAAAAAATATTATATACTTACCAATACTTACGTTGTAATGGTAGTGCGTTGTAAAAGTTGCGTTGTAACGTCATATATCCACTGTTGCACTCTTTGCAGTGGGAATAGTAATTTTTACTCTTTTGTATTTGTACGTTAATAATATTGGCTATTATTTAATTAAATTTTGTTACTATATATATATATATATATATGTTTTAAGAAATATGATTAAAAAAATATTATTTTTTTACTTTCATTAATTATTTAATTATTAAAAGTTATTTTAAGTATTGTTAATTATATTTTAGTAATTAATTTTTTATATTAATGTAATTAAACATTGTTTTTATTAAAGTCGATATTTTTTACAACTATATTTTTGTTAACGATATTTTGTACTCGATATTTTTGTACTTACCTGTTTGTACATACAAACTCGATATTTTGGTTGTAGATATTTTCTCGTCGATATTTTGGGTAGTCGATATTTTGGTAGTCGATATTATTTCAGTGATCCGTTCACCTCACCCAAGGGTTGTTCTTGGCCACACCTGAAGCTCCAGCCATGCTGGGCCTATTTTATAAATAGATTCAAACATGTTCGACTCTGTAATTGCACACAAGCTAAGCACATCCTATGAAAAAAGAATGTGAATGTGCATGATATCATCAACTAGTAGTGGGGTTTATATGTATCACGAGTACACAACATAGGCAGAGGTGAAATTGTATTACTCAAGTGGATTCTCGTGCAGTTACCAAACATAGGCTTTATATGTGTTGTGTAATTTTTTTTGTCAATTTTTGTGCACGGTATGATTTCGCAGTTAGTTTTCATGTGAGATACCAGCCAACTGCATTGCACATAATATACTTAATTACAAATAACTTTCATAGAAACTACACATATCAGGTAAAAAAAAACACAAATTGTTATTGGTCATCTCCAGTGACATTCGCCACTTACTATCGATTTGACAGTAAATGTAGACAACAAGGTTCATTTTGCTCTCTAGGTGCTGCATATTCAGGAACACAAAGGATTATCTATTACCAGGTAACACTGAGAAGTCTTAGCATTAAAAACAATCGGAAAAATAAGCATTGGCAAGCTGGTAGGTCTGGCGATGTTTTGTCATGGCTTTTTAAAAACGTTATTGTTGGGGGAGCTGCCAGGTGCTAGCCTTTATCTATGAAAAAAAAAATTGCCTAAAAGTTCAAAAAAATATTTGGTCCCTGGAACTGAAGGTAAATACTTTGGGGCTCATTTATGAGCCCCTGTGTCACTTTTGCGCCACCGGTGCGGCACTTTTTTTTACACGCCAGTGGTGTAAAAAATGCGCCATGTTGCGCCATATTTACGAAGTGACGCATCTAGGTAGATGCGTCACTTCGTAAACCTCTGCGCTACATTATACCTGCGCCAGGTATAATGTATACAGGGTAGGCGTACCCCTGCAAGAAAGCTTCGTAGGAGTGGCGCAGCAAAATCTATGAGATTTTGCTTCGCCACTTCTAGGATGCCAATGCGTCAAAACCTTATGCCTGCCTCATGGCAGGCGTAAGGGTGACGCAGGCCCTTTCACATGGGGCTTGCCCCATGTGAAAGGAACATTGCTGGAGTTGTGTCAGGCTTCCGACACAACTCCAGCAATGCGCCACTTTTTGTGCTGACAGACGCGTCAGCTATACTGATGTATCTTCCTTGCGACATGATGCGTCATATTATAAATATGCCGCATCATTGGTATCGCAAGGAGGGCGCACTGAGAAGTGACGCATCGCTGCTTTCACGCAGCAATGCACCACTTCTCGTAATTGAGGCCCTTTGTGTGACAAAGTGCTGCTTGTGAAAGAGCAGAATGTTGCCACTCAGAGTGAAATCAGCCCATGTCTGAAGTGGGCAGACATGTAGTCTCGTACTGTGTGCTGTAGTGGACGGAGGAAAAATGTGAATGGGATATTTTTGTTTGCAATATTTTGTTCACGCTATTGTGGGCACCCGATATACCTTCTACAATATTCCAGATTCAAACACCAACAGACCAATGGAAGAAGAGGGCTGACTGAAAGCCCCTGATAGGAAGTTTATTATATACATAATTTTTGTAATGAAAATAAAAAGCTCTTGGCTAACACCAAACGAAATAAATCCAATCCTACAAGGCTGAAAAGTATCCCATTGTGCTAAAGTTTCAGCCCCATTCTGGGGCAGCCAAGTAGAGGGCTAGCACTTGGCTAGTACATGCAGGGTCATTAAAAAAGTGAAGGAGCAGATCAGTAATGGAATGCAGGAATGGAACAAGAAATATGATTGCGCTGAATTGATACCCAGTAGTGGGAGATTAAAGGGGTGAATTCTGCTTCGAGCAGATTGGACCAAGCATGTTGGTTTGCTTGTCGAAGTATGTTGCCAGCTGTTTCTGCAGTGCCGAGTGTGTTACACTGAGGCTTGTTTTAGAACGTGAGACTTTATGAGTATTTAGTGGAAGAGACAAAGCAATAAAAAACGCAACCAGGCTCTGTTTTCCACAAGCTGTATGGAATTGTGGGCAGATTTCAAAACTAGGCAGCTGCTGTTGTTGAAAATGGAGACAAAATCCCTTTGTGATCGAATAGGAGCGGAATCTTCGTGTAGTTAGTCAGTCGATTTGAGAGCTTGTCTCCCAGAAGAATGGACTGGCGGTGCTGCTAAAGAGAGTAGCGGCGTCTGGACACTTCATCTCTTTCAACTGGAAGTGGCCCCGGGCTCCCTGGGCGGCGCTCACCCATGATGGAGAGAGCTTGGAGCCTGCACTTCAGCTAAAGGCAGGCTGGGAGCAGTCACATCATGCATTATTACCCACGCCAGGTGCTCACTTTGTGCTAGTAATTAAACGTGTGTTAACTCTGTCTTGTGCTGTATTTATTATTATAATGTTATATTGTTGTATCAGCATTTGCATAGCATAGGTCTGGTATTGCACGGTGGGCCAGATATATTCAGGGGCCCCATGCACTGATTTAAAGTGGGCCCTTTATCTTCAGCTGTCCCTGCGGGGCATCTACCTTTCCATGCCTGTCATATGGTAGGATCCTCAAATTGTCCCAGAAGGGAGCGTTCACCCTGTCAGTCCACAGCCCTCAGCCAAACAGGAAAGGCAGGACATAGGGAACCCAAGAACTGGCTGACCAGACACGAAGCATTATCTTGCAAATGAAGGGTAAATTACCTGAGAATATCTGTGCCATGAAACCAATCTTCAACAGGTCACCATATTTTGGGCAAGTTACTAGGCACTAGGAGGAGCCCACACTCTAAAGGGAGTTTCTTCCCACAAACATTGGTCCGCAGTAATTGCTGGACTTCTTGACTTCTCCCAGCTAGGATTATTTTCAAAGCTTGACTTTTATCTGCTCACGGGTGTTGTCTTTCGCTGTTTACTCTCTTTACACCTGCAGTAGGTGTACGACTCTTCTGCCATAGCACATGGAGGGTTAAGTTGGCCATGCCCAAGGTAGTGAGGAGGGAGAATTGTAGAGGGATAGTTGATACTTCACTAGTGTGAGTAAGACACGAATTCCACGAGAGTGAGACCCAGCATGCTTCAGTGTATTGTCAGAGTGAATAATTTTGGTTGTTAGCATTTTACCCTGAGTGTTGCACACATTCTGCTAATGAAAGCTTTTTGGAAGATACTGTATTCAAAATGTTCCTAGCTCCTAACACAATAGCGCTAGATAGACTATACACTGAACATGCCATGTTTCTACAGTGTGTCAAGTATACAGACCAGGTAGTGTACCCGCTCTTATGCGACTAACATCAAACTTAGGTCACGCAGAAATCCTTACTGAATCCTAACAACATTTTTCTTGAGATGCCAAGGTACAGTTTGAGGAAACTTGGCCATTTTTGCTGTGCCTTTAACATCCCAGCACTCATCAGTGCCCTGGACTAGAGAGGATGGTGATCTGGCTTCAGTGCACCAGCAGGTAGCTGTGTGGGGCAGACTTGGAATGCGCCATTGTGACACTACCAAAGGTTCCATGTTGTGAACTCATCTGGCTGGTCACCAGGGAAGTTGTTCTCATCTGGTCTTCTAGAGATGCTTTACTTTTAGAGGACATCACAGGGGTGCACAGGAGCAGCAGCAACAGCACAATGATCATCACATGATGTCAACAGGGAAATAGGGAGTTCATCCTTGGCTAACATGTTACTCAGTTATAACTTCCTGCAGCAGAGGTCAGCCAAGGTCAGCATGGAGTTGTCAAAAACGAGGATCATTTCACACTGCGTGGTATTTCTGCTTATTTCCTCCGTCACGTCTGATTAGTTTCAGCTCTCTGACCCTTCCCCCTTTAGTCGTAGATGTATCAAATCATTAAGGTGACAATATATAAAATGTAGAAATTGAGGGTGGTACATTGTGAATTATTCACACCAATCGAGTCTTGTAATTTCTCTATCTAGATATACTTCCATCATTGTGTAGCTTGCATTTTTGAGGTTACCCAAATAATTGGACTAGAAGCTAAAAGTAACAATGGAAATATGTCAATATCAGCCTCATATTACAAAGAGACAGCAAGTTCCCCCATCAATTAATTATTGTATAAATAGAGTCAAAAGATTAATTTTGTATCACTTTTGCAACAATAATATACAGCATTATGTTAAATACGGGATTAAGTACCCCTGTCTGGATAAGGATATTGCAAGTCACCAAGGAGTTCCTTGACTATATGGCAGCACAATGAAGAATTCTGAGTTGACCTTTGATATTCCTCATTGTGTGCAAGAATCGGGTGCTTTATCTCATACAATATGTGCACCGCGTGCCTCTTCCTATTTAAAATACATTACAGAGCTGACAAGTTCGCCTGTGTTATGTATGACATCTTCTACTGATCCTGCCCGTTTAACCCTCAGAACTTTGCATGTAGGATTTTTCTATGTTTGGAAAAAAACTATATGTTCCAGAACCCAATTTGTTGTTCAATAAAAATGCACAACTTGCTGAAGGTCTCAAGCATAATTTATGCCTATGCTGAAGGATTGTGCACAAAGTAGTTATTTAGATTATATCCATTTGCACTCTGCACATTTTATTTAACAAGTTCACGTAGCTACTCACTATCAGATTGGAGGCATAAGTTCATAAACTTATTTTGCCAGAATCACGAACATTTAGGGCACTTGCTAAAACGGGATCATAACTAAGTCTCAGGAAACCATAGTTTCAATTTAGTCACGTATGTTTGAGCTCACTTAATGATTCTGTATTCCTCTCTTACAGCATATCTGTCTTTTAAATTATTAGTAGGAGCCATAAAACAAAACAATGGGTTGGTAGCTTCTATTTTCGATTTACGTATTTTCCCCGGCTTGTCCTTACCTTACACCCTTTGGGGCAAAAAGGCACCTGTTGAGGTCAAGGGCTGGAACAAGGGGGTTAACATTGTCAGGCCAAGGGGAGTCAAAGTGTACATGATGTCACTTCCACAATCCCTGTGTTTTAGTCAGTAGATACCATTGAAGACCTCTTTGGCAATAAGCTTCCTCAGAAGCCAGAAATCTCTCCCTTTTGTTTTTCATGACCTATCGCTCTCTTTCCATCATAAAAGACCTTAACTGCCCTTTGGATCCTTGTGATTGGCTAACATAGTTTTAGAATCCAAAAGAAGTCCAAAGGCAGCCATAAAATAGGTTATAATTAGAAGGTTTATTGGGCTTAGTTACAGGTTTAGATGGTAAGTAGAAGATATCAAGTTCAGGCCCACCAGGAGCAGCATCCTTGCTTCTCAGCCAACACACTCCATCTGTCTCTCTCTCCACTCCACCAGACACTCCAGCATTCCATTACCACATCAAGTATACCAACATTCCACACACATCACATGTTACAACATTGTTGTTACAACACATAGCATTACCATGATTGTTGTGAATATACAGAGATTTGATTTGTGAATCAAATAATGTATTTTAAGAGTGTGCATTTAGAGTTTTAAGAATTAAATTGAAAGAACCCAATAGACGAACTCCAAAGAACAAAAAGGCTATATTTAGAATTCTATTACGGCTAATAGTGTATTTTTTATTGAATCCTGTTTCTTATACTACACTTCCCAATCTTTCTTCAGTTCTTTGAACAAATACTTTATCTGTATGTCAAAAATATAGGAGACCCTGAAAGAAAGTCACTACATAAACGCATTACACAATTTAACTTTTTTTGTACAGCAAAAGGAAAAGGAAACTGAGAAGCTAAATAAACGGATTGAAGTACTTGTGATGCAGGTGGACGAGCTCTCATCATCAGATTCACTCGATGGGAATGCAGTAGCGTCGCTAAGAAAACGAGTGTGGGAGCTGGAAGCCAGTGCGTCTGAGCAAAGCCAACAGCTGAGCGAGCAAGCCAATGCCATTCAACAACTCGAACAGGTAACATCCTTCATAAATTGAACACCTACCTTTTGACATCATTTAACACACATTTTGTTTAGTTCAATGTGATCCTTGCCATGACAGAGCACACCTAGAGGACAAGTAGTGCTTTCGTTTGTAAAACAATAAGTGCCAGGACCCAAAGAATTGCTCACAAGTCTGCGGATGTCTCTATTGAAAGTCGGAATGCTGGGTACCAGGATTGCATAGTCTTGATTCCACCTCATTATGCTTTACTCCACCCACAGACACTCCCTTGATTTCACTCTCGCAGGTTACTGCGTACTTCCTCTATCACTTTTTTACATCTTTCTCTTCCCCCTTCTTTCCTCCTCTGTATTTCTCTAGCTTCCTGTGTGTCTGATGAGGTAAAGTACCTGTGGGTCCCCAAAAATGAGTGCTTGTGAGCCCCACCTGCAACCACCAGCTCAAATTAAGTAATGAGTATAAGAATTATTGAGAAATGCGTATCGCCACTTCAGGAAAAGTCAGAAGTATTAGTGGAAATGGGCTGGCAACCAAAGTTGCCAGGCAGATTGAAAACATTTTTTTAACCATTCTGTGCTAGAGAAAATATCAAAATATTTACATTTCGTGCATTCACTAATTCAGAAACATAGTTACACGTGTGAATAATGCAGTTTGGGGGAACATACCTGCATAAGCTACCTGCAAATTTCTGGAATACAAAACGTGCACTCCGTGACAGGCATTCAGGCATGACAACAATGGTTTCCACACTTCTGCGGGACATCCTGGCAGTCCACCAGGATCTAAAGGATACTCTCATTACCTGAATCTCCAAAAATGTTGGAAATGTGCACTCTTAAGCATATGCTTATGTTTTCAGTAAATGTCTGGCTTTATAATAAGTCTCAAAGTATACCTGGAATATTCATGGAAAGCTACAACTTTCGAATTTCTAGGCATATTCGTATGGATACATTAGGGGTGGGCGGTTAACTCTGCTCCGCAGGATAGAGTTTTCCGAATTTTGCGACTACGCGCTCAGCTTGAAGCATGGTGTTCAGAAAAAACTCCAATTCTACCACGTAGCAGAGTTTGCCTCCACCGCCTCCCCCCCCCCATTAAATTACCCACAGGCCTGTAAAAAAGCACCAATTCTTAAGACACTTTTTCTATTCATGGGGACCTGGGGCGGGGCACCATGCTGCCCCACCGCGATCTCCCTTTTGCCTTACAATTTTTACCGGAACTTGTAGTCCTCTCTTGTAGTCACATCTTGGATCTATGCGACTACCGCCCTCTACCCACAATACATATACCGACAGCACCTCTGATGCCTTTAACTTTGATCATATTGAAGTCCATTTTTGTCATGTGCATCACAGTGAGGTGCAGCGCCACATTCATCCTGCACCTCGACCTCCGGCATCCAGTGTGCTCCCTCATGTTGGCTTGTCGAAGTCATGGGATTTGTAGTCCGTTTACGCTGTCTCCCCTTGAACATGATACTGGGTCATAAAAGTAATAGGGCATAGCAGGTTATGTTGACAGCAGTGTCACTCTCTGGTCTGGAGCCCATCAGTCCCCACCAACAGGTCAGTGTGTCGGTATAAATGGAAGCCCATGGGTCAAAGCACACTCACTGTGGGCTATCTCCTCCGCTGAAATCGCCACAGCCTTCGTCTGTGGCCCACTCCCCATCCAGACCTGTAACGTACTCTTCACAGCCCAGTAGCATGCCTCCAGGCAGACACACCTCCAAAGTCTCAAGTCATACTGTTCCGGGTTGGCCTCTGAGACATGGAATCACATGCAGCCATGTCCCTCTCCTACGAGCAGGATTCAAGCGTTGTCAAGCACCTCTCTGTCTGAACATGTGAGTAAGACCAGCTGCAACTGCTATTTTTTCAGCTCTCCACTCGGTTCTAGGGTGGAGCAGAACTCGGCGGAATTCCACAGAGTTTTTAAGCAATTCTGTCAAATTCCACTTAGTATAATTCTGTGCACTCCGCCCACCCCTAGCATACATTGCCACACATGGAACCGCCATACAAAGGGGCATTTATAGCATAACATTTTTGTTTCTCTATGGCAAAAATGTTTTCCTCCCCTTGCATCCTTGGCATGCACTGCATAAAACCTCACAACTTAACTAATTCATAACATGTTCTTTGACCTCATTGAAAACGTCACTGATTACAACACTGATGACATCACTGTCCACAGCGAGAGCACAATTTGTAATTATTTTAGTTAACTATAACTTATGCATTTCCATGTGTTTCTTAAGTTTAAAATGTTAAGTTTTCGCTGACATTTTCACTTAACTATAACACCACTTTAACTTTTGCTTTTTTTTAATGAATATATATAAATTTTCATATAGGCAGTTGCTATAATTGTAATTTTACTAGTGCACTAATATGCTTTAAATCTAAAATCCACTGTTTTTATTTGTACACATTGCTTACATAGCTTCCACAAAAAGCCAAAAGTTTATAACATTTGTTTTCATTCTAAAAAACTACTGGTTCCGCACCTTGTCAGCTGCACTGCAATCAGTGCATTCCTTGTTTTGTGCTGGTTTTTTTTTTTTGCAGAGTTTTATATAGCGCAAACTTGACCTTGGGTATCAGAGCGCTTTGCATAGCACCAGTTACGTTACATGAGTACACACATTCATTTTTGTTAGGCACAAGGAGATTACATGATTTGCCCAGAATCACAGGATGTTCAGCGTCATTGCCGAGACTCGAACCCAGTTCCCCAGATTCGAGGCCGACCGCCCTAGCCGTTAGGCCAACTCCTCTCCCCAAGGACTCATTTTAGATGACCTGTTCTCTTGCCATTGTCCTGTGATCGAAAGTCTCAGTTGTGATTTTGCCTATCCTTTCAGGATCGGTCCCTGCCCAGGTACCATCATTCATGTTGTGTCTGCATTGCATGAGACATCTCTGTGTCACGCTTCAGTCCCATTGAACACTCAACAACACTCGCGCTCATGTGCAGCATCACCACAGTGCCTGGCTACAGCCTTGGCTGTGTTCGACAACCCAATAGATTCTGACAGACCCGATTCAGGTGGGAGAATCACAATTTTTAAAGCCATTACTACTTTAATTTAGCTTTCTTCTGCCTCAAATGGCTCCACTTTCAGTGCAAGTCACTGGGGGAAAAAAATGGCCCGGATAATTTTTTTTATCTCTCTCTTTCTGCTTTCCCAGTGTTGGCCTCTACCCAAGCCCAGGCCCATTTATGCTCTCGCACTGCCTTCGGATCAAGAATGACTGTAGACATCCGTCCAGCCCACATTGTCTTTGGCCAGTGGAGGCCCAGGCAGCAGCAGTTGCTATGGGGCAGCAGTGGTCCGGTGGAAGGGAGAGGTGGGGAATTAATAAAAAAGGAAAATTTCACTTTCCTGCCGGCCTCTGGTTCTCTTCCGTCCTCTTCAGTTGACGCTGGAAGTAGACTCTCCAAATCCAATCATGAAGCTGTTTTCACCAGCATGACAGCAGCGTTGTGATTGGTCTGAGTGGCCTGGTTCGGTACTCAGTCAAGCAGTGGGAGCCTGTGCATGTCCAATACAGCCGGGTGTAGAGTATGCTAAGTGTGCATGTCTGTTTGGCAGGCCCAAGATGACCCGCCAAAAAGTAATGCACGCGTAGAAGTGCTCACGACTCGTCCCCCTGCTCTGTGGGCAGCCCGCGCACCTTCAGAGCCAGAACTGAAAAATAAAATGATATTTACATGGTGGTATTATCATTTTATTTTTCCCGTGAGGCGATGCTCCTCCACCTTAGTGGAGGAGCTGCCTCTGAGCCCAGGCACTGAATTAAGTCCCAATGAATTGTTAGTGCTAAAGTCAGGGTCTAGACCACTGTATGGACTATCTGGGACTGTCGAACAGACTGTCTGGGACTCGATCTTTCTCACAGTCCACCAGTATAACTGCTATCAGTTGACTCATTTGGCATACAGTGTATGTTACAGTGTATGTTACAGCAGGCCAGTGCTTCAGACAGACAGCAGTGATTGGTGCATCATCATTGTATTGTATTGTAATTGCATTTACTACCCCTGATGAGGTGTTGAAGCACTTTTTCGGCGAGTCGCACGCTACTCTGGAACCCATAAAGGATTAATGTTGAATTAGTATAGTAAAATATGAAAGTAATTTGAGTGGTGGATAGGTTAGTCAGTTATTTTGATTGAGAAGGATAGCGAAGGGATAGACAGGGCCGGCCTAAGGCATGTGCAAGCTGTGCACCTGCACAGGGCCGCCAAACCCCAGGGGCCGCCACGCCAATATATATCCTTAGATACATATTTGCGTGGCGGCCTCTGGCAGGGATTTGGCGGCCTCGGACCCCCTACCTACACTCCCTGCTCAGGGCCTCCGTGAGCCTAGAGCCGGCCCTGGGATAGAAGATGGAAAACGGTTTGCATTTATATAGAGCTTGTTACCCCGAATGGGGTATTGAAGCGATTTTGGGGCAAGTAGCACGCAACTCCAGAACCCATAAAGATGAATCAAGGAACAATTTATATCTTTATTGTGTGACCATTTTAGTCTTGTGAGCCGGGCTTAAGGTAGATTCCCTCCATAACCATTTCCTGCAAAGAGTTCATGCTCCTGCTGTTTCCTAAAAGTAACTTATCATCGATCTGGATCCTGCCACTCAGGTCTTTAACCATGCTACTATGCAGACCTTTGGTGAGGCTGCAGACTCCAGCTCAGGCTGTAATGCAGCAGGCAAGACTGATCTGCTGTAAATGGTGACATATGCACATCTTTTTCCTGACAGCGCTTGGCACTGGTTGCAAATATTGGTCTTCCTTTTAGTTAGTCAAGGATCCTAATTTTGCGCTCTGCAGTTGTGCTGTCAAGTCATGCTGCATACGGCAACAAGGAGCCTCTGCAGCAACATCACCAGTTTAATAAGGAAGCACGTTTAATGGGATTTTGTGATATATTGAGAACCAGTTTTAAAAGTTGCTTTCTTTTTAACTAAGCACTTGGCGGTGAACTACCTATCACACAATTTTATCTGTATTTACTACCTATCACACAATTTTATCTGTATTTACTGACATGCGCAGTTTAGGCCTCTGCTTCAACAGCTGGAAGGCAGCAGGAAGCACAGCCCCGTGCTGTGATTGTCTGCTCCAGCCAATCCTAGCACAATTGCTATGCTGTTTAGCATTGTAAGCAGCAAGAGAGCAGTGCTTCGATCGGCTCGATGCCTTTATCCTGCAAGCAACGCGAGGCAAGAGCTGGACGCATGCTGTAGCCTATGGAGAGAAAAGAATATTTTAAACTTTTATAAAATAGTTTGAAAGTCATTCATTTGCCTCACCACTGTCTAAAGGGAGCAGACACCACAGAAAGAAAATGATTTATTTGTGACTGAATGTTCTCCCTGTTAAGATTAGCCAGGGTCCTATGCTCGTCTTGGTCTAAGTTACTACTTTTTACAAGGGACATAACTTGTAACACCTGCAAAACACCAGTTTCAGATGTTAGTACTTGAACTGTGGATTCTTACTGCAGAAAAAGGAAATGCCCCACTGAAAAAGGATTTGGACACAAGTGTCTCCTTTCAAGCAGGGCAGCACTGGAAACCAAAATAGGAGATAGTAAAAATGTTCAACCATGTCCAGCACTTAAGGTGGTCATGATTAGAATGTGATTGGTCTGTGGGGGCTTCAGAGAGTAATGGTAAACAACCTTGCTCTGAAACCATCCCACTAGCTTGCATCCCACCGAAAAAATGCCTGGTTGGCATAAAGGCAAGTCTGGCCCTGCTTTTAAATGCCCCACGACGGACTGCCTATATTTCTAGCATATCTAGGTCCTGAACACTGCACAGCCAGCTCTAGTAAAGAGTGTTACTGCATCCAATCAGAATGCTGCCTTGTAGACATTTAACTGCTCTGACCTCATTTGTTTAATTTCAAAATGAAGTATTGTTGAAATGGTACAAGGTTGGATCCTAAGATGACCAGCGGTAGCCAAGAAGTATAACACAAGTATAAGGTTGATTGGTTACTTCAGTAGAAGAATATTACAGGTCCCACCAGGAAGAGCCTCTTTGCTGCTCAGCCCACTCTCTCCAACTGCCACTCTCACCACACAGGCAGGCACACCAACATTCTACTCTCTCTCATCAGGCATTCCAACATTCCACGCAGACATCACATTCATCCAGCTGAGCAGCTAAGGAGAGGATGCACTTGAGGGATTTAAGATACAACATATCCCCTTCTCTTGGACAACAATATACAACAATAATTTGCAACCTTGGAGCAACAAAGTATGAATGGTGGTGCTTGCATCGTTGTGCACAAAAAATAGAGGGGAAAAAATACAGTGACAGAGAAGAAAGAACCGAAAAAGTAGTAGAAAGTGAATAGAATGAAGGGAGGGTGAAACAGTGCAAAAAGCTTAAAGATAGCACATCCCCTTCCCTTGGGAAGAACAATTAATAGAAATAATTCAAACATTGCATGTAAAACGTTGCATGTAAAACATTGCGTGTAAAATATTCGAGTATAGCATCATAAAAGTAAAGAGAGAAGAGATACAGAATATAAAGGAATAATAAGTGTGATATATAAGGAAGAGAAAGCAGAAAAATTGATGTAAGAGAAAGGTGCAAAGCGGTAGCGTAAACGCCACAAAATATTTAATTTATAGGGTTCATTGCCCAAAATGTGTAGGGTGCAGTGCCCATTGTGCATATACAAATACAGTATGGGTACACTGCCTATTGCACATTAAAACTAAAGATGGGTACACTGCCCATTATGCATTTCTAAATAAAGAATGGGTACACTGCCCATTGCACATTAAAACTAAAGATAGGTACACTGCCATTGCGCATTATAATTAAAGATGGGTACACTGTCCATTAAGCATTTCTAAATAAAGTATGGGAACAATGCCCATTGCGCATTAAAACTAAAGATGGGTACACTGCCCATTGCGCATTACAACTAAAGATGGGTTCACTGCCCATTGCGCATTACAACTAAAGATGGGTACACTGCCCATAGCGCATTTCAAACTATGCAAAAAGTAAAGGAATGTGGGAGGTTAACAACTATCCACACAGCTAGATTAAAATTTAAAGGGTAGTGAGATAGTACCATTGCGCATTACAACTAAAGATGAGTACACTGTCCATTACGCATTTCTAAATGAAGAATGGGAACACTGCCCATTGCGCATTAAAACTAAAGATGAGTACACCGCTTATTGCGCATTACAACTAAAGATGGGTACACTGCCCATTACGCATTTCTAAATAAAGTATGGGAACGCTGCCCATTGCGCATTAAAACTAAAGATGGGTACACTGCCCATTGCGCATTACAACTAAAGATGGGTACACTGCCCATAGCGCATTTCAAACTATGCAAAAAGTAAAGGAATGTGGGAGGTAAACAACTATCCACACAGCTAGATTAAAATTTAAAGGGTACTGAGATAGTAGCACTAATGCTTGGCACACAAAAGGGTGTATAGTGTTAAATCAGTGTAAAGGGTGTGCACTACCCACACTGAAAGATAAATCAAGTGTATGAAGGCCAGCTCCTATACAACAAATACCCTAAAGATGAAGCCTGAAACCCTGAAAGTAACTGTGGCAGCAAAGTCAATAATATATACTCCCAATAGCGCAAAGGTGTGGGTAAAAAATAAGATGACCTTTAAACACACTAAAGAACAATAAGGCGAAGCATGAATCTCTATGGGGTGAGAGTAGAACGAGTGAATAGAGTGCTTAAATGGTAACACAACAACTTACATTAAAAATCGAAAATGTTCTGAAAAGCAATATTCTAAAAATAGAGCAAAGGTATAAGAGACGAAACGTCACCAATAAGAGAAAACATATTTGGCAACAAAATCAACAAAGTAGAACGAGGCCTTTACTATAACAACAGTAACTTACTTAGCGAAGCGAAAGGTAAACAAGTTACAGGGCATGATGACTCAAAATGTATGCTATAAAGAAATACCAAGAGTAGCATAAATGGAAACATGTGTATGAGTCAAAGGCCAGTTAAACAGTCTTTAGTTCCACTCAAGAAACGAACAAATTTGTCAGGAACAGCGTCAATTGTTGAAGTAGTAGTACGGTTACCCAAAAATTGTAGTGCCATTTCAGAAAGTTGGTAGTAGGCATCGAGGGTGATTAATAAAATCACTTCACTTCCATGTTGTAAGGCGATAAGTTCTACTGGATACTAGAAGTGTCTTGGTGCGGCGAGTCTTGCTTGAAGCTTTATTGTTCTGAGCATACACAAAAAAACGTGGTTGGCAAATGCTCCGACTTAGTTGTAATAAGCAAACGTGGTTGGCAACAGCACTGAGCATGAATGAATATATGATTATTCAACGATTTCAAGTTCCACGCATGCCTTTACCACGCGAATTTTACTTCGCATGTGTCTTTTGCACGCAGCATTTGACAACGCATGTTTTTACTCCGCAATCATAACGTTACGAAACATCTGACGTCCCATTCACATTTACATAATGATACTGATAGGCTACATGCAGTACGAAGGAAAAGATCGATGTTTTAAACAATAATAAACAGATTCCCTTACATTATATTTTTATTTTTTTCATAATGCGCTTAATTAATACCCTAATTTACAAAGTTTTGATTCATATCTTACCCCTGTACGTCTTTCACCATCAGCCTTTTCTTCCACCGACCACGGAAACAAGCGTCAACACACGTCTATCAAAACTGATAACGGACTTCTATTATGACGTGCTCTTTTCCTTCAGCGTTTTGAGGCATTGTAGATTTATTTATTAATATCCGCTTGTTTTTTTTTTTGGGGGGGAGACCCCCCCAACCCCCCCTAGCCTCCCCCCAGTCCCCCCCCCAGCCCCTTAATCCCCCCCTCCCCCCAGCCCCCCAAAGCCAACGCAGATCGTACTTGCAGAACGACGACTGGAAGGAATACCACTCGCGTGGTAAAGACGGTCGTTGAAGGCTTACGCGTGGGAAAGACCTTTGCGTGGTGAGTGACGCGTGGTAAACGTTATGCGTGTTATTTGCTTCGTAGTAAATGATGTTTCCCAGCATGAATAACCATGCAGATCCAAAATGGAGGCACGCAGCATGACGGAGAACCGGGTGGCTCTCGACATGTCCATGCATGTAGGCGTCCGTGAGCAGCAGACTTGAGAAATGCGGAGGCAATGACTTGAAGGACTGTAACATCATAAAGTTGCCAGTACAACATAGAACAATAAGGTGAGCATGTTCTGGTGATGGTCACGCAAACAGCAGGCAATTAAAATACAGCGTAGAGAAACGGCAACAGCCTGTTACAGCATGGCAGGCTCCTAACAGACTGCATCAGTCACGCGGCTCTCACTGAAGTGCCCTGGCTCGTGGCACCCATTCAAATGCCACTGAGTGTAACGGCAGGCTTTAAATATTAGTTAAAGAGTCACCAAAATACCGCAGTTTGGTGTATGAAGGAATGGCTTTGCCGCATATCAGATCAGGATACACAAGTAAACACCACACTTGCGGCTCCCTTGCCAAGTACATGGAGCAATGTTCCATAGATTGGCCCTTTGACCTTAAGGTAAACTCATGCTGCAACAGTCGCGAGGGTCATAAATAACGTTTACTTCCAAAGTTGTCTCTGCATTTTTAAATGAACCTCAGGTGCAGGTGGATCAGTATTTTGATTTGTCAATCTTGACATTGAAGTGATTAGCTCTGTATATTTTTATTGAAGTAGACAACTATTGATGTAAGGAACGTGAAGCGCCCTAGGCAGGCTGTCCAGATGGTGGAGGACACTGGTGGGACTCAGAAGGGCGTTCTTTTCCATAGTTTTAAAGTTGCTTTGCTTTAAGTAGTGTCTTGAACATATAAAGTTCTGCAAAATTGTAAGTTTCCTCACCTTCCGTAGTCTTGTGGCCAAAGCATGCAGGATTTCTTACAGATCATCGCCAATGTTGAAATAGTACAAGGTTGGAACCAATGATGACCAGAGGGAGCCAGGAAGTTTAACACAAGTATACGGTTTATTAGTTGGTTCAGTAGAAGTATATTACAGGTCCCACCAGGAGCTCCATCTTTGCTGCTAAGCCCACTCTCTACAACTGCCACTCTCACCACACAAGCAGGCACACCAACATTCCACTCTCTCTCATCAGGCATTCCAACATTCCATGCAGACATCACATTCATCCTGGCTGAGCAGCTAAGGAGAGGATGCACTTGAGGGAATTAAGGTACAACAAGTATCTTGTCCGATTTTCTCCCTTGCATGCTGAAAATGTTTTCCCCCATTAGAAATGAATAAATACAAGTGCCAGAATGCAAAGTACAAAAACAAGACTTAGGGACTTAGATATTGTGGTAGCACCACCATTACCCAGCGGTTTACAATGGCAGAACGTATGCTGGCTCTACCCATTATTAATATATTTCTTTGAGGCCCATTTCCTTGAAGTTATTAGATCGCAGTCACTTTTAATCCACTTTATTGAGGATAAGGCACCTGAATTAAATGCATGGCGGACTTGAGCAGTGAAATGCAGAAACTCCCTGCACAGCCTAGTAATTTGCTTTTTGTTTAAAGAAAACATACTTCCTCTTTGGCAGTTTTCTTTCTCTAAACAAAATAGTTTTATCTGATGGTGCCCACTTGCACACCTTCAGTCGTAAGAAAGGAGGCTGTGGGGCAGCAGCTATGTTCACAGCACAGAGACCCCTGCCAGACAAGAAGGGGTCTCTAAATAGAGCAAACAGTCCAATGCAAGAGTGTCAGAGACCATGGCTTTTATGCCCCTAGAAAAGCAGTGGATCAATTGCCAGGGTTTTAAAGAAACTTTTAATTAATGCTTCTTCCCAGCTTGATCACTTATAGATGGGGCTCTAGCAGCCTAGCACTAAAGGCAATGGATTATACTGATGGTGACATGTTGAAGCAGTGACAGTAGGACTGGACACATTTATTTTTACAAATTAAGTACTGTGCCCTGTTGTAGAAGTGGACCATGCTATCCTTTACAAAACTTTGACCACCAACAATAGTTTGCTATCCAAATGAATCTCAGAGTGAATTGCTTATCTTTTTAACCTAAACTATTTGAAGGTGTGATAAATGCTGCACACAGTCAAACCCTCAGCTAATGTCAAAACATTGGATGCCTAAAGGTATTAAATATCCTGGGGTATATCAGAGGCAAATTAATCTCCTCCAATAATGTTTGATGATGCACCACAGTTAAATTAACTTTTTTATATCTTTTTTTTCTTCATTAATAGATGCGTATACGGTTTGAAATGGAAATAGAACGAATGAAGCAAATTCAGCAAAAAGAACTGGAAGACAAGGACGAGGAGCTAGAAGATGTCAGACAGTCATGCCAAAGAAGGGTAAGCCAATATAGAATGGGCCACATTGATAACATTTACTATTGCGTGGGTTTTATGGTAGGGGGTGAAACGCAACTCAACAAAGTGAGTGAAGATATCTTTTTCCTAATTCAAATAAGACATTGATGTTGGAAGATATTAAAGTCACCAGTGTAGCAATAATGGCTTTGATGTTACTTTTTGAAATTCAAGTATTTCTCATCTCAACACATAGTTGTACATACATTCATATTAAAAGCGGCCAGGCGTGTCTTGCTCCTATATTTTCTCCTTATTGTCAAGCCCCTGGCTTCTGATATGTTTATTGGTGGCTGTTATGTTATATTATGTTATGTTATGTTGATTTGTATAGCGCACTTATCACCCATGAGAGTATCCAGGCACTAGAGCAGGCATGTGGGTGTGCAGTCCCTGCACTGTTATTCGAAGAAAATAAACAAGAAAAGAGAGGTTAAAGTATCAACAAAAGCCACGTAGATGGAGCGAAACAACTAGTGGAACTCACACCCTATTTGGGTGGAGAAGAAAGCCCTCACACACCGACCTAGTCAGTGTCATGCTTCATCATCGGGCCCGACATGACACTGACTAGGTCGGTGTGTGAGGGCTTTCTTCTCCACCCAAATAGGGCGTGAGTTCCACAAGTTGTTTCGCTCCATCTACGTGGCTTTTGTTGATACTTTAACCTCTCTTTTCTTGTTTATTTGCATTAAACCGGGGATCAAGAGAGTGTTCCTGATTCTCCCTGTCTCTCCCATTGTTATTTTTGTCTGTTATTCGAAGAGCCAGGTCATCAGCCACTTTCAGAACTCAAGGAGTAAGGAAGATGAGGGATGTCTTTCCATGTTTTGGGTGTTATGTAAGAGAAAGCGTGATCTTTTACTCTGCTTTTGCTGATGCGTGGGTTTCGAGTGGGCGAGAGTGAGGCAGAGCATAGGTGTCTAAAAGGCAGGTGGAATTGTATGTGACTGTTGAGGTATGTTGGTCCACTGTTGTGTAAAGCTTTGGATGTGTGCTTGAAAAGTTTAAATTGGCTGTGCTTGTGAATGGGGGGTGCAGCATGGAGCATTAGCCTAGCAGCTCTGTTCTCGATGGTCTGCAGTCTGTGTAAGAGTTGTTTAGAGATTCCAACGTAGAGTGGGTAACCATAGTCCTGCCTGCTAGTGATGAGTGCTTGTGTCACAGTCCATCTGGTATTCTGTGGCAACCTCTTGAATTTCTTTCGTAGCAGGCATAACATGTGGAACCAGGAGATGCTCAATACATTGACTTGTGCCGTCATGTTGAGCTTGTCATCTGGGATGATCTCCAGGTTTTTTGCATGATTGAGGTGGTGGTGTTGGTCCTAGCTCTGACGGCCACCCATGGGGAGGTCTTAGTTTCGAAGACCAGAACTTCCGCCTTGCCAGAGTTGAGTTTCAGGCAGTTGGTTCACATCCCGTCTGCTATCATGGTCCTGCAGTTGGTGAAGATGATTCTGGTGGTCATTCTCTTGTACGTCAGGGAGAGGATGAGTTGGGTGTCGTTCGCATAGGAGATTATGGTGATGCCTTGGGATTGAATGCCATTAGCGAGTGGTGTCATGAAGATGTTGAATAGGGTGAGGCTGAGGGACAATCCCTGGAGGACTCTGCAGATCAGGTTTTTAGTCTCTGATGTGAAAGGAGGCAATCTGACCGTTTGGGTTCTTCCTGTGAGGAAGGAGCAGATCAAGTTGAGTGTGGATCCTTGGATTCCAATCATGTGAAATCTTCTGATGATTGTGCTGTGAGAGACAGTGTTGAAATCCACAGAGAGGTCAAGCAGGATGAGGGCTGCTGTTTCTCCTTGGTCCAGGATGGTCATGATGTTATAGAAGGCCAGAACGAGTGCTGTTTTAGTGCTGTGGTACTTCCTGAATCTTGATTGGGTGTTGTCTAGCAGGTGGTAATGCTCAAGGTAGATTGAGAGTTGTTTGTTGATGGCTTTCTCAATCTCTTTGGCTGCAAGAAGATTCGTCGCTCAGTTGGTTTGGGTTGACTGAAAGTTTCTTGAGCAGGGTGTTGACTTATGCTTGTTTCCAATATTCTGAGAATGTAAGAGACGTGATCAAGGTGATGATGATGTGGGTTAGATTGGTGCCTATTGGTGATGTTTACATGTTTTAGATATGGTGGGGGCATGGGTCCATTGGATCCCCTGTGTGGAAGGTACTTATGATTGTTGCTGTGTCGTCTCTGGTGAGGGTTGTCTAGTCGATCAGGTGGTTGTCGTGGTTGATGATGAGTTTGTTAGGGTCGGGTTGCTTAGCGAAGTTCTTGTAGATGTTTGCAATTTGCGTTTGAAGAAGTTTGATAGGTCCTCGCAGAGTTGTTAAGAGTAGGCAATTGTGATGGAAGGTGAAAGTGAGCTGAAGTCCTTGACAGTCAATCAGATCTCCTTGCAGCTGTTGAAACTTCCATAAATTCATTCGTCTAGCACTCTTTTCTTGGTGTCTCTGAGAAGCAGGTGGTAGCAACTGAGTGCAGATTTGTAGGTGGTTCTATCAACGGTCTCATGGCTGGGTGTCCATTTACTTTCTAGCTGTTTACAGTGTTTGTGATCGAGGACCTTCTCCATCCGCAGGTTTCCCTGCATCTCATCCCTGGTGGTCCAGTGGACCTCTGTCTCCTTCCTCTCGCTCTGCTCTTTCACTCGTTTTCACTAGTTTTTCAGCCCTCTTCTATTTTTCATCTTTCTGCTCTTTTCTGCATCTCTGCAATTATGTGCCTTATTCCTGGTTATTTTCCCCCTTTACTTTATATCCTTTATCCCTTATTTCATGAACGCTGCTTCCCCGTGGCCCCTCCCCCAGCGCAACCCGCCCAATCCAGCTCCCTTCCCCGCTCCCACCTCCCAGCTGTCCAGCCCTCCCCGACCCCCTACTTAATGGCGGCCACTGCAGGGGCAGGCGAGCAAGACCACTGACTCATTGTCAGTGAAATTGCTCTCCCACCCTCGCAGCTCCACCACTGAGTGAGGCCTGCCCCTGCACTCTCGAGTGTTGGTGATCGAGGCCCTCCTCCACCTGCAGGTTTCCCTGCGCCTCATCCCTGGTGGTCCAGTGGACCTCTGTCTCCTTCCGCTTGCTCTGCTCTTTCACTTGTTTTCACTCGTTTTTCTGCCCTCTTCTATTTTTCACCTTTGTGCACTTTTCTGCATCTCTGCTCTTCTTTGCCTTATTTCTGCTTATTTTTTGCCTTTACTTTATCTCCTTTATCCTTTATTTCCCGCCGCTGCTGCCCCACAGCCCCTCCCCCCCCAGCGCGACTGGCCCAATCCAGCTCCCCTCCATGGTCTTGCCTCTCAGCTACCCAGCCCTCCACGACCCCTACTTAATGGCGGCCGCTGTGGGGACAGGTGAGCAAGACCACTGACTCATTGTTAGTGAAATAGCTCTCCCACCCTCGCAGCTCCACCTTTAAGTGAGGCCTGCCCCGGCCCATGCACTCTCGAGTGTTGGTGATCGAGGCCCTCCTCCACCCGCATGTTTCTCTACACCTCATCCCTGGTGGCCCAGTGAACCTCTGTCATCTTCCTTTCTCTCTGCCCTTTCACTCGTTTTCACTTGTTTTTATGCCCTCTTCTATTTTTCACCTTTCTGCACTTTTCTGCATCTCTGGTCTTCTGTGCCTTATCTCTGCTTATTTTCCCCCTTTCCTTTATCTCCTTTGTCCCTTATTTCCCTGCCGCTGTTGCCCATGTGGCCCCTCCCCTCAGCGCGACCGGCCTAATCCAGCTCCCCTCTCCGCTCCCGCCTCCCAGCTGTCCAGCCCTCCCCGACCCCTACTTAATGGCGGCCGCCCATAGCAGTTGCACCAAAGACAATCGCATCTGCGCCCGTCGGCGACCCGACGGCGACAATCGCCAGGAACCCTGGTCTTCCGCCCCCCCAACTTTATGAGCCAGCGGCACTCCACGCACTCAACCCAGGCTGCAACAACGTCTGCAAGCTAGCATCACCAGCCGACACCCACGGACCCGTCAGCTGTGACCGCTGCTGGCACTCCTGCAGCACCGCCAAGAACACAGACCCAGCGCAACCCGCCCGCAAGCACACAACCTAACCAAAGACCTTGCAATGCATCCTCCTCAACGTCCGATCCCTCCACAAACACGCCAACGAAATCTGGGACCTCCTTAACAGCACCAACCCGGACGTAGCGGTCTACACCGATACCTGGACCAACCCCACCTCGGGATCGGACATCGCCATCCTCCAACCATACAAGATCTCCAGGAAGGATCGCCCCACCCGCCCGGGAGGAGGAATCGCCATTGTCCACAAATCCAGCCTCCGCCTGAGCACACTCCCCAACGAGCCCACAGAACTGCTGGAACACCTTCACTTCAAAATACTGGCCAGCCCCACCGCCACCCTCTGTGGAACCATCATCTACTGATCCCCTGGACCCCGCGGACCTTTTGCTGACCCCATCACGGACATCATCTGCCTGCAGGGCAGAGAAAACAGGAGCAAAAATCATCAGCCTGCTGGGAGACCTCAACTTCCACCTCGACAACCAACTGGACCCCAACACCACATCTCTCCTGGACAATCTCCACAACATTGGACTATGCCAGATCATGACCGAGCCCAGGCACTCAGCAGGACACACCCTCGACCCCCTCTTCACTTCAGGAAACTCCATCACCTTCAACCACACCACCAAACTCCTATTGACCGACCATCGCTGCGTCCACTTCACCTTCAGAACACCCACCATCCACAGAAACCAGCACCTGCTCCCACGAAGAAACTGGACCAAATTCACTGATGACCAGCTCACCTCCTCACTCAACAATTCCACTCCTACCATTGCGGAAAACGATGACCCCAACACAGCAGCCCGAACCCTGCATAGATGGATCTCGGACAGCGCCAACACCCTAGCCCCCCTCAAGAAAAACAACAATACCCACACCAAAAAAGCCAGATAGTGTACCACCGAAGTCCGAGAGTCCAGACGTGCTTGCCGCCGCCTAGAAAAGGCCTGGAGGAACACCAAATCCACAGAAGCCCACAACAACTTCAAAGCCGCCACCAACGCTCACCATCAACTCATCAGAGAAACAAGGAAAATAGCGATCGAAGACAGAATCTCCACCCATGTGCACAACAAGGAACTCTTCAGCATCATCAAGGAGTTCCCCCAACCCACCAGCGAGTCTACTGACATCCCTCCCTCACAAGACCTCTGCGACAAACTGAGCACTCAGTCCCTCTGGGCCGGTCACACAGCCACGCACCGCGCACACTCCCCGTGGGTGTGCCCAGGCTGCCCCGTTCCCGCCGCTGCCCGCAGCCGTGCTCCTGACCACTAGGCGTGGTCTCAGCCTCTGTAGCGCAGCGCCGCTTCCTGCTGCCCGCTCGACTTTCTCCCCTGCTGCACGTTTGTATCCTGCCACTGTATTTTCATTTTTTTTCCCCCTGTGTTTGGTGCTGCTTCCCCTACTGCCCTCCTGTGCCCAGCCTTTTTCTCTTTTTGTTTAAGTTTCTTTGTCCGCCGTTTCTACCCGCTGTGCCCCCGCCGCGTTTCCCGCCACCTCCCCGCTCCCCGCCGCTGATCCCCTGCGGCCCCGCCCCCCTCCACCTGGACCCTTCCCATTCGCCGCCCCGCTCCCGCCTCCCAGCTGCCCCTCCCTCGCTCCACCCCCCCCCCACTCTCCTCATATGGCAGAGTGGCAAACGCACAGCGTTGACGCGCAGTGGGCGCGCCAATTGAGCGCCGAAGGTGCGCCAATGGTAAGCCCGTCTGCGCCCGTCCGCGCCTGGACCGCGCCCAGCGCCAGGACCCCTGGCCCCCACCGACGGAAGCCTACCCGACGGACCTACGACACAACCGAACTCAACGCACTCAACACCGGCTGAACCCCGGGCTGCTACCGAGCCACACAGAGACGCACCCACGGACCCTTCAGCTGCCACTCCTGCAAGTTCACCTGCAACCGGACCCACGCCACACCAGCACCCACCAAACCGAGCTCCAGCAGCACCCACCTGAAGTGCATCCTGCTCAACACCCGCTCCGTCCACAGACACGCCATCGAGCTCTGGAACCTGCTCGACACCACAACCCCAGACGTCGCCTTCCTCACGGAAACCTGGATGAACGACTCCTCAGCGCCCGACATCGCCATCGCCATCCCGAACGGCTACAAGATCATCCGGAGGGACCGCGTCAACCAGACCGGAGGAGGCATCGCCATCATCCACAGGGACACCATCCTCATCACGACCAACACCGACGATACCCTCGCACCCGCCGAACACCTGCACTTCCAGATCCACGTCAACCCCAAGACCACCCTCAGAGGCACCCTTATCTACAGACCCCCGGGACCACGCACACAATTCAGCGAAGACATCGCCGACTTCATCAGCCCACACGCCCTCCCCTCCGCCGACTACGTCCTCCTCGGGGACCTCAACTTCCACCTGGAGAACAACAAGGACCGCAACACCACCACCCTGCTGGACAACCTCGCCAACCTCGGACTCATGCAACTGGTGACCACCCCCACCCACCGCGCCGGACACACACTCAACCCGGTCTTCTCCTCCAGCAAGAACATCGCCTTCAGCCACGCCACAGGACTCCACTGGACGGACCACAGCTGCGTCCACTTCAGCTACAGAAAGAACACGATCCACCACCACCAGCAACAGGTTCCCCGAAGAAGCTGGAACAAGATCACTGCAGACCAGCTCGCTACTTCCCTGAGCAAGAACCCTCCCACCATCACAACGACCCCCAGCCAAGCAGCCAACAACCTCACGAAATGGATCAGCGACTGCGCAGACGACCTCGCCCCTCTGAAGACCCCGCCGAGCAGACCCGGCAGCAAGAAAGCCCCATGGTTTAACGACGAACTCAAGAGCTCCAAGAAGAACTGCAGAGCACTCGAGAAAACCTGGCGCAGAGACCCAACACCGGACAACATGACGGCCCTCTTGCTCGCCACCCGAAAACACCACCAACTGATCCACGCCACCAAGAAAACCGCATTCAAGGAACGACTGGACAACAACGCACACAACAGCAAGGAACTCTTCAACATCGTGAAAGAGCTCTCCAACCCCAACGCCGGAAACAACGACATCACCCCTTCGCAAGACCTCTGCAACTCCCTCGCCTCCTACTTCCACGACAAGATCGCGGACATACACAACAGCTTCAGCACTCAACCGACGCACGCCACGACCGAACCACCGCCCCCCACAACCACCCTCCGCGCCTGGACCCCGATCAGCACCGAAGACACCGTCCGCACAATGAACTCCATCCACTCCGGATCGCCGACAGACCCCTGCCCTCACCACGTCTTCAACAAGGCGGACGCTGTCATCGCACCCCTCCTGCGGGACATCATCAACACCTCCTTCGACACCGCCACCTTCCCGGAGAGCTGGAAGCACGCCGAACTCAGCGCTCTACTTAAGAAACCATCAGCCGACCCCACCGACCTCAAGAACTACCGCCCCATCTCGCTGCTCCCGTTTCCGGCAAAAGTCATCGAGAAGACTGTCAACAAGCAACTGGCCGCCTTCCTCGAGACGAACGGTTCCCTCGACCTCTCGCAGTCTGGCTATCGGGCCAACCACAGCACCGAGACCGCCCTGATCGCAGCCACCGATGACATCCGAGCCCTGCTCGACAACGGAGAAACAGCGGCCCTCATCCTCCTGGACCTCTCCGCGGCCTTCAACACTGTCTGCCACCGTACCCTAGTACAGCGCCTGAGCAACGTCGGAATCCAGGACAAGGCACTGGAGTGGATCATCTCCTTCCTCGCCGGAAGGACACAGAGAGTCCGCCTCCCCCGTTCAGATCGGAGGCCACCGAAGTCATCTGCGGCGTCCCTCAAGGCTCCTCGCTCAGCCCAACACTCTTCAACGTCTACATGAGCACCCTCGCAGCCATCGCACGCCAGCACAACCTCAACATCATCTCCTACGCCGACGACACCCAGCTGATCCTCTCCCTCACCAACGACCCCGCCACCGCCAGAGCCAACCTGCACGAAGGGATGACAGACGTAGCCAAGTGGATGACGAACAGCCGCCTGAAACTGAACTCGGACAAGACGGAAGTCCACATCCTGGGATCATCACCCTCCGCCTGGGACAACTCCCGGTGGCCCCCCGCCCTGGGCAGCGCACCCAAACCCACAGACCACGCACGCAACCTGGGCTTCATCCTGGACTCCTCCCTCTCCATGACCAGACAAGTCAACGCCGTCTCCTCGTCGTGATTCAACATCCTGCGCATGCTACGTAAGATCTTCCGATGGATCCCCACCGAGACCAGGAAGACGGTCACCCAGGCCCTCGTCACCAGCCGTCTGGACTACGGCAACTCCCTCTACGCCGGAACCACCGCCAAACTCCAGAAGAGACTCCAGCGGATCCAGAACACCTCAGCACGACTCATCCTTGACATCCCCCGCCGCAGCCACATCTCCGGACACCTGAGAGACCTGCACTGGCTCCCGGTCAACAAGAGAATCACCTTCCGGCTCCTCACACACTCACACAAAGCCCTACACAACCAAGGCCCAGGATACCTCAACAGCCGCCTCAACTTCTACGCTCCCAAACGCCAGCTTCGATCGACCAGCCACACCCTCGCCGCCGTCCCCCGCATCCGAAGAGCCACCACAGGAGGAAGGTCCTTCTCCTACCTGGCAGCCAAGACTTGGAACTCCCTTCCGACCCACCTCCGCCTGACCCAAGACCACCTCGCCTTCAGGAAGCAGCTCAAGACCTGGCTGTTCGAGCAATAGCGGCCCCCCTCCCCCCAGCGCCTTGAGACCCTCCGGGTGAGTAGTGCGCTATATAAATGCTTTGATTGATTGATTCACCACAAAATCAAGAGCATCTATGACAACTTCGACGAAGACAACCAACACCCTGAACCCTCACCAGCCACCCCCAAAGCCCGGAAACCAGCGATTGACAACTGGACAGCCCTCACCACCGAAGACACACTGAAGACAATGAAGGCAATCCACTCAGAGGCCCCCACGGACCCCGACCCCCACCACATCTTCAACAGAGCCACCAACACCATCGCACCCTTGCTCCGCCACACCATCAACCACTCCCTGACGACCGTCTCTTTCCCGATGACTTGAAACCGCTGAGGTCAACCCCTTCCTGAAGAAACCCTTGGCAGACCCAACCGACCTAAAAAAATACAGACTCATCTCCCTGCTCCCATTCCCAGCGAAAATCATTGAGAAAGCCATCAACAGCCAACTTGCCATATTCATTGAAGAACACAACGTCCTCGACTCCTCCCAGTCCGGCTTCATAAAAAAACACAGCACGGAAACTGCCCTCCTCACCGCAACAGATGACATACGCACCCTACTGGTCAAAGGAGAGACAGTAGCCCTCATACTCCTCGACCTCTCAGCAGCATTCAACACAGTCCCCCACCGCACCCCAATACGCAGACTCTATGACGCAGGAATCCAGGACAAGGCCCTCAACTGGATCCTCTCCTTCCTCTCCGACAGGACGCAGCGGGTCAGACTATCCCCTTGCCTCTCGAACCCTACACCTACCACCTGGGGAGTCCTCCAGGGCTGCTCCCTCAGCCCAACGCTTTTCAATGTCTACATGGCTCAAAATTGTGTTATACGCAGATGACACCCACTTCATCCTCCTATTATCCAACGAGTCCAACATCCCCAGACACAACTTTCCAGAAGGCATGGAAGCCATTGCCAAATGGTTGAAAAACAGCTGCCTACAACTAAACACCAACAAAACAGAAGTACTCATCATGGGCTCAAACCCTGATGACTGGAGCGACACCTGGTGGCCCCCTGCCCTCGGAAACCCGCCATTCCCCATGGACCACGCACGCAATCTGGGAATCATCCTGGACTCCGAGCTCAAAATGGACCGCCAAATCAACTCCGTCTCTTCTTCCAGCATCCACATCCTCCGCCTCCTCATAAGACATTCAAATGGATCTCCCTCGAACACCGAAAGACCGCCACTCACGCCCTGATCACCAGCAGACTCGACTATGGCAACGCACTGGACGGCGGAATAAACAGAAACCTCACCTGCATGCTACAGAACATCCAGAACGCCCGCCCCAAGACTAGTCATCAAGCTTCCAAAACACTGCCCATCTCCCAGCACCGGCGCACACTCCACTGGCTCCCCGTCGAGGCGAGAATCACTTTCAAGATACTCACCCACACACACAAGGCCTGAGAGTGGAAAGCATAGAGTGAATGATATAATAGAATGTTTATGTGTGACCAGCAGTGAAAGCTAGAAGATAGGGACAGTTGAAGAGATTATGGAGCCCTAGGAGGATCTACCTGCTCTTGCTGTAACTAAGGGAGTAACATGAACGAACTAAATAACTTACCTCCTTTCTGAAAGGCTCCAGACTCTTGAATGAAGGCTCTGTCCTCTGACTACAACAGTGAGAGTAGTTGCAGATGCATCTGTGATAGATAACTTGAAAAATGTTTTTTTCAGTAATATGGCTTTTTCCCAGTGAGTAACACTCTTTTTTCCCCTCTTTTTAAAAATGTTTATATTAAGTTATAACAAGGATGTTGTAGATGCTACAGGGATATAATATCACCTAGTTATTTTGATTTGTTTTCCTGATGTCTTACTTTGTATTTGTCACATTTCGTTCATTTCTTATTTATGTCTTTGTTTTCACTATTTATTAGGCCTGGGATGACATTTTTTGTTTTGCCAAGTTTTCCAAAAAGACAGCCTTGTGTCATTTCTCAAATTTCATGTTACTTGTTAGGCAACATTCCTCAGACAAATCCATTATACCCTGTCATGCAATTTCAAGTCTGTAATACTCCCCCGGATGAACAGAACGCGAGCCTCAGTTGTTTGCTGCACTTGTGTTGCTAGCGTTATGTTTTTTCTGCATAGAATGCATTCTTGCATCAAAAATGAACAACAGAAGGCGTTTCTCTCACAAATATAGTGCTAAATGCACAGTCTGCATTTCCTGTAATTATATATATTTTTTCCATAATGTTGCATAATTACGGAAGAGGAAATCACATGAATTTCACTCACCCTTACAATTTAATACTGCACTTTTTCCTTTACTTTAAAATTGTGTTGCTACCTCTCCTTTTGGACTACCATTCTGTTTGTGATCCATCCAAGCACATACTTAACCAAACCTGATTCATACTTGAGAACACATTCAATGCGGACCCCTTCTTCCAGGTCCCTTGCAATGGAAGATTCTAGGTACCTGAGGAATAAAATGAGTTAGGATCAACTACAGTTTACTGATTACAGTGTAACCCAAAGTGCAATATCTAATTATACCTGAAACAGAACTTTTGAGAATCATATGTCACATGTCTCATTAATTTTAATTTTCAAACAACAGAAAGTTGGCAGCTACACCCAACATTTCTTTCCTTTGGTCCACACAGTAAAACGTCCTTGAATTACTCTTGTCTCCCTATTTCGTTAGGACAGTAGACCTCCTTTTTGCTCATTAGAGCTTCTTCTCCATGCCAAAAGATATTCCTTTCGAGCCTTACTATCTCTTTCACAATGTTCCTTTCTTTGCCCCTGCAGAGGAGAGAAAAACATGGCATCCAATGCAAGCATTCAAGTTAAAGTGAAACATTGCGAAATCCAAAAGTTAAAGGCCTTTGGTCAACTTTAGTACTAAAAGCATTTCAGTACACATTTCAATGCATAGATGTAAAGCACTATTCACATGTATACATTTCCCATTTACAAACTACACGGAGTGTATGATTTAAAAGAATAGGCATATATATAAAAATTGACAATATTATTCAAACCACACAAATGTAGATATATGTGAGAACTGAAACTTGTTGCTACAGTAAGGAAAGATGTTAATATACAAGCTCATATAAATGTTGAGATTACACAGTAGAAACATAAGGCCATACGTAAACACATATGTGGCCTAATCAAACACAAAAGGGTGGAGCTAAAATTATGCTGCTCCGCTTATCAATTTTTCATTTTTTCCTCTACTAGCTAAA
Organism: Lissotriton helveticus; assembly: GCF_964261635.1. NCBI lineage: Eukaryota > Metazoa > Chordata > Amphibia > Caudata > Salamandridae > Lissotriton > Lissotriton helveticus. The sequence goes on along the minus strand of NC_136072.1, from coordinate 976,416,999 downwards.
TTGAATCACCACATTCCATATTTTCCTTGCTTTTCACAAACAATTTCTTCAAGTGATTCTGCCCTTAATGTACATCTGTTTTCTATACATGCACACAGTCTATTGGTTTTATTGTGCAGTTTACAGAGCAAAGTCATTGCTTTTGCATAATACAGGTTCCATTGTTTATGATTCCTCTGGATAGTCTTGCCTTAATTGCTTTCTACAAAAAGTTACATGAAAAAAATCAGTTTCATTAAAACGAATAATGTGCGTCAAGGTTCTTCTGGCTTTAAATCATGTTTTTCTGTCCTCCTGCTCAAAAGAAGAATTTTTCTAATAATTGAAAATAGATTTTTTCACGCAGAAGTATCAAACAAAGAAAACACTACGGTATAATGCCAAAAGCACTTATAAATAATGAAAGAACGAGCGGAAATTAGAAATAGGTGGCACCGCTGCAAAACAGTGAACTGCTAATGCAAATGTTGCAAGGGTATAAAAGTTTAAAGTTATATAAATGCAAATGTTACCTATTAATACCTCCTGAATAGCTTCATCAACAAAGAGGTTTACAAATGGCATTACAGCACAAAGATTGCTACAAAAATGAAAAATAATGGAAAAAAACAGAAAGTATGTATGCAAATCACATTGAACACATTTCAACAGCAGTAATGACCTAATGGTAGGATAACTCAATGAAACCAGCTTCTTTATTTTATTTTTAGGTGTGGTCTAAAAACTGCTTTCAATGTCTCACCAGCCTCATTTATTCCCAAAAATTAATAATAAAAATGTGAATATATGTATATGCGAATACATACAAACAGGGGCATTCTTCTGTCAGCCCTCTTCATCCTTTAGTCTGTTTATCACTTTGCTTCCTTCAATCAAAACACGGGGCAGTGGTTCAACACACTTCAGTCATTGGCTTTCTCTTTTGTGATTGATGGCATTTTGCTTGTGCACGTCAGCCTGAAATGTAGTCTACTTCACTGACTGGGCTGGTGAATTAATATCTGTTTGCTTTTTTGTGTTCATTGTTGCAAATTGTTGAGTAATTTTTAGATCGTGCCTGGGCCAGTGCGCAAGCGCTGCTCTGGCAATCTGTTGTAGGTAGTGTACAGAGGAGAAACCCTGCCCATATTTTTCACTGGCTTGTGTCTTTGTCCTTCGTAAATGCTGGCGTTTGTTTCCTTAAATGGCTTGTTAGTCCCTCCCTAGTGCAGCCATGTTGTCATTTGTATCCTCCCATGGCTACTGGCCCCTTTACTTGGTTGTTACAAGGTGCGTGTTCTTTTTCTTTTCCCCCCCACTTCTACCACTGGTTCAGCACGGCACCGGCTTTCAAATGAACGACAACATGGGCGCATACAAAAAATGGAGGCCGGGGCTTTTTTTTCCTTCACAGAAGGCTCCAGCTTTTACAAAGCACTGTGGCACGCTTCTACTAATTAGCACAATGGTGGGCGCATTGTTTTCTTTTTTTTAACATACTAAATAATGTCGGCTGTATGTCTTGTTTCCTCTGCCACTGCTAACAGGCAAACGTGGCTTTGTTATAGAAATCCAATCGGTTGGGTATCACGTTCATCCGTAGGCTCTCTGCGGTAAGAGTGGGAGGTGGAGTCTACCAAGCAAGCCGGGAGCTTTGGGACAGGTCATATTGTACCCAATCCCGCACGTTGGCTGGAGCAAGCACTTTGTTTCTGAAGCTGGAGCCGTGGCCCCTGCTTCCTGTCTCACACATAGATTATAGTTTAAGGAGAAGAGGGCAGTTAGTGCTCTGCTCCCATTCCTCTGGTGTTACTGAAAGGTAGCAGTAGGCAGATAGGAGAGGGAGTGGGAACAGGAAAAACGGGAAGCAGCACGATTAGGATGGATGGCGGTGCAGCCAATGGGGTTTTGTAGGCTGAAACAGAGAAACACAGTGGTCACTGGTCTGAACTGCTATACTGATCTTTTTCTCGGCAGTGCCCACTTTACCTTTTAATTGTTCATAGTCTAACATTGAGTGGTGCACATGACAATTAATCGGAAGTTCACCATCCTACCCCACATTTGTATTGTTTTCGCATCTCAGAACTTTGAAACCATCTGTATAAATAACAACAGTGCATACTTGCATGTGAAAATAATGCGGAATGACAGATGGGGGCATGTGAATGGGCGGTACAAATCCAGTGGCCATCGGTGAATTACAGTGACTGATAGCAGGCAGTAATAACCGGCATTAGCAATGCCACGCCTAGTATTAACATGCATTAGCTATGCCACCCGGTCTCAATTTTATGAACGAGCGAGACCAATTGGCGTTGTTAGTGCTTGTGTTTACTAGCACCGCATGCCGTGCTTTCACCTTAATGCCGGCCACGCCCCTTTCTTTAAACAAGCCCTTTCTAAAGAAAGGTCTGTGGCCGCTACTAAAGTGAAACAACGGCATGGGGTGCTTTTACAAAATAAAGCATTTGCTTGTCTTGACAAACTAATGTTTTTTTTGCAAAAGCGCCCGTAGCGGCTTTCTTTAGAAACGGATCGTCTAAAGAAAGGTGTGTGACCTCCATTTACCTGAAAGCAATGCATGAGGCGCTTTAAAAAAAAAACATTTGCAATGCAATAGCTCAAACTCACGTAAATGCGAGTCCTGTTGCATTGAAAATTCTTCTGTTTAATTATGCAGTACTGACAAGTTTATTTCCATAAGGCTGTAAATCACACTCCTGCCCTTTCTAGGTGCTGCAAGGGGGTGGGGCTTCTCCATCCTTGGCTCGAGCCAGCGAGATTCTTTCCTGGTACATGTCAGAAAACTTCCCACTACGTGCTTTTAAAAGACTTGCAACCCGGCCAACTTCATTCTATGTCATCAACACATTTACTGATTTCATTCTTCCTCCCAGTCCCTGCAGATCTTATCCCACTTCTGGGGGTCATGTAAGTCTCCTTTAGAAGTGTGACATTATGCCTTTAACACCCCATTACGTTTAACGTAGTGCCTCAGGCCATTAACATTGAGAGGTGATTTACAGTGGTTCCGCTTTGCCTGCAGGAAACGTTTGTGTATGTTGTGTTGTCATGTTGTGGCTAAAGGGGGCTGAGTAACAGTAGATGTGAGGCACGTGTGGTCTCTGTGGTAGTTTATCCCCTGATATTAAAAAGAGAATCAATGGCTCTGAGAGGGCCACTTAGCTCTGGCGTGTATGAAACTGTTCTGGTGATGTGGAGTCTTGTGGGCAGGAGTCTCTGCCTATTACTGAAAGTGGAACAGAGAAGCCTTCAGTGAGTAAGAGGTGGGAAATGAGATTAAGGAACAGAATAAGCATCTGACAGGTGGGTGTCTAGGGAATGGTGCCAAATATTCCAACCTGAAAACTCTTTAAATTCGAAGTACTGGTTGATGATGCCCAGAGCATCATGGCCCCAGGCAGTAAGAAAAATGTTGCACATACACGTTTGGAAAGTAATAACATAATAACATTGTTCTTTTTTATTCTCTGTAACATGTAAATACCAATAAAAAAATATTTTTAAAAAAACACGGTTACTAAGTCCCCAGGAATGAAAATGTCCTACTTCCCGAGACAATGTATACAAAAAGAGAGAAACCCCTATTTAAAGAGGCACTGACACCATGTATAGCAAAGAATGAGATGCAGAAAATAGCATACTGTAATGTGTTGTGTTTCACTACATAGAAGTTGCGTAATCAAGGTTCGCCAGAGGCCTGGCGTGTTCCTAATTAGCAACATACCTCGTGACCTTTCAACACCATATCTCAGTATTCTCTGCGGGTATATTTTAGACAAGCATTTGCAATGCAATAGGTCTCGCATTCACACAAGTTTAAGCTTTTGACATTGTAAATGGCAATGCATTTTTTTCTATGTATTAAAAACCAAAACATAAATAAAAGCCATTTTCCTTTACAATGCCAATAGCTCAACTTCACGTAAATGTGAGACCTTTTGCATTGCAAATGCTAGTTTCATTTGCAAACATATCCGTGCCACTTTTAGGCAGCAACATTTTTACTTTTCATTACTTTTAAGCTAGCAAATGCCTGTAGCATATGCTCGCAATAAAATGAACATATATAAAACAAAATTACATTTTTGCCAGGGCAAGATCTCTTTGCTTTGCCAGTTATTCTTAAAATTGTGACCTGTCCCTACATAAGCTTTAGAAATGTGTTTGTAGTGTTCCCATTTTCTCACCTAACAACTATAATAAATTAGCGATTGTGTAGTTTATGTATCAATTCAGATTCTCATAAAAGAAACAGTGACTATAAATGAGAGTATTTTACATGATAAAGAGTAACATGGAGAAAACTAAAACGTAATTGCTATGATAGACAAAGCCTTGATTCTTGGCTCTCAGTTGTTAAATGTGCTCCATGTTTCATTTCTTTAAGTTCGTTCTTTACCATTTTTCATCCCTCTAGTACAACTTTAACTTTTAGAACAAATGCTGCTGGAGTGGTAGTTGTAGGAAATTAGGGTTAATGGTTGGGGGGACCCTACTCAAGCAGCAACCACACTTCTTGCCAGGATGAAAACACAAGTAAAGAACAAATTAATCTATACTAAATCCTGATGTCGCTTGGCACAAAAGCAGTCAGGCTTAACTTAGAGCCAATGTGTAAAGTATTTATGCAGCACTTCAAACAGTAATAAAGGGAAAACGCAACACACAAAAAATTCCACACCAATTTAGAAAAATAGAGTAAAATGTAATAGATTATTTGAAACCAAAACTACCAAAAATCCAATTAGTAGAACCAGAGATATACAATTTTAATGATTTAGGTAAATATAGTGATTAAATGCACAAAGTGTCAACTTTAGATTTCTGGGTGAATGGGACTAGGACAAAATACAAAAGTTCAGGCCATCCGCGATGGACTGCAGACTGGATACAGGGACCAAGGTAGGCACACTGAACAAAGTACCTTAAATCCTGGCTGTGGGACATTGTGAGCCACCCACTGAGAATGAGTTGCACGGGGTAATTCCGGGGAGCTGCGAGGTCCTGTGTGAGGGATACCTCGCGCAGCGGTGGTTCCTAAGCGGAGCTGAGAGGTGAAGGATCCAGGATTGGGTGAGACCACGAGAGTGGGTAGGACTCACAGCAGGCATTGTTCAGGTGTGTGGTTTAAGGTTCTTGGAGCATTTTCTGTCCCTGAGGGAGGCCAGCCAGCTAGCCCTTGGAGTCACTCTGGTGGTCCTGGGATCAAGTCCAGTTCTTCTCACCCAGACAGAGCAGAGACATAGCAGGCCAGTAGAGCACCATAGCAGTCTGTAATGGTCTCGCCCATCGCGAGCCTCGCCCGCGGACACTGAATTGTGCTGGCCTCGCGCCACCTGCGTGCGCGCGTTAGGCGTTCTGTTGACAGTTGATATGACAGTTGTTTTGTCCCCTGCTGTGACCTGTGCAGCCGCACTTCCCGTTGCTCCTGTGGGAACTCAATAAAGTATTTACTCTATATTCAAATCTTGCCCTCGAGTTATTACACTCGATTATGGCGACGAGGGTAATGAGTTCCCACAACGAGCCCACAAGGAAAGAATAAAGAAGATTTGTGACAAAAAAGTAAAAATCCTGAAACTCACCAGAAACTAAGCAGAACCGAGAGAAGCCTGGAGAAGTGATGCGTGAGTGTATCACGTTGTGGTTCTGCGCGTTATGAGAAAAGGAGGAGCGGTGCTGTGATGACGCTCAACAGTGTTGTGAGGCGATCCCGACACCCGCTATTCACGGAAGCTGTGTGGGCTACATCACGTGCTTGTAGGCACCGCCCTATTCAGTCCCTCTGTCTTTCAGCTTAACCCTTTCCGTGGTGAAGAAAAATATTAAGGAGCACAGACAAACTTAACGAGGTATTTACTTTCGTTGGGAAAAAATATACTGGTGTAATCCGCACAGGAGGAACAGGTACAGAAAGTGTGACTATTATTAAGCTATATTTCGGCGTGCAATGGAAAACACGGTGACACGCACACCTTAAACATATATATTAATAACGATATAGCTGGATTTAAACAGGGGAAAATACATAAATAAACCATAGCACCCTAGTGACATAATCTGAAGGGTGTGTTTTTCACGATACACGTGTAACTCCTCAGTTTCTACAAGAGACACAGTTTTATTATCTATCGCCCATTATTGCTTTTCATCACAACATGCAATCCGCCCACCCTCCACTCCCGTTTCTTGATGAGCCTGGAGAATCACCCATTGAGTGGAGGAAATGTTTTGACGCTTTTGAGAACTACCTAGGGGCAATTGGTGCGCATAGATTCAGACCAGAACGGAAAAAGTTTCTGTTGTTACACTCCTTAGGGTTTGAAGGAAGGGACACCCTCAAACATTTACCTGAACCTGAAAATGAAGGGGAGGAGGAAATTGACGAATACAAAAGCACAGTGAAAAAATTAGAGAAAAGATATGACAAACAATCCAGTATAGTGGTGTTGAGGCACAAATTCTTTAAAAGGGCTCAAAAGACGGAGGAGGATGTTGATACTTACACAACTGCGCTTAGGAAAATGGTAGCAGAATGCGAATTTGAGAACTTCAGTGAACAACTGGTTCGTGATCAGTTTATTAGCAAATGTATTGACAAGACCATTAGACAAATACTACTATCTCTTAAAAACCCTTCTCTGGATGAATCCATTTGCATTACGAAGAGCATAGAAACGTCACAGACATCCATCAAATAACTGGAAAACAAAAATACAGAAATGGTTACTTCTGTGCCCCTATGAAATTTCAAGAAGAAGAAAGACTTCCAACAAAATAATTTTTTCAAAAGAACCGATATTTGCTTCAGGTGCGGATACCCGTTTCATGAAAAAAGTGGTAGACCTTGCCCTGCAAAAAATGCTGTATGTCGCTCTTGTGGCAAGGTGGGGCATTTTGACAAAGTATGTCAGACACAGAAAAAAGGAAATGTTCGGGTAGGATGTGTAAAAGACTCTAGTGACAGCGACAATGATGACACTCTTAGTGAATTGAAGGACATGGTGGTGGTTGTAAATGACGGTGGAGTTAAAAGAGGGGATCCAAATGACTGTGTTGATCAATATGTAGTGATTGAGGTTGGTGACAAGAGTATAAGACTCCTAGTAGATTCTGGTGCGCGCATCACCATGATAACGGAATCTCTCTTTAGAGAGAAGTGGGAGGAAAGATCTCCTCAACCACCGGATCGAGAACCAGTATCATATGAAGGGCGCAAAATCGACCCCCTTGGATACTTTGAGGACGTCATGGTATTTAGAAATAGGCACATTCATGGGAAGATATATATGGCTATACAAGGTCTGAACTTATTAGGTTGGTTCCATCAAGGCCTGTTTAGTATGATGTTATGTCCTGGGGCAAGAGAGCAGGTTTTAGTGGTACGTGATAACGACCGGGTGGAAGACTTACTAAACAAATACCCCAAAGTATTCTCTGGTGAATTGGGAAAAATCAAAGGGTTCAGACACAAAATAAAAATAACAGATGATGCTGTACCGGTTAAACATAAAATCAAAAGTGTGCCCTTCAGTATTAGGGATGACTTGGAAAAAGAGCTCAAGTCAAAGCACAAAAGGGGTGTGATTGAACCCATTGGATCTTCCGACTGGGCTTCGTCCTTAGTTATAGCAAGAAAGAAAAATAACGAACTGATAATCTGTATTGACTTACGCAGTCTCAATAATGTGATTTGGGTGGACTCTCACCCCTTACCCAACATTACTGAAATGCTTGGAGTAGCAGCAGGGGCAAAAGTGTTCACAAAGTTATACTTAGCTTCTGCCTACCACCAAATAGAGTTAGATAAGGATTCACGGCACTTCACAGCCTTCTACTCCCCTTCAGGTATGTTCCAATTCTGTCGTATGCCATTTGGCCTGGCTTCGGCTGCCTCAGTTTTCCAAAGACTCATGGTCAATTTACTCAAAGACATAAAAAATGTAGCGATCTTTCAGGATGATGTCCTTATATTTGCCAAAGATCAAGCTGAACATGATGTGACTTTGAGCAAAATTCTTTCCATCTTCCAAGACACGGAGTGGTTCTCAAACGTGAAAATCGCGTGTTCTCTAGAGACAAAGGGGAGTATTTAGGTCACACCATTTCCCGTGCTGGAGTCACACCTAAGCCCAGTCTGGTACAAGCCATTCTTGATGCGTCAGCTCCCAAAGATAAAGCGGGCGTCAAATCCTTGCTTGGTTTGACGGAATTTTATGCCCGGTTCATTTTAACGATTATGCCACTAAAGTACGTCCCATCTCAAAATTACTGAAAGAGAAAAAATAATTTGTGTGGGACACTGAGTGTGAACAAGCATTTAAATGGCTCAAGGAACAACTGAGCACGGTCAGAGCACTGAAACCGTTTGAACCCTCTCTTCCATGTACACTGACTATGGATGCTAGCCGCTATGGGCTGGGAGCGGTCTTGACACCGGAAGTTGGTAATCAGGAACACACCATTGGTTTTGTATCCAGGGTATTGAGGGATGCAGAAACACATTACTCAGTTATAGAAAAAGAACTCTTGGCATGTTGGTGGGGCATTGAAAAGTTCAGGAACTATCTATGGGGCAAGAAATTCACTTTACAAACTGACCATAAACCATTAGTTACCATCTTGGGAAATGTCAGCAATAGCAATGCTACACCACGTAGAGCTCGTCTGGCGTCTAAACTTCTGCAATTCAATTTTTAAATCAAACATATTGCAGGAGGGAAAAATGTTAGGGCTGATGCTCTGTCTCACTTACCTCCTACTCCAAGTAAATCTGTATATTGTGATGATGATATTGAGTATGATGACAAAGAAGACTGTATAATGGCTAGTGTAGAGTTGAAAAATGTGTATTCAGTGATGGAACGCAGTTGGCATGCAGCCATGGACAGTGATGTAATTTTAAATGATGTAAAGAAATACATCATACAGGGCTGGCCAAAAGAAAGGAATGTTGATGTTGAGATACAACCTTTTGTAAAGATCTGTGATGAACATGACATGAGAGGATGGATTAGTGTTCAGATCAGACAAGTTAATACCTCCAGTGAGCATTAGATCCACCATTCTTAATAAAGCACATGAGGGACACTTGGGAGCCACTCTCACTAAACGCAGAGTGTGAGAATACTTTTGGTGGCCACATATGGATAGGGACATTGAAGCCCTTGTGTTGGAGTGCCCTATTTGCGCCACTAGTGATAAGTGTCTCCACATATCTGTTCCTCCTCTCACTCTCATACCGCTCCCTGAGGCCCCTTGGGAAAAACTGGGCATTGATGTACTAGGACCCTTCCACTCTTTGCCGCATCAGTGCAAATTTGCCATTGTAATGATGGACTACTACACGAAATGGCCGGAAGTAAGGTTTGGACCCAGAGCTGACTCCCAAGAGATTCTGGACTTTTTGAAAGAGATTTTCATGAGAGAGGGCTGCCCCAAATCTATCATTTCTGATAATGGGGTTCAATTTGTCTCTGCTGAAGTGGAAGAATTCCTTAGAGAATCTTCTGTCACCCACCTCAGAAGCTCCCTGTACCATCCCCAAACCAATGAGTTAGTCAAAAGACTTAATAGGGTTGTGGGAGATTGTGTTAAATGGGCCATTCAAAACAACAGGATGATACCCCCCACAGTAAGGACCATGTTATGGTTCTACAGGACAACCCCCCACTCATCCACAGGCATTTCTCCTTTCGAACTTCTGAGAGGCAGAAAACCTTGCACGGAATTTAGACCTGCAAAGATGTCCAAATGGTTCAGATCCAATAGTACTCCCCAAGATCTGGATGAAAGAGTCAGACACAAGGTTGGTGAAATACAATCCAAGCAAAAGGAATACTTTGATGAAAGGAATAGGGTTGTCAGCAGGGAATTTGCAGTGGGAGACCTTGTTAAAATAAAGAAACAGGGCTTTGTAAAAAAAGGTGAGTCCAAGTTCGGCAAACCCGTTATTTTAGACAAGGTGTGTGGCAGTGCTGTTCGCGTCAATGGACGCAATCCGTGGAACATGAACAAGATTGTAAAAGCCAAAGATATGAACAGTGATTTGCGTAACATAAATGGTGACTTAGATGGTTCATTCAATGTTGTACCAGGTGACGGTATGGTTCATGATTCATGCAATCCTTCTGCTGTTCCAAGGAGGAGCTCTAGAGTGGTCCGCATGCCGGCCAGATACAGGCATTAGAGTTTTCCCTTTTTCCTCTTCCTGCTATCCCTCTTTCCTGTCTGTTCTCTTTTCACCCCTTCGCTTCTTTTCTCTTCCTTTCTCTTTTGCCTCTTCTCTCCTCTTCCTTCCCTTTCCTTCTTCTTCTTCTCTCCCTCCTCTCCTTTGTTTTTTTTCCTTGTCTGTTAAGAAAGGGAGATATATGTAATGGTCTCGCCCATCGCGTGCCTCGCGCGCGGACACTGAATTGTGCTGGCCTTGCGCCGCCAGCGTGCGTGCGTTAGGTGTTCTGTTGACAGTTGATATGACAGTTGTTTTGTCCCCTGCTATGAGCCGTGCAGCCGCACTTCCCGTTGCTCCTGTGGGAACTCAATAAAGTATTTACTCTATATTGAAATCTTGCCACCGAGTTATTACACAGTCCTTCTTCTGAGTCTTCCACTGGTCCAGATGTGTACCAAAGAGTTGAGTCTGGGGGTCCACTGTTTACACCTGATGCCCTCTTTGAAGTGGGAGACGTTTCTGGATTTCCTTCCTACCTACCCTGTCATCAGCTTGTCTGGAAGTATAAAAGACTAATGTGAAACCTGTTGTGAGTGTACTGAGGCAGAGTCTTTGTGATGTGCAAGTGTGGTGGGTGACATCTCAGCCTCACTATCAAATCAGAGACGGCCCGTCCTGCCAACAGGTATTGCCCCTTTGTCTTATTGTCTGGGAGCAATATGCAAAGATCAACTGTCAGCTACTAGTCATGTGACCCTGGATACAGGCTGCAGGCACCAAATGGTAAGGACAAAACGCCAACCTTTGTAAAAGCGGCATTTTCAGAATTGTGACCTAAAGTCCAACTTTACCATTTAAGTGGGTTTTAAATGACAATTATTTAGAGAACAAACTGGATATTAATACCTGCTCCCAATTTGAAGTGATCACTTACTAAATGTAATAAGGAAACCTAATTGTATCCTTAAGAAGAGGCAGACCTTACAGTTGTTAAAAACGAATTTAAGAGTTTTTCACTACCAGTACATGAAAAAGTTAAAAGTACATGTCCAGCTTTTTAAATACAATGCACCCTGCCCTATGGAATGTTTAGAGCCTACCTTGAGGGTGACATAAATGTATTAAAAAGGGAGTTTTAGGCTGGAAATAACAGTTGAAAACTGCACACACACAGGTTGCATTGGGAGGCCTGATACATGTTTAAAAAGGCTACTTAAGAGGGTGACACAATAAGTGCTGCAGGCCCACTAGTAGCATTTAATTTACAGCCATGGGTACATGTAGTACCACTTTACTAGACACATATATGTAAATTGCATTTGTCAATTGGGTGTAGCCAATTTTACCATGTTTAAAGAAGAGAGCACAAGCTCTGTATCACTGGTTAGCAGGGGTAATGTGCACAATCCCTAAAAGGCAACAAAGACGGATTCGGAAACTGGAGGGGTGTAGGCAAACAAGTGTGGGGGTGACCCTGCAGAGAGGGCCAAGTCCAACATGACCCTCTCCTGCCTAACGCCAGAGTAGTCAATAACTTAATGGGTTTCCCTACTCACGTGATAGAACGTTGAAATTGGTCCTCTACTGCAGAGGCATTTGTAAGTTCTATGCTCTTCTGAACTCAGTTGGATCCCTCTGTCAACAGTCTCCTGAGCCACTGGACTGACCAGTGGGGAACCTTTATCTTCATCTTTGGACCCCATCTGTGAGAATATGAACTTTAGTTTTCTCACAAATGCGTTCTAGTAGGCAGACACTACCATCATGGTTAACAAAGAGACGTGACTCATTACCCTCATTGGAACGGACTTCTGAGCCCAGCCCAAGGAGAATTCTGCCCATAAGGACAACAACTAAAAGAGGCCACTGACAGCTGTCAGTGTCTAGAGCAAGGCAATGGGCCATCCGGGGTATTCTCTGACCTCTGAGGTTTCTCAGAGTTTGGGGTAACAGGCCTGTTTGTTAGGCATCCTCTTTCCATTCTCCCTGCCACCAGTCCAGGAATGGTAGCTTGGGACTGGCCACTCAGCACAGGGGTCTGTACCCTGATGCTGAACTGGTGCCTGACAAGCCAGTACTTCCAGGGGCGAACCACCACCCCCTTCCAGGGTGATACACTCTGGCTGTGTTGTACAAAGGTCTGCCTGGTGCAGGTCTCCAGCCCTCTGTTTCTGACATTGGATGGAGCACTTCTAGGTCAGAAGTGGTCTCACAAGGGTAAGTCTGTTCCCAGAGCTAGCAACCTGTGTTTCACTGGTCCTCCCACTGTCGACTGTCTCCATCTCCTGCCCCTCCATGTGGGCCTCAGTAATCTCCTGTTGGGAATAGTGCGCCTAGAAACCAGGGCTTTCAGAGCACCCCAGGTGCCCTTCCCTCCCAGCTCTTCTGACTAGTCATAATTAATTTCATAGAATGCAATCAATGGGCATCTGAGGATTAGCTATGAAGTTCTTTTCTAGGGATATCAGAGCCATAGGACGGTCACATTCCTCCCCAATGACCTGAGTTACCTTATAAACTTGTCTGGTGTACTGCTGTGGGGAGACTAGTCTTTCCACCACCATGGTCTGACTGGCATAGGTATCCTTTATGGCAGTGATCATTATCCCATTAACTGTTACCTGATGGAAGTGGTGATTCCTCCCATCAGGGATCACAAGACATCTCTTGGAATCCACCTCTGAGTTAAGGGACACCAGGGCATGCTCTTCTCTCTGCTCCTGGGGGCTACCTACTTCTAAGGAGTTCTCAGCAGTGAATGGTCTCTTAATACAGATCAGGTCCCCTTGCTTCTGCCATAACTAGGCCAACTGTGAGCAATCAAAGCACCCAGGTTGGAAATGTGGTGCCATGGGACACCACTCACCGGAACTTCTTCTTGAGTCTTAAAGGGGATACAAGAAGCAACCATACTATTCTGGGATTTTTATGAGTCACTTTGGACCTCCCTCTCACTCTGCTGGGGGGAATCTGAGCTACCCTTCTTAGGATCACTCCCAATTAAATCCGCAGATACCCTGGTACTAATCCAGAGGTCTGCCTCCTTTGCAAGGTCCTTGGGGTCAGTGAGCTTGCAGTCAATCAGGTGTTGGCTCAGTTCTGGAAAAAAAATGACTGAACATGTGCTCTCTCACTATTAAATTGTACATACCCTCATAAGTGTTTACCTCATTACCCTTCACCCAACCATCCAGTACCTTACAAAAGTAGTCCATGAGATCTGTCCAAGATTAGGGAAATGTCTGTGACTGTCCCTGAAGTTCTGCATGCGTACTTCACCCTGTCCCCTTTCCCTAGGACTAACAGTACATCCCTCACTTCATTGGGAATGTTTCTCCAGAGACTAGCTCCCTATCCTCCCCAGAGACCTTGTGCATCTTTAGGGCAATCTCATAGGCACAAACCACTTATCTATGTCGTCCCCCACAACAAAGGTAGGCATCAGGTCTTTGAGTATGTAGACCCCTCCTGTCTCCATTGGACACTTTGCATTTACTGACACTATTTCTGCCAGACTCTGAGGCTTATTTGAGCTTTAGGTCCAGTATTTGAGACTCGTTTCATTAGCCTACCATAGGTTCTTTTACTCCAGGGCCAGCTTTTGATCTTGCAGGGCTAGGGCTGTGTCAACCCTAGCCTTATCCTGGATTATCTCTGCATCAGCTCATGGTGCCTTTGAAGCCAGGTCCACTTAGGCACTCCCTTTTCAGTTTTCCTGTCCACAATTTCCTCAGGGAAGAGGGGTGTAGAAGCACACACTGCTTCTTGTGCCTGACCCAGAAGGTGGACCTCACTGCTGTTGATCCCCCACTCTCCTCTGGTTCTGGAGGCAAGGGCAGTAGATGCTCCTCTTTTTTCCCAGCTCCGGCGCTGTTGCCAAATTATTCTCCTCAGCCTCTACTTCCTCCTCCTTCTCCTCCTCATTTTTCTGCTCCTGTGTTTTTGCTTGCATTTATTCTGTGGACCTCCTCCCAGGCTTGGAAAGATATCTTATACTCAAACTTTGTAGAGTCCCTGGACCCCTTGTCTGATTTCAGTCCCTTCGCTCTGCACAACCTTTTCAACTTAGCTGTACTGAAGCTTTCAAGGTTGCCAAGATCCAAATCCATATTTGCAGACAAGAGTCACAGGCACACAAAATGTAAGGCAGGTTTTACATTTGGAAAAGGGGGGAAATATGGGCAATCAAGGAGAATTTGAAAAGAGATGAAGCTGATATCAAATTATTTATAACGAGGTTTTAGTGTTACACGAAATCACTCAATGGCATTGCACAAGTACAGGATCCCAACACTGCTACCAATGTGAGAAAGTGGGTTATTGGTTAAGGGAGGTGTGAGCCATTCAAAAGCAACAGAAACAATTCTAATCAGGGTGAACAACAAAAATTCACTAAATTAACTTGTGCTTAACCATCTGGTAGCTTGGCACAAAAGCAGTCAGGGTTAACTTAGTGGCAATCTGTAAAGACAACACAAGAAGAATCCTGCCCAATTTACAAAAATAGAGCCAAAGGTAATAAGTTATTTGATACCATAATGACAAAAATTCAATCACTAGACACGCTGATGTGCAATTTCAAAGATTTAAATAAGTATATTGCCTAAAAACACAAAGCAGCACTCATGATTATCTGGCCATGCATGACCAGATGAAAGTTACAAGTTCATGCCAAACCCACTAGAGGGCAGGTCAGATATAGGGACCAGGTAAGTCCCACTGAAAAAGTAGCCTTCTCAAAGTTTGCGGCAGAGGAGGCTGCAAGGAGCAGGGAGAGTGTTGTAAATGGTCATTGCTGTAGAACGAAGAGCACTCCGGGTGTTGCGAATGGTCACCACTGTAGCATGAAGATCCTGTCGGGCATCACAGACGATCATTGCTGGAACTTCAAGTTGGATGTCATTGTGGGCTGTCGATGCTGTGCCCAAAGTGTAAACCTCACATTGCCAGTCAACGCTGGTGGTTGTTGTAGTGCGAAGAGTTGGGTGCAGCAGAGTTTCGGTCTGTCAGTCGGGTCATAGGCATGATTGAGGCTGACTGTGATGGTGTACGAGTCAGATACACCAAGTAGACTATTCCCAGTAGAGACTGGAAGTAGGGAAGTTCCAAAATATTTCTAAGTCCCAATCTGAAAAGGGACTTTGTTGTTTTGCTGAAGAAAATCTCTTCTCCATGTGGGACAAACCTGAAATTCAGTCCAACGCAGTGGAACTGCCTGTTTAATACTTTTTGCAGTCGGTCCTCTTAAAACTGAAGTTTAGGAACAGTTCTTTGAAAAAGTTCTCTAACTTCTTTTGGTGCATGTTGGATATGGCCCTCTCTGCAGGGTTACCCCCAAATGTTTTGCCTTTACCCTCCATGTTTTTCTGAATCCGTTTTTGCTGGCCTTAGGACTCTGTACACTTTACCACTGCTAATCAGTGCTAATAGCGTGTGCTCTCTCCTTAACACATGGTATAAATGATGACTATTTAATTGGCTTATTTAATTTACCTGTATATCCCCAGTACAGTGGCCCTACCTCTCCCCAGGGCCTGTAAATTAAATGCTGCTAGTGGGTCTGCAGCACACATTTTACTTCCTACTTAAGTAGCCCTTTAAACATGACTTAAGCCTGCCATTGTAACCTGTGTGTGCCGTCTTAAACTGCCATTTTGACTTAGCAAAAAAGAAAACTTCTGCCAGTCTCAACCCTTCCTTTTTAATACATATAAGTCACCCCTAGGGTAGGCCCTGGTACAGCCCAGAGGGCAGAGTTCAATGTATTTAAAACGTGTGATGTACTTTTAAGTTCCAAATGTCCTAGAAGTAAAAAAAAGACTTTTAGATTTGTTTTTCATTACTGCACAGCCTACCTCTTCTATAGTTTAACATTGAAGTTACCTTATTACACTTAATACACTGTAATTTCCCAATGGGAACAATTAACTAGTTCATATTTGATATCTTTGGAATTGTAATGAAAAATCCTAACTAATGATGAAGTCAGATTTTAACTTACAATGTTGAAATGCCACTAGAAAGTTAGCATGTTCCTGCCTCAGCCATTTAGTGCCTGTAGCCTGCCCTGGGTCACGTGTCTGGGTATAGCTGACCTTTGTGTTTTCTGTATTCCTCTTAGACAGCCACAGACAATAGAAAGCTTAGGTGTGCCTGGATGGGCCATCCCTGGCCAGATGAGAGGGAGGAGCTAGGCCCAGTCCTACTTACATTTGCACATGCTGTGTCCTGCCTCCACACAAAGGACTGTATCCTCTGTGTAGTTAGTCTGAACCCAGGTGAGGAAAGCAGGATGTCTGAGGACTTCAAAGGGAAACCTCTAGAAGCTTCACCCCTACTTCATAGGCACAACTGGTTATAGATACTGGACCTCAGACACCAACTCTTCAGTACACTTCCGGACCTGTAGATACTCTGCTAGGAAGAAGTACTGCTGTGCTGCTGAAGGACTTCCTCTCTGTTGGACTGCTGCCCTGCTGGACTACTGCCTCGCTGGACTGCTGCCTTGTTGTGCTGACCTTCTGCCTGCTGCCGTCTTGCCTGGGTGACAAGGACCAGACCTGCAGCTCTTGAACCCTGAGCCCCAGATTGACTCCAAGGGCTAGTTGGGTGGCCTCCTGATTTGAAGCCTCAGAGACACAACACCTCAGGGTGTTTTTGTGCACCTTTCTGCACAAAAACAATACTGAGGCATATTCCTCTATCTATATGTGCCGCATAATGCAAGTAATGAGGAGAAATAAAGACATTTCTCCTCTTTACACCTCTCCAGGGAAGGTGTATCTTTTTGGCACATTCCCAGGTTTACAAATTCTGGTAAATCTAGGAATGCATCAAAATCAATGACATTTTAATGGGAACACCTATGGAACGCCTTCCCAGGGAAGAGTAAGACAACACAGCAATTTGCACAGCGTTGCTTTTACTGCAGATTTATGGAGCAACTCAGCGCCACGCAGGGCGCTCTTGCATGGCTTCATAAATCTCACTTAAGGTTTGTGTTGTGCATGTTCCTCCTTGCATGACGCAAACGTGACGCAAAGCAAGTCATTAATATGGCTCCATGTTTTTAGTGGTTAGTTATCATTCAATACAATTCATGTTTATTTCTGGAATACATCCTATAAAACATACACAATATAATTAAAACATTAACATATAGTACATCACAAGAATCAAAATGTCCCAATAATCATGAAAAGACGACCATTTTACAAATGAAGAAGAAACAGGCTTTGGTCATGTTTGGTTTGAAATTGCCAATATATGCAATAAATCAATAAAATGTATTTATGAAAAAAATAAACAAATACCAAAAACAACCAGTTTAAAACATACATATTAAACATGTCTAGTTGAGTTATCATGTTTGTTATTGATGTCATGGGCTTTCTTTATTCAGAGTGGAAATTATAGCCGGTTTGCGTAATTCATAACAAAAAGCGCCCTTGCTATGCCCTTCTAATGATGTCTGCATTTTGTATGTGTTTTCAATGTTTGTGTCCAGCTCCGCCAGCTTGAGATGCAATTGGAACAAGAATTTGAAGAAAAACAGATGGTGCTGCATGAAAAACAAGATTTGGAAGGGCTGATTGGCACCCTGTGTGATCAGGTAGGAGAACTGTTGTTTTCTGTCATTCGGAGAAATAATGTCCCAGTTTCTGGGAGAGGATTCAAGAAACCACTTTAATTCTCTACTCCCCCAAGCAATATTGTTTCGTTCTTTCATTGTCTGACATTAAAGTGAATTTTTAGTGCTAAAGAAATACTGAGGGAAATAAATAGAATCAGGCAATGAGATTTTTTTTCAATGCAAAGCGCCCATTAGGGACACAGAGCCCACTCGGCTACCAAAGCTTTAAATGTGCTAGATACGGGTAACTTCAAACATGAATAACTTGAGACAGGTGCAGCCGGGAAGGCTGAGGCTGTCCTCGATTGTTCTTTGATTAAATGGGACGCCAACCAGCATTACATTTGCAATAGAGGCATATTACAGACATTGGGCCCAATTCACAAAAGGCATTTTGAAGTGCAGAAAGTAGTACTCCAGTAGCTCTACTTCATGTAATACAAAATGCAGTTCACAAACATACAGCTGGATATTGCACCTCTGTTTCTACTATCATTACAGTACAAAGATTTCCTCCACTGTGAAATAGATCTCCATGCAAAGTATAGGTTTTAGTAGTAAATGTGGGAGGGACAAGCGAATGTGGTTTAAAAATGATGAATAATTACTAGAAAATGGGGGTTTAAGGGAAATGGAAAGAGGGGTTTAGTGAAGGATATGCTAGTCCAAAAAAACACACCCACATTAAAGTAGGGCAAATGCTATTTTCAAAAGGCACTTCCAATTCTATTGTGAGAGTGACAAAACAAACTTAAGTATATTCCTATCCAGCTTCAATGTAAATCAAGCACCACACTCGGCCAAGTGCAAGCACTGGTGCAGCAAATAAATAGGGATACAAAACAGTGATGGATGGAATGCTTGAATTAATCTCAGCCACTGATAATCACTCGGGCCTTATCCCAATCCATTGTTATTCTGTACACCATGCCACTGCAATTTGGATTCAGCTGCATGCAAATCATCTTGACCCTGCTCCAGAAAGAACAGTCCAGTCCAAACTGCCAAGACAGATCCTCCCTGAACCAAAACACTAGCAACCCAGGACCAGTTTCACCCTAGTTAGTGGCTCATCAGCTGGCTACAGCTTGATCCCAGTGACACAGTGTGCACGGGACCCACATCTGAGCATACACATCCCCCTTAGGAAGACAAAATAGGTATACAAAACAGTGATGGATTAAATACTTGACTTAATCTCAACCACTGGTAATCACTCGGGCAGCATCCGAATCCATCAACATACCTCCTCCGTTCGGACCCTGCAACCCAGGAATGATGTCACCCTCGTTAAGGGCTCTTCAGCTCGGTACAGCTTTGTTCCAGTGACACAGTGTGCATGGGATATGGACGCAGCCCCAGTGATTGCCAGTGGCTGAGAATAATTCAAGCATTCCTCCCATGACCTTGTTGTTTTTGCATTTGTTGCTCTAAGTGCGCTGGGTATGCCAAGTCATGGATCCTGGTCTCCCTGTGTCACTGGAACCAAGCCATACCTGGCTGAAGAGCCCTACCTAGGGTGAAACGGATCCTAGGTTGCTTAAGTTCTGGTTCAGGGTGGACTGGACTGGTCACATGAGTGAGAAACATGGTCAAGACTGATTTGCATATGGCTGGGTCCAAACTGAAGTGGCATAGTGGGCAAAAGATGATTTGAACGCACTCAGAGTGATTGCCAGTGGCAGAGATTAATTCAAGCATTCCATCCATCACCTTGTTTTTGAAAATATTTGGAAGGCATGCTATAACACTAACATCCCACAGTATATACTGTAAAATAAAATACAATTAAAATAAATTCCTTCCAAGTGGTATAAATAATCAGGGAGTAAAGTTACTTAAAAGTGTTAGAGTAAATTACATGTGTAAATTATTCAAAAGTGTAAGCTACCTTCGTGAGTGGCCCCATGTAGTTTGAGAGTAGCCCACAGACCCTTTAATTTGGTGGAGACGTGCAAGTTACACCTATGGAGTAAATTTGAACTCAGATTTTGTGAATAGCCAAAAAGTAGTAGACTTACTGAAAATTCTAAACTATTGAAAAGTCTAAGATACTGTTGTGAATCAGGCACAAAGTGTATGAGTCCACCTACCAAGTGCTTTCATTGAAATGCCAGGACTGTGAAGCATTACTGCATTTGCGTTGAGCATTACATTAGTACATTTGCTAAGCATGGGGACCATGTTCTGTATAACACACCTGCACTTCTCGTTACTGACCTCAGGGCCTTCCTCTCCTTATGGCTGAGCTAGGAGCATGCACCTCCTCCTGTTTTGGTGAGACTGAGCAAAAAGCATGTACCTCCTGTTCCTGGCGAGGCTGTCTCTGCTGATATAGGATTCTGAAGCATCAGTGCTGCTGTATTTCATTGAATGTCCTGTTTCTATTACCACTACATATAGGCATGCCAGCAGTGGCACGAGCTGTGAAGGCATGAGCTCAGCCTCTGCTCAAGAACAAGCACCAGCCACTTTGACTAGACTGCTTAGTTGTAGCAGAACTGTACTCCTAGTATTGCTC
Organism: Lissotriton helveticus; assembly: GCF_964261635.1. Classification (NCBI taxonomy): domain Eukaryota; kingdom Metazoa; phylum Chordata; class Amphibia; order Caudata; family Salamandridae; genus Lissotriton; species Lissotriton helveticus. The sequence continues at coordinate 976,396,668 of NC_136072.1, read as the reverse complement.
GGAAACACAGACAGTGACTGTGCAAGCATGTTTATTAAAGGTCATGTTAAATGCACCCACCATTCAAAATGTGATTGCTGAAGCAGTTTTTATTCTCTTATCCACAGTGCCTCACTAAGCTTAGAGGGTGAAGTCCAAGGTGATGTAAGAGGACCATCAGATCAGGCAGCATTTCATTTTAAGCTCAGTTTCATGATCTGGGAGACCTTTAAGATCACAGTCTTTACTTTAATATCTTTGGAACTGTCCAAGGCTCTTTGTAGGGCATAGCTTTCCTTGGGAATTAAATAAAGAGATTTGCTCTCTGTGTAGGTTTTCAGCTGTGATTTCTCTTTGAAGCCAGATATCACAGTGATAAACACACACACAAATGCACACAACAATTGTTGAAATAGTGTGCACACTAGGGGCCATATTATCAAGAACAGGCGATAAAATTATGGCCGTTTTATCGGCAGGAAACTGCCACTAAAGCGGCGATAATGGCCTTGATAATATGTCCTTGTGAATTCCCATAGCAGCCCAGGTTATGGTGTTAACCTGGGCCGCTATGGGAATTCACCAGGGCATATTATCAAGCCCATTATCACCGCTTTAGCAGCAGTTTCCTGACGATAAAGTGGCGTTTATTTTATCGCCTGTTCTTGATAATATGCCCCTATGATTCTAAAGAATTTGAGTTAAAACTAGTATGAATGTAGTCATGCATGAATACATTCATTCATTCACTTACTCATACATTCATCTGTATATCAAGCCAATAAATTACCTATTCGTTCGTTTAGGCAGACTCTCTTATTTCCTAACATTCATCCACCCATACACCCCTACTTTCTTTCATGCACTCACTGTACCATACATAAAATTGCCAACCTATAAAGAAGCACTTTTAATTCAGAATGCCAGAACTTTTGACTTTGTTTATTCTTGCTCATTATTTAAAAAAAATGTAAGAGTGTTTGAGCATTTCGATATCCGCTCTTTGTAAGAGACATGTGGAAATCAAGTTATCGAAAGTAAAGAATATGGCCTGAGCTTCAGTGCTTACTAAACGTTTTCTCCTGGAATAAATGTATTGGTCATGGATATGAATTTACAACCGCCCATGAGGTCCTTCCATTCTAACAAACCCACCTCCTGATCCTTCACAAAACAATACATATCGACAATAAAACTCATAGATTATGCACATACAACTATTATAATCTACAGGACGACGCAACTATTACAATGTGATTTTCCTGTTTTCAGTTTCTATTTGTTATGAATTCTGGTGGGTTTTTTCAGTGTTTTAAAATGCTTTCAAAAACTCTAAAAATTAGTGGCTATCAGAGTTTACTCTTTTTCGCTCTGTATATAATTTTGAGGCTAGTGTTTTTCTGGTGCTTATAAAGAATTTGGCTTTTATTTTCTTCCTTCTCTCTTACATTCCTGTTAATAATTCTCCCTTCTTTCCTACTCTTCATTCTATTCTCTGTATCATTTCCTTACATTTGCTCTCCCAAGTAACTTTTCATTATTTCCCTCCTCTTCCTGCCTGGTTTATATCTAAGCATTCCAGTCCTATCTTAGCACCCATTAGGATTTGATGGCAGCAGAAAAAGGGTTAATAGCGAACATTTAATGCAAATGAGAAAGATATATCTATACTACTATAATAAAGGAAGAACTTTCAGCCTTTGAGGCGGGTAAACTCGGGAACCCCAGCGCCAATCCACACACCCGATACACCGTTGGAATCGTCAGGGTGTGTAGATGGTTATAGGCTACATAAATTTAAAAAAAACGTTATTTAAAAAATTGAAAGTAAAAAAAAAAGTAGTCCCTCTGAAGTGGCGACGGCCATGACGTGCGTGCTCACGTCAGGAGCGCTGGGAGGAGCGGCGTCCAGGAGCGGCGGACATGGCGCGGGGGAGGAGCAGTGACGTGAGGAGCAGCGGACAGGCCAGCAGCGGTGCGAGCAGCGAACAGGCGGGAGGAGCGCCGGCTCAGGTAAGGGGACCCATGTCGGGGCAGGCAGGAGTCAGGGCAGGCGGGGGTCGGGGCAGGTGGGGGACAGGCCAGCCGAGGGCCCAGGCTGGAGGAGCTGTGACGTGAGGAGCAGCGGACAGGCGGGAGGAGTGGCGGCTCAGGTAAGGGGACCCATGTCGGGGCAGGCGGTGGTTGGGGCAGGCGGGGGCCCGGGCTGCTGCACAATGTCGGGGCGGGCGTCGGGGAAGCCTGTTGCACCCGAACAAGGTCGGGACGGGCTGCTAGTATACATATACACACACTTTTTCTTCTTCACTCTGAAGATGAAATACGGCTTACGTTTAAAAATCACGTGGGCAATTTTGAAATACAGAGAGACTTTCCTGTGATCAAGGCTCGCCAGAGCAGAAACGCGTTGGGATAGTGAGCCTCCTGCATGCATATCTTCATGGATTAAAATAATTTTCAAACTTACACAGCCCGAGCAGGTATACTTCTTTTTAAGGATAGATAAAAAACAAAGTGTGTGTTTGCGTTTTCGTGAAGCTTCGCTCCTGAGAAACTGGCCGCCCTGCGAAGGTCTGGGGCTCCTAGCAAAGCAACATGGTGTTGATATGTTGATGTTTGCCGAATTCTGCATGGGAAATTTTGGGGTGATTCCGCTAGAGGGGCCTGCGAAAAAGATGGGTCCTCAAGTTATTTTTCCCCATGCAATGCCTATGGGGATTTTGCAACTGTTAGACACAGCTACAGGCCGAACTCCCTGAACGAATTTACACCAAATTTGGCATTTTGGCAGAAAGATAGCTCTTGGTGCAGAAAGAGCCCTTTTTAGGTCTCGCCTATGCAGCTTGTAGCAGACCCCCCCTTCCTTGACACCCTCCATGCCCCCTCCTTTGTGCTTCTCCGAATCAGGCACCGCCGCGGGCAGCCCTATCTCCCGTGCAGAGAGACCCCGTGCTACTGCCACCGCTCAGACACACTACTGTGATTGTGGTAGATCGCCGTACACTGAGGTGGAGCGGGGGGCTGGGAGGGAGGGAGGGAGGGTTGGTAGCTCCCACTACCTCTGGACGAGATGGCCCCACCTTGCTTGAGTGTATCAGGCACGCCGGGAAAGAGGTCCAAGTGTACATATCGAGACCACAAGGGGGGAGGGGGATGTAGCGAGCAGTACTATCCTGCTATCGTAGTCAGAGGACTACAACCTAGGACCGTAGGGCTGGGACAGTGAACCATAAGTAGAAGGCGGCTGGAGGGTATACGACACGTCATCGTGGGAGACGTGATTGGCGGAGTGTTTTTAAATGTAGAGATAAGTGCGTTTGGTACATCTTCGCCAGTGGCACGAAGGCTGTTAGATGCAGCATACTCGAGAATCCTTTCTTGTAGGCTGGGCTCACAATATCGTAGACCAACTGACGGGGGTGCGAGTTCCTGGACATTACAGTGGAGGACACATTAAAGGTGGGAACAGACACCCTGGTAACAGACTGTTGGGTTGCGGGTGGGCATACTAGACTTGGCGGTACAGGTCGAGAGAAGCAGATACATACATCTGGAGGCAGGGCTTTAAGTGAGCCGGGTCTGTCTGGGTCTGAGCACCGGCAGGTTTTTTTTGGGGCCCTCGAAACGGGTCTCTATCGGGCTCTATTTTCGCGGCTGGCAAAGGTCCTTTCTTCATTTTTTTTTCAGACCCGTTTCGAGGGCCCCAAAAAAACTGCCGGTGCTCAGACCCGGCCCACTTAAAGCCCTGACTGTGCCCAGGCAGAGCATGTCTGCAGCCTGTGTGCAGTGCAGACGTCCTCCCCTGACTGACGCTGCACGTGCATGCCACCTCCCGTCACTGGCTCCAGCACGCGCTTATCTTGGTCTGTCTGAGGTCTTCAAGGCTGACTCGTATCAGCTGCTCCTTTCTCGTTATCTGCGCTTTCTCGACAGTAAGGTCGGTGTCTGAAGGCTGGAACCAAGAGCTAGCCATACAGAATGAAATGGCGAGGGGGAAAAGAACAGCCAGAGGGTTCCTACTCCTTGGGCATGAGATCAAAGAGTGCAACCAGGGGATTTCAGCTGCGCCCATGCGGGCGAGAAGGGGTAAAGGGTAGATAGAGGTATCAGCTCTCAGCTCATATCAAGGACCCAGGGTAAAGAGCATTCAGGTGGCCTCTGAGCTCTGCCCACGGGCACTGAGGTGGTCGAGAGTAAAGTGTGGGGGTAAAGAGCAGCTGGAGGGCACCAAGGTTCTGGATGCAGGATCTAAAGGGGTAAAGTGCAGCTGGGGGCAAGCCTCCCGTAACCCCAGGGGGGTAAGCTTTCTGGTAGAAACTATACTTCAGAACCGGCTTTAACAGAAGCCCCACACTGCCACCTCTGCACCGCAGCCCTAACACAGTGAATTATTGCCTCCTGTGGGAGGCAGGATTGCCTTAGCAAGCCCAAGAATAAAAAAAATTAAAAATGCTCTTTTTATAACTCGCCCCCATGCAAGGCTCCCCTTCGTGTTACAATAAAAGGGCCCTGTGTCCTCCACTTTCCATGATTACTACCAAGTCTCATTTATGCTTGGTACCCGTACATGGCTATAAGGCCGGGGACTCCAGGGTTATGATGAGCAAGACCTGGGCTTGGAGAATTGAAGCTTAACAGTAGTTTATCAAGGCATAGATGCACAATTGCTAAAACTTATAGTTGTCCTTTCTGTGAATTGTAGAAAACACTAGGCAAAAAGTTCATTTTTCTGTGTCTGTTGAAGTCCAACCGGTCAATTCCGGAGAAAAATATGGGCGATCTTTCAAAAAGGCTGTAAACCTCCAAAAGTATTTCTGTATTCAAGATGAACAGCTAAGGGGGCTAGAAAGCGATCTCTGAACCTATGCTACTGCAGTGAGAGCTCCGTTTCCTCACTGAGAAGTGGTCACGGCATGATGTGGTGCCAGCCTGGGACGATGAAAAACTGAAGAAGCAGAGGACCCCAACCAGGCGGGCAACACCCATTGGGCTCAAAAGGCTTTAGCGGCAGCCCCCCTCTCACCCACCTCCTTCCAGTGTGTCAGTCCGGGATGAGACAGCCACACAGCCACACCCCAGCACTTCACAGGTATTTAAGACAATTTGCCTGTTAATGAGGCCTTGATGTTGTTTCACCCCTTCTAAGAGCCCCTGCAGCTTCACTCTGCCCATTGAGTAAAGATTCACCCCCCCCCCGAATTGTTTTCTTAGCCCCCTCCCCCCGACATTTGCCTCTAGGTGCACCTCTGCCCCAGGCAGCCTGTTCCAGCAGGACCTACACAACCTTCACTTGATGAATTGGCACCCTGTTTTGAATTGGAGAGGTCGGGGAAATTAGTTTCACCATTTTTCACCTGTGGAGCCCCATTCTTGATCTGTAAGTGCAGTGCGTTATCCCCCCAGTTTGATTAAAATCGTTTTTTAGTTTGAGCTTGTATAACATGTAGATTCCAGTTACAAACTTGCATCTTTATTTTTTTATGTGTGCGTTGTGATTGACAACCAAGTGCCTCCTGGCAAGGGACTGTCTACGCTGCAACGAATTGTTTGTTACTTTTAGTTCCGTAATGCTTATCTTTGACTCTGTGATGTGTATTATCCAAAGGGTACTTCTTACTTTCCTGCGTCAATGCCTTTGGGTCGAGTATGCACCGTATAAATTTGCAAAAATAAACAAATGAAGATAAAATAAAAAGCTGAAACATAATTCCTGGGCGGGATACTACTGTATGGCGGCTTTTCCATATTGATGGTATTTGCATTTGTTAGATGCTGTTTGTGTGATTCTCAAAAATAAAACGTAAACGTAAAAACAAAACTGATCACCAAAATGCCTTTTGACCCGTTTTGGTTCAATCAAATGACCAAATATGGAGATTAGAGGGTCAGCCAGAAAATATTCTAGAGGTTAAGTTCACAGTAGAGGACCTTCATTCCTACAGAAAGAGAGGAAGACAAAACACAGAGAGATGAGTGGGGGGAGAGTGAAAGGAGTGTGTGGATGTGATACGGGCACAAAAATAATGTTGTTTATACTTGGCTGCCCTTGATAGCCCCGGCTTTCAACCTGAAAGGTCAAGCAGAAAAACTGCACAGTTTTAGTTGGGACAAAGTCACCGACGGATTAAAGGGATCCCGTGAGCAGCAGTGCTAGTTATCTTGATTTAGACCATGGCCCTACTCGGATAGGCCACACCCCTTTAAGAGATTTACCACGCCCCTTTTAGAGCAACCCCAGTTTTTTTTCCCACTTAAAGCCCTGTCTGGAGGGTACTGTATGAGACCCTCCCACCCCAATCGGCATATTGGCATGGAGGCTTTACATTGCTAACTCCCGCACGTCACACTGCAAGTAGGAGGATGAAGGTGTACACCACCTTATCCTGGAGGGCGGACTTAAGTCAGGGGGAACCGTGAATGTCACAGCAGTACCCATCTCAATGAAAATATAAAGTACCCAGCAGTTTAATTTACGACCTGCAACACCTGAGCCTTCAAAGTGACACAAGTGCCTAGGATCCGGCGGGCTTTCAGTATACTGTTTACATCGCATGTCTAATACCGCTGCCTGGTCTACTTACTTGATGGCAGATGTCGACTGAATTTCACCAGTTGGAAACGTGTGGCTTCTTCGCCGCCCGCAACCCCCTGCGCTATTTGAAAATGTGCTTGTGCTTTGCATGGAGTTGCGTGTTTGTTTTGTGAATTCGTGAAATCCAGACTTGTTGAGTTTAGCAGTATCCTCCTCTCTGTTCCTAGATGTCTAATCTTCACCAATTCAGGAGGTCGCCATTCCTGATCTGCCCAGGAGCAGAGATGGACACTTGTTTCAACAATTAAGCACTTGCAAGTGAGTGTGATTTTAGCCTTACCATGCTCTCTCTGTTACAGTAGCTTACTTAAGCACCTTTGTGGTTATTATAGCTTACAATGTAACCTTTTTCTAGCCCTCCATTAGCCAAGTCCGATATTGAATGTATTGTATACTTATATTTACTTTTAGCCAGCATACAACACAGGGCAATGCGCGAGCCCATCTCAGCCATTGGATAATATTTGGGTAATAGATGGTATTCCTCCCTTTTGCAGGGAGAAAACAAAGTATCGGGGAGTACCATGATAGTTTGTATTTTTTTTAGACCAACAAAATATTTTTGCATTTAGCCAATGTTTTGTTTTGACGAGGGCCCTGTAGCCTTGCCAATGCTTTTGTTTTATAGTGTTTGTCCTGTTGGAATAAGTCACTTTTGTCTATTTTTGTAAATCGTCAAGGATTGAAACACATTTGATTTCAGCCATGGGGAAGTGTGACGCACATGCAAAACATCATTATTTAAGTAACCACATTTTCGCACGGAGATAGAACAGTATTTGGATCATTAAACTGTAAGGCTGGGGAAAAGTGCACAAAACACTCCTACCCTTTTTGGGCTTGTGTCATCGCCCAGAATATAATTTTATTGTATTTGTTGCATGTTACATACTAAATGGATTATGTGTTGCTAGATCAAGGACACAGGGAGATGGTCTAGTATTTACAAAGGCCTTGGTGTAAAACTTGAGTATAGTCTGAAACAAATATGGCATTACTCCTCAATAATCTTACAGTGCTTAAATATTAACAAACAGGATCACAGGCAGTGTAGCAAGCCTACAAGACCCCCGTGCAGTCGGTGCTTTCATTCATGGGATCAATGTGTGGAACTGTAGATGCCATCACAAATGCATCATTACACTCTGTGAAGATGTAATATGAAACCCTGGACTTGCACGACACTGTGATTGAGCCCAGTGTAGCCACAATTGACATAAGAATGGGATTGATGGAGTAGGCTCAATGAAAATTCGTGAGCCAGATTAAGTTAATTAGAACTTTTTTGTAGAGCACTCTTATCGAAAATAAGTAACGTGCCCAAAGTAGTTTAAACAATCCTAGATAACGGCACAAATTCAATAAAGACTGCCCTCCAGATCCCTAGGCCAACTAAGACCAGACAGTGCTGCAGACACAGAGCTCAGGACATCTACTGTCGAAATAATGGAGGAAATAATTTGAACAACACAACCTCACCACAGATTCAACAATTCCCTACAGTCAGAGAGCCTACCATGCCCTAAAATCAAGACTGATAAATACATAAAACAAGCAGTGACATAGCCAATAGGTCTCGCTTCTGGGACCTTATAAGTATTTAGTTATTCAGCACAATACCCTTGGTGCAACGACATCAACTGTTGCATGGCTAAACACCTATAAGGTTCCAAAGGCAAGACCTATTGGCTATGCCAATGCTTGTTGTAATTTGATATAAATCTGTTCAGCAGTTTCGGAGGTATTAAAGAAATAAAATCGTATATCTAGGGACACTGATCCTCCACTGATCCGTGGGTACCTATAGATCCAATTACATATTACTTTCCATAAAATCAAACACACAAATTCTCTGAAAAAACAAAGGTTACAGGGACGTTATCATTAGGTTCACTTTTTTATCCACAGAAAACCATAGAATCAGCAGTAAGAGTTATACTTATCTGAAGAAAATATTACTTGTGCTGTTAAGTAAGTTTAGGCCACAAGTTTTAGTTTCTTAACATAAGTACAAATATAACTGGTGAATTTCTATGGTTTTGAGTGGGTAAAAGGTGAACCTAATTATAACGCATCTGTAACCTTGGGTTTTTTCAGTCGTCTCCAACCACACTCCAGGGATAGATATACAGACGAGGCAAACCCGGATGGATGGTGCAATTATTTTATTATTGTTATGCCCAACAACACCACCGCCACGACGCGTTTCAACCCACGTGGGGCCTTGATCACATGATATATATATATATATATATATATATATATTACCTACTGGCGATAGCCAGTAGGTATATATAGTTAGGATTTTTTTCCTATGGGATTTTTGAAAGTTCTATGTCGAATAACTTTGGCGTTTGAGGACAGAATTGGCTGAAATTTTCAGGAAAATGGAACATTTTGTTTCTGAGCAGCCCCTGAAAATTTGGGGGGGTTTCGTCAAGGGGGGCCGAGAAAAAAGGGGGGTCCCAAAACGTGTTTTTCCCATGCAATTTTCCATAGGGCGGTTGGCCTCACTTTTAGCCTGAACGGCTGAATGGATTTACACCAAACTTGGCAAAATTGTAGGGACTGGTAGCCCGATGTGCCTTTGCTATGTCTCAAGATATAGGCTCCAGTGGTTTTTACGAAAATTAACTTTGAAAAATATATATTGGGCTACATTGGGCTATATATATGTTGGAGCCCAAATGTAGCCCAATGTAGCCCAATGTAGCCCAATGTAGCCCAAAGATGGCCACCAGAGACAAAAAAAACAAATGTAGCCCAAATATCAGCCAGATGTAGCCCAACTATAGCCCAATGACAGAATGTCCCAGAGTGTTCTAAAGAACAACTAGAGTGCTAACAGTCCTACTTATTACAAAGGTATGGCACACCTGAAGCCATCTTGATTGGAATAAAGTGGTAACTCTTAAAACATTTAATTTAAAAAGGAACAAAATGAGGGGGTTCATTTTGCCATAGAAAGTATGATTAGCGAATATATGACGAAATCCCGCATACCATCAGTCCGCAAAAAAAATCCCGCATGTACTATTAGGCCGCAAATTAAAATAACGAAAACTTTTAGAACGAATATGCCTTTAGCATACACTAAACAACTAAACTACCCTAAACCCTAATACACTACCCCCAGCATGACCCTACACTACACAAACAGTACAACACTACCCTAAACCCTAAAACACTACCCCCAGCATGACCCTACACTACACAAACACTACAACACTACCCTAAACCCTAAAACACTACCCCCAGCATGACCCTACACTACGCAAACACTACAACACTACCCAAAACCTTAAAACACTACACCCCAGCATGACCCTACACTACGCAAACACTACAACACTACCCTAAACCCTAAAACACTACCCCCAGCATGACCCTACACTACACAAACACTACAACACAACCCTAAACCCTAAAACACTACCCCCAGCATGACCCTACACTACGCAAACACTACAACACAACCCTAAACCCTAAAACACTACCCCCAGCATGACCCTACACTACGCAAACACTACAACACTACCCTAAACCCTAAAACACTACCCCCAGCATGACCCTACACTACGCAAACACTACAACACTACCCAAAACCCTAAAACACTACACCCCAGCATGACCCTACACTATGCAAACACTACAACACTACCCTAAACCCTAAAACACTACCCCCAGCATGACCCTACACTACGCAAACACTACAACACTACCCAAAACCCTAAAACACTACACCCCAGCATGACCCTACACTATGCAAACACTACAACACTACCCTAAACCCTAAAACACTACCCCCAGCATGACCCTACACTACGCAAACACTACAACACTACCCAAAACCCTAAAACACTACACCCCAGCATGACCCTACACTACGCAAACACTACAACACTACCCTAAACCCTAAAACACTACCCCCAGCATGACCCTACACTACGTAAACACTACAACACTACCCTAAACCCTAAAACACTACCCCCAGCATGACCCTACACTACGCAAACACTACAACACTACCCTAAACCCTAAAACACTACCCCAAGCATGACCCTACACTACGCAAACACTACAACACTACCCTAAACCCTAAAACACTACCCCCAGCATGACCCCACACTACGCAAACACTACAACACTACCCAAAACCCTAAAACACTACCCCCAGCATGACCCTACACTACGCAAACACTACAACACTACCCAAAACCCTAAAACACTACCCCCCAGCATGACCCTACACTACGCAAACACTACAACACTACCCAAAACCCTAAAACACTACCCCCAGCATGACCCTACACTACGCAAACACTACAACACTACCCAAAACCCTAAAACACTACACCCCAGCATGACCCTACACTACGCAAACACTACAACACTACCCAAAACCCTAAAACACTACACCCCAGCATGACCCTACACTACGCAAACACTACAACACTACCCAAAACCCTAAAACACTACCCCCAGCATGACCCTACACTACGCAAACACTACAACACTACCCAAAACCCTAAAACACTACACCCCAGCATGACCCTACACTACGCAAACACTACAACACTACCCAAAACCCTAAAATACTACACCCCAGCATGACCCTACACTACGCAAACACTACAACACTACCCTAAACCCTAAAACACTACCCCCAGCATGACCCTACACTACGCAAACACTACAACACTATCCTAAACCCTAAAACACTACGCCCAGCATGACCCTACACTACGCAAACACTACAACACTACCCTAAACCCTAAAACACTAGCCCCAGCATGACCCTACACTACGCAAACACTACAACACAACCCTAAACCCTAAAACACTACCCCCAGCATGACCCTACACTACGCAAACACTACAACACTACCCTAAACCCTAAAACACTATCCCCAGCATGACCCTACACTACGCAAACACTACAACACAACCCTAAACCCTAAAACACTACCCCCAGCATGACCCTACACTAAACAACCACCACAACTCTACACTACACTAACACAACACTACACTACACAACACTACACAATCACTAACCCACGAAAAAATTAACACAAACCCACTTACCTCTCTCGTCATCGTGGTTTTCACAACGCAAATGCATTTACCATACATGCCTTTAAAACGTAGTTCTTTGTAAAGGCATGCGCGATAAATGCACATGCGTTTTGAAAAAATGCGGGATAATGGTATGCGAGGTCAATGACCTTGCGGGATAATGGTATGCGACTGAAAGTCTGCGGGATAAAAAATGCGGGAAAATGGCTGCAAACCATGATTAGCAGCAGACTTCCCTGGTGAGCACTAGCTTTACTACAGTGATCTAATGAGCAACTAGAGTGCTAACATTCAGAATTTATGGCAAATGTGTGACACATCTTAATGCCTTCTTGATAGAACCAAAGTAAACAAGCATTGAAAATGCAATAGATCTCGCCCTCGTTTAAGTTAAAGCCATTCTGTTTGTAATGAGGTGGCTTTTTAGCTTTGCTTTTATTAGTGTTTTTAAAACTTTCATGTAAATAACATGCATATGTATGCATATATGTATATGTATGCATGCATTTATATTTATATAGATATGCAGATTATATATGTTTATATATGTATATTACCTACTGGCGATAGCCAGTGGGTATATATAGTTAGGATTTTTTCTCTATGGGATTTCTGAAAATTCTATGTCTAATAACTTTGGCGTTTGTGGACGGAATTGGCTGAAATTTTCAGGAAAATGGCATATTTTGTTTCTGAGCAGCCCCTAAAAATTTGGGGGGGTTTCGTCAAGGGGGGGCCGAGAAAAAAGGGAGGTCCCAAAACGCGTTTTTCCCATTCATTTTTCCATAGGGCGGTTGGACTCACTTTTAGCTCGAACGGCTGAATAGATTTACATGAAACTTGGCAAAATTGTAGATATGGTTTGCCCGACGTGCCTTTGCTATGTCTCAATATATGTGCTCCAGTGGATTTTGAGAAATTAACGTTTAAAAAAATATATATATCTGTGACAGCGCTCCGGTTAGCGCCCCGGTTCGCGTACCTGACGCGTAACGGAACTTCGCGAAGCGAAGCTGATTGGCTCTCCGGTGTCTGTCAACATTCTAAACAGTCCGGAGCGGCCGCCATCTTGTCTCTCGGTACGATCGAGAGACAAGATGTGGTGAAAAACGAAGGGGGAAATGAAGGAAAGGGGGCAAGGTAGACCCCTCCTGACCCCCTAGGATTGATGAGGGGGATATTAAAGTCCCCCGCGATTTTTCACGGTAGAGGCGCTTCCCAGTACGCGAACCGGGCAGCTAACCGGCAGCGTAATGGGAGTCCGCCATCTTGTGTTTTTGGAGCGTCCGGTTCGCGTACCGGGTAGCGTCCTGGTAAGCGTAACAAGGGGAAAACCAAGAGAAACAGTAAAAAAAAAATTAAGGGAATAGATTTCCAGCAAACTTGGCAAAATTGTAGGGACTGTTTGTTTGATGTGCCTTTGCAAGGCCTCAAGATATGTGCACGTGTGGATTTTGTGTAATTAAGGTTAAAAAAAATATATATATCTGTAAGCGTGCTCCGGCACGCTTACGTTACGGGTTTTGTTTGCGCTGCAGAGCCGATACGTCACGGTTATGCGACGCGTCATGAGGCGTCTCACGTGGCTACGTGATACGTCACGTAATAAAGAATATATTTTACAGCTATAGATATTAGCTTTTAAAAAACCAATGAAATTCACTGAAAAAACCATAGGTTATAGACCATATATAGTTAGGAATTTGCATTTACAAAACCTTGAAAATTCACTGAAAAAAACATAGGTTAGAGACCATATATAGTTAGCTGGACATTTTATTGACATAAAACCAATGAAATTCCATATATAGTTAGTTGCACTAACTATATATCGCGCACCCGCAATCCACTGCTGATGATGTCACATATTACATCATTCATGACATGGTCAGTGACATCACTGATGACATCACTGATGACATCTCAAATGACATCACTGATGACATCACTGATGACATCTCAAATGACATCACTGATGACATCATGACACACCAATACCAGTTACTACATACGCACTCACTGATTCCTACGTCTACACACACATTCACTCATTCACCCATACAATCACTCATACATACAGTCACTCATTATTACAACACTATCATATGCACTCATACACCTATGCAGACACTCACACACTGCCACTCATCCATGGAGTTACTCACACAACTAGTCAGTCCTGTAAAGAATCAATCACACTTCCATTTCCTCATCTATACAGTTAAACACAGAACACCATACTTCAGTGACATCACTGATGACATCACTGATGACATCTCAAATGACATCACTGATGACATCTCAAATGACATCACTGATGACATCATGACACACCAATACCAGTTACTACATACGCACTCACTGATTCCTACGTCTACACACACATTCACTCATTCACCCACACAATCACTCATACATACAGTCACTCATTATTACAACACTATCATATGCACTCATACACCTAGTCAGTCCTGTGAAGAATCAATCACACTTCGATTTCCTCATCTATACAGTTAAACACAGAACACCATACTTTTCACACATATACTAACACATACTTACTCTCTTATACAATCACTGATACAAGTACACATTGATATGCACAGAGTCACACACCTCCCAGCCAGCCACACACACACTCAGTCTTCCATACATCCACTCATTCTTCAATATGTAAAACATATTTAAACTTTACAAAAACACACAGACACTAGATGATGTCATCAGTGATGTCATTTGAGATGTCATCAGTGATGTCATCAGTGATGTCATTTGAGATGTCATCAGTGATGTCATCAGTGATGTCACTGACCATGTCATGAATGATGTAATATGTGACTTCATCAGCAGTGGATTGCGGGTGCGCGATATATAGTTAGTGCAACTAACTATATATGGAATTTCATTGGTTTTATGTCAATAAAATGTCCAGCTAACTATATATGGTCTCTAACCTATGTTTTTTTCAGTGAATTTTCAAGGTTTTGTAAATGCAAATTCCTAACTATATATGGTCTATAACCTATGGTTTTTTCAGTGAATATATATATATATATATCCTCCCAAAGACTCAAGATAAATTATATTTAGGAAAACTTTATTTATTCTCTCCATGGAAACCATACTTTAACTACACAAACATTTGAAATTCTAAACTTATAGTTATAACTTTAATTTTGAATTTACACACCACATTCTAATTACTATATTTTTATTCATTATTTATTTTAAGAGTTTTCTACATCGCTGGCTAGACCCAGGGGTATCAGAGCACTTTCAACATTGTCAAGGCATTATCAGTTAGTAGCAATAGAGCATAATGAAAGTGTCGAGTGTCAAGCCAGTATAGAGTCCTTGGGTGAAACAAGTTAGAATGAGGTAGTAATTCCAGAGTGAGTTAGATGTTATTTCCTGGATGTTTGAGGTGCTGAATGAGGAGGAATTATTTTAGTTGTCTTTTACATCTCATGAAAGAAGGGTTAGTTTAGATATGTGCTGGGAGAAATTTCCAGATTTTGGGGACATTGCCTGAGAAAGAGCGAGAGAGTGCTCTTATATTATGTTATTTTTTTTGGGGGGGGGGGGGTGAGAAGAAGTGTGTTGGAGCTTCTTAGATTTCTTGTTTGGCCTGCCTTCGTGAGTTGGGATGCAAGGTATGCTGGTCTACCGGTGTGCAGAACTTTTCTTTGAGGCGGAGATGTGGTCGTATCTCTTTGCTCCAATGACCATCCTTGCCTCTGCATTTAGAGTAGCTCTCAGAGGAGCCAAGTGAGATTTTGGGGTACCAGTGAGGGTAACGTTCTAGTAGTCCAGTCTGGATAGTTTCAAAGCTTGCATTGTGCTTTTAAGGTCAATTGGTGGGAGGAAGGGCTTAATTTTATTGAGGAGTTTTGGTTGTAAAAGGCACCCTTTGCTGTAGTTTTTATGTGAGTGCTTATATTCAGGCTTGAGTCGGGGGTGATCTCCAGAGATTTGGCAATTCAGAGCGTCTAGGTTATTTTGCCATTCTTGTATCTGGGGGGACTGGCTGTAGTTGGACAAAAGGAGTATTTCTGTCTTTGATTGGTTGAGTTTGAGGTGGTCGTGTGTCAGCCAGTCTTGTGTGAGAGTGGCGTTCAGCCGGCGTATGTCATCCAAAGAGGATATTTCCGGGTAGAGTTGGGTGCCATCCGCAAAAAGGTGGTAGGCAATCTTTGCTTGTTTAAGTATTAGGTTCCATGTAGATATTGAAGAGTGTAGATACGAGTACTGAGCCTCGGGGACGCCTCGGGTAATGGCATAAGTATCGGAAGTTGCGTTGTTTATTTTTATTCGTTGAGAGCGGCTATGCAGAAATGACGGCAGAACCATTCCATTTGCTCCAATTAGGTGTTGTAGGGAGTTAACAAGTAGCTTGTGGTCGACCGTGTGGAAGGCCACTGATAGTATAGAAGGAGAAGCAGGCAGCATCTATCTGCATCCACAGAATTATGGATACCATCAGTAAATTGAGTAGGTTGTTGTTGTCAATGTGTTGATAGAGTTGGGAGATAACACATTTCTCAAGAGTTTTTGCAAGGAATGGAAGGTTGGAAACAGACCTGAAATTGTTGAGGTCTTCTGGGTCTGTACCCTTGTTGTTTTAACAGGGGTGGTTGGCACTGTTTGAGGCAGTCAGGGAGATGTTCATTATTTTGGTCCAGAGACAGGCTATGGTGTTGTTCAGAATTTTAGCCAGGGAGGCTGGAAGAGGGTCTGCCTAGTGCGAGGACGATTTGGATTTTGCGATCACCTTTTAGATGTTTTCTACCGTGAGTGGGTGGAAAGCCATCCAATTCCTGGGTGCTGTGGAGGAACTTGGCCTCTGAATGAGTCTGGTGGTCAATGCTAGAGAAGCCTCAGCTGGCGGGACCTAGGGGAGAGTTGAGGAGTTACTAACTCTGTGATGGGGAGAGGGGATTGCCAGCGGACGTCCGCGTGTGTCAGCCGAGGGAGAGTACGATCTTCGTGATGTTATCGTTGAAGAATTTAGCAAAGTTATTGCAGTGTTCTTTGGGACAAGTGGGGCTTCTTTGGTTCGTTTGCAGGTTTGTTGTTTGGGTTGGCCCTTTGCTTTATCTAGCATGTGGAGAAGTGTGGCTCACTGGTTAGAGGAGGCAGACCCTGAAGCAGAGGTCAGACCCGGGACCAGGGTTCAATTCCCGACGCGGCAGGGTCTTGAGCCAAATGTCCACGGACTCGATAATTCTCGCTTTGGTGCCTACTCGAATCACGGGTTCACACTCTGCAACTCTGGGCAATAGCTTGCTTAATCTCCACTACGGTCCCCCCCCGCGGCGGGATGCCTGGCTTTCACCTTGGGGATGCCCAGTAGGGGTTATCTCACAGGGAAAAGCCAGGACGGGTTTCCAAAGCAAGCGCCTTGAGACCTTCCGGTGATAAGGCGTTATATAAGAACCATTGACATTGACATACTGTGAAAGAAGGTGGCTTTCTCTTTTAGTATGTGATTTTTGTATTTTCTGTGTTCTCTTCTGAGCTGGTAGAGATGGGTTAGGGACCGGTTGGCTCTTCAAGGTCTTCCCACAGCTCTTAGTTGTCTTTTCCTGTGTTAAGTCTTTGTTGAATCAGGGTCTCAAGGTCTCTAAGTTGCGCACCTATGCACACAGTGTTATTTATAACTTACATTTAACTTAAAACACAACCTTAAAATTACTATTAGTCGTGCACCCCTGTACACAGTGTTCTCAGCTCACTCGCCATACTACATTAACTATAACTCAAGACTTTACCATGCACTGTGTTCTGAAAAACCATCTCAACTGAGATTCAGTCATTCTTTAATATGGCATGAAACTCCAATAGAGATCCACGTAACACAATTTCAAAGATACAAAAAACAACAATAGATAACACATTTTAAAATCCAACATTATTGAATATGGCTCCTCGCAAGTATTACATGATCAACAATTAATATGTTAAGTAACAGAATTCATTAATGTGCATTTAAAAAGTATCTAAAGAATTAAAGAAGACAATGGCTTTCAAAAGTGACAATGTGCTTCATACAAGACAAACCAAATGAGTATTATAATCTGTTTTATTAGTGTGAATCTAAAAAGAAATATCAAAAGCAATTCAGAGATCTTTTTATAAGCCATTTCATTAGATGTAAGCATTGAGCACTTGTAGACCTCTAATACAGATCGTATATTATATTTAGAAGAAAGCACAGTGGCCTTGGAAAGTGACAGTGTGCAACATAAAATGTACAGATTACATGCTTAGGGTCTTACATATGTAACTAGCAAAACAGATTAAAAGGTGTCTAGAGGAGAAAGACCTTAGAGAGTAACAATATGCATTGCACAACACAGATCATGCTAGTATTGCATCCTGATTCATTGGTATATATTTAAAAATATTTTAAAAACTGAAAGATTTTATAACAAGCCATTTCATTGGGTGGGAACATTAGGTAGTTACAAGCCTCCAAAGCAGAGCATATATTATATTTAAGAAACAGTGGCCTTAAAAAGTGATGTTGTGCATTGTGCTACACAGGACATGCACATGTTACATGGTTAAGATCTTGAATATGTAGCTGGCAAATCACATAGATTCTCTCCTTTTTTTAGACTTTATCCCAAATACCAGTGAGACCATGTAAGGGGGGGGGGAATACATTATCATTAAAAGGATCAGTCTTCTAACCCCATGAGGTAGATTACAGATTAAATAAGGCTGTGGTTTGATCCCCAGATTGCTCTCCTGCACCACCTGTGTTCACTGGTTTAACTGACACGAAGTCATGTCTCTGTCCTGACTTATTTCAAAGTAATTTTTATATAGCTCTTGAAAAGGGGCTTAGATATATAAGACCCTATATTCACATCAAGCCCAAATGTTTCTTAAGCCAACTCAAAAGACCTGTAAAAGGTGCTCTTCTCTTTTTGAAGAAAATAAATGTCAATCTGCGCGAAGTGCCTCTCCACCCAAAAGCGAGTTACTCCACTTCAGAACACAGGAGGGACTGCAAGTGTATTCAGGTTATAGATCTGGCTGAAAATGTGTCCTTCAATTCCCTCAAAAAAGCGCCAAAGACTCAAAGCCAACACCTCACATGCATAACATAATGAAAGGGGAATTTTAACCCTGAAGTCTGACAAAACTAGAGGAAAGTGGCATCTACCAAGTGTTTTATATATTCTGTTAAGGGTGTTTCTTGGTAGGTGGTCCTATTTGAGCAAAGATTTAAGTGATCCTTATCCCGCCTACTACTAGAAAAAATCTTACCCAGATAGAGATACGAGTCCACCTTTTCTAGTTTATCTTCACCTAGATACCAATTGAACTTCCCCCTCATTCTTGTACCATTCTTAGAGAAGATCAAGATTTTTACTTTTATAGATATTTCTTTTCAAAAAGTAGGCTAATGCATAATTCGTCAGGGCAGTGAGGCGACGTTGTAAGCCAATAGGGGTTAGATCCATTATAGCGACATCATCGGCATACAACAAGGTACTAATAGACATCCTAATTTTGGTGGGTCCCCCTGCACCTGACTTAGGATACCGGGTAGAACGTATATGTAGAGGGAAAACAATAGGGGAATCAGCAAACAGCCATGCTTTAGACCATTTTTACATTTTGACCTTTCTAGATGGACCCTTATCTTAGTCCTTCCCATAAGAACTTGACACCACATATCAGAATAAAATTTGATATTAAGCATAAGGAGATGGTGCGGGACGCCCAGAGTAAAAAGCTTTCTCCACAGAGTTTGGCAATCAACTCTGTCAAACGCTGTGGAGAAGTCAATGAATACAGGCATACCCTGGGAGAATGAATATTCCTTAAGTATCGCTTTGAGGACCATAATATATAAAGAGTGCTATGATTCCTCCTAAAATCAGCTTGCTCCAGAGGAATGATGTTGTTTTATTGAGCCCATTGTTGTAAAGGGAAGGGTACCCTCCTGGCAAAGAACTTCCCAGTTGCATCCAGCAATGCTATCTGTCAAAAACCTGCCGGAGAAGAGCTAGGACCCTTTTTATACAAAGGTACTGTGTTACTGCTGCATGATGAAGGTATTTTTCCAGATAAATAGTAATATTCGAAAAGCGGATCAAGAAAGGATCCCCATGATAAAGCCTCCTTTTTAATAACCACAAAAGGAACCTCATGAGGCCCCATAGCTCCAGATGTTCTGGCATTCTTT
The DNA here is from genome assembly GCF_964261635.1 of Lissotriton helveticus. Taxonomy (NCBI): domain Eukaryota; kingdom Metazoa; phylum Chordata; class Amphibia; order Caudata; family Salamandridae; genus Lissotriton; species Lissotriton helveticus. The sequence goes on along the minus strand of NC_136072.1, from coordinate 976,376,815 downwards.
ATGAAACCAACAATCTCACCTGCAGAGGGGGCACCATGCACTGGAAACATCTCTTAATCAATGGAAAGTGCAAGAGGATCAGCTACCTCAGTATTGCTAGATAAGAGCTTAGTAATATATCCCACTCAGACATTTTCTAGGATAGGAATTGCATGTGCAGTCACCCTAGAATCACAGTATTCAACAACCAAGCAGCAATATTTCCTTGAATCCCTAGAGGTCATAGCCTCACTTAGATTTATCCACTTAACATCACATTCCCTCCAACGCTCTTGCGCTTTAAATCTACATTTTATGTGCTTGAGATGGTCAATTTCATGTTGTCTTGTTAAGGAGAACAACAAATACGGTCTCCTCCGCCTTCATTCATAGAACTTACTTTTCAAAACACATCCATGCTGAATTCATAAAAGGGTATAGGGTTGACCCATACAGGTTCATGGGGGCTGATGCAAGCACTATTAATTTTGGAACTTAGGGTCGTAATATTCCCAGCTGTCCAAAAGGTACGACCATTCAACTTTTTACAGCCAGTCTTGCCCAAAGATAGATCCTTAGGAACTAATTCCTTGCGATTAAAGGCCACAGTTGTGCCTACTAGGCTGTGATCACTCATATCAGTTAGAAACCCAGTACATTTCCCACAGGCCCCAAAGATTTGAAAGGATACTATTATATAATTGAGTAAACTCCGTGTGGAAGTTTAATCGAAGGTTTAGGTGGCGGATTCGCCCGCTGGAGATCTTCCATTTAAGATAACCCAATTGTATTTACCAAGAGTTTTGAGTAATTGAACGCCACGCTTATCTGTTCTAATTTTTTCTAGTAGCGAAATCTCTAGTATAGAGCACACTTCTTCTTTTTTAACATTGGCAAAGGTCGAAGAGGCAGTATTAGAAGCCTTTGCATTTAGAGCATCCATGATTGTTACCAAGGGAGAATCTTGAGTGATACTGATGTCACAGTCAAAAGCAAAATGTGAACTCACTAAGTGGTCAAAGGATCTACCGGGGGGATTGTACATATTAGCATTGGGTAAAAAGGAAGGAAAGCCTCTCCCATCTTGGAAAGCCAATTTCAAACAGAGACAGAAATTTGAGGGATGAATAAAGACTTTCTGTTTCCAATTTACTGTGCTCTTAGATAGAATTGTTAACCCTTCCTTCCCTGGCCACTGGCATGACCCCTTTCAGAACATGTTGCATTACAAGAAAATATGAAGTAATCAGCAAGTGTAAACTCTGTACATGACCACGGTTCTTATAAACATAAAATTAATGGATTAAAATACTTTAACCACACAACTCTACTTAAGGTGGTCATCCTTAGAATCAACAACTTGTAGATGAGCTACAGTACCCACCAACATTTTTATCACTTGTCCACCCTGCCCTAGTGAGACAACTAAGTCCTAAGGATTCATCTGTTGACAGTCATTAGCAGGAACCGCTGTAGCAACCACTATTGACTTGTTTACTTATAATATATTTGATTGTTGTGCTTGGGTCTCTAAATGCTCCACAAGAGGAACAACATCAAACTCCCTTTTTAAAAAGTAATCACATTTTGCACAATCAGATTTACAATAATCAGTGAACCAAAAGTGATTCTAGAATATGGGGTCCGTGTGGAGTAATGAATAACCATACTTTTGATGTTGCTACTTTTTACTAAGCTTAGTGTTTCAATCTCCAAAGAAGAATTTAGACTAGAGCTTCTGTTCACCAGAGGAGACTCATTATCAAATGATAAAATAAAACCCAGGGAGGCTGACATAAGGTTCTGCTTTGGGCACATCCTTTGGGACTAACCTATCGCGGGCTCCATTACAGTCTCCTTAGTCCTCGGAACAAAAGCTTTTGCCCCATAATCAAGCAAAGGTCGAGAATTATTAACAGAAGCTGTTATGATGCTTTGTTCTTCATCGTTTTGAATACTTAATATTGGAATCACTAGATTACCCATATTTACCTTTTCCAAAAAGAACTACCCTGTACATGCAAGCCAACAGAGTTTGAATGGGCCACAGTGTGCTTCATCCCCTCTACATCATGCGCAAGTTGAGGAGCCAAACTTTCAGTTCCTCCCCCCACTCCAGGCGGAGCAAGTAAAGAACTCGGTGCAAAATTCAAGACACAATAAAGGTGAGGTGAAGCCATAGAGTAGAGAAGAGTATCTATAAACACTTATTATAGCTCACTCAGCTTTCTACAAAATCGGTCCCTTCTACCTCCAAAATAGACTATTTGGCTACCACCCAAAAAGAGCTCTTCAATCTCAATCAGCATATCTGTTAGCAATCCCTGTCACAAAAAGTAAAAGGTTGGGTGGATCTGCCTGTTCAGTCCTAGCAGCTAAGCGCTGGAACAATCTTCCTCTCCCCATCAAATGCATTGCGGACAAAAAATCCTTCCGCAAGCAATTCAAACCCCCCTTTCAAGGACTAGTTTTCATCCTCCTTACTGGCCATTCTGTCTGTTGCCAGGACACTCTAGCAGTAGCTGCACACTCTACAAATCACTTTATTCATTCATTCATTTATTCATAATCCTTTCAGTAGACTTTTGGATTGTTGTGGCTTAGGGCCTTAAACATAGGTAAGTAGTAGGTGTTATTGTTATTCCTAATGAATTACCATTTTTGTAACGTGGAAATAGGTGTGGGAATTTTAAAATAATTTTCTACATATACAATAACCAGTTGTCACAGTTGCTGCCCTAGTACCAAGCGCGTACCTTGTTTTTTTTCAAACCAATTGTAAAGCCGTTGTAGTGCACTATATCTGTGAAGTATTGTGTATTACAGTGTTTTCCAATTCTGCATATTTCTTTTTTGTTGTTTGTTGAGAATCCACAGTACTGCCTTTGTAGGACCTAGGTAGTACCTCAGTACTCAGTAATATATTTTTTTAAATATATATAAACTTATAAAGGTATTTCCCTACCTATTACCACTTAAAGTAAGTGGTAGTATGTAGGCGAAACATATGAAACCTAATACTTACCTATATTTAAGGCCCTAAGGTAGAACACTGGCAAACTGGCATTAAAACAACATGGCTGCCTGCAAGGTTTGTAAAAACAGTCATGATCCAATCATATAATGAGTTGTCATAGGTACTACCTCGAAACTGCCTCAAAACGATTGCACTAACATATATCACTAAGTTAAATATGCTTATAACTTTAAAACTACTTACCCTTTTTAGGTAACATCTGCACACCATAATCTTCAATCCTGCCAAATTTCATCAAAATCCAACTGACAGTTTTTGTGCTGCTTGAAATACAAATGTCTATGTCAAATGCACTGGAGTACAAGTGTGTTTTGGGACCCCAACCCCTTTTTTCCTTGCACCCACTTAACCAAACGCTGCTAAACATTCAACCCTTCATCAATTTAACAGGTGCAGTGGGTCTGCAATGTTTGTAGAGATTTGTGAAACAGGTGCAAAGTTATTAAGGGACGAAAATCTGAGGAATTCGCATCTCTTGTAACCTCAACTATAACTCCAGATTGGCTACAATAATAGTGTTACACTGCTCTATGTTTTGTCTCACAATAACATGCAATTGTTCTGATGACCACTGGCTACACAGTATTTGATGACCGCAAACTCAGCTGATGTGCAAGATGCCATGCAATGTTTGTCTGTACATTTCATATCATGAATGAAGTTAACTTTACAATGTTGTGCCTTGTCTATTGGATTAAAGGCCTGATGTACTATGGTTCCTATTAAGAAATGTAAATTATATCAAATCATGATTTGCAATTGCAATTTCTTTTTAGCAATCTATTAAAGTGGATTCAGTAGAAGTGGGTGTAATTTGCACACCAACTTCTTCCAAATGCATTATTATTTTGTGTACCCAGCTATGCGTTAATAGGTTGGTTCATGCAATACCAATTGGTAGCGGGTCACAATTCAACCTACCTCATTAATATGCAGTAGAAGTAGGTCGCAAATTGAGACCATCTAAGATTGGTTAGAGTCACAGCTATGGTGGCTTTCTAGGGTCTGCAGACCATCATGTCTGTGATTGCTTTTACATAAAGGAATCTGTTATGCTTTTTAAATGCAACCCGTTTTCCTAATAAGACAATGGACTGCATTTTAAAAAGAAGATGAATACATTTATAAGCATTTTTTAGGCAGTGGTCCCTGGGACCTGGGGCCACTGCCTGCTTGTAAAAATTGTATTATTCACCACACACAGGGGAAGAGATCCATTGGGGACCCCTTGTGAATGGTTACTTCCAATTTTGATTTAGTGGTGCTATTATTAAAACATTAATGCATAAACTAAGGAATCGGTATTTAGAAGGGATGACCGTTAAAGGCCCCTTTCAAATACAGATTCTGTATTTATTCTAAAACCCAAATTGTGATTTGGTAACATGTTTCTGAATCACAATTTGGGATTTTTGCATATAAAAAGCCAGTTTTGCAGTCACAAAGGATCAAATTTGATCTGTGTGGTACATCAGGTCCCTGTGTTTATTTCTTTGTGGTACATCAGGTCCCTGTGTTTATTTGAAAGTCATCACAAGAACCACTAAGAACTGAGTTTTACCAAGCACTTGAAAGCAATATGGGGGGACAGTTCTCCTTCCAGGCATATGCAAGAGTTGACCAATGCACTTTTGTGTTCTACTCGGCAATCACTGAATTAATTAATGTTCTGTCTTGTGAAAAAGAACAAGCAGAGCTCAATGTGAATCCATTAAATACCTCACTGTAATTTGTACTGGTGATGCTGTTAAGCGGTAGATCTCCTTTCAGTACCATAGATTCCAAGTTTCATCTCGAGATGGCTACAATAGGAATAAAAGCCTGTGATAAGCCAAGATCTGTATCATGAGCATGTTCTATTTCAGTATGTAGACTCAGAATAAATCTAGTGTTGTTCAAATTGTGAGCGGGACATACTTGGAAATACAGAACAGTGGCTGTCTCTTTATGTTTCTAAGCGGCACTGTCCGAAATTTTTGTACAACTCATAGATTATCTGAGTTAATATATGCACTGTAGGAAGCACAATTTCAGCAAATGTGGTGCATGGACTTCTTCTGAGCCTGTTCATTGTTGCTGAAGATGTTCATGAAGTGGTATTGGCCCTTCTCTGTGATAGGATGCAGCTTCTATGGGAAATTTCTTGAAACCATCAGCAAGTAAATCCAAGAGCAGGAGTGTTAGGTACAGGGCCCTTTGTGAGGACATTTATTCTACAGTGATTGTTGTTACCACAATGTGGATGCCTAATCTTTCAGAAATCAAAGCTCTGTCTCACTCTCAGGGACTCTCTCTGGTACTGAGACCATGCCCATAGTTGTGAATCTGTAACTCCTACCCAACAATATACAGTGAGCAGGGATCTGAATCCATATGAGGCGAGCCATGCTCCCAAAGTTGGAATGGAAGTAAGTCCAGAGAGTCCTGAAGCCTTGCAGATGTTCAAAAGGGTATATTGATTGGCATACCATTGCCAAAGAGGGTCATAGCGGGAGCATCCATAACAAAAAACTGTAGAGGTAGAAACTAAACTTCTATTGCTCGGATACCAGAGGGAACCACAGCAGTAACAATGCAGCAAAGTTTCTACCAAAATTTATTTTCACTGAAAACCAGAAACCCCTATAATTATGGATATGTACTGAATATAATACTGTGCTATTAAAAGTACTGACAAATGACAATAATACCTAAGTAACACATTTGATGCATAAAATACTAGTTTTGTTCTTTATTGGAATAGCCAAAAAAACATTTGTCCTGGTCATGGCTCAATGAATTACTGCAACTTAACCTATGAAGGCCGTAGAAAAACCTAATGGAAAGGTTACAATGAATACCAAAACAGGTCAAGCCTCGTGTGAAAATAGGACATCACACTGTCTTCTAGTTGAATCTAGGGCTAAGTATAAAACCTTCAGTGAAGTGTGTTTTGCATCGTATAGCAAGGGAATTTGCTCCGCAAAGTCTTCCCCCACATGCCCCCCAAAGCACTTGACACCCACCGCCCATGGCCAATGAAACTCTCTTAATCATCAATGACATTTATTCAGATAATCGTTTCATAGAGACTCGTCACAACAAGACACTGCAGCCAGACCAATATATAACCTGATAGAAATTGGGTTTCTGGTTGGCAGAGATATGCACCCTGTACAAACAGGAACCACAATCCAAGTCAGGATAAGTAATATACAGACCATAAATTAACCTGTGTTCACCCTCCTGTAGCTTTGCACAGAGCAGGCAGGTTCAACATAAGAGACAACGTATAAAGTATTTGTGCAACACTTCAAACAGTAACACAGTGAAAACATCACAAGAAGACTCCACTTCAGTTTAGAAAAATAGATTATGATTTTATAAATAAAACGAGCTCAAAGCGACAAAAATCCAATAAGTAGAAGTCAAGATATGCATTTTTGAAGAATAAAAGGGGAAATAACGCTTAGAAGCAATAGGCACCTATGGGGTTACCTGCTCACTTTGGACTGGGTAAAAGTCAAGAGTTCAGGCCAACCGCGATGGAGTGCGGTCCAGATACAGGAGCTGCACATGGCCCCCGAACAAAAGTACCTTAATGCTTCTTGCGACAGCGGTATGCGTGCGGGATGCAGCCGGGCGATGCGTTGGTGTTGATCCCACAGTCAAGGGGATGTGTCAATTTTCTCCAGGCAACAATGGTGATGCTCCACTTCGAAGGCAAAGAGCCAGGTCCAAGAAGATGTTAGTTCTGAAGCTGATGCTCTGGGTTTCTCCATGTAGATATGTGGATGTGTAGATCATCTCTCACTGCAGCAGTGGCGGTGCAGTGGTTCTGATGTGTCTGTTCCGATGGTGATGTACTGGTCCCAAGTGGTATGCACCAGTTCTGGTTCCCCAACAGCGGAGATGGGTCAGTTCTGCTTCATGCAGCAGAGGATGCGTGGGTTCAATGGAGCAAGCACCTTGATTCCCTTCTAATGGACAGGCACAGCAACAGAGGGTAAGACTTTGATAGCCTTCAGTCTTTTTTTATTTTTTTTATTTTGTTATTGTATAAAGTTTTATATAGCGTGAACCAGATCCCAAGGGATATCAGAGCGCATTACAGAAGAACAGTTGTAATCGCAACAATCAAAGACAAGTGATACACAGTGAGAAGAGAGGGAGAATAAAACTCGAGCACGATATCGTATAAGAGTACCAAACTGTTACAGTCATAATAATCACCAACAAATGATACACAGCGAGTAATGTGATTAACAAGTCAATAACAGGCTGCTACAGGGGGCAATGCCAAATTAAGGTAATTTGTTCATTAAGAAACCTTTGGCTTCAAGTTTGAAAGCAGTAATTGATGATATTCTGCGCAATTCCGGTGGAAGAGAGTTCCAGATCTTTGGTGCCGCATCTAAGAAGGCTCGACGACAAGTTCTCTTTTTATTCATGATACGTGGTTTCAGAAGGAAGTTGCTAGCGTTTCGTGAGGCTCTCTCACCACATGATAGTTCAAGCTTTTGTGCTAGGTACCTGGGGGTGTTGTCGTGCAGGGCTTTGTGCCAAAAACGATAATCTTGAACTGCATTCAAGCTTCATAGGGTAGCCAATTAAGAGACTTTAAGACTGGGGAAATGTGCTCATTTCGTTTAGTAACAGTAATTAGTCTGGCTGCAACGTTTAGTGCTGACCTTAGAGGAGCCAGGGTGTATTTGAGAAGGCCACAGAGCGTAGCGCTGCCATAATCTAGTCTCGGCAAGACCAGTGCTTGGACTGCTTGTTTGAAGTCATTTTGTGGAAGGAAGGGCTTGATATTTCTCAGTGTCCTCATCAAGTGATTAGCTCCCTTACATACATTGCTGATATGATTTTTCATATTCAGGTGCTTGTACAAGGTGATTCCGAGGAATTTGCCAGAGTCAATGATGAGAGGGGTGCAGTTGAAAGCAGTGAGGTGAGTCAGACAAAGGTCTAGCTTGAAGGGGTGATTCGGGGGAGAGATGAGAAGGAACTCAGGGGCATATTATCAAGCCTGTGAGATAAAATTATCGCCGCTTTATCGGCCGAAAACGGACGATAAAGCGGCGATAATGGGCTTGATAATATGCTCTAAGGAATTCCAATCGAAGCCCATGTTAGGTGTGAAGACATCTAACATGGGCTTCGATTGGAATTCCATAGAGCATATTATCAAGCCCATTACCGCCGCTTTATCGGCCGTTTTCGGCCGATAAAGCGGCGATAATTTTATCGCACAGGCTTGATAATATGCCCCTCAGTTTTGGAGGTGTTGAGCATGAGATGGTTCTCAGTTAACCAATTTTGAGTAGACGTTGAGGTAGAGTTGAGTGTTATGATGTTATCCAGGGATGACATTTTCAAGTAAAGTTGTGTGTCGCCAGCGTACATATGGAAAGGAATGTTCTTGTCATTTAGAGACTTCGCAAGAGGTTCTAAAAAGAGGTTGAAAAGGATAGGGGAGAGGGCAGAGCCTTTGGGGACACCCATGCGTTCTGGAGAGGGCTGGGAGATGGTGTAGTTTGACTTAACTCTTTGTGTTCTTTGGTGGAGGAAGGAGGAGAACCATTGAAGCACCAGACCTGAGAATTCCATCCTGTTCTTTTGAGTGGAAAGGAGGTTGTCATGATTAACCGTGTCGAATGCAGAGGAACAATCTAGGAGGATCAGGAGGCATGATTCATTTTGGTCGAGTATATTTAGTATGTCGTCCATAACGTGTGTGAGGGCCGATTCTGTGCTGTGCCCCTTCCGAAAGCCTAATTGATGTTGGTTAAGAAGTTGGAAATTCTCCATGTGCGCGCAAAGTTGGGATTGTACACATTTTTCGAGACGCTTAGCTAGAGTGGGGATGTTAGATATGGGGCGGAAATGATTGAGGTCAGATTTCTCTGCGGTTGTATTTTTTTAGTATGGGTGATACCTGTGCTGCTTTTAGACATTCTGGGATCGTGCCTTAGGATAGCGAAGCGTTTATTATCCTTGTCCAGATGGTGGGCTGACAATGAAGACAGAGTGATTTGTACCTGCAGTTGATTGTTGTTTGACCGGATCAATTAATTTCCTTGGGGCGATTAGCGGCTTGATCAAGTTGTTGTCTGAAGTACTCTGCTTTAGCGCACTTGATTTGCTTGTTGTAAGTACTCCTGACATCTCTAAGGAATTTTAGGTGTTCCAGAGAGGAATTGGACTTTCAAGCTCGTTCAGCTGCCCTAAGATTGCGTTGTTCTGTGTTTATATTGTCGTTATACCATGGTTTGGATTTTTTTGTTGAAGTATTTTTTAATTGGAGTGGTGCAATATCATCGAGGATGTTAGAGATGGTCGAGTTGTATGCGTCAGTGAGTAACTGAACCTCACTCAAGTCTGCTTGGGAGGAGAGGGCAGTTTAACAGTGGTCAGCTAATTCAACTGGGTTAATTGAGCTGAAATCCCTTTCCAAATCTTAGATTTTGTTGGATGAGCCTTCCTCAGCTTCACCTCCATGTTGATATAGGAGAGAATGTAGTGGTGGTCTGACCAATCGCAGGGGGTAATGGATTCAAGTGTGATGGACTAACCTTTTGAGATAATGAGGTCTAAGGTTTCACCTTTGTTGTGTGTTGGTTGGTCACAGTGCTGCTTAAGCTCAAGATCCTTCAAAAAGTCTTTAAGTCAAGTAACTGCTTGGTCATTAGGATTAGACCAGTGGAGATTGAAACTGACAAGAAAGATTTGGGACATAGCTGAGTCGGTATTACTCGAGATGATCTCCGTTAGTTGTTCAATGAAGGGAAGGTTGTCTCCTGGAGGGTGATAGCAGGTGTGAGTTTGCAAACCGGACGTTTTTGTACTTACGATGTTGAGACATAGATATTCGCAAGCAGAGGGCGGAGAGGACTCTCTGTGGGATGTCGAGAGAGTGTTCCTGTGAATACAAGCTAGGCCCCCTCCTGCTCGGGGGCTTGTGCTGGTAGTTCCCCAGTTTTACCGGACCTTTCTTATGGGTTTGGCTCATGACTTACCCCTCGTAGACATCTAGGACAAGAAGACAAGAGCTTTGCAAGGCTTGTTGCCCACTTTTATTGACCCCGGATGAAGCCGGCCTCAGATGCATTCTCCGAACTGTCCCACTTGCCAAGCCAGTGGAAAGTCAGGGAAAAAGCTCAAAGCTCCCTTGACCCCATTACCTGTCATTGACACTCCCTTTGAAAGGGTAGGCATCAACATTGTTAGACTCCAAGACAGATTTATGCAGCAGATTTGTCCTGGTCTTGGTGGGCCTTGCCCCTCGCTACCCAGAGGCCACGCCTCTGAGGTTGGTGACGGCATCTGTGGTGGCCAGGGCCCGGATGGGGATTCGTGTGGGGTTCCCCCAAGAGGTAATATCTGACAGAGAAGTTAAATTCATGTCAGTGTACATGAAGTCCATGTGGAATGAGTGTGGGGGTCATTTACAAGTTCTCCACACCCTATCCCCCCCAAATCAATGATATTGTGGAGAGAGTCAATATCAAATTTGATAATCAACCTCCCTAAGCACATGAGACATAAGTGAAAAACCTACCTTCCAAGCTTTTCCTTTTACTACAAGGAGATGCCACAGAAGGGATTAGGGTTCAGCCCCTTTGACCTCCTCTATGGCCACCCTGTCAGGGAACCTCTTAGCCTTGTGAGAGAGGGATGGGAGCAAGCTTCCAGGAAACTTCCTCAGTATGTGGTCAACTACATGCCTGCCCTCCGCAATCAAATGCACCGCTTCAGGAAGAAGGTGAAAAGTAACCTTGAGGCCAGTCAAGAGGTTATGAAGCTCTGGTATGACCAGAAGCCCACTCTGGTGGAGTTTCAACCTGACCAAAAAGTGTCTGTCATGAGCCTGTAGAGTCAAATATGTACATAGCTGCTCACTGCATCCCTCACTGGCCATCCACGACTGCACTGGTCAGGACAGCATTGGGAGTCATTTTTGAGATGTGCATCATAGAAGGACAGGGGGGTTACATTTCTATGTGAGTAGCAATGGGGTGTGGAGTGAGGGCCCCCCCAGGTAGAGCAGGGGAGGGATCATCTCACCTCCTGCCCGCGTATGAAGTAATCCCCCGAGGTGATGTGTCTGGCCTGCCGGCTGGGTAGGCTTAGTTTGTGGTGGTGGATAAGACGAATGCCACAGCAGTGTAGTCCTGGGTTAGGAGGAAGAGGAGCAATCGGATCCAGGGACACCAAAACTGGACAGTTATTGATCCTAAGTCAGAGCTATAGCCTATAGGGCCTGCGGGGAGGACCCTGGTATGCTCCCTGTGGAGTGTGTGTCGCCTTCACACCGGCCTATTGTAGGACAGCGTCTTTTCACGCTTCATTCTTCAATTTCATTGTTATTGTCCTCTTTGCTAGCATTATGGCTAGATCAGTAAATTGAGCTATCAACCTGTATTTCCTGGATCTTTGGTAGTTTCACAAGGAGCCGTTCTCCCAAGCATTCAGGAGGGGGTCAGCCAGTGGTCTCGGAAGTCTTTCAGCTAACCTCCCCCCAGTAGGGACAAAGTCAGGGACAGTCCCATAATATGTGTCAGAGGTCTGCCATTGGGGACTGGATGTGGGCACAAGGTTGGGGATGTTGGAAACGGGGGTGAGATCCCTCAAGGGAAATGTCCAGAACACAGTTAAATTCACCCCTTATAGCCCACTGGTGATGTGTTTATTTAGAAGGGTGTGTGGAGCTACGGTGGAGGGAGGCAGGTTGTTTGGAATTAGGGGCATACATGATACCCAGTAGGATGAGGAAGCCAACCAGCCTGGCCTTAAGAAATGTAAATCAGCCATCAGGGTCAGATTCATGTGTGAAAACGTGCACCCATATAAGGCTGCCCCTGGCATATGTAGAATAATATGTGGAGTACACCTGTCCCCACCTTCTCTTCTGCAGTCGCACCACCTCCATATGAGCGAAGTTCAATTCTTGTAGTAGTGCTATATGAACCATGTGGCATTGTAGGGAGGAGTGGATTTTGTACCAGCGCCCCTGTTGTTCCAAGAGATGATCTGACAGGCCTCTGTCAGTAGCATCGGGCCATCTGTTTCCCCATGTGATCCCATGTGTGTGTGAGGGCTTTGCCCTCTCCTAACGATTGAGCTTTCCTGGGGGAGGGGAGGGTCTTTGGGGAGAGTAGAAGGGTCAGCTTCTGAACTACAATAATCAACAGAACAAGTAACATGTAGAACTTATATACTAACCCAACGGGAGAAAAGCGTCATAGCTGCCTTCCAAAGTTCATTAGAGGGCCCTGCATGGTGAAATTGGGAGGGCAATCTGGTAGCACTGACTGATGGACTCCATCATGTAAAGGATCATCGTGGTATAGGAAAAACGGGGATTCCGGGGATCTGGAGTTATAGTATAAGTTTAACAAAAATGTCTGTGCTACCAGCCAGTCCCTCATCAGTACATTGCTCAGACCTTTCAAGCTTTAGCAGCAGTGATGAACTATGTCCGTGAGTCTTCCATCATGTCAACCAGGGGGATGGGGGTGCAAGGCAAACAGTGCTTTGTAGTCTATGTAGTTGGGAGGAGACCGAGAAGGAGCGTGGCCAAGGGTTCAAATGAGATTGTTGGCCATCTGTAGCATAACTTGAGGTAGGGGGATCAGCTCCTGGGGGAGTGGAAGAAAGGGTTTTATCATCTCTGGAGTCGTCACCCCGTGAGTAAGCTGCAAATGCCTGCCGGTCTCTGAAGTCTGCTGCTATGTCCAGTGCCGATTGTTGGCCACTCCGGACCTGCTCAGGGATGGGTATGCTGGGGATTATGGGGCCACAGTAGAGCCCCACCGTGAGTTCCATCACTGAGGAGGCCGAGAGACCCTGTCCTGTTATCAGGTTGTGATAGGGGGCATGTCCCTGCCCTCCACCCACATCCAAGCATCATCAGGATATGAAAAGAAGTGGGTTTTCCGGTAGCTCATGATTATGAGCTACGCTGGGAAAAGTAGTGCACATTTGAGTTGCAACTCCCTGAGTTTACGTTTGACACCCGAGAAGGAAGAGTGTTTCTTCTGGACATTTAGTCTAGAAATATGAGGATGAGGTGGTTGTCTCTAAGAACAGGGTTAGGTTTTTTGGCCCTTCCAATGATGGTGTTGTGGTTTTTAAAATGTATAAACATATGCCCGGGCACCTTGGGTTTCCACCACATGGATCCTTAAGTTACAAACTTATGAAAACTGTCCCTTAACACTATCAATCTTTAATTAGGATTCTGTCTTTCAGCTGCTTACAAGGTTTGCAGAAATTCAGTTTCATCCTGTAAGTCACTAGCTGACAGAGGAGGGCCAGGGTTACAGATGGAATGAAAATGTAGCATTAAAGATTCAGCCAAACACAAGAAATAATATCCAGTGAGGTAATGTACATTTTCTTTCACACATTGGTCTCTTATGTCGAGCAGGCTGTAAGGAACTGTGCTGCCTTGGCAATGCTTGTCTGCCTACAGAAGAATTATTTTTGGATATGATACTAAAGATCACAAAACCAATGAATTGGGTAAAGCTTGCAATCTGTCTGGAAATTTGCTGAATTCAGGACAAGGCTAGGTGACAGAGGTTGTTTGCTCGCAGCAGGGACAAAGGCATTGTATGCTACTATGAACGTCTCCCTGTTAGGGGAAACGATCTTACAAGAAGCAAGAGCAGATTAATCTCACAGAGTTCAGTGAGATTCCCAGTAGTTTTTGTGGGGAAATAGTGCTGAGTAAGTTCTCTGATCGAGAGACACAAGCTTCAAAATATACCTGGAATCCTTGGCAACAATAATAATACAATAGAAATACAAGAAAGGACAACAGAAAACAGGGCCAGGAACAGTGAAAAAGAAACTGGGCTCAGGGAAAAACAGTACTGGAATCTAGATCAGGAACAGGACTGGAATTAAGATCAGCAACAGGACTGGAATACACAAAACTGTTGATACTGGAAACAAGACTGGAAATCAGCACACTAACTAAGCTGGGACAGGAATATGCAAACTGAACAGGAACACAGAACTTATGGCAAGGAAGTGTATAGTCAAAACTAGGGACTAGGCAATGACCAGAGTAAAGAGGCAGGATAAACTAGAGACAGAAAACAGGCACACATAACTAGTCTAAACAGGCCATGCAATCAAGTAACAGTGGAAACAGAAATCAAAGCGCAAGGTTGGAAATTTAAAAGCAGAGCACAAGGAGGTTCAGCAGCACGGTCATTTGTGAGCCACTGCACACTGAGCTCCTAGGGTTGGTACAGTTTGAAGCTCAGGAGTGGGTACAGGGATAGAGGCAGGCACAAAGAGTAAACCAGGAGTTAGGAATCATGGAACGACCAATGAAGGAAGGTTGTGCTGGGACTTGAGATGGAAAAGACAAGGAAAACAATCAGCGCATGACAGGAGACAAGTAAGCCTGGAAAAGAGAGTGGATCGGAGACAAGAGAGAGAACAGTACAGAAGGCGGGTGTAAATGGGCCATATTCGGGCATAAATGCAGGATCACTAAGGGCCCTCGGGAGTGCCACGACAAAAGAGACATGCAGTGTAAAGAGGGGTATAATCAGAAAACCAGAGTTAGATCAATAATGAGCATGAATGCCATTTTCTTATAGATCTACTTTATATTGTGATATAATGTACAATATACCTACCTAGATATTTGTGTGGCCAAATCGAATGATCTAAAAGTAATTTGGCTTAAGGTTTGCATTGAGATGAATTTCAAATCAGCATTCTTTTTCTCAAAGAGCATTACTTCAAGAAAGTGGTGTAAACAAATGACTTCCTAAAAAGAAACTGATTCATAAGGAAACTGTTTCCTGGAAAAGGAGTCACGAATAAAAGCTATTTTTGTAATTCAAAAATCACAATTTGATACGAAAAACGAGATGTTTTTCCAAAAAACAATGAACATTTTTTTGCTCTGTCATATTTTGCTATTTGAACACACACAAAACAAAATAGGGACTAAGCCTACTTGCTTGTACATGAATCAGGAAAAATATAAAACCTTTAAATATTCATACACATATTTTATGGATTATGTGAATGCTAACATTGTTTTCTGTCATATTCTGCACTGAGTATCATGGGTGTAGTCACATGCTAATCTTGATCACTTGAATAGGTGAATCTAATATTGCCCCAAACTATGTTCATGAATGCATTTTATCATTTTCTTTAGAACGTGTGCTTGTGGATCCAGGAGAGGTGTAAAGTCTGCATTCTTTATACCAAGAATGCTAAGTGGATTTCCTCTCCTTGTGATTCTTATCGGCTATGCTTTTAAAACTGCATAGGTCTAGTATTCTGAAGATAATCTCTGAAAACGCGCTGTAGTGATTCCAGTTCGCATTGTGCTTTAACAGCCAACATCCTTTACCTGCGTGCACCCGAGATTAAGCTTGTAAAGTAGATTACATGTAACAAAGAGGAGTTAAAGACGGCTTTGAGGAGATTACGCTGTAGATCGATCTGTATCACTACTCAGCCTTCGGAGAAATGATTTGGCATAGATCCCAGCATGAATATCTGCCTTTATAGGCCCCCTGCAAGCCCTGTCACAGGGTGACAGCAGATTGCGCCGGTGATGTATGGTCTCTTTACTTATTCTATTGTACATTGTATTATTGCTGATGACAATCAATGCATTAGTTTCAAATCAGGATAATAGATCAAATTCACCAGGTGTTGGCTAGGACCATGCATTGTTGGAAACTGAAAGCTGGAAAAATATTTTACTTTATGCAGAAAGTGAACAAGTAAATGCATATGTTGGATGGAACATCATTGCAAGCACAATTAACATAACTTTTAAACAAATTAATATATAAAGGTTGTGACTGTGCTACGTTCAAAAACTTGCAAAGTGTTTGGCTAGCCACATTTTATAAAAGAGAAAATAAGATACTGCATCAGTTATTCTTGCTGTAAGGGGAAACTATTCTTGGGGACTTAGCCTGGGAACATGGCAGAGCAGATGTGATGCTTTATAGTTCCCCAGTGAATCTGACACCAACCTAACATATAACTCTCTAGAAGTTGAGTCGGGGAACTTGCTCTATTGATGAGACCCTGAATTGGTGGAATTAAAGTTCTGACACGTCCTGGAATTTGTATAATGACGAGTTGGGGGCTGGGAAGAGATGAGAACTAGAATGTAGCTCTTTGAGCCAATCTCACTTCTGATGGTGCATGCCATCACTTTTCAAAAAAGTCCCGGCTGTCCATGTTAGGAGTTGAAGTCGAGGAGGGCGATGAGTAAATGTGTACGGAGGCTGCTACCTGCCACAAGCCTGGATGGCAATGGCTCAGAGAGGGGGCGTGTTTGACCCCTTGACACCAGTCCGGGGGACATAAACAATGGTGATGACTTCAAAGTGAGCAACACTGGAACATCCAAATCCGACAAAAAAAACCAGAGGGCACTGCAGGCAATAGTGACAATCCAGAAGAGGAAGCAATTCGACCCTCAAAGATATCACTGCGAACTGCAAATAACCTAATGTGTACATTGATAAAGAGGAAAAGAAACAGAGATATTTTAATAATCAGTCAGCTAAAAATAGACGTTGAAAATATGACACTGTCTGAAGTTAATGTAAGACCTTCTTAGGCTCCATGCATGCTTATGATAATAATTGTAATGGTACAATTTAACTGGGTATGTCTGATGATTATGAGAAGAAAGCAAATAGTGAAGGCAAAATAGTATTTGACATTGATAGCAAGCAAACAGCAGGCACCTTAAATTATCCCCATCTCACCCACCTCCACATTCTAGATGGACGGAATGAAACTGAAAAAGGGTAAATAAATTACTAAAAATTTGGGATGCAGTTGGATCATTTGCAACCAAGACCCAGGTAAAGGTATGTTATCTTTATTATGTTGTGATTCACACAAAATGGAATATGGGTAAGGTATAGAGAAGAGCAGGTAGCGTGGAGCAGGCTGACGGCTTGTACGCGTGTGCTCTTTTTAAAATAACAATTAGTCTCATTTTATTCCTTTGTGTCTACTTTGCGAAATCACTGGTAGTTGCTTGTACTATATAAATAGTTGGTTTTAAATCTTTTAAAGGCACCTCTTAGTTGCCATACCTGAATTGTTGGGGGCATTAATCATCTGCCGCATTCCGTTCACTTCTCCCCAGACCACTGCAGCTCTAAGTGCTGTTTGTGTGGAGGGAGCTTTGGGTGACGGCTGCGGTTGGTCTTCCTACTTCCGGCTGCACAGTTTACGCCGCCATTCTGGGTCGCGGTCTAGCCCAAAGCGGCTGCTTTAAAAACAGCTGATGGGGCCGACGCACAGCGACGCGTGCAGCGGGCGCGCCAAAGGCAAGCCCGTCTGCGCCCGTCCGCGCTTGGCCGGGACCCGGGGCCAGAACCCCTGCCCCTCCGCTGATTTATGCAACAGAAACACTATGGACCCTCAACTTGGGTAACTATTTGCTAGAGGAGAGTGTGCAGGCAAGGTTGCGAGCAGAAAACTTACTGAAGGCTAACAGTATAGAGGCTGAGGGGTCTCTGAGGACTCAGGGCCAGACCCGAGTTCCAACTGCATGTGGGTTGAAGGTAGCGGTGCTTAATACTCGCTCCTTGCATCGGGGGGACCGCGCTGGGCTGGTTAACTTCATTCCTGCAGGGAAGATCGCAGAGGGTCCAGCTGTCAGATTTGGTCTCTACACCAGCGGCTATTACATGCGGAGTGCCGCAGGGATCTGCCCTCTCTCCGCTCCTTTTCAATATATATCTACAGCCACTGATTTCTACTCTAAATCAGATGGAGTGTCAAATTTACAACTATGCCGACGACACACAGATCATCATTCAAATTGAGGATTCACCTGGAGCCCAAACTAGGCTACATAACATCCTAAAATTCACGAGTAATTGGATGTCCTCCAACTCCTTGAAGATCAACCCAGAGAAGACCAAAGTATTGCCCATTACCATCGCGGGCAATCCCTGGAACGATCTCCTCTGACCTCAGGAGTTGGGTAGGACCCCGACACCAGCAAGGGTGGTGAAAAGCCTGGGAATCCACATCGATGGTAATCTATCCATGAAAAACCAAGTGTCGTCGGTGGTAGGCACATGTGTGGGCCTCCTAAGGCAACTCCGGAAAATCTCTCCAATGCTGTCATTTTCCACGCTAAGGACGGTGGTGTCCGCAATGATCTTAGGACGCTTGGACTATGGGAACGCCCTCTATGTTGGGCTCCCCCAGCAACAACTTTCTAGACTGCAAATTGTGATGAATGATGCAGCTAGACTGATCTTTGGAAAATCCAGAAGCACGAATGCCTCTCCTCTTTTATGCCAATTACATTGGCTTCCCATTAGGCAGAGGATTTTATTCAAGGGTCTGTGCATCGCACATAAGGCGGTCTATGGCAATGCGCCTAGCTACATCAAAGCCAGACTGGTGCAGTACATCCCCAGAAGGACCCTGCGATCGTCTGAGGACACTCTTTTGGTAAGCCCGTGCTACCGCATGACCACCCTCGGTGACGTGCCTTTTCAACTACCCTGCCGGCAGCCTGGAATAAGTTACCATCAGGCTTAAGGAAGGAACCAAATCTATTGCCCTTTAGGCGAATGTTAAACGGTGCTCTTTCGAGAAGCGTGGGGTGTGATATAACTCGGCTGCCTGTTTTTCTGTAATGATTAGTTTCTCAAGTACAAGCGCTTAGAGACCAATCGGTGATAATGCGCTATATAAATATAATAAATAAATAAATAAATGAAACATCATCTTGAAGTGTTTTCCTTACTGCAAGAGGGAGATAGAGACATTCTGGCACTTACGGAAACTTGGTTGGGGGATACATCTACCCCTGATATCGTGGCAGCCCTGCCAATGGAATTTGATGCAGTGTGACACAATAGATCAGGGGATTCCAGGGGAGGGGGGTGGCTTTCCTTTTTAATAAGAGCCTCATAGTTACAAAAATATTGGCAGAAAATTGTGATAATGCCGATGTTTTCGGGATAAAACTCTCCTATAAATCCTCCTGCATTGTACTTATGGTAGTGTATCGGCCCCCTAGATCCACCCCGGGATTCAATTAAATTTTTCTGGAGCTTACTACTGATCTATGTTCCAGATATAAATGTCTCCTAGTAGTGGGGGACTTTAATTATCATTGGGAAAAAGGGGCAGAGAGAGCCTGTAGCGGGTCTATTTGAGATTAATATGCTCTCAATGGACTTGCAGCAACTGGTTAACAGTCCCACCCATGTAAAAGTTCACACTTTAGACCTCATTTGGTCTTCACAACTGCAGGCACAGATAACTGATATCAGTCCCCGTGCCTGGTCGGATCATTTACTGCTAAGATGTTGGGTCCCAAGTGATAGTCCACTTTCGCAGCCCCCACCTTTGTGGAGGAAGGTTAGAATGTGGAAAAATGTTGAGGCAGATCTTTTAATAACTACGTTACACTCAATTCCTTCCCCTGAGGCGAAAGAGGACAATTTGGATCACAAAAGTGAAGCCTTATTCACTCGTTTACAGCAGGCCATTAATATAGTGGCACCAGAACGGAAAGAAAGGGTTAGAGATAAAGGAAAGGGGCCCCATGGTTTGATGATACATTAAGGGAAAAGAAACAACTCCTCCACCAAGCCGAGAGGCGATGGAGATATAGCTATGAGCCAGCAGAGTTAAAAACGTATAAAGCCCTTTTCGCTACATATAAATCAGCTATCCTAGTTAGGAAAGCAGCATTTTCCGAAGAAAGGATTCTTTGGCAGAAAATAAACAAAAAGAGACCTTTGCCATCTTGAAGGAGCTGAGTCAAAAAGCGGAAAAAAGTCCACAATTGTATCTCCAAACTATGAGACCTTCCAGGAGTTCTTCCTCCAGAAAGTTACGGACATTATCTTGGAAATTACCACAACTCCCATTGACTTTAGTTCCCTGGACCAGACCAGATTCCCCTGTCCTAGCAGTCGGCTGTCTAAATTTCCAAGTATCAATTCTGCTACTTTGGTAGCACTAGCAAAGCATATTAAATCAGGTTCTCTAGTGGACCCTTGTCCTCCGAGGCTTTTCCAAATGGCTCTGCCTGGGTTGGAAAAGCAGGCCTTGAGATTACTTAATGAGTCTCTAGATCTGGGCTATCTACCAACTAATCTGAAGGAAGCAAGGGTTACCCCCTGCTGAAAAAACCTGGGGCGGATACTTCAGCCTTAAAAAATGATAGGCCTGTCTCGCAGCTCCCCTTTCTAGCAAAAATCTTGGAGCAACATGTTTTGAAAACTCTTGCAAGATACCTAGATGAGCATCAATTGCTCCACACTAGACAGGCGGACTTCAGAGCCCATCATAGCACAGAGCTAGTGATGGTGTCCGTTTTGGACGAGCTCAGAGTTAGGGCCGATAGTAAACAGCCGAGTGCCCTGATTTTATTAGACCTGTCAGCAGCATTCAACACGGTCAGCCATAACATACTGCTGAACCGTCTTTCGAATCTGGGTATAAAGGGGCAAGAACATCAATGGCTAAGATCTAATTTGTCTGACCGCACTCAGAGAGTTCAGTTGGATGAGCAGCTTTCGGATCTGGGCTCCCTGACCTGCGGAGTACCTCAGGGCTCTGCATTATCTCTGCTTCTTTTTAACATCTATTTGCAGCCCTTGGTGGAGGCCTTGACACTTAGGGACTGCCAGGTCTTTAATTATGCCGATGACACTCAACTTCTTGTCCGGCTAAATAACTCCTGTCAGGCTAAGGAGTCAGTAAAAAATCTGCTTAGGTTCACTGTAAATTGGATGGCAGCCAACTCCTTGAAAATAAACCTGAATAAAACCGAGGTGCCTTTTATTCCAACAAATAATAGCCCTTGGTGTGACCTTTTTTGGCCCCCAGAACTGGGAGTGGTCCCAGTGCCAGTCCCAGTGGTAAAAAGTCTGGGGCTAAAAATTGACTCGGAATTGTCCATGTCTGGCCAGGTCTCCTCTGTTGTGGGAATCTGTACGGGTGTACTTAGGCAGTTACGGAGACTTGTTCCCCTCCTTTCCATATCTGCACTGCAGTCAATTGTTTCCGCCACTGTCATCTCTCGGCTGGATTATGGGAATGCCCTTTACCTTGACCTTCCCCAGAAGCTCCTCAGGAGACTACAAGTTGTACAAAATGATGCGGCTAGGCTAATTTTTAGACTCCCTAGGAGGACGCAAGCCACCCCTCTGCTACATAAATTGCACTGGTTGCCCATTGAACAGCGAGTGCAGTTCAAGAGTCTTTGCATAGCCCATGAGGCAATTTATGGGGAGGCACCTAAATACATAAAAGATCGTGTCATAAAGTACGTTCCCTGCCGGGTCTTACGATCATCCGAGGCCTGTAAGCTAGCCTCGTCCAGATATAGCCTTAAAACCAAAGGGGGTAGAGCGTTCTCGGTACTCCTCCCACAGGTCTGGAATGATCTACCGGAGTACCTGCAAAAGGAACCAGTTTTGCTTACCTTTAAGAAGCTCTTAAAGACCTACCTTTTTAGAGAGGCACTAACATCTGCATAATCTCTGCATCGCTGCCGCTAGTTACTCCTACTCTGGAGACTTGCTCACTTTCTCTAGAAGCGCTCAGAGACCGGTTGGTGATTTGCGCTATATAAAAATAATATAACATAACATAACATATTGTCGGATCACATTTCCATTCCCCATCCAGACCTCACACACTTGTGAGACATAGTCAGGCAATATCCAAACACTGACAACATACTCATGCGGATACATAGATATGACCACAAAAAGTTGTAGTGCTGATTTGGAATATTAGGCATATGGAGAACATAATAAAATGACACAGGATATATTTTTACCTACAGAGATGTGAAATTGATATTGCATGCCTGCATGAAACACATTTAACTAAACTAGAAGGATTGACATCACTGAAGTTTTGTAGGGGACACATGTTGGATATGACATATTCCTCATACACAAGGGGGACACTAATACGAATCATATCCAGAATACCACTTACTCCAATAGACACCAAATTAGTTGCTGAGGGCAGGTGCATGATCATAAAAGGAATACTCGATGGTAAACCCCTTGAACAAATAGAACACTTGGAGTGGTTAACACCACACTTGGTAGACATAAAACAAACATCATCAGTATGGGGAGTCAAATTTAGTTCGGACCACTGAAGCCCAAGAGGACCCCTTTACTTCACTTTCCCCAGCAAGTCCACATTCTACTGTTCCCAAGAAGGAGGTGGGGACATGTGCCAATGATTCTGCCGATTCAGCCAATAGGGTCCACAAACATCCAAGGATACAAATCCAGACAGGATCAGTCCCCATGTGCAGGGGTTACACATGGAGGCGGAGAGTTCTAGAAGGTGGAAATCCCTAATTTTTTCAGAGATACCTCATCACCCCTCTACCCCTAGCTGATGCTTACTGGGTGCAGACTCCTGAGCTGTCCTGTCCTACTGTATAGTCTTCTGGGTGTTTTCAAATGGATTGATGCAAACAAGGCTTAAAAAGATACTTCTCTGAGAACCAAGCTCTACCCACCTTAGTTTGGCTTCTCCACTACAAACTTAAAAAGAAACCTCTGTGATGACTGGAGCCACAGAAGTCTGCCTTCTCTAGCTTTGCCACAGTAAGGTTACCCTGCCCTGGCATGTTGATAGGCTGTCTCATCTGGATCTTCAAGGGACAGCACTCACCTGGTTTACCTCCCTCCGGACTGACCATCATTTTCAGGTATTCTTGGCTATTGCTGTGTCCAGCTCTCTTGCCACAACCTCAGGTGTCCCGCAGGGGTCAGCCCTCTGCCCCATGCTGTTTAACATTGTCTGTTCATTAGCAGATCTGGTGGAAAGCTGTGGCCTCACCTTGTTTTCATATGCTGACGACACAAATCTTTTTCACGTTGTCGTCGGAGCAGGAACATAGCTCCAGATATTTAAACTCCTGCCTTGGTCTTGTTTCCACCCGTATGAGCTCCAACTCTCTAAAATTAAATGGTAACAACTCTGAGGTAATGGTACTGGGAAGGAAGCCCCAGCTTTGGAGTCGACAGCATTGGCCAGCTTCTTTAGAGGTCCTTCCAGAACCAGCCAGAAGGTGAAAATGGTGGTTTCTGGCTGGATCCTCCTTGTCCATGAAACCTCAGGCAACCAAAATAGCCTCTACATCCTTATGAAATGGTTATAAAAAATCCTACGGATGCTTCCTTTCTCTGCCCAAAGGACACTTATCCAGGCCTTGATCCTTTATAGACTGGCAACATCCCCTTTCTGGGGACAGACAAGGCTTTGATCAGTTGCCTCCAAATGATACACAATGCTGCTGCCTGGCTTCTGTTCCATTTGCCTAAACATTCCTAGACATCTGGTCTACTTCGCGACCTATATTGGTTAATTGTTGATAAGCGCATCCACTTAAAGGTGCTCTGTTATAGGCACAAAATCAACTGTCAGTCTGGACCAAAATACCTGCATAAACTGGTATCTCCATATCACCCCTCTCGACAATCAAGCTAGAGCAGTCAGTCCCTTTACTCAGTCCCTAGAATTAAACAAACTCTGATGGGGAGACATTCCTTCTCTTTTCTTGGCCACAAGCTCTTGAACACTCTCCTGACTTCTCTGAGAAGCTGCACCTCTCTAAACTCCTTTTATAAGGAGTTTAAATAATGGCTATTTGAAGTCATGTACCTTGACTGCCCTCATGTTACCTAGTGCTGGGAAACCCTTAGGGGTAGCTACGTGCTTTATAAAACCTCAATAATAATAATAATGTTAATGCCAGAGAGGGGAAGCAAGTTATTTTATGAAGATTTCACCCTTGCACCCCATTTCTCCCATCGGAAGCTTAATCCAACCAAATGGACCACTTGTTCAGTGAATGGCAGAAATCTTATTGAGGTATGATTTATTGTTAAGAAGCCTCTTTGCCTACCCATTACCTAGTAACTATTGGGACATTCACAAATTTGCCAGCCATCACAAAGCAATCCTAAGAGCATGCTCATGTGTGCAACACATCCCATACTAATTCTTGGGCCATTCTCATTTATCATCAATCTTTTAGAGCATCATCATAGTGTCCACACATCATTTGGTAATAGCATTCAGTGGGAGATGAAATCTTGATTGGCTAAAAACATTCTGGGATCAGGCACAAGACACAGTAACTGTGAGATAGAATCACTTCTTGTAGTGTCTTTTGTGACATTTTTCAGAGTTCCACTACTGTTTTTTGCATACACTTTGACTGCCGGCCTGATATGTTGGCTGAAAGAGGCCAATGATTAAATGGGCTTTGGTATTTCACAGTGGCCTGTGTCAGTTGCTATGGTTATCACACTAGAACAAATCTGACCCCGAGGTGTTCATAATTTATTGGATACAATTATTATTGCCTAGCTGTACTTTAGGAGGGAATAAAATGCTTACTGCATCAAAATCTACATGTTCTAATAAATACCAGGAGTTTACCTTTTGTTAAATTCTGACATGTTTGATCAGCCAAAAGGTTACGGCTTGTATAACAAACACTAATGCACGGAGAAATTACCAGGTGTGAAAAACGTTAAATCACTTATAATTGTGATCACTGTGCAAACAGGTGTTTGCGCAGGGATCGCAAAATAGAGGATCACATGTAACCAGGACGTATATGTGTACGCAAAGTCTCCTTCCATCTGCCTGTTTACCTCTTTGTCTTCTCGCATAAACCTGTACATCTGGTGCATGAGCAGTGGCGTAGGTAGCCCTTATGCCGTCAGTGGCGGTCACTGCTTTTGCCGCCCGCAGCGGCCACGTGAAAGAGCGAGGGGTGCTGAGGTTTCTTGCGTTGCCGCATGAACGAGCAGGGGGGTGGTGGAGTTCGCCACCCCCAAAACTCATGCCGCCCGGGGTGCAAAGCCCCAACCCCCCCTTGCTATGCCACTCTGTGTGAGACAGCGTTAATCGGAGGAGGTGTGCCTAAGTGAAGGAGGTGTGAACTAATAACCACAGTTGCCGACTTTTGAACTAGGGAACCAGGGGGCATATTATCAAGGACAGGCGATACATTATCGCCACTTTTATCGGTAGGAAACTGCCGATAAAGCGGCGATAATGGCCTTGATAATATGCTCTATGAATTGCAATCGAAGCCCATGTTAGATGTGTTCACATCTAACATGGGCTTCGATTGGAATTCATGGAGCATATTATCAAGGCCATTATCGCCGCTTTATCGGCAGTTTTCTGCCGATAAAAGCGGCGATAATGTATCGCCTCTCCTTGATAATATGCCCCACATTCTAGTATTAGTCTGATGAAAACCCTGTGATTCCTAGCAAATTGCTTAACCTCGTCGTCCTAAAATGGAAAAAAAAAGAATCTAACCTTGTGTAATGAATTTTGTCATCCGACAATAAAACTATGTCTGAGGGGTCGAAACAAGCAATTAATGAACCACGGCAAATACGAATCTTCCATATATTTACGGCTTTCCTTAAAAGGTCCCTCAGATTCTTCATAAGAGAGTGGCAAATGCAGACTAGGTGAATCAGGTCATCCTTGTCAGGCCCTTATAGCGTATGGCAGTGGTTCCCAAATTTTTCCCTTGACTGGGTTGGCGGTTGGTCGTGGCTCCCCACCATTTTTTTGCCGGGGGGTCAGGCAGCGCACTGCGCCGCGGCACCCCTGGCTTCTCATCACGGCGCACCGGAGTGCCGCGGCGCACACTTTGGGAACCACTGTGATAGTCCACGTCAGCTGTTGGCTCATTCCACTATGAATGACAGCATTCTGTTCTTTCACAAGGAACACACCCGCACTAAAAGTAGTCTTTCAGTGTCAGGGTGTCAATGTCTCCTATTTGAGGCCAGAAATTCTCTGCTGGCTGCTGAGATAGTCATAACAAACTAATCAATCCACTGATAATCTGAAATGTCATTACAAATGTTCCCTTGCAGAAACAAAAATAAATGGTGGAAATACTTACTGTTATCCTAAATTGGCCAGAGCATGAAAAGGAATTGTATTGTAATTGCATTTGTATAGCGCTTACTACCTCTCACAAGGCGCTATTCCGAGACCCATAGAGGATTAGTGATGAATAAGTATAGTGAAACATGCAAGTAAATGTGAAGTGGTGGAATAGTGTGCTTATGAAATAATGGCAGTCTTTATTAGTTGCCATGCCTCCAGCAAACAAACGTGATTTTTTCAGATAAGACATTCCGTGACTTTTTTTTTCCTTCAGGGCTCCAAGATTCACCCAGTCATAAACAATAAATGCCCATGGCACATGGGGAGCAAACTCAAAAGCTGAGAGGGAGGAAGGAGTACAGTGAACGGTAAAATTGCGAGTTCCAACTTCTTGGAAGTTCCAAGAAACCTTCTTAATTGTTTTTTATTTTATTTTGGTAAATTGTTGGATTGTCTGAATCGGAAGTGCTCGCTAGGCACCCGCCTGGCTGGCTTGCTCACATGCCATCCAGGCCCCAGGAACGCTTTGCGCCCTTCACTGGGATTGTGTTCTTCCATTTCCCAGGGCTAATGATGATCACCCCCACCCCCCACACATGTGGAGGGCTACAAAGGAAATCTCAAGCCAGGATTACGGCTGTTGCCTGACACCTCGAGTTCCTGCATTGAGTACTCCTTAACGTAAATGCATCTTGCCCCTCCTTCCCGCCGGCCACCCTGACAGGATCGACGTTCAATTTCCAGGGTAATTTACAGACGGGTTTAGTCATAACTGCTTCTCCGGACCCGGAAGCCCCTTTCCCCACTACCACAGAATATATTTCGGTGCATTTCTTTCAAGTCCCCCTCATCCTGCTCGGCGCCGCGGCGCCCCTGGCTTCTCATCACGGCGCAACGGGGCGCTGCGGCGCACACTTTAGGAACCACTGGCGTATGGGCTGTACTGCCTTTTTTCTTCAGCCTGACAGGAGAATGGTCAAGTGATGGTAAATTGTCAGACCGGAAATTCATAAACTTCTTTTGCGGATAGAAAGGATTTCCTGCCTCCAGCTATGTTTGGGGTTTAAGCATTTTAAAATTAGTGCCACTGGAATTATGCGGCAAGAGAGAGGCAAATTATGCGGCATGGTTGAGTAATTATGTGGCAAGAAAAGGCAAATTATGTTGCTTAATGTGGTACATTTCTAATAGTATTACTTCATTAGTTCGTACATTTTAGACTTGTTAACACTGTCTGGGCATTGGGTGCAACTCATTAGTCCCAGGTTAACACCCCAATATAGCAATAAGCAAAAGAAAGGTGACCAGTCAACCTTTGCAAAAGGACTTCTACTGTGTAGTAACACATCACCGCGTTTTTAGTAACGTTCAAAATGTTTAAGCTCTTTTGTTAAAATCTGCAGATTAGGCAGCAGATGGATTATGCAGAAAATGCGGCAAATCTATAACTATACGAAAATCGATGCAGCCGCACAATCGCATTATTCCACTGGCCCTGTTTATAGATGTTTAGCAGCATCCACACGTGCCTACGTTTGGACAGAGCAGCCGCATAGGAAGGGGGGTGCTGCTAGTGTGGGCTGCCCCGGTGTTAGGGGATGACAAAATGGCAAAAATATGTGTTTTTAAAATAAAATAAAACTTTGGGGCTCACAACACTTTTTTTAAAGGGGTGGATGACAAGATATTTTCCGTGCCGGGTACCACCTGACCGTGCTTCGCACTGTCAGTGATTGCTTTTTGATGACCATGTGCTGTGTTTTATTGAATGAGGCGTGAGTGGTACTCATATACCATAAAAGTCTCGTCTGAAGGGAGTCTTGGTAGCTTTCCAGGTACTTTCTTGCTGATGTTCTTTCCGATCCTGTTTCTCTTTCCACAGGACCTTGTTCAATGACTTTTGCTTTTGTTACTTGCAGTTTGTGCCATTATTTTACAGAAGTGTCCTTCCTAGCTATAGTTTGTTAGGTGTTTCTGATCACCAGGCACATCTGGGAGGGAGATGCATTTCTCGGTAATGAGAAGAGATTCTGATATGTGTTGGAATGTATAGTGTTTAACATTGATGCATCTCGTACTCGCAGAGCTTTGCTGCAAGGCAGAGTTGGTAGCAATTTTGCAGATATTAATTTGAGATATGGGGAAATCTTAGATCCTGGTATGGTAATGTTTTGAGTATTGTTTGAAATGCTTCTAACAATGAGTGCCTGTTTTCTATTAAATGGTGTATCCACAAAGGAAAAAGCCTCTTGAATTCATGGGTACCCCAAGGTACTTGTACTCTTTTACATTGACAATTTGAGTTGCGTTAAGGAGCCACTTATGAGGTTCATTTATTTTGTGACTAATCGCCATTACCTTGTGTTTCTAAGGTTGATTTCCATGCCATTTTTGTACAGTACTTGGCTAAGCTGTCTTAAAGCCTTTGCAGACCCACTTTAATTTGGCTTGCCAGGATGACATTGTCTGCCTACAACAGAAAACGAGCAACCACCAAGTTTCAGAGGCTGAGAATTAACTTGGTCCAGTTCCGAAGGTAGATCTGCTACAAACAGCCTGAAAAGTTGGGGTGCCAAGACACAACCCTGTTTCAGTCAGTATTCAACGTCAATCTTCTGCGAAACATGTTTCGTCACCAATCCTAATTTTCACCTAGGTGTTTGTAATAGCATTTAGATGACTGTAAGGAGAGAGAGTGATATTCCCCTTTGCTCCAGTTTTCTCCATGACGTGTTGCACTGGACACAGTCAAAACAGATTTAAAGTCCACAAAAAATAGGTATAAGGGTATCCACTTTTTTGTTGCAAATCGGTTATTAATGACAGTGCCATCATGTTTGTATCCGTGCTGTGGTGAATCCTGTTAGAGTTATAGGCATAACATTGTTGTCGTTTGGCCAGGATGTTAGATCTTTTTGCAGTAGGGAGGCAAAATATTTGGCCTCTTTGTAGAGAAACACTATTATTCTACAATTTTTCAGTACCAATTTGTCGCCACCTTTGTAAATAAGGTTTATTATGGACTCCTTCCATTCATTTGGGGTGGTTTCTTGCTGTAAGGCATCAAAAACACTTTCTAATTTCATAGCCCAAAAAGTAGGGATTGCCTTATAAATAGCTTGTGGGATTCCACTTGGGATGGGCACCCCATCACATTCATCTTCCTTCTTTACCTTGATTTGGGTCGTCGTGTATGATGTGGCTTCTGTATTTCCTGACCCTAGTTTTTGTGATATTTTCAACAAGATAAAGGAACGTGCAAGGTAGATTAGGACCTTGTCTACCTCGAGTGCCCATGAAATTTACTTGCCTGTCGAGTCGCGGTGCCACATACGGTAGAACTGATGCACATTCACCCTCGCTTTTATTTTATTTCAGTCCTCACTCATATGCACTTCCCTGATATGGGTTTATTGATCTCAGCATGCCCAGCAGTTTGTACTAGGTTGTATCCTTCGTACTAAGCGCCTTCTAATTTCTATTCTTCAACCCCTTTTTTTCCCCTACTCTCCATTCTTTCCACAGGCACTATAAAATTCAGGCTTGTATTTTACCCGTCCTGATGATGATCCTACTATTGTTTTAAAAGGATCGAAACATCGTCGACTTGTTTAAACAGTATGCACATTAATCCAATGTCATAAAAGAAGTGCATTAACTGATTTTTCCAAGCTTTCCACAGTTATCCCTAAATCTCCACAAGCTACCCTTGTCTTGCCTGAAATGTCTTTGTCAAAATGTAATTGTTATGTGTTTGTGTAGGATGCAGGATTGTGTCCCACTGTATTGATGTGCTCCTAATTGTTTTTTCATTTATCAATTTATTTAATTGGTTGTCTGGCTGGACACCATCAATATAGTACTGATCCAAGTCTATATTTATCTCATCCATATTGTTTCTCTAAAGGACCTAGTTTTTGTGAGGCAGTGTCCTCTAAATGTTGCATCAATTGGTCTATATCATGGTATACTTTCAAAGATGGTAGGTGAGGCCTGTTGGAGGGGCCCTACCTACAGGGAGGGAGGGGAGACCTTGGAGTGAATAGTCCA
Organism: Lissotriton helveticus; assembly: GCF_964261635.1. Taxonomy (NCBI): domain Eukaryota; kingdom Metazoa; phylum Chordata; class Amphibia; order Caudata; family Salamandridae; genus Lissotriton; species Lissotriton helveticus. The sequence continues at coordinate 976,346,802 of NC_136072.1, read as the reverse complement.
AATAAATACACTCTCCCTAAAGTATAATGCAACTAGAACCAAGGATATCCCTTGCCTAATGGTGGGGAAAAATATCTCACGTGGCAGCCCTGTCACTGTTGAAAACAGAAAAAGGATTATTTTTCTTTTTATAAGAAGATCCTCACCCACTCTAGTAGTGGCATGCTTCCTCATCGGGTCTTCTCCTGACCCTTAAAAGCCAGGATGGGCTCAACAGTATTTCAGGTATCCCTATATTGGTGGTCTGGATGGGTATGGGCTAAAAAGTATCCCCAGGTATTTTAGGATATTATGGTCCTTAACCATCAACTTGTTTCTGCCCCTATTCTATGGCCTGTGTGGTCCAAGGCACCCATCAGTGCCCAGGTAAAACATGTGTGTTTAAAAGGCATGCATTAATAAATTGCATGCATGATGAGTGATTTTACTCGCCTAGTTGTAGTATAATTGTTCTGAACTGCCTGATTAAATATTTTGTCCCACTAGCTAAAAGTGACGGGCTCCCATGTGAGATACTTTTCTCCATAGTTAGGCAAGGGATACCTTTCGTTCTAGTTCTAATTCATTGGATGCCATATCCTGGAGGGTTAACATATTTTAGTCTTCTTTTGTTGGTACCACTGTGCTTTTGGACAGGCCAGAAATTATGCTCAAGTACCTCCAGTGATATTCTACTTATTTACACTGAGGACCCCCTTCGATTGTGTTGACTGTGTACCACCAGAAATCTTTGGGTTGCGATCTCTGTTTGCGTATAATAGTTTTACCCAAAACTTGTTCTCATTTTGCCTTTTTTCTTTCCAGGAGACTTTTTTGTATACAGGACTTACCCCTAGATTCATCAAAGTCCCCTTTTGCGAGTCTGTAATAGCGATTATTAAGGAATCGCTATTACAGACTCGCAAAAGGGGATTCATGTACAAATGTCAGTTTTGCGAGTCCTACAGCTTCCTTATTTGCGATTAGCTAATTGCTAATCGCAAATAAGGAATAACTCCTCATTCATTCCTATGGGCCTAAAGGCCCATAGGAATGAATGGGAAGACATATCAATGTGCGAATCGCTATTAGCGATTCGCATTTTGATTTTGCGATTTCAAGGGTGCAGGGGTGTCCAAAGGACACCCTGTTGCACCCCTGAAATGATATTGGACGCTGGTGTTACACACACACATGTCCCAAGGACGTGTGTGTGTGTAACAAACCACTTAGAAAGATGCACTTAAGTGCATTTTTCTAAGTTTCCGCTATTTACCACGAGGTTTGACTTCACGGTAAATAGCGGCCCAAAATTGCGAAATCACAATTTTTAAATGTTTCTTGAATTGCATTTAAGGATTCTCAAATAGAGATTCCTTAAATGCTATTCCTCGAAATAATGTGAATTCTTTAACAGCGATTTTTGCATTTGGGATGATGAATCCCAAATGCAAAAATTGCGCTCGCAAAGGGCCAGATTCTCAGAATCTGGACCTTTGCGAGCGCAATTTTCAATGATGAATCTAGCTGTTAGGGTCTAGAAGTTATCTATGAATCTGTGACTTGTCAAGGATTTCCGTAGGGTTCTCCAAGCTCGAGTTTCCGCTCTTCTTGCTAACATACAGGCTTTTTGAGTCAGTGTGAAAGACCTTGGCCCCTTGAAGCTTATGGGGTTTGTTGTTTTTTGTTTGAAAACGTTGATTTGAGGGTCTCCTTGAGCATTTCCCAGGACTCTACCGGAAAAATATTAGTGGTATGACTCTTCTCTATTAAAACTTCTGCTGCGTTGGAGACTGCATGTCTGGTAATTTCATTTGAATGCATGGGTGCCAATAGGTCTCTGTGAGTGGTTGCATCTATATCTGGGTATATTTCTGGAGGCATGCGTGTCTGTTGTTGTTGTTTCTTGTGTTTTGCTCTGTGTGTGAAAGCAGTAATTTTCAATTACGTGTGTTATTGGCCAAGAAGTACGTTATTGGAGTGTGAACTTCCGTTAGGGTTTATGTTTTCCCCGCGATCTGTCAACAAAGTGATACATAAATCTTTCCTCTGTATTTGGTACTACAACCAAAATGGTCATTTTTTTCTACTGTTACGATTCAATGTGGCAATTGTGTTCTGCTTCCACTTCAAAATCAAAGGGGTTGCAAAATGGTAAAATATAAATCGCGGTGCAGATATCACTAGGGGCTAACAGAATTTCTGATAAAAATGTCTTATTATATAAAATTGGAAGACTCTGTTCGCTAGTAATTATTTTCTTGTGGAAAGTGAAGCAGAGGGATGTTTTAATAATACATACAATGTCTGTCCTCTTTCCTGTACGTTGCTGAAGACTGAAATCACTATTTAAAAAATCATAAAAGTGTTCCTATGGTAACTGCAATTTGCTGGAATAGCACAAGCATTAACTGTTGTTCCAATAGGATACCTGGAGAATTAGAGTTGTTGTGTAAGTACAACACACTTATTGGGTTAAGCATCTATAATAAAAATGGTTGGCGCAGAGAGAGTATCGGGGTGCACATTTTAACTAATTAGGGTGAAAAGTGTACTAATTAACTTGCAGCTACGTAGCATGATAGTGCTAGTCCATTTGTGTGTCTCTGGTATTTTATCATTAAAAAAGTAAACCAAAGACCTTCCTGATTGGAAAGTTGGGCAAATCATTTCCTTTGTGTTATAAATACTAACCTTAGGTTAGCACATTGCTGGTTATTTCTTCCATATGAATATTGTCTCTTGTGAGAGGTTGGGCTGCTGGTTGAAGGGTGTGTGAGCTCTTCTAAAGCAGCAGTCACTGTCAGGGTGAACCACAAAAGTCACTAATTAATATTTGCTTAACCCTCTGTTAGCTTGGCACAAACATAGTCAGGCTTATGTTAGAGGCAATGTTTAAAGTATTTATGCAGTGCTCAAAGAGTAATAAAGTGAAAATACAACACATTACAAATTCCACCCCAATTTTGAAAAAATATAGCAATATGTAGTAAGTTATTGGACACCAAGTTTACAAACATCCAATCAGTAGAACCAGAGATATGCAATTTCAAACATTTAAGGTATGTATAGTGCCTGAACAATCGCCACTATCTGGTTGCGTGAGACCGGGTGAAAGTCACAAGTTCAGGCCGACCAAAATGGAGCATGGGCTGAATACAGGAACCAGGTTAATCCAGCTGACAGTTACCTTCTACAGTCTAGCGTAAATAGTCCCGTTTGCAGTGGAGGAGACCAAGAGTACCAGAGAGAGCATCACAGATTATCGTTGCTCTAGTGCGAAGAGCAGACTGCGCATTGTGGATGTTTTTCACTGTACGCAAAGATCCTGTCAAGTGTTGCAGACAGTTGTTACTAGAGATTTGCATTAGCAGTCGCCACCAGCTGTTGACACTGTAGTGCAAAGTGCAGATCTCACATTGCTGGTCGTTGCTGGAGGGCTGTGTAGTGCAAAGAGTCACATACCGGAGCTTCGCACTGGCGGTTGGTGCAGGCGGAAAGATTTTGGTGTGAATGGGCCAGTTCGCAGTCACAAACAGCCCAAAACTTCAGAATTTCAAGGATTGTTAGGAGCTCAACTTATGCCACACCAAAGTTCCAGGACTTGGGAGACACCTTTTGGAGATCAGGACCTCAATCTAGCAGAGGCTAGCAAGGCTCAGGCAGGTCCAGGCAGGGCAAGGGCTTCAGGACAGCTGGGCAGTTGTAGAGGAGTCTCTGGTGCTTGTTGTGTTCCTGTAGCTCAGAATAGGAGATCTGTCAGCTGACCCTTGCAGTCACTCTAGCCTGGGCTTGAGGGTGCAGGTCTTGCCTTCCTTCTCAGACAGCAGGGCAGGCATCAAACAGCAGGGCAGTCCTTCTCACGTACTATCCATAGGTCCAGGAGTGTACTGACGCATAGATCTGAGAGTCCGATTTTTATACCTAGTGCCTCCTTTGATGTGGGAGAAGTTTTCCCTTTACAGAAATGAATGTAATTTTCTGGTTCCCTGCACTGGACCCAGATTTTCTGGGTGGACAATAGACTAGTGTGAAGTCCTCTGTGTATGCGCTGAGGCAGCCCCATTGAAGTGCACATCTGGTAGGTGACAGCTCCACCCCCTCATCCTGCCAGAGATGGCCCACCCTGCCAACTTCTAGTCCCCCTTTGTGATGCTATCTAGGAGGAATACACTAAGCCCAACTGCCAACTACACCCACTCATGTGACCAGAGACAGGCTGCAGGCACCAAATGGTTAGGAAAAGAAAAAACAATCTTTCTAAAAGTTGCATTTTCAGAATTGTGCCATAAAATCCGATTTTACCATCACAGAGGGTTTTAAATTACAATTCCTCAGAGACCAAATTACTTGCTCCCAAACAAGAGTTGTCACTTTTTAAATGTTATAAGGTAACCCAATGTTATCCAATAGGAGAGGTAGGACTTGCAATAGTGAAAATAAAAGTTTAAGGGTTTTTCACTACAAGGACCTTTAAAACGTTAAAGTACATGTCCATATTTATAAATACACTGCACCCTGCCCTACGTGCTTTTTAGGGCCTACCCATTGGGTAATATATCTACTGTAAAAGAAGGTTTAGGCTTGGCAAAAGTTTTTGATTTTGCCAGGTTGAAACGGTGGTTTAAGAATGCACACACATGCTGCAAAACCAGGCCTGGGACATATTTTAAAGGTCTAGTTAATTGAGTGGCACAATCATTGCTGCAGGCCCACTAGTAGCATTTAATTTACAAGCCTGAGGTACCGTACTATCACTTTACTAGGGACTTACAAGTAAATTAAATGTGGCAGTTAATTGTAAGCTGATTCCACCATGTTTAAAGGAGAAAGCAGAAGCACTTTAGCTCTGGCTAGCTGAGTCCTAAGGCCTACAAATACACAAAAAAGAGTGAAGGCAACATTTTTGAGGGAAGATAACAATGAGGCTGACAAGTCTAACATCCCCATAATACAAGACCTTTGGTCCACCTCTAAAATTGAAGAAAAGCTGAATGTACGTTGGGACACCCACATCATGATGCACTGAACCAGTGCCTTCAACTATTTGATTCTCAAGTTGCCTGTACACATTGGGAAAATCTTCAAGTGTGCCAGATTTTTGCAGTCATAATTATAGGAGTAGACAAGGTAAAATGGAGCATCTGGAGCACAGTTTCATTTGACTGTGAGGAAGCAAAATGTTTGCAGCAATCACACAATCACAACTTTGTGGGTATTCACAAAAGTGGAAGCATACTTTGAGTTTCCAGCAATATGTAGGCATACAAGGTTGGTAAAGTTTTTAGCAGAGGAAATTATTTCCTCAAATTAAATAAAATGGAGGTGCTTTTGACAAGGGGTAATTCCTAGCCCCTTGATTAGTTGTCACCTGTGGTCACGAGCTGCCAAAGTATCGCTTCACTGAGAACCAAGGAAGAAAGATGTGAGACACCGAGGAGTCATGTTGAAGTGACACTTTTATTTGTTAAGGTAAAACACACCAATAAATGCATATCATTTCTCTATCTAAGCAAAAGGCCATTAAGGAGCCTGACTTCACTCCGTCAGGATTAAAGCCACATGATTATTTCTATAATACTGAAAAGGTTATAAAACAGACTTGAATAAAACAGGCGTGAATAATGGACAATTGGAAAATGGCGCAATTGGAACCAGTCAAAGAATCAAACAAGGTACAAACACACAATGAAATTCTAGTGCCTAGAGGCAAACCATTCTAAAGTAAAAATAAACATTTAATATATCTATATTCTAAGAGGCCTTAAAAATGCAAGGAAATGGGTGGAGATGAAAATACTGCGACTAGTCAGAGAGAGAGAGCTAAAAAGCAAAAAGGTTATCTGGATTGGGAGTTACGACCTGAGAGATAGGCGTGATGTCCCAAGTCAGATAAGAATGGCCGGCCGCGAGGACGACGCTGTGCAGAGCACTCGTCGAAGTGTCCTGCCCTCTAGGCGGAGTGTCGGGCCTGTTATACCTATTCTGATAAAAAAATGGTCAGACCGCACTGACGTAGGTAATGGCGCAGGTGCTTGACCGCACGCCTACAGCATGACCACACGCCTACAGTGGTGGTGCTAAAGTCCTGAGAACATTGAAGTGGCAGGCCAGGATGTCAGGTGTTTGGGTGGGTGGTTTATTGTGCCTGACCGCAGAACATAAACAAAGGATATACGAAGCGTACCTGTCTCCAAAAATACATGTGAGACCGGAACCTAAAGGCAGGCGTTGCCATCACAGGGCGCTGCTGCGGTCTCATCTGCGAGGCTTGGAACATTGTATATGTAAAAAATTAAGCGAACAATACTTGTGAAATGTCAAGGGCGTACCAGCTGGGCCCCCGTGTGTGGGTGTGAAGCACCTGTACTTGTAACTGTGGAAAGTTTCTGTGGTTCTGTGGTAGCCTAAGCTATATCGCTGTGTTGTGCACAAAAAGAAATGTATTTTCATGAGCATCGGGCCTAGTAGATTTTATCGTAAAAAGTACCTTGAGGCAGTGGGCCTTGGCTTAGGCCTATACACAGGGATTCCGGGGGGTGGGGGGGTGTATGTGCTACTCCTGGCTGACTGGGCACGGTGGGGATGGTCAAGCCACCTCTGGACATTAAAACCCTCCAACACTTTAAACAAAATAATATAGGTGCATGTGCTACTGCCCATTATCAATATATAAAATCTTTATTAAGAACAATCTATCACTCAGTGCAAGTTGGAAAAAGACCTATAATCTGTAGGAAATTCTCTTTTTGTATGGTCCTCCCTATTCGTTTCTGTAATGATGCTGCTGTTTTTTGACTCAGTTTAAACCAAAGGGGTTTTGTCCGTTCTGGGAGCCTGGCAGGACGTCTAATACATTTTTTCAAAAAAGTTACCTGGCCACCAATTTCAGTACTGCTAATTAATACTGCAGATTCGAAATACAACACAAAAAATCATTGTACTTTACTTTCATATTTGTATTGATTCGACTTCATTTTAAACAACTATTCATCACTCGTGATGCATGGGAGGAATACACATTTCATTCAGTAATTATGACACCCTCACTAGAGTCCCTCGCAGGTCTGCGAGGGACCAACATTGAATGGGACTCTAGTGAGGGTGTCATAATTGAAATATACCTCGAGAGCGAACTTTTATAAAAAATGTTTTTCCCCCAGTCTGCCTGTCATAGTGCCACATAGAATTTGAATTTTGGCAGGCAATTGTTGAAATTTTGGACTGGTGTAATTAATTAATGCAAATACAACAGTGTTTTGTCTTTGTTTTTGACTTTCTAATATGTTTTTGTAAAAAGTTTTTCATATAATTTTGAGTCGCACAATATACTGAATGAAATGTGTATTCCTGCTATGCATCTAGAGTGATGAATATTTGTTTAAAATTAAGTTGAATCAATACAAATATGAAAGTAAAGTACAATAATTTTTTGCGTTGTTTTTTGACTCAGTGCACTGGGGCACTGCTAACCAGGCCCCAGCGCATGTGCTTCAACACCTAAATCATGTTGAAAATGGCTACACTGCTTATTGGCATATATAACATATCTAAAATTCCCTAGTGTATGAAAGAGTAACCAAGGCCTGTAAGTTAAATGCCACTAGTGGATTGCAGCAAATATTGTGTCACCACTAAAGGGACAATGCAAAGCATGTGTCCAGGCCTGCCCCTGCAGCCTGGGTGGGTAGTTTTAAAACTGTTGATTCAAATTTGCAAAATAAACCTTTTGTAAGGCCTAAACCCTCCTTTTTAATACTTATAAGTATAACAAGGCTATACTCACCTATAGGGCAGGGCTTATTGTAGTTCAAAAGCATGGCATGCATACTTATATTTTACATGTCCTGGCAGTGAAAAATCTCCCAAGTCGTTTTTCACTGTGGTAAGGCTCTCTCTCCTCTAGGAAAACACTGGGCTACATTATAACACATCATAATGCTTAACTTTAGTTTGAGAATAGCTAGAAAAATGATTCAAGTACAAATTTTGAAGGTAATTTAAAATCCATTTTTAAGGTCAAGCTAGATTTTGGATGACTTTTTCGAAAATTACACTTTTAGAAAGTTGGCATTTATCTGCATGAGCAATGTGCCTTCCTGCCGCTGTCACCTGGTAGTCGATGGCACCCCTGTGGTGAAACATTGTTCCTAGACAGTGGACAAAGGGTTTGGGTGTTGGGAGATGTTTATCTCTGTGGCAAAATGACCATCTGGACATTTGCCCAAGAAGTTAATTAACTTCAAAGGGTGCCTACTCTGTCAAAGGTAGATGTAGCTCACACTTGGGCTGACTCCTCTATTGTCTTCCGGTCAGCCAGGCAGCAATCCCAGTGGGCGAGGGGCTGATTCAGAATTGGTTTTGAATTACCACAAGGAATTGCCTATTATCAAAGCCACACCTTTGGGTGGGCAGACGGCACAGGTTCTGTCATGTTGGTTTTAATTATAAAGCGGCACTGTGGTATAGTTTGCAGTAAAACACAGAAGAAGTGCTGCAAAAGTGGGTACGGTCATCCCAGGTAACTTGTACCTCATTGCTCAGGGAGCGGCCAGGAGTTTACCCCCGCACAGGCTGGCACTGGTCATAAATGTAGACTCCCCAATACCTACTTAAGAACACCTCTGGACCTGTGGAAGAAAGGAGAATGACAGGAGCTACTGTTGTGATTAGTGGGCAGACCATCACAGGCTGGACCTTTTCTCATGTGTATATAGACCGAGATGTGGATTCCAAGGTTCAATTAGCTGCCCTCCTATTAAGCTACAAGGATGAGCCCAGCTGACCATTTTCTACTTGGAATGCCCTAGGCCGTGCTGGTGGCTTCTCCTGGAGTCAGTCATGCCCCCCAAGAGGTATGGCTAAGGTCCCATGGCCCTTTGATAAGTGTCAGAGTGTACTACTCCTGCCTAACCCTAGACTGGGACCTACCTGCAAGCTCATCCACCGAGAGTGCATCGCCGGTAGGCCTGGCTTCTCAGCAGCTATATTCTTCTCCAAATTTGCAAATCCGGTTCATTGGGCCCGACGCTGACTGGCATCAGACGACATTGAACCCTCTTTTGCTACAGCCTGCAGCCTTGCCCTCATGATATATTCTAACTTCCAGAAAAGAGACTAAGTCTGAAGGGAGAACGCTGTACCAGGCCAGATGCCAAGCAGCACCTGATTGACGGCTTGCTGGACACAAACATCAGGCTTTTTGTGTTCAAAGCCTTTCCCACCTTTATAAACAGCTTCCCCAAGACCTCATCCTTTGCCAACTCTGTCAACCACCTCATCTTTCGATCCAGCTTGCTGCCTTTCCCAACTGAGGAATCTACCTTCTGAGAGAAATTCTAAGTCTGAAGGCAACTCTTTGATCAGGACCTGCTTTGGCCGTGTATCTGACCCACGGACCTATACCTTACTCTTGTCCAGGTCTCGCACGACTAGTTGTCTGTGTTTGTCACTTTGTGCATTTGGCAATAACATATAATTCAAACTTTAAACAAGTCATATCTCTAGTTCCTATTATTGGATTTTTGTTGTTTTGGTCTCATTTTGTTTATTAAAATATTCTCTATCCTGTTGAATGCAAGTAGGATTTCAATAATGTTGCATTTTCAACTTTTGTACTGTTTTGACACTTCTAAATACTTTATAGATTTTCTTGAGTTAAGCCTGATTGCTCTGTGCCATAGCTACCAGGGGTTGAACTCAGGTTTATTAATTTGATTTATTTATTTGAAAAGTTATATATAGCGTGAAAATAACCCGTCAGAGTATCAGAGCGCTGTACAGAGAAGCACAGAAACATTGTACATATAAGAGGATAAACATAAAGAAAATGTGTTAAAGAACATCCAGAAGCGTGGTGATATAAAATAACCAAAATGCTAATTCATTGGGAGACCCCGGAGAAAAACAAGGAATGATAATCATTTAGAGTGTCAACAGGTCTATCATAAGGTTTAAATTGCGGAACCCTTTGCTGGATATAACAAGGATAGTGCCATTATTACATGTGGTGGACAACCATCCACCCTAACTCATAATTCACGTTCTCACAAAACTTTGGATTCATTGGTTTGTTTAAATATTTTTCCAAAAATTATAGGGATCAATCCTTATTATGTTTACAATTGTATGAGGATTGATAAAGCATTGTAACATGAAAATGTTTAACTACAATCCAACGTTGATATGATTGAACACTGTTGATGTTATCAAACCTGTCATCCATAGGCTGATCTTCCCCCAAATATTTTGCCTGCTTACCTCCTCTTTTGGCTGTATCTTTCTGTTGGCCTTAGACCTCTGAGCATTTTACCACTGCTGACCAGAGCTAGAGTGCATGTAATTTCCCCCTAAACATGGTAACATTGGTGTACACACAATTGGCATATTTCATTTACTTGTAAGTCCCTTGTAAAGTGGTATACCATTTACCCAGGGTCTGTAACTTAATGCTACTAGTGGTCTTGAAGCACTGATTGTGCCATCCAGACAAGTAGCCTTTCAAACCTTTCTCAGGCATTGAATTGCAGGGCCTGTGTGTGCAGTTGACTGCCACTTCGACTTGGCATTTAAAATTACTTGCTAAGCCTTAAACTCCCCTTTTATTACATAGAAGTCACCCCTAAGAGGGGTCCTAAGTAGCCCATAAAGCAGGGTTCTATGTAAGTAAAGGTAGGAGACGTACTGTTAAGTTTTGCATGAACTAGTAGTGACAAACACCCACATTCGTTTTTCGCTACTGTGAGACCTACTCCTCTCATAGGTTAGCACTGGGAATTCTTTATAACACTTTAAGCTGTAACTCCGGGTCAGAAAGGAGTAGCTGCATCATATTTTATATCTTGGGAATGGCAATGATAAATCCTCTTTAATTGTGAAGTTGGATTTCACATTACCATTTTAGAAATGCTACTTTTAGAAAGTGGTAGTTTCTCTGCTCTTAATACTCTGTGTGGCTGCAGCCTGCCTCCAATACACGTCTGGGGTGGGTGACAGCTAAACTTTGGGTGTGACAAAGAACTCATCTGATTCATCTGCATTCGGATTGCTCTTCCTGTATAGGAAGAGAGGGGGCTGACACGACTGAACAGGCAGTGTCCTGTTTCCCACACAAAAGGCTAATTACTCCCTACTGATAGTCTGGAAACGGGCCTGGGAAGAAAGGGTCTGTGTGTACTTCAATGACCCTTCTTTGAACTCACCCCCACTTCAGAGGCACAACTAGGTATAAGTACTGGGGCTCTGACCCTGCCAAGACAGTGCATTACTGGACCTGTGAAGAACCCTGCCAGGAGTAAAGACTTATGTACTACAAGGACTGCCACTCTGCTTGACTGTTGCTCATGAAGAACTGCTTTTCTGCTCTGCTGTGCTGCCCTGCTGCCTGCTGATATTTGCCCTGCTGAGGACAAGGACTAGACTTATCTCACTTGAACTCAGAGTGACTCCAAGGGCTTGCTGTCTTGCCCCGTGTTCTGACATCTCATGGCCATCAAAGACTTCTTTCAATCCTGCAACAGTACCTGGAATCTGCCTTTTGTGACTCCTGCCTGCCAAGGGGTGCCATTCCAATCCTGGACCCTAGAAGGTGAGCTTTTGCTGTGCATAACTATTCAAAATAGACACAGTGACAACTTTGTACCGATCTGAACTCGCCTGCATCATAAAGGGGTTCATTGATGAAGCCTTAATTGCCTGCATCGATCGAAACCAACGTATTGAGTCTTTCACTTTGATGCTTCCTGCATCCAAGGTACCTTTTAGCCCTGTATTCGGTCTGCCCTCCATCGCGGTCAACCTGAACTTTGGATTTACCCCGGCTTCTGATTCTAAGCACTACATTTTGATTTATTTATTTAAATATTACATGACTCTAGTTATACTTATTGATTCTTTTGTTGTTTTGGTCTTGTTTCAGTCATAAAAAAAAACTATTTTTCTAACCCTGTGTGGAGTATTTTTGTGGTGTTATCATTGTGTTACTGTGTGTGTGTGTTTCACAAATAGTTTACACTTTGCCTCTTTGGATAAGCCTGACTGCTCTGTGCCAAGCTACTAGAGGGTGAGCACAGGTTATCTTTTATTGTGTATTAAACTTACCCTGACTAGAGTGGGGGTTCCTGTTTGTACATGGTTCATACCGGTACTTTGACAACCAGAAACCCCAGTTCTAACTCACACATACATTGAAGAGTAACATTTTTAAATGCATAGTGGCTCAGTTTAAAGTTAGTATATTTTTATTCTTTAAGAAGCTTGGAGATTTGCCAGTAATGGTACGTAACACACAATGCCCACCATAATCAATGATAGTTTACCTCTATAGGAGCTTACTAACTCACTGCACAGTATATTTGTAACAAAGTTCCCTGACGTGGCCAGTGCGGCATAAAGGCAAAATACTCAGGGGCATATTTTGGAATAGTGGTGCAGTGCAGCTCAGCTCAGCAAATCTCCTTGCTTTGCTGTGTCACTTGGAAAAGGGAAGGAATGTGCTGTATTTAGGGCATAGAGCGCATTCTTGACTTTTCCCCCTGCGCTGGTGCCCTTTTAGCGGCCGAGCACCAACGCAGGCACCCTATGTGTGCTGCAGAATGCGGCATACGTAAAAAGATGAAGTAACGAGGGGAAATAAAGATATTTCTCCTTGTTACACATCTCCTGGCGAGCCATATCTTTTTGGTGCATTCCCAGGTTTACAAGGTCTTAAAAATCTGGTAATGCATCAGAATCCATGGGAGTTGTGTGGGGACACCCACTCAATACCCATGGAACGCCTACCCAAAGCAGAGTAACTCAACACAGCGATTTCCGCTGCATTGCGTTACTCCAGAGTTTTGGAGCAACGTAAAGTGGTCTTGCGAGGCTTTAAAAATGTGGATTAAGGTTTGTGTTGCTCTTGTGCCATGTTGCGTGGTGCAAGAGCGACTCAAACTGGACCATAAATATGGCCCTTAGTTCTACCTTAAAAAAGGTTTAAAAATGAATTAATAAAATGGAATTGGCTGGAAAATATGTTCATGTATTCAGTGAGCTATTCCTGTGAAGACATGTACCACTTGAGAGATACATATTATGATGTTTCTCAGTGATATTTCCAAGAAATTTCATTGTTGAGCATTTATATATGAGGTTTCTTTGATTTTCTCGCAAGGCCTTTTATGTGAGTGTCCTTGGCAACACTCCCACAAGAGTGTATTCCTATTGAATAGTCACTGTGACCTTTTCAAAACAGGAGTTTTCTCTCTGAAGTCTTTCTTCCTGGTACAAGGTATCACATATTCAACACTGAACTCAGTCCTGTTGCTTTCTAATATATCCATATTTAATAAATTATACTACAATTGTCGTGCAAATTGATTTAGTAAACCTGTTCATGGGTATGATATTAAAGATAATGAGGAATTCTGTAATCTTAAAAGTCTCTCCCCGCAGCTAATGTAGTGCGCAGTCATACAACGGCGATAGAAGCGTTTACACCCATAAAATGTAGCGAATACTTTATGGGACCTAATAAAAGACATTTTGGAGTCACTATAGTATTGCTCCCGTGGTACCTTTTTATACACTCTTAGATGCCTTTGTAAATTAGCACCAAGCAAGGTCGGACTGAGAGAGAATATAGGCAGGCACCAAAATAAAGTTGTGGCCATTAAACCATCAGACGGATACAAAGTTGCCCAAGTGTGCAAATTGGGCCAGTTTTCAACTTGTAAAGGCACACTGCATAAGTGTTTTACAAGATACAGAAGTATGCACAGATTTCAGGTTGATGTAGGCAATGTTATTTTTAATATCAGGAAAATCATGGAGTATAAACAGACCAAGCAGATCATAAAACAGGCACCACAAGAACTGGCCCACTCACGGACCTGTCAGTGCAGCCAATCTGGCAGTGCCTGATATACAATTACAATTAGTGCACATTCAAAGGTCTGTGTCCTCTTCGCACTTTTAATAATAGTGAGTTCGAAGTTGTGCTGTTTCATAAAGGCATGAGGGTCTACGTAAAGGACTTCTCTTGTAAAACAATTTCCCGTGCTCATAAATGCTTTTATGCATCGGCTTCTTTAAAAGTTTGTGAATGCTACTGACATGCAAGCTTCCGGATAGTCCTCCAGATCCAAAGACCTGAAGAAAAAAATTGAAAAAAAGATATCACGATTTTGATTTGTCTAAAACGAAAATGGAGGCAGAAGAAAAAAGACCTAGGAGTTAAATGCAATAGAGGTAAAAAGGAGATTGAGGTATTTTATGTCCTTGTCTTCAAAGAATGTGTCTAAATTTTGATGGATTGCTTGAGTGTGCAAGGCTAGTGTGACAAATAAACATATCTCACTACATGGTTGTGTTGGAATTCCTTTGCAACAGCAATGGCTCGTTTTCCCTGCCCCATCAATTCTCCATCCTTTCCTGTTCCCCATCAGTTAGATCTCTGCTCATTCCCAAATAATTTTTTTACCAACCTGACAGGAAGATTATGTTATACTTCTTGCTTCACATTCTTTCTTGAAAATGCTACAGAACAGACAAGCTAGATCTTGTTCATAAGCATTTACTGAAGTATTCCCAACAGAGCATTTGCACAAGAACTTCCAGTTCTTTGCATTTTAGTTTCCAGACTAGTGGCACGCACATGCTGTAGAGGACATACGCCAGTTTGTTTTCCCATGGTCTTCCAGGTTAATCACTCACTTTCTCTGCTACAGTCGTTCACTCATGCATAGTTTTAGTTTCGAAAGCAGTGTGTCGATCCTCTCTTTCCTCCTTGTCGATATTGACCAACTCGAGCCTGGGGCATATTACCAAGCAATAGCGATAATTATCGCTATTGCTTGCGCTATTGCTTGGTTAGAGACAAAAATTTACCGCTGAGCTGCGGCGATTTTTATCGCAGATAAACCTTGGTATTACCAAGGTTTATCGCAAATGCGATAAAAATCGTCCGGAATGCATGAATATCGCTGAAAAGTCAGCGATATTCATGCATTACCAAGCCAATGCTCTTAGCCATGTTATCCACCTCCCATTGGATAACGTGGCTAAGAACTGCTCAGGGCAGGTGTTAGCTTTTGGAGATATTCGTGCTTAGCGCGAATATCTCCAAAAGTTGGTAATAGGAGATAGCGATTTTAGCGACTGTTTCCAGTCGCTAACATCTTGGCACGCCCACTTTGCATGTCATTAGTGATAAATATCACTGACATGCAAAGTGGGGCCCAAGATGGTCGCTATCTCCTACTAGCTGTCGCTGACTGGTGTTAGCGACAGCTAGGTAATAGAGAGATACTTTTATCTCCGCTTTCTTGTCTTTTAAAGCAAAAAAAAGCGGAGATAAACCCCCTTGATAATATGCCCCCTGGTTTTGCAGCAAACTTGCTCAAAGTAGTTTGGCTGGTAGTAAACTTTTGGACACGTGAATAGCTCTTATAACAGCTCATTGTGGGATTTGCCTAGGGCACGACATTGGTAAGAATGAGATCATGAACTAGTGACATTTTTGAACACACAAAGACGGCACACTGCTCAGTGTGAATCTTGGTGAGCGTTAAAAATGAAATTGCATTGAAAATGAAAATTACATTTTGAGGCACAATATAACTGTAAAATGCCAACATTGTAATTCTTTCTCCAACTACTAAAGGAAAAGTGGGAGAAAATAGCTTTTCTTCCTTCCTTAGGATTCTAAAGGAAATGTATCAATTGTTCGCCATCACTTGGGAGGCTGTTGCGACTTGTGAGAAGAGCCACAGTGGCTTCTATCACTGGGGCATTCTCCCAGTAGGCTGCAGTATGGGGATTTGTGGCCTGCTTTCAGAGCTACAGGGGCTGCCATCCCCAACCATCACAACATTGCTCCATTCCAATCGTAGATTCCAGCAGTGTGGGGCTAGTATGAAATGTTTTTCCAGGATAATTTTGGTTTGCAGCCTGGCCCTGCGTGTAAGGTTACAGACTGACCATACAGGTTGTAAAGGTTTTAATTATGGAAGGGACCTATGGGGGAAAACGTCTGCTAGGTGTTAGTCAGTTCCGAACAGCAAATAAAGCTGAGAGTGGGATCTTGGACCTTATGTGCTCCCCTGATGTTACTTTCTTTGATCTTATTAGAGGACAAAGCATGTCTGATGCAATTTTTGTATCTCTATACGTATGGTGAAACGGGTGAACTATACATTTCAAAAGAAATATTCCTGTTTTATCCAATGCATTTAGTTCGAGGATAACTATTGTTAGTGCAACAAGTTTCAGATATATAGGGATGGTCAGTTTATAAGGTCAGCTGCTTGATTATTTGTATTGTTTCATTCATTCACTAAATTCTTGGCACCCACTTCTAATTAATGCTAACCTGCCTCTGGGGAGATGCAATAACTTCAGTATTTTGTGTATTCACAACATTAATCTATGACCATGCAATAGTTGGATACAATATGTTTAGACTTCTAATGAAAACTGTCTTTCTTTAGATTGGTCACCGAGACTTTGACGTGGAGAAGCGTCTCCGCCGAGACCTAAAGAGGACACATGCCCTTCTTGCAGATTTGCAACTTCTTCTGGCGACAATGGACAACCCGAGCCAACCACACAACAAGGGAGAGATGGAGAAAGTACAAGCACAGGTTAGAATACTTATCCACATATATATCTACGGGTTAGTACCATTATTGCATAAAGTCAGTCATGATTTCTAAATGTATGAAGCAAATGACGTCCACCTCCAGGAGTTTCAAATACTTTATCTTTGGTTGTGCCAGTCATAAGATTCCTAAATTATGATTGTACTATGAAAGCTGCAACAATGTAAAGTTATTGCAACCTAAACATTAACTAAACATATAGTTTATGTTAGTCTTTGTGAGAAAATAGGCACATGATCAATTACTTCTCTTTGAGAATAGTGTTTATTCATTTGAACGACATTCTGAAAAATTGCAGAAAGAGTTCAGTGTCTCACTACTCATAGAAGGATCATTTGCAAAATGACTTGTTTGATTGATTGACAACATATATTAAGGCCTAATTATGATGTCAGGTGGACACCTCTATTACAATGCGACCACACATGGAGCAGTTGCATACTCCCATTTGTCTACGGGATGTTGTGCTGCGGCTGTAAACCGGCCATAGCACAAGCTCCCATAGACAAGTGGGAGAATCTGTTCATCCCTGCACTGCGTGGCAGGCTCCTCAGGGTGCCTGCCACACGGTGTAGGGACTAACAGGGGGCACTATAGGTGCTCCCTTGGCCCCCAACTGGAGGCTGAAGTTTGAAGGGAGCCCTGCTAGGGGCCCCCAAATTCGCTGTCTGACAAGCTTTCCATGTCGGAAAGTCTGACATGGAAAGCCTGTTGGAAACTGACATCGTAATCTCACGGCAGAAATGCCATCCATAGGGATTACGGGCAGGCCACCAACTGGCAGAAGGGCTCCATGAGCCCGTTAGAAGCCAGCCGGAATGACTGGCCGGTTTCACTTTTGACTGCCTGCATCGTAATGCGGCGGTCGAAACTGAAACCGTGATGATACTGGGAAAGCCTCCAACCTGCGGTTGGAGGCTTTCCGACTCTCATCGTAATAAGGGCCTTAGTGCTATTAAACCAAAAAGGGTCACTTTCTGCTCTGGTCCAACTTCTAGCCTCCTATTCCTCATCCCCTCTGCCTTGCTCTGCCTTGGTCTCCAATTCTCTTTACTTACTCTTCTCTTTTTTCCTTTCATTTATTTCTCGACTCTCTTCTTTTTCTCTCCTCTAAATGTATGCTCTTCTATTCTTCTTCTCCCACTCATCAATATGATATTTTACTTTGACATCCACTCATATGGTTCTCTTTTAAATATTCTTTCTCACTTATTATTCTGCCTCTCCCTAATGTTTTAATTATCTTTGTTGCTATACTCACCCACCTCTCCTCACTTGCTTTGTATCTCTCTCTCTCACTGTCTCTCACTCTCACTCTCCCTCTCCCTCTGTCTTTCTCTTTGGTATCTCTGCAGTTTCTTTTCCATATATCTTGAAATTTATGGAAGTATTTATCATCTCTACCCTTTCTTTCCTTCTGTACCCTATCATTTTTCTCTTTTCTCTCCCCTCATTTTACCACTCTTACCCTTCCTACAGTTTGTTATTCTTCGCCCATCACTTATCATGTATAATTATGAATTCCAGATATGTCAATGCATTATGAACGTATTAGAACCCTTGTTAACAGTTGGCCAGAATTAGGTGCAAGACAACTGGGGGGCTGGAATCTTCTATTCTGTCAGGCATCCCGCACCAACCAGTGGCTATTCAGAGTTTTTGCACAAAATGGGGAATAGCTGCATAGATCTACAAACAGCATTTTTTCCATTCCGAGGAGAAACATGCGGCCATAATTCAATTTAAGATACAGCCCATGAGGTCATTCAGAGATATGCTTCTCGTTAAAATACGTAGGTTTAAAACTTCCATAGGAAGAAGTCAACGCTCACAGTGCAACTGCCTCAATATGTAAATCTCTTTCCACTGATTTACAAAATCTAATCACACTCATCGCCTTCAAGAAGCACCTCAAGACCCATCATTTCTTATAATTATTTTTCTAATACTGGCCGGAGAATCCTATCATACTCCTGGGATCTCTAATTGCCTTGCAGATTGTTTTGGAGACTACTACTATCCTCTGTTACCCCCTGATGCACTCCCATGTGCTTTATGAAATATCTTACTCTAAAGTTCCCCAGGACCTACTTTGTCACTGCACATCATAGATATTCCTCAAATACATCAAACAAATATGCAAATAATGCACTTTGTCTCATTTTACCTATTTACTGTAAAATATGGTTTATTAGTTGGGAAGAATGTGAATCCTTCCCAAATAATAAGTCCAAAATCATGTCAAGTTAAATACAGTCTTGGCACATCAATTGGGACTCAACTCCTGCTATTTATTTTACACAGAGTAGACAGGCTCAACTAATGAAAGTGAAGTATTTAGCAGTACCAAAACAATGAAAATGTCAAAACACAACACAATACAAATCACACAAGCAATTTCTATGAAGAACAATATAAAAAGAAAAATGACACAAAAATGATAAAAATCTAAAAAAGGGTACAGGTGGTGTCAATTTTTAAAGTTTTTAAGTTATAAAGCACAAGAAACAGCATTTCATTTATTGGTGTGGTTGTCTGGGATCTAGGCACAAGCTGAGCTGACCTTTATGCACTGGAGTCCAGCTAAGCCTGGTGGGTCAACCTGGTCAAAGATTTTACCTTGGATTTTAATCCTTTTTACAGATGTAGAAATCCTACAGTTCGTAAAGGTTCAAGGCTGTATCTGAGGAATCCTCTCTAAATTGAATAGCTGTTGGACCAGGTTGCACTCAGGCCATTGGTTTTAATGGGAAAAGTAATTCTGCCACAGTCCTCTTTCCAGCTGAATACTTTTCATACATTCGCCCAGTCAAAGTTTTTTCATTGGAACTTTTTGGAACTCCAAAACCTCCAGCGATACAAGCCAGGAAGCTGTAGATCTTAGTGTGCATTGAAGCCAGATACCTATGTTCCACTAAAAAGCTCAAAGTGGGACCAATCTGATTATCTAGCCCATCAAGGTCGAGCCTTGGCTCAACAGCCTTAGGTAGTTTGCAGGGCCGGACTGGGAACCAAAACCGGCCCTGGCAAAGTGCTCGGCCGGCCCCCCCGGCTCCCCTGGGCGGGAGGGGGGCGAGCGCTTTGCCAGGGCCGCTTTTCAGCCGATTTTGTTACAGGGCCGATTTTGCAGCTATGCTGCAAAAACGGCTCTGCAACAAAAACGGCCCCCAGGGCCCAAAACCGGCCCCCACCCTTGCAGCCGACCGGGGGATTGCCCGGTGCCCACAACGGCCAGTCCGGGCCTGGTAGTTTGTCCTTGTCCTCCGGAGGTCCAACATTTTTTAAATCCCAACTTTTTCTGTGTTTTAGCAGTTCTTGTTGGTCACTTTTAAGGTTGTCAGGACTGCAGACACTGGGCTTAGAGTCCAGGATCAAGTTCAGCAGAGCACTTCAACAGAGTCCAGTCAGGGTCCACCTGCCAATGATCAAACCGTCAGGCCAGGTAAAGGCCTCTCGCAACATTTTGTGTCCTTCTAGCCACAGAGGAGATCCGCCAACTAACCTTTGAGTCCGGGTTATAAGTGAGAGCAGGTTCTGTCCTTCCGGTCCCCTTACAGATCACAAACAGCAGGCTACTTCATCTACTGTTCTTCAGCGGGTTCAAATGTGTTCTGTAGAGCTGAGAATGAGGTGCTACATTTGAACAGTAGATTATATCATTAACCAACGGGTAAAAAGTTCCGAAGGGCAGACAATTCCTATTTTTTAGCACATCCTGTTTGCCTTACAGCAAACCATATCACAATGTGCCGCACTCCGGAAAAATCAATATGGCAGAACCTTTCTGCCCCTTGCAGCAGCTTGTGATCGTCTCAAGGGTGTGTCTAGCTTAATAGCAGTTCCACTTTACCTAGCCACACCAAATTGGTTCTGGAACCAGCTTCCCTCCCCCGTAGGTGGAGTCAGGATAGCTAGAGATCAAAGGGCCCCTCTTCTTTTGGTTTCACTTTACACCAAACAAGTGGTTCCCAATCTGTGCCCCGTGGCTCCCTGGTGTACCGTCAAAACTAACCTGGGGAGCCACACACCAAGCATTTTAATGCATTTAATGTGAAGTGTTTGTTGGCTTTAGTTAAACCAAATTAGACTTAAACACATGATGTTGATAATTTGTAAGTTCTGGCTGGACTGTTCCCATGAGGCACAGGGTCAGACTGATTTGCATATGGCCATGTCTGAACTGGGGTGGCAGAGTGGGCTAAAGAACGGTGATGGATTAAACCCAGATCTGTTGACTGGGTGTGAGTGTTTGATTGGTTCAGATGCTCCGTCCATCACCACCCCGCTTTGTTCGCCATAAGTTGGCAGGGTATGCTCAGACGTGAGTCCCTTGCTCACTTTGCCACTGGATTCAAGCAAGCTTGGCTGAAGACGGCTGAAATGCCAGAAACCGGTCCTAGGAAGCTTGTTTCCGGTCCAGGGAAAGCATGGCTTGGCAGTTCGGGCTGGACTGTTCCCATGAGGCACAGGGTCAGACTGATTTGCATATGGCCATGTGTGAACTGGGGTGGCAGAGTGGGCTAAAGAACAGTGATGGATTAAACCCAGATCTGTTGACTGAATGTGAGTGTTTGATTGGTTCAGATGCTCCGTCCATCACCACCCCATCACCACCTCCTTTTGTACCGATGATTTGTAAGTGACATGCCTAAAGTTGTAAATGTAGTGCTTAATTGATGGCATTTCGTCCTCCATATTTCACTGGATCCCCACCTTCTAACACTCCCAAAGTAAGTGGAAGACACCTGATTTATTTTGTTAAACTTGTTGATAGTTAAATTATTTTCCAAATGCATGTTACGTATGTTATCAGGATAGTAAAGTTGTTTTGTCTCTCAAACACACAAAGTGTTATTAACTATTGACGTGTACTTGAATCATAGGTACTTCCATTACACATTTCTTCCATTACACACACATTTCCAGACAGACCTGCTCTCTCCATGAGCACTGGGAAGTGAAACCCATATATGTGCTAATGCCAACATTTGGAAGCAAGAAAGAGGGATGTTTAAAAAAAATCTGATGAATGTATGTGGCTTGCATTGAATTGGAGGTAATTTTAGGGAGGAGACCACTAAAATAAAGCGGTATTTTTAAAAAAAAATTCATGAGTCACCCTGTTGACTTGAGACACGCATGGCATGGGTAGAAATTGAAGTGCATGCAGATATTCTTCAAGTGCAGAAATACTTTGGCAATGGGGCCTACATGCATAGGGGTGCTATCTAGTACCGTAAGTGGGATAAAAATGTTTGAGTTGGTTCTCTAAAAAGACATGGGCAAGATGTGTAACTAAGAATATTTTATTTAAGGCGCCACCTTCGTAATAATAAACACTGCATATATGATTATAATACCATCATCAGCTTAATCCCAATTATTTTCAGGGAGAAAAAAGGAAGTACTCCCAAGGCCAGGCTTACACCCTCCTCCCTCCCCCCATTCCCAAAAAAAGTAACATAGTGGGGAGCCGCAGCCAACAACCAATAGGTCAATGGAGCCGCAGGTCAAAAAAGTTTAGGAAACACTGCACTAAAGTATGAATAGGGATGCTTCACCATGGCCTTTTTCAAGTTCCTGGATCCTCCCAAATGGCCCTTCCTAATATACGCTCAACAGCATACCTCACATCCAAACCATCCTTATAAAACAAGCATTGGCAAAGCCAATTGATCTTGCCTATACGAGACCTGTTGCCTTTGGCAATGTGGTTTTGCCATATTGTATACCAGTGTGGCTGCTGTTCAGCATGGCTAAAAGCTAGTGGTGTGGAGTGTCCTATAGTGGATTGGGGCGAGTGGGGTAAGTGGAGTGTTGTAGACTAGATTTGTTGGAATAGAGTGTCATAGAGTGGAGTAGGACAAGTAGAGTATTGTAGAGTTGAGTAGAGTTCAGTGGCAGAGAGTGTCATAGAGTGCAGTGCCATAAAGTGCAGTGGAATGGGGTGGATATGGTGGAGTGGTTTGGAGTGCAATGGGGTATTGGGGTGAATTGGATTGGAGTAGATTGGGGTGGAATGGGGTAGAATGGGTTGAATTGAGTGGATTAGGGTGGATTGGAGTGGACTGGGGTGTGTTTAAATGGGGTGAGGTGGATTGGATTGGGGTGGATTGGAGAGGGGTGGAATAGGTTGGTTTGGGTTTGGGCAGATTGAATAGAGATGGGGTGGATTGGATTAAAGGAGGGTATTTTGGAGTGGGGTGAATTAGAGTGGAGTGGAGGAGGTGAATTGGACAGGACTGTAGGGGGATTTGGTTTGGATTGGGCTGGGTTGGATTGGGGGAGGTGGGTTGGTTTGGAGTGGTGTGGATTGGATTGGATCGGATTAGAATGGGGTGAGGTGGGCTGGGGTGGATTAGGGTGGGGTAGGATGGATTGTGATGTGGTGGGGTGTTTTTAGGGGAATTGAGTGGGGTGTACTGAACTGGAGTAGGGTGGTTTGGATTGGGGCAGAGTGGGGACGATTGGAGTAGAGTGGGGTGGATTGGATTGGACTGCAGTGGAGTGGGGTTGACTGGAAGTGATGGATTGGAGTGCGGTGTATTGGATTGGAGTGGGTGGATTTGACAGTTGTGGGGTGGGCTGTAGTGGAGTGGTATGGAGTAGAGTCAATTGGATTGGCGTTGGGTGAGGTGGAATGAAGTGGACTAGATTTGATTGCAGTTGGGTGGATTGGATTGTAGTGAGGTGGGCTGGATTGAGTGGGGTGGATTGGGTGGTGGTGGATTGGATTGGGTGGGGGAACTGGATGGGCTGGGGTGGATTGGAGTGGAGTAGATTTGCTTTGGCTGAATTGGGGTGGATTGGATTGGAGTGGATGGATGGGACAGGGGTGGGGTGAATTGGATTGGGGTGAGGTGAGGTGGATTCAATTGGGGTGAGGTGGATTGGATTGAGTGGGTGGATTGTTCCGGATTGGAGTTGGCAGATTGTTTTGAATTGGAGTGTGGCTGATTGAGGTGGGGCAGATTTTTTAGATTGGAATGGGGCTGATAGTTTTGGATTAGAGTGGGGCAGATTGTTTTGTATTGGAGTGGTTCAGAGTGTTTTGCATTGGAGTGGGGCAGATGGTTTTAAATTGAGTGTGGCAGATTGTTTTGGATTGGAGTGGGGCATATTTCTGGATTTAGGTGCTATTTTTGGAGTGGTTCAGAGTGTTTTGCATTGGAGTGGGGCAGATGGTTTTAAATTGAGTGTGGCAGATTGTTTTGGAATGGAGTGGTGGATTGATTGGATTGGAGTGGGGTGGATTGAATTAGACTGCATTGGGGTGGATTGCATTGGTGTAGGGAGGATTGTATTGGTATGTGGTGGATTGGATTGGAGTGGGGTGAATTGGGGTGGGGCTGGTGGATTGAGGTGAAGTGGATTGCATTGGAGAGTGAAGTGGGGTGAATTGGGATGGGGTGGGTGGATTAGGGTGAGGTGGACTGTATTGGAATGGGGCAGATTGGAGTGGTGGATTGGAGTGGGACAGATTGTTTTGGATTGGATTGGGGCTGATTGTTTTGGATTAGAGTGGGAAGTTTTGGAGTGGGATTGATGGGGTGGGGCAGATTGTTTTGGATTGGATCTGGGCAAATGAAGTGGAATATATTGAAGTGGAGCAGATTGTTTTGGATTGGAGTGGGGGAGATTGTTTTGGAGTGGGGCAGATGTTTTTGGATTGGAGTGGGGCAGTTTAGAGTTGGGCAGATTGTTTGTATTGGAAGGGGGCAGAGTGGAGTGGGGCAGATTGTTTTGGATTGAGTGAGGCAGATTGGAGTGTAACAGATTGTTTTGGATTGGAGTGGGGCAGATTGTTTTGGATTAGAGTGAGGCAGATTGAAGTGGGGCAGATTGAAGTGGGTATATTTTTTTAGATTTTAGTGGTACAGATTGTTTTGGATTGGAATGGGACAGATTACTTCTGGATTAGCACTGAGAAGTTTGTTTTGTTGTGCAGCAGATTTTAGTGAGGCAGATTATTTTGGAGTGGGGCAGATTGTTTTAGATTGGAGTGAGGCAGATTGGAGTGTGGAAGATTGGAGTGGGGCAGACTGTTTTGGATTGGAATGTGGCAGATTGTTTTGGATTGGAGTGGGGTGAATTGGAGTTGGGCAGATTGGAGTGGAGTGTATTGGGAGGATTTGAGTGTGGTGGATTTGAGTGGTCGGGGGTAGATTGGTTTGAGTGGGGCAGATTGGTGTGGGGTGAGGTGGGTGGATTGCCGTGGATTGGAGTGGGGCGGATTGGAGTGGGGTTGGGTGTACTGCACAATTATGTGTTAAAACATCATTTCAGAATTTACACAAAATAAAGAAACAAGGTTGCTTTGCAAAAAAACAATTCTCCTCTTTTGAGAACAGCGACCATGAGCAAAAACAAAAGAAAACATGAGTGCAAAGTGAGTAAAGAAGGTTTGGCAAAATAGAAAATAAATCTTTGCAATTTTTTGTTTGGCCTGCTGCGCATGTTTTTTCTCAATCACACACCTGTTTGCAGGGCACTAAATGTTAAACAGAACAAAATAGTACCTCAATCACTTTAGGAGCAGCAGACAGGCACTGATTAAGTTGAATCAGTCACTGCTTGGTCCCTGCTCCACAGAGAGGAATGGAAATGATTTTAGGCCTGCCTTGATGAATTACGAGACTGTAAAGGAGAGTGCCATGCAAGCCAGCCAATGGTAAGCAATGGGCGGCTCCAAGCCCATTTTGCTAACAACAGTGCCTTGCAAATGAGACGTATGCACTAGCGCATTCTCACGCTGGTTCGACCCTAAAAAGGCCCAATCCATTGTCTCTGCTCTGGGAGCAGTTTCACACCTTCTCATGGGGTGCAACACTGTCAGGAAGAGCTGCTGCAGACAGGTTGATGCTAATTGTCCCACTGTACTCTCTGGCAGGAAAGGTATACCTTCCTAAAAGTCACTTTTTCTGTACATTTATCAGACATCCAGCTCCAACATTGGTTTATATTTGTAATAAATATTAAATACTGTGATTCAATTGACTCTTTATCTTTTCCTAAGCCAAAGTTACAAAAAGAGACAAAGCCACAGCATTTATTCTGTGAAAATAGCTTTTGGAGGCTAGTCACACCAATTCTTAATTCTTACAAGTGCAACATTTAAGTATTAGTGATGGCTTATGTGATATTTAAACCTGGGTTTCCCTTCTGTCAAAGTTTTTGCAGGTCTGCCTGAAGGTTTCAAAGCAGCAGCACGCAGGCTTCATATGCTACCTCGATGTATTTTTCCTTATCAGCCTAGTATATGGCAGAATAAGATTTAGAGTCCACAGATGACATCTATCTTCCATGCCATGTGTGCATTTACTGCACCATATACTATGACCTTACTGAAAAGTTAAATATGCAGAAAGGGGTTTAGTCAATGTTTTAGGTGTCAGAACATGTACACTGGGGACCGAACAGCAGTGCCCCAGTGTGCAGAGTTTAAAAACCAGCAGTGCCAGTCCACAGAAAATAGGCATAGTCACACATTTGCTTTTATTCATTTTTACAATTATTATATAATGCACACTAGACACAACAAGGGTTCTTTCCGTAAAGCAAATGTACATGACTGTAATGAAAAGAGAAACTTAGAGTTGTGCATTGTCCAAAGATTGGTATGATACGATATCATTACAGGAGGAAAGACATATAATTAGTTTGAAATCAGGGGTCTTGAAAGATTACACATGGACTAAGTAGGAAAATCAATATGTAATTGAGATATTCTTTGTACATGTCTTTAACTGCATGCGCCTCTTTGCAATCTTTTTAAATCAAAACTATAAGCTACAACGAAGCAGTATTGGTAAGAACACACACCTGTTAAATACAAAAATATTCACATTGCATGTCCATGGCTCTTATATTAACTATGTAACTGCCATACAGAAGATCTTGTCTTGGGGCTCACATTGATGAATCTGTTGCACCTGGTAATGCACAGCATACTTCAGGCATTATAGCTGTCTGACCCATTTCACTGAGGAATCTACTTCTGAGATACAATTCAGCATTAGAAGTCAAGGGGCCAAGCACACCGGTGAGCTTAAGAAAAGCTGGTTATTGTTACTGCTCTGCAGAAAATACTTTTGTGATTAGGTCATTATTCCACAAGAAGAAAGTGAAAGTCCCGCTCCTTAAAACTTGGTGTGGAAAAGAGCAGGGTGGCTCCTGCCTTTGCTCAGCGGGGATGAAAACGTTTTTTTTATTTGCAATCTAGGACTAGCCTGTCTGAAATGACAAAGGACCTTGAAAAGTCGAGCTGACTTCTTTTTCGTGTTTCATTCTTATTGAAGCTAAAGAGTTTTCAGACACTTTCTTCTAGAGGTCAAGGTAATTTTGGGGGAGGAAAGTTGGGCTATTGTAACTGTGAGAGAAAAGAAAATAGGATATTTAGTTGCAAGGACTTTCCAAGTGGTAGTCAATTGTCTAACACAATTTCAAGTCGATATTGCGGAAACCTCTAGAGCTTTATAGAGCATCTGACATAGTAATGCAGTGTTAAAGCGCTGTTTTACTATAACCCAACTTTATGGTGCATAATTTATGGACCTCAGAAGAAAGAACAGCTGAGTTGGCCCTTCTGGCATTCAGAACCGTAACTTTCAGATTGCAAACAAATCCTAATACTGAGGCCTTCATGATTAGTCCCCCGCATTTGGGTGCAGTGATACTGGGTGGCCAGAATCTCTGATTCCATTCAGTACCCTCACACCTAAATA
Organism: Lissotriton helveticus; assembly: GCF_964261635.1. Lineage (NCBI taxonomy): Eukaryota > Metazoa > Chordata > Amphibia > Caudata > Salamandridae > Lissotriton > Lissotriton helveticus. Next base: position 976,319,459 of record NC_136072.1, on the reverse strand, counting down.
CTGGCACTAGAGGGCCAGAATCTTCGATTCAGAATACTGGCAGTAGAGGGCCAGAATCTCCGATTCCGAACAGCACCCCAGCACCTAAATACTGGCACTGGAGGGTCAGAATCTCTGAATCCGGACAGCACCTAAATACTGGCACTGGAGGGCCAGAATCTCTGATTCCCGACAGTACCTCGCACCTAAATGCTGGCACTGAAGGGCCAGAATCTCTGATTCTGGACAGCACCCTCACACCTAAATACTGGCGCTGGAGGGCCAGAATCTCTGATTCCGGACACTACCTCACACCTAAATACTGGCACTGGAGGGCCAGAATCTCCGAATCCGGACAGCACCCCTGCACCTAAATACTGGAGCTGGAAGGCCAGAATCTCTGATTCCGGACAGTACCTCGCTCCTAAATGCTGGCGCTGGAGGGCCAGAATCTCTGATTCTAGACAGTACCCTCACACCTTACATGCTGGCACTGAAGGGGCCAGAATCTCTGATTCTGGACAGTACCTCGCACCTAAATACTGGCACTGGAGGGCAAGAATCTCCAAATCCGGACAGCACCCCAGCAACTAAATACTGGCACTAGAGGGCCAGAATCTCCGATTCCGAACAGCACCCCAGCGCATAAATACTGGCACTGGAGGGCCAGAATCTCTGATTCCGGACAGTACCTCGCACCTAAATGCTGGCACTGAAGGGCCAGAATCTCTGATTCTGGACAGCACCCTCACACCTAAATACTGGCACTCGAGGTCCAGAATCTCCGCATCCAGACAGCACCCCTGCACCTAAATACTGGCGCTGGAGGGCTAGAATCTCTGATTCCGGACAGTACCTTGCACCTAAATACTGGCACTGGGGGGCCAGAATCTCCGAATCCGGACAGCACCCCTGCACCTAAATAGTGGCGCTGGAGGGCCAGAATCTCTGATTCCGGACAGTACCTCGCACCTAAATGCTGGAGCTGGAGGGCCAGAATCTCTGATTCTGGACAGTACCCTCACACCGTACATGCTGGCACTGAAGGGGCCAGAATCTCTGATTCTGGACAGTACCTCGCACCTAAATACTGGCCCTGGAGGGCAAGAATCTCCAAATCCGGACAGCACCCCAGCAACTAAATACTGGCACTAGAGGGCCAGAATCTCCGATTCCGAACAGCACCCCAGCGCCTAAATACTGGCACTGGAGGGCCAGAATCTCTGATTCCGGACAGTACCTCGCACCTAAATGCTGGCACTGGATGCCAGAATCTGTGATTCTGGACAGCACCCTCACACCTAAATACTGGCACTGGAGGGCCAGAATCTCTGATTCCGGACAGTTCCTCGCACCTAAATACTGGCACTGGAGGGCCAGAATCTCCGAATCCGGACAGCACCCCTGCACCTAAATACTGGCGCTGGAGGGCTAGAATCTCTGATTCCGGACAGTACCTTGCACCTAAATACTGGCACTGGGGGGCCAGAATCTCCAAATCCGGACAGCACCCCTGCACCTAAATACTGGCGCTGGAGGGCCATAATCTCTGATTCCAGACAGCACCCCAGCACCTAAATACTGGCACTGGAGGGCCAGAATCCCCTGGACAGTACCTTGCACCTAAATGCTGACACTGGAGGCCAGAATCTCTGATTCCAGACAGTACCTCGCACCTAAATGCTGGCACTGGAGGGCCAGATCTCTGAATCCGGACAGCACCCCTGCACATAAATACTGGCGCTGGAGAGCCAGAATCTTTGATTCCGGACAGTACCTAGCACCTAAATGCTGGCACTGGAGGGCCAGAATCTCAGATTTCGGACAGTACCTCACACCTAAATGCTGACACTGGAGGGCCAGAATCTCAGATTTCGAACAGTACCTCGCACCCAAATGCTGGCACTGGAGGGCCAGAAGTTCTGATTCTAGACAGCACCCTCACACCTAAATGGGTATACTCGAGGCTAACAATCTATGTTTCCAGCCAGTGTCCCTTTTCCCACTTCTGTCAGCAAGAGTAAGTGTAGTTAGGAACCTGTATCAAGACCTTTTTCTTTCTCCTGCTGCCTGTAGTGTTGGGTGTGTGTACCAAAGACACAGAGCCAGGTAGATGTACTACGCCTAGTCTTATTGCACAAATCCCCCTTTAATATCACATTTATTCCTCAACTTCTTGGGGGGCTTGTTTCCACTCATGCTGTCCTTGCTCCATTCTCCATTTAAGGGTCCTTTTGCTCCTCTTGCTTCCTGTTGCTTACCATATCTACATAGGAAGTGATATTCAGTGTCCTAGATAAGGACATAGTGGACCGGCGGGCTCTAGTGTCCCTGTTCCAAGACATTGGCTAATGACACAATAGCAAAAGATTTATGTGTGAAATTGATAATATAAATTAGGTCCATTTTGTGCCAAGAACAGATCTATTTTGAAAACCCTCAACTTTTCCATGTGACTTTAACCTGAATAATTAAAACTCACTGGCCTCGTTTTCAAGAAATGCCCCCTGCTACTCACATCTCTAATTTCAATCATGATTTTTCATGTGCTTCTACACTTCTGTCAGACACTAGGGGCCATATTTATGAAAGGGTTGCGTCGCTTTTGCACCATTCAATGGGGTGAATGCACGATACAACCCTTGAATGCAATTTATCAAGCCACACAAGGCCACCTTACATGGCCCTGGGTGGCTTGATACATCCAGAATAACAATACAGCGCAATCAAAAATGTATTCTTCAAAATGTGTTTCTTGTGGACTTGCAGAACGAATCATGCATAAAAAATCATGCATACCAAATATGAAAACAGGCAGCAAGTGCAATAAAAGACGATTGCATGCTACAGTATAGTGCATTCAGTGCAAACACAACACACAGTAAAGCACATCTAATACCACATACAACGAATCACCCAACACAATAACTCCACATTAAGCACATCTATCTATGCAATACACTAGACAAACAGTGTACTGCTCAGTACTTCTACCCTGATCCGACCTTATCCACCCAGCACCTACCATTTCTATATAGCACACATTGTACAACATCCAGGACCTCTACACAGTAACCAGCACACATAAAGATCCCACACAGTGCACCACTTCTGCGCAGCATTGTCTACAACAAAATACCCCAGAAGACCTAACACCACCAACATATAGGCACAGTACCTCACACACATAGTACAACATACACAAAGCAATCAGCACTTTTATAGAGCGCGCAGCATACATATATGGCACTCAACCCATCCACTCTACACTTTGCAAATCAGCACAGAAAAGTGCACATTTTTAAGGTAACACTGCAGATGTAAATGCATTTCAGTAAAGTCATATAGAAGTAGAGCCTATTGAGCAAACAGATAAAAATTTTCACATGCACACAATAACTGACAGAGCACTAGGAAGACAGTTTATTGAGAAAGTAAAAATATATGACAACTTACTAGATAGTCACTTTGAACAAAAACACCTTGTTTGACACTTCAAGGAACAGGCACTTTACAGAAACATGCAATGAATAACAAGTCATTGCCCAGGTCTTTTGAAGAAATGAACACTGAAAAACACTTTACTTATTTGACTAACTCTTTAAAATATAGCATGACTGTCCTTTTAATGAAAAGTGCATTCAAAAATGCTGTATGAAATGGCCCTTTACCAAATATCACTCCCGTGCCATGTAAATAATCCCTCTTCACCATACTTTATTACACTCGTAGCAAACACACTGCCACTTTTAATAAAAAAACAAATTTCCTTGTACAGTCATATAAAACTATACTCAAACATAAGTCCATGCTTAACACCGAAAAGCTTTTCTCTATAAAATACATTGTCCCATAGACTACGTACTTGCGTGTTTATAAATCGGTCTTGGTCTCTACCACGTAACTTTTTGTTGACATATGTCATGAACTTTTCAATGAGCACCACGTTTCAGACAGCTAATCTCAAATTAAAAAGAGGATATAATAAAAAGCAAATCCTATTTCTCTTCAATGGTGCTTTATCCATCACCCATCAACACAGGAAATGATATCTCAGCACTCTACACTCCTCCTCCCTCACAGGACCTACTTAATGGCGGCTGCAACACAGATGCGTAGCGGAACCATGCAGCAGGTGTGCAACAGGCACGCCGAAGGTGCACCAAAGGCAAGTCTGTCTGCACCTGCCAGGACAGCGCCCACTGCTAGGAACCCTGTTCCGATCAATGTCCAGTGATACTCCGCAGCATTTCTTAGGTCACTACACCCTGAATGCCATTCTCCCAGATGCTGCCATGCCATGCCTCACACCATGGTAAGAGCTTTCACCTGCACCCACTGCTGCTACTCAAGCAGCCACACACCCACATTGCCCAACACAAATGCTAACAACACCCTCAACAACCCTTCCCAACATGCACACCTCACAGCACCAAAATGACTCTACCTCCACCCTACACCACATGATACAGCAAACCTGCAGGTCAGCACCCACTCACATGCATGCTTCTTAACACACAATCACTCAGCAAACACAACCAAAATATGGGACATGCTGAATAGCAATGCATCTGACATCCTCTTTGTCACAGAGATCTGGCTCAACCCCTCATTGGTTTGCAACATTGCCCCAGCAAAACCAGAACCTACAAGATCACTTAAAAGGACGCCTTCACAAGCCGTGCGGAACACCCACTATTATTTACAAGGAATCCATCAAAAGGTCAACATCCACTGAGAACACCAACCCATTCATGGAACGCTTGCACTTCAAGCTGCAAATCTCAGAAAACGTCACCCTGAAGGGAAACCTCTCCTACAATAACCTGGACCATGAGCCACTTTTACCAACCTCTTCACCAACTTCGTTGCTCCACTCTCCATTGACTCCAGAGCATATATTCTCCTTGATGATCTCAACTTTCACCTAGAAGACCGAGACCACCCCTGCTCTAGAGCACTTCGGTAAGCTTGAGCCACATCTGACTTGCATGCTCATCCCAGAACCAACATACACTGCAGGACATACACTGAAGACCATCTTCACCATAAGTGACAGCATAAAATACAACTCCCCCACACCCTTCACATGGACCGACCACTCCATTATACACTTCTAAATCAACACACCTCAAGTCAACACCCCTCCCAGGTTCAGCATTCCAGGCCACAGCTGGGACAAATTCACTGAAGCAGGCTGGCTCACCGCCCTCAGCCCGGATCAAACTAGCCGTTCAGGGGCTCGACAAGGACATAAACAACTGCAGCAACTGGATGAGGAACTGCACGGACTCCCTCACACCCATCAAACCCAACAAGCATAGTGGATCATACAAGCTGGCCAGCTAGTACACAAAGGCACCAAACAACACTATAAACAGCTAGAAAGGAAATGGAGAGCCAGCCACAACACCACTGACAGAACTACCAATAAGGCTTCACTTAATCGCTATCACCAGCAGGTAAGAAACACCAAGAAAATCACTAGTGGCCCACATCGAAGGAAACTCCAACTGCAGCAAAGAGATCTTCTCAATCGCTAACAATTTCACCTCTACCTCAGCCACTGTCACCAACATCGCTGACTGCCAACAACTCTGCAACAACCTATTCAACTTCTTCCACAGCAAAATCGCAAACATGTACAGCAACTTCCAAACTAACCCAACCCCAGAGAACTCTTTCCTAAACTATCCACCACCAACCAAGATGACCAGCTGACGGAATGGGCAACCCTCACCAGAAACAACACAGTGGCAATCATGTGGACTATCCACACAGGGGCCCCAACAGGCTCATGCCCCCAACAAATCTACAACATGGGAACATCACCAATCAGCACCACCCTGATCCACATCATCAATACCTCCATCACATCCACTACTTTCTCGGAAAAATGGAAACTTGCAGAAATGAGTGCCCTCCTCAAAAATCCCCTAGCTGATCTGAACTAACTGAGCAACTTCTGACCCATCTTCCTGCATGAGAAGGCCATCAGCGAAGAGGGGGAGGAGGAGCAAGATGGCGGGCTGATGCCCCAAGGAGAGCAGGCCCACGGAGAGGCTCCCGAGTTCTCACAACCGACATGGCAAATAAATGAGATACGGTCTGATAATGCTGTGAAAACAGCATAACCGAGCAAAGGACAGAATGAAATACACCAGGAGAAACTAATCCAGACGGATGCAGGCAACAGTGTTTCGCGGTATCGGAGGGCTGGTGTACGTCTCCCATATCGCTCGTCTGGGGGCTGTGTGGAATTCGGCTATCAATTCCAGGGACTAGCCTTTGGATTACTTGCTTGCTCGGACTCTGCTTCCAGCAAAAACATGGCTCCACCGAAGACCACCGAAGACAGCGGCCAGAGGCAGACGGGCAGGACGGCCTGCCGGTGAACTTGACAGGAACAACAGGTCACGAACACACAGGAGAGGCAGAAGAATTACCAGTGACACAACGAGGGGATTCTTCGAAGATTTCCTCAAAAGTCGGTAAGCCACTCCTACGCCTCTTGCACTCATGGAAAGCAGAGCAGCTCGCGGCGGGCGCTGCCTCAGAGCAAGTTAGGGTTAACAAAATTACAGATATCATCCTGGAGAAGCTCCCAGTGAAACAAAGTTGCTCTAAGACTGCTTCTGGTAATATAAGCACTCTAAGGCATATGCAAAAGCTTACTTCCGAGCTGGTGCAGGGGACTGATAACGTAGAAAATGCCTCAACACACTCAGGCGAACCAATGGCTGTGCATATTTTTACACCAGAATTATTGGGGCATCTGAAAGAGAGTGACCCTGCGGAGAGCGGTCTACAAATTGAACCCAATGAACCTGGCAGTGTGTCTAGCCTACATAGTAGTTAATGCTCATTGTCGCATTCTGATATGTATACGGATAGCAATCTGCAATCTGCAATCTACACCTCGTATTCTGTCGGTTGATAGTGAGCTATGTGATGGTGCCATCTTATCTGAGCCACAGGATCTCCAACAAGCTTCTGTCAAACCTGGGGAAAAGAGGGCTTCTCCGGTACCTAATATGTGTGCTAAAAGGAAAAATATAAAGCCTAAAACTACCAAAGGTGGCAAGAAAATTTGTAATGGGCTGGATCAACAACGTACTGTTTTTTCCACAAAATAAAGATACTCCCACTGATAGCCCCTTACGCTGCTGGGTTCAAGCAAAGGGTGTGGTAAAGACAATAATATCTCAGCTATCAGGTACTAGCCCGATGGATGATGGTACTGGTGACATGGGGTCAACAGAAATAGAGGTAGATAATTTTTGAGCCAGGACCTGTTATACTCTCTGGCCAATCACCCACCCTTAATTCGGCTGGTTTTCCATCTGTCTCTGGTACTCCACAAACACTCCAGCAGGGAGCCATGGAACAACAAACAGGGAAGCCTCAGGATCCTTCAGGCCTTAAAGGATCAGTGACTAGAAGCACAGGAGCATTAGGCTCAGGCACGAGCCGGCAATCACAGCATACAGCAGTCATTGAAGGAGGTTACACAAAAGGTTGGGTCACTGGCGAGTGACGTTATGGAATTACAGCAGAGGGTATCAAACACAGAGGAAGCTACTTCACAAATGGTCTGTTCGCTTCAGATCCACGATGCCCATATTACAGGGTTGCAGCTTAAGATCGAGGACTTGAAGAACCGCCAGTGGTAGCATAACCTCAGACAGTTCGGAATCCCAGAGGGGAAGGAGGCTCAGATCCCAGAGCATTTATAGTTCAACTCCTACAGAAGGTTTTCCGGGATCTGGGGGACTAGAACCGGGACTGTCAGCTGCAAAGGTCTCATAGACTCCCACTCATACACTATAAACAGGGGTCTCGCTACCCGAGGCCATTTTTGATCTTCTTCAAAAATGTTCTGCTTGTATCTGAAGGCTTGTCCTAGCTCCCCAGTTACAGTAGATCCTTTCACTTTTTTTGTACTCTCAGATCTTTGTAAAGTGTCTCTGGACAGATGCTGGCAATTACGTGAACTGATAGAGCCGCTAAAAGCTACTGGTGCTCAAGTATTCTTAAAGGAGCCTGCACATTTAAGAGCTCTGCTGGGGGTCAAACGTTTTGCTTTCTGAATGAAAAAGAGGCAAACGCAGCTATCTGTAGATGGCAAACAGAGGGGTCGGATAAAGTCTGAGGCTGTTTTGTTTATTTTTTTGATTATTTCTACCTTTGCTTATCTTGACTTGGTAATTATCAAACTTTAAATGGCTTTCAAATAGGGGGTGTGGGCACGGCTGGGGAGCCACCGTGGAAGTACAGGAAGCTGCCAAATCAGCAGCAGCTCATAAAAGGGGATGTGTCATCCTTCACGATACGGGGTTGGAGGTGGGGTTATCAAGGGGGAGGGGTGGAGAGGGTGGATTTTAGAAGGGCAGGAAAAGGTCAACATGAGAGCACACAAGAAACTCAGAGGCAAGCTTGTAAGTAGAGATAATGAAAAGGGGAAAGAGCACAGGAATAGGGAAGTACATAGACTTGGGTTGTAATATGTTGGAAGGGAATAACTTGTGCAATGGATTGTATTAAGTGTTTAGCATGGAATGTTGCCAGTCTTAACAGCAAACTTAAGAGACAACTAGTCTGTGAAGAGCTAAAAATGTATAATCTCCAGTTAGTCTTGCTAACAGAGACGCATGTCTCATTTAAAGATCGCAGTCTTCTTAAGCATTTGGGGTATGAAACTATAGTATGTGCGTCACAAGCTACTTCAGCGATGGGGGTTGTATTACTAAAGCATAAGCGTTTTTTATGTATGACACACAAGACTCTGACTGATCAGGTGGGGAGATGGGCAATGGCACAGTTACAGTTAAAAATAAGGGGGAAGAAATATGTTTTTTGCTCTCTTTATGGCCCTAATTTTGATGATTCTTCAGTTATTGATTTATTGAATATGGAAATGCTGAATTGGGAGGGGGAACGAGTGGTAATGGGAGATTTTTATTGTGTTATGAGTTACAGTATTGACACAACCAGACGTGGGGCTACCCATAGAATGCGGAAGAAACGGGCAGCAGTTGTAGAATTGGGGCGTCTGCAGCTCATAAGGGATTTATGGAGATATTTGTATCCAACTATTCCGGGAAATGCCTATTATTCTGCCCCACACCGACTCTATTCTAGAATTGATATGGCATGCATGTCAGATCTATTAATGTTGATGTCAGATCTGGAAGTCTGCCCCCGCGTCACGTCTGATCATAATCCTATATTATTATCATTTAGGAACATAGTGGGATGTAAGACACTTAGACCTTTTTCTTTTCCTAGATACTTACTTTCAGATAGTCTGTACTTAGCTAATGTCAGGAAACAGCTTGATTCATTCTTTAAAGAAAATATTGGGTCAACCTCTAAGTTCATGGTTTGGGTTACTTGGAAAGCTACTAGAGGCATAACCCATCAATATGTATGGCAACAGAATAAAGCATGTAAAATTGCAAGTAAGGAGGCTATTCAAGCTATGCGTAGAGTGGAAGAACAACATGCAGAGGCAGTCTTGACGGGTACTAACAATCAAGAAAAAGTTCTTCTCGCCTTAATAGATCTTAGGCTAGCTACAAAGAAGACATTTAGGGAGAGAATTGCGGCAAGATTTAATAAATATCATTTTAGGCAGTACGAATATGGCGAGCAAATAGGCAGGATTTTGGTACATAAGGTTGCAGAGGATAGGGCTACAACTGATATTAGAGCTGTAAAGGAGACCAATGGCATATCTTACTCACAACCTCAGGAGATTTTAGAACAATTCCCCACCTATTATCAAGAGCTACATACCCCAACTATTGTGCTGAAAAGGAAGATATACAACGGTATCTCCAGGGTAGATACTTACCAACTTTGAATGAAAAAGCATCAGCCTTATTGGAAAAGGATATCTCGAAGAAAGAGATAGACATGGCAATATCCTCCCTACCATCGGATAAGGCGGCTGGGGAAGATACTATACCCATAGAATTCTATAAGCTTTTTAAAGATCTTCTAACTCTGCAGTTTATACTGGTTATACAGTGTATTGGCATAGGTGGTAAGATACCAGAGTCATGGAACATGATCTAGATAGTCTTTTTTCTGATGAGTGCCGCTCGTACCGACCAATCTGACTTATTAATTCTGACTCCTACATTTTTGCAAAAATACTGGCAAATCGTCTTGCCCCTGTTATGCCGGTGTTGGTATCTCGTCATCAACACAGTTTTATCCAAGGTAAGGAAACTATAGCCCACGTTAACATGGCAGTCGGTACTTTCGATATGGCAGGGAAGATGGCATGGTACTTGTAGACGCCGAAAAAGGCTTTTGATAGGGTGGGCTGGGACTTCCTGTGGGCCATACTCACAATGTTTGGTGTTAAGGGACAATATAAACAATGGATCTAAGATTTATATAATAAACCTCAAGATAAACTAGTATACTAAGGTTTACAGTCATTAACTTTTTCGATCCTTTGTGGTACTAGGCAAGGCTGTCCCCTTTTGCCTTTGTTATTTGCTTTATACATTGAACCATTTATAGTCTTACTCTCAAATTACGCCATTAGTGGCAGGTGTAACTCCGCTTAAAGTTATCGCTTATGCAGACAATATTGTGGTTTCACAACAGAACCTGCTCTAGCAATAAAAGCAATCGAGGATGAAGCAGTCAAGTTTGATTCCATCTCAAGGTATAAATTAAATGTTAAAAACCCCACAAATTCTTCTTAATTTTAAGCCGGGAGAGTCAATCTATGGGGTTTGCTCTGCAGCTACCTAATTTAGGGGTTAAGCTCTTTGCTCAGATAAATGGGTTACTTTATTTGAGTTATGTATCTTTACTGAAAGATACAGATAGATCTTTAAAGAATTGACATAAATCGCCTATCAGTATTATTGGACGCTCCAATATTATTAAAATGAAGATATTGCCAAACTTTTTGTATCTATTCCGATCTATTCCTTTGTGGGTTCCCAATTCTTTTTTTAAGAGATTAGAGGGTTCTAAGTTGCTTCATTTGGGGTTATAGAAAGGCTCGGCAAACAATAGATTTGTTAAAGCTTCCATATAAGCAGGGCAGGCTGGATTTTCCTGATTTTAAAATGTATTTTGGTCTGCCTTTGCCAGTCGTTTTTGTAGCCTCTAAAACCCTACTCATAGGATTTTTTTTTCATCAATTCATGTTGGGGGATGATAGTAATAGTTTTTTATTTAGAATCAATGACCCGAGTTATTTTAAAAGAGTCAAGTTTAAGACTATACGGGATAGTATATATATATGGCGAGCTATTTCTTCTAGATGTAATATACCATTTTATCATGATAAACTTCCCTTATGGGGCAATCCGCTATTCCCAGAGGTGATCCAAGATGTTGCTAGTAAACACTGGGCTAGTTATGGGATTATTTGTCTTGGGGATCTTTTTGATTATAATGGTCTTGAATCCTTTAAGAACTTTTAGTTGCAGTTAAAGCTACCTGATCATATGCTTTTAAAATATCTCCAAATTAGGGATTACTTTCCAAGGCATCTAACTCTGACAAAAACGACTAACTCTGAGATCTGGGATTGTTTGCATAAGAAGAAGACAAAATCTCTCATAAACTATATGTATAAATCCTTCATTAATTATAGACAACGTGATTGTGAACGATTGGTAGAACGCTGAAGTAACACTCTGGGGATAGGGGTTACTTCATTCGCTATAGAACAAGCACTAAGTATCATTGATGACTCAGTTCATTCTATCAATTTGTGGCTACCGCAATTCCAAACTATGGGGCCTATTAGGATGGCGGACGGACCTGCGTCCGTCCGCCACCCCAGAGGTGGAGGGACCGTCCGCAGGAGCAGCGGCAGTCCCTCCGTGCGAATTAGGATGTGACCGCCACCCTTGCGGTCACATCCTGTATTTTTAACATTGCGGCGGGTGCTGCTTGAAGCAGCACCCGCCACAATGTTAAAAATGCATGTATAGCATTTACATGCACAAAGCGGCAGGCACCGCGCAGTGCCTGCCGCTTTGTTCATGTAAAAGCAGGGGGGTACCATAGGTACCCCCCATGTGCACTCCTCACCCCCTGACACCCTGCGGGCCCGCAACAGGCCCCCAAACTGAAAAGACCACATGCTCTTCCACAGCGGAATAGCCGCTGTGGAAAAGCATGTTTACGCATGCATCCTAATATGGCTGGCGGTGTCTGATAGACACCGCCACCATATTAGAGCTTTTCCGCTGCGGGACCGCGGCGGAAAAGCTGCGGACGGTCTTCCCGACCCCCCTGCCATCCTAATCTGGCGGGGGGTCTTTTGCATCACCGCAGCGGTAAATCCGCATCCTCCGGGCCGGCGGTGGCTTCCGCCGGCCCGGAGGATGCGGATTCACTGCAATCATAATCGGGCCCTTAATGTCAATTATATTACACACCAGAAAATATAGCTAAATGGGCTGCGCCTAGTTCAGTCAGTGCTCGGACGAAATGTCCTAGATTCGATCTGTATGCGGTTGGTATAACGCATATGTTCGCAACATGTCCAGAATTGGAGCTCTTCTGGCAGTAGGTGGGTCAAATATTCTCACAGAGATTGGGGATTGATTCACCAGTTTCAGTCATGGAAATTATGATTGTTTTTGAGAATAGACTTACTCACCTATCTTTAAAACTACTTGTAGCCGCTAGGCTGGTAATTGCCGAGGAATGGATTGCTCCAAAATCTCCCTCTTTAAGTGGTTGGTGGATGCTGGTTCGGGAAATATATGAAATGGAAAATGCATTGGCAAAAATAAGGGGTACTCGCTCTATGATAAAATTAAATGCAATATTGGGGCTTCTATAACAGAAACAGGCCTATGTGACTATAATTAGATTTGATTTTGACATTCGTTATGCTTTTTCAAGTTTGTGTTGCTTAATGATTTATGTCATTCTGTTCTCAACATTTGCGTTATGTTTTTTATTGTTATTTTTTCTCTATGTAAATATGTGCTGAGTTTGTTGCTCTCTTGTTGAAAAATAAAAAGTGTTAAAATAAAAAATAACAAAAGAGAAGGCCATCAGCAAGCAACTCACAATCCACCTCGTACTTCACCATCTTCTAGACAACACTCAGGATTCAGAAAGTCCCACAGCACCAAAACAGCACTCATGGCAACCACTGATAACATTTGAATCATCCTGGACTGAGTCGAAATAGAAGCCCTCATCCTCCTCTACCTCTATGCAGCCTTCAACACTGCATCCCATAACACCCTGATCAGAACACTCCACAAGATTGCCATACAAGGATCGGCTCTCAAATGGATCCATTTCTTCCTTATGGGAAAGAACCCAAACTGTCAGGCTGCTACCCTTCACATCAAACACCAAGAAATTGATATGCGGAGTCCCATAGGGATCGGACCTCAGCCCAACCTTTTTCAACATATACATGACACTGCTCAGGCAACATCATCTAATCACAAGACATCACTGTCATTTCCTTTGTCGATGACACCCAACTCAGTCTCTCCCAGATGGACAAAACAACCACCGCCAGAACCAATGTCACCAACTGCATGACAATGGTAACAGACTTGATGCGAACCAACTGTCTGCAACTCAACTCCGACAAGATGGTAGTACTGGTCTTCGGCAACAAGACCTCCCCATGGGACTCTACCTGGTGGTCATCGGAGCTAGGACCAGCACCCACAGACCGTGCAAAAAATCTAGAGATCATCCTAGACGAAAAGCTAAACATGACGGCTCCAGTCAACGCAGTGTGTGCCTTCTGCTCCACATTCTAAGCATGCTGAGAAAAATCTTCGAATGGTTACCTCAGAACACCAGACCGACTGTCACGCAAGCACTCATCTCCTGTAGGCTGGACTATGGCAACACTCTCTACTCTGGAATCTGCAAACAACTCCTACACAGACTACAGGTCATCCGGAACACTGCTGCAAGACTCATACTCGACCTTCCACACTGCACCCACATCACACCACACCTCAGGAAGCTTTAGTGGTTCCCCATTCAGAAGCACAGCCAATTCAAAGTTCTCACACACACATACAAAGCCCTAATCAACACAGGACCAGAATACCTGAAGTTCATACATTTTCACCAACCCGCCAGATGCCTGTGCTCTGCCTCACTCTTACTCGCACACATTCCCCACATCCGCAAAGCAAAACTGGAGGTCGCTCATTCTCCTACATTGCACCCAAGAAATGGATTGACCTCCCTCAACACATCCGAGCCTCCCCCTCATTTATTGATTTCCCCAAAAAGCTGAAGACCTGGCTCTTCTTATTATACCTTGGGGACCACAAACCTCCACACCTGCCCAAGCACCTGGATACCCCATGGGGTGATTAATGTGCTATAAAAATCTATATAACATAAGATAACAGAACATAACAAGGCCAAATCAAAATGCAATTTAAACATAAGCATGGAGATCAAACTCATTGTTGGAAATCCATAGATGTCAGTGTTATGCAATCTATAGTTTCACTAAAGAGATGCTTAAATCCACTGTTTTGTATGGAACTTCAGAAAGTTGCACATTTACATAAATTACTTGGGTGAAGGTACGAAGAAACTAACTGGACTGACTATGACTGCCTGAAGCGAGCACGCAAGTACTTTTTTAACCCGCCAGACGCATGTGCTTTACTAGAAACAAAAAAGGCGCTGCAGCGTGTCTCACAGTGCTATCACAGCCAGGGCCGACTTTAGGGCAGTGCAACTGGTGCGGTCACACTGAGTGCTGTCCTGTGACGGGGGGCACTGACCAGAGGGTGTGTGCTGTCTTTAGCTATAATTTATGAATAGAGAGAAGAGGGGCACTTTTACCTGATGGAAGTGAGATAATCCATGGAAGAGGTCATGGGGTGGAGGAAGCTCAAAATGTTGGTCGCACCTGGCGCCACCAGCGCTAAAGCCAGGCCTGATCACAGCAGTGGTGCACGTTTTGTGTGTGCGTGTATGATCAGAGTGCGCTGGGGTGAGCGTGGTGTGGATGCCGGAGCACGATTATGATTCGATCAAAGCAGCTTCAGAAGTTAATTAGCGCAGTTCATATATCAATCCATGCTGGGCATTACCAGGAATCGCGAACAATTAGCAACTACAACGGAGTTCACAAGTCTGCTGCAAGTTGGATAACAACCTCGCAGTGATAGATCTATAAACTGCAGCTGTCTGCTCCTGTCAGGGGAGGGCCTAACGACAAGAGATGGCGCCATAAATTCAAACCCTACTCCTGACCTCTGACAGGAATTGGCGCGGAGCCCGCCTCCTGTATGACGCACATTCGGGCGGCATGCCGTCTGTTGTTGTCTTACACGGGCCCCATGAGACCTTGAAATGTGTTGTAAGTAAAAGGCAAAGAAAGCTGTTTGTAGAAGCCATGTTGCCGAAAGATCCATAGTTTATTGCATAATTGAGCCCCAGAGAGTTGAGCTTGAAATGAAAGGTAAGAATTTGTCGATCTCCAACATAGTTTCCGCAGAAAAATCCATGCACATTTTTTTCTACAGGCCAACACGATTCTCGATATAACTAGTAGGAATTGCTTAAATAATAAAATATGCGATTCTATATTTTCACAAATTATTTTTATGATCCACTTGCTTGGTTTACTTTTTCGCATTGAACTGTGCCTTCGACTTAACGATTTGGCAGCGGTATCACAGCATGCAACTGCTTAACGGTGTTGTTGCTTCTGTACCGAGGCACAGTTGGCAATCTGGCTCTTTGCCGCATGCATGTGGCATTTAATGATATTCATGAAGGCGTTGTTTGATGCGCTCCCGAGTACAAGCTTACTGCCGTTGCAGAGCATGTGTTTAGGTGTAGAATAAATCATAACATCTGTGCAAGTTAGAAGTGCACGCATGAAACACTTGCTGAGTTGCTTGAAAAATGCTAAAATAACTTCTTCACCAAAAATTATTTGTCAAACAAACTTTGATGATTCTTCAAATGTATACTTTCATCATGTGCAACATTTTGAGCAGGACACCGAAACGGAGTCTGTGATTTCGATCCGGCGGGAGCGAGCTCCTCGCAGAAGGGAGCCACCCGAGCTTGGTAAGGACTCCACATGAACTGTCGTTTACACCTTCTGGGTGTGAAGCGCATTCACTTTGCATTTGTTTTAAGCTATGGGTAACGCCAGTGAGTTCAGAGATTAGCTCATTGAATCCTTCTGTTTCTGTAGAATAGAATCTAAAGATGGTAGATGACTGGGGATTGTTATTTGTTTACGGATATTGTTGCCAGTCTGACGCCGGCTATTGTTCGCTTCCACAAAACCAGCTTTCAAGGCGACAAGACACTCTTCCGAATCTGAGCACAATGCTTAGCTTGCAAAATCTAGAATCCACCCGCTCTCATAACCATTGTTACTGGTAAGAGTGCCAGAAATCCAGCAAGCATTGTTATTCAAAGCCCTCTAATGAGAGGAGCAATCCTGCCAGTGAATCCGAGATTCTCGTATAGATTATGAATCGATCCAAACTCCATAAAAACATGTCACTAGCAAAATACAGAAACTAAGACTTTAAAGCTAACGCTATGCCAAGCAGGATGCTCATAGTGAAAGCGCTCTTCACGAGAGGTTGGAATTGACCTTAAAAAAATGCACCAGGAACTAAAAGCAATGCCAGAGGCATTTCTTTCTTCTGCTGCTCTTTTTAATGTTTGGTGCATAACGCTAAAACTAATGATGGGTGATGTCAAAAACTCCTTTTGAAGGTTGATGAAAAATATTAGTTGATGCGCATAAGTATATTGTCAAATGCACGTACCAGTACCACTGAAATAAGTCTGGATTACCCTTTTCTTACAAAGATGTCCCTTGTTCTAGAAAACTGTAAACATTACCATGTCTATTTTGATCATGTCTTATTTCGAACATTTGTGCTGCTCTACAACTCCAATCCACATAGAGAGTAATGAATGTTTAGTTGACATGTACTCAGGTTGTCACTAGAACAGGGTAGGAAACATCTTTTGTAAACTCAATACTCTATTCTTAATTCATCTCCATAGGATTAAAGAAAACGCAGTGTCCTGGATCATGCATTTAGAATTGTTTCTGTTCTTGGGAAACAAGCATTCTAAAGTCATGAAGTATCGTCATCTCAGGAAGCTGTGTTTGACTTGCGTTTTCCTAGTCAATTGATTATCTGTGTTTATATTTGTGAATAAAGCGCAGGCTTTGTATTGAGTATTACTAGCCCTTGGGGTATATTTTCACAAAAACTAATGTGGACCTTCTTTGTAAAGCTAAAATTAAAAGAGGGTTCTGGAGACCTCATGTATGCAGTTATTTAGATGTGGCTGAGCCAGAAGTGGTTGAGTCTGCTGTGAAGACAGGTTGTTTTATTGATAGTCTTATCCTGTAAGGTAAAACCATTCCACCATTTCCATGAAAACAAGCATTGGAAATGCAATAGGTCTCGCAGCATTAGAGTTAGTGCTTTTAGAATTGTTTATGGGTTTTTTGTAAATCTTTAGCCTTGGCCTTGCGTGTGTATCAATGCAGCTTTAGCAGGCAAAAGGCAAAATGCACGTTCTAGGCCCCGAGTGGCTACACTGAATAATCCTTCTAATCACAAACTAACTAAAAATTACTCGAGTGCCTGCTCTCCACTTTTTTTAAGTTGCCTACAGTGTTCAAATTAAATACCTACTCGATAACATATAACAATGTCTAATGCACCACACAATTCATCTAACACCCTGCCAGTAATATTCGGTTTCTGTGCGTGTCAGATAACTAATCTCCCTTTATTCACTGTTGAAGTATTCTGAAACGTTCTCCTGGCATCTAGAGTACACGGGTTTCTTTCCTCTAGTATTTGTAATTTAGAAAAAAAATGCTGTTAAAGCAATGCAACGACTTAAAGACTGTTGTAGAGTGTAGTAGATTTGTTCAAAGACATAGTCCACAATTCAACGACCATCCTTCACATTACAGATATCAAAAAACATTGGTATAGTGGTGCTGTCAAGCACTTCAAAAGTGAAGTACGGCTGTTCTTCTACCAAAGATACATCCATCTTTTGTAGTTATAAATGTTTCCTGTTCAAACTGGTCAATTATGTTTTAAAACAAATTGATTTCCAGTGTTCCAAATGACCTCAAAAATAGGGACATGGTTTCCCGCCTACTGTATTCCTCCCTGGGGGCTTTTGGACACTGGAGTGCAAACAGTGGTGGTTGAGTACAATCGCTACTGAAAGCTGGGGAAAACCGGGGCCTTAGACGTCTGCAGCAGCGAAGTAACCCTTTTGCGCACTACGCAGCCTGGCAGCAGTGGGGGCAGACGGACGGCAAAACTGGATGTGGCGACTGGCTGTGATAACTCAGGGCGGTTAGTCTCCAGTGTGAAAGTATGGATGGTGATAGTTGCTTAGGCTGGAGGGATGAGGCTGGGCATGCACGAAGGAGAACGTCTAGCGGAGAGCTATGGCTTAATCGGGATGTGCCTGGGAGTGAGACGGAGAAACAACTCTGGGGCATTATTGCGTTTTGTGTGACCGGTAGTAAAGTAAAGTCCACATTTGTAAAGCGCACAATCACCCGTAAGGGTCTCTAGGCGCTGGGGGCCGTCAGGAAGATTAAGCGAGCTATTGGGGCCACACCTCTCCCGTAAGAGAAAGGAGAAATCTGGATGATTTGCTGAGTCTGGGAATTGAAGCATTTTGAAATAGGTGCCTTTGTGGTGAGTTAAGGCCCGGATGCATGTTGCCTGATAAGTATGGAAGATAAACATAGGAACAAGGACGATTTTTAAAAGCACAAGGGGAAAGCACAGCGCAAAGGCAACAACACTTCATCTATGCTGGAGCCAGAGCTGGGGAAAACCGGGGCCTTAGACGTCTGCAGCAGCGAAGTACCCCTTTTGCGCACTACGCAGCCTGGCAGCAGTGGGGGCAGACGGACGGCAAAACTGGATGTGGCGACTGGCTGTGATAACTCAGGGCGGTTAGTCTCCAGTGTGAAAGTATGGATGGTGATAGTTGCTTAGGCTGGAGGGATGAGGCTGGGCATGCACGAAGGAGAACGTCTAGCGGAGAGCTATGGCTTAATCGGGATGTGCCTGGGAGTGAGACGGAGAAACAACTCTGGGGCATTATTGCGTTTTGTGTGACCGGTAGTAAAGTTAAGTCCACAATTGTAAAGCGCACAATCACCCGTAAGGGTCTCTAGGCGCTGGGGGCCGTCAGGAAGATTAAGCGAGCTATTGGGGCCACACCTCTCCCGTAAGAGAAAGGAGAAATCTGGATGATTTGCTGAGTCTGGGAATTGAAGCATTTTGAAATAGGTGCCTTTGTGGTGAGTTAAGGCCCGGATGCATGTTGCCTGATAAGTATGGAAGATAAACATAGGAACAAGGACGATTTTTAAAAGCACAAGGGGAAAGCACAGCGCAAAGGCAACAACACTTCATCTATGCTGGAGCCAGAGCTGGGGAAAACCGGGGCCTTAGACGTCTGCAGCAGCGAAGTACCCCTTTTGCGCACTACGCAGCCTGGCAGCAGTGGGGGCAGACGGACGGCAAAACTGGATGTGGCGACTGGCTGTGATAACTCAGGGCGGTTAGTCTCCAGTGTGAAAGTATGGATGGTGATAGTTGCTTAGGCTGGAGGGATGAGGCTGGGCATGCACGAAGGAGAACGTCTAGCGGAGAGCTATGGCTTAATCGGGATGTGCCTGGGAGTGAGACGGAGAAACAACTCTGGGGCATTATTGCGTTTTGTGTGACCGGTAGTAAAGTAAAGTCCACATTTGTAAAGCGCACAATCACCCGTAAGGGTCTCTAGGCGCTGGGGGCCGTCAGGAAGATTAAGCGAGCTATTGGGGCCACACCTCTCCCGTAAGAGAAAGGAGAAATCTGGATGATTTGCTGAGTCTGGGAATTGAAGCATTTTGAAATAGGTGCCTTTGTGGTGAGTTAAGGCCCGGATGCATGTTGCCTGATAAGTATGGAAGATAAACATAGGAACAAGGACGATTTTTAAAAGCACAAGGGGAAAGCACAGCGCAAAGGCAACAACACTTCATCTATGCTGGAGCCAGAGCTCACTCATGGAGAAACAAGACGGAGGGAAGAGAGGGGAGGGGGGAGGAGAAATGCGACACGGCGGGAAGGGGCAGGCAGGATGACTCAGGGGAGGGGGCGGAGCGGGGCAGAGCGGCATGTGGGTGTGAAGAAGCCGGGCCTTTGAAGTGAAGCTAAGCTTCACTTCAAAGGTGTCGGAGGAATGCGGGCGGCTGTGCACGCGCTTTTAAGCTCAATGCACATGCGCATTGAGCTTAAAAGTCACGGGCACTGCAAGGAATCGCCACGATTCCTTGCAGTGTGGATAAAGAGTGGATAACTCGCAATACTCTCGCCTTGCTCGATGCGCATGCGCATCGACAGGCGAGACCTAAAAACTCTGGGGAAACTGTGATAGCGTATTGTGATAAAGTTAACAACTCTGGGTTTTCTTTGATTCTTCCATGTCTGTGACTAACCGAGTTAAACAGCTTGTGTTATACTGGAGACATTTTCTAAATGTACTACCTTGGATCCTGTATTTCTTGCCTGAAGACAATTACAAAAGCAATCATAGGGTTGGAAATGTACTACAGTAATGAACATGGTTGTCATGACCTAATAGAACATTCAAATAGTGTTGCAAAACACTGCTGACATGATGATGACTAACATGCCTACCTACATGAGGGCATGTCTCTTGCCCTTCAAGGCTTTAATGGTTGCAAGGGAATACCAGAAATAATTTAAAGGTTCTTGCAGTTCTCCATAATGCAATTTATGAATGCACTGCTGACTATATGAAGGGGAAGCTTGAAATTGATAGTCCTATCCACTGCCTTCTCCCTCAGTGTAAGATGCTGCTGATTCAATAGCAAACAAAACGAGCTGGGGGGGGGGGGTAACTGTACCAGTTTCATGCACTGGAACTTGTTACCATTGTTGTTTTGTCATCAGTGACCTGTCGCACTGTACAAGATCAGTAGCCCGATCTCTTCCCATCCTGTCGGTTTGCCAGCGTTTAAATGCTCTTGCTTATTTTTTAATATTACACAAGAAAGAACAATGATGCAGTCACACTATAGGTAATGAGAGCAAGACACAGATCTTATGGTGTTAGTTGGGCTGATTTATGCATTACTGGGCAGAAACTCTCCCAAAACATTGTGGCTCTATACACTGTTTGATGAAGGCCAGGCCCTTTTGGCTCGATGTGTCGTAAAGCTCTTCAAGAGCTACAAGTTTACCTTTCGTGTATGCTGGTGGGACTCAAATTCACATAAATGTCTCCAGTGATTCTGGCAGTCGCCGAGCATGCAAAACAGGAGGCACCTGAACTCCTCCAAGAATACATACGTCTACTTTCTCTGCGCAATCCATGTGTAATTCTTTTTTGGCAAGACATGCCACCCTGCCCAATAGCAGCCCTTGCTAGCCCTGTTTGTTGTCCCGCTAATGAGCTCGACACTCCTGAATGCCCAATGAAAGCCCTGCCCTTTTCATGTATTTGTTGAAATTAGAGCTGGGCTTCAATGTGATAGAGACATCCAAAGTGCATCCCCTTTTTAGGTCTCGCCTATTAATCCCGCAAGGGATAATAAACTAGAGTATAGAGGGCAAACCAAGGTCTGAAACCATCGCAGATTTCGTACAGTTCGTGTGGTGCACTCGTGCGGAAAGCGCGTCCACATCAAAGCCATCAGCCTCCCTCCCACAGGCATCTGTTGCTTCCCCAGCGTCTCGGCCTCACTTCTCCTCCCCCCTAATTACATCCCGCTTTCACTTTCACGGCCGTGAGCTTCACTTGAAAGGGACCGCCTATCTCCCCATCTCTCATTCTGTCATCCTCCCCCTCCCTCTCGTCCCTCCCCCCACGGGGTGTCTTTCCTTTTAAGAAGGCCCGCAGTTCACTAATGGAAATGTGGCATTGCATGGCATTTTAAACATTTTGTGTGTGCACGCGCACGCACCACTGGGATGTGCATCTTTGTATTGCAGAAATAAGCAGCAGATTTAGGGCATTGTTTCTGCAAAATAAGAAATTCCAACTGACTGCCATACCATGGCAGTCTGACTTCATTATGTTTCTTGCAGGAGCACCTGCTTTGGTTATGTCACTCGGAGTTCCCCAATATCTCGCACGCACAATCAGCAGGTTGCTTGTCAGAATGGTGTTATAAAGATTAACATTATCCCGGGGCCAATAGAGAAGAACCTTCAGAAAGTTTAATATGCAATTTGACGGTATGCAAATTAACAAGGATAATCTTGTACAAAGGTACACCACACATTTGTACGCAAACAGACCTACAATAATACTCACATGCGTGGGAATGCGCACATCAAGGCACAGGCTCATGCACTCTACCGCCCTCCCTCACTCCATCTATCGCCCTCCCTCACTCCATCTATTGCCCTCCCTCACTCCATCTATCGCCCTCCCTCACTCCATCTATCGCCCTCCCTCACTCCATCTATCGCCCTCCCTCACTCCATCTATCGCCCTTCTCCCTCCCTCTATCGCCCTTCTCCCTCCCTCTATCGCCCTCCCTCCTCCCTCTATCACACCACCACAGCATCACTCAGCACCACCACAGCATCACTCATCACCACCACAGCATATTACAAATGTCACAAAAATGTTAATATTTAACTTCTGTTCTTGGATTTTCGTCACAATAAAATACACTGAACATAATCTTCACAAGTTATTTACAAAAATGTAAGCTATTGCCATTATAAATTACAAGAACTTTTATTTAAGTATTAATTATTAAGAAAAATGAAAAGCCATTGTTATTTGTAATATCAATACATCTAAGTCACGTAAATACAACACATATTGCATTACAAATGCTATAGGTGTCACATTTGCGAAAGTTAAAACTATTGGAATTGTAAATGACAAAGCTATTAATTTAGCTATTTTCAAAACCAACACAAATAGAAAATTTGTCATTAACAATACCAAAGCTCAAACTTTCCTAATGCGAGACCTATTGCATTGCAAATGCTTGTTCTGTTTGAGATACTTTTTACTGGCATGGCGCTGCTCTTGAAATGTATGGGAATGTTGCTCCAACTGCTACAAAATAGTCATACCCTTGTTCGGGGGTCGTTTTTCTAGCTCCCTGAATGGAAAAATAAATCTGCTCTGCCCCTTTTCCTGAAGCAGTGAGAGTGCCATCTGAAGAGGATTTCTGGATCCTTGGATTCATGAAAAGCAAAGATTAGCTGTGTCAGAGCAAAACATCACTTTGAACACGGTCTTGCTGCTCAGACCAAACTACCAGATAAGGACCAAGGGAACCTTTAAATGGCCCCTGATTCACACTACAAATCACATGTCTCTGGAGACATGTATTACAACACTGCTACAAAGGAGGTCCTGCAATGAAGAAATATTCCTAAATAATTAGAATGTTATGTTTTGTTACATTACTTTGCACTATGATATAATTAATTCATAAGCTCCATGACACTCAGATCCACTGCGGCTGTATCATCGGATACGTTTTTTTTCATCCAATGTACTGACTCCAAAAAAACCTCAACAGCTGTGTCTGCTAACTGAATCCTAAAAAATTGGCTTACATGTACCCACATAGTCTCCTGGCAATTATTGGGTCATCTGAGAGGGCTTTCCACAAATTTGTGACAGAAATCACTGAAGAAAAGATACCAGTCACACCTTTGGCAAATGTTGGCACATAACTGTTAGGTGAGGCTATACCACAAACTATGCACATCAACATGGTTGGGCAATTGCCCAGGGGTGCATTTAGACCCGAACTTCAGGGGGGGGAGGTATAGTACTTCAAGCTGCAGTGGTGAGGCTACCATATCACATGGAAACATCCTCAGAGCCAGTATGAGAGGACACAATGCCAATACGTCAGGGTTTAATGTGCTAACGTATGCAATCATCATCTGTGCATGTCTGTATTTTCATGCTTCAGCACATTATAGACAAATCCATTGGCTTTGCCAAGGATTTCCACTCAGGCACTAAGCACAGCTGGAGCTTTGTGAGTATTCAACAAACCTGTGAACTTTGGGTGTCTGCAAGATGGTTGGTGCCGAGCGAGTCGTGTGCATGTGTGCATGATTGACACACAGAACAAAAACATTCAAGCCTTATTGGAAAAGTTTCTTCTCTTACCAAAAGCAACTAAAGGCACATAATAAAAAAAATACCTCCAGGAAGCAAGAAGATGTGCATGGGAGGGTCTCCCAATAAACTTAAGAAAGTGCAACCACAGACATCAAGTAGACTTACATGAACCCTAATAAAAGTGTGACACGTGTACTGAGATAAAGAAAATGATATGAGACTTTTATCTGAAAGTCACAAAATGAGGGGGGTTCACAAAGAGCTCAAAATGACGGAGCATTAATAAAGCGGAGTAAGCGGGATAACTTCACAATGAAAAACATATATGTGTTTGTACTGATATAGCACAGACTTAGTTGAGGAACAACAAAGCGTTGTATATTATGGGGAGTGATGGAAGCTGAAGCAAGAATGCATACATCATGTAAGCACTAACATCTTTGAATAGCAGACAGTTAAACTAAGGTACCATCAGAGATTAAGTGAGTTGGACAGACCTGCACAGTTTAAGGTCCAATGTCAACCTGGATTCAAAACCATGTCCCTATGTTGTCTACGTCACTACACCACAGCTTCTTCCTAAGTTGATGTAATAAACCATCCAAAAAAAGGTTAACAATTGAAAATGCTCCCAAAGTTCACCTTCACCAATTCTTGTGAACACTTATATTATTTCTATATTTTGCTATAATCACTATGCTGTGAACCCCATGATGTCTATTGAGTAGACTGAATGCAAATTATTGTGGTCTATAGTTTTTATACAGGCATCACACCTTGATTACGTTGTCTCTCACTTAAGGTTCAGTTTTTTCTATGTGCATATGCACTATGAGTTACGTATAATGATGTATATAACATACATGTTTACGTAGTTCTAAGCAATGTAATGATTTATTCATAGTGATGCATCTCCATTGTACCCATCAGGGTGGAACAGAGATCATGGTCCAGATGATGAGGACCTTTTTTTACTGGGTTATTTTCTATTATTTAAATTGTATGCAATGGGTTGCTGGATCTTTTTTAAATCTTT
Organism: Lissotriton helveticus; assembly: GCF_964261635.1. NCBI lineage: Eukaryota > Metazoa > Chordata > Amphibia > Caudata > Salamandridae > Lissotriton > Lissotriton helveticus. The sequence continues at coordinate 976,294,294 of NC_136072.1, read as the reverse complement.
GGCACTACAATCCTCTCTTGAAATACCTAAGAACTGCTGTGACAGGAAAGCACTAATATTAAAAATTACAACTATAAAGCAAGTTTTTGTTTGAGCGCTGGAGGTTAAATGTCTTTCACGAAAATGCAGGTATGTTTCAAGGTCAAATTTGCACTCAGTCAAGTTTCCTTTTTCTCTGGAAGAGGGTTGGCTAAATATGCCAGCATTTTAATGTGAGCATGCCGCACCAGAAATACACGATGGTAAATAATGTTGTCAGGCATGCTTATGAAGGAGCAGAAGCTGCTTAAAAAACAGACATGTTCTTGTTATGGTGAGCATCAACAGCACAAGACGCTGCAGGATTAGAATAAGAGATATGAGGATAACCAGATGGAGACCTGGGCACAAACCCATGTATGTGGGGCCACTCACACTGGGAGCCTGTATCTCCAGCTGGTTGGCACCACCTACACCAGCAGCCAGTAAGGAGCTCAAGTTGCTCCACTTGAAAATATGCTGATGATCTTTCGCAGGAAGGTGGAAGGAAAAGTTAGCAGTCTAGGGGAGTGCTTAGACCTTTTGTCTGCCGGGGGAACCATGATCAGAGCCTGAGGGTGCTGAAGGAAATCCCTCCTGCTGTTCCCTTTAAGGCTGACCTACTTTCTCTGGCTTTATGCTTCACCCATACATCCACTCACTTTGGGGTTTGCCTGATGCAATCAAGTACAGAGAGGTGGTACAAGCAGTGCTAACAGCTGGATCACCAGTGAATGGCAGCATTGTGATTAATATGAAGAAGCAGGGCACTGGCACGAGTTGTATCCATTGACAACAGTACTCAGAGCAAAAGCAGCAGGAACTAACAGTGCATATTAGCCGCAGAACTCGCTTGCAGTGACAAGGGCACAAGTTGCAAGCACTGAAGGGAAGACTCAGCACCTGCAGCAATGCTCAAGGATATGACAAAGGTAGGAGTTGTGGTAACAACAAGACTCAATGTGACAGCTTCAGAAGTTTCAGGATATATCCGCAGCATCTCTAACGGCAACTTAAGTAAACTAGTGTGACTACACATGTACTGTTAGAATGCCACCGAAGTGAGAGTGGCAGAAACACTCACACTTTCACCAATATACCCATGTCATTGGATTTAGAACTCACTCTAAAGACTGTGAGTAACCTACATCCTGTGCTGTACATGTTCTGTCAGCGATAAAAGAATTGCCTACAACTGACTTGTTGTGTCTGTTCTAAGTGGATGTTGAGCTGGCATTGCTGCTACCGACTGCAAGCAAAATATTTGTTGCTGTCCAGGAGTGCCTTTTCTGTGAGAAAAGAAAACTTGCACTCTAGGGGCCTGTATGTAGTGAAGCTCACCTTGCTGCTGCCCAGGACATACTTGTTCTGTAAGAGAGGGAGGCTTGCAGCGCTGTCGCCTAAGTTGCACTTGCTCTATAAGGAGGCAAAGCTTGCACAGCTGCCGTCCCATCTGTACCAGTTCTGTAAAGGAGTAACACGCTTCTACTGATGATCTTCTTCTACCTGTTCAGCAAGAATGCTTTCACAATAGCTGTCCTGTTTTGTACCTCCTTTGCTTGACAGCATCTGTGCTGCTCCTACTTTTGCTGACCTGTCCCCAGTACCAATTGTTTCTAGTATGCTTTAGTGATCCTTCTAATAAAAATGACCTATATAGAAGCCAAAAAAATGACTTGCCAATACTTCTTTTTATATGTGATCTAAATGAAAGACCAGATTCACCAAAGTATGCAAAAGGTTAATTCTTGATGTCCCATGTGAAATGCAGTTCCAAAAGTGACTATACCCCCTAACACAATTCTAAAAAAATGGTTGTCAATTGATTGTTAATGTGCAACAGCTTCACCCCCACACAGTGCTTAGATTGTGTAAAGAAAAAGAATATGTGCAGTTACCCAAAATATTCAATTGCATCTGCAACATCCACAACTTGCAATGGGGGAACATCCTTTACAACGCAACTTTTACAACGAAATGCCTTTACGACGCAACCATTACAACGCAACTTTTACAACGACTTGCACTGGGGGGCGCTCTAGGATAGGGAATAGTTTCCAACACCTTCCCTACTATCCACGCGGACTGGAGTTGGAATAGTAAATTAAACTATTCACTATCCAGCGCCCCCCAACGCAAGTCGTTGTAACGACTTGCGTTGTAAAACTTGCGTCGTAAAGGCATGCGTTGTGAAAGCATGCCTTGTAATGACATACATCCCTTGCAATGCCATCGGCCACTGACAAGGTGACAGTCAGGCTTCTGGTGAAGAAGAGAGAAAAAGTAATTGGTTAAATGTGCAGTAAAATGCCTTAGCATAATTTCTTGCTGCTTATTCACACGTCACTCACTCTGCCCTCTGCTGTTTCACACATTTTCTCTCCTCTTTCCCATCGTAGTCACATTCTCCTTTCATTTTGTTTTCCTTTTTTGTCCCTCTTTATTATCTTTTATGGTCTCACTCTTGGCGCCAGCTTAAAATTCCCTGGTTCTGGGCAAATCTTTTAATCTCCATGTGCCAAAAAAATGAATGTGACCTTGTGTAATGTCACTGATGCTCCTGTATAGCGCCCCACTACCTTCAGGTCACGTTTGTGGTATCTAAAACTATGAAAAAATGTCAATTCCACCTATGATTGAGCTCCACTCTTCAATAGGATGGGGTCTGTGTATGAGTCGTACACCCATTGCATGTGCAGGAACTAATTTTATTTGTACAGGAACTCAGTTATATCTTCTAGGGATTCAGACACGTCTCTAGAAGTGCAACCAACTCCAGTTTTTGGTTCCTGGGAGCAGAAAAAAAGGAAGGGGTGTATGGAGAGCATTACTAAAGGGGCAGAGAGTAGTATGAAAGTATGAACAGTGCTGCCTATGGGCTATGTGGTAGAAGTGAAAGGACCCAGCACCAGCTGTGGTCGGTAGGGGAGTACCTGCCGGGGCGGTGACGTGGGGAGGGGGAGGGCAGGGCGAGGGTTAGTAATGTATGGATAATGGAGGTTTGCAGGTAAGTAAACATTTAAATAAATTAAACGAATTTCGTTGCCCGCACTGCATTGTATTTGGGGATGCAGTGCACGCAACAAAATTCATTTGATTTATTTAAATATTTACTTACCTGCAAACCTCCATTATCCATACATTACTAACCCGCACCCTGCCACTCCCCCTCTCCACATCACCGCCCCGGCAGGTACTCCCCTACCGACCACGGCTGCACTGCACTACTTGGTAAGGAAAAAGAGGACCTGGGCGGAAAGGCAAAAGACAAAGAACTAATGTGAACAAAGTGGCCTCCATGTTGGAGCCCCTGACATTCAAGCAGGAGCCAGTGGGAGGAGAGTGTTGGTGCCCAATGGCAGTTCTTGCCATCGTGTGAAAATTCAAACTTTCAGCAGAAGTCAGAGAGGGCTCTGAAACTTCTGAAAAACACGACCCCTATAAGGTCAAGTGAATTCCAAATGTGGCTCTACTTTTTACCCCATGGAGGGGTAGTGGATTAGAGGTCTGCAGATGGCTGTAGTTTGGGCACTACAGTAATTATATTTTGGCTGCCAATGGGTACTTCTTTAACAATGCCTACTGTGATTTATCAGATGGTCTAGCACCAGGGTCCAAGATCTGGCCAGGTTACCCAGATCCATCTTCCAAAGGCTGCCAGGGGTATCAGATTTTGGGTTGCTTTTGAATGGTTTAGGGTCTAACTTACTGGTTGACCCAAAGGGGCTCCCCTGGTATGATGCAGTGGCCGAGTTCACATTGTCAAGTACTAAGTAGGGGTCATAGTAGACATCTGGGCGGTCAAAAAATCAAATTTTCTTGAGGATGGTGCTAAGGGGACCAGCTCGGCGGGTAACTAAGATTTTGAGAATTTCAGACAGAAAAGTTTTGTCTAGCCTTGCATTCATATGGATATCCAATATACATAATATACATATTTTGAAGTGTATCAATATCAAGAAATGTTATTTATGTGTCTTTAGGAAAATTAATATGGCCCGAGAATGTTTAATTCTCAAAACCAAGTTTGGTGGTCTCAGGTTACTTCATTGCTTTAATGCTAAGGTGGGGAATGGGGCTGGTTTAGTGTTTTCGCCCAGATGTCATTCCCACTCAACCTCGGAGAGTCCCTAGCTTGTGTTATTGTGAACTCTTGTCTCTGGAACTAAGCTTGAGCTTTAAAATCCCCTCTTCAGGCAAACATTCAAAAGATGGGAGGCATCTAGACTATGTCTCAGCAGAAGGTCTACAATTGCCAGACTGAAGTCGACAAATGGTAGTAGAAGACAGGACGGGGCACCGCTGCTGCGACAGAAAGCTTTTGTAGGTGCAGTGCCAAGTGCTGTCCGTACATAGTGCCATGCAGATCCACTTGTCAGTCTTTTACATATTCAGCAAATAAATACCCAGGGAAAGAGGCACACACAGTGCCCTGTGAGAGGTCGTCACACAGCAGCCTCTGATAGGTTGAGGTGAAATATTAAAAACCACGTGTGTCCCTATTGCAGTGCATATGCACCTCCCTACCGAAACTGAGATAGATATTAGATAGCAATCATGAGGTAGAATAGCACAGTGACTGGCTGCTCTCTTCCACTGCCTTTGTGTGATGTGTTAGAGTGACTGCATGACTGTTAACGTAACTGTGTGACGTAACATTATGGTCAAACTATCATCCTGATGCCAATACTGCCTGCCAGACTCACAGGCAACATCAATGCTTGGTCCATGGCTGGCCTTCTTCTTTTTCTGGGATAATTCAGGCAGCCAGGGGCATTTTACTCAGAGACTGCTCATAGGACCATCTTTTAAATGTTTCTTTCCCCACTAACAAGTGCTGCTAGCACCTATCATTAAGCACCAAAACAAAGTACTGCTGCCCAGACCCCTATTTTCCAATATCTCTTTGCATGTTCTTGCTTTTTAGTCAGTACTTGAAATTCATAGAAGTAAAAACACAAGCAACCCAGAATCGAAGATGCTGTTGGTAAAAACTTCTGGACTGCCTGATGGACACGGAGTCATTGAAATATCATTTAAAAAAACGTAAATAATGGTCTTTCCTGTTTTTTGCATTTCCTTGTCAAGGGTACTAAGTGCTATATAAATTCAATTACATACATTCAGGGCCACTGGAATTATGCAACAGGGGAAAGCCAAATTATGCAGCAGGATTGAGTAAATTATGTGACAAGAAAAGGCAAATTATGTAGCGTAATGTAGCACATTTTGTCACAATATTAATTCATTATTGTGTCATTTTTACACTTATTAACACTATCTGGGCATTCGTTGCATGACATTAGTACCCGTTTTACAGTCAAATAAAGTGATAAGCAACAGAGAGGTGACCAGTCAAGCTATGCAAAGTATCTTCCTCTGCCCAGTAACACGTGTTGCTACGTATTTAGTAACCTGTGAACCGTTCGAGCTAGAAACATTTTTTGTGTTAACATTTGCAGATTATGCAGCAGAAGATGGATTATGTGGCAAATGCTGTAAATCTATAGTTATGTGAAAAACTCTGCGGCTGCACAGTTGCATAACTCCAGTAGCCTTCCGTACAATATAATTTGTACCTTCTGAGTTTGTCAGGTTAGGAACAGGACAGAGATCGATTGCTTCTTGTAAGCAGGTGATAACATAGGCTGTGAGGCTTCTGTGCTTTGGTTTTGGTGTTACAAAATGGTATTACGTTTTGCACCTTAGAGGTCGTGAGCTTCTGACATTTGTTCATTCAAGATGACTTTGCTGCTGAGCACTGACTATGCAGTGAGAGGCACTTCTCCCAGAGAGATTCGTCATCTGAAAAGAGGGTCATGCATTGCATATAAACTCCAAGGACCACAATCTACGTTTTGGAACAGCTCGGTGCCAGCATCCTCCATCACTTCCATGCCTTCAAATCCTTAAAGCAGTCCTGGATTGCACCTTCTCTAGTCTGTAAACTGGAGGTTGGCAGCCAGACAAGAAGATACACTTCATGGTGATCCGAGACAGCTATTTCATGTAGATGTTAAAATGTAGAACGGAAGGGGGTGGATTCTAATGTCCTGTGCAATCACTCCCAGGCAAGCTAGTTCGAATAAGAACTGGCCTCAACCAAGCATCTGCTTCTTGTCCAATAGGTGACATACCTAACTTTTTGGTCTCTACCGAGTGCTGGCTATGCCTTCAAGCAAATCCATCAATAAGGAGTGGTCTCCTGTATCATAGAGAGCAGACAAGTCGAATAACCAGTGCCTAATTTGTAAAGAAATAAGTGCCAGGGCCCTTGTCAGCCGACCACAGCAGCTTGCACCACCCATTGCCCTAGTAATGGCGATTCAGACTTTTAATACATTATTATTGACTAAGACACACAACTCAAGCTGTTTTTATAGCTTGGTTGGCGGGTCTTAGTCATTTAAATGTGTATAGAATTATTAAACAACTGTTGTTGTGTTAATCACAAAATCGGACAAACAGCGCGACCATGTGGTTGGTTATCAAAAGTCCGGGTATTAACACTTAAGTGGCGGTGCCGAGCACCACAAACAGCGCTCAAATTAAGCACTTCCAATAACATAGGGCCTACCAGTTAAGGGCGCCTTTATGTTCACCAAAGTAGTTAGACTGTCACAGGAACAGATATCCGATCGCTAAATACCTTCCTATTTCGAAGTTATATACACAGGTGTGGGTAGCAGGCCCCAAACCGCTTTTATCACAAATGTTAATTTAGTGTGACTTGTCGCATTTTCATGGGGGCACATAGGCAAAGCTGATTATTTTTGATTTTGCTATTCTCATTCAAAGCAAATTGCATTTCTTTTCATTTCTAAACTGAAAAAAAAGTCCTTGGCAATTTTGCCATTAGTCCTTTGTTCTCACACACTGCAAAGAAAACAGTCAGGCTGGGTTGCGTCTGAAATGGAGGCGGCGCGAGCTGTAAGGCGCAAGCTGCACGCCATCCGCGTGCCACCTGAAGGTGGGAGCCATTCAGTCAACTTGAAACAGAACAAAAGGAGGAAGGCAGCGAGCCGGAGAATCAATGACGCACAATCGGGTCGTTAAGGCGCACGGTGCTGAGAAAAATAACATTCTGTTCTTTCGTCTCAGTATGTCGCCTTCATTGCCATTTGAGCTCATAATTTCTTTTCTTTTTTACAGCAGGCTAATATATATATATATTTTTGTAAAAACTTTCTTTCATTGTTAGGCGTGCTTAGAAATTATTTCTGAAAGGTTGAACAGTCCCTTGAATCCTTTTTTCTGCACCGGAGGGCGATGATTGCTCTTTCGCCAGCTTTTTCATTTCTAGACTTCTTAATTGGGCAATTTATCATCATTCGACAAATGCGAATACAGTAGGAGACAGTAGGGAAAAGTACATTCCCAGTAAACTGACCCTTATAACAGTGTTGGAACAAACCACAATACAATCTCTGCATCCAGGACACCTGTCTATGGGTAGAGGTAGGATGTAAAGAGAACGAAAAAGAAAGCCTTTGTGTTCCTGGCAGACACCTGCCTACAAAAATGTGCATTTGTAGTTCTGAGCATCATTTATGTCTATCAGCCGCACACACTTTCTTCAGAAGCACAACCAGCTATCTAGACTACGAATCCTAATAAAGTGTTGATATTAGAATTGGGTGCATTGCTTTGTGACAGAGAGGCATATTCGAGCTTTTGTAATTTAAACAAACAGTACTATTGACATCCAGGCCTTACTTTTGTTCATGATCCTAAGTAGGACAGAACCTGATCAAAAAAGAAAAATAATTATGTTTAGAATTTCGAAGAAATAAACTTACCTGTGTAATGGTATGTTATTTGAAATTTTATATTGCAAACGAAATTTCTAATGCATTGTAGCACATTCTGTAACTGGACGCCGTTCGTGCGGATCTGGAAAGGATGTTAACCAAAACTGTAGGAGCCATTGTTTATTAGTCTGTTAAATTGATGTTTGGTTGTTTGTGGTTGGGAGAACCTTTGTTAAGAGTTAAGTTCAGTTTAGCAATAGGAGTCAGAAACTAGTTATTAAAAAAAAAAAAAAAAACTAGTTGTTTTTGCACATTAGTAAGATTTTGTGCGGTGCCTCATGAGTGTGGGTATTCCTCATGCGATAGGCAGGATTTTGACTCCTAGAGGGAAAGTCTGCATAATGTCATTATTCACCTCTCTAATTTAGCAAAGCAATGAAATAAATACAATACACATAATATTCCCAGACGGAAAAACTGTTGAGATACAGAAGGAGGAGGAGGGTGGACCCGCATGACGAATGAACCTTTGCTAGACCCCTTTTTAGGTCGAGCCTGTCCCATTCCGCAGGAATGGATAGGATCGAATTCATGTCGGCAAAATCCTCTTCAAACTAAGGGGTTTCAGCCCGGCGTTTTCTTGCAGTTCACGTGAACATGCACGAGCATTCACGGCCAGGGCTTCTCCTCCCCTAGCAGCACTCCTCCCACACCAGCAACTCCCCCCTCCCACACCAGCACCTCACCTCTCTCTCCCCGCAAACACAGCCTTGCCGTAGCAGCACTCCTCCCACACCAGCACCTCCCCCCTCCCACACCAGCACCTCCCCTCTCTCTCCCCGCAAACACAGCCTTCCTTTCATTTCTCCTCCCCCCTCCCCAGCCAGCTTCCCCCAGGCCGTGTTCCCTCAGATATGCTATTGCATATCGTTTGCTACCTCTTGTATTTTGTTGCTCTTGATAATTGCACAACTGTCACTATTGTCTCATGTAACGTAACGTTTGCTTTTGTAACATGCTCACTTGTTTTCTTTTTTCGTTCTGTGGTTCCTTATACTGAGAGCCTCTCTTGTTGAGATTACTGCTTGTGCTGCATCGGTTGATGGGACGTACTCCCCAGTGATTTGATAGACGCCCTTTTAGCGCTGTTTCAAACTCTCCAGTGTGCGGTTAACCTTCCGATTCGTTGCACGGTTTATTGGTAGCCGTTGACTAGCAGTCTGAATTGTTGGTGGCAGTCTGATGGATTTACCGCTGTTGTGCTGTCTCAATAGCTGGGTGGCGCTCTCTGGTGGAAGCTTAAATGCGGTCGCTATCTGCCGTATGCCTTTCGATTAAACACGTTTAGTTGTTGCCAGACCCCAGCGACCATCATTTAAGTGCAACACTCGTGATGATTATGCACTCTCTGACAGTATTACGTTTCTGCCGCCAGACTATCGGGTCGCCATTAACGCTGTAGGTCTTCTTCTGCAGAGCCCCGTCCACTCTTGCCTGGGACTAGCTGGTTCAGCGTCTGCTTCTAAGCTCTTTTTGTCCGTTACCCTTTCCTCTTTGCCTCCGCCTCCCCTTCCTTCAACCGCAGTTTGAGTCTCCCGGGCCGGGCAGCGGGAGCAGGAAGGGACGGGGATCCTAGCAACGGCCAGTAATCAAACAACGGCATGCCCGTGAAAAAAGGACCACGACTGGCGCCATTGTCCGTAATAAACTACATTTCCCGTCACCCACCTTGAAAAGAACGACACCCGCTGACTTGCTTAGCGAAAAGCCCAACTTTCATCGTGGAGGGCGGGACTTTATTATCTTCTTCCAATACCCTCAGAAAAGGTAGGCGGGGCGGACGGTTACTTGTGACCCCCACAGAAAGTGAAGGAGTTTATCAGGGGCGATGTAGGGCTGCTAGGCTCGTGGTAATTTATGACGTGGTTTAGCGGAGGCGCCCCCCACCCAGTCGCCCTCCCGGATCCCACAAACTTAGAGTATGTCCACTTCTGCTTCCATGTTCCATCCCAGCAGGATGACCCTCCGCTTTCGGTGTGACCACACCTTTCCCTTCCGGCAAGCAACTGCTTCGAGCCCAACCTTAATGAACGCAAATCGTTCCAATACTGAAATAAATATAGGCAGATAATGAGCAGACAGCGGCGGTTTCTCCCCGAGGGCGTAGGGGCTCCGCCCCGCTTCCCAAAAGTGCATCAATCATATTTTATTTTATTTTTTTTTAAATACGTGTTTTTGCTTCTTTTGTCTCTTCTCCGCATCAGTTTAGTTAACACATCTTCAACACAGCTCCGGCCACTCACCAATACCGCCGCTCGGCATTACTGGAATGGAGGCATTACCCCCTCCCTCTCCAGCGCGCGCTCCACTCGCATCTGCCTGCTGCTCCCCCGGCCCCCCCCACTTCCCCAACCAGCAATGCCGAGAAGCTTGTTGTTTTTATGTGGCTTCGCTATGGGGTTTACTCTGGACTGCAGAGATGTTTTGATGTATTCACTTCTCTCGGTGAGCTGTGCTGATTTAATATTATCCTTTGTTGGTTTTGAGAGCCTCAGAGTGACTATGCCGTGGTGGGGCACGCTGTGTAGACTGTCCTTTTCCCACGCTTTGCCGCTTACATGCGTACACTGTTGTACGTTCAGTCACACTTCTCTCCATAGGAGAACATTCTCGAGCTTGCGACTCACTTCTCAGGTCTAATGAATTTGCTCAATCTCTGCTGCCTTCCTTGTGAAAGCCATAGTCATCTTCTCTGGGGCCCATTGGTGCTTGACACTTCTCGCCAACATTATCCATTTGCCTCTGGGTTGCATGCTAGTCTAACATTTTTATGTCGACTTTGCCATTACAGGGACATGCTGCTTCCCCCACCTCACAAACGACCGAATAATCAGGCCCGGTTCCCTCTGGGCTCAGCCAGCAGAATTTATTTCCGGGGCAGGGGGGAGTAATGGGGGGGGGGGCGGCAGGCATAATTTTAACATACTCTGTTCAGTAGTTCCATTTTAATATAGGATGCCTATGCTTTTCTTTGTGAATGTAATCTGGGAAGGGGTCGTATGTGGTCTTAGTTGGACTGTATTCGAGTCATTTCCAACCTCTGTGGGTTAAAGGTCATGGTGTTTATTCTGTGCAGCCTATGAAAAAATTTTACACCAATAAAGTACTTTTTTTATTTCTGAGTTTTTCTACATTTTGGTCTGAAATAGGCTGCCAGAGAAATGCAGAATTTCCCTCATTTTCATGGCCACCACATGTCATTAAGGTATCCAGACACTCTTGGCCACTTTACAGAGGCCTTTGAAGAAAACGGAAGTGGGCCTGAGGCTGTTCAGTACTAGAAGAACAAGCATTAGCGTAGCTGATAGGTCTTGCCTTTGGGACCTTAAAAGTGTTTAGTTATCCAGCACAATATCCGTGGTGCAACATCAACTGTTGCATGGCTAAGCACTTATAAGTTCCCAAAGGCGAGACCTATTGGCTATGCCAATGCTTGTTTAGAACTGGTTGCATTATTTTTCTGCCTCCCTTTTGGGACAGGTAGAAAGTTGACTTGCTTGAGGACATTGAAGGAATGGATTCCATTGCAATTCTGTGGAATGGTCCTGTGTGGATAGTGAGTTCCATGAGGGAATAGTGGAAAATCCTGCTGGACACACAAGCGCCCTGAATCTAGCTAGAGTCCTGTGGCTGTTGTGGTGCGTAGGCAGAGAGTGGTCTGCCTTTAGGCCCATGGGGTACTGCTACAAGGACTATGATTGGTCACGAGGGTCACAGGGGTTGGTCACGGTGGCGGAACCAAGTTCTTACATCCAACTGATGCTCCATAGGAGAACTCAGCAGGGCCAGGGAGCATGAGGAAACCATCTATCTGCTAAAAAGATTGAACATTTGGAGGTTTTGTAGAACATGTAAGTACACTCTTGGTGGTTTGATCATGACACTAGGAGCAAAATGCACCAACTTTCCATCTATTCTGGACAATAAGATCCAGAGTAATCCATATAAATATCGCCACTCATACGTGGTGTCTGAGCCCTTGCAGTGGAAGCCATGAGAGCTGGGGACAACTAGTAGATACATTAGGGGTACCAGGAACACGATTGCACAGCTTGTCAATAATACTTGTCCTAAAAGGAGATGTGGAAAAACTGTTACACCAATCCCCCCACCAAGGTAGCAGCCAGGCTTAAGCACAGTTTCCCTATCAAGGGGACGTTTGAAAACCAGGAGACATGAAGAGCATTGAAGAAGAGCATCACGGTTTATGTCCGGAGGAGTGACTGCAGGAGAGCCTGGGGACTGTCTCAAGTGTTCTCACGACTGAACATTGTGCTGTCCCCTGAGTTTGTGGTGTTCTGTCGCAGGATATAAAATCCAGTGAGTTCAGGGTCCTAAGATTGTGCCAAGCAACCGGTTACAAAAGTAGTAATGTAGTCTTTCATTCAAATATTGACTCTTTCACTGCATTTGCTGGTGAAAATGTGTCAAAGCCAATAGAGGTGATTTTTGTAAATGTCAGAGAGGAAATATGTCCAAATGTCTGTGACAACAGTGCTGAAAGGTTTATGTACACTATGTCTCATTATTCATTGCTGAATGCATTTCTGAACATCATCTAACTACGCCAGTAGCCATCACCTTTTTTAACTACATGCCCCATGAATTGTTGTATGCATGTTGAGGTACTGTTATTTTACGGGTTAGGGTCTGCTGGTACTCAAACAGTTAGAGGAGCCTCAATATATGGGATTGAATTTGCATTAAGGGGGTTAGGTGACCAATGTGGCCTTTCTTTAGTGTGCACCCCATGTAATTAACTGTGCCTTCAGAGAAGTTTTTATTTGTCCTTCTATCTTTGATTTTGCATTTGTAACCACATTAGCTCCCTGAGTAAGCCTTGAACTGCTCTGCCTGCTTCCCTGAGAGTCAAGTGCCAAAAGGAGTCCTTGGTCCCTAGTTTGGGAGTCCACAGTGCATGGGCCTCCAGACACCAAAATTGAAGGAATCCAGTTGCCACAGTTGGGGTCCAGTAAAATCTGAATGCTCTGAAACCCTTTGATCCAGATTTATCACAGATTATATTTAAACGGTGTGCTCCACAGAGAAATCAAATTAATTTTGACTGACTAACATTTTAATTGAATCTATTACTTTCCATAGAGAAAACCACATCCTACACAGTTTACTTTTCTCTGTATGGGGAAAACTATACCATCTTTCACGCTTTATTTTTTAGAAGAGAATATCCCCTTATTAGAAATTGAGACAAGGTCTGTAAGGAAAAATGTATTTATTTATGTGAATTCTGTATATCTATTGGCATTGTAAAACTCTTTCAGTTTACAGAAATGTCTGCAAACGATGAAACATTATGCTTGCAGCATTCATCAACCAAACTTTAACTTGAAATAATAGGGCTAAGCTAAAACCAAATGCAGCTTTTTGTTGATTTTGCCAAACATAACGTGTACTAGAAACGTCTCAATTTCGACAATTTGTGACATTCTCTTAACAGCTTCACTACTTGCATGAATGATAAATGTGCAGTTTCGCACATCCCTAATTACCATGCAACTGCACCAGATAATTGAAACACAGTGCTATGACAGCTGAGTATAAATCATCCCTCGAAATATCAATTCTAATGAGAATTACTAGAGGAGCCAATAAAATATTTAGCAATGGAATGATGTTGTACATAGCACTTGCTCCTGTGGTTTTCTCTCTTTATAGCACTGTGGATAGCAGTTGGATGGCATTTTATTAACTTCCGAGCGATGCAGAGCACAATCAACCCACTAGAAATGTAAACTGTAATAAACTCATCTCTGCAGCACTCATATTAGCCCACTGAGACATCCTACTGCAAACTGGATCATAAGTAAAGGCTTGCCTGGAGGAATAGACTAGTTTGGAATCAGTAGCAAACACATCTATGTAGTACGCATATAAACCCACTGAGTTATCCCCCTGAAACTTAAATAGCAAATGCTTTTTTTCAGACTGGATTGTAATCATGACGTCATTTTGGCTAACAAAGGCAGGTGTCAATTCGGGCTTGGTGACTAAAACAACAGTCACAAAGGGGGGGCAAGTAGGACAAAATTACACATTACCTTTAGGCCATGGAAAATCACACATTTTACCATTACTTTACCCATTCTCCTCATTGCAAGGTACTGGTTCAACAATCACCTAGATTATTTCTCCTGGGTGCAATATATATTTCTAGATAATAACTGTGCCAACATCTTTATTGTCGCTTGTCTATGTCATGTTTAAATAAATGAACATTGGTTCTACATTAGATTCCCCTCCCCCACAAAAAAATCTGGATTTGCTTGCAGAAGATAACGACACATAGTCACAAAATGAGAGGAAGCAGTGCCTATATGTCATTAATTTTCACCATCCTAGAGTTCATGTCTGTATCGAGGGACTTGGAGCCCTAGTATGGGCCATCACAGGAGTGCACATGCACTTTAAGAAAAATAAACCTGAAAATGTGCAAGGCTTACCTTACAGAAAGAGAGTACAGTCCTGGTTTACTTATGATGGCATGTCTGAGGTTAGGGCTGTGTGATCAACTACCAAATAAAACCAGTCTCCAATTCATGTACTAAATCAAAGAGTCAGTGTATCCAGTCAAGATGAAGGTGAACACACATGTAGAGTGAGAGGTCCATGATTGCCTGTGGTTGGACCCCCTAACCATTGAAGGTGAGCCTGAATGCCCCCATGAGGTAGGGTTGCAGTCGAATACTGCACCAACCCTCAGGAGGGGTTCCATTGCTGCCCTTTAATCCTGTGATGCAGCTGTCCTTGTACAGTTGCTGACAGTGCAGCATGTGCATCACTGCCAGCATGTGTGCATTGTTGGAAATTGGGTTATCAGTTGTGTGGCGGGAACAAGCAATAGTTCCTCAATTGTCCTCATTGGGAACCAAACATCCCTTTGTAGCGCTTGACTCTCATAGGGTAGCAGTTTAAGGCCTACTCATGGTAGGTGGTGTGTGCTAGTAATCACAAATCACTGGTATAAAATAATAACATTCAATAAATGATTGTCCAGTCAGTACTTTTTCTATAAAAAATGGAGAAGTTAATTTATTACGCACACATTACTAAATACTACACATTAATTTACAAATATACACTGGCAGATAAAACATACCATAGACAACATTGTGTAATCACTGGTGAACCCCTAGAGGGGTCACCCAAACATACCAAATGAGTTTCAACAGTCATTATGTAATCACAAGATATTACTTTGGCATGAATCATGCTCATAATTGTGATAACGGTGTACCAATAAAACATATGAAACATCATGGAAACCCAAGAAACATTTATCAATAATTAACTTTGTGTTTGTGAATTTTTTGAACAACGAACATTGAACTGAAATGACCAAAACCACCCCTAGATGGCATAATAATACAGCAATGCAATACAATGTAAATTGCAATGTACCCATACTATCAGTCCATAGAGCGAATAACCACATGAATACTGAATTACGCATTGTTAAGGCTTATAGGCCTTTAAAAAGTTACCATACCAAAAACCCAGAGCGAGCATACAGCTCCAAGCGGTTGAGAAACACCTCCAGCCATGGGAGAGCTTACAAATATATTATACAATTGGAAAGGTGATGGTTTGAGCCCCTCCAACATAGGGCGAGGACCCAGAAGATGACCTGCAAAGCAGGAGCTCGACATGCTTAGGCCCCAATTAGGATGGCGGGCGGACTTTGCCCGCCATCCTCGTGGAAAACGGGACTGCCCGTGATCTGAGCGGCGGTCCCTCCATGCCCATTATGATGCGCCCGCCTCACTGGCGGGCGCATCATGCATTTATAACATTGCGGCGTGCAGTGTTCACACCAGCACCCGCCGCAATGTTATAAATGCATGGTATGCATTTGCATACACAAAGCGGCAGGCAGCGCGCGGTGCCTGCCGCATTGTGTATTCAAATGCAGGGGGGTACCACAGGTACCCCCCCCCCGTGTACCCCCCACCTCGCCTTCACCATGGGGGCCCGCAGGGGGCCCCCAAAGTAAAGACCGCATGCTTTTCCGCCACGGAAAGGCATCTGACGAAGCTCATCATAATATGGCTGGCGGTGTCTGATAGACCCCGCCACCATATGAACCCTTTTCCGCCCCGGTCGTTGAAAAGCGGTGGACGGTGTTTCCGTCCACCGCGGTCCCCCCCACCATAGTAATATGGCGGGGGGAAAATGGGTGGCGGGCGGGCAAGGATGTCGGGCGAATCACCACCGCCCGCATGGCAGTGGCGATTCGCCAGACATCCTAATGGGCCCCTTAATGTTTTGGTGGTGGGCCCATCGTCTTAGGACCACTACAGGCGAAGATACAGGCAACAATGCTTTTCAAATAAAATGCCCTACAAAGCATTATTGGGGGAGATTGTCATGAATCAGTGAAGAATAAAGCAGGAGCTCTGCCGCTGCACTGGAACACCCGTGCTGAGGTTTGCCTTCATTTTACTCATGAAATGCAGCCTTGCACCGTGGTTTTCAATGGTTAGATGGGGGAGCCCAGTCCCACTAGGGCACCCCAGAGATTGCCACTGTTGGAGGGCAGCCCTGGGAGACCGCCCCCAGCTGCCCTTGCTGGCTCCCCTTGCCAGCAGCACGTCTGCGTGCTAGCATGGGATCCAGCAGTCATGTTTTGTGTCTGCCCGCTCCAGCGGGCAGATGCATGTAGTGGTGGCAGCTTTCCACTCCCCCCAGACATGGGAATGGAGAGTGCGGGCCACATGGGGGAGTCCTCAAGGTCTAATATGGGGTCCAAGTATAGGGTTCTGGACCCCCTACACGGAATCTTGGGGAAGCTCCTATACGTTTTTTAAATACTCTGGGATGGGTTCTCGACCCCGTCTCGCATAAATCGGCCTGGGTGATAGTGTTCATGGGTGAGATACTAACATGGGGAGGGGCCCTATGTACCCCGTCTCGCCAATGTGATTGAAACAGCCTTCTTGCGCCGTCCCTTGGTCCACCCTGGGGAATATCGATCCAACAGCAGCGAAGCTCCACATGCTTCATGCAAATAAAGGTCTGCAAACTTTAAAATGTGATAACTCAAGCACGTTTGGCCAATTTGGACAAACAAGGGCTCATTTCACCCCTAGGGATGAGGAAACCCTCCTCACATTCAGAGCAATGCCATACTCAAAAAGCTGGTCCTCCTTGTTTCCTGCACCAGTTCTCCTTTGTGGCATTGTTGGTGGATGCAGAAAAAGTCCAGGGTTTTCCCCAGCTGATCCTCAAGGGGAGTTAGGAGGCCAGCCTCCAGGGGCGGCTCCTCCATTATGGCAGAGGGGCGCTGCTCCACTAGTTTCTTGCAGTGCAAGAAGCAGAAACATAAAATGGTAAAACTACCATTTCATTTTTCTGCTTCTCGCATTGCGAGAAAGCAGAAGTACCTGGTTGTGGGTGCTGCTGGAAAGCAGGGGAGACGTGGCTAGCCCAATGCTGTGGTCCCTGACTGTTTGGTCGGCACTCTCTGTTTTCTCTATGCAGGCTGCACGCAGCAGCCTACATAGAGAAAATGGCCTCCTCTGTCCACACCTATCACAATGCTGCAATTGCAGCATTGTGAATGGCTTAGGGGAGGGAACGGAGGCTGTCTGTGGATGGCTGCTTACTGTTCAGGAGAGCAGCAGGAAAACGCAGGACTCGGGACCCGGCCAGGAGCTGAGGCAGTGTGGGACCCGGGGAAAGGTAAGTTTAATTTTATTTTAATTAAACTCCTCCTGCCTCTCGACCCACCCCCCACCTGCGAAACCCCCCACCCACCCATAATGCCGGCCATAACTGAGAAAAATCTGGGGTCATCTTTGTCTACCCTATACAATAAGACATTGACATGGTAGAGGGACCATGAAGATATGACGTTTAAGCATTTTCTTTGTAACACTTTCAGACAGCAGTATGCACTTGTCCTTCAGGATCCTTCATTTGGAAATCAAAGTGACTGCCATTGACCTCAGGGCACTTGAACACGATTCCGGTGAGCAAGCAACCCCACACTATAGTTTACTCTCATCACAATCACTCATATGTATAGCGCCTAGTGAGAAGCACTGTATTTACGTACGCTGTGAAGGTTATAGGAGCACTACATGCCAGCACACTATGACTAGGGATAGAGCTACTTTGACCTCCTTGAACAGACGGAAGGGGCCTGCCTCTTAATGATGAAGGGCTCCTCGTGAATACATTTTCTTATCACGTGGTCACATCACTCTCTTATGGCCTCTCCCTATATGGAATGCTGGTGCCCGAGCCAAGGAAGAAGGTGGGAAAGCAGAGGGTTAATAGAATTATACGAATGGATATGTATCAGCGCTCAGGTGATTTACTGAAGAGTGGGAAGGTGGTGTTTGCAAGAACAGAAAAAAATATATAGTAATGGAGTAGTTTGTGTACATAGGTGTAAGTAGGAGAAGGTACATTCCAGAGAGGGAGGGGCTGATCTAGAATAAGCAGCAAAGTTCATGTTTTAGTACTAGGGTGATGTGTTGAGGATACCAAGGTGATCTGATCTAAGCAGGAGGTGATCTAAACAATTGGTGGATGACGCAGTCTAGAAGAGTGGTAAACAGTGCTTTAAATGGGCCGGTACTGAGTACCGGCACTTTTTTGTTTTGAGAGGGAAAGTTCCAGCACTTCTCAAGAGAAATGTTATACTTTAAATTGGAGAGTACTGGCACTTCTCAGAAACAAGAAGATACTCTGGGTACAGAGTACCTGCACTTCTATTTTTCAATTTCAAGTACTCACTGGTACATATTAGTCAGAAGTAGGTGAAGATATATTGCAAAGTGGGGGTTATGTTCTCAAACATTTATTTCCAAGTGGCTAGGGGCAAAAGTCTGGAGGATGAAGGGAACGATGTATTAAAGAGGTTACATACATTCCACACTGTGGCGGTTTAGAGTAGCAGGAAAGGACATGACCTGCTAGGGAGGTGATATATCATAGAATGATAGGTGAATACATTTTGTGTTCAATGAGACAGCGCGCCGGGAAGGGCTGTACTCTATGTTGAATGCATACATATGGATGAAAGGGATGCAATATACAGCCACAGTGGGACTATATAATCTAGTGTGGGAGTGATATATTGTAGGGCGGAAAGAGGGGATATTTAGAAGAGCAGGCGTGATATCTACCAGCAGCAGAGGATATATTCTTGGAGGGTTTATATATTCGAGTGGCATGGAGGATATTTTCTGGAGCTGGGTGACCCCGTCACCCTCCTACTATAAACATATGACAGAGGAACCTGCAGATTAAACGCATATTGCTATACCATACGCTCAAATACCTGGACAACCAAACCATCTCATTTCATTAGTGAGTCAATTCCTCCAAGGATCTCTAGAGTGAAAAGCTCTCTTAAGCCAATTATATGATATGCTTTAGAATGCAAAAATCAAAAGAATTATCATAGAGCTTAAGGGAGTAGCCAGAGAAATAAAATACGCCCTGCTTGAAACCAATAAACGAGCGAGTGTGATGAGCGAGCTCGGGAGTTGTTTAGGGGTCTGACTGTCATTCTAATCCTCCATCCTTCTTTCAGTCATTTTCCGTCTTTCCCTCATATTTCCTCCTGTCCCTTTTCCACCCTTCAATACATTCTTCTGTCTCGCCCTCCTTCTTTCAACCATCCTTCCTTCTTGGCATCTCTCTGTCTTTTTCCTTCGTTTCCCCGTCCATCCATGCATCCATCCGTTTTCTTCCTTTTTTCTTTAAATCCAGCCATCCTCTCTTCATCCTCTCATACTTCTCTGCAATCATCCACACTTCTCGCCTTCACCCATCTTCTCTTCATTCATCCAGTCTTCACCAATTCTCTACATCCTCCATCCATCTTTCATCTATCTCTGCATCCATCCTTCTAGCTATCCATCTCACCGTCTATCCATTTTTCTGTCATCACACCCTCCCTTCCATGCTCTTTTGTTTCATGAATTATTTCTCCACACAGCTGCATCATTTGATCTTCTCACACTGGTGTGCACAAGATCCCGTTTCTAGACCAGTGCTCTCCAATCAAATGAAAATAAGCTATAAGCAATAAGTTTAATGTTTTACATTCATTTGAACTGCCCAGATGCACTCCCAACCCGCACAAGCTGCTTAAGAGGGGGGCTTTTGACACCCCAGTGAGAACATGTAGATTAAATGTATGTTTTCCTTTTAACTTTTATTTTTGTTAGTGCGATTAAAAACATTTATTCAGAAACAAGTAATAACTGAAATATTGATATGTACCAGAGGAATGCAATGTAGCCCCCTGCAGACCATTAATTATGGTAATTGTGTAATTAATTGTTGGTGTGTTTTGTGGTGTTTATAGGAGTAATTGGTGTGAAGGGTGGGAAGATTTTTTTAATAGGTGAATTATTAATTAGTTGTTAATTAATGTAAATTAATTAATTAGTAATTAATGATGGTCATTGTGTAATTAATTTTAGGTGTGTCTTGTGGTGTTTATAGGTGAAAATGTTGGGAAGGGTAGGAAGTAATTGTTTTTATTGATGAGTTAATAATTAGTTGTTAATTAATTTAAATTAGTTAATTAGTCAATACTGAAGGTGCTGGATGAGAAAGGAAACATCAAAAGTATAACCTACATCTGGGAAACCTGTAACTGCATGATTCTGAGGGATTTTTCCTTTCAAATTAGGAGATGGTAGTGTCAACACAACAACCAGTAGAGTGGTATGACAGGTTCTGAGATTGCCAAGTCTAATGACCATCTTAGCGTATGCCCGCTCTAGCAGTTTCTTCAGAAAGAGGTGCATGTCCCCTTCTGCTCCTGTAATTGTTTGCAGAGCGAGGTCATGAAGTGTCCACCTCTGTCCTACTCAGTATTGAACCTCTGGCCTCCAAGTTAAACTTGGACACCCATCACTACGTAATATACCCTGATTGGAAGCAACATTTTATCAGAACTACAGTTTTCTAGCCCACAGAGGTCACAAAATGCACATCCTCTGCAGCACCATGACCAATACAGTATTTGCAGTGGTTTATTCATGCAGTAGTCATGACAATCCCTTTTTAGGCAAAAAATAACCATCTCTGAAATGAGCTGGTATTTGGCTACACTAGCTTTCGGAAATTTCAGAAATAATTAGTTCTTAAGAGAACACAATATATCCCGTGGGGTGGAATAAACCTACAGCTGCTGCCTGACATGCTTGCACAAAGGTGAACAGACTAGTTTGAAGCTGTATATTTATTGACACAGTACATCCCTTCTTAAATATGTTCAGTAATGGTATTTATGGAATTCAAGGAATTCCAGCTCAGTTTAGTACAAATCATTACTTGTGAAAGAAGAGCACACAGTGGCACAGAAAGACAGAGCATGTGGTAGGCTGGCGTTTGATATGCATCCGATTAGACTGGCTGTTTTGCCAGTCACTGTCTTTGTTAGAACAGATGCACAATTGTTTTATTAACCTTCCTGCTTTCTCAAATTTGCTTGAAAATGCACCATTTGTCCACTCTTTTTTCAAAACTTTCTCGGGGGAAAAACCCCCATGAACCACCCGTAGGCTGTTCGGGACCACTCGCTAGGCTCGCTCGCCACAGTGCAGTACGACAATTCTTTTATGCCTCACCATTTTCAAATGTCACCATCCGCCATTGCCAGCCTCACTGACTCTTGGGGAGGCCCACTGGTCCTGGGATCAGCTGGACAGACTCCTGGGTCTAAGTGGGGGTTAGGGGGTTGCTCCTTCTGATACTCCATGGCAGTCCCAGGGTCCTGCAGCACAGTAGGTAGTGTCTTCGTAGGCCTGAAGAACAATCTTCCTCTTGTGCAAGACTTTGCAAAGGGGAGAGGAAGGTTCCAGAAGACAGGCATCCCTAGCCAATTCTTGGGTGTTGCATTACCTCTCCATCCCTGTCCCTACCCTCCTGCACAGCATGTTGGGACAATCTAAAATATTGTCATCCAGTAGCCATTGCTCACATCAGTTCCTGGGGTCTCAGCTCCACCCCTCACTGACATCACTGCCAGGGACTTACACACTAGAATTTCAAAGGGGAACTCCTATGGGTTGGCACCAGTTGTCTGGGCACTCGTATTTGTTTGATGGGCTTGGTCAGGCCTATCCCTGGTGTAGTGGCAGCTGAGTGATTGATGCAGATGATTCAGCCCCACCCCTTTCCTCCTCAGGAGTTGGGAGAAGTACTGCTAATTGCTACTTCCTTTCATGCGGGGTGACCTTTTTTCCTGCCGCTGGAGAAAATATATTTACTGGGCACATCTGGGTGACAAAAGGCCTGGGCTCTGATCCTGAGATAAGCCAGGAAAACATGGAAAGTCTGGTTGACTCACAAGATATACAGTTATCATTTTGGAATTTACTAATTGGATTTTTTCAGACAGGCTACACTCTAATTCAAGATGACAATGGCCTCTGTAGGCCAAGGTAAAGGGAAACTACACTATAAGGCAGTTCCCGCCCTAAGTGTATGATGGAGTGTTACTATAGTTAAAACAGTAAGGCACACTGACTTTCCCTAATAGTGTACACTACCCTCAAGAGATCTATCCCAGGTGAATACCTATTCCTACAGAGCACCCATTGCACAAGGCAACCTGTGACCTGTTACCAGGCTGGGCACGATAGCAGTCTCACATGTGCAGCCCACACACTGCTGCACACGTGTCCACTCATGTTCACGTGTAAACAGCAAAGTGCCCTTTACCCTTGCTGTGAATCAGCGACCTTATCTTAAAAGGCGGACACTGGCAGTAAGCACGTGTAGTCCATTTACTATGTAATAACAGGAGGTGATACACCAGTAGTGAGGCTCACCCACAGTAAAAAGTCAGAAAACCGGGTGATGGGACAAACAAAAAATTCAAGCGTACTGCTGGGGCAGAACCCAGTGCAACATGCATTTATCAATACAGCATCAATTTGTAAGGGGTCTGGGACACCACTCAGTAGAAATAAAGAATGGTGTAGAGCCTGGTGACAAACATTATGTAGCGGACGAAAGGTGAGTCTATCCAGTGAAGGGGGTTATAGTTACCCACAACACTACAGCCGGTTTTGATAACTCGCACTGGATGATTCTTCTGTTCACTTCTCAGTAGTCAGCCCCAATGTTACAGATCATGAAAAGGTCATCAAGCTAACTGATGGCCATACTTTTTTGAATTACTTTGACTGTATGTTCCCAGGTGAAATAGCAGGTAAAGGAAAGGGCAATAAAAGTTTATGAAATGTAATCTAAATTTTGTCCAGATATAATATTTGGTAGTCAGTCCTTTTCATAAGTGCATTGATAGGTTTCCTAAAAAAAGTCCTAGTTTAAAATACACTAGAAAATATAATTAAAAACAATATTTTTGATTCAATATTTTTGTACTTGCCTGTTTAAGTATAGGGAGTTGATATTTTTACTATGTATATTCTTTCGATCTTTTTACCATCAATGTTTTTACCATTGATATTCTATCAGTGAACCAGAAAAAACAATATCTGTCAAGTAGCTCAACGACTATGGAACCAAATGGTCTTTCAGATATTTAGACCACATGCGGTGCAGAGAATGCGGATCAACATTAATGGAGCCAGTGATAAAGAAGCTTGACCACAGGAGACTTGGAAGGGGATTGGGTTGATCCTTATACCACTTTATTGATACTTGCAAATCAATTGCTCCACCACCTGGGACATTATGCGAATGGTAGAATTCCAATGTCGTAAAGAGCAAAGCCTTTACCCTTCACAATATCAAGGCATTGACTTTGGTGGCTAAGAAGGCAGTGGTGAAATGATTGGCTCAATAATGATGATGAATATTCATCTGTCTCAATACAAGATTGATATTGTAGGGGATACCTAAATGTTTATCTGCTCAAATTAATCTAGACTGTATATGCCAGCAACTTGGTATGTTTTTCCTATGAAATATAGGAGTTATTTCGTTTAACTATAAAGGTTTTATTGCAAAGTGGGGAGTAGTCACTGCTGCTAACTCTCCCAAAGAGATCTTTCGAATAACGAAAACTCTGATCACTCCGGCACAAACACCCTCTTCCAGGGAAGGAGCCCTGGAACGCTGTAACAAACTTGCAGTGTTCTTCAAAGAAAAAATAGAGATGATATATAATACCTTTCCCTCTAATCAAACCAATATAGATGGGCAGCATCTCACTGATTTAACCAGAGTGCCCATTTTAGATCACTTGGACCCTTTGACATTAGAGACACTTGACACAATCATCTATAAAGTAGTCTTAGGTTCTCCGACAGATGCTGCGCCGCCCAAACAGTTAAAAGCAATAATTAAATCCGTCCAAACCACCATAATGGAAATATTAAATCTCTCCATGTCGATAGGTATAGTCCCTTTATTATGGAAGTGTGCAATGGTGAAAGCACTAATCAAAAAACCCAGTCTGGATCCTTCCATTCTATCTAATTATCGACCAATTTCCCTCCTGCCATGGCTTAGTAAATTGGTGGAGAAACATGTAAATAACATTCTCACCAATCATCTCAAATCGAACAGTCTGTTGGATGACACCCAGACTGGGTTTCGACCAAACCATGGAACGGAGACTGCATTGTTGTTAGTAACAGAAGAGGCAAGGAAATTGGTAGACGAGGGAGGAAGGGCAGCTTTCATCTTGTTGCACCTCAGTGCAGCGTTCGACACGGTCAAACATTCCATCTTGATCAACCGTCTCAGAATGAGCGGGGTGTCGGGCGCCGCACTGAATTGGATCACCTCTTTCCTCAGTAATCGCCATTTCCAAGTCTTTGAGGGAGATGTAGTTTCATCTACTCAGTTGCTGGAATGTGGGGTTCCACAGGGTTCGGCATTGAGCCCAACGCTCTTCAATGTTTATATGAAGCCGTAGGCAGCCGTAATACATCCATTCGGCATTAAGATCGTCAGCTACGCAGACGATACCCAACTAGTGGTATCGCTGGGCCAAGACGTGGGCTCGTCTGATGAGCTGACACCCTGCCATGAAGCTGTGGCCGGATGGATGAAGGACTCCTACCTCCGTCTTAACGGAGATAAAACAGAAATCATGTTGTTAGGCAATGCCGCCCCTGCTTCCATCATGCCCCCATGGCCCACATGTCTGGGTCCAGCTCCGCTACCCAAACCTCACATAAAGAGTCTGGGAGTATGGCTTGATGACAAATTGACCTTCAATCACCAAGCCACAATACTATCATCAACATGTTACAGCCTGTTAAGGATGATACGAAAAATTCTCCCTCTCCTCCCTTTTGTAGCACGAAGGATTATGATTCAGGCTCTAATCCTTTCCTGGCTAGATTATGGGAACTCCCTATACTTGGGAGCTCCACTGTCCACCATTAACAAATTACAGGTGGTACAAAACAGTGCAGCCAGACTGCTCCTCCAGGTCCTCAGGAGACAATCGGCCAAACAAGCCCTCCGTCAGCTACATTGGCTACCAATGAATGCCAGAATTCAATTTAAAACACTATGCATAGCCTATAAAGCCATTTGGAAAACAGGCCCTAACATTCTTCACCCCTTAATACCACTCTACCTACCATCAAGGTCGCTTCGATCCAGCAACCAATTCTTAGCCTCTACCAGAAAGATAAAGAAAGCAAGATGGGGGGCTGCTCTTTCTCGCATTCAGCGGCTAAATTGTGGAACGCCCTTCCCCAGTCTTTAAGAGAGATACGTAGCCTGACTGCCTTCCGTAAACACCTGAAGACACATCTTTTCAACTACTAGTCTTCACTGAATTGACACTCTTGGTTCTGAAGCGCTACGAGGCCTACGGGTAGTTAGGCGCTATATAAATATTCTTTCAATTCAATTCATTTTGCTTGAAATTCACTATGCTCGAAGAAGTGTTTGAGGCTAATGAAGTACAAATGTTAACAGATATCTGCAGATATCCCATTCGAATGGAGACCACAACTATTTAGTAAAGTCTATCTATCCAGCAGCAAATCCTTCTTCCTTATATTAATATAACCCACACAACACAAAGAGTGCGTCCTATTGGCATGTTATATTCCAAATTAAATGTATCAGTCACAATGTTTATTTTAAGGAACAACAGTCTATGGCACATATACATATATATATATATATATATATATATATATATATATATATATATAATATATATATATATATATATATATACATACATACATATATATATATATACGTGAACAAAAGGGGTGGGGATAGAGAGAAGAGACTCAGACAATTAGAGAGTCAATATATCTTGAGGTTAAACAGTAAGATCCCTAATGGCCTGAATATGGGAGAAGATCTTAAGAATTTTCTGTAAATATTTTATTATATCATATGCATAACCTTTTTATAATGGATTTTATACCTGTTTTACGTGGTTTTAATCTATTTTGATTATGTTATGGATGGTTTATGGATGAATTTATACTGTTTACTCTGATATTTAAAATATTTTAGGATTGAAGTTTGACTTTTTATACCCAGCTGTGTCAACTCAATATTCATAGGTATATCCTATTGTCTGCTGCAATACATGAATTCCATTAGATTTGATTGGCCCTGTTCCTCTTCCCCGTCCCCTAACTAATCATTTATATGCACTGCCGATTTTTGAAATTTGTATTTTATATGCACTTTTTGCACTTTATTAGGTTTCTTATTCTGCTCTAGGTTCTTCCTGGATATATAATGTTTGCTGCTAATTATTGGGATTATGCACCTTGCACTTTTCTTCTTGGCACTTTAAAAAACTTTTTGTGGTTATTATAACTGTAATACTGGCTTCACAACATGCCCCCACTGACATTAGCTTTTATCGTTCTGTTATAATATATAAATAAGGTATTATGATTATCCACTGGGCACTAGCCCTTTATGTTCTTCAACAGAATCTTTTATTATATTTTAAGACTGTTGAAAATGTATAGTGAATTTAGTGTTTCTTGCATTTAGCATTTATTTACACTGTACATTATATGTGGATGAAATACTTCTTCATTGAACGATGGTTCCTTTATGTCTATTGCATTTATGGGAGGAGTTTCGTGTTGTTACCAGTATTTAACCACCTATGTCTCTGGGTCTTGTCATGTGATCAAGTCCGGGTTCCCCGGACGAAACGCGTCATGCCGCCATACCCATTGATGGAATAAAGCACTCTATTTTTTCGTGAAATCCTTGGTTTGTGGTCTGTACCTGGCTGTGTCCGTTGCTGTTGCTGTTCGGCGCTTCAGGATTGTGGATTCTTATATATATATATATATATATACATATATATATATACATATGAATATTTTTTTGCACAACAGTAAGCTAATATTAAATTAGAAATATAGCATCACCCATACATTCCTCAAAGGGTGACTTTGTATTTCACTGTGAATAAAGCACTCACACATTTGAGGGGTTCCGTCAGTTTAAAGGTGGCATCCCTATGCATGTTTATCATGACTTCACAGCAGATCTCTGAGTAAACAATGGGCAACTGGCACTAACATTGTGTTAAATATATTACGATACTCAGTCTCACCTTACAGAGCAATACACTGCATTCTCCCTAACATACTTTAAACAAACAGTTTAAGGTTATTTGTATCTGAAAATAGGAGCAGTCAAACACTGAAATGGTGGTGTCGCTGATATTTGCAAAGGATCAGTTCCCACACTGATGTATGTTGAATCACAAATCAGGAGTTAAAATTTTGCTCCTGTTTACCTTGTACGTCTTTTATCTCTTCAGCAACACGGCTTTAGTCACAAAAAATAACAACAGGATAAACATGAATAAAATTGTTTTTCCAGGTTTCTTTACAGAAAAGGACCTCGTCCACTTTACATAGGTACATGAATATTTTCAACTTTCTGTCTTGAACTTACCACAAAACAGATCTTTGTGCAGACTTGCAAATATAGTGGTTAGCAACCTGTACCTTGTGCACAATGTTACGCTTTGGGACCATTTGGATGGCGGGCAGACTTCAGTCCGCACTCCACCCTAGCAGTGCTGGGACCAGCCGCAAGGGGTGCCACGGTCCCGCACCGCCAATTAGGTTGCAACCGCCACCCTGGCGGTCGCATCCTGCATCTTTAACATTGCGGCGGGTGCTGCTGTATGCAGCACCTGAAGCAATGCCAAAGAGGCCTGTTGTGCATTGCCATGAACAACGTGACAGGCACCGTGTGGTGCCTACCACCTTGAGCATGGCAATGTAGGGGGGGTACCATAGGTGCCCCCCAAGTGCAGCCCCCCACCCCCCAAGGGCCCGCAACGAGCCCCCAAAACAATTCCAGCCTGCCCTTCCATGGTGGCATTGCCGCCATGGAAAGGCCTGAACCGCCAGGCATTATAATATGGATGACGGTGCTTATATCATGCCCAGTGATGGCGGGCGGATAGCCACCCGGCCAGGCGGTGGTGTTCCGCCTGCCACCATAATCACCCCTTAAGTACGAATGGGAGTACTTGTAAATCTAAATCACATTACCATTTATCACCATTCCATAGCACATATTTAGTTTTGTTGCATTTTGCTCCAAAACCAATACTGCTGTGCCTAGACAACAAGGTGTGCAATAGCTGCATTACTAAACAGTAAACCAGAACTCAATTGCGTAGTGAGCTAAACAATAGCCTAACTAATGTGAGAAATCTTAATTATTACAGTCCACCTTTGATTAAAAATGACTAAACAAAAAACTGTGAAATGGTTGTTCCAGTGCGCTCTATACACGGTGTCATATGTTTCTCACTGGAATTGATTGATTGATCAAACAAATCACATGGGAAAGACAGAAGTGTAGGCTGATTTGCACCCCGTCATGACAAGCATGAATATATAACTACAGACTATCGCCCTGGCTTATGTTATGTTGTGCTTATTTGTATAGCGTGCTAATCACCTGTGAAGGGTATCCAGGCACTTTTCAGGTGGGTGGGTGGCTGTCTCCCTGAAGAATTTATTCAAAAGCCAGGTCTTCAGCTTCTTCCTTTAAAGGAAACCAGAATAGAGTGGCAGTACTGGCAGTTATTTTGTTGGATTGTGGGGTAGATGTAAGACATGGCACAGCCTCCTTCTTTGGTTCGGTGGATACGGGGTATATGAGCTACTGAGAGTCTGGCTCAGTGGAGATACCTGAAAGGTATCTGAAAATTTATGCAGATGCTGTAGTAGGCTGGACCAGTGTTTTCTAGTGCTTTGTATGCATGTGTGAGAAGTATGAATTGAGCGTGCTTGTGTATGGGGAGCCAGTGAAGCTCTCTGACATGTGGGATGAAATGAGTGTGTCAAGGTAGGCTGAGGATGAGTCTTCCTGCCATGGGTTGGATGGTTTGAAGTGTGTTCAGAAGCTTTTTGTATATTCGTGCTTAGAGTGTGGTGCCGTAGTCAATGTTGCCGGTAATCAGGGCCTGTACGACTGTTTTCCTGGTGCTTTCTGGAAGGCACTTGAAGATCTTTCGCAGCACCCTGAGTGTGTAGAAGCAGGTGGAGGTCACTGTGTTAACCTGGGCTGTCATGTTGACCTTGTCATCCAGGATGAGTCCTACGATACTGATGTGGGTTGGTGTGGGACCGTTTGAAGCAGCGGTTTTTCTTCCAAAGATCACCACTTCAGTTTAGTCTCTGTTGAGTTTGAGGCAGTTGGATCTCATCCAGGTGACTACCAAGGTCATGCAGAAGGCAAAGTTGTTTTTTGTTGGGGCAATTTGTCCAACAGTGACAGTATCAGTTGGGTTTTCTCTGCATAGGAAAGTATGTTGATGCCGTGTGGTCCAGTGAATCCAGCCAACGACGTCATGTTAAAGTTGAATAACATCGAACTGAGGGACTATCCTTGGGAACTCCACAGATAAGGTTCTTTGCTTCCAATTTGTAAGATGGCAAGTTGACTCTGTGAGGAAGCAACAGATCCAGTTAAGGGTGAGTCCTTGGATGCCTGTTTCATGTAAACTTCTGTTCATGGTGGAGTGGAAGACTGAGTTGAAGACCACTGAGAGATTGAGTAGTATGAGCGCCACTGTTTCTCCACAGTCAGGGACCAACCTGACGTCACCTGTTGCTGCGATGAGGACCGTCTTGTACTGTAGTTGGGCCAGAGACCTGATTGCATGGTGGTTAGGAGTTCGTCTGTGTGGAGGTAGTGAGTGAGTTGCTTGTTAATAGCTAATTTCTGCTAATTATGTTTTTAAGTGATTGATGACTTAAAATCTTACCTGCGCGCTACAGGCATCGATCATTCGCTCCTCCTGAGCACACCCCTCGGCCTCAACCAATCACGCCGTTTGGGGGAGGAGTCAGAGGCAGGGAACTACATTTATGTCGCACCCAGCGCGGGAGCACAGCAAATGCACGCAGCGGGCGCGCCAAAGGCAAGCCTGTCTGCGCCCGTCCATGCCAGGCCATGTCCAGGGGCCAGTCCCCCTGCACGAACTACTGCCTACTCCTCGGAGGATCTTAGAAGGTTATACCAGGTAGACCTCTCG
Source organism: Lissotriton helveticus (assembly GCF_964261635.1). Lineage (NCBI taxonomy): Eukaryota > Metazoa > Chordata > Amphibia > Caudata > Salamandridae > Lissotriton > Lissotriton helveticus. The sequence continues at coordinate 976,263,982 of NC_136072.1, read as the reverse complement.
CTCTGCCCTGCCACTCACGCATGCCTCAAAAAACTAGGTATTCTTCAAAAGCACAATATACGTCAAGGACCCCTGCCTACTATCCCCCGCCAAACTCAGAGGCCCACCTTTGCGCAGGCCAGAGATCCCACGTTACGTATTTTCTATCTTAACACTCGCTCTCTAGTCAAACATCAATTAGACATCTTTCTTCTTCTTCTATCGGATAAACCAGATATTTTCTTCATCACGGAAACATGGCTGAATGCTGACTCCACCCCTGATATCCTGGCAGCCCTTCCTGACACTTTTTACATCCTGCATGTCAACCGGGCCCCAGGGAAAGCGGGAGGTGGAGTAGCAGCCATTATCCACAAAGACCATTCCTTCACCTCTATGTCTCCATTAAACCTCCCTGCAATAGACAATATGATTATCAAACTCGACTCAAATGCTGGTCCACTTATTTGTGTCCTAATATACAGACCCCCCTCAACATATGCCCTCATTCCCTCTCGCATTGAGTGAGCAGTTGACCTCTATGGTCACGGATTACACTAAAATACTCCTACTCGGCGACCTCAATTATTGGTGCAACGATGATTCTGGCGTCCCCCATGCCACTGAAATAATGAAACTCCTTCTTAACCTTAATCTTAGTCACCATATTTCCTCTGCCACACATATCAAAGGCCACACTCTGGACCAGGTATGGACCACAAACGTCACAGTCTCCACACCCACTATATCTCCCTGTATCTGGTCCAACCACCATTTAATCAATTTCACCATTTCCATCCCTACCTGCACCAAGCCCCCGGCGTCCGAGGGGGGTCTGGTCAGAAAGTGGAGCACCTTTGATAAACCAGCTTTTCTGGACAGCTTAGCCAGCTCCACCCCTGAAGAAACTCTCGGACTGGCTACTAGCAGCGAGCAACGCACATGCCCCACTTAAAAAACTAAAAATCGCCCGCCGCTCTGAAGCCCAGAAATGGTTCTCCCTTGACCTTAGGGCTCGAAAATTAAACACCTGCCAAAAAGAGCGGAAATGTAGGCAGGCCTATGCCCCGGATGCTAAACTTCTATATTTGGTCGCCCCCACAGACTATAAAAAAGCCATCATCTCAGCCAAAGCCGCCTACTTCTTGAAAAAAAATCAAAAAATCAAATAATAAATCAAAAGACATCTTTGCTATAGTCAACGAGCTGTCCAATAATGAGAGAATCCTCCCCAAACCCGTGGCTACTCAACAACTGTGTGACTCCCTCAATAAATTTTTCCTAGATAAGATCGCCACCATTAAAGCTAGCATCCCAGTCGCTGGTCCTAAGGCAGATTCCCCGGCCATGATACCCAGCACCCACACACTTGACCACTTCCCACCCATAGATGCTCCTTCTCTACAGGCTCTACTGGCTAGGGTAAAATCTGGTTCTCCCAGGGACTGCTGTCCCCCGCACATCTTAAAGGACACCTTCTTGGTCCTCTTGTCTCCTGTCCTGACCCTCCTTAACCAATCCTTGCTCCAGGGTAGGGTCCCCATAGCCTTTAAGGAGGCAGTCGTTGTCCCCCTCTTGAAAAAAACGAGAGCAGACCCATGAAACCCCTCAAACTACGTGCCCATCTCCCTTCTCCCCTATTTGGCTAAAGTCCTTGAGGCGCACATAACCACTCATCTATCCACCTTCATAGAACAGTCCAATTAGCTAGACCCCCACTAAACTGGGTTTCACCCCGCCCACTCCACCGAGACGGTCAACACTGCAGTCATGGATACCCTCAGATGAAACGCAGATAAAGGAATCCCTCAGGCCCTGGTCCTTCTGGACCTCTCGGCCACGTTTGACACAGTCGATCATACCATCTTATTGGACTGTGTCAAACAGGCCGGCATCCACGACTCGGCCTACAGTTGGATTAGGTCCTTCTTCAGCGACTGCACTCCCTAGCCCCGTTCACAGTTCCTAAACTCCCCACATCCTGTGGGGTCCCTCAGGGATCCTCACTGTCCACCTTCTTGTTTAACTTGTATTTGTCCCCCCTGATCCAGTCTCTGAAGGAATTTAAGGCCATCACTTTCAATTATGCCGATGATCTTCAACTAAGTTTCACAATAGACAACTCCCCTGAATCCATCCGTGAGTTCCAGGGCACTCTGCTTCATATCCGCCAATGGATGGATCTTAACCATCTGAAGCTGAACCCCAGGAAAACCGAGCTAGTCCTAAACGGCAAGAGTCAAACACTCTGGGGCCCACTCTATTGGCCTCCAGAACTCGGCCCTCCTCCTATACCTAATTCCTCGGCAAAAAGCCTAGGAGTGATCATTGACAAGGATCTCTCCCTAAAAGCCCAAGTAGGCACGGTTGTGTCCTCCTGCTTCTTCCAGCTCCGCAAGATCAGAAAGATCAGTCGGATACTCACCCGATCGGCCTTGATCCAGGTGGTGATGGCTTTGGCACTATCGCACCTGGACTATGCCAACTCTATCTACTTAGGCCTCCCACTCTTCCTCGGCAAACGTCTCCAACTGGTCCAAAATCAGGCGGCCAGATTGATCCATCGGCAACCACGCTGGCAATCAGCAAGACCCCTGTTAAAAAAACTTCACTGGCTCCCAATTCTCCAACGAGTTGCTTTCAAGATGGCCTGCATCATTTTTTAGTCCCTCCATGGCCGCAATTCATTAATAACATTCTATCTAGGTACATCCCCTCCCGCAACCTCCGTTCCGCCAATCTCCATCTTCTGGCCACCCCCTCCTTCAAGCTCCATTGCCAGGGCGGGCGCAGGTTCGCGACTCTTGCCCCCAGACTTTGGAACTCCCTTCCTTTGGAAATTCGGTCCTGTAACATTCTCCTAAATTTCAGGAGGCTGCTCAAAACATGGCTATTCACACAGGTCCACGTATAATCCTTGCTGGCCCCGGCACTTGCTAGATTTAGCTCCATGAAACCTCTCAGTGTATGTGCGCTCTATAAGATATTAATAATATAACATAACATAACATAACATAGCTTTGTCCATGATCTTGGCTGGGTACAGTAGAAGGGAAATCGGATGGTAATTTGGTAGTTGGGGTCTGTCAAAGGATTCTTCAGTAGTGTGTTGACCATTGTGTATTTCTAAGCATTTGGGAATGTAGCAGTTGTGATAGAGCTGTTCAAGATGCAGGTGAGAACTTCACTGGTTGGGGTGGTGCCCAGGTTGTAGATGCGGTGGAGGCAGGAGGTCTGTCGCTGCTCTAAAGTGAATAATTCTCATAATGTTTGCTGTTTGTATGTTATGTAAGTTAAGATATGTTATATGCATCTATATAGTGCACTAATCATCCAAGAGGGTATTTAGGCTCTTGGGCATGAGCACAGGTATGTGGTCCCTAAGGTGCTTATAAAAAGAGCCGAGCCTTCAACATCTTGCGGGGCTGGAAAAGTGAGGAGGCGGTGGTGATTGTTTCTCAGGTAGTCTGCGAGTGTCAGTGGTAATTTGTAGAAAGGATAGCAGCAAGATTGCAGGGGGTCAGTTGCGGCTCAAAGTTGTTGCAGATGGTTTTGATTTTGTTGATGATGAATTCAGAGATGTTGTTGCACAGGTCTTGGAAGGGGGTGGTGCTGTTCGTGGTGGAAGTCTTTGATGATCATGAAGATTTCTTCAAAGGTATTGTAACTGTGATCTATGTGCTCTGCTAGGGCCTGATTCTAGGTTTCCAGATCTGTTGGTGGTAGCTTCTTAGGGCTCCTTTAAAGGTTTCCTTGTTAGTCTCATGCTGGTTCATTCTCCAACTTCTTTCCAGTTGTTTGCAGTGTAGTTTGCAGTGTCGTTTGTTTGGGAGGAGTTCCTCGGTGTACTAGGTAGCTTGCTTCCATTTCCTTTTTTTATTGTGGTTTCCGTGTGTCAGGTAGTTGGCACATGTTGTGATCCACTTATCGAACTGTTTGATGCTGTTTCTTAGGTCATCAGTGAGGTTGGTCTGGTTCTGGTGCAGGGTGTCCTGCTCCAGCTGCATCTGGCCAGGCTTGTGGCAGCGTTTTTTGATTGATGGGAGGTTCTGATTTAGAATTGGATGATGCAGTGACAGGCTAGGTGAGAGATGTGGTTGTGGAGATTTTTATGCCATTGAAGGTAGTAAAACTGAATCAAGGGTGTGTTGCATCAGTCCATGGTTTTCAAGACTTTCAAGGAGTTCAATGGGGTTGGTGTAATTTCTGTCTTCCACATGTAAGTTTAAGTCTCCTACAAGCATGAAGGTTTTGGATTCAGTGGTGAGGGTGGCGATGAAATCTGCAATACTGTTTGTAAAATTAGCTTGAGGTCCTAGTGGTCCATAGACTAAGGTTCCTTTCAGGGTGTAGGCTGCTGAGATTTGTAGTATTATGTGTAGGTGCTCTGCAGTGGGTTGCATCTTCTGAGTTTGTGATGCAGTTGATGAACATGAATATAAATCATGATTCCTTCTCTTGGTTTGCGGTCCCGATGAGTGAGTTTGTACACTGCCCGGATAGCCGTGGGGATGTCATATGCAGACTCGGAGGCCAGCCATGTTTCCGAAAGGAAGAGAAGTTCTGGGCGTCGGTGTCTAAGATGTCCCAGAGTTCTGTGGCGTATCTTCTGAGTGAGCTAGTTTTGTGGAGCATGCATGATAGTTTGTCTTGTGGTGCTAGTTAGTAGGTGGTGGTAGTGGGAGGTGTGCTGTATGTCGTTTGTGTGGGAGGTTTGGTCACTTCTGCCAAAACGTTGTGGACGTCCCATCTATACACTCTTAGCATGCAGAAAGGTCATCTTTGCTCTTTCGTGTCTCATATCAGTCAAACTCTAAAGTAGGCCCTAGACCTGAAAGACAAGAATGTGAAAACTTAATTTTAGTTGCACATCTTTTTATTAGTTAAGAACAAATGCAAAGCCTGATTGTATGTACATATATATTATACAAAAAAGTCTTAGTTGTTTCATTTAATTTTCCACCTTGATCTATCTCTGCAAAGTTTCACAACAAAATTCAGAGCCATTGGCCACACATTTTCCTCCATCAAAGATAAACATTTAAAATCTAGAGTTGAAAACATCCAGCACTATTATTGACCGATTTGTAGTTCCCACCCATGGAACTCCCCACTTGTCCAAATTCAAGTTTTTTTTCCTGTCAACACATTTATGTCACTGAACACAGAAGCTGGTTTTCTTACATGCCAATGTCCCCCAAACGTTTAGTATTCTAAGGTTTACAGTGCTGAGTGGCGATCGTCAAATTCTATTTGTAAATGCAAACTATTTTGTTCAATTTTCACCAAACTTAGAAACAGATATAATGGGTATTTTTACCTACAGGACAATTATTACATATTATTTTAACGATCGGTTAAAAGCAGGGTAGCACACAACATGAATCTCCAATTCTGATATTATCTTATGAAAGAGTACTATGAGGAATCAAACATTTTTAGTACACCTTTACCCCTTTCCCCTTTACTCTTAGTTGCTTGCTCATTATAAATGTCGATTTGGTATGTTTCAGTTAGGGGAATACATCTTGTATCATACAGAGAGAAAGGGGGTTTACATTTTGGTGACAAATAAATAAACGATTAAAGAAATGGGAAGAAAAATGTGTAAGAATGCAAATTATGACAGTAAAAATGTCTCCTATGTTTATGATGTAAACATTTCTGTTTGTAGATCTACTACCTATTTATGTGCTGGAAAAAGACGCTGAAATGTAGCCAGTTGTAGTTTCTGCATTGATTAATCTATTCATGCTTATGGTTTGTAACTTACAGCTTTTCACAGATTTTATTGGACTTTCTTCTTTATTCTGACCAAAGTACTTTTCCCATGCATAGCACATTATAATTAGGGCTCCTGGTTTTATGGTATTTATTTTTTTGCCATTTCCGTCTATATTTATCCATATTTATTTTTCGGGCATTTTTTCTGTATTTATCCACATTTATTTTTGCCGCAAGCAAAAGACGACGCTACAGCTAGTATTTTTTAAATTGACAATGCACACATGCGCTCAGTTATTGGTCAACACTATACATTCATCTGAAAACAAACTTTGCCATTTGCAAAATGTCCCAAATATGCTTAAAAGTGCTATCACAAGCCGTTTGTCTCATAGCCTTGCAGTTTCTGTCATTGGCAGAGTGCCACATCCTCTCCCCCACTGAACACCATACAGCCCCACTGAGAGAAACTCACACTGCCTTCAGCTGCCTGAACAAAGTGAAAAGATGCCTCTCTTAAGTATGTGTGAAGTGATAACAGGTGTGAGCCTTTGTTTCCCATCTGTGGCATTTGCTTCTAGGTGTGAGGCTCCTGGCTGCTCACACCCAGATGGAGGCCTGATGACCCCTCAGAATAGGCCATTGTTATGGGCCGAGCAGGAGTCAGAATAAGAAAGCCCCGTCAGCGCCTGCATGAGTTTGCTTGTTGCGATAACGCAGATAACACGCTGCTCAATTTCAATTTTTATGGCAAGCTCCCCATACTGGAACGTTGGTTTTGCCATCTTAGTTGTGCACTTTTTCCCTGTGCTTAGGGCAACATTGTGGCTCCGTAAATAAAGTCCTCTGTGGCTGAGCCCTGTATTTGCCCACACAGGTTCAAAATTAGTTCAATGTCAAAGTTTGCAAAATCACTCGTTTTTCCAAGGATGTGGTGTCCCCTTGCCTGCCACTCGTTTTGGGGCAGAAGCGAGCCAAGGGGCCGTCGAGGAGCGCTCTGGAGGAATGTGGGGGATTGTACCTAAATAAAAAGGTGACATTTCCAGCAAACAAAAAAGACAGCCTTGATTAGAAGCAATATTTATGCAAATTCCTTTCACATGTCATAAGAGTGGAATAGATTGGACCTGATTAAAACAAAGAATCCCGAGTGTGGAAAGCGGGAAAGCAGGAAAGCAGGTCTGTGTCTAATGAGGGTATGGGTCTCTCTGTGCCTAATGCGGGGGTGCACTCGAGTAAGGGTGCTGGCCCCCACTGATGTCAAAAGGTGGATTTGCGGGGGGAAGGAAAGAGGGCTCCCTGCCCTGTGATTTAAAAGGGAGAATCCTTGCTCTTTAGCGTCTGCCACCAGCCGCCGTTTTGAGCACAACCGGGACGCAGACTCACCTTGCAGTTGATTCCCGGCTCCGGCTCGGCCCTCTGGGGACAGAAGAAGAAGGTACTGCGGGCTGGGTTCACAGGTGGCACGTCTCAGGGTTTAGGGGCAAGGGGCGACGTCACAAATCCCTTGTGGCTGGTGATTCTGGTCTTTCAAAGACCTGTGAAGTACTCGGGTGCGTCTCAGCCCGGGCTGACGCCTCTTAACCCTCTAAGGAGGGGGATACACCAGAGGGCAGCACAGCAAAATTTACTCGTATTTTTCAGTTTATATATATATAAATACAGACAAAGGAAAACTTGTTTTCCGTCTGTATTTATATGTATAAATTCGTAAAAACGGAAAACCGGGAGCCCTAATTATAATATTTCATCAGCAGGGGGGGGGTCTCCAATATAACCACTGACTGACTGCCCAACAACTGGGAGGTTGTCACCATCGACAAGTGGAACAGGTTTCTAAGCTCACTAAGGGTTGCCCTTGCTACAGCATCTGCACCCTGCTGAGTAATTTACATCAAGTACATGTACATTAACCAAATAACATAGACATGCCGTTTTTAGGTCTCGCCTGTCGATGCGCATGCGCATCGAGCAAGCGAGACTATAGGGGCTCATCCAGACTTTATCTAACTTGCAAGGAATCGTGGCGATTCCTTGCAGTGCCCGTGACTTTTAAGCTCAATGCGCATGTGCATTGAGCTTAAAAGCGCGTGCACAGCCGCCCGCATTCCTCCGACACCTTTGAAGTGAAGCTTAGCTTCACTTCAAAGGCCCGGCTTGTTCACACCCACATGCCGCTCTGCCCCGCTCCGCCCCCTCCCCTGAGTCATCCTGCCTGCCCCTTCCCGCCGTGTCGCATTTCTCCTCCCCCTCCCCTCTCTTCCCTCCGTCTTGTTCTTCTTGCTCACTTGTCACTCTTTGCCCCTTACTTCTATCCCTTCCTTTCGATTCCCTCTCTGAACCTCCTTCTATGCCCATCTCCTGTTCCTTTCTTTTCTCCAACATTTGCCACGTCTGCTTTCCTCGTCTCCCCACACGTTTGCCTCCCTTTACCTCTGTTTCCTTAGCTCCTCGTTTCTCCCGCCTACTCTCACATCTTTCTCTTTTCTTTCTACCCTCTCGCCCCCACTTCTCTTCGTGCTCATCTGTTCTCCACACATTTCTCTCACTTAATTCTTCCTGCCTCAACTCTCCGCTCCGCCCCCTCCCCTTCCCGCCGTGTCGCATTTCTCCTCCCCCCTCCCCTCTCTTCCCTCCGTCTTGTTTGTTGTTGTTTGTTGAAGCAAACCCTTGCATTCACCCTTCGGGAGTTAATCCATTTGCGAGACTGCGATAGGCACATTTATTATTTTGTTTCCCATTCACCACAGTTTTTATTTTTTTAATAGGCACTGGTAGAAAGGGAGACTCGAACCGGTCCGTAGTCCACATCAATGCGGTACGGACAAAGATAATGACCGTGAATTGTGACCGTGAATTGTGACCTCCGCTTCGGCATTATAATTTAGCTTCCCCTCTCCTGCTTCGCATTACCAGCCCTCCCCACCCTCTGAGCACAAACAGTGCCTTTCTTAAGCAAGTGTCAATACTTCCTTATTCCTCCTCCCGCAGCCATTCCCATGTCTGCCCGACCCCTCCCTCACTCCCTACACCCCTCCTGCACAGGTCCAGCGGGCGCCTACAAAGTAGGAGCTCCACAGCGGCATTTGTATTTTTAAAAAGCAGCAGCTTGTGTAAAAGCATTTCCATTCGGGCTTCGCAGCTGTAGCATTTGTATTTTCAAAAGAGTAGCGTGTGTACGCATTTGCAGTTTGTAAATGCTCGGTCACTACAGGTAAATAAATATTGAAGTGCGTGGACTTTAGTATGTGAACTGCCAGAGCCGCAAAGAAATGCTTTCACATTCTTCCTGAATCAACTTGTAGGTGTCACCAGAATTGGCACTCAGTGTCGGCCTCGTGATATGGTGAATAGGCAACAAGAGACTTGAGCAAAGCTGTCCTTCTTAAGGAGGCGATGTTAACCAAGAGGACGGTAGCTGGACATGAGGTAAATACAACACTGGAATTAAGGGGCAAACCAATTGCCTACCTAGGTATTCAGTCTTCCACCCCTGCATTCTTGAATCTTCTTTTCACTGACTCTTCCTTATGTTCTTAACCCTTTCAGAGTTACTGGACTGTTTGGAAAACGTTTAATTTCCTTTAAATCTACTCCAGTGTTGCAACCATCTTCTTAGCGGTGAACAAACAGTAGCTTGATCGCTTTAATCGTGAATTGTTTTATGCTCTGAAACTATCCAAGGAGCTAAATTGGTTCCCTGTAAAGAGCTTGCAGTTTCTGCTTACATTTCACATGCTTCACTTGGTCTTGTTTTTTGTTGGAATGCGGCGGAAATGACTTAATTGCCGTTAGTTTAACCCCAAGGTGCATTGGCAGGGCTGTTTCAGCCGTCTTCCTCCTGTTGGCTCTTTCCCCCACAACTGTGTTTTTATGGCCCGCTCACCTGTGTGCCTCTCTGCTCTGTGTACGTCCCCCTAATGACGGACCTGGCATGCTGTCCCGCTGCTATGTATTCTTTCTGCTTTGCCACACTTTTCACACGCAACGGCTATTTTCTCACATGAGCGCCTGCCGAGCTGTGCGTCTTTGCTAAGTTGCTTTTTCCCATAAATGAGCCAGGAGTCGATGTTTTATGGCTGTGTTTGCTAGTCCATCCTTCCTTCAGTGAACCCTCAGACTGGGAATGTAATGTTACCAGGTCAGTGTCAAACACAGTACACCAGCAGATCAAGACTTTCTATTTAGATAGCTGTGCACTCTTGCACTTTTGGGTTCTAATCGTATTTCAAGAGCTGCATTTCAGAGCTTTTAGAAATGTTTATGGCTTTTTTTTTTTGAAATTCTTTAGCATTGGCTACAGGAAACAAAAATGCTAAAGATTTACAAAAAAAACCCATAAACAATTCTAAAAGCACTAACTCTAATGCTGCGAGACCTATTGCATTTTCAATGCTTGTTATTGGAAAGCAGTCCCTGTGCAAGAACCTGTGTAGCCATTTTGCCTTCCGCAGATTATAATATTTCACCAGCAGGGGGCGTCTCTAGTTTATCCCTGCCTAGAACCTCTGATGATCCAACCATTGTGGGGGTGTCTCCACCATCAGTGACCCTGTTTCTAAACTCACAGATTGGCTCGCTTTCGGCAGCATCTGCACTCTCATCACTGAGTGGAAGCCCACACTCCTATGATCTGCACAGGTGCACATGAGAAGGGTTCTGTAGGAAGGTTTTCAGGACAGAGGCTGGCACTTCGATTTCGGGTGAGAAAATGGTACTGCGCACCTGGGGTAGGCCCCATGACCTGGCATAAATTTGACTCGTTCCAGCGGAACGAGCTGACCGACAGACAAGCTCCACCTGAGTCTGACATCTGCAAAGTAAACAAAAAAAAACTAAAAAAATGTTTGTATCTAGAGCTGGTGTTTCATTCTTCTTCTCTGCTGTTATGTATGTATGTTTTGGCATCCCGCTAACAGCTAGCTCCATTAACCGAGCATAGTAGTTATACCTGTCAGATTTCTGAAAATGTTTCTTTTTTCACTGCAATTGCACTTCAAAGCAGGTTACCTCCAGCGGTGCATGGGAGTGAATTTGCATTCTTTTTATCTAATTTGTTTGGATATGTGTGTATGTGTTCTTTTTATGCCTGTGTCAGGCTACAGGATTTGGTTGCGGTGAGCACGCAGGGTGCTGCAGGCATTCTGGGGGGTTGGTTGGTCTTGGACTCCGCACAAGCCCCTGGATGTTTCCCGCTTGTCTTTACTGTGTGTTTGCCGCTGTTTCTCACTGAACATTTCGTGTGGGCTGGAGCAGACAGTGTGTGATTGAAGTCCGTCTCTCTCCCTCTCTCTCTCTCTTCCCATCCCTTCCTCCCTCTAAGTCTCTCTCGTCCCCTCTCTCTCTCTTCCTTCCTCTCCTCCTCCCTCACCTGTCAGAGAAGAGCGAATGGCTCCAAAACTGCATGTGTTGGTCTTCATAGCCTGTATCAATTGCTTATGAGCAGCCAGAGTTGGAAAATTGTGTACATTGTGTTTAGGGCGAGCTGGAGGCCTAGATCAACATTTACCTAATGTATCAATTCAACAATTAAATATCATGTTGCTAAAATTAATGCACGTTTTTGGAACCCGTGTAAAACATTTCGATGCGACGTTTCTTTCAAATGCATGCACTGTCAAGGGGCTAAATAAAATAAAAAAATCTCTAAATCCAAAGTCATGCATTTCAGAACATTGTGCTCCTGGGTCAGTTAGCTTCCAATTTCAACAGCTTTATAAAGCTGCCAACGTCTTTTTAAAGCCATAGCAGCCAAGATCAAGCTGTTGCACCTTGTTTTTCATTTTACATATAAAATCTTTGAAATGCTTCAGAGCTGGAGAGCAGCCCTGGTTTTTGGGGGAGAAGGAGCACCGACAATATGCTACAGGTTAAAATTGCATTTATACAGGGGCGGCTCCTCCGTTATGGCGGAGGACAATCACCCAACGCTGAAAGACAGCAGAGGCAAAGGACAAAAATAAAATGATAAAATATTTTTATTATCAGTTTTTTAGTCATGCACGCTGTGAGCTGAGGGAGGGGCGTGGCCATCCATACTGATGCTGCAGCACAGGCGCGGTTCCTTCATAGGGGCGTTTGGGCGTCACCCCACTTATTTCTATGCCCCAGAGCCCATGCATTTGTGAGGGAACAAAAATATGAATTAGAGCAACTTACTTTAAAAAAAAAAATCAGCCCGCGGCAGTCAGCTGTCCCAGCCGCGGGCATTACGTCACGTCACTTAGTCTGCCTGCCTGTCTGTGGCAGGCTTAGGGGTGGGGTTAGCCGGAATCAGACTAAGACAGAGGCTCAGAGCAGGCAGATGCAGCAATGCGCATGTTGGGTTGGCCGGGTGCCTCTCCGTGGCCAGCCTGACATGCCCAATTTCAGAAGTCTCTATCTGTAAAATGAAGGAGCCGGGGGTGATCGAACCCGCAGCCCCGGTCTCCTATGGAGCGGCTAGTTTTCCTGCCCAGGCTCCTTTAGCAGCGCCAGGGTTGGCTGCTTCAGCGTCTCTGGGTGGGAGCCTGTGACTAGGTATTGAATGTAGGGGTGCCCCAGGGCTCTATTTTGAGCCCTACACTATTTAATTTTAACATGGCCCCTCTGGCTTCCCTCGCTGAGAAATTTGGTGCCAAAAAAGCTGCTGTTCACCTGCGAGAAAGGAACGGAGTTTGAGGGCAACGTAATCAACACCTGTCTTTCTAAAGTCTTCTCCTGGTTAAGTTATTACCATCTAAAATGTAACTCCGAGAAGTCTGAGATTATCTTCTTTGGGCCTCAGCCTCCTGATATCTGGCATGAATGGTGGCCCCAGGATAGGTCTCCCCCTGTGTCGGATGTTTCCACAATGAAAAATCTGGGAATCAAGCTGGATTCAACTCTTTCTTTGAAGGCCCAAGTACACTCGGTAGCTGGGGTTTGCTTTGCGTTGTTGAGAATGTTGCAAAATTTCCTCCCATTGCCCTCTATCCCCTACAGGAAGATAGTGGTTCAGGCTTTGATAATGTCGAGACTGAACTATGTTAATTCCTTGTATCTCGGCCTTCCTGAATATCTTCTGAGCCGACTACAAGTGATCCAGAATGCAGCGACCAGAGCCATTTTTTTGACAGGATCTAGAACCCATACCACCCAGCTCCTGTCTTCACTTCATTGGCTTCCGGTACAGAAAAGAATTCAGTTTAAAGCCCTGGTTCTGGTTTTTAAAGCCTTTCATAAGATTGGAGCCCCTTATCTTAGGGACAGATTCCAGCCTTATCTTCCTCAGCGCACCCTGATATCTTCATCCCAGCATTTAATCATCACTCCCAGGGTGCTACTGTCCTGGATGGGGGGTAGATCTTTTCATGCAGTTGCCTCACGGCTGTGGAACAGCCTTCTTTTTTCTATCAGACAGAGTCCTGATCTACTTACCTTCAGGAAAAGTCTTAAAACGTGGATCTTCCAGTTGTGAGTCGTTTGGCAGTGGTTTGGTTTTGCTCTATGTTATGTGATGTACTGATGTTTTAGCGCCGGGACACTCCAGGGAGTAGCAGTGCGCTTTATAAATATATGCTAACATAACATAACATAACATTGGCTATGAGCATGGGGAGCATATTCACCAATCACTGCAGGACTTTTTTGTAAAGCTGTGCAGTGATTGGTTATTTGCTGCCTGAGCCCAGCCTCTCTCTCCCGCTCCCCTCTTCGTGCATGTACACAATTGCTTATTGCACACAAGGAAGGGAGTAGAGAGAGAGTCGGCCCCTCAGAAGAGCTTTGCCTGACCTTTTTGCCCTGGCAGGCTTAAATTTGATGCCTTGCGCACACAACTGTAAGTGCGTCGCTACTACTTTATTGGCAGACTGCAATGTGAATGTCGGATGGATGTTCGACCTGCCTACTTACTCTGAGTGAGTATGTCTTATGTTTTTGTGTGTGTATATCCTGGCAAGAGCAGAGCTGCCGACTTTGGTGCTTCCAAATTCTTCAGCCCTGCTCTGCACCTAACGTCGCCATTACTACCGTGCACACGTCGCACACACAACACCCCCTCCAAAGTTGGCAGCTCAGCTGTGCTTGCTCTGCCCAGAATTACTGCCATGATTGATCCCATGGGGGTGGTAAACAACGGAATATGGATAATTGGAGGTAAGTAAACAATTTAATAAATAAAACGAATTTCGTAGCGCGCGCTGCATCGCATTTTGCGATGTAGGGTGCGCTACGAAATTAGTTTTATTAATTAAATTGTTTACTTACCTCCAATTATCCATATTCCGTTGTTTACCACCCTCCACCCTGCCCTTCCCCCGCACCGCCTCCCTGCCACACGAACTCCCTCCACGGGCCGCGGCTGTACATTTCCACTGTCTGCGGAAGCTGTTTATCCCCACATTGTGTGTGTTAAACCAGGTTTACGCAAATGCTTTTGGAATTAATATGATGAGACAAAATTTAAGGGTAACCAGCAGAAGACATCTCATTCAACATTTACGGAATCCTCTTTTCAATTTCTACATTATTTGTCCCATATACTTACTCACATTACTAAGATCTCAAGATGTTTCCTAATATATGCATCCAGCTGTCACTTTACACTTCCAATCCCTGAGCCAATCAACTGCCCTTGTTGAAGCGGTGGTGAAGTGGTCGCCGAGTAGTGGACAGACTGTTCTTCTGAGTCTAGTACGTATCAAAAGTACCTAGTAGAGCACTATATCGCAGACAAATATTGTTGTTTCTTTCTACAGTGTTGAATTCTCAGATGACGTGCTATCTCAAAATGCATACTCAATGTTCCTAAAGCCCTCCACTAAAAACGGATCTTTTCTTAACCAGTCTTATTGTTGTCTCTCCTTTTTTCCTTTCAAATGGCACTCTCCTACTTCCCTTTCCTGCATGCCTTCTTTCTCTGAACACTGTCTTTTTTGCCATTTGTGTTTGCCTTAATCTCTATTATTGCATTTCTGCAAATGCCTAAACATCATTTCAACAATGACAAGCTGTTTGTAAAATCCATGAATCCCCTCTAGCTCATCTATTAATCCCAACAACTATCTCCATGAACGTACATACTCCCTACTAATGATCACACCTAACTCCTTTTAATGTAATCTGCCACTATGAAACTGTAGTGAATGTATGGAACAGTTTCCTTGAGAGCTCCAGCCACTGAACTAATTACTAAACTTGGGTTCCCGTAGAAGTGTGGTGCCCAGCGTAAAGCACTTCAGAACCTCAATAATAGCAGTACATGCTGTATAAATGCAATTACATTACAACACAATACAGTTACCTTACGTACAAACATCTTGTACACTTTTGGAGAGCTAGGTACAGTACAGCCCACCTTTCACACAATTGTTTCCTGATTCCTTGACAAGGCTTTTTTAAACTGTTGCAAGTGTTTTTCAGTTTATTTAACATAACAAAACATAACATGTATATTTGTTCAGCACATGTTCACCCATTAGAATCTTGGTGGTGAATAAAAGATGTTTATCGCTATTGAAGTCAATAGTGCTCAGCTATCTAAGTATCTACCTCGAAAGGATGAAGGTTAGAGAGACCTGACAGGACTTCAACCTGCGACCTTGAGGTCAAACACAGACCCTACAGTGTATGCATTAGTCCAGTGAATCGCCAGCAGCAGCATTTGTAGTTACATTTGCAATCTCATACATGTCGTTTTTTGTGGGCTTCGGCTAAACAAGCTTTCCATCTCGATACCCCTGCCCTGAAAATGTGTTTAATATTTCCAAACTCTAACATTTAAACTTACATATGCCTGAAGCATAACTGCTCATTTTTTATGCAATTATGCACTTGTTTGGGAGTTTCCACACATATTACTTAACTTCATTTATATGTTAGCTTGAGTAAATTACTACCTTTTCTGAGGTTTATGAATTAGTCCCCCATGGTGGGGGCACTGGAATTTTCACACAGCAAATTGAATCTAAAAGGAAAGTTGCTGTAACTTCACATTGGACGATACAGAAGACGGAAGTTTATTTTTCCCAAACCACAAGAATACATTTTCAGTAGACGTTGCACCATTCAATTTATTCCTCTGTGAAGTTGGTATCTAGTTATTGTTTTCTGAAGATATTGAAGTCATCTTCATTAATCCCCTGGACCTGTAAATCTCTCAGCGCAGACGACTCAGCAGACAAGTAGTAAATTACCTTCGAACTGTAGCAGAATACATATTATCTGAGCTTTCATTTAATCTGTATTGCTTTTTGATTTACAAGTTACTTTGTTTGGAGGATTATTTTCACTGTACACAAATTGTTTTTTATTTGGAAGATAGTTGTTTGCCACATATTGGAAATTGAAGATACTGAAATCTTAGAAGATTACAGATGTCTCAATTTATCACCCTAAGTACTGTAATGACTCCAGACAAAGCAACTACAGACTAACACAAATGTGGCAGATGGAGATTGAATCGCATCTACTGTGAATTACCTGGCTCATTGAATGTAACAAAGTAGTGAATTCCACCTTACCAATCAGGAAAGTACAGAAATTCATTTCCAAAACAATGTAAAAGCATTTGGCTTTGCTGAAGCAGCGAAATGCCTGTTCAGTGTGCTTAGTTATCTTAAATTAATACCAGGGGCTTCAAAATTCATCAAGTTTCTAGTCTGAAACTCCATCATAGGTAAAATGGAAAGCTGCCAGTGTGGCCCGGAGGTTCAAGCATTAAAATGAAAAACTTGAAGCCCTGAAATGTTTTTTCGTTGGTGTATTTTGATTCACGTTATTTTACAGTTAACACATTCAGTGCTGGCTAGCTGTGTTGTAGGACTTTGGGTGGCACCATCCTGCTGATAAGAAGATAGGTGTACAGCAGTAAAGACACCCGGAGAGTAAATCAAAGCAGCCATAGAATACGCTGAAATGTGACGAGGTAAAATAAAGACAGGAGGTGATCAGCAGTGTTGATAAGAGATGTCTTGAAGTTGAAGTGCATGATGTGCATTTACAGTGCTAAAACCTTCCCAAATTAACCAAGAACTTTACACGATAGGCTCTTCACATGGCATACTAAGGCTGTATCAATGGTACACAGGCATGTTCCCCAACTGTGTGTGACTCTGGTATCATGACTATTCTGGCCCAGTGTTCTGCTTGTCTATCATATGTGCATTGTCATTGTCTCTGGTAATGAGGTCCAGGACCTATCCTGTGACCTGGAAGAGTATACCAAGCATGTCATCATGAAAGATGGTGGACTACTCACCCTCTTAAGTAAAGCACATAAAGCAGCAGCGACAGTGTAGTGTGCTTCGAGACTCCTTAGCATGAGAAAGTGGAAAACTAGTTGGGTGAATCGTAGTTACCCACAAGCAATAATAATGGAACTATTCTTGTTAGGTCCAGTCAAGATTTCAGTAATTTAAACCTGAGCTCACTCCTGGTTGCTATGGCACACAACAGACAGCCTTAATTTAAGAAAGTGTGTGAAACCATTGAGGAGTACCAAAACAGTTAAAAAGTCAAAAATACAACAAAATAAAATCCTACCTCAAGATATAAAAGTAGAGAATAATTTCATGAACAAGATTATACCAAAATGACAAAAATCCAATAAGCAGATGTAAGGCAACATGGCCCAACTCTTTTCTAAATAGTGTGATGATTGACTTGAAAGAAGAACCAACTCAGAGCAGTTCTTATCTTTGAGATAGTCCATCACATTCCAAGAGTAGAAAATGTGTGTTAAAGTGAAGTCTGCTATTTATGCTGGAGAAGCTAAGGATCAGGTGGCGCCAGTGCTTGCAAAGGTGAGGTGAAACATGTGCCCACTTGGCTAGCACACTACATGTGAAAGGTATGAATGATAGACTTAGTTTATGACTTGGCTGGTGCAGCTGATCACATTGATCAAATATTTTGAAACTAAGATGAGTTCCATTCTTATGTGTCCATGCAGCTCGTTATTAATTAACCCCTGCTGGTTGGTTAAGTACTAACTGCTTTCGGGTATTTGATCAGATAGCTGACTTTCAATTTTAGATAAAGAGAGAATACAAGGGTATCTGAATATTTCCAGGTGAGCAGACCTTGGGGCTTCCTTAATGGAACCAAGATGCACTTGGTCTGTTGTATTTTCTCCTACCCTCCCTTAGTTTTGCTACATATTGAGAGGGTGCAATAATAGGAAAATTGTGATTACAGCAGAGGTCCAGACTTCTCTTCTAAAAGAAAGATAGAGGAAATGTTTAATTGCCAACATAAATTCCTCTTCTCATGGTGTTTTTGTGTTGAGTTGTCTCTGGGTAGCACCAGCATAGCTTATTCAAATTACTGTCCTCAATCAAAATTAATAGCAGACAGGAAAAGCAGCTTGCAAACTAGACTGATATTGGGAGCATAGAACCAACATTTGTTTTCATAAAACATCCTTTATTGGGTGTTAACATTTTGTTTTTACCAAAGCAAGTAAAGAGCAACAAGTGCCATCAACAACAACGTCACAGAGAAAAGAATTACACATACATGTCTGTGGAGGAGTGATTTACATAAAGTGATGCCCCGCCTTGGCATAATGGGCACAAACACGAAAGGGTTGTATCATATAGAACTTTAAGCATTGTTCGGGTCAGAAGAGTCATCGTTCTTAGCTGCTGAGGCCTGCTGGGAGCCGGAGGGGTCTAAGAAATAGGCATGCAACTCACCCTAGGTCTCAAAGTGATCTCTCAGTTTGTCATCATGTCTTCACATTTTCAGCTGAAACTCCTCTACCTCTACCCATTCAGCCACATCCCCATCCCAAAGTTTCAGAATAGGACCCACAGTTCCCATCCATGCGATTGCTACTCAGTGGTTAGACAGCAGTAGAAGCCAATGTAAGAATTTAATTGTGATTTTCCGGCCTTTTTGTATGGGGATGTCACCCAAAGGACAAGTAGTGGGGTCTGCTGGAAATGGGACTGCCATGACTGCCATTACCCGAGCAAGCACACTCATCCAATATGCATGAATTGGCGGGCAATTTTATGCCAAATGTACAAAAAAGCTACAGGGTGTTTGTTGGCAGCGTGGGCACTGCGCTGGTTTGAATAAATCCATTGTATGCAGAGTCAGTGGAGTTATGTAAGTGCGATGCATAAAATCAAAATAGATAAGTCTGAATCTGGCATTGCTTGAAACTAATTTCACCAATCTACATATTCTAGCTCACTATTTGTCATCAGTATTTATCACCGCTCTGACGGGGTGAGACGAATGCACCCGGCCGACAAGGCTTCATACAATACCATTTTAGAGATAGCGAAGAACCCCAGAGGGAAGATCAAAGATTTCTTGTAGTTAATCCATAGGCCAGAGATTTCCCCGAATGTGTCCAAGCATTCCAAAAGTATGTGCAGGGAGCGTCTCGGTGCCGTTAAATAAAAGAGAAGTGCTTAGTTACTCCTCTCTTGGTAGACTACAATAAAGGAATACAAATAAGACTACCGGTCAGACACCTTGTAATCATGAATAAAGAAAGGTTTGGATTTGATAATTTACTTAGGCATTTTACACTTGTGAAGGTAAATGACCACTCCCAATGATGTTATTGTTTTATAGTTGGAGGAGTCCGAAGCCAGATATGCAGAATCTCTGAAATCCCAGAAGATCCTAAGTATGGATTTGGAAAATCTTCATGTAGAGCTGGAGAACATATGCCGAAATAAAAATATGGTAAGTAAAATACTTTTCTTAATATCATGACCCAGCTGTAAATTGCAGAGCATATTTATGTTTACTTCATTTTTGTTCTTATAAATAGCAATTATGCTGCCAGAAGGACCTTTCCAAACAAGCATGCCACAGAAAGTAAAATGTGGAAATTGGAGAGAGGCATGTTCACCTGTGTCAAGCATTGTGTAGACTAGAACCCATATACAGAGTGGTATAGCCAAGATTTTACTGCTCTTCTAAACTCAACACAGTTATGTTCAAGACTAAGGAGCACTGGAAGGAAGCTACCTTTTCAGTGCTGGTGACATCAGCTCCAAAAACGTTTGCAGTTTTGCCAGAGTTCAACTCTAGGCCTATTGTTGTGTTTGGATGGGTTAGAAACACAATTGAAAATAGAAATTATAGGAGGTTGACTAGATAAATGTCTCTGCATCAAATCAGTGATAAATGTGGAGCGGTTGGAGGGTACTGGGAATAATCTGGACAAATAAAAGGTAATTCTGGAAAACAGCAGTCGGCAGGGCAAATTATTAGGGCATTATGAGCAAAACTGAATACTTTGATGGATAGATAACATTTATTTGTAGATACACCCATTTTTATTGTCCCACATCATGGCCTGGGCTAACATTCCTGAACACATCTCTAGCGGTACTGGTGTGGACTGGGCACAGCTGAGACAATACAAACTAAAGGCGGAGATGATCCTGCTAGGTTGTTTGTTTAGTTTCACTTTTATTGTGGATAAAATAATGCCATTAGGAGAAAAGGGGCAGTTTCTTAACAAAACTAAAAGGTAGCATTGGGCTAATTAGGTTTCTTGCTTCATGTCTTTCTCTGGTTTCCCCAACGTCTGCTTCTCTGCACACATTGGGAAAGCTTATTCTCAGTCTTCTGAATTTGTTTCTTTGTATTTCTTTTATAAGAGGTCAACATGTAGTGCACAGTAACTGAAGGGTTACTCAGGAACTTCCATGAACAGGACAATGTAACATCCTTCCTTGCCAAAGGATTCAAGCATCAGCATTTTCTTCTGTTTCATCCAACACATAGTACAATGCTTCTGATACATTTCTTTCAGTCCCGTCTCTTCCGGCCAGTCATGTCTTATCAGGCATTATATATAGTCAATGCTGGACATGTACTTTTCATATTGGTGCCTTGAAGATTATGGTGTTTGACTTTAAAGAACATAATAAAAAGTGACTTAGCATTGCTAGGTAGTAAGCTGAATATTTTGTATGAAGATTGACATGTAACATAATTGTTATTAGCACCCTGCTCTAACACTTTAGCACTGTAAACTAACAATGAGAATACTCTAAACATTGTGGTGTTTGCTGCATTATAAATCATAATTACAAAAAGGGGGTGGTGATGGACAGAGTATCTGAGTTAATCAAAACACTCCTACCCAGTCAACAGATCAGAGCTTGATCCATCACCGTTTTTTAGCTCACTGCACCATCCCAGTTCAGAACCTGGCTGTATGCAAATTAGTCTGTCCCTGGCCCAGTGCATCATGGGAACAGGGCAGACCAAACTACCAAGCCAATTCTTCACTGGAAAGGAAACAAGCTTCCGGGGACCAGTTTCTGGCATTACAGCCGTCTTCGGCCCGGCTTGCTTGAATCCTGATGGTGCAATGAGCAAGGGACTCATGTCTGAGCATACCCTTCCACACTCATGGTGGCCAAAATAATTACAAAAAGGGGGTGGTGATGGACAGAGTATCTGAGTTAATAAGAACACTCCTACCCAGTCAACAGATCAGGGCTTGATCCATCACCGTTTTTTAGCTCACTGCACCATCCCAGTTCAGAACCTGGCTATATGCAAATTAGTCTGTCCCTGGCCCAGTGCATCATGGGAACAGGGCAGACCAAACTACCAAGCCAATTCTTCACTGGAAAGGAAACAAGCTTCCGGGGACCGGTTTCTGGCATTACAGCCATCTTCGGCCCGGCTTGCTTGAATCCTGATGGTGCAATGAGCAAGGGACTCATGTCTGAGCATACCCTTCCACATTCATGGTGGCCAAAATAATTACAAAAAGGGGGTGGTGATGGACAGAGTATCTGAGTTAATCAGAACACTCCTACCCAGTCAACAGATCAGGGCTTGATCCATCACCGTTTTTTAGCTCACTGCACCATCCCAGTTCAGAACCTGGCTATATGCAAATTAGTCTGTCCCTGGCCCAGTGCATCATGGGAACAGGGCAGACCAAACTACCAAGCCAATTCTTCACTGGAAAGGAAACAAGCTTCCGGGGACCGGTTTCTGGCATTACAGTCGTCTTCGGCCCGGCTTGCTTGAATCCTGATGGTGCAATGAGCAAGGGACTCATGTCTGAGCATACCCTTCCACACTCATGGTGGCCAAAATAATTACAAAAAGGGGGTGGTGATGGACAGAGTACCTGAGTTAATCAGAACACTCCTACCCAGTCAACAGATCAGGGCTTGATCCATCACCGTTTTTTAGCTCACTGCACCATCCCAGTTCAGAACCTGGCTATATGCAAATTAGTCTGTCCCTGGCCCAGTGCATCATGGGAACAGGGCAGACCAAACTACCAAGCCAATTCTTCACTGGAAAGGAAACAAGCTTCCGGGGACCGGTTTCTGGCATTACAGCCGTCTTCGGCCCGGCTTGCTTGAATCCTGAAGGTGCAATGAGCAAGGGACTCATGTCTGAGCATACCCTTCCACACTCATGGTGGCCAAAATAATTACAACAAGCATTTGCAATGCAATAGGTCTCGCATTTACGCAAGTTTGAGCTATTGGCATTGTAACTGACAATGCCTCCTATTTATGTTTTTGTTTTTTAAAACATAAATAAAACACATTATCCTTACAATGCCAATAGCTTAAACTTGCATAAATGCAGGACCTATTGCATTCCAAATGCTTGTGTCTATGATTTACACACAGCTGCACGTGCGTACGTTGCTTCTCAAGGTGCCATCTTAAAATCAGGCAAAACGTTTCCTGATGACTGCAACCCTCCAAACCATACGACGTAACAAACACATGGCACACTTTCGCCTTAAAGGAAGCATAAAGCCCATGCAGGCGAAACAGACCTGTAAAGGCATGATCTATTCAAGTATCGACATGGAGGAAGGAGGCACACACAGCGGGCGGGCTGCGGGAACGGGGGTAAGGGGAGGAGAAGGCATAACCAAGGGAGGGAGGGGGGTTAAAGAAGGCACCAAAGCACGTCTTACCAGCAGTAAGAGAAAGTGAGCGTGTTTATGAAGATAACAAAAGCCGATAGCAAGTTAGGCGGCACAATAATAAATAAAAAAATAACGTGGCGAGATAACACAGCAATACAATAAAATGCTTGCATAGTATTCATAATCTGTAATTGTCCTACATAAACATATGGCAAATTCATGACCATCAAAAAGAATGAATTAACACGGAAAATCCCAAAACACGTGTTTGTGGAGAAACAGCGAGCAAAATCCATCTTTAGCTGATTGTTGAAAGCTTGCCCTCATTTAAAGTTGATACAAGTCCCCAAACTAAGTGATGAACATTGTACAACTCTACAGGGAGGAGTTTAATTCTGCACAGACCTGCTCTGTAAAATGATTGTCCTTTCCTATACTGTGACATTAGCTTTTCAGACTCGTTTTCTCTCCCTTTGATTTCAGTCCTCTTTTCACATGTGTTATTAGTTCTTTGTTTATTTAAACACAAGCCCCAACGAAACAACACGTCAGCATAGATTGTCCAATAAGGTCACCAGGTCCCTGGTGGAGATTGCAGACACAGGTGATTTCAATTTAGTCCATTTGCAGCATCTGGATTTTGGAACGTTTAGTACATATGACCAGTGGAAAAAGGGGATTTCTACTCGCTAAATAGTAACAACACAAACTAATAAACACCAATTAAAAAAAAAGACACACACAATTAAAGGCATTAGACATAATTTCCAAGAGGGAGCGGGGATCGACTGGAATTTTCTCCGGTCATGGCCAAGAAACAAAAAAAAACCTGGTATTTGACTCACCAAACTGACGGCATAAGGCACTTAAATACTTCAGTTTCGACTTACAAAATCATGGAACCCTAGTGAATTCGCCTGCGATTGCATTATTCGCGCATACCGTGACTGTTTAAAGGCACAGCAGGCCCAGTTCGTCACCTCGGCCAATTATTCACTCGGGTCTGTCTGTGAAGCTGGAAGGGGGCAGAAGGAGAGCTCGTAATCTGAACAGTGTTTGCACGCGGAGGTCATATATGCGCACACTGCCTCTTTAAGTGCTCAGCTGCCTTGCCATAAATATATTTTTTTGGCCGCGGCTCAGCGTTTCAAAGGGGGCATGCCTGAAATGGTTTATTGTCTATAAAGAAGGGGTCGGTTTATACCACAAAATAAACACCAGAGGTCCCGCTGATTTTACGGCCTGGCTCTCCGTAATTTATGGCGCAGCCTCGCATCAGGAGCCCTTGTTTCGCGGCCCGCGCACATGAAGAAAAAAGTAACAAGGAGCAGAATATAATACATCCGGGTACCGGAGGCGGGGAGGCGGCTGGAGCGTTTCCGGGTCAGCAGAGGCGGCTGCTACAGGCAAGGGGTGCGCTGGGGACGCGGCGTCCGCTTCCACTCGGTTTCGGCGCATGGCTGTTGGGTGCCGTTTCAATTATGCTGGCCAGGCGATGCGGCGGAGATACGGGGAGTCACGACCAAAGAGCCAGGTGAGTGGGGGGTGGCTGCGTGCATTTGTGTGTGTGCGCGCGCACGCGTGTGTGTGTGTGTATATATGCAGTGTGTGTCTGTGTGCGCATGCGTGAGTGAGGCTGTGAATATAAGGCATGGCATCTGCACGGCGCCGTGCGCGCCCTCGATGGAAAATCGGAGACGATCGTGCCTGTACACGGTCTCACATTCCCCCTAACACGCCAACAAAAGGTCCATCGCTACGCTCGACCTAAAAAGGGGGTGGTGATGGACAGAGTACCTGAGTTAATCAGAACACTCCTACCCAGTCAACATATCGGGGCTTGATCCATCACCGTTTTTTAGCTCACTGCACCATCCCAGTTCAGAACCTGGCTATATGCAAATTAGTCTGTCCCTGGCCCAGTGCATCATGGGAACAGGGCAGACCAAACTACCAAGCCAATTCTTCACTGGAAAGGAAACAAGCTTCCGGGGACCGGTTTCTGGCATTACAGCCGTCTTCGGCCCGGCTTGCTTGAATCCTGATGGTGCAATGAGCAAGGGACTCATGTCTGAGCATACCCTTCCACACTCATGGTGGCCAAAATAATTACAAAAAGGGGGTAGTGATGGACAGAGTATCTGAGTTAATCAGAACACTCCTACCCAGTCAACAGATCAGGGCTTGATCCATCACCGTTTTTTAGCTCACTGCACCATCCCAGTTCAGAACCTGGCTATATGCAAATTAGTCTGTCCCTGGCCCAGTGCATCATGGGAACAGGGCAGACCAAACTACCAAGCCAATTCTTCACTGGAAAGGAAACAAGCTTCCGGGGACCGGTTTCTGGCATTACAGCTGTCTTCGGCCCGGCTTGCTTGAATCCTGATGGTGCAATGAGCAAGGGACTCATGTCTGAGCATACCTTTCCACACTCATGGTGGCCAAAATAATTACAAAAAGGGGGTGGTGATGGACAGAGTATCTGAGTTAATCAGAACACTCCTACCCAGTCAACAGATCAGGGCTTGATCCATCACCGTTTTTTCAGCTCACTGCACCATCCCAGTTCAGAACCTGGCTATATGCAAATTAGTCTGTCCCTGGCCCAGTGCATCATGGGAACAGGACAGACCAAACTACCAAGCCAATTCTTCACTGGAAAGGAAACAAGCTTCCGGGGACCGGTTTCTGGCATTACAGCCGTCTTCGGCCCGGCTTGCTTGAATCCTGATGGTGCAATGAGCAAGGGACTCATGTCTGAGCATACCCTTCCACACTCATGGTGGCCAAAATAATTACAAAAAGGGGGTGGTGATGGACAGAGTATCTGAGTTAATCAGAACACTCCTACCCAGTCAACAGATCAGGGCTTGATCCATCACAGTTTTTCAGCTCACTGCACCATCCCAGTTCAGAACCTGGCTGTATGCAAATTAGTCTGTCCCTGGCCCAGTGCATCATGGGAACAGGGCAGACCAAACTACCAAGCCAATTCTTCACTGGAAAGGAAACAAGCTTCCGGGGACCGGTTTCTGTCATTACAGCCGTCTTCGGCCCGGCTTGCTTGAATCCTGATGGTGCAATGAGCAAGGGACTCATGTCTGAGCATACCCTTCCACACTCATGGTGGCCAAAATAATTACAAAAAGGGGGTGGTGATGGACAGAGTATCTGAGTTAATCAGAACACTCCTACCCGGTCAACAGATCAGGGCTTGATCCATCACCGTTTTTTAGCTCACTGCACCATCCCAGTTCAGAACCTGGCTATATGCAAATTAGTCTGTCCCTGGCCCAGTGCATCATGGGAACAGGGCAGACCAAACTACCAAGCCAATTCTTCACTGGAAAGGAAACAAGCTTCCGGGGACCGGTTTCTGGCATTACAGCCGTCTTCGGCCCGGCTTGCTTGAATCCTGATGGTGCAATGAGCAAGGGACTCATGTCTGAGCATACCCTTCCACACTCATGGTGGCCAAAATAATTACAAAAAGGGGGTGGTGATGGACAGAGTATCTGAGTTAATCAGAACACTCCTACCCAGTCAACAGATCAGGGCTTGATCCATCACCGTTTTTTAGCTCACTGCACCATCCCAGTTCAGAACCTGGCTATATGCAAATTAGTCTGTCCCTGGCCCAGTGCATCATGGGAACAGGGCATACCAAACTACCAAGCCAATTCTTCACTGGAAAGGAAACAAGCTTCCGGGGACCGGTTTCTGGCATTACAGCCGTCTTCGGCCCGGCTTGCTTGAATCCTGATGGTGCAATGAGCAAGGGACTCATGTCTGAGCATACCCTTCCACACTCATGGTGGCCAAAATAATTACAAAAAGGGGGTGGTGATGGACAGAGTACCTGAGTTAATCAGAACACTCCTACCCAGTCAACAGATCAGGGCTTGATCCATCACCGTTTTTTAGCTCACTGCACCATCCCAGTTCAGAACCTGGCTATATGCAAATTAGTCTGTCCCTGGCCCAGTGCATCATGGGAACAGGGCAGACCAAACTACCAAGCCAATTCTTCACTGGAAAGGAAACAAGCTTCCGGGGACCGGTTTCTGGCATTACAGCCGTCTTCGGGCCGGCTTGCTTGAATCCTGATGGTGCAATGAGCAAGGTACTCATGTCTGAGCATACCCTTCCACACTCATGGTGGCCAAAATAATTACAAAAAGGGAGTAGTGATGGACAGAGTATCTGAGTTAATCAGAACACTCCTACCCAGTCAACAGATCAGGGCTTGATCCATCACCGTTTTTTAGCTCACTGCACCATCCCAGTTCAGAACCTGGCTATATGCAAATTAGTCTGTCCCTGGCCCAGTGCATCATGGGAACAGGGCAGACCAAACTACCAAGCCAATTCTTCACTGGAAAGGAAACAAGCTTCCGGGGACCGGTTTCTGGCATTACAGCCGTCTTCGGCCCGGCTTGCTTGAATCCTGATGGTGCAATGAGCAAGGGACTCATGTCTTAGCATACCTTTCCACACTCATGGTGGCCAAAATAATTACAAAAAGGGGGTGGTGATGGACAGAGTATCTGAGTTAATCAGAACACTCCTACCCAGTCAACAGATCAGGGCTTGATCCATCACCGTTTTTTCAGCTCACTGCACCATCCCAGTTCAGAACCTGGCTATATGCAAATTAGTCTGTCCCTGGCCCAGTGCATCATGGGAACAGGGCAGACCAAACTACGAAGCCAATTCTTCACTGGAAAGGAAACAAGCTTCCGGGGACCGGTTTCTGGCATTACAGCCATCTTCGGCCCGGCTTGCTTGAATCCTGATGGTGCAATGAGCAAGGGACTCATGTCTGAGCATACCCTTCCACACTCATGGTGGCCAAAATAATTACAAAAAGGGGGTGGTGATGGACAGAGTATCTGAGTTAATCAGAACACTCCTACCCAGTCAACAGATCAGGGCTTGATCCATCACAGTTTTTTTAGCTCACTGCACCATCCCAGTTCAGAACCTGGCTATATGCAAATTAGTCTGTCCCTGGCCCAGTGCATCATGGGAACAGGGCAGACCAAACGACCAAGCCAATTCTTCACTGGAAAGGAAACAAGCTTCCGGGGACCGGTTTCTGGCATTACAGCCGTCTTCAGCCCTGCTTGCTTGAATCCTGATGGTGCAATGAGCAAGGGACTCATGTCTGAGCATACCCTTCCACACTCATGGCGGCCAAAATAATTACAAACAGGGGGTGGTGATGGACAGAGTATCTGAGTTAATCAGAACACTCCTACCCAGTCAACAGATCAGGGCTTGATCCATCACCGTTTTTTAGCTCACTGCACCATCCCAGTTCAGAACCTGGCTATATGCAAATTAGTCTGTCCCTGGCCCAGTGCATCATGGGAACAGGGCAGACCAAACTACCAAGCCAATTCTTCACTGGAAAGGAAACAAGCTTCCGGGGACCGGTTTCTGGCATTACAGCCGTCTTCGGCCCGGCTTGTTTGAATCCTGATGGTGCAATGAGCAAGGGACTCATGTCTGAGCATACCCTTCCACACTCATGGTGGCCAAAATAATTACAAAAAGGGGGTGGTGATGGACAGAGTATCTGAGTTAATCAGAACACTCCTACCCAGTCAACAGATCAGGGCTTGATCCATCACCGTTTTTTAGCTCACTGCACCATCCCTGTTCAGAACCTGGCTATATGCAAATTAGTCTGTCCCTGGCCCAGTGCATCATGGGAACAGGGCAGACCAAACTACCAAGCCAATTCTTCACTGGAAAGGAAACAAGCTTCCGGGGACCGGTTTCTGGCATTACAGCCGTCTTCGGCCCGGCTTGCTTGAATCCTGATGGTGCAATGAGCAAGGGACTCATGTCTGAGTGGCCAAAATCATGGTGGCCAAAATAATTACAAAAGGGGGTGGTGATGGACAGAGTATCTGAGTTAATCAGAACACTCCTACCCAGTCAACAGATCAGGGCTTGATCCATCACCGTTCTTCAGCTCACTGCACCATCCCAGTTCAGAACCTGGCTATATGCAAATTAGTCTATCCCTGGCCCAGTGCATCATGGGAACAGGGCAGACCAAACTACCAAGCCAATTCTTCACTGGAAAGGAAACAAGCTTCCGGGGACCGGTTTCTGGCATTACAGCCGTCTTCGGCCCGGCTTGCTTGAATCCTGATGGTGCAATGAGCAAGGGACTCATGTCTGAGCATACCCTTCCACACTCATGGTGGCCAAAATAATTACAAAAAGGGGGTGGTGATGGACAGAGTATCTGAGTTAATCAGAACACTCCTACCCAGTCAACAGATCAGGGCTTGATCCATCACCGTTTTTTAGCTCACTGCACCATCCCAGTTCAGAACCTGGCTATATGCAAATTAGTCTGTCCCTGGCCCAGTGCATCATGGGAACAGGGCAGACCAAAATACCAAGCC
Source organism: Lissotriton helveticus (assembly GCF_964261635.1). Lineage (NCBI taxonomy): Eukaryota > Metazoa > Chordata > Amphibia > Caudata > Salamandridae > Lissotriton > Lissotriton helveticus. The sequence goes on along the minus strand of NC_136072.1, from coordinate 976,234,996 downwards.
AATTCTTCACTGGAAAGGAAACAAGCTTCCGGGGACCGGTTTCTGGCATTACAGCCGTCTTCGGCCCGGCTTGCTTGAATCCTGATGGTGCAATGAGCAAGGGACTCATGTCTGAGCATACCCTTCCACACTCATGGTGGCCAAAATAATTACAAAAAGGGGGTGGTGATGGACAGAGTATCTGAGTTAAGCAGAACACTCCTACCCAGTCAACAGATCAGGGCTTGATCCATCCCAGTTCAGAACCTGGCTATATGCAAATTAGTCTGTCCCTGGCCCAGTGCATCATGGGAACAGGGCAGACCAAACTACCAAGCCAATTCTTCACTGGAAAGGAAACAAGCTTCCGGGGACCGGTTTCTGGCATTACAGCCGTCTTCGGCCCGGCTTGCTTGAATCCTGATGGTGCAATGAGCAAGGGACTCATGTCTGAGCATACCCTTCCACACTCATGGTGGCCAAAATAATTACAAAAAGGGGGTGGTGATGGACAGAGTATCTAAATTAATCAGAACACTCCTACCCAGTCAACAGATCAGGGCTTGATCCATCACCGTTTTTTAGCTCACTGCACCATCCCAGTTAAGAACCTGGCTATATGCAAATTATTCTGTCCCTGGCCCAGTGCATCATGGGAACAGGGCAGACCAAACTACCAAGCCAATTCTTCACTGGAAAGGAAACAAGCTTCCGGGGACCGGTTGCTGGCATTACAGCCGTCTTCGGCCCGGCTTGCTTGAATCCTGATGGTGCAATGAGCAAGGGACTCATGTCTGAGCATACCCTTCCACACTCATGGTGGCCAAAATAATTACAAAAAGGGGGTGGTGATGGACAGAGTATCTGAGTTAATCAGAACACTCCTACCCAGTCAACAGGTCAGGGCTTGATCCATCACCATTTTTTAGCTCACTGCACCATCCCAGTTCAGAACCTGGCTATATGCAAATTAGTCTGTCCCTGGCCCAGTGCATCATGGGAACAGGGCAGACCAAACTACCAAGCCAATTCTTCACTGGACAGGAAACAAGCTTCCGGGGACCGGTTTCTGGCATTACAGCCGTCTTCGGCCCGGCTTGCTTGAATCCTGATGGTGCAATGAGCAAGGGACTCATGTCTGAGCATACCCTTCCACACTCATGGTGGCCAAAATATTTACAAAAAGGGGGTGGTGATGGACAGAGTATCTGAGTTAATCAGAACACTCCTACCCAGTCAACAGATCAGGGCTTGATCCATCACCATTTTTTAGCTCACTGCACCATCCCAGTTCAGAACCTGGCTATATGCAAATTAGTCTGTCCCTGGCCCAGTGCATCATGGGAATAGGGCAGACCAAACTTCCAAGCCAATTCTTCACTGGAAAGGAAACAAGCTTCCGGGGACCTGTTTCTGGCATTACAGCCGTCTTCGGCCCGGCTTGCTTGAATCCTGATGGTGCAAAGAGCAAGGGACTCATGTCTGAGCATACCCTTCCACACTCATGGTGGCAAAAATAATTACAAAAAGGGGGTGGTGCTGGACAGAGTATCTGAGTTAATCAGAACACTCCTACCCAGTCAACAGATCAGGGCTTGATCCATCACCGTTTTTTATCTCACTGCACCATCCCAGTTCAGAACCTGGCTATATGCAAATTAGTCTGTCCCTGGCCCAGTGCATCATGGGAACAGGGCAGACCAAACTACCAAGCCAATTCTTCACTGGAAAGGAAACAAGCTTCCGGGGACCGGTTTCTGGCATTACAGCCGTCTTCGGCCCGGCTTGCTTGAATCCTGATGGTGCAATGAGCAAGGGACTCATGTCTGAGCATACCCTTCCACACTCATGGTGGCCAAAATAATTACAAAAAGGGGGTGGTGATGGACAGAGTATCTGAGTTAATCAGAACACTCCTACCCAGTCAACAGATCAGGGCTTGATCCATCACAGTTTTTTTTAGCTCACTGCACCATCCCAGTTCAGAACCTGGCTATATGCAAATTAGTCTGTCCCTGGCCCAGTGCATCATGGGAACAGGGCAGACCAAACGACCAAGCCAATTCTTCACTGGAAAGGAAACAAGCTTCCGGGGACCGGTTTCTGGCATTACAGCCGTCTTCAGCCCTGCTTGCTTGAATCCTGATGGTGCAATGAGCAAGGGACTCATGTCTGAGCATACCCTTCCACACTCATGGCGGCCAAAATAATTACAAACAGGGGGTGGTGATGGACAGAGTATCTGAGATAATCAGAACACTCCTACCCAGTCAACAGATCAGGGCTTGATCCATCACCGTTTTTTAGCTCACTGCACCATCCCAGTTCAGAACCTGGCTATATGCAAATTAGTCTGTCCCTGGCCCAGTGCATCATGGGAACAGGGCAGACCAAACTACCAAGCCAATTCTTCACTGGAAAGGAAACAAGCTTCCGGGGACCGGTTTCTGGCATTACAGCCGTCTTCGGCCCGGCTTGTTTGAATCCTGATGGTGCAATGAGCAAGGGACTCATGTCTGAGCATACCCTTCCACACTCATGGTGGCCAAAATAATTACAAAAAGGGGGTGGTGATGGACACAGTATCTGAGTTAATCAGAACACTCCTACCCAGTCAACAGATCAGGGCTTGATCCATCACCGTTTTTTAGCTCACTGCACCATCCCAGTTCAGAACCTGGCTATATGCAAATTAGTCTGTCCCTGGCCCAGTGCATCATGGGAACAGGGCAGACCAAACTACCAAGCCAATTCTTCACTGGAAAGGAAACAAGCTTCCGGGGACCGGTTTCTGGCATTACAGCCGTCTTCGGCCCGGCTTGCTTGAATCCTGATGGTGCAATGAGCAAGGGACTCATGTCTGAGTGGCCAAAATCATGGTGGCCAAAATAATTACAAAAAGGGGGTGGTGATGGACAGAGTATCTGAGTTAATCAGAACACTCCTACCCAGTCAACAGATCAGGGCTTGATCCATCACCGTTTTTTAGCTCACTGCACCATCCCAGTTCAGAACCTGGCTATATGCAAATCAGTCTGTCCCTGGCCCAGTGCATCATGGGAACAGGGCAGACCAAACTACCAAGCCAATTCTTCACTGGAAAGGAAACAAGCTTCCGGGGACCGGTTTCTGGCATTACAGCCGTCTTCGGCCCGGCTTGCTTGAATCCTGATGGTGCAATGAGCAAGGGACTCATGTCTGAGCATACCCTTCCACACTCATGGTGGCCAAAATAATTACAAAAAGGGGGTGGTGATGGACAGAGTATCTGAGTTAATCAGAACACTCCTACCCAGTCAACAGATCAGGGCTTGATCCATCACCGTTCTTCAGCTCACTGCACCATCCCAGTTCAGAACCTGGCTATATGCAAATTAGTCTATCCCTGGCCCAGTGCATCATGGGAACAGGGCAGACCAAACTACCAAGCCAATTCTTCACTGGAAAGGAAACAAGCTTCCGGGGACCGGTTTCTGGCATTACAGCCGTCTTCGGCCCGGCTTGCTTGAATCCTGATGGTGCAATGAGCAAGGGACTCATGTCTGAGCATACCCTTCCACACTCATGGTGGCCAAAATAATTACAAAAAGGGGGTGGTGATGGACAGAGTATCTGAGTTAATCAGAACACTCCTACCCAGTCAACAGATCAGGGCTTGATCCATCACCGTTTTTTAGCTCACTGCACCATCCCAGTTCAGAACCTGGCTATATGCAAATTAGTCTGTCCCTGGCCCAGTGCATCATGGGAACAGGGCAGACCAAAATACCAAGCCAATTCTTCACTGGAAAGGAAACAAGCTTCCGGGGACCGGTTTCTGGCATTACAGCCGTCTTCGGCCCGGCTTGCTTCAATCCTGATGGTGCAATGAGCAAGGGACTCATGTCTGAGCATACCCTTCCACACTCATGGTGGCCAAAATAATTACAAAAAGGGGGTGGTGATGGACAGAGTATCTGAGTTAATCAGAACACTCCTACCCAGTCAACAGATCAGGGCTTGATCCATCACCGTTTTTTAGCTCACTGCACCATCCCAGTTCAGAACCTGGCTATATGCAAATTAGTCTGTCCCTGGCCCAGTGCATCATGGGAACAGGGCAGACCAAACTACCAAGCCAATTCTTCACTGGAAAGGAAACAAGCTTCCAGGGACCGGTTTCTGGCATTACAGCCGTCTTCGGCCCGGCTTGCTTGAATCCTGATGGTGCAATGAGCAAGGGACTCATGTCTGAGCATACCTTTCCACACTCATGGTGGCCAAAATAATTACAAAAAGGAGGTGGTGATGGACAGAGTATCTGAGTTAATCAGAACACTCCTACCCAGTCAACAGATCAGGGCTTGATCCATCACCGTTTTTTCAGCTCACTGCACCATCCCAGTTCAGAACCTGGCTATATGCAAATTAGTCTGTCCTTGGCCCAGTGCATCATGGGAACAGGGCAGACCAAACTACCAAGCCAATTCTTCACTGGAAAGGAAACAAGCTTCCGGGGACCGGTTTCTGGCATTACAGCCGTCTTCGGCCCGGCTTGCTTGAATCCTGATGGTGCAATGAGCAAGGGACTCATGTCTGAGCATACCCTTCCACACTCATGGTGGCCAAAATAATTACAAAAAGGGGGTGGTGATGGACAGAGTATCTGAGTTAATCAGAACACTCCTACCCAGTCAACAGATCAGGGCTTGATCCATCACAGTTTTTCAGCTCACTGCACCATCCCAGTTCAGAACCTGGCTGTATGCAAATTAGTCTGTCCCTGGCCCAGTGCATCATGGGAACAGGGCAGACCAAACTACCAAGCCAATTCTTCACTGGAAAGGAAACAAGCTTCCGGGGACCGGTTTCTGTCATTACAGCCGTCTTCGGCCCGGCTTTCTTGAATCCTGATGGTGCAATGAGCAAGGGACTCATGTCTGAGCATACCCTTCCACACTCATGGTGGCCAAAATAATTACAAAAAGGGGGTGGTGATGGACAGAGTATCTGAGTTAATCAGAACACTCCTACCCGGTCAACAGATCAGGGCTTGATCCATCACCGTTTTTTAGCTCACTGCACCATCCCAGTTCAGAACCTGGCTATATGCAAATTAGTCTGTCCCTGGCCCAGTGCATCATGGGAACAGGGCAGACCAAACTACCAAGCCAATTCTTCACTGGAAAGGAAACAAGCTTCCGGGGACCGGTTTCTGGCATTACAGCCGTCTTCGGCCCGGCTTGCTTGAATCCTGATGGTGCAATGAGCAAGGGACTCATGTCTGAGCATACCCTTCCACACTCATGGTGGCCAAAATAATTACAAAAAGGGGGTGGTGATGGACAGAGTATCTGAGTTAATCAGAACACTCCTACCCAGTCAACAGATCAGGGCTTGATCCATCACCGTTTTTTAGCTCACTGCACCATCCCAGTTCAGAACCTGGCTATATGCAAATTAGTCTGTCCCTGGCCCAGTGCATCATGGGAACAGGGCAGACCAAAATACCAAGCCAATTCTTCACTGGAAAGGAAACAAGCTTCCGGGGACCGGTTTCTGGCATTACAGCCGTCTTCGGCCCGGCTTGCTTGAATCCTGATGGTGCAATGAGCAAGGGACTCATGTCTGAGCATACCCTTCCACACTCATGGTGGCCAAAATAATTACAAAAAGGGGGTGGTGATGGACAGAGTACCTGAGTTAATCAGAACACTCCTACCCAGTCAACAGATCAGGGCTTGATCCATCACCGTTTTTTAGCTCACTGCACCATCCCAGTTCAGAACCTGGCTATATGCAAATTAGTCTGTCCCTGGCCCAGTGCATCATGGGAACAGGGCAGACCAAACTACCAAGCCAATTCTTCACTGGAAAGGAAACAAGCTTCCGGGGACCGGTTTCTGGCATTACAGCCGTCTTCGGGCCGGCTTGCTTGAATCCTGATGGTGCAATGAGCAAGGTACTCATGTCTGAGCATACCCTTCCACACTCATGGTGGCCAAAATAATTACAAAAAGGGAGTAGTGATGGACAGAGTATCTGAGTTAATCAGAACACTCCTACCCAGTCAACAGATCAGGGCTTGATCCATCACCGTTTTTTAGCTCACTGCACCATCCCAGTTCAGAACCTGGCTATATGCAAATTAGTCTGTCCCTGACCCAGTGCATCATGGGAACAGGGCAGACCAAACTACCAAGCCAATTCTTCACTGGAAAGGAAACAAGCTTCCGGGGACCGGTTTCTGGCATTACAGCCGTCTTCGGCCCGGCTTGCTTGAATCCTGATGGTGCAATGAGCAAGGGACTCATGTCTTAGCATACCTTTCCACACTCATGGTTGCCAAAATAATTACAAAAAGGGGGTGGTGATGGACAGAGTATCTGAGTTAATCAGAACACTCCTACCCAGTCAACAGATCAGGGCTTGATCCATCACCGTTTTTTAGCTCACTGCACCATCCCAGTTAAGAACCTGGCTATATGCAAATTAGTCTGTCCCTGGCCCAGTGCATCATGGGAACAGGGCAGACCAAACTACCAAGCCAATTCTTCACTGGAAAGGAAACAAGCTTCCGGGGACCGGTTGCTGGCATTACAGCCGCCTTCGGCCCGGCTTGCTTGAATCCTGATGGTGCAATGAGCAAGGGACTCATGTCTGAGCATACCCTTCCACACTCATGGTGGCCAAAATAATTACAAAAAGGGGGTGGTGATGGACAGAGTATCTGAGTTAATCAGAACACTCCTACCCAGTCAACAGATCAGGGCTTGATCCATCACCATTTTTTAGCTCACTGCACCATCCCAGTTCAGAACCTGGCTATATGCAAATTAGTCTGTCCCTGGCCCAGTGCATCATGGGAACAGGGCAGACCAAACTACCAAGCCAATTCTTCACTGGAAAGGAAACAAGCTTCCGGGGACCGGTTTCTGGCATTACAGCCGTCTTCGGCCCGGCTTGCTTGAATCCTGATGGTGCAATGAGCAAGGGACTCATGTCTGAGCATACCCTTCCACGCTCATGGTGGCCAAAATATTTACAAAAAGGGGGTGGTGATGGACAGAGTATCTGAGTTAATCAGAACACTCCTACCCAGTCAACAGAACAGGGCTTGATCCATCACCATTTTTTAGCTCACTGCACCTTCCCAGTTCAGAACCTGGCTATATGCAAATTAGTCTGTCCCTGGCCCAGTGCATCATGGGAATAGGGCAGACCAAACTACCAAGCCAATTCTTCACTGGAAAGGAAACAAGCTTCCGGGGACCTGTTTCTGGCATTACAGCCGTCTTCGGCCCGGCTTGCTTGAATCCTGATGGTGCAATGAGCAAGGGACTCATGTCTGAGCATACCCTTCCACACTCATGGTGGCCAAAATAATTACAAAAAGGGGGTGGTGATGGACAGAGTATCTGAGTTAATCAGAACACTCCTACCCAGTCAACAGATCAGGGCTTGATCCATCACCGTTTTTTAGCTCACTGCACCATCCCAGTTAAGAACCTGGCTATATGCAAATTAGTCTGTCCCTGGCCCAGTGCATCATGGGAACAGGGCAGACCAAACTACCAAGCCAATTCTTCACTGGAAAGGAAACAAGCTTCCGGGGACCGGTTGCTGGCATTACAGCCGTCTTCGGCCCGGCTTGCTTGAATCCTGATGGTGCAATGAGCAAGGGACTCATGTCTGAGCATACCCTTCCACGCTCATGGTGGCCAAAATATTTACAAAAAGGGGGTGGTGATGGACAGAGTATCTGAGTTAATCAGAACACTCCTACCCAGTCAACAGAACAGGGCTTGATCCATCACCATTTTTTAGCTCACTGCACCTTCCCAGTTCAGAACCTGGCTATATGCAAATTAGTCTGTCCCTGGCCCAGTGCATCATGGGAATAGGGCAGACCAAACTACCAAGCCAATTCTTCACTGGAAAGGAAACAAGCTTCCGGGGACCTGTTTCTGGCATTACAGCCGTCTTCGGCCCGGCTTGCTTGAATCCTGATGGTGCAATGAGCAAGGGACTCATGTCTGAGCATACCCTTCCACACTCATGGTGGCAAAAATAATTACAAAAAGGGGGTGGTGCTGGACAGAGTATCTGAGTTAATCAGAACACTCCTACCCAGTCAACAGATCAGGGCTTGATCCATCACCGTTTTTTATCTCACTGCACCATCCCAGTTCAGAACCTGGCTATATGCAAATTAGTCTGTCCCTGGCCCAGTGCATCATGGGAACAGGGCAGACCAAACTACCAAGCCAATTCTTCACTGGAAAGGAAACAAGCTTCCGGGGACCGGTTTCTGGCATTACAGCCGTCTTCGGCCCGGCTTGCTTGAATCCTGATGGTGCAATGAGCAAGGGACTCATGTCTGAGCATACCCTTCCACACTCATGGTGGCCAAAATAATTACAAAAAGGGGGTGGTGATGGACAGAGTATCTGAGTTAATCAGAACACTCCTACCCAGTCAACAGATCAGGGCTTGATCCATCACAGTTTTTTTAGCTCACTGCACCATCCCAGTTCAGAACCTGGCTATATGCAAATTAGTCTGTCCCTGGCCCAGTGCATCATGGGAACAGGGCAGACCAAACGACCAAGCCAATTCTTCACTGGAAAGGAAACAAGCTTCCGGGGACCGGTTTCTGGCATTACAGCCGTCTTCAGCCCTGCTTGCTTGAATCCTGATGGTGCAATGAGCAAGGGACTCATGTCTGAGCATACCCTTCCACACTCATGGCGGCCAAAATAATTACAAACAGGGGGTGGTGATGGACAGAGTATCTGAGTTAATCAGAACACTCCTACCCAGTCAACAGATCAGGGCTTGATCCATCACCGTTTTTTAGCTCACTGCACCATCCCAGTTCAGAACCTGGCTATATGCAAATTAGTCTGTCCCTGGCCCAGTGCATCATGGGAACAGGGCAGACCAAACTACCAAGCCAATTCTTCACTGGAAAGGAAACAAGCTTCCGGGGACCGGTTTCTGGCATTACAGCCGTCTTCGGCCCGGCTTGTTTGAATCCTGATGGTGCAATGAGCAAGGGACTCATGTCTGAGCATACCCTTCCACACTCATGGTGGCCAAAATAATTACAAAAAGGGGGTGGTGATGGACAGAGTATCTGAGTTAATCAGAACACTCCTACCCAGTCAACAGATCAGGGCTTGATCCATCACCGTTTTTTAGCTCACTGCACCATCCCAGTTCAGAACCTGGCTATATGCAAATTAGTCTGTCCCTGGCCCAGTGCATCATGGGAACAGGGCAGACCAAACTACCAAGCCAATTCTTCACTGGAAAGGAAACAAGCTTCCGGGGACCGGTTTCTGGCATTACAGCCGTCTTCGGCCCGGCTTGCTTGAATCCTGATGGTGCAATGAGCAAGGGACTCATGTCTGAGCATATCCTTCCACACTCATGGTGGCCAAAATAATTACAAAAAGGGGGTGGTGATGGACAGAGTATCTGAGTTAATCAGAACACTCCTACCAAGTCAACAGATCAGGGCTTGATCCATCACCGTTTTTTAGCTCACTGCACCATCCCAGTTCAGAACCTGGCTATATGCAAATCAGTCTGTCCCTGGCCCAGTGCATCATGGGAAGAGGGCAGACCAAACTACCAAGCCAATTCTTCACTGGAAAGGAAACAAGCTTCCGGGGACCGGTTTCTGGCATTACAGCCGTCTTCGGCCCGGCTTGCTTGAATCCTGATGGTGCAATGAGCAAGGGACTCATGTCTGAGCATACCCTTCCACACTCATGGTGGCCAAAATAATTACAAAAAGGGGGTGGTGATGGACAGAGTATCTGAGTTAATCAGAACACTCCTACCCAGTCAACAGATCAGGGCTTGATCCATCACCGTTCTTCAGCTCACTGCACCATCCCAGTTCAGAACCTGGCTATATGCAAATTAGTCTGTCCCTGGCCCAGTGCATCATGGGAACAGGGCAGACCAAACTACCAAGCCAATTCTTCACTGGAAAGGAAACAAGCTTCCGGGGACCGGTTTCTGGCATTACAGCCTTCTTCGGCCCGGCTTGCTTGAATCCTGATGGTGCAATGAGCAAGGGACTCATGTCTGAGCATACCCTTCCACACTCATGGTGGCCAAAATAATTACAAAAAGGGGGTGGTGATGGACAGAGTATCTGAGTTAATCAGAACACTCCTACCCAGTCAACAGATCAGGGCTTGATCCATCACCGTTTTTTAGCTCACTGCACCATCCCAGTTCAGAACCTGGCTATATGCAAATTAGTCTGTCCCTGGCCCAGTGCATCATGGGAACAGGGCAGACCAAACTACCAAGCCAATTCTTCACTGGAAAGGAAACAAGCTTCCAGGGACCGGTTTCTGGCATTACAGCCGTCTTCGGCCCGGCTTGCTTGAATCCTGATGGTGCAATGAGCAAGGGACTCATGTCTGAGCATACCCTTCCACACTCATGGTGGCCAAAATAATTACAAAAACGGGGTGGTGATGGACAGAGTATCTGAGTTAATCAGAACACTCCTACCCAGTCAACAGATCAGGGCTTGATCCATCACCGTTTTTCAGCTCACTGCACCATCCCAGTTCAGAACCTGGCTATATGCAAATTAGTCTGTCCCTGGCCCAGTGCATCATGGGAACAGGGCAGACCAAACTACCAAGCCAATTCTTCACTGGAAAGGAAACAAGCTTCCGGGGACCGGTTTCTGGCATTACAGCCGTCTTCGGCCCGGCTTGCTTGAATCCTGATGGTGCAATGAGCAAGGGACTCATGTCTGAGCATACCCTTCCACACTCATGGTGGCCAAAATAATTACAAAAAGGGGGTGGTGATGGACAGAGTATCTGAGTTAATAAGAACACTCCTACCCAGTCAACAGATCAGGGCTTGATCCATCACAGTTTTTCAGCTCACTGCACCAACCCAGTTCAGAACCTGGCTATATGCAAATTCGTCTGTCCCTGGCCCAGTGCATCATGGGAACAGGGCAGACCAAACTACCAAGCCAATTCTTCACTGGAAAGAAACAAGCTTCCGGGGACCGGTTTCTGTCATTACAGCCGTCTTCGGCCCGGCTTGCTTGAATCCTGATGGTGCAATGAGCAAGGGACTCATGTCTGAGCATACCCTTCCACACTCATGGTGGCCAAAATAATTACAAAAAGGGGGTGGTGATGGACAGAGTATCTGAGTTAATCAGAACACTCCTACCCAGTCAACAGATCAGGGCTTGATCCATCACCGTTTTTCAGCTCACTGCACCATCCCAGTTCAGAACCTGGCTATATGCAAATTAGTCTGTCCCTGGCCCAGTGCATCATGGGAACAGGGCAGACCAAACTACCAAGCCAATTCTTCACTGGAAAGGAAACAAGCTTCCGGGGACCGGTTTCTGGCATTACAGCCGTCTTCGGCCCGGCTTGCTTGAATCCTGATGGTGCAATGAGCAAGGGACTCATGTCTGAGCATACCCTTCCACACTCATGGTGGCCAAAATAATTACAAAAAGGGGGTGGTGATGGACAGAGTATCTGAGTTAATCAGAACACTCCTTCCCAGTCAACAGATCAGGGCTTGATCCATCACCGTTTTTTAGCTCACTGCACCATCCCAGTTCAGAACCTGGCTATATGCAAATTAGTCTGTCCCTGGCCCAGTGCATCATGGGAACAGGGCAGACCAAACTACCAAGCCAATTCTTCACTGGAAAGGAAACAAGCTTCCGGGGACCGGTTTCTGGCATTACAGCCGTCTTCGGCCCGGCTTGCTTGAATCCTGATGGTGCAATGCGCAAGGGACTCATGTCTGAGCATACCCTTCCACACTCATGGTGGCCAAAATAATTACAAAAAGGGGGTGGTGATGGACAGAGTATCTGAGTTAATCAGAACACTCCTACCCAGTCAACAGATCAGGGCTTGATCCATCACCGTTTTTAAGCTCACTGCACCATCCCAGTTCAGAACCTGGCTATATGCAAATTAGTCTGTCCCTGGCCCAGTGCATCATGGGAACAGGGCAGACCAAACTACCAAGCCAATTCTTCACTGGAAAGGAAACAAGCTTCCGGGGACCGGTTTCTGGCATTACAGCCGTCTTCGGCCCGGTTTGCTTGAATCCTGATGGTGCAATGAGCAAGGGACTCATGTCTGAGCATACCCTTCCACACTCATGGTGGCCAAAATAATTACAAAAACGGGGTGGTGATGGACAGAGTATCTGAGTTAATCAGAACACTCCTACCCAGTCAACAGATCAGGGCTTGATCCATCACCGTTTTTTAGCTCACTGCACCATCCCAGTTCAGAACCTGGCTATATGCAAATTAGTCTGTCCCTGGCCCAGTGCATCATGGCAACAGGGCAGACCAAACTACCAAGCCAATTCTTCACTGGAAAGGAAACAAGCTTCCGGGGACCGGTTTCTGGCATTACAGCCGTCTTCGGCCCGGCTTGCTTGAATCCTGATGGTGCAATGAGCAAGGGACTCATGTCTGAGCATACCCTTCCACACTCATGGTGGCAAAAATAATTACAAAAAGGGGTGGTGATGGACAGAGTATCTGAGTTAATCAGAACACTCCTACCCAGTCAACAGATCAGGGCTTGATCCATCACCGTTTTTTAGCTCACTGCACCATCCCAATTCAGAACCTGGCTATATGCAAATTAGTCTGTCCCTGGCCCAGTGCATCATGGGAATAGGGCAGACCAAACTACCAAGCCAATTCTTCACTGGAAAGGAAACAAGCTTCCGGGGACCGGTTTCTGGCATTACAGCCGTCTTCGGCCCGGCTTGCTTGAATCCTGATGGTGCAATGAGCAAGGGACTCATGTCTGAGCATACCCTTCCACACTCATGGTGGCCAAAATAATTACAAAAAGGGGGTGGTGATGGACAGAGTATCTGAGTTAATCAGAACACTCCTACCCAGTCAACAGATCAGGGCTTGATCCATCACCGTTTTTTTAGCTCACTGCACCATCCCAGTTCAGAACCTGGCTATATGCAAATTAGTCTGTCCCTGGTCCAGTGCATCATGGGAACAGGGCAGACCAAACTACCAAGCCAATTCTTCACTGGAAAGGAAACAAGCTTCCGGGGACCGGTTTCTGGCATTACAGCCGTCTTCGGCCCGGCTTGCTTGAATCCTGATGGTGCAATGAGCAAGGGACTCATGTCTGAGCATACCCTTCCACACTCATGGTGGCCAAAATAATTACAAACAGGGGGTGGTGATGGACAGAGTATCTGAGTTAATCAGAACACTCCTACCCAGTCAACAGATCAGGGCTTGATCCATCACCGTTTTTAGCTCACTGCACCATCCCAGTTCAGAACCTGGCTATATGCAAATTAGTCTGTCCCTGGCCCAGTGCATCATGGGAACAGGGCAGACCAAACTACCAAGCCAATTCTTCACTGGAAAGGAAACAAGCTTCCGGGGACCGGTTTCTGGCATTACAACCGTCTTCGGCCCGGCTTGCTTGAATCCTGATGGTGCAATGAGCAAGGGACTCATGTCTGAGCATACCCTTCCACACTCATGGTGGCCAAAATAATTACAACAAGCATTTACAATGCAATGGTTTTGCCTTTGACAAAGTTAGAGCGATTGGCATTGTCAATGACAAATTTTTTATTTATGTGTTGGTTTTGAAAACAGATAAATTAATGCCATTGTCATTTACAATGCCAATAGCATAATCTCACGCAAATGGACGATGGTTACAAAAAATTTTGAAAAGTGCTCTATAGAATCAGGAGGAGTTGGGGAGGGATAATGAATAGAGATAGAGCCAAGAAGGAAAAACAAATTAGGGTGAGAGAGAGTGGTGCATTGGAGAGAGTTAGCAGTGTGTTGAAGGGAGAGTGAGTGACGGGATGAGAGAATGAGCAGAAGAAAGAGAGGCAGTGAGAGAAGGAGAGTGTGGTGAAAGGGAAGAGTGAGTGACGGGATGAGAGTATGAGCAGAAGAGAGAGAGGCAGTGAGAGAAGGAGAGTGTGGTGAAAGGGAAGAGTGAGTGATGGGGTGAGAGTATGAGCAGAAGTGAGAGAAGCAGTGAGAGAAGGAGAGTGTGGTGAAAGGGAAGAGTGAGTGACGGGATGAGAGTATGAGCAGAAGAGAGAGAGGCAGTGAGAGAAGGAGAGTGTGGTGAAAGGGAAGAGTGAGTGACGGGATCAGAGTATGAGCAGAAGAGAGAGAGGCAGTGAGAGAAGGAGAGTGTGGTGAAAGGGAAGAGTGAGTGACGGGATGAGAGTATGAGCAGAGGAGAGAGAGTCGGTGAGAGAAGGAGAGTGTGGTGAAAGGGAAGAGTGAGTGACAGGATGAGAGTATGAGCAGAGGAGAGAGAGTTGGCGAGAGAAGGAGAGTGGTGAAAGGGAAGAGTGAGTGACGGGATGAGAGTATGAGCAGAAGTCCTGCATCCTGGGAGCTGCATGACTGCAGAGCCAGGACCTGCCGGTGGCACCACTGACCCCTTGCCACTCCTCGGGTTCCCCGCAAAGCTCAGCCTGGGATGCGGCCCCACCGGTCGGCACTGCTGCTGCTGGCAGCGATGTTCCTGCATTGCTAGGCAAAGTTCGGAGAGAGGAGTGAGTCCCGAGGGAGGAGACGGTGTAATACTTGACTTAATTGGGCAATGGAAGGGACAAACTCAAGCTGAACAGTCCAAATAAAAGCAAGAAAATGTGAGGTACAAAGCCACTGGCAAGCAATGGGTGAAATGCATTCTCATGGACGCTTTCCGAAGGTCCAAAAGATGTAGGCTTCGACCCAAAAAAAAAACAAAAAAACACAATAGGTACGCCTGTCAAAGACACTCACCTAGCCAACAGAAAGCGTGTGGGGTCACAACACACAGGGCCTCTTGGTAGTTGTGTGACTACTGTTCGAAACAGAATGAGGGCATTCACACCCACCTTTCACTGCTGCTCTCTTCCTTTGAGCCTGTACACTGCGCAGCTGTCTTTTGGGAATGTTTGCGCTATGCAAACACAACACATGTACACACAGTAAAAGTGGCACACAGTAATGTACTCTATTTCGGGTTGAATTTATAAATAAGTGCAGGGGCCTAAAGATTTTTTAAGAGCCCGCCACTGGCACTTACAAATGCCATGTTAGAAAAATACCAAGGCTGTCTAAACTGGATTCCACCTCACACCTTTCTTCCAGCAAGCCACACTGCCTGTCTCTTCATCTCACTTCGCAGTTTCTTTTCCATCCATGCTTTCTCATTTATCACAATTTCCCTATTTTTTCTCTTCCTCCTTTCTTCCTCTCCTTCCGGTCTCTCCTACTCTAGATGAAGTCCGAGGATGAAAAACAAGCCTTGGTCCTTAAAAATTAGAGACAGTGTCCACCACCCGTTTAAAAAAAAAAAAACCTGCACAAACTCCTTCTTTTGAAATAGTGGGTTCAACTTGCTACTGCTTAAGCCCTGCCGCTAGCCTCACAGTGCGCGAGACAGCGCGTGCGCGGGCATTCATTCAC
This sequence comes from Lissotriton helveticus, assembly GCF_964261635.1. Lineage (NCBI taxonomy): Eukaryota > Metazoa > Chordata > Amphibia > Caudata > Salamandridae > Lissotriton > Lissotriton helveticus. Next base: position 976,219,527 of record NC_136072.1, on the reverse strand, counting down.
ACACGCACACTATTTCATGCTGTGCCCTTTTCCAGATGGTTTTGTCTTTTCAGCCGCTGAGGGCTTGTTTTGCCCTCTTACCCACTGAGTGCTTCTTTTGCCCTCTCACCCTGCCGATGTTCTTTCCCTTCGCTCTTTTCATGCTGCTTTTGCACAGTGCCCTCTCATCCTCTTCTTGTTTTGCCCTCACTCTTTTACTGACTGTTTTGCTCTCATCTTTTTCATGTTTGTTTTGCCCTCACTCTTTCTGTTTGTTTTGCGCTCTCATTCTCTTAATGCTTGTCTTTAGTCTCGTCATTTTTCTTTGTGCTTGTTTTGCCCTGTCATCTTTCACGTGCTTATTTTGCCCTCTCACTCTTTTCCTGATTGTTTTGTTGTCTCATCCTTTTCATGTCCGCCCCCACACCCGAATCTTCCTGATTGCTCTGCCCTCTGTCTCTCCATGCCTGTGTTGCCTTTCACCCTCTTCATACCTGTTTATTCTCTGATTCTGTTCTGCTGGGCTTGCTCTCTTGTCCTCTGCCTGTGGTTTTTTACTCTCTCGTCCTCTTCCTCTTGGGTTTGCTCTCTCGTCCTCTTCATACCTGTTTTTCCCTCTGTTCAGCAAAAAGAAGGAGAGCTCCCGCTCCTCATGTTGTTAGGCACGGGGAGATTAAGCATCCTGCCGAGACTCAAACCCGGTTTCCCAGCCTCCACTGTCAGTGCCTGAGTTTCGCAGGCTGTGCTGCCACCCGTCCGCCGGAGGGCCTTTCCCCCTCCCCCCCGCTCCCGATGCCACTGCTAGGCAGTACACATTAAAGCTTTTAATAAAAAAAGGCCCAGCACCACGGCCTGTAGTCAACGCGCATCATCACCCACCTGCAGGGCCCAGCCCAATGGCCTGCAGTCCACGCGCATCACCTGCAGGGCCCAGCACAACAGCCAGCAGTCCATGCGCATAGTCACCCTCCTGCAGGGTAAAGCACCACGGCCTGCAGTCCGAGCGCATCGACACCCTCCTGCAGGGAGCAGTGCTGCAGCCTGCAGTCCATGTGCTTCATCACCCACCTGCATGGCAAAGCACCACGGCCTGTAGTCCACGCATGTCGTCACCCTCCTGCAGGGCCCACGCGCATCACCTGCAGGGTAAAGCACCACGGCCTGCAGTCCACACGCACCACCTGCAGGGCCCAGCAACACGGCCTGAAGTTCACACGCACCACCTGCAGGGCCCAGCACCACGGCCTGCAGTCGACCCGGTGCAACGGCCTGCAGTCCACGCGCATCTTCACCCACCTGCAGGGCCTAGTGCCACGGCCCGCAGTCCACGCGCATCGTCACCCACCTGTCGGGCCCAGTAGCCCGGCCTGCAGACCACGCACTTCGTCACCCATGCCGCTTGGCCCCACGCTCCGATGGAGGGAGGCAGCATCCGCCGGGAGGTGGGGGTGCGCTCGTGAGAGAACGAGAGCCAGAAATAGCTGCTGGGCCTTTGTACTGCTTTCAGGTTGAGCTCACGCAGCGCAGGTTGGACGAAGCAGCAAAAGAACCCAATTAAAACCACGTTCCCCTTTCTGGAAGGAATAGTCATTGCTATGCTACTCCATCATCCCCCCACTCCAGTGCCAGCCCCTCCCTCACGCCTGCGTTATCTCACCTGGTTAGACTCAGAAACACCCCAGAACATTGCGCCTTCACACCCCATAATCTGTTTCCCACCACACGGAACGCTGAATCCGCCAACTCGAGCCTGTGTGAGTAACCCTTTCACTTCTGCACAGATAGATCTATGGTTCTGTTCGTGTTTGTGTACAGCCCCCCCTTTGCCCTGGTAAAATATCTGTTCATCACCCCTTAGAGCGAGGCAGCGGTACGGGGGCGGGAACGGGAGCCGAGGCAGCGGTAGGGGGGCGGGAACGGGGCCGGGGAGACACAGAGAGCGAGGCAGCGGTAGGGGCGCGGGAACGGGAGCCGAGGCAGCGGTAGGGGGGGCGGGAACGGGAGCCGAGGCAGCGGTAGGGGGGCGGGAACGGGGCCGGGGAGACACAGAGAGCGAGGCAGTGGTAGGGGGGCGGGAACGGGAGCCGAGGCAGCGGTAAAAAGCAACAAAAAAAAGCAAGCACTCACCTGGACTTCTTCCGGGTGCCTTCAATGGCGGACCAGATTCGGGGGCGTTCCCGGCTTTTGGCTGACGTAGCGTGACGTAGCCAAAGTGGAAAAATTCTCGGGAACGCCCCCGAATCTGGTCCGAGATTGACGGACAGAGCCTTCTCCCAATGGCTAGCCTCCATTTATGGAGCTAGCCAATGGGAGGAGGGGGCGGACACCCGACCCCACATAGAGATATCATTAGATTTTGCTAGCGCATGCGTACTTCGTACGCATTGCCAAGCAAAACCTAAAAAGGGGGTGGTGATGGACAGAGTATCTGAGTTAATCAGAACACTCCTACCCAGTCAACAGATCAGGGCTTGATCCATCACCGTTTTTTAGCTCACTGCACCATCCCAGTTCAGAACCTGGCTATATGCAAATCAGTCTGTCCCTGACCCAGTGCATCATGGGAACAGGGCAGACCAAACTACCAAGCCAATTCTTCACTGGAAAGGAAACAAGCTTCCGGGGACCGGTTTCTGGCATTACAGCCGTCTTCGGCCCGGCTTGCTTGAATCCTGATGGTGCAATGAGCAAGGGACTCATGTCTGAGCATACCCTTCCACACTCATGGTGGCCAAAATAATTACAAAAAGGGGGTGGTGTTGGACAGAGTATCTGAGTTAATCAGAACACTCCTACCCAGTCAACAGATCAGGGCTTGATCCATCACCGTTTTTTAGCTCACTGCACCATCACAGTTCAGAACCTGGCTATATGCAAATCAGTCTGTCCCTGGCCCAGTGCATCATGGGAACAGGGCAGACCAAACTACCAAGCCAATTCTTCACTGGAAAGGAAACAAGCTTCCGGGGACCGGTTTCTGGCATTACAGCCGTCTTCGGCCCGGCTTGCTTAAATCCTGATGGTGCAATGAGCAAGGGACTCATGTCTGAGCATACCCTTCCACACTCATGGTGGCCAAAATAATTACAAAAAGGGGGTGGTGATGGACAGAGTATCTGAGTTAATCAGAACACTCCTACCCAGTCAACAGATCAGGGCCTGATCCATCACCATTTTTTAGCTCACTGCACCATCCCAGTTCAGAACCTGGCTATATGCAAATCAGTCTGTCCCTGGCCCAGTGCATCATGGGAACAGGGCAGACCAAACTACCAAGCCAATTCTTCACTGGAAAGGAAACAAGCTTCCGGGGACCGGTTTCTGGCATTACAGCCGTCTTCGGCCCAGCTTGCTTGAATCCTGATGGTGCAATGAGCAAGGGACTCATGTCTGAGCATACCGTTCCACACTCATGGTGGCCAAAATAATTACAAAAAGGGGGTGGTGATGGACAGAGTATCTGAGTTAATCAGAACACTCCTACCCTGTCAACAGATCAGGGCTTGATCCATCACCGTTTTTTAGCTCACTGCACCATCCCAGTTCAGAACCTGGCTATATGCAAATTAGTCTGTCCCTGGCCCAGTGCATCATGGGAACAGGGCAGACCAAACTACCAAGCCAATTCTTCACTGGAAAGGAAACAAGCTTCCGGGGACCGGTTTCTGGCATTACAGCCGTCTTCGGCCCGGCTTCCTTGAATCCTGATGGTGCAATGAGCAAGGGCCTCATGTCTGAGCATACCCTTCCACACTCATGGTGGCCAAAATAATTACAAAAAGGGGGTGGTGATGGACAGAGTATCTGAGTTAATCAGAACACTCCTACCCAGTCAACAGATCAGGGCTTGATCCATCACCGTTTTTTAGCTCACTGCACCATCCCAGTTCAGAACCTGGCTATATGCAAATTAGTCTGTCCCTGGCCCAGTGCATCATGGGAACAGGGCAGACCAAACTACCAAGCCAATTCTTCACTGGAAAGGAAACAAGCTTCCGGGGACCGGTTTCTGGCATTACAGCCGTCTTCGGCCCGACTTGCTTGAATCCTGATGGTGCAATGAGCTAGGGACTCATGTCTGAGCATACCCTTCCACACTCATGGTGGCCAAAATAATTACAAAAAGGGGGTGGTGATGGACAGAGTATCTGAGTTAATCAGAACACTCCTACCCAGTCGACAGATCAGGGCCTGATCCATCACCGTTTTTTAGCTGACTGCACCATCCCAGTTCAGAACCTGGCTATATACAAATCAGTCTGTCCCTGGCCCAGTGCATCATGGAACCAGGGCAGACCAAACTACCCAGCCAATTCTTCACTGGAAAGGAAACAAGCTTCCGGGGACCGGTTTCTAGCATTACAGCCGTCTTCGGCCCGGCTTGCTTGAATCCTGATGGTGCAATGAGCAAGGGACTCATGTCTGAGCATACCCTTCCACACTCATGGTGGCCAAAATAATTACAAAAAGGGGGTGGTGATGGACAGAGTATCTGAGTTAATCAGAACACTCCTACCAGTCAACAGATCAGGGCCTGATCCATCACCGTTTTTTAGCTCACTGCACCATCCCAGTTCAGAACCTGGCTATATGCAAATTAGTCTGTCCCTGGCCCAGTGCATCATGGGAACAGGGCAGACCAAACTACCAAGCCAATTCTTCACTGGAAAGGAAACAAGCTTCCGGGTACCGGTTTCTGGCATTACAGCCGTCTTCGGCCCGGCTTGCTTGAATCCTGATGGTGCAATGAGCAAGGGACTCATGTCTGAGCATACCCTTCCACACTCATGGTGGCCAAAATAATTACAAAAAGGGGGTGGTGATGGACAGAGTATCTGAGTTAATCAGAACACTCCTACCCAGTCAACAGATCAGGGCTTGATCCATCACCGTTTTTTAGCTCACTGCACCATCCCAGTTCAGAACCTGGCTATATGCAAATTAGTCTGTCCCTGGCCCAGTGCATCATGGGAACAGGGCAGACCAAACTACCAAGCCAATTCTTCACTGGAAAGGAAACAAGCTTCCGGGGACCGGTTTCTGGCATTACAGCCGTCTTCGGCCCGACTTGCTTGAATCCTGATGGTGCAATGAGCTAGGGACTCATGTCTGAGCATACCCTTCCACACTCATGGTGGCCAAAATAATTACAAAAAGGGGGTGGTGATGGACAGAGTATCTGAGTTAATCAGAACACTCCTACCCAGTCGACAGATCAGGGCCTGATCCATCACCGTTTTTTAGCTCACTGCACCATCCCAGTTCAGAACCTGGCTATATACAAATCAGTCTGTCCCTGGCCCAGTGCATCATGGAACCAGGGCAGACCAAACTACCCAGCCAATTCTTCACTGGAAAGGAAACAAGCTTCCGGGGACCGGTTTCTAGCATTACAGCCGTCTTCGGCCCGGCTTGCTTGAATCCTGATGGTGCAATGAGCAAGGGACTCATGTCTGAGCATACCCTTCCACACTCATGGTGGCCAAAATAATTACAAAAAGGGGGTGGTGATGGACAGAGTATCTGAGTTAATCAGAACACTCCTACCAGTCAACAGATCAGGGCCTGATCCATCACCGTTTTTTAGCTCACTGCACCATCCCAGTTCAGAACCTGGCTATATGCAAATCAGTCTGTCCCTGGCCCAGTGCATCATGGGAACAGGGCAGACCAAACTACCAAGCCAATTCTTCACTGGAAAGGAAACAAGCTTCCGGGGACCGGTTTCTGGCATTACAGCCATCTTCGGCCCGGCTTGCTTGAATCCTGATGGTGCAATGAGCAAGGGACTCATTCCTAAGCATACCGTTCCACACTCATGGTGGCCAAAATAATTACAAAAAGGGGGTGGTGATGGACAGAGTATCTGAGTTAATCAGAACACTCCTACCCAGTCAACAGATAAGGGCTTGATCCATCACGTTTTTTAGCTCACTGCACCATCCCAGTTCAGAACCTGGCCATATGCAAATTAGTCTGTCCCTGGCCCAGTGCATCATGGGAACAGGGCAGACCAAACTACCAAGCCAATTCTTCACTGGAAAGGAAACAAGCTTCCGGGGACCGGTTTCTGGCATTACAGCCGTCTTCGGCCCGGCTTGCTTGAATCCTGATGGTGCAATGAGCAAGGGACTCATGTCTGAGCATACCCTTCCACACTCATGGTGGCCAAAATAATTACAAAAAGGGGGTGGTGATGGACAGAGTATCTGAGTTAATCAGAACACTCCTACCCAGTCGACAGATCAGGGCCTGATCCATCACCGTTTTTTAGCTCACTGCACCATCCCAGTTCAGAACCTGGCTATATACAAATCAGTCTGTCCCTGGCCCAGTGCATCATGGAACCAGGGCAGACCAAACTACCCAGCCAATTCTTCACTGGAAAGGAAACAAGCTTCCGGGGACCGGTTTCTAGCATTACAGCCGTCTTCGGCCCGGCTTGCTTGAATCCTGATGGTGCAATGAGCAAGGGACTCATGTCTGAGCATACCCTTCCACACTCATGGTGGCCAAAATAATTACAAAAAGGGGGTGGTGATGGACAGAGTATCTGAGTTAATCAGAACACTCCTACCAGTCAACAGATCAGGGCCTGATCCATCACCGTTTTTTAGCTCACTGCACCATCCCAGTTCAGAACCTGGCTATATGCAAATCAGTCTGTCCCTGGCCCAGTGCATCATGGGAACAGGGCAGACCAAACTACCAAGCCAATTCTTCACTGGAAAGGAAACAAGCTTCCGGGGACCGGTTTCTGGCATTACAGCCATCTTCGGCCCGGCTTGCTTGAATCCTGATGGTGCAATGAGCAAGGGACTCATTCCTAAGCATACCGTTCCACACTCATGGTGGCCAAAATAATTACAAAAAGGGGGTGGTGATGGACAGAGTATCTGAGTTAATCAGAACACTCCTACCCAGTCAACAGATAAGGGCTTGATCCATCACCGTTTTTTAGCTCACTGCACCATCCCAGTTCAGAACCTGGCCATATGCAAATTAGTCTGTCCCTGGCCCAGTGCATCATGGGAACAGGGCAGACCAAACTACCAAGCCAATTCTTCACTGGAAAGGAAACAAGCTTCCGGGGACCGGTTTCTGGCATTACAGCCGTCTTCGGCCCGGCTTGCTTGAATCCTGATGGTGCAATGAGCAAGGGACTCATGTCTGAGCATACCCTTCCACACTCATGGTGGCCAAAATAATTACAAAAAGGGGGTGGTGATGGACAGAGTATCTGAGTTAATCAGAACACTCCTACCCAGTCAACAGATCAGGGCTTGATCCATCACCGTTTTTTAGCTCACTGCACCATCCCAGTTCAGAACCTGGCTATATGCAAATTAGTCTGTCCCTGGCCCAGTGCATCATGGGAACAGGGCAGACCAAACTACCAAGCCAATTCTTCACTGGAAAGGAAACAAGCTTCCGGGGACCGGTTTTTGGCATTACAGCCGTCTTCGGCCCGGCTTTCTTGAATCCTGATGGTGCAATGAGCAAGGGACTCATGTCTGAGCATACCCTTCCACACTCATGGTGGCCATAATAATTACAAAAAGGGGGTGGTGATGGACAGAGTATCTGAGTTAATCAGAACACTCCTACCCAGTCAACAGATCAGGGCTTGATCCATCACCGTTTTTTAGCTCACTGCACCATCCCAGTTCAGAACCTGGCTATATGCAAATTAGTCTGTCCCTGGCCCAGTGCATCATGGGAACAGGGCAGACCAAACTACCAAGCCAATTCTTCACTGGAAAGGAAACAAGCTTCCGGGGACCGGTTTCTGGCATTACAGCCGTCTTCGGCCCGGCTTGCTTGAATCCTGATGGTGCAATGAGCAAGGGACTCATGTCTGAGCATACCCTTCCACACCCATGGTGGCCAAAATAATTACAAAAAGGGGGTGGTGATGGACAGAGTATTTGAGTTAATCAGAACACTCCTACCCAGTCAACAGATCAGGGCTTGATCCATCACCGTTTTTTAGCTCATTGCACCATCCCAGTTCAGAACCTGGCTTTATGCAAATCAGTCTGTCCCTGCCCAGTGCATCATGGGAACAGGGCAGACCAAACTACCAAGCCAATTCTTCACTGGAAAGGAAACAAGCTTCCGGGGACCGGTTTCTGGCATTACAGCCGTCTTCGGCCCGGCTTGCTTGAATCCTGATGGTGCAATGAACAAGGGACTCATGTCTGAGCATACCCTTCCACACTCATGGTGGCCAAAATAATTACAAAAAGGGGGTGGTGATGGACAGAGTATCTGAGTTAATCAGAACACTCCTACCAGTCAACAGATCAGGGCCTGATCCATCACCGTTTTTTTGCTCACTGCACCATCCCAGTTCAGAACCTGGCTATATGCAAATCAGTCTGTCCCTGGCCCAGTGCATCATGGGAACAGGGCAGACCAAACTACCAAGCCAATTCTTCACTGGAAAGGAAACAAGCTTCCGGGGACCGGTTTCTGGCATTACAGCCGTCTTCGGCCCGGCTTGCTTGAATCCTGATGGTGCAATGAGCAAGGGACTCATGTCTGAGCATACCCTTCCACACTCATGGTGGCCATAATAATTACAAAAAGGGGGTGGTGATGGACAGAGTATCTGAGTTAATCAGAACACTCCTACCCAGTCAACAGATCAGGGCTTGATCCATCACCGTTTTTTAGCTCACTGCACCATCCCAGTTCAGAACCTGGCTATATGCAAATTAGTCTGTCCCTGGCCCAGTGCATCATGGGAACAGGGCAGACCAAACTACCAAGCCAATTGTTCACTGGAAAGGAAACAAGCTTCCGGGGACCGGTTTCTGGCATTACAGCCGTCTTCGGCCCGGCTTGCTTGAATCCTGATGGTGCAATGAGCAAGGGACTCATGTCTGAGCATACCCTTCCACACTCATGGTGGCCAAAATAATTACAAAAAGGGGGTGGTGATGGACAGAGTATTTGAGTTAATCAGAACACTCCTACCCAGTCAACAGATCAGGGCTTGATCCATCACCGTTTTTTAGCTCACTGCACCATCCCAGTTCAGAACCTGGCTTTATGCAAATCAGTCTGTCCCTGCCCAGTGCATCATGGGAACAGGGCAGACCAAACTACCAAGCCAATTCTTCACTGGAAAGGAAACAAACTTCCGGGGACCGGTTTCTGGCATTACAGCCGTCTTCGGCCCGGCTTGCTTGAATCCTGATGGTGCAATGAGCAAGGGACTCATGTCTGAGCATACCCTTCCACACTCATGGTGGCCAAAATAATTACAAAAAGGGGGTGGTGATGGACAGAGTATCTGAGTTAATCAGAACACTCCTACCCAGTCAACAGATCAGGGCCTGATCCATCACCATTTTTTAGCTCACTGCACCATCCCAGTTCAGAACCTGGCTATATGCAAATCAGTCTGTCCCTGGCCCAGTGCATCATGGGAACAGGGCAGACCAAACTACCAAGCCAATTCTTCACTGGAAAGGAAACAAGCTTCCGGGGACCGGTTTCTGGCATTACAGCCGTCTTCGGCCCAGCTTGCTTGAATCCTGATGGTGCAATGAGCAAGGGACTCATGTCTGAGCATACCGTTCCACACTCATGGTGGCCAAAATAATTACAAAAAGGGGGTGGTGATGGACAGAGTATCTGAGTTAATCAGAACACTCCTACCCTGTCAACAGATCAGGGCTTGATCCATCACCGTTTTTTAGCTCACTGCACCATCCCAGTTCAGAACCTGGCTATATGCAAATTAGTCTGTCCCTGGCCCAGTGCATCATGGGAACAGGGCAGACCAAACTACCAAGCCAATTCTTCACTGGAAAGGAAACAAGCTTCCGGGGACCGGTTTCTGGCATTACAGCCGTCTTCGGCCCGGCTTCCTTGAATCCTGATGGTGCAATGAGCAAGGGCCTCATGTCTGAGCATACCCTTCCACACTCATGGTGGCCAAAATAATTACAAAAAGGGGGTGGTGATGGACAGAGTATCTGAGTTAATCAGAACACTCCTACCCAGTCAACAGATCAGGGCTTGATCCATCACCGTTTTTTAGCTCACTGCACCATCCCAGTTCAGAACCTGGCTATATGCAAATCAGTCTGTCCCTGGCCCAGTGCATCATGGGAACAGGGCAGACCAAACTACCAAGCCAATTCTTCACTGGAAAGGAAACAAGCTTCCGGGGACCGGTTTCTGGCATTACAGCCGTCTTCGGCCCGGCTTGCTTGAATCCTGATGGTGCAATGAGCAAGGGACTCATGTCTGAGCATACCCTTCCACACTAATGGTGGCCAAAATAATTACAAAAAGGGGGTGGTGATGGACAGAGTATCTGAGTTAATCAGAACACTCCTACCCAGTCAACAGATCAGGGCTTGATCCATCACCGTTTTTTAGCTCACTGCACCATCCCAGTTCAGAACCTGGCTATATGCAAATTAGTCTGTCCCTGGCCCAGTGCATCATGGGAACAGGGCAGACCAAACTACCAAGCCAATTCTTCACTGGAAAGGAAACAAGCTTCCGGGGACCGGTTTCTGGCATTACAGCCGTCTTCGGCCCGACTTGCTTGAATCCTGATGGTGCAATGAGCAAGGGACTCATGTCTGAGCATACCCTTCCACACTCATGGTGGCCAAAATAATTACAAAAAGGGGGTGGTGATGGACAGAGTATCTGAGTTAATCAGAACACTCCTACCCAGTCGACAGATCAGGGCCTGATCCATCACCGTTTTTTAGCTCACTGCACCATCCCAGTTCAGAACCTGGCTATATGCAAATCAGTCTGTCCCTGGCCCAGTGCATCATGGGAACAGGGCAGACCAAACTACCAAGCCAATTCTTCACTGGAAAGGAAACAAGCTTCCGGGGACCGGTTTCTGGCATTACAGCCATCTTCGGCCCGGCTTGCTTGAATCCTGATGGTGCAATGAGCAAGGGACTCATGTCTGAGCATACCGTTCCACACTCATGGTGGCCAAAATAATTACAAAAAGGGGGTGGTGATGGACAGAGTATCTGAGTTAATCAGAACACTCCTACCCAGTCAACAGATCAGGGCTTGATCCATCACCGTTTTTTAGCTCACTGCACCATCCCAGTTCAGAACCTGGCCATATGCAAATTAGTCTGTCCCTGGCCCAGTGCATCATGGGAACAGGGCAGACCAAACTACCAAGCCAATTCTTCACTGGAAAGGAAACAAGCTTCCGGGGACCGGTTTCTGGCATTACAGCCGTCTTCGGCCCGGCTTGCTTGAATCCTGATGGTGCAATGAGCAAGGGACTCATGTCTGAGCATACCCTTCCACACTCATGGTGGCCAAAATAATTACAAAAAGGGGGTGGTGATGGACAGAGTATCTGAGTTAATCAGAACACTCCTACCCAGTCAACAGATCAGGGCTTGATCCATCACCGTTTTTTAGCTCACTGCACCATCCCAGTTCAGAACCTGGCTATATGCAAATTAGTCTGTCCCTGGCCCAGTGCATCATGGGAACAGGGCAGACCAAACTACCAAGCCAATTCTTCACTGGAAAGGAAACAAGCTTCCGGGGACCGGTTTCTGGCATTACAGCCGTCTTCGGCCCGGCTTCCTTGAATCCTGATGGTGCAATGAGCAAGGGACTCATGTCTGAGCATACCCTTCCACACTCATGGTGGCCATAATAATTACAAAAAGGGGGTGGTGATGGACAGAGTATCTGAGTTAATCAGAACACTCCTACCCAGTCAACAGATCAGGGCTTGATCCATCACCGTTTTTTAGCTCACTGCACCATCCCAGTTCAGAACCTGGCTATATGCAAATTAGTCTGTCCCTGGCCCAGTGCATCATGGGAACAGGGCAGACCAAACTACCAAGCCAATTCTTCACTGGAAAGGAAACAAGCTTCCGGGGACCGGTTTCTGGCATTACAGCCGTCTTCGGCCCGGCTTGCTTGAATCCTGATGGTGCAATGAGCAAGGGACTCATGTCTGAGCATACCCTTCCACACTCATGGTGGCCAAAATAATTACAAAAAGGGGGTGGTGATGGACAGAGTATTTGAGTTAATCAGAACACTCCTACCCAGTCAACAGATCAGGGCTTGATCCATCACCGTTTTTTAGCTCACTGCACCATCCCAGTTCAGAACCTGGCCATATGCAAATTAGTCTGTCCCTGGCCCAGTGCATCATGGGAACAGGGCAGACCAAACTACCAAGCCAATTCTTCACTGGAAAGGAAACAAGCTTCCGGGGACCGGTTTCTGGCATTACAGCCGTCTTCGGCCCGGCTTCCTTGAATCCTGATGGTGCAATGAGCAAGGGACTCATGTCTGAGCATACCCTTCCACACTCATGGTGGCCATAATAATTACAAAAAGGGGGTGGTGATGGACAGAGTATCTGAGTTAATCAGAACACTCCTACCCAGTCAACAGATCAGGGCTTGATCCATCACCGTTTTTTAGCTCACTGCACCATCCCAGTTCAGAACCTGGCTATATGCAAATTAGTCTGTCCCTGGCCCAGTGCATCATGGGAACAGGGCAGACCAAACTACCAAGCCAATTCTTCACTGGAAAGGAAACAAGCTTCCGGGGACCGGTTTCTGGCATTACAGCCGTCTTCGGCCCGGCTTGCTTGAATCCTGATGGTGCAATGAGCAAGGGACTCATGTCTGAGCATACCCTTCCACACTCATGGTGGCCAAAATAATTACAAAAAGGGGGTGGTGATGGACAGAGTATTTGAGTTAATCAGAACACTCCTACCCAGTCAACAGATCAGGGCTTGATCCATCACCGTTTTTTAGCTCACTGCACCATCCCAGTTCAGAACCTGGCTTTATGCAAATCAGTCTGTCCCTGCCCAGTGCATCATGGGAACAGGGCAGACCAAACTACCAAGCCAATTCTTCACTGGAAAGGAAACAAGCTTCCGGGGACCGGTTTCTGGCATTACAGCCGTCTTCGGCCCGGCTTGCTTGAATCCTGATGGTGCAATGAGCAAGGGACTCATGTCTGAGCATACCCTTCCACACTCATGGTGGCCAAAATAATTACAAAAAGGGGGTGGTGATGGACAGAGTATCTGAGTTAATCAGAACACTCCTACCCAGTCAACAGATCAGGGCCTGATCCATCACCATTTTTTAGCTCACTGCACCATCCCAGTTCAGAACCTGGCTATATGCAAATCAGTCTGTCCCTGGCCCAGTGCATCATGGGAACAGGGCAGACCAAACTACCAAGCCAATTCTTCACTGGAAAGGAAACAAGCTTCCGGGGACCGGTTTCTGGCATTACAGCCGTCTTCGGCCCAGCTTGCTTGAATCCTGATGGTGCAATGAGCAAGGGACTCATGTCTGAGCATACCGTTCCACACTCATGGTGGCCAAAATAATTACAAAAAGGGGGTGGTGATGGACAGAGTATCTGAGTTAATCAGAACACTCCTACCCTGTCAACAGATCAGGGCTTGATCCATCACCGTTTTTTAGCTCACTGCACCATCCCAGTTCAGAACCTGGCTATATGCAAATTAGTCTGTCCCTGGCCCAGTGCATCATGGGAACAGGGCAGACCAAACTACCAAGCCAATTCTTCACTGGAAAGGAAACAAGCTTCCGGGGACCGGTTTCTGGCATTACAGCCGTCTTCGGCCCGGCTTCCTTGAATCCTGATGGTGCAATGAGCAAGGGCCTCATGTCTGAGCATACCCTTCCACACTCATGGTGGCCAAAATAATTACAAAAAGGGGGTGGTGATGGACAGAGTATCTGAGTTAATCAGAACACTCCTACCCAGTCAACAGATCAGGGCTTGATCCATCACCGTTTTTTAGCTCACTGCACCATCCCAGTTCAGAACCTGGCTATATGCAAATCAGTCTGTCCCTGGCCCAGTGCATCATGGGAACAGGGCAGACCAAACTACCAAGCCAATTCTTCACTGGAAAGGAAACAAGCTTCCGGGGACCGGTTTCTGGCATTACAGCCGTCTTCGGCCCGGCTTGCTTGAATCCTGATGGTGCAATGAGCAAGGGACTCATGTCTGAGCATACCCTTCCACACTCATGGTGGCCAAAATAATTACAAAAAGGGGGTGGTGATGGACAGAGTATCTGAGTTAATCAGAACACTCCTACCCAGTCAACAGATCAGGGCTTGATCCATCACCGTTTTTTAGCTCACTGCACCATCCCAGTTCAGAACCTGGCTATATGCAAATTAGTCTGTCCCTGGCTCAGTGCATCATGGGAACAGTGCAGACCAAACTACCAAGCCAATTCTTCACTGGAAAGGAAACAAGCTTCCGGGGACCGGTTTCTGGCATTACAGCCGTCTTCGGCCCGACTTGCTTGAATCCTGATGGTGCAATGAGCAAGGGACTCATGTCTGAGCATACCCTTCCACACTCATGGTGGCCAAAATAATTACAAAAAGGGGGTGGTGATGGACAGAGTATCTGAGTTAATCAGAACACTCCTACCCAGTCGACAGATCAGGGCCTGATCCATCACCGTTTTTTAGCTCACTGCACCATCCCAGTTCAGAACCTGGCTATATGCAAATCAGTCTGTCCCTGGCCCAGTGCATCATGGGAACAGGGCAGACCAAACTACCAAGCCAATTCTTCACTGGAAAGGAAACAAGCTTCCGGGGACCGGTTTCTGGCATTACAGCCATCTTCGGCCCGGCTTGCTTGAATCCTGATGGTGCAATGAGCAAGGGACTCATGTCTGAGCATACCGTTCCACACTCATGGTGGCCAAAATAATTACAAAAAGGGGGTGGTGATGGACAGAGTATCTGAGTTAATCAGAACACTCCTACCCAGTCAACAGATCAGGGCTTGATCCATCACCGTTTTTTAGCTCACTGCACCATCCCAGTTCAGAACCTGGCCATATGCAAATTAGTCTGTCCCTGGCCCAGTGCATCATGGGAACAGGGCAGACCAAACTACCAAGCCAATTCTTCACTGGAAAGGAAACAAGCTTCCGGGGACCGGTTTCTGGCATTACAGCCGTCTTCGGCCCGGCTTGCTTGAATCCTGATGGTGCAATGAGCAAGGGACTCATGTCTGAGCATACCCTTCCACACTCATGGTGGCCAAAATAATTACAAAAAGGGGGTGGTGATGGACAGAGTATCTGAGTTAATCAGAACACTCCTACCCAGTCAACAGATCAGGGCTTGATCCATCACCGTTTTTTAGCTCACTGCACCATCCCAGTTCAGAACCTGGCTATATGCAAATTAGTCTGTCCCTGGCCCAGTGCATCATGGGAACAGGGCAGACCAAACTACCAAGCCAATTCTTCACTGGAAAGGAAACAAGCTTCCGGGGACCGGTTTCTGGCATTACAGCCGTCTTCGGCCCGGCTTCCTTGAATCCTGATGGTGCAATGAGCAAGGGACTCATGTCTGAGCATACCCTTCCACACTCATGGTGGCCATAATAATTACAAAAAGGGGGTGGTGATGGACAGAGTATCTGAGTTAATCAGAACACTCCTACCCAGTCAACAGATCAGGGCTTGATCCATCACCGTTTTTTAGCTCACTGCACCATCCCAGTTCAGAACCTGGCTATATGCAAATTAGTCTGTCCCTGGCCCAGTGCATCATGGGAACAGGGCAGACCAAACTACCAAGCCAATTCTTCACTGGAAAGGAAACAAGCTTCCGGGGACCGGTTTCTGGCATTACAGCCGTCTTCGGCCCGGCTTGCTTGAATCCTGATGGTGCAATGAGCAAGGGACTCATGTCTGAGCATACCCTTCCACACTCATGGTGGCCAAAATAATTACAAAAAGGGGGTGGTGATGGACAGAGTATTTGAGTTAATCAGAACACTCCTACCCAGTCAACAGATCAGGGCTTGATCCATCACCGTTTTTTAGCTCACTGCACCATCCCAGTTCAGAACCTGGCGTTATGCAAATCAGTCTGTCCCTGCCCAGTGCATCATGGGAACAGGGCAGACCAAACTACCAAGCCAATTCTTCACTGGAAAGGAAACAAGCTTCCGGGGACCGGTTTCTGGCATTACAGCTGTCTTCGGCCCGGCTTGCTTGAATCCTGATGGTGCAATGAGCAAGGGACTCATGTCTGAGCATACCCTTCCACACTCATGGTGGCCAAAATAATTACAAAAAGGGGGTGGTGATGGACAGAGTATCTGAGTTAATCAGAACACTCCTACCAGTCAACAGATCAGGGCCTGATCCATCACCGTTTTTTTGCTCACTGCACCATCCCAGTTCAGAACCTGGCTATATGCAAATCAGTCTGTCCCTGGCCCAGTGCATCATGGGAACAGGGCAGACCAAACTACCAAGCCAATTCTTCACTGGAAAGGAAACAAGCTTCCGGGGACCGGTTTCTGGCATTACAGCCGTCTTCGGCACGGCTTGCTTGAATCCTGATGGTGCAATGAGCAAGGGACTCATGTCTGAGCATACCGTTCCACACTCATGGTGGCCAAAATAATTACAAAAAGGGGGTGGCGATGGACAGAGTATCTGAGTTAATCAGAACACTCCTACCCAGTCAACAGATCAGGGCTTGATCCATCACCGTTTTTTAGCTCACTGCACCATCCCAGTTCAGAACCTGGCTATATGCAAATTAGTCTGTCCCTGGCCCAGTGCATCATGGGAACAGGGCAGACCAAACTACCAAGCCAATTCTTCACTGGAAAGGAAACAAGCTTCCGGGGACCGGTTTCTGGCATTACAGCCGTCTTCGGCCCGGCTTCCTTGAATCCTGATGGTGCAATGAGCAAGGGACTCATGTCTGAGCATACCCTTCCACACTCATGGTGGCCATAATAATTACAAAAAGGGGGTGGTGATGGACAGAGTATCTGAGTTAATCAGAACACTCCTACCCAGTCAACAGATCGGGGCTTGATCCATCACCGTTTTTTAGCTCACTGCACCATCCCAGTTCAGAACCTGGCTATATGCAAATTAGTCTGTCCCTGGCCCAGTGCATCATGGGAACAGGGCAGACCAAACTACCAAGCCAATTCTTCACTGGAAAGGAAACAAGCTTCCGGGGACCGGTTTCTGGCATTACAGCCGTCTTCGGCCCGGCTTGCTTGAATCCTGATGGTGCAATGAGCAAGGGACTCATGTCTGAGCATACCCTTCCACACTCATGGTGGCCAAAATAATTACAAAAAGGGGGTGGTGATGGACAGAGTATTTGAGTTAATCAGAACACTCCTACCCATTCAACAGATCAGGGCTTGATCCATCACCGTTTTTTAGCTCACTGCACCATCCCAGTTCAGAACCTGGCTTTATGCAAATCAGTCTGTTCCTGCCCAGTGCATCATGGGAACAGGGCAGACAAAACTACCAAGCCAATTCTTCACTGGAAAGGAAACAAGCTTCCGGGGACCGGTTTCTGGCATTACAGCCGTCTTCGGCCCGGCTTGCTTGAATCCTGATGGTGCAATGAGCAAGGGACTCATGTCTGAGCATACCCTTCCACACTCATGGTGGCCAAAATAATTACAAAAAGGGGGTGGTGATGGACAGAGTATCTGAGTTAATCAGAACACTCCTACCCAGTCAACAGATCAGGGCTTGATCCATCACCGTTTTTTAGCTCACTGCACCATCCCAGTTCAGAACCTGGCTATATGCAAATCAGTCTGTCCCAGGCCCAGTGCATCATGGGAACAGGGCAGACCAAACTACCAAGCCAATTCTTCACTGGAAAGGAAACAAGCTTCCGGGGACCGGTTTCTGGCATTACAGCCGTCTTCGGCCCGGCTTGCTTGAATCCTGATGGTGCAATGAGCAAGAGACTCATGTCTGAGCATACCCTTCCACACTCATGGTGGCCAAAATAATTACAAAAAGGGGGTGGTGATGGACAGAGTATCTGAGTTAATCAGAACACTCCTACCCAGTCAACAGATCAGGGCCTGATCCATCACCGTTTTTTAGCTCACTGCACCATCCCAGTTCAGAACCTGGCTATATGCAAATCAGTCTGTCCCTGGCCCAGTGCATCATGGGAACAGGGCAGACCAAACTACCAAGCCACATCTTCACTGGAAAGGAAACAAGCTTCCGGGGACCAGTTTCTGGCATTACAGCCGTCTTCGGCCCGGCTTGCTTGAATCCTGATGGTGCAATGAGCAAGGGACTCATGTCTGAGCATACCCTTCCACACTCATGGTGGCCAAAATAATTACAAAAAGGGGGTGGTGATGGACAGAGTATCTGAGTTAATCAGAACACTCCTACCCAGTCAACAGATCAGGGCTTGATCCATCACCGTTTTTTAGCTCACTGCACCATCCCAGTTCAGAACCTGGCTATATGCAAATTAGCCTGTCCCTGGCCCAGTGCATCATGGGAACAGGGCAGACCAAACTACCAAGCCAATTCTTCACTGGAAAGGAAACAAGCTTCCGTGTACCGGTTTCTGGCATTACAGCCGTCTTCGGCCCGGCTTGCTTGAATCCTGATGGTGCAATGAGCAAGGGACTCATGTCTGAGCATACCCTTCCACACTCATGGTGGCCAAAATAATTACAAAAAGGGGGTGGTGATGGACAGAGTATCTGAGTTAATCAGAACACTCCTACCCAGTCAACAGATCAGGGCTTGATGCATCACCGTTTTTTAGCTCACTGCACCATCCCAGTTCAGAACCTGGCTATATGCAAATTAGTCCGTCCCTGGCCCAGTGCATCATGGGAACAGGGCAGACCAAACTACCAAGCCAATTCTTCACTGGAAAGGAAACAAGCTTCCGGGGACCGGTTTCTGGCATTACAGCCGTCTTCGGCCCGGCTTGCTTGAATCCTGATGGTGCAATGAGCAAGGGACTCATGTCTGAGCATACCCTTCCACACTCATGGTGGCCAAAATAATTACAAAAAGGGGGTGGTGATGGACAGAGTATCTGAGTTAATCAGAACACTCCTACCCAGTCAACAGATCAGGGCCTGATCCATCACCGTTTTTTAGCTCACTGCAACATCCCAGTTCAGAACCTGGCTATATGCAAATCAGTCTGTCCCTGGCCCAGTGCATCATGGGAACAGGGCAGACCAAACTACCAAGCCAATTCTTCACTGGAAAGGAAAAAAGCTTCCGGGGACCGGTTTCTGGCATTACAGCCGTCTTCGGCCCGGCTTGCTTGAATCCTGATGGTGCAATGAGCAAGGGACTCATGTCTGAGCATACCCTTCCACACTCATGGTGGCCAAAATAATTACAAAAAGGGGGTGGTGATGGACAGAGTATCTGAGTTAATCAGAACACTCCTACCCAGTCAACAGATCAGGGCTTGATCCATCACCGTTTTTTAGCTCACTGCACCATCCCAGTTCAGAACCTGGCTATATGCAAATTAGTCTGTCCCTTGCCCAGTGCATCATGGGAACAGGGCAGACCCAACTACCAAGCCAATTCTTCACTGGAAAGGAAACAAGCTTCCGGGGACCGGTTTCTGGCATTACAGCCGTCTTCGGCCCGGCTTCCTTGAATCCTGATGGTGCAATGAGCAAGGGCCTCATGTCTGAGCATACCCTTCCACACTCATGGTGGCCAAAATAATTACAAAAAGGGGGTGGTGATGGACAGAGTATCTGAGTTAATCAGAACACTCCTACCCAGTCAACAGATCAGGGCTTGATCCATCACCGTTTTTTAGCTCACTGCACCATCCCAGTTCAGAACCTGGCTATATGCAAATCAGTCTGTCCGTGGCCCAGTGCATCATGGGAACAGGGCAGACCAAACTACCAAGCCAATTCTTCACTGGAAAGGAAACAAGCTTCCGGGGACCGGTTTCTGGCATTACAGCCGTCTTCGGCCCGGCTTGCTTGAATCCTGATGGTGCAATGAGCAAGGGACTCATGTCTGAGCATACCCTTCCACACTCATGGTGGCCAAAATAATTACAAAAAGGGGGTGGTGATGGACAGAGTATCTGAGTTAATCAGAACACTCCTACCCAGTCAACAGATCAGGGCCTGATCCATCACCTTTTTTAGCTCACTGCAACATCCCAGTTCAGAACCTGGCTATATGCAAATCAGTCTGTCCCTGGCCCAGTGCATCATGGGAACAGGGCAGACCAAACTACCAAGCCAATTCTTCACTGGAAAGGAAAAAAGCTTCCGGGGACCGGTTTCTGGCATTACAGCCGTCTTCGGCCCGGCTTGCTTGAATCCTGATGGTGCAATGAGCAAGGGACTCATGTCTGAGCATACCCTTCCACACTCATGGTGGCCAAAATAATTACAAAAAGGGGGTGGTGATGGACAGAGTATCTGAGTTAATCAGAACACTCCTACCCAGTCAACAGATCAGGGCTTGATCCATCACCGTTTTTTAGCTCACTGCACCATCCCAGTTCAGAACCTGGCTATATGCAAATCAGTCTGTCCCTGGCCCAGTGCATCACGGGAACAGGGCAGACCAAACTACCAAGCCAATTCTTCACTGGAAAGGAAACAAATTTCCGGGGACCGGTTTCTGGCATTACAGCCGTCTTCGGCCCGGCTTCCTTGAATCCTGATGGTGCAATGAGCAAGGGACTCATGTCTGAGCATACCCTTCCACACTCATGGTGGCCAAAATAATTACAAAAAGGGGGTGGTGATGGACAGAGTATCTGAGTTAATCAGAACACTCCTACCCAGTCAACAGATCAGGGCCTGATCCATCACCGTTTTTTAGCTCACTGCACCATCCCAGTTCAGAACCTGGCTATATGCAAATTAGTCTGTCCCTGGCCCAGTGCATCATGGGAACAGGGCAGACCAAACTACCAAGCCAATTCTTCACTGGAAAGGAAACAAGCTTCCGGGGACCGGTTTCTGGCATTACAGCCGTCTTCGGCCCGGCTTGCTTGAATCCTGATGGTGCAATGAGCAAGGGACTCATGTCTGAGCATACCGTTCCACACTCATGGTGGCCAAAATAATTACAAAAAGGGGGTGGTGATGGACAGAGTATCTGAGTTAATCAGAACACTCCTACCCAGTCAACAGATCAGGGCTTGATCCATCACCGTTTTTTAGCTCACTGCACCATCCCAGTTCAGAACCTGGCTATATGCAAATCAGTCTGTCCCTGGCCCAGTGCATCATGGGAACAGGGCAGACCAAACTACCAAGCCAATTCTTCACTGGAAAGGAAACAAGCTTCCGGGGACCAGTTTCTGGCATTACAGCCGTCTTCGGCCTGGCTTGCTTGAATCCTGATGGTGCAATGAGCAAGGGACTCATGTCTGAGCATACCCTTCCACACTCATGGTGGCCAAAATAATTACAAAAAGGGGGTGGTGATGGACAGAGTATCTGAGTTAATCAGAACACTCCTACCCAGTCAACAGATCAGGGCTTGATCCATCACCGTTTTTTAGCTCACTGCACCATCCCAGTTCAGAACCTGGCTATATGCAAATCAGTCTGTCCCTGGCCCAGTGCATCATGGGAACAGGGCAGACCAAACTACCAAGCCAATTCTTCACTGGAAAGGAAACAAGCTTCCGGGGACCGGTTTCTGGCATTACAGCCGTCTTCGGCCCGGCTTGCTTGAATCCTGATGGTGCAATGAGCAAGGGACTCATGTCTGAGCATACCCTTCCACACTCATGGTGGCCAAAATAATTACAAAAAGGGGGTGGTGATGGACAGAGTATCTGAGTTAATCAGAACACTCCTACCCAGTCAACAGATCAGGGCCTGATCCATCACCGTTTTTTAGCTCACTGCAACATCCCAGTTCAGAACCTGGCTATATGCAAATCAGTCTGTCCCTGGCCCAGTGCATCATGGGAAGAGGGCAGACCAAACTACCAAGCCAATTCTTCACTGGAAAGGAAAGAAGCTTCCGGGGACGGGTTTCTGGCATTACAGCCGTCTTCGGCCCGGCTTGCTTGCATCCTGATGGTGCAATGAGCAAGGGACTCATGTCTGAGCATACCCTTCCACACTCATGGTGGCCAAAATAATTACAAAAAGGGGGTGGTGATGGACAGAGTATCTGAGTTAATCAGAACACTCCTACCCAGTCAACAGATCAGGGCTTGATCCATCACCGTTTTTTAGCTCACTGCACCATCCCAGTTCAGAACCTGGCTATATGCAAATTAGTCTGTCCCTGGCCCAGTGCATCATGGGAACAGGGCAGACCCAACTACTAAGCCAAGTCTTCACTGGAAAGGAAACAAGCTTCCGGGGACCGGTTTCTGGCATTACAGCCGTCTTCGGCCCGGCTTCCTTGAATCCTGATGGTGCAATGAGCAAGGGCCTCATGTCTGAGCATACCCTTCCACACTCATGGTGGCCAAAATAATTACAAAAGGGGGTGGTGATGGACAGAGTATCTGAGTTAATCAGAACACTCCTACCCAGTCAACAGATCAGGGTTTGATCCATCACCGTTTTTTAGCTCACTGCACCATCCCAGTTCAGAACCTGGCTATATGCAAATTAGTCTGTCCCTGGCCCAGTGCATCATGGGAACAGGGCAGACCAAACTACCAAGCCAATTCTTCACTGGAAAGGAAACAAGCTTCCGGGGACCGGTTTCTGGCATTACAGCCGTCTTCGGCCCGGCTTGCTTGAATCCTGATGGTGCAATGAGCAAGGGAGTCATGTCTGAGCATACCCTTCCACACTCATGGTGGCCAAAATAATTACAAAAAGGGGGTGGTGATGGACAGAGTATCTGAGTTAATCAGAACACTCCTACCCAGTCAACAGATCAGGGCTTGATCCATCACCGTTTTTTAGCTCACTGCACCATCCCAGTTCAGAACCTGGCTATATGCAAATCAGTCTGTCCCTGGCCCAGTGCATCATGGGAACAGGGCAGACCAAACTACCAAGCCAATTCTTCACTGGAAAGGAAACAAATTTCCGGGGACCGGTTTCTGGCATTACAGCCGTCTTCGGCCCGGCTTCCTTGAATCCTGATGGTGCAATGAGCAAGGGACTCATGTCTGAGCATACCCTTCCACACTCATGGTGGCCAAAATAATTACAAAAAGGGGGTGGTGATGGACAGAGTATCTGAGTTAATCAGAACACTCCTACCCAGTCAACAGATCAGGGCTTGATCCATCACCGTTTTTTAGCTCACTGCACCATCCCAGTTCAGAACCTGGCTATATGCAAATCAGTCTGACCCTGGCCCAGTGCATCATGGGAACAGGGCAGACCAAACTACCTAGCCAATTCTTCACTGGAAAGGAAACAAATTTCCGGGGACCGGTTTCTGGCATTACAGCCGTCTTCGGCCCGGCTTCCTTGAATCCTGATGGTGCAATGAGCAAGGGACTCATGTCTGAGCATACCCTTCCACACTCATGGTGGCCAAAATAATTAGAAAAAGGGGGTGGTGATGGACAGAGTATCTGAGTTAATCAGAACACTCCTACCCAGTCAACAGATCAGGGCTTGATCCATCACCGTTTTTTAGCTCACTGCACCATCCCAGTTCAGAACCTGGCTATATGCAAATCAGTCTGTCCCTGGCCCAGTGCATCATGGGAACAGGGCAGACCAAACTACCAAGCCAATTCTTCACTGGAAAGGAAACAAGCTTCCGGGGACCGGTTTCTGGCATTACAGCCGTCTTCGGCCCGGCTTGCTTGAATCCTGATGGTGCAATGAGCAAGGGAATCATGTCTGAGCATACCCTTCCACACTCATGGTGGCCAAAATAATTACAAAAAGGGGGTGGTGATGGACAGAGTATCTGAGTTAATCAGAACACTCCTACCCAGTCAACAGATCAGGGCTTGATCCATCACCGTTTTTTTAGCTCACTGCACCATCCCAGTTCAGAACCTGGCTATATGCAAATCAGTCTGTCCCTGGCCCAGTGCATCATGGGAACAGGGCAGACCAAACTACCAAGCCAATTCTTCACTGGAAAGGAAACAAGCTTCCGGGGACCGGTTTCTGGCATTACAGCCGTCTTCGGCCCGGCTTGCTTGAATCCTGATGGTGCAATGAGCAAGGGACTCATGTCTGAGCATACCCTTCCACACTCATGGTGGCCAAAATAATTACAAAAAGGGGGTGGTGATGGACAGAGTATCTGAGTTAATCAGAACACTCCTACCCAGTAAACAGATCAGGGCTTGATCCATCACTGTTTTTTAGCTCACTGCACCATCCCAGTTCAGAACCTGGCTATATGCAAATCAGTCTGTCCCTGGCCCAGTGCATCATGGGAACAGGGCAGACCAAACTACCAAGCCAATTCTTCACTGGAAAGGAAACAAGCTTCCGGGGACCGGTTTCTGGCATTACAGCCGTCTTCGGCCCGGCTTGCTTGAATCCTGATGGTGCAATGAGCAAGGGACTCATGTCTGAGCATACCCTTCCACACTCATGGTGGCCAAAATAATTACAAAAAGGGGGTGGTGATGGACAGAGTATCTGAGTTAATCAGAACACTCCTACCCAGTCAACAGATCAGGGCTTGATCCATCACCGTTTTTTAGCTCACTGCACCATCCCAGTTCAGAACCTGGCTATATGCAAATTAGTCTGTCCCTGGCCCAGTGCATCATGGGTACAGGGCAGACCAAACTACCAAGCCAATTCTTCACTGGAAAGGAAACAAGCTTCCGGGGACCGGTTTCTGGCATTACAGCCGTCTTCGGCCCGGCTTGCTTGAATCCTGATGGTGCAATGAGCAAGGGACTCATGTCTGAGCATACCCTTCCACACTCATGGTGGCCAAAATAATAACAAAAAGGGGGTGGTGATGGACAGAGTATCTGAGTTAATCAGAACACTCCTACCCAGTCAACAGATCAGGGCTTGATCCATCACCGTTTTTTTAGCTCACTGCACCATCCCAGTTCAGAACCTGGCTATATGCAAATTAGTCTGTCCCTGGCCCAGTGCATCATGGGAACAGGGCAGACCAAACTACCAAGCCAATTCTTCACTGGAAAGGAAACAAGCTTCCGGGGACCGGTTTCTGGCATTACAGCCGTCTTCGGCCCGGCTTGCTTGAATCCTGATGGTGCAATGAGCAAGAGAGTCATGTCTGAGCATACCCTTCCACACTCATGGTGGCCAAAATAATTACAAAAAGGGGGTGGTGATGGACAGAGTATCTGAGTTAATCAGAACACTCCTACCCAGTCAACAGATCAGGGCTTGATCCATCAACGTTTTTTAGCTCACTGCACCATCCCAGTTCAGAACCTGGCTATATGCAAATTAGTCTGTCCCTGGCCCAGTGCATCATGGGAACAGGGCAGACCAAACTACCAAGCCAATTCTTCACTGGAAAGGAAACAAGCTTCCGGGGACCGGTTTCTGGCATTACAGCCGTCTTCGGCCCGGCTTGCTTGAATCCTTTCCAGTAAAGAATTACATCATTACATCGACTTGCAGTGGATTGCGCTCTAACATAAGGAATAGTATAATTTACTATTCCAACACCTTCCCTATTGTTGCGTAGGCTGGAGTTGGAATAGTAAATTATACATTCCTAATGTTACAGCGCCATCTACTGCAACTCGATGTAATGACTTGCGTAGTAATGGCATCACGTTGTAATAACTCGGTCGTTGTAATGACCGCGTTGTTACCGGTAAACATCCTTTACAACGCAACTTTTACCATGCAGTGCCTGTACGACGCAACTGTTACAACGCATGTCATTACAATGCATAGTGCTGGGGGGCGCTCTAGGATAGGGAATAGATTTAATTTACTATCCAACACCTTCCCTACTATCCACGGCGACTGGAGTTGGAATAGTAAATTAAACTATTCACTATCCAGCACCCCTTAACGCTATGGGTTGTAACAGCATGCGTTGTAAAAACTGCGATGTAAAGGCATGTGTGGTAAAACCATGCGTTGTAATATCGTACAGCCGTTGTTACCTACCGTGTAGTAAAAGCATGCATTTTAACGTGCTATATTCAGAAAAAAACAACATGATTGTATGAATTGACAACACATATAAAACATAATCTGATAAAGCACATGTCCATTAGTTTCTCTCTGAGTGTACAGTTCCTTCAGTAGTGCTGAAGTAAAAAAACAGGGAGGAAGTATGCCAGATGGAATGCAGCAGTGAAAATCAATATGAAGACAGCAAGCAACAACAAGGCAAGAGATAGCCTGATGTTCCCACTATGTGATTTACATCACAGCGCTCATTGCATTTCAGGTAACTGTAGTATCTTTATCTGTGGACTCTAGGGATCAGACAGCAACTTCCTCATCATCATACAGGAAGTAAAGTAGGTTCCTTGTAGGATGCCTCAGTTTGTACCAGGCAGCAAATAACACTCTTAGGGTCTGATTTCAAGTTTAGCAGACAGGGTTACTCCATCACAAATGTGACGGACATTCTGTCTGCCAAATTACAATTCCATTCTATCCTATAGAACTTGTAATACAGAGGACGGAATATCTGTCACGTTTGTGATGGAGTATCCTATCTGCTAAACTCATAATCTGGCCCTTAATATCTTAACAAGTCGTTCCATGGTAGTTCACTACAACACCAGATGGATCTTTGCTGTCACCAGCTAAGTCAAAATTTGACTACCAGTGAGAATCCTCTTTTCACTTATGCCAAATTACTATAATCTACCTGGAAGCTGAGAGAACTGTCATTTTTGTTGACCCATCAAAAAAGTGGGTAAATGTAACTCTGCTGAAATGTGGAAAACACAAGGTATATTAGTTGGCTGGGACATTAACGATTTCAGTCTTACATGAGGGTTTGTTATTCTGATAAAAGGCCAGTAAAAAATCCATTGTTAATTGCTTCAGATCAGGATGTGACAGCCTTTCTTTGCAACTGTGGATCAATTTTGACTACAAATTTGTTTGTTATTGTTCTCTTTCTGATCATTGTCATGTATGAAGTATTTTGCAGTAAACCACTTTTCCATATTCTATTTACAAAATGAGAACCCTTTTTCAGATACTTTTTTTAGCCATTCGTTTTTTGTTGTGCCGTTTATTTATTCATAAAGTAAATTTTTTAAACCTTTCCTGTTCGTATGAAAATTGTCCAATACATGTTAGATTAATCTGAGGGCACTACGTGTGAATTGATGAGGCTCCAAGCTCATTCATATGTTTAAATTTTTACAATTGAAGTAGTTTATTTTTTTCCACCAGTACTCCATTCTTAGCATTTTTAACAAAGACTGCAGGTGGAGGAACAAGTATCTTGCTTTTACACATCTGGCCTAGAAGCTATCTCTCCTAGGCATGCAACAATGTTGCACCACCTCCCTACCTGCACAGGTAATACTGAAAGAAGGCATTTTGTTCCTTTTTCCAAGTGTGAGAAGACTGTTGGGTACAGTGACGATTGTACTCTTTTTTGGTTTAAGATTGGGTGGGCACATATATGTTTCAGCCAATTTGAGGTTAGGTATTATTTATTTTATTCCATAAATACAACTCTATGGGAGAATATGAGAAAGTGTATTATTACTTCGGGTGGATGGTAGTCTATTACAAGTAACAGTGGCACTACTCTTGTCATGTCCAGTAGAGGTTACCGTAATTTAAAGCTGAACTTAATCCTTGGTAGCTATGACACGGGAAGATAAACTTAACATAAGAAAATGTGTAAAGCATTTAGAAGAATTAAAACAGTTGCAACCTTAAAACATGACACAATAAAAAATAAAAACGTTTTAGATAAAAATAGCATAAAAAACGCAATGCGCCTACCGCAGGCAAGTGGTCGTGCTAGACTGGGACAAGGGTAAGTTTTAAGGCCAACCACGATGGAGTGGATGCTCTACCTTCTGACTTAGTCTCTGAAATGGAAGTCAAAAGTGCTCTGTGGGGTAAGGCAGCAGGTTGTGGCCAAGATGGGTTTCACACAGCCGAATAGCTGTTGGGCACAGCCCTGTTGAAGACTTTGACTTTTGGTGAGAAAAGATCAGAGCGTGAGAAATTCAAAAGTCACTCCCAATGAAGGTCCCTTGCCAGCCAGTTACTTTTGATTCCTTCATCTGACATAAAGTCCCTAAGATCCGGCTCTATCTTATGTAGGTCCTGACTCATCTTAGTTGATGGAGTCCGCCATCTTCTTTGACTTAGACAATGGAAGCTGCCACATTTCCTGATTTATGCAGAATTATTTTCATGCCTATCTTTCAAAGCAGATGTTGCCAGACCTTATCTTTCTCGGAACTGTGATCATGTCAAGTTCTTCAGTGAATTACATAGATCCAACATCTAATGTGACATTTGTTTGGGTGAGATGTCTACTCGTCACTATGTCAAGGTCAAATAAAAACACATACAGACATATAATTAAAAAAATGAAGTCTGAATTGACATCGTTTTGCCTTATATCTAATAAGGAAACATCTGGGACGCATGTCACAATGCACATAGTCT
Organism: Lissotriton helveticus; assembly: GCF_964261635.1. Classification (NCBI taxonomy): domain Eukaryota; kingdom Metazoa; phylum Chordata; class Amphibia; order Caudata; family Salamandridae; genus Lissotriton; species Lissotriton helveticus. The sequence goes on along the minus strand of NC_136072.1, from coordinate 976,191,150 downwards.
ATGTCAGACATTCCTAAACTTATATCAGAAATTCCAATTTCTGATAAGATTTAGGATATAAAGACTGCTACTTGACCACTTGTCAAAAGAGGTCCTTCGCCCCGATTATCACCCGAAATTCTGTCCGAGTCGGTCTCACCTGCTGCTAGCACATTTAACACATTGCAGATAATACATCTCACCTGAAGACTAAAGCTGATAAAGCCAAGTCCTGGAGGACAACTGACTGACTGCTACCACACTGGGTGTTTACCCTTCACGGGGAACTCTGTCTTCACACCTCCGTTGATAAAGATAGCCTTTGCAAGGTATGAAGTGCGTCTCTTCTCCCTAAGACACTCTAGATTGCAAGTTGGTCTGCATTGCAATCTCCCATAATATACTGCATAGAAGTAGACGTTAGGGTGTTAGGCTCTAGATAACGTTTTAAATGATATTTTAAACAATGCTAGAAAAGTTCATTTTATTCTCCTTATTTATAACATGTCTTGCTGCTTTGTTTATAATATTCTGTCTAGTTGATTTTGATGTACTGAGAAACAGATTGTTCCTGAAGTAAGCAATACGTTCTTCTCAGTGCAGTGTGTGCAATACTGTGAATAATGAAATAAGGTTGTTGTTATTTCCACAGTGCCTATTCTCTTTTTATGGGATTAGTAACCCCAACACAATACTTCTATATCAATTTCACATCAAATAGTGTAATGGAGGGCTACAATAACTTGTCTTTCACATTCATCAATGGTGCATTGAGCTAAATTCACCATTGTCACCTCTGGGTGGGAAATCACACCTTGTAGAGTTATGCAAAAGTTGTAACTTATGCAGCATGCCCAGTGAAGATTTCTACTTATGGACTTAGTCACTTTTTTGAAGTTCAGATTCCTTCAGCAGGGTAAGGCTGTAAGATGTAGCTGAACAGAGCTCCATGAGGCCATATACCTTCTCTGTGATGTTCTACTGAAACAGATTTGCTCCTGCGGACAAAATTAGAGAGGGAACAACCTATATCTAAAGCCCAACGGTAACACATCTTCATCTGATTTACTTACCAGGGTTGTCCTTGTATTCCGTTGGTTCTCCAAACTACCATCCTTGAAAAAGTTTCCAAGTCCCAGGTTTTACACTTAGGCAGGAGACATACACGGACACTTCTCTAAGGGCACAAGGACATCAGGGACACTATGTAGGGGTGAGGACTCACTCCAATAAGCTGTCACCAACAGGGTCTAGAATAGGTCTAATTGGCAATAGTCAGCTGGGCTTTTCAGGGAAATGGGCATCTTGCAGTTTTTTTCTCCCAGTAGCTTAACAGGGGTTCAGTAAACAGACCCTTGGAGACCACTTCTGAGTTCTGGGTTCAAGTGGGAGCAGATTTCTCCCCACAGGTCACAACTGCTGGTGTCTTCCATAGGTAGAGAGGTATTCCAAAGGAGGTACTGGTGTGCCACATTTATGCCAAATGGCATCCTGTGGATGGGGAAAAATTCTGGCCATTCACTATCAATGAAAAAAAAAGAATAATTGATGGACAGAATACTGAACAATGTCAAATATTCACCCCATTACAGATATATGGGGCTATATCCATTGTTTTTTGCACAACATGCCATTCCAATTTGGACCCAGCCATATGCAAATTAGTCTTGACCCTGCTCCCCATAGGAAAAGTCCAGCCAAAACTGCTAGGCTAGGTCCTCCCTGGAACAGAAACAAGCATCCGGGGACTGGTTTCTGGGGTATCATCCCTCATCAGCCAGGCTAGCTTGACTCCATTGGCACGGTGAGCATGGGACCCAATCTGGGCATGCCCATACCAATTGAGGCGACAAATGCAAAAAGAACAATTGATGGACTTAATGCTGAAAAATGTCAAACATTCACTCCCAGTAAAGAGATCTGGGTCTAAATCCATTGCTTTGATGATGTGCATATGGCTGCGTTCAAACTGGGTTTGTGTGGTTTGAAACAAAATGATGGATTAAACCCAGATCTTTTTGACTGGGAGTGAATATTTGCATTGTTCAGCATTCCATCCATCAGTTTTTCTTTTTGCTCATGTCGCCCTAAGTGGGAAGGTTATGCCCAGACATGGGTCTTGATCTCTCTTTGCCACTGGATTCAAGCTACCCTGGCTGATGAGGGGTGAAACCTTGAATCTGGTCTCAGGATGCTTGTTTCCGGTCCATGGAGGACTTAGTGTGGTTGTTTGGGCTGGACTGTTTCCATGAGTAACAGGGTCAAGACTGAGTCTAATATGGCTGGGTCCAACCTGAGGTAGGGTGGTGACCAAAAAAATGGTGGATCGAACCCCGATCTTCGTGACTGGGGGTGAATGTTTGCATTTTTCAGCATTCTGTCCATCATTTATTATTTTTGCTTTTGTCGCCCTAAGTGGGAAGGGTATGCCCAGATGTGGGTCCCAGACTCACGGTGCCACTGGACTAAAGCTAGCCTGGCTGATAAGGGGTGATACCCTGAAACTGGTCCTTGGATACCTGTTTCGGGCCAGGGAGGACCTGACTTGGCAGTTCAGGCATGACTGTTCTATGAGGCACAGGGTCAGGACTGATTTGCATATGGCTGGATACAAACTGGGATGGCGTGGTGGGCAAAACAAATTATGAATTAAACCTCGATCTTTATAACAGGGAATGAAAGTTTGCATTGTTCAGCATTCTGTTCATCATTTGCTCTGTTAGCTGTTGCCTATTCCCTTTTGTAGCACTTCCTGTGTGCTTTACTGTAAACTATGCCACAGTGCCCATCTCTACCTAAAACTAACATGCAAGAAGCTTTCTTTCCCTGTGCATAGCTCCCTGTGCCCATCGAGATGTCTGGCTATGATAATGGGCAAACCCTCCATTGTGGTCAATTATAACTGGTTCTGCAGGCAACTCCTTCCCAACTGGCATTGGAGCCTAATTAGCTGGCATGACAATAGAGGGGCAGGCCCAGGGGTGACCTACATCTGCCTGTGACAAGATAGGCCTCCTTTGAAGCTGAAGTCCAAATGGCCATCCTCTCAGGTGATGGCCAGCCCCTCTCCCTTTGTCTTTGCTCTGGGAACCACTTCTCACCTATGTAAGAAGCCATTCACCTTCTGGGTGACAAAAGTACCCTGGCAGAAAGGAACGTTTGGCTGAGGCAGGAAAATGACAAATTCCTAAAAGTGTAATTTCTAAAATATTTGCAGAAAATCTGACTTGACCATAAAGTTGAATTTTAAATTACTATTAGATGAGTCCTTGCATCATTTTCTTTAACTACTCCCAAACTGGGCAGGTATTATAAGGTGTTATAATGTAACCTAGTACTTTCCTTTGGGGGAACTATCCTTGCTACATTGCAAAACAACTTTGAAGGTTTTTCACCTCCAGGACATGTAAAACATTAAATATACCTGTCCTACTTTTTAAATATGATGTTCTATGTACATTTAGGACCTTCCTTAGGGCTAACTTATAAATATGAAACAGGAAGGTTTAGGCCTACCAAAACATTTACTTTGCCTGGCCGAAGTCACAGTTTTAATCTCCATACCCAGTCTGCAGGGGCAGGCCTTGCATTGTTACTGTAGTGGTGGTACAATGTGTTGCAGTCCACTAGTGACATTGAACTTTCAGACTTTTGTACCATATACTAGACACTTGTAGGTAAGTTAAATATGCCAATTTAATGTAACACAGTGCTTTTCTAGCCTTGCTACCACTCAAAAGGACATTAGGGTCTATTTCTGCCAGGACACGCAATATTTAAATATCATGCACAATTCCCTGTGAGCATTTAGGGCTTATACTAGGAGTGACATATAAGCATTAAAAAGGAAGATTTGGCCTTGAAGAAGGTTTATTTTGCCAGATTGAATTTGCGGTTTTAAAACTGCATACCCAGTCTGTAGTCGGCTCATGACATTTAAGTTACAGGACCTGGGTACACGTTTGTACAATTTACTAGTGACTTATAGGTAAGCTAATTATAGCAATTAGGAGTATAGCCAATTTCGACATGTTTCAGGGCCAGAGGACATGCACTTTGGCCTGGTTAGCAGAGTCCCAGAGAGAAAAAACAGCAGTATCAGCTCTAAAGAAATGAGGGTGACCACACAAAAACAGGCAGTTTCCTACAGAAACATAATTAATTTTGGCTGGGCACACAGAGTATCAAGTTCGAGGAATGTGAACCACAGAGAGAATCGGTATTAGGAGCACTTAGATGAGTGCTCTGCAACAGACATGTAATACCACTTTTTGGTTGTGGTTAAGGAATTTTTATTCTAAAGAAAGTGACACCTTAAGAAGAAGGTGTTCCTAGTTTCCCAGTCTACTTAGCCACAATCTGTATACCATGTATGCTGATGGCTTTATAGTAAGCCAGACTTCTCCAAAGGCCATTTAATAGATGTGCAAGCTTATGTTTCTAGTAATGGAGAAGAGAGACCTTCAGGTGCTTTCTTGGCTGTATTTATCTGAGTGGTTGGCACCAAATTCACAAGATGGTGTAAATTTTACTTACTGTTGAATTGGGTAAATATTCTACCAATCCACAACCTAAGGGAGTAATAAGGAAAATGTTAAGTCTGCTTGGATCAATCCTCTTGATACACATTTAAAACAATTTGAAAAAGTTGTATTGAACACATCACGGAAGCAACCCCAAGTGGGCTTGGTCTCATTATTCCAATCGACCACCCATGTTTATCATCATCAGTGATCAGAGATATTCCTCCCTGCCATCACCTAACACTGACTGTAGCTATCCAGTACCTAGTGGTGCTGCTGCCTCACAATCAGGACCCTACCCATACTTATCACTATACATATGAGGTACCCTTATCCTCCCAAAAACCTTTCCTTCTTGACTAAACTATGAGAAATATTAAGATTACCCAGGGATAGAGTAATGTACTTGTGATTAGGTGAGCTACCCTTAAAGGAAGTCACAAACGCAGAAAGAGGCGGAGAAATAAACAAACAGAACAGAACCTTGCCTCTCTCAATAGCCATTTAGGGACTCCTTATAACTTCTTCAATCACACGAGTATGTCTTTACACTCTCACTCTTACAATTCACCATGATAGACAATCTTAATAGGCTTTTAGTCACCACTAGGTGGGTGCAGAATTTATAGGTGTTACAGGATTATTCTCTTTGGGAACCTATGCAACACCTGTCAACAGAAGAATCTCTTGGAAATTACTGTCCATCAACTATACCCTCAGTTGCTCTTATAAAAGTACACACACTCATATTAAAAACTGATTAATAGCTTCTGAAATGATTTGGTTAGGGCTAAACAATTAAATAGGGTTGAGAAAACTCATTCATTGTGAAATATAGGCAGGATGGAAAATTATTCAATTTTCATATCCAATTGTATGTATAATTTGTCTCATAATGAGATAATATCTGGTCCACCTCTCCCATTTCTGCGTTTGGTGTTTTTTAGTGTCTAAAACACTGGCTAAAGAGCAAATCGAATGTATTTCTTGTGAATATAGCGAGTTGTTTTTTTTTGTTGTTTTTTTACCGGGGATGCTGCATCAAACAAGCGCTTGTCTTGTACTACATTATTTTTCAGACTCCCGAGTTTGACTTTCTGGATTACAAAAATCAATAATAGAAATGATTGTAAAGCAACACTCCAACGTAAGGGACGCGCGTGAAATATGCCTTCCGAGTTTATTATCAGAAAATCAATGGTTGCAGTCTAATACTCTCCAAAAGAATGTATTTTCTCTCTCTGTCTTCTAAAATAGCAAACCTACGTTATATAAGAGAATGCCTGAGCAAGAAGAAATACCGTTTTCAGAATGCAGAAGCTGCTATTTATGTGCATTTGATACAGTCACAGAGGCACATTTTTATACTCTAAAAAACAAATTTAATAATTGAAGGACAACGTTATATAAATACAAGTAACTCCCACCATTGTATACTTCACTACTCCTTGTTCTGCAAATATGACTCTTATGGAAATTTGTAGGAAAGGAATGCCACTGTATAATATGCTATTTAAGAAAGTCCATTACTACAAAATAAATGTAGGTTTGTGATAATGATAACAGCATTTATGTGCCGTGTTGGGAAGAACACCTACGAAAGTGGGCTGAACGAGACCTGTATGGTGTACAGTTAGTGCTACATCTGTGGCAGAGGGGGTGTCCTATTAAAGATTGATATGTATGTATCTCTCTTAAAGCAGCAGGTTTAGCACTAAACCGGATTGTGTGCTTCCTCCTGAATTGTAGCTGCATATTAGATTGACATCCGACCACACAATAAACCTGGAGTTTTACAAGGGGAATCCTTCTTGGATAATCCCCACCATCCAAACTCTCTGGGTGGTGTGTGTACACAATGGCATGAATAATTCACTAACATTATTTTCTGAACCTCATTTTGCAGGTGACACTGAGCTCATCCTTCATGATGGGGAACATACAAGCTAATCAAACATACATTTCAGAACGTCTTACTCATATCCACTTCTAGATATACTATACTGTGACTATATTTAGCTATGAATTAACTACATCTCCTACAAATATTGCTAAATAAATGATGGAGAAGAAAAATCCAGCAAGTATTGGCAAAGCCAATAGGTCTCATCTATGCAAGAGCTGTTGGCTTTGCCAATTTGTTTTATCAATATTGTGCACTAGAGTAGAGGCTGTTCAGCATTGCTTAACGTTAGTAGGGTACAGGAAAATGGTGTGGAGTGGAGTATCATAAAGTGGAGAAGAGTGGAGTGTTGCGGAGTAGCTTAGAGTAGCATACAGTAGAGTTGAATGGCGTGGAGAGAAGTGAAGTGGAGTTTCCTGGAGTAGTGTGCAGTGTTGTGGAGTGTCGTGGATGGAGTAGAGTGTCATAGAGTGGAAGGGCATAGACATAAGTGGTGTAGAGTGGAGCACAGTTTTAAAGTAAGTAGAGTGTCGTGGAGTGGGGTAGAGTGGCGTAGAGGGTGTTGCATACAGTGGAGTAGTGTTGTAAAGTAGAGTGGTATAGAGCGGAGTAGACTGTCATAGAGGGGAATGGAGTACTGTGTCATAGAATAGAGTAGACTAAAGTGGCATGGAGTGGCATAGTGGGAGTTGTATAGAGTGTTGTAGAGAGCAATAGTGTTGTAGAATGATGCAGAGTGGAGTAGAGTGCTGTAGAGTGGCATAGAGCGGAGTAGAGTGTTGGTGAAGTAGATCTTAATGGAGTAGAGCCTCATAGAGTGGAGTATTGTGGAGTGGAGTGTCATAGAGGGGAGTGGAGTAAAATGGTCTAGAGTGAAGTGGTGTAAAGTACAGTGGTGCAGAGTAGATTGGCATAGAGTGTATTGCTTTTGAGTAAAATAGTGTAGAGTTACATGGCATAGAGTGCAGTGATTTAGAGTAGCGCAGAGTGCACTGACAGAGTAGAGCAGTGCAGAATAGATTGAAGCATTGTAGATTGGAATGGTGTAGAGCAGAGTGGATTGGAGTGGTGCAGAGTGGAGTAGAGTGATGTAGAGTGAAGTGGCATAGAGTGGAGTAGTGCAGGGTAGACTTCAGAGGTGTAGAATGCAGTGGCTTAGAGTGCAGTAGAGCGGCACAGACCTGAGTGGTGCAGAGTAGGGTGCAGTGGCATAGAGTGCAATCATTCAGAGTATAGGTGCAGAGGGCAGGGTGGAAGAGTGCAGGATCATAGAGAACAGAGCCATAACGTATTGCAGGGTAGAGTAGTGTGGCGTACAGTGGTGCAGGAGAGAGTGGTGCAGGAAGCCGTGACATAGAGTACAGTGTTTCAGAGTAGAATAACGTGTTGTATGGTGCAGTGACGTAGAGTGCAGTGGTGCAGAGTGACATTGCATGCAGTGGCATAGAGTGCAGTGGTATAGAGTAGAATGTTGTAGAGTATAGTAGCATAAAGTGCAGTAGTGCAAAGTAGTTGGCACAGGTGCAGTGGCATAGGGTGCATTGGTTTTGAGTAAAGTGGTGTAGAATGCATTGGCATAGAGTGCAATAGTTTAGAGTACAGTGGCATAGTGTGGAGTACAGTGGCATAAGGTGGAGTAGAGTGGCATAGTGTGCAGTGGCATGGAGTAAATTGTATCAGAGTACAGTGGAGTGTTGCAGGGTAGAGTATAGTGGTGCAGGGTAGAGCAGAGTGGCATAGAGTGAGTAGAATGGCACAGCTTTGATTGCAATGGCATAGATTGGAGTGGCACCGAGTGGAGTAGAGTGGGATAGATTGCAATGGTGGAGAGTAGATTGTTTCAGAGTAGAGCGAAGTAGTGTAGAGCAGAGTGGTGCTAGGGTAGACTGGTGCTGGGTAGAGTGGAGTTATATAGAGTTGTGGCATAGAGTGCATTGGTGTATAGTGCAGTGTTGCAGAGTGGAGTGGTGTGGCATGGTGTAGAGTGGAGTGGTGTAAAGAGGCGTAGATAGTAGTGGTAAAGAGAACAGTGCAGTAAGGCATTGTGGAGTGGCGTATTGTGAGTGGTGCAGAGTACAGTGCAGTGGGGGTGGAGTGGTTCAGAGTAAAGTGGAGTGGGGTAATGTGTAGTATGCTTAGTAGGTTAGCATACTGCCATTACAGACAATACATCTTCAATTAAAATGACCATTACATTTGCACCCAAATACCGTTTTATTGATTATGTATACAACGCACAAACAAGACTGTGTGGAAATGTCATAACCCAATGTATTGATTTAATCATCAGCACAGTTATTTCCAGATATTTAAATGTTGTTGTGTGCTAGAAAAATAAAATAACATCTGTACAGCCATCGTCAAGTAGAGCCTCACTAGCCAGCATGATTGTCACGTAAATCCTCTCACTTTGAAGTCAGAGAAAGAAAAATAAACACCAAGCTCCCTGGAGTACACACCTTGACATTTGGCATCTATATCTTCGACTGCACAGTAAATGAGATGAGATAAGAACACAATTTAAAAGCCTATTTACAGAAAGTGAGTTCATGGAAGAATACAGAAAACAAAGTTTGGGCAATGGGAGGAATGAACTCCAGCTGGACATCCTAAAACAAATAAAGCCAGAAAATGTGAGTTACAAACTGCAAAGCCAATGGTAAGCAATGAGCGCAATGCATTCCTTTCTCAACTTTCTTAATGTCCCCAAGATGTCTTTAGCAAACTGGAGAGCTGCGCTGTCTGGCAGGCTGCGACCTAAAAAAAAGGAACATAACTTTAAATGAACACAATCGCCTATTTCCATTACTGAAGTCCCAACAAAGACTACTGGGTGAGCAGTAAATCAGTTTTAAAGCTGCCGTATAAGCCTTTGGATGCTGCTCAAAGCCTTATTAGGCAGAGGCACAGGCAGGCCCTGCAATAAACCACCAATAAAAATCCCAGATCAGGCCAGAACCAGACAGCGTAGATCTCTAAGAGTAAATATACAACCACTTGAGCACGATTCAAACCTAAGATTCAAATCAAACTACCAACACTATGCATAGCTACTGAAACCTTTGAAGCTCAACGGGCGACTCAGCACATGATCTTGTCATATTAGAAATACTGAGTCACCAGTCACTTCAAAGTACTTTCACATCATCAATATGGTATTTCTTCCAGCTGTGAATTGGTTTCGATTACTGCCTTTCAAAAATATATTTTAAAATATTTATTTTTATCTAATGCCCTGTAACTGAAGGAAATATAGAAGTACTATAATAAATACAATAAAAAATAATCAATTCTTTTTTTCTTCTTTAATGTACTAGTATATATGTCTGACTTTAATCCTCCTATGGCAAAGGCTCTATTATATCGGTGGTTTATAGTTGTGGGATCTTAAAGCCTTTGAGCAATATTAGCATTATTTTTAACTAATTGATGTCTCTACTCAGATGATAATTTAGGTGTATCAGGGAAAACATGCTCTTGAAATAGCAGAAAGAGTAAGTAGGCTTTATAAAGTAAACAAACAAAAACTAGCTGGTGGAATAGCAACTTCATCTATGGCAAAGCATCTTTCATGGCAATGAAGTTCTGCCATTTGATATTCACCCATTCTAATAACTATTGAGACGATTTGGCAGATGTGGTTCAGTGTTCAAAATGCTCCTTTCCTGGAGCATAGGAATGTCACTGAGGAAACACACTGAAAAGCTGGGGTGCTGTCACCGCATGGTGCTGGCAGGGACGTTGGCTTCATTAATACATATGTGAAAAAGAGGATGGAAAAGCATACTGAGAAACAAAAGTCGGAATTGTACTACTCCCATCCTCTTCTTAGGTTAATTTTTCCAGACAAGATGCCGAGTTACTTCAGGTTTAAGAGACTAGCCCTAAAATGCTTTCCTTATTACCAATTCCCACTAGGGATCCTTTACTCATGCACGGCTGTCATTGGAAAAAGCCAAAGATGTGTCGGCCCTATCTTTAAGACATACACCAATTTGTGCAAAGGGACTCATCAACATTCCTTACGCCCCTCTTCATGTCGCTTCAAGTGTGGCCTAGGTTTTAATACTTGGTGCAATACTTTTGAGTCTCTACATGTCACGTCTCTGAGTATTCATTGTTCAGTGGACCTGTCTCTACACCGGTATCTAATTTACACTCAGTGTTGCCTAAAACTGTTGTCAACCTGTGCCTTTGGTACTGCTTCCCATAATCAGGACAGGGATACCAGGCATTTGCTTAAAATCAAATAGCAGAATTTTCCATAGTCAAACAGTAGCTTGGCTTATCTGTATAAACCTTAATATAGTTTACTCTCCTTCTCTTCCTTTACAAAGCACTGGGTATCCTTAAACACCAACATTTATTTCAAAGCACACGTCCTGAAAAAAAGCTCAAGGTCTGCATTCTCTGCAGATATGAGCCTTGTGGAAATCGGTCCTGGAAGGGGCAGCTGTCTGATCAGCCAGAAGAAACATCACTCCATTCCTGAAACAAATCAACTGGCTCTTCCTAATCAGCTCCCATGACTCAGGAAATATTGTGATTGACAAAGACATCCACAGAGTCAAACTGGATTATCAGGCATGAAAACCCAAAATATATGATAATGTTTGCAGTAGCGGCCCGTGTCCTTGCAGGGAGGCACAGGGGGAGGGGGATGGGGGAACGGATAACAACCCCCCAAAAAAAAAAGAAAAAAGAAATTGCCTGCCCCTCCGACGCTGCCCTGCCGGAATGTCTAAATAAATGCTCAGGTTCTCTAGCTTTTGAAGTTTCCCTGCAGCTCCCCTGGCTCCCGCTCTAACACTCTGCATTTTTAATCCCCGTTAAAATATTGATTGACAGTTTCTTGGAACGAGGCTGCGCCCCACCTCACAAAAGCTGTGTATAAATATCTGCAGATTCTGGGGCGGGTGGTTCTGCTGCTACACAGTGATATCTATATAGTTTTGTAAAATTCAGACACAGTAACACAAGTCGATTTCCATGGTGCCGCGAGGACACAAGGGCACAGAATTCAAGTAAAGTAAATTTGACCACAAAATGCACAGGGAAGCAATACAGTTACACACCTATAGGGATTGCGCACAACATCGAGCCACATGGGAAAAGTACGCATATACAGTGGCCAACAATACAGTTAAATAATACTGTCAAGAATATGAATTGCTACTTGATGCAATGGGTACCTGTAATACTTTCCAATATTCACATATGCTTGCATGCTATGACATAAAATAATAAATTGTAAACAGTATGTAGCACTGTGGGACATCTAAGAGCATGTTTACATGTAATGAACAACAGGTACATTGTAGTGGGTCCTTTGAAAGTAGCAGGGGCGGCGACAACGGGCAACCAAGCAAAAAAAAAAAAAGAACTTACCTGCCCCTCCGACGCTCCTCTCTGGCTCCGTGCACTGCAGGCACAGGCTCCCAGAAACCCTCCGGCCAATCCTGACGCTCCTCTCATGCTGTGAGCAACATCAGGATTGGCCGGAGCTCCCTGACTTTGCACTCCCAGGTAAACTGGGTGCCTGCTCTCTCCACCCCAACAACACAGCTCGGGTTGGAGAGAGCTTCAGTGTACATGACGGTTTGGCCGGCCTGAGACTGAAGGCAGTGCACCTACCAATCCCCCTCTGATGAAAAAGGGTTCAGGCAGATCAGGTCGTTTACCCCTTTTCTAGGTTTGCCCGGCGTTAGCCGCTTCTTACCCAACTCACGATTACCCAAATAAAGAGGCAGGCGCTGGAGACTGGAAGGCAGGAAACAGGAGTTTATTTCCGACGGAACAGAACACGTCAAATCAGACAACAGGGTATCTTCTCGAGGTGCTCTAACAAGTTTCTCTACGGCTCCGTCTTTTATACACAGGTTTATGATGTACAAACAGTCCTTATTGCAATAAAGACACTTTGAAGTACAAAAAGGGCATGTTTGGGACCCCAGCTCCAGGCCCATTCCCATACTGACCGCTCTGATGTTGTTTTCCCCTCCCAAATGTGACATGTGATTGTAATCTGCAGCCGGACATTCCAACAGGGCACGAGGGCAGGAGGGGGTGGTCAGATCTAAGGTTGGGTGGGCGATAAGATCATGTTTCGCTATGCGGGGGCCGGAGGGCTACATCCACGAGACCTAGTTTTATGATGTGGGACTGGGTCGAGAGGCCAGGTGTAGCCTGGGGGGGGGCATCAGAAGAGAGGAAGGGTGTTCCTGGGAGGGATGCGGGGGTGTCGGTCAGATCGAGGGGTGTGAAGGCCTTGATTAATCACCGCTCCTCTGATGTGAGGCGAGGTCCTACTGTAGGAAGCAATAAACTGCATCTGTTGGGCTAGGTGATGGCCTGGGATCAGGCCGGGCAATCGGGCAGGGAGGAAGAGGTTACAAAAAGGACCCATTCTATGGGTAGGATGAAAGAGCGAGGGGCAGGGGTTAAGCACGGAGACAAGGTCGTGTTTAGCGGTGCGTTTATGGCCCGAACAGGAGAGACCGGGGGCTGTTGGGGCGCGGGGTGCTTGCGGGGCTGGAGAGAGAGAGAGAGAGAGAGAGAGAGAGAGAGAGATGATGGCTATCGGCAATGGGCAGGGAGGTCATGACACAAAGATGGCTACTATCTATGTTCGTGATGGAGCCTAAAAGGGAACAAGATGGCGGGGCCACTGTTTCGTGACTTTCTTTACCTTCAACAGTGGCGAGGGTGAACACAAATGAACGCCGCTTATGTACATATACATTTTGTCATTTTCCACAGTCGCCGCTTTTTACATAAGGTAGATCATTTCCGTGTTTATCATACATATAGTCGTGTGTAGTCAATGAAATAGCGTTTGTCAATATTGGTAGACTTACATATAACCGTGTGTAGTTGATGCGACATACGAGGTGGAATACATATAAATTTACATTTGTCGTACTTAAAAGTGACCGATGAAACATTTTACAGGCAAAAGTGATTGAGGGAGGAATTTAGTCCAATACAAGCAATTAGTCAAGGGGTGTAGAAAGTTCCGAAAAAGGGGGGGGGGGTCTTCGCCACAGTGTCTTTATTAGTAGCGAGTCATCACTGGTAGGTTCTGGTAGTTCGTTTTCTTCCGTTGGCGCTGTTGAGCACCGGCGGTGGAGCTATAGGTCCAGCTCGGGTCCTTCTTTACACGTCGCAGGGTGTGATCTGTCCTTTGCCGTTAGGCCACAGTCCTGTTTCCTAGCTAATCTCTCTTAAGGGTGCCTTATGTTGGGCACCTGCATTTCTGTCTCGGAGTCAAAATCCACGTGGAAAGGATAGAAGGGGTTTTGTCGGATAATCGGGGGAGGAGAGGGCGGAGTGGGACCGGATCTTTGAGACGGACCAAGGGAGCAAAAGGGTGATGCGCAGGCAGGTCCATCAATCGGGCTCAAAGGGCGGGGACTTCTGGCACGCGTGGGACAACAAGCAGAGGGCTTCAAGGCAGCCTTCCATTCCTTCGTTTTCTGCGTTTGAGAGTGGTGCATCGTCCCGCGTCCCGTTGCTCTGCGGCTCCATCTTAGGTCGAGGTCACACGCGCCTCACGATCTGTGGCCAGGCTGTGCGTCACGTCCAGCCCCTCTCCTCCGGTGGCTGTGTATTCTTGAATGGGTACAAAACAGGTTTTAGCGAACTGGCAAGAGAAGGCATTTATACATTTCAATTCCATCCCAGATCTAGGTAGCTGGGGGTACGTTTCATCGGTCACGGTCAGAAGTTAACACTGTGGAGTATGTATACAGGCGTGTCTACTGATTTTGAACTAGGTCTATTTGGCGTTCTTTCATGTCGCATGTGGCTTTCTGACCCTAGCCCTGGCCGTCTTTTATCATCATGAGAGAGGGGTAGAGGCTAAACACTCTTTTCTCGGGGAGCAACAGTTAAGCAGGGTCATCAGTTATACCTCGAGTTTACGGAGCTGGGGTCAAGCGGGAGGAACGGGGACGTTTTGGACATCCGTACTTGGGTGCGGAGGGGTGGGGCAATCTGGGCTTAGGAGATTGTGTTTCTAACGAGCTGAGAGCAGAAGGCCACTGACGTATAGTCCTCCTATAAAAAGGGCCAGATTAGGGGGACATCAGTCGTCTTACCTGTCCTTTCCTTATAGCCAATTCGAGTTCTGTCATTTTTACAGAAAAGGAGAGGTAGTAACATGGCAAATTACAATTGTTTTAGTTTCTGGCAATTTTGTCGATCACCTTTGTGTTCGAAAAACCAATTAGGCTCGTTCCGGCGGGGCACAACATTACCACACAGAGGAAGGGGGAGCAGGGGTCGTTCGCATTTTAAATGAACTATTCGGTACACGTACAACATGAAGGGAAAGGACGAGAGAGAGAAACGTGTACAATAATAGGCCATTTTGATGCGCACAAAACACAAAACAGTAGGGGTCATATTATATAGAAACACAGACTGAGGGACAACATAAATCCATATACCACGTACACATGAATTCAGGCGAGGGGGGGGATACATGCATTTACATACAGATTCAAGACAAAACATAGAACAGTACTTGGCCAAAGACATTTTCTCCTGCATGCTGCGCATCCTTAGTTTCCTATTTAATTCGCCTGGCTGTCTTTTGCTGTTCGTCTCTGTTGCAAATACTTATACTTTCGTCAATTGTTCGGGAACTATCCTGGTCGGGCTAGTACTTACGGTGGGATCTTTGAATCATTTTTAGCGGACGGGTATCCAGGCCAAGGCAACGGAGGGTGTTAGTTGGGGGAACAATGGGCAACTTCGAGTTTCATGGCGTAAGAATCTACTCGTAGGTGCACGTCATTCTTGGTTGCATTATTAGAGAGATGGTCGTTTCTAAGTAAGGGTGCGTTATATCTGTCTGTTCATCGTGTATAGGTGCTATGTTCAGACCCCCTTTTTCCCCATTCCATCGGCCGTCCCATCATCACTCAAGTCGTACAAAGACATCTCTCTTATCAGGTCAACGCGAGCAACGTATATCCAGTCGAGTTACACACATTCGGTCATACACACATGCATTCATATCACTCAAATCCGCGTTGCTTAGGTCTTCTCCATACTTTAGTTGATGTTCTGATGCGACCTGCAGAAAGAAGGGGAAGAACAAGGGGTGGGGACGGCGTTTAAAGACACATTCGCGCGCATAAACCTAAAAGGCTTTTTACTTACTACGTATGTCGACCTATCTCCGCGGGGTGCAGTCCCTTCCATCTCGGCGTTTTAAGCCCCGTGGGACTGGTGGTGCGGGAGGCATAATCATTTATGGACTGCACATTGCATAGATCGCCCACGTGTGGTATTGCGGATCTTGTGTGGGGGGGGGGGGGGTCGAAACAAAAGGGCAATCAGGGTAAAGTGGGTGAACTCGTGTTCTTCTTCGAGGAGTCGGGGTGGTCTACAGTGGTACCGGGTCTGGTTTAGGGGCATCTGAAACAATTTCCCTGAGATATGTGGCATACAAAGTAAAACAGAACATCGGGACCTTTATCGATTGCCTTAGGTTGCACAAAAGTAAAAAAACACACGCAACAACTTGGATCGTTCACATTTTCAATATTTCTAGGTACTTTGCTTTTTAACCTTTCAGTAATCGACTTGCTTTATTTCGCCTATATTTTACGTAGATCGGAAACAAGGGCTATGTATTCAAAACTTACCAATCCAAAAGCTTACGACTATTTGTTTGTCACAAAATCTTTATTTTAAAAATGTTGACGTACAAATGCAGGCCTACAACCACGTGGGCCAGCCACGGAGCAGACTGGAACTGTACATGAGGGCATATTTATCTGCGGAAAACATAACTGAGTCGGTGGTTGTTTTATTTCATCAAGGTACGATAAGTGCAATAAAATCATATCGAAAATTCATTGTGGGTAAGTACCATCAGTGTCAAAAAGATTCGAACTTTCAGTAATACTGTAATCAATGATGCGTCAGAACTTAATATCAAATTCATTGTTCGAATGTTCAAGCAATACTCATCCCCTCCCGCCATGTGCTTCAAAACTGCATACATATCTCACGATATCAAGTCTGAGCATCTGGAACACAACGGGGAATTGTGAGTTTCGGTTGTACCGGCGCCATTTTGGGTGGGGTCAGGCGGGTCCAAGTATAGTCAAACTGTCTCTACCAACTCGTGGTTGGACCAGAACTTCTTTTCGGCAGTCCAGAAGTTGCGTCAAGGGGCAACAGAAGGGACCGGTGACATGAACCATCAATAAAAAAAAAGGGAGGGGCAACAATCTTTCCTACCGGGTCGTACTGATGTTCCACCGGAACTGATCAAATCGGTAGTCTGCAGTATCTTGGGTTATTCAAAACTGAGGCTGGCGCCAGCAAGAGGGCGCTGACGTCTCGTGGCTACGTCTTGGTCGTTTCGCGGGTGATCATGGCAGTCATTTCCCATTGGTGGCGGTTGGGGCCCGCGGAGGTCGAGGGCCCACTGCAACTCTCGTAGAATCTTCAAAGCTGAGGAGAACGTTTCTGAACGGAGGACTCGTTTTTCTAGCTGGCCAGCGACCAGGCCATCCTTGCACGTCAGGTTCGTTCCTGCAAGGTCGACCGCCATTTTTAGGAGTTCTGCAGCTACCGGCAGTCACTGGGTCAAATGAGCAGACGGACTCCAGCCTGTTGGGTGAGGCGTCGTAGCACCGCCACAGTGGACGAGACCCTGCTGGGTGTGTGGAGCGTCCCTATACTGCAAGAGTGGACAAACCCTTTGCCGGGTGCGTGGAGCGTCCCTGCACCGCAAGAGTGGACGAACCCTTTGCCGGGTGCGTGGAGCGTTGGGGGTGCAGCTGAGGGGCCTCCACCTGGGGAGGCGGGAGAGGCTCGTCCGCGCCGCCTCTCCCTTCCAGTGCACCCCAGGGCGTCTCGCTGACATTTGTTATGGCCGGACCAGGCGATGAAGAAGAGGGGGGGTCGGAGGTATATGCAAGACATCCCCCCCCGTGGCCTGCAAGGCGCCGGGAGAAGAAGGGAATGGGAGGACCAGTTCATTCCGGGTCGGGCCCATGCCTTCGGCGGCCGGCCGTTCTTTGCCACGGCCCCAGGAACGGGTCCCTTGGTTCATCCCGGGGACAGGCCTTGGCGCGTGGTGTCGCCTCCGGACTATTCACGTAATGGTTCTCCACCCCAGGCCGCTGCCGACGGCTTTTGTAGACTTTCTGACGACCAAAAACCTACTAGAAAGTAGCCCAAAGTAGCCCGACATGGCTACTTTGGGGAAGGAGGGACAGGAACGGCGTCAAGCAGACGGCGAAATGCATTGTGGGTTTGTTGTTGCAGCCGTTTGCCGTGTAAATAGTTGTTTAATATATTTTTGTTCAAAATGTACATTTCTAATATTTGCCTAGGGTTTGTCGTTAATTGGGCGGGGTGGTCGATGGAGCCGAGCTGTCTCGCAGTCATCATGGCGTTGAGTTCGGCTTTCCTCACTAGTTTCATACTTCTTGAGGGGTTGTTCCTAATGTTTCCATTTCAGTAAGGTTGAAAAGAGATCTCATCAGTGGCCTACTGACTTTACTCGATTCCTTTTGTTTTTCCTAATGATTCTTATGTTCTTTTATTTGCTAGCACGATACCGCGGCTAATCCGCATTTTCTTTATATATGTCCTTTTTATTAGGGGTGTCCTCCGGTGGAGCCAGATGGTCTACCTTTAATAAATGGTCCGGGCTGAACCAACTACTGAGCAATGGGGGGGAGATAGGCATGACGGGTTACAACGGAGACAAAAGTCAGCACTACCTATCCTTCACTACTTTGCAGAGACTAGGTAGAATATTTCTATTCTACAGTATTCGCAAATAGGGAATACCCAAAGAGAGAACCAATTCCAAACAGTCAAGTTCGGACAAACAATCAATCAATCAAATGAGGAATAAAATAGGCGCGACGGGTTACAACGGGGGCAAAAGCCTGCGCCACCTACCCTTCACTATCTGCAAAGAGAGAGATCTTCCTGTTCCTCTCTGTTTGTAGGCAGAGAATATCCTTTCCAAGAACCAATTCCGAACGATCAAGGTCCGGTCAAACAATCAATCAGTGGGGGATAAAAATAGGCACGACGGATTACAACGGGGGCAAAAGCCTGCGTTACCTATCCTTCACTATCTGCAAAGACTAAACAGAGTATGGCGGCCCTGTGCTTGTTTGCAAATAGAGAATGATCCAAAAAGAACCAATTCCAAAACAATAAATGCTTGGATAACAATCAATCAAATGGAGAGGGAAGTAGGCGCGACGGGTTACAATGGGGGCAAAAGCCTGCGCTACCCACCCTTCACTATCTGCAAAGGGAGAATACTCCTATCCTTCCCCGTTTGTAGACAGAGAATCTCTCAGGACAAAACAATCAAAATGCGTAATACTAGTATTTTCCAATGACAATCAAACAATCAATTCGCAATTTGTCGTGTTTCCACGACCTTACCCGGACAGTATGGACGGTTTCTCGTCTTCCGTTTCCAGCGCCCGATCGTCCTCTATTCTCCGTAATTGCTGTGGCACTCCTGATGGTTCCCAGTCAGGACCGTAGATCACTCGAGAGAGGTCTGTTCGGAACCGGTGAAGTTCGGATGATCGGCTGCCAGACAAGGGTCTATCGGGCAGGAGCTCTTCCCGATCGTTGCAGTCGTTCACTCTGTCGTTGGGACCTCTCTCACTGGATCCACGTGTCGCTGATGGGCCCAACGTTGGGCGCCAATTGATGAAAAAGGGTTCAGGCAGATCAGGTCGTTTACCCCTTTTCTAAGTTTGCCCGGCGTTAGCCGCTTCTTACCCAACTCACGATTACCCAAATAAAGAGGCAGGCGCTGGAGACTGGAAGGCAGGAAACAGGAGTTTATTTCCGACGGAACAGAACACGTCAAATCAGACAACAGGGTATCTTCTCGAGGTGCTCTAACAAGTTTCTCTACGGCTCCGTCTTTTATACACAGGTTTATGATGTACAAACAGTCCTTATTGCAATAAAGACACTTTGAAGTACAAAAAGGGCATGTTTGGGACCCCAGCTCCAGGCCCATTCCCATACTGACCGCTCTGATGTTGTTTTCCCCTCCCAAATGTGACATGTGATTGTAATCTGCAGCCGGACATTCCAACAGGGCACGAGGGCAGGAGGGGGTGGTCAGATCTAAGGTTGGGCGGGCGATAAGATCATGTTTCGCTATGCGGGGGCCGGAGGGGTACATCCACGAGACCTAGTTTTATGATGTGGGACTGGGTCGAGAGGCCAGGTGTAGCCGGGGGGGGGCATCAGAAGAGAGGAAGGGTGTTCCTGGGAGGGATGCGGGGGTGTCGGTCAGATCGAGGGGTGTGAAGGCCTTGATTAATCACCGCTCCTCTGATGTGAGGCGAGGTCCTACTGTAGGAAGCAATAAACTGCATCTGTTGGGCTAGGTGATGGCCTGGGATCAGGCCGGGCAATCGGGCAGGGAGGAAGAGGTTACCAAAAGGACCCATTCTATGGGTAGGATGAAAGAGCGAGGGGCAGGGGTTCAGCACGGAGACAAGGTCGTGTTTAGCGGTGCGTTTATGGCCCGAACAGGAGAGACCGGGGGCTGTCGGGGCGCGGGGTGCTTGCGGGGTTGGAGAGAGAGAGAGAGAGAGAGAGAGAGAGAGAGAGAGAGAGAGATGATGGCTATCGGCAATGGGCAGGGAGGTCATGACACAAAGATGGCTACTATCTATGTTCGTGATGGAGCCTAAAAGGGAACAAGATGGCGGGGCCACTGTTTCGTGACTTTCTTTACCTTCAACAGTGGCGAGGGTGAACACAAATGAACGCCGCTTATGTACATATACATTTTGTCATTTTCCACACCTCTGCCTGTCATACCCCTGGCCCCGCCCTAGCCACAGCGCCACGGTGAAAAATAAAATTATAATAAATAGGTTCATTATTGTTTTATTTTTCATTTTTTGTGGCTGCTGGCAGGGGGGGGGCGTTGATGATCCTCTGCCATGCAGAGGAGCCGCCGCTGGATGTTTGTATGCCCATCACACCCCACCTGGTCAGGTGTAAAATTCATTGCACTCTCAAGTAACTTCAATGAAGCAAGACCTTTGTCACCAATGCCTTAATACAACATACTGCCCTCTTTGCTGCTACACTACTTTATTGGATTGGAAACTTAAAAACATGTCTCTATAAATATCCCCAATTCCACTCTGTAATTACAATCTTGGAACAAAATTTCCTAATGGAATGCAAACCTATCTGAATCGGGTCAGTGTTGTATGGGACTCCCAATAAAATTGAATTATTGTCCTATTCACCACCGCTTGCTCAACATAAAATTCTCTATCAAAAAGTGTTTCACGCATCACTTATAAAGTCCACAGTACCCTAAACCTGCACACTATGAGCAAAGAGTCATTAGTGATTTCATCCTCAGGTCAGACCAATTTAAGCTCAGGCACTCACTCAAAATGAAGAGTGAGAAATGTCTTCTAACCTGTTACGTGCACCCGTCGGCCAATGGCCGTCGCAAGCTCTACCTCGGTAGTGCTGCGCTGGTCCGTTGGCCAACGAGGCCACACCCACATAATGGAATGCCCCGCAATTCCGCTGCGGTAAACAGGTTAAGCTAAGCGACTCATTTCACACTCAGGCCCCAATCACTTGCCCCTCCACAATGCAGTGTCAACTTCTTACAGAGACAGTTACCTGACTGCTACGTTATATGGTTTAATTTCAATTAATAGCAGATATGTTACAAATGGCACCCCAATGTCATTCTAGTAAGTGTCTTGGTCTTTCTGTTTTATTGTCGGAGTCGAGTTGTCAAGACATTACATACATTTATACACATACCTTAGCAAGAACCCGATAGCAGTAGTAATATGCTACATAAGCCTTATTCTGCGTATTGAAAGTGATGCACTTGCAGTGTTGCTGTTACAGTTATTTCCACCTTAATTGCTTTTACTTCATGTCATTAGATTGAAAGTGTGGTATTTTCTGCTCTCTGGCTATTAATGTAATAATCTTTCCAACAAGCGGATGTCTTATTGATGTGTATAGTACACCCCCTTTCATCACTGTTATTGCATTACAGTGATAGCCTGTATAAAACACTAGATTAGTTAGACAACTCGTTTATGGACTGTCATCGCCGAGAACCAACTCAGGCATGAAATAGCACTTCGTAAACACTTAATCAAAAATATATTGAATTTATTTTATTGCTCAAGAAAGTGCTTAAACTGGGTATAACAACTTCCTTGAGTCCCACAAGGGGTAATTTAAATTGATTTAAGCCTCGCAAATTAATCATTAACCATTACTCTTCACTTTACCCACTGAGTGACAGCATGGGCGTCACCATCCATTTTGTGCTGAAACTTTTGACCGTTCCCATTGCGGTGCCTGTTTTTCCAGCAACGGACCACCGACCGTATTACGAGTTGAACTCGTGTTACACAAGCTCAACTTGTAATATGGCTGGCGATCCTTGCACGAGTTTGGCGCAGTAGAGGCGGCGTTGCACAGAGAAAAAAATGAACTTAAGTGTCACGCATTTCCTGATTAGCTGAAGTTAGGTCCATGCTTCTGTTTGAAAAAGATGAATGCCTTTTTGCTTTATTTAGGTTTTTTCTTCAGTTACCAATGCTATATAAAGCATTCTGTATGAATCACAACAAACTGTTGCATGCTTGCGCCTCCCGATCCACACTTGTTACTTTATTTCAGGTTGCATTAAACCATTGAACCAAGGTTACAAAATGCACACGAAGAGGCAGATCTATTTCATTTTATTATATTTCACAAGGAAGTTAGCTTATCTGACAAATGTAAACACAAAAAAGTTCTCAGAAATAGAAAGGTGGAAATGATGTTGCATTCTTAAAATCTGCCTTTGCAATTTCGAATAGCAGTATTAAAAGGTGTTGGACTTGGGCCTTAGGGCAGGTTCACCCCTAATCTTTTTGCTTTTATTTGTGACCCTGTGGTAGTGATTTTTGGGTCTCTGCGCACTTTTTCCCTGTGTCCCAGAGCAAAGTGCGTGCGTGTAGTATGGCTGGCCTGTCCTCCCATAGGAATGCATGGGGAATGTGTGTGTCCATGTTAGTTCCTGATGTGTGGGGAGTGTAGGCTCGAGTTTGGTATGTATGAAATCGTGAGAATGAATGCTGCGCAATGGTATGTGCGGCTTGTATGTGTCTAGAAGGGAAGTGCTACTTCTGGACATTGATGTATGTGTGCAGTGAGGATACTGGAGCGTGATTGGCTGGAGCTGGCTGGCATGCCAGGCTCCAGGAAGTCTGGATGGATCTGCCCGGTGGTGAGTGTGAGATCAGCATGAGTGATGTGTGGGAGGAGTGCACCTGGGTCCTTGATGGGCTGGGGTTTTCCCCACACAATGCTGGCTCCGCCCCCCTGTGGTTTGTCTAACGACCCAAGCCTCCCCAGTGAATGAAAGGGGTGGTTGGGCCATCAAGGGTACTCCCCAGCCAGCTGCAACTGGTTTCCCCCCACTGCACCCTGAAGACAAAGGAATTTACAGTATACGAAGGGGCTGTGTCCCCTTACAATTTGTTCTCTTCCAGGATCCTTGCCAGAGGGGGCTGTTGCTGCTGCTGGGGCCAGGAGGACCGCCACTTGGACTGTCTCCCTGCCTGGAGACCCAGTGTGCTGGCTCTGGCCCTGCCTTGACCCCTGCCTGCCTCCAGACCCTGCTGGAGCTTTGCTGTTGCCTGGGAGCGCTGTTCCCTGTCCTTTAGCGCTGGGGAGCGCTGTTTATTTCCCTAGCGCTGAGGAGTGCTTTATTTGAGCCCGTGGCGCTTGAAA
The DNA here is from genome assembly GCF_964261635.1 of Lissotriton helveticus. NCBI lineage: Eukaryota > Metazoa > Chordata > Amphibia > Caudata > Salamandridae > Lissotriton > Lissotriton helveticus. The sequence goes on along the minus strand of NC_136072.1, from coordinate 976,167,942 downwards.
GCGCTTCATTTTGGGTGCCTAGCGCTTGGGAGCACTTTTTGTGCAGCCGGTGCCCACCCGGCATCTGCCCGTTTTATTTTGCCGATTTTCGGCATAGCGAGTGCCTACTTCGCTTTATATTTAATTTGGAAGCCGGTGCCCACCCGGCATTGCCCCGTCCTTGGATATTTAATTTATCACGAGGGAGCCCACTCCTCGGATAATGGGACCCCGCCTGCCTATCTAAAGCGAGCCGGAAGTGGTTGCGTGTCCGGCCAATCACAGCGCAGCCCGGGCCGTCCGGAAGTCCCGCCCCCGCAGCAGAGCAGAGAAGCAGCCGGCCATCCCCGAGGCTCCCCGAAGTGGAGAGGAGCCCTGCGTTGCCGGAGAGGAGAAGCCGGCAGTGTGTCCCGCCCCCCGCAGCACCAGTGAAGTCCCGGTGAGTGCGGGGGCGGGTTCTTTTTGATTCCTCGAGCGGCCCCGTTGGGAGAGGGCCACTCCAACGCGCCTGCCCTTGTGCTGACGAGTCCCGAGAGACTCGAGGGGCCAGGTCCTTTGTTCCTTGAGCCTGAGAGGCTCTGCGCCCACTGTAGTTCAGCGAGCCTAGAGAAGGCTCAGGGGCATTCCTGTGTTCGAGCCCTGAGAGGCTCTTGTGCCCACCCATTGTTCCTTGAGCCCCGAGAGGCTCAGCGCCCATATTGTTCTTGAGCCCTGAGAGAGGCTTGGGTGCCAGTTATCGTTTAGAGCGCTGAAGCTCTACGGTGCCACATTTGTTTTGCGAGCCAGAGAGGCTCTAGGGGGACACAGCCAGCTAATTGGTTAGAGCCCCGAGGCTCCCACGCTGTGTCTCCCCACCAGTGTTCTTGAGCCCACGAGGCTCCAACGTTGCCCAGCCCTATTTACAACTGTCCAGCACTTAGTGGACAGTTGCTACGTTTAGGCTTTGTGTTCTTGGTTGCCTGCGCAGCCTTCCCTGACATTGAGACTCAGGGCATTTCAGCCCCTTTCGAGGCCAGTTGGCCTGAGGGACATTTCTAGTGTTGTGCTACATGCACCCTGCGCAATTTATGATTTACTGCTTATGTGATTTCTGTGCAAATGTTCTAACTGCACCTCTGAATGTGTTTTAATGTTTCATGTGCAATTGTCTATGTTTACCTTTGCTAAAAGTGACCTGCTTAGGTAATTGTTTATGTTTTTATTCCCCTTTGCTAAAAGTGACCTGCTTAGAGGATTGTTTGATATTACCTTTGCTAAAAGTGACCTGCTTAGGTAATTGTTTATGGTTTATTTCCCTTTGCTAAAAGTGACCTGCTTAGAGGAATGTTGATGTTTTATTGCCTTTGCTAAATGTGACTTGCTTAGGTGATTATTTTAGGTTTCCTTCCCTTTGCTAAATGTGACTTGCTTAGGTGATGGTTTTCCTTCCATAGGTCCTGATGATAAGGTCCTAGTTCCCTGCGTGATTTCCCTACAGTGTTTAGGGTGGCGTAGGAGGTATTTTCCCTTTACCAGTAGTTACTGGTTGTATGCTACATTTACTATTTATGTGTTACAGTCATTATATGTTTATGTGCTAAGTGTTATACCTACAAGTGTTATTTCTAAAAAGTGCATACCCCTGACAGTGGTCCAGGTGGCCCTGTCCTGTACATAATCCCTTGTAAATCTTGCCCGTGCCTGTTGGCACATTGTAAAGTGTGTGTGTTATCTAATGTGTTTTTATTATTATAATACAAAGGCTATTTTTGATATAACCTTGTGTGGAGTTTCCTTTGTGGTGGGCCTAGGGTGTTGTCGCTGGGGTGCGCGCGCAAACGCTTTACACATCGCCTCTGAGATTAGCCTTGCTGCTCGCATCACGTTACCTAGAGGGTGAGCAGGGGTTATCTTGGGGTGTAACTCCCTTGCCCTGACTTAGAAATGGCGATCCCTGACTGACTTTGGCGTGAGCCGTGGCCGGCCGGGGGTCCCGTTTCTAACAAAAGGTTAAAATAACCTCTTGTGTTAAAAAGCCCAGTTGGTGGACGGATTCAGTAGAGTATATAGGGTCAGATTTGCAAGCCCCATATGCCTCATTTGCGCCGTGTTGCGTCACTTTTGTGATGCAGCGGCTGCACCAAGCCAGCACCATGCTGTGGGGTATTTACAACGTGATGCATCTAGGGAGATGCGTCACATTGAAAAGCCCTGCGCCACATTTGGGTGTTCCGGTGCAGGGGGGGGGGGCATTCTGGTGCAGGAACGCCTCGGAAAGGTGGATGAGTAAAATCTACACTATTTCACTCAGTCACTTTTAGGGCCATGCTGTGTCAAAACCCTGCGACTGCTTGAAGCAGGGGTAAGGATTGACGCAGCATGTTAGGCTTAGCGGCACCCCGAGCCTTGCTGGAGCTGGGACGTGCTTGCGACGCAACTCCAGCAATGCGGCGCCTTTCCGGCATCAGATGCGTCACGCATCTGTCTGTTCTTGCCCCATGGTGCACCGCATTCTAAATGTGGCGCATCCATGGTGGCGCAAGAGGTGTTTGCCGTGACGCACAATAACTGGGCATCCCTGCTGATATGCATGGATGTGCCAGTTATTGTAAATCTGCCCCATAGTCTCTACGTGTAATGACGGAATGACTGAGGTTAAGAGAAATTATATCACAAAAATCTTTTAACCTTTGACAACAAAGAAATCTAGAAAGTTTAATCTGGCTCCTTTCATTTATTGATTTACTTTCAATACTCAATCAAGGAAACTGCCCTCGTCTGTATTCCATGAACTGACACCTCTTCTTGGGATCCCTAAAACCCTGAAAGATATTTCAAGAGAGCTCAAAGCCAACATTTCTCTATTCATTGTGTCAAGGAGGGTTGTGCTGGACTGCTTTAGTCAACCCTTGAAGCTCAAAGCTTCAAGGACCCAACTACAAATAACTACTGACTAATATTCTGCTATATCATAAAGCACCAAAAAACGAAGTAGGGGATGCCAATGTTACTGCATAATATGGTTTCATTATTAACATGTGTTTAATATTCCTCTTGGCCAATAACCCAAGCTCCCACTAACTGCAGTAATTAGGGCCATATAAAACAGAGGTCCTGCGGTGCAGATCGGTGCATCATGCATCAGTCTTCGGACATATTGTGACTGGTATGCACTTTCTAAAGGGTCATAGAACATTTCAGCATATCTTTTGTTAAAAAGGACTAAGGGACTGATTCATTTGTTGGCGGTCAGGCCGTCGTCCACCAGGGCGATCAAGGGCCAGATGTAGGAAGTCTAATTCCGGTCGGTAACGGCCGAAATTACTGAATTTCGGCCGCTACCGACCGGAATTAGGATTTTCATATGTAGATGGTAGATTTCAGATTCGGTAATTTACCGAATCGTTATTCAAGGATTCGGTAAATTACAGATTCTTAAAAATACCGAATCGGTAAATTACAGAATCTGAAATGTAGGGAGCACTCAAATGAGTGTTTTTCCCGTTTTAGGATTCGTTATTTACCACCAACTAGAAGTTGGTGGTAAATAATGAAAACCTTTGAAAAGGCATTTTTTTTTGCTTTTCCAACAGTGCCATGTTGCAGACTTACATGCCCTTAGGGCATGTATGTCTGCAACATGTACACCCATACACAATTGAGGGGTGCAACAGGGTGTCAAAGTGACACCCTGCCACCCTTCAATGTTTCCCCCAATTACCGAATCGGCCCATAGGAATGAATGTCAATTACCGAATCGGTAAATACCGATTCGGTAATTACCGAAACTTACTGATTCGGTAATTTTTCACGAAAAATTACCTACATCCCATTTGCCTGTTCTTAAATACCGAATCGGTATGATTCGGTATTTAAGAATCGGTAATCTGGGATTACCTACATCGGGCCCCAAGTTCCGACAGCTACATTTATAAGTGTCAGTTGAGCCAGCAGACATTTAATCCAATGAAAGGAACCGCTGTCACTGTGGTTCCAATCAATGCACTTTAACTTTGCTGTGTGGCTCATCAAGCATGACGGAGCAGTTCGGTAAAGTTACTTTTATTTTATTTTCAAAAACAAAACACCAAACAGGGTTTTGTTTTGACAATTAAAAAACAATGAATTCCATGCCACGTGAGCCACCTCCCATTGCGAGGGGGGTATCTTGTGTTTTTTACTGCCCCTTACAGCCATAGTTTTCCTGATTGTGAAAACTGACTGGTATGTTTGCCTATCTCAGTTAGGTGGGGGGGATATACCCATCAACTGCCCTTACTCCCTTGTGTGTTGTAGGAGTCTAACCATAGCAAGGATGGAGTAGTCTCCACGGTCGTTACACTAAAGGTCTGCCCACTTTTGAGTTTGGCAGTCAGACCATTATGTTGGCGGTAAAGGTACTCCGTTGCCATTGTACTGCAGTATCAATTCTGCCAGGAGATATACATCAGACTCTAAGCCTCCCATGTTTGGGCTGCAGCTTCAAGGAAAGGGAGCAGTGTTGTTTTCTCTCTGTCTATGTACCCAAGCAGCTATACTGAATTACACCCTCTTTTGGTTTCCTGAAGACTTTAGCCAAAATGTTCTTGCTTGCTTAGGCCAAGACTTCTCACCTTCCCTTTTGTAAAATTGAACTCTAGGACAGTCTTATGAATAGTCCAATGTATGCAACACTGCAGTTATAACTAACTGGAGACCTGTATGGGTATGATCTTCCAAAATAGTGTAGTAGAGCGGGGTTAAATATTTGCCCCCCAAAATATCTTAGTTGCAATTCAATCCACAAGCAAATTTCAGATTTATTATGACCTTTTTTGTACCATGGGTAGGGAACAAGAAAATGAATGCCAAAAAACACCTTCTTATTGCAGTGTTTATCACGAAGGGAGACGAATGTTAATTAAAGTGCTGACGGTTGTCTGGAAGTCTGAGGATTGGGTTTTCTGAATGAGAAGGAACCTAATGCCCAATCCTCTTTCTTCTACTACCCTTCACTGCATTTAATTATCAACTGTCTCCTTTGGGGAAGGATACTGTACCACATGCGTCTACCGTGGCTGCATTTGAAGAGGCTGCAGCAGATGAAGCACAACAGGGGCCTCCCTCATGTAATCACCATTGCTCAGTCCCTGGTATAGGGGCCAGGCATTGTATTTAAAGCATAATGTAATGTCATTCCAAACCGCCGCAGGCCCCACCAACCTCTTCCTCATTTTTTTCACAGACTCAAGGCAGATGTGGACCAGTGAAAATACGAATTACTGTTTGAAATGAAAAAATACTGTCTACCCCCAATTAGTAGTCCTCTCACTTTAGATTCAGAGCCAGCCAATATTTTTTGCTTTGTATAAATTACATATTTAAAGGTGCTAGTGGGCACCCATGGAAAATGGGATTTGCACAGTTTATCCTAGTTGACCTAACCAAATATTTCCTAAATTTACCAGTGCACTGTTTTTAGGATATCATATTTGTACCAAAGTTAGTAGCGTGCCTAAAATGTCCTAATCGTGTTAGATTCTTCCAAATTTCAATCTATCCATCTCCATCATGAGATCAATGTATTATTTAGCACTGCATGCACTGCCAATGCAGTTATACAATTGGGACATATTGTTAATATGCTTAAACGGAAGTCAGTGTGTTAGTGCAGGAAGACATTATGTGCCTCAGCCCAAATAGCTGAATTATCCAAATTAGCTTTGTTGAAGATCTTAATGGCCATGCAATTCCACTCGTATTACTAATATTTCTACAGCTTGTACTACTACTATTGTTAATGCTGCAATCAGCATACTTCAAGCCTCAGAAGATTTTTCAGTTACTCGCAAAGACCTGAAATGCAGGAAGAAATTGGCCATTTTCATAAAAAAGTTTAAAACCGTTCTATTCGGGTTCCATCTGAACACTCAAATTGCCTGTTTTCGCTTGAACAGATGAAGTACATTTCCCCATTTATTGACAGAACCTCCACAATTATTACTTCCTTCCCTTGTCTAGCTTCTTTCTAAGCTGTTCGACTCACTTTTTTTTTCCAATTGATCTTTATTGAGTTTTGGCGGTATACAATGGGAAAACAGTTGTAAGACATTTACTGGTTCGATACAGTACTCAAGCAGGCAATCATTCAGCATTGGGTATGGAATGTTTGGGTGTGTTATGATCTCGAATGTCCGTGTTCACTAATGCAGACAGTGGGTGGGTTGGGTAAACTGTTGGTAGAGTGCGTCCCAATGTCCCCCGGGTGTGGCCGGAAGTGAAAGGATTGGAGAAAAAGTGTGGAGTCAGAGTCCCTCCAGGCCGAGACAGTATGGGCCCCCATACTACATATCAAAACTCCGCCAGTCCACCCCACAAGTCGCCTGTTGGTTCCCAGCCACCCAAGCTGCAGAGCGGTCACCCGGTTTCACCCCCAGTCATAGCGCCTTCAGAGCTATCACCTGCCCTAGTCAGGTTTTAATGCGAGTAGTATCATGTCCGCTCCTATGATGTGGATAGCTCCTACCGCCTGCCAGCGGAATCGCTGCATTACGTCATCCTCTGCTTTTGCCCAGCAGTGTACATTGGTCTGCCATACTGCGAGCAGTAGTCCTAAGTCTGCCCTCCAATGTATCGCTATCATTTGCACCATCAGTGCTAGCGCCAAGTCTGTGAACTTGCTTCCCACTTTGTCCACTTCGGGACGGGGCATCAGACCGAGGAGGCATGTTTAGGTGTATGGATGTGCTGCCGGCCCATAACGTTTGTAACATATGTGCACACTGCAGTCCAGAATGGATGCAGTAGCAGGCATTGCCATGTCATGTTCTAAAAGTCTGCATTTTCAGCTCTGCACAGTCGTTATTTGTCTGTCAGTGTGCTGATCATCTGATGTAGGCACTATGGGTTGAAGTATGTTTGGTGGACATAGTTATAATGTAGCAACTTCAACCGTGCATTTGTCATGACCCTTGAGACGTAGCTCAGGACTTTGTTCCAGTCTGCCTCTGTTAGGGCAATCTGCATGTCCTGGCTCCAGCAATTTTTCAGGCCACTGGGGCGTTACCTGTCACCTGATCAGTGCCTCATATATGTTAGTGGTCCTGAGGTGCATGTGGCTCCATGTCGGCAGTACCGGGTCTACGTATGACTCTTAGCTCGGGTCTCCTCATGTCTCACCTGTGGCTCCCCTGAGTGCTGCATGTGTCAAGAACTGTCCAGCGTACATCGCTTGGAGCTCTTCAAACGAGAGGGCAAACCCCTCATCAAAGAACTGGACCAGGTCCACAATGGAGGCACATCACCACTGGAACTGATGTGCTGTCCACCCAACCCTGGCGGATGTCGGAAGGCACCACAGGGGCAGAACTGACAAATATGCCATCATTCATGCAGACTCTGCCTGTAGTGTGCCAAGCAATGCCGAGCCACTCTTATCAAAAGTGGTGCGTGCTCAACCCCATGGCCCACTGCCAGTATGTCATAGAGTACACCCACCTTCATTAAACGAGGCCATATATTGGCCATCTTGAGAGGTGCATCTAGGGCTATCCACATCTTTGTAGTGTGCATGCCATGTAATGTAACTCGTAGTCTGGTGCTCCAGATTTCCCTCAGCCATCAACAAGTTTCTCCAAAGCCACGAGGCAGCGGCCCAGATCAGTTCAGAAAGCCAGTTGCTCAGATCGGAGAACTCTGTGGGGTAGGATTAATGGCACGTTGCTGAACACATAGATAAGTTGGGACAGAGTAACCATTTCTTCTAGCTGCACTCTTCCCATAGGGGAAAGTGGCAGTGTTCACCAGAAGGCTAGTAACCCTCAGAGTGAGGCAACCACTCTGCCCAAATTGCCCTCGATAATGTCCTCTGAGTGCTGATACACCAGGACCCCAGCTACCTACTTCTATGAGGACCGGATAGGGCCTGTTGCTCATCATCAGGGCTGCGTGCAGGTCTGACAGTGGGAAGAGCCATTCAGGCACAGTCCAGACAATGTTTCAAATGTACCCAGTAGTTTCTTTACGGGCACCAGTCCAGTGTCTCCGCTGCTGACCCCCAGTCCCTAGCTCTAACCCCATGACCACAGCTGGCACACCAACAGTTCCATAGCTTGTGCAAATATCATCCATGACAGTAGACAGCCAGGGCGGGTGGGTCAGTATATCCATTATTGTTCTGAATATTCACATCCCACCCTGAGTCGTGCTTTAGGGGCTGCATATAATACTCAAATCCAAGCCAGTAGTTCAGCTCCAAACCCCATGTAATGGAGAACTGCAAAGAAGGTAGGCCCAGGAAATACTGTCATTGACCGTCTCCATGTCAACCAAGATCAGCACTGGTTTGTGAGGCTCCTCCGGCAGGCCATCTATAAGATGGAGTAGCTGCTGTCAGTTTGAGGAGGTGCTTCTTCCAGGGATAAAGCCTCTCTGGTCTGGGTGGACCAGGGATGATAAGTGATGTTTTCCCTGTCACCAATTGTTTAATTGCCAGGGCTATTTCACCCTTCATGATGGGACCCTGTTGCCTGTTCTCTGGAGTGAGGACGGCCAGAGGTGTTGCAGCCAGAAAGGAGTCCAGTTGGTCTGTGCTCTCATTGGGGGCCAGGCCTCATAGGGTGTTGTAGTAGTCAGATAACACCACCACGATATCCGCCGGTCTATATACATAGTGGCCCTCCGGGTGCTTTATGGTTGTTATTACTGAGTGATGCATTCTGTGTGCAACAGATTCATGAGCAGGTGCCCTGATCAGTCACCGTCTGTGCGGGACTATGTTAGGTACTCCCTGTGATCATGCAGGGCTAGACGGGTCCGTCTCTGTGTGCTCCATTCTTTGCCATACTAGCTCTCCTCAGATGTCCACCTCTGAGACCGCATGGATCTCCAAGCACCTAAGCTCACTCTCCATACGTCCCAGCTGGGACCGTGGGTGGAGCGCACCCTGCTCAAGGGTGTTAGACTTGGCATCCTTGGCATGGTTCCCCCTCACTTTTTACCTCTACCTCTTGTATTTTTTGACTATATGATGAATTTTGTTTTTGATAGATGCAGTGGGCACTTTGCCACTGCTGATCAATATCAAATTGTATATGCTCCCTGGATAAATTGTATATATGATTGGTTATCCCTAATTAGCATATCTAATTTACTGGTAAGTCCTTATCAAAGTTCACTGAGTGTGCCGGGGCCTGTAAATCAAATGCTACTAGTGGGCCTGCAGCACTGCACGTGCCACCCACATGAGTAGCCCTGTAAATGTATCTCAAACCTACCACTGTAGTGTCTGAACACCCAGTTTTAAATTGCCATGTCGACCTGGCAAGTGCCCACACTTGCCAGGCCTCAACCTTCCCTTTTCTTACATGTAAGGCGCCCCTCGGGTAGGCCCAAGGTACTCCCATGGACAGGGCGCAGTGTATGCAAAAGGTAGGACATGTGCTGGTGTGTTTTAAATGTCCTGATAGAGAACTGCTGCCAAATTTGTTTTTCTTTATTGAAAGGCTATCTGTCCCATAGACTAACACAGGGGTTCCTTTGTAACACCTTTACAAGTATAACTTTCCATTGGGACAAGGTGGAGAAATGGAGTTTAGGCTCTCTGAATTTACTAGAACATCTTTTTAGGAAGATGGTTTTTAAATTGAGTGTTTGAAAATGCCACTTTTAGAGAGTAGCCATTTTCTTGTTTAACCATTCTGTGTGCCTTTGCTGTTTGTGTATTGACTGTCTGGTTTTGGATTGACAGGAGCTCGGGATGTCCATTCTCTGTAGACAACCACAAGGGGGGTTGAGGTGTGTCCTGCCTTTCCTCGGTGACTAGTAGCTGGGCTGAATAGACCTTGGCTGCACTTAGAGTTGTGGGAGGAGTTTCACCTGCACCTGAATAGGCAGTGTCTCTTTTGCACAATGCTGTCTCCATCTCCTGTGGTCATGCTGCCCCAGATAGGACAGAACTGATTTGGACTGGGCTCAAAGACCCTTGCCACAACCACAATACAGAGAAAATGGGTTATTAGTATTGGACCTTAAACCCCAGAGAATTAGATTACTTCTGGACTCAAGAAGAACCTCTACCAAGAAGAAGAGCTGGAGAAGTGTAAGTAGGAGTACTGTCCCTTTGTTGTGTGTGCTTTGCTGGTTTGGCTTGCAGTTGCTGCTTATGCCAAGGAGAGGACAAAGACTGGAACTTTGCTGTGAACCTGCTTGAAGAAGAATCTCCAAGAGCCTGTGTGTGCTGGCCTCCATTCTGAAGTCTCAGGGACAGAAAAACTTCACCTGCAATCCCTGACCAGCACCTGGACTCCTCTGGGGACTCCTGTATTCAAAATGGTGCCAAAGCCAGTTCCTGGCCATTGAGAATTATGTGGTTGGTGCTGCAAAGCAAGAAAAACAACTCCAATGCCATCATTGACACTGACAGTGATGATACCATTGATGCAACGACCTGCTCTGAGGCCGGTGGCACAACTCATGAAGTGCTTGACGAACCGCCTGCCCTGCATCACAGTTCCGACGCCGTTCAACATCTGCTGACACCTGCAGTCATCGACCTTCCTAACGCCCGCATTCACACTGATGCCATCACCGCCAGCATCACGTTATTGCTGAGCCAATAACCGCAGAGGGTGACTTCACAAACTCTTCGACCATGCATCGCCTCACCAGAACCTACACCTCACCGCCGACTCTGCCTAACTTCTCTGTCCTGTACTCGACGCCTCGCCTCCTCATGTACCCGAAGCCTCTCCTCCCCCATGGCAGAAGTTAACCAGCTTCGCCTTGGCACCGTCATCTCACCTCTAGGATGCCATGCATCGTCTGTGGACTTTGTTCCAAGGTACTGTTGTTTGTAGGTCCTTGTGACTCTGTGCCTGGCCCGTGCACCTTGTGGTTGGTGCCATACTTTGGATTTATGCCTGTCATTACATCGTAATGCTTTCAAAAAGACGAAGTGGTTGAGAGGGATCGATACCAAGGATCCTATACAAATCAAGGAATATTAATTTCCTGATTGGGGGAACCCAATTCGCAATTTTAATTTTTGAATATTTTATATACAGAAGAACACATACATGATCATTGTCGTGATTACTAATTATTTTACTTGTAGTAATCCGTGTTTTAAAGTAAACATTTTTTTTTCTTTTTTCTTATATTTACATTATATCATGTCAAATGCATATATATACATATATCTCAATTTCCCAAAATTATCTATATACACATTCTCAAGTACAAAAAAACAGGAAAAAACACACTCTAATATATAGAGGCAATTCTTTTTTTATCTCTCTTTCTTTTTTACACCCAACAAACAACTTATTAAATCAAATCAAGTGCCTCCCTATTTGCTCAGGGGGTCCACTAAGAGGCAGAAGTGTACCAACACAATCGATTTTACAGATTTGTGAATGAAAATATTTTAGATTGTGGTCAACAAAACATGTTCGCATAAGTACAACGTTTCAAACTAACTCCTCTTGTCGAAAAATGGCGTGTTGACACGGACGCGTTTCGGCCTCCAGGGATCTTGGCCTCCTCAGGACAAGGGTGAATAGAGATCTAATATTCCCATAAGTGCGTGGTCACCAAGAAGCATCAAGGGGACTGGATAACCTCCTCGTAAAAGCGGGAAAATATCATAATTATTAATCGCTGCGGGTCCCAGCACGGGATGCTTGCCATCCTCTTCGAGAGTAACTACGGTGTCTGCCGACTCTGTGTGTTAGTTTCTCAATCAGCACGTCGGGTCTCAAAGTTCTCTCCGGCTAATACGGGACATCGTAATAGCCCCATATGGAGCTATTTGTTTCTATAAGTGCTATTTGTGAAGTAACTGTTTTAAAAGTCATATTCTTGTTACATGTATGTTGGATTTTTTTTGTTTAGGTCTTGTTTGGTTTAAATAAAGATGATTTATTTTTCTAAACTACATTGGTATCCATTTGTGGTGTTTTCACTTTGTTACTGTGTTTTTGGACGACCGTCTGGTCGTCGAGATGGTGGCCGGCTAACCTGGGCGATAGTCCGATGCCAGTTTCCAAGGCTAAAAATCTGGGCGTGATCTTCAATAATAGACTGACATTTGTCAGCCAAATCAATAATCTCTCGGCCACTTTCTGGGGTATTCTAAAGATGATCAGGAAGATTCGCTCTTTTATTGCCCCAGCTGCTGCAAAGACACTTGTAACTACAGACTGGACTACTGCAATGCCCTTTATATGGGGATTTTGTATAGTGCAATACTCACCCGTGACGGTCTCAAGGGGCTGAAGGAGGGGGATGTGAGTAGCTCTGTTGGGGTCATTCAAAGAGCCAGGTCTTGAGGTTCTTTCTGAACTGGTGCAGTGTCTGGCTTCGTCTGAGGTGATGGGGGAGTTTGTTCCAAGTCTTGGCTGCGAGGTAGTAGAAGAATCTTCCACCTGCTTTGGTCCTGTAGAAACGAGGGACAGTGGCTAATGTGAGGTCGGTTGAGGGGAGGTTTCTCTTGGAGGCATGGAAGGAGATTTGAGCATTGAGGTATTGGGGTCTGGTGTTGTGGAGGGCTTTGTAGGCATGTGTGAGCAGTTTGAAGGTTATTCTTCTTTTGACGGTGAGCCAGTGGAGGTGTTGGGTGATCTAGTCATGTCGTTGGATGACGAGGATAAGTCTGGCAGCGGCGGTCTGCATGGTCTGGAGTTTGCCGAGGAGTTTTTTTGTTGATTCCGGCGTAGACAGCATTTCCGTAGTCCTTTCTGCTGGTGATGAGTGTGTGGGTGACGGTTTTCCTGGAGTCGGGGATCCTCTTAAACAACTTGCGATGTATATGAAGGGTGTTAAAGCATGTGGAGGATAATAATAATAATAATAATAAAAAGCTTGTAAAGCGCTCAGTAATGCCATCGCGGCATGTCCCCGCGCTGAAGCTAACAATGGAACAGCAAGAGAGAGATCCGATGGATACGGTATTGATCTGGTGATTCATGGTGAGTGAAGAGTCAAATATGATGCCGAGGTTGCGTGTGTGGTCTGTTGAGGTGGGTGAGTTTCCAAGGGCGGGGGGCTACAGGATGTTGTGCAATGCAGAGGATGAGGACTTCTGTTTTCTCTGCGTTGAGCAGCTGTTGCTCACCCAGGTCGCAATGCCTTTCATCCCTTCTTGGAAATTGCGCCTGGTGATGTTTGTTCCTTGGTGAGGAAGAGGATGAGCTGGGTGTCATCAGCATAGGAGACAATGTTGAGTCTGTGGTTTCTGACGATAGTTGCGAGTGGGGCCATGAAGATATTGAAGAGTGGGGGTGAGGGAGGTTCCTTGGGGTACTCCGCATCTGATCTCTGTCGGTTCTGAGAGGAAGGACGGGAGTCTTATTCTCTGTATTCTACCATGAGAGGAAAGATCGGATGCAGGCTAAGGCTATTCCTCGGATGCCGACGTCCTGGAGCCTGGTGGTTAGTGTTCTGTGGAAGACGGTGTCGAAAGCTGCCGATAGATCCAGGAGGATGAGGGCCGCCTTGTGGCCTTGGCCGAGAAGGGCGCGGATGTCGTCAGTGGCGGCGATGAGGGTGGTCTCTGTGCTGTGGTTGCTACAGAATCTGGATTGAGAGGTGTCTAGGATGTTTGTGGTTTCTTTGAAGTGTGATAGCTGGGTGTTGACGGCCTTTTCGATGACTTTGGCGGCAAAAGGGAGCAGAAAGATGGGCCCAAAGTTCTTGAGATCCATCGGGTCTGCGAAGGGCTACTTTACGAGAGGATTGACTTTGGCGTCTTTCCAGTCATTGGTGAATGTGACGGTCTTGAGAGGACAATTGATAGTTTGGCGTAGTGCGGGTGAAATGGCAGTGGTGGCCCTGTAGGTGCTCTGGAGTGATTGCTCTTCATTTTGTTTAAGGTGTCTTCCATGGTGAGAGGGCTCCAGGTGAGAAGGGTCTGTTGGATGGCGTCGTTGGGACTGGGGGATGAGGCGGTGTCATGGTCTTGGTCGTCAAGGTTGTCGTAGAGCATCTTGATTTTGAGGTGAAAGAAGGAGCTAAGTTTGTTACAGAGTCCTTGGGAGGGAGGTACGCTGGTTGTTTTGCTTTTAGATTTGATGGCATTGGAGAGGATTCTGTCTTGCATGAAGCTTTTCTTTGCTGATTTGATGAGTTGGTGGCGTGCTGTGATGGCTGCTTTGTAGGCGGAGTGTGCTTCTGGGGGTTTTCTGTTTCTTCACTTCTCCAGTCGTCGGCAGGAGCACTTGGATTCGCGGACATCCTTGGTGAACCAGTTGACTTTCTTGTTGTATCGTCTTGTGGTGTTTGGGAGGGGGGGCAAGGGTGGTGGCGCAGTTGTTTATCCATTGGTGGAGGTTGCTTGCCGCTGTGTCGGTGTCAGTCGTAGTAGGGGAGGAGTGCTGGTGAGCTATTCTTCGGAAAACATTGTTTCAGATTCTGTGGGGGGTCCGGAGCGTGCGCTTGTGTTCAGCGGGTTTCGTGAAGGAGAAATGGATAGCTGTGTGGCCACACCTTTAAGGCAGCAGAGCATAGTTTCCTTGCACATTCAAATATTTAGTGCCCTCTTCTGAGGGTGGAGACAAAATCTCCGGTGCGAAAGCAATTTTTTGCAAATGCATATTACGTGTGTTAGGGACTCATCGTCTCCTGCGCACAGTCTGCAGAGCCTGCTTTTGTCCCCTTCTCTTCTTCGATACAAATAATCTTTGAGAATGATTAGGCCAAATCTTAATTTCATTAGGTTTGTTTTAAAAGCCTTTACCAATGAATAAGATAGGTAAATTGACAGGGTACCGGGATCATATAGGTTGGGAGCCCAGTTACCATGGGCTTTTCCTTTCAGCGTTTGCATGTCTTGATTGTGTGACATTACTTTTACTTGCTTAACAAGTAGTTTTTCTGTAATTCCAGCCGGAAGGACATAGATCCATATGTCTTCAACTTATATATCTTTCAGAGAGCTAGCCAGATACCCTTGCTTGTCAATTTGCTTTCATTATTTGCTGGACAACGGATGTATTTTAGTGAACCGGAGAGCGCCTGCTTTAGTTTCAGGCAATAAACGGTGTACCTTGCACTTGACTTTAACTGTTGTGAGGTTAAATTGAATTCTAGGCATATTATGGATGTGCTGTGGAATTTGGTAGAGTGACAACTTTTCTGTAGCAGCCAATTTGGGCTCTGTCAAGCCATTTGGCCATTTGACCTCAGAACACTATTGCACCAGATGAAATGGTTGTAAGAAGATTGCTGGCTACTACTTTTAGGATTGCATGTGACTGTGAGCTCTGGATGAATTTTTTCAGTTTACAGAATGTCCAAGTTAGCGAGGTGGCAGCCTTCTGCTGCATCGAAAGCTGTGCAGCGTTGGGTGTGAGCATTCCCGTTCAATATCTACAACACTATTGAAGTCCGCTCCCACCACAGGGGCCCTGTTATTGTCCATTCCAGCGACTCCCCAGGGAGCGCAGATACGCTGTTTGACCTGCTTTTGGGGAGTATACTCTAATATAGGTATACAACAAAATACATTACATCAATAGTGTTTGTTACATATGGTGCAAAATGACCAAACAATGAATATACATATATGATCAGGAAATACATCCTAAATGGGAAGATATCCTCATGAGGTTAAGAAACTGAAATAAAACTACCCTAAAAACAGTATATAAAATATAATCTAATAAGAGATTCATTAAGTATATAGCTAAAAAAGTTTAGACTGATGACAAAACTTTACACATCTGAAAAGCATCTATATCATAAATAGCAACTCAACACTCACAACAGACAATGTTTCGCAGGCATTTTTGCCCCTCGGCCTTGTTAGTAGTACAGGGACTATAACAGCATGTTGTGTTGTGTGTGTGTTTGTGTGGGGAGGGGGGAGACGGGGGCGTAATACAGGCCCCTGCAGCCCACGCGGTGCGGGGGGGGGGGGAGGGGCAAGCTCCAATGGCCCCCCTCGGCACTGCACTCTGGCCCGAGAGCTCATGTTTGAGCCCGGAGGGGGCCTCTCTCCGTACCGTGCAGGGAGGCCCCCTCAGTTTTCGTTACGCCTGTGGGGGAAGGGGGGTGGGCAACCAAGGCCCGTGTGCAACAGATTGGCACTGACTCGGCATACTGGTCAAGGCAGGAAATGCATTAATCATTCAATAGCACACCGCTGAACAGATCTCGATTTTTCCCCGTACCTCCACACTCCCATCAGATATCATGTGAGTGCAAATAGCATCACTTTACAATTGTCTCCCCTCAGTAGCCTCAGGCCTCTTTGTGCTCCATTTTCCAACAGAGCTGCACAATACAGCATCTCCTACAAAACGAGTAGGCCGGGCACAAGAATATGACATGTTCCACAGTTTCATTACTGTTTCCACAGGCTTGGCAATCTAGGATGGTGGTACCCTGACCCCATTCCCACTTGGCAGTAAAGGATCGAATGGGTAAGGTCCCATAGCTACATGCACCATACACTTTGCCAGGTGCGATTGGATGAGTTGGCATTTGGCCAGTATTTCCATCCCACCGGTGTTATGTGAGAAAATTAAACACTGAGGGGCAAATTTACAAGTCCCTTATGCCAGATTTGCGCCGTCATTGCATCACTTTTGTGATGCAGCAGCGGTGCAAAGCCAGCGCCATGCTGCAGGCTATTTACAACGTGACGCATCTAGGGAGATGCCACCTGCTACACATGTGGGCGTTCCTGCAGAGGGGGGGGGTGTTCCGTCGCTGGAAAAGTGCCTGAGTGGAATCTACAAGATTTTACTCAGTCACTTTTACGGCCATGTTGCGTCAAAACCCTGCGCATTCATGAAGCAGGCGTAAGGATTGACGCAGCATATTAGGGATAGGGCCACCCTGAGCATTGCTGGAACTGCGTTGCACTTGCAATGCAACTCCAGCAATGCGCTGCCTTTCCGCTAGGGGATGCGACACGCATCTGCCCATCCGTGCGCCACGGTGCACCGCATTGTAAATGCGGCGCATCTGTGGTGACACACGGGTGGGCAGATGCATCGCAACTCTTCTGGCGTATCCCTGCTGATTAGCAGAGATGCACCAGAAGTAGTAAATCTGCCCCCGAGTATCGTGGTATATCGCCCTGTCATGGTAGGTGAAGTGTGGGTGGCACTACGGGTCCCCTTCCAGTGTCTCCAGGCCGTCCTGAGATAGGGCCTCCGAACCTGTACATATGACCACAGTGTTCTACGGATTCCCTTAAGCCTTCCAGAATGTGCAACTACCTGGTAATTCTCGCAAACAGCGAACATAAGAGCCCACAACGAGAACTCCGTTCCCTGGGCTGAGTCGCGAACCTAACCCTGCCCATTTTTGTAACAAAAACAAATGTGAACCTTTGGAAGGGACCCACAGGCGGGGTACAGACTTGTATAGGAGAAGAGAGC
The DNA here is from genome assembly GCF_964261635.1 of Lissotriton helveticus. Lineage (NCBI taxonomy): Eukaryota > Metazoa > Chordata > Amphibia > Caudata > Salamandridae > Lissotriton > Lissotriton helveticus. The sequence goes on along the minus strand of NC_136072.1, from coordinate 976,150,618 downwards.
AGTGGAGTAGGAGTATAAAGAAGGAAAGAAGTGCCTAGAGAAAATTCAGGTAGATCGTAAAATAGGTTAAGAACTAGAATAAAAGCATACTGAAACATTACTAAACCAACTTAAGACCTGTTGGGGTGAGCACTGAGGAACTGCTCCAATTGTGGATAGCAAAGCTGGGCCCCGAGATCAGGCAGGTGCATGAGTTCACCCAGAACCCCTTCCCATGTCTGAACATTCAATATTGCTGGCAGCAGGAGTTGGGGTCAAAGTTGCATCTGCTCCTCTGCAGACTGCAGGGTGATGCTTGAGGGGCTTTGGGCCTTATCATCTGTGCCATGCAGAATGTCTCTAGAGTCATTCTCGCTGCCAGCCTCTGAAGAGTTCAGAGAGATGGGGTCCCAGATTTCTGCTACAGCCCACAATGCTGCAACCCTTCTAGTGTCAATCCTGGGATTTGTCAGTGGTCGCGATTGTTCCGTCCCCAAATCCCCTCTACCTCCGGCCTCTGCACCGGAACTGGCAGTTGGATCCCGGTAACCATTTCTAGGAAGTGATGGACTGTGAGGGCCCCCCGTGTTCCCACCAAACCCAAACCTCCAACAGGTTCCCTGAAGAAGAGGGACTCGCTCTAGTGGGTGATTTCAGTTCACAACTGGTAGAGAAGGGTGTAGTTCAAGCCCATGTCTCTGAGTTTTCTCTTCACTTCCAATATAGATGCATTGTGCTTCTGCAGAGCCAGGGTGTAGTCTGGGAAAATGATCACTTTGCTGATTCATACAGTATAGTGCGCTGCTTGTCTGGCCACGGAAAGTATGGTGCCCTTGTCACAAAAGTGCAGGAACTTCGCCACCACTGGTCGTTGTGGTGCCCCTCGTAACTTCCTTCTTGACATGACCCGGTGAGCTTGCTCCAGGGAAAAGAAAGTATACAGTCCATCAGGGATGACATCCCTTCACAGTCAACCCTCCAAATGAGTGATCATGTCCTGCTGCTCAGCACCCACAGGCAGGTCCACCACGCCTATGTTACTATGCTGGGCCCAACCCTCTGTGTCCTCTGCCCTGCCTTCCAGGATTTTGAGGCGGCCCGATTGTTCATGCACCAAACCTGCCTCTTTGGATCCACTGTTCGAGGTTGTAGATGTCTGAGAGAAGCCTCTTCTTGGGTCATTCTCTCCCACAGGTTTTTTTGTCCTCTGGTAGCAAGCCCAACTCTATCACCACCGTGTCAATCTTTGCCTTTATGGAAGCTTGCGAGCAGTTCACTGTGTTTAGAGGCTATTGATGACACCTCTCAATCGTCCCTTTCTTGTGCAGCCCTTTCCTCTGCCCCTGGGCGGCCTGTTGCAGCCAGGAGAGTGCTTTTGGTGGCTTGAGCCTATCCATTTTGCATAGGGACATGAGCAACTGGGGTGCAAGCAGTGTCTCTCCTCTTGCCCATTTGTCAATGGTGTTAATGCGATCCATGAAGAGCCAGAGGGAGTGGGGGATCAGCAGGAGCCCCTATCATCTTCGCATCATTGGCACTCGGGGGGCCCACTCGCCCCATTTGTCCAGACATCTCAAGCAGCCTCCCGCTCTTTGAGAGGGGGATACAATAATCCCACAATGCAAGTGGACTGGCCCTCGAGGGTCAGTCCTCGTGCAAGTCTTGCTCACTGCATAAGGGCAAGAAGGTGCCAGTTCAGCGGCTCGACCCTTGCCAGCACGTGCCAGCATGGTGCCAGTCCTCCAATGGCTGACTGAGGCCTTCCATCCGCAGATTGGGATGGGATGGGGGAAGCCTCTCCCATCAGCAGCACAATGAGAGAAGGGGACCTTCCTCGCTCAACGCCTCCCTTGCAACAGGCGGAAGCAGTCCCGATGCCCCCCCCCCCGAAGTCCTGAGGAGAAAGAAGGCCTTGGGTGGGTCACGCCACTGTGTGCCTCCCTTCCTATGGGCCAATCCTGTGCCTGTCCTTAGGTGGGGAGGGCACCTCCGGTTTTCAACGGCAGCCTGCACTCCCAGTAGCTGTGCCTGCTGTCCCGACACACTTTGATGCCCAGCAGGTCGCACCAACTCCCAGTAAGCCCCGTCTCCATCTGTGATCGGTCATCACTGATCCCGCCATGGGAGCTGGCAATCATCTACACAGACCACAGGGGCTAAAGGAGCCACTTAGTGGTGCATGCTGGGGCCCATCATTGAAGGGAATAAGGGGAATAAGAGCCGTGGCCCATCATTGAAGGGAATAAGGGGAATAAGAGCCGTGGCCCAACGGAGCACACTAAGCTGCATCTGCCATTTTCTCATCCCGGATATGCCTCAGCTGTTCTACTCACTTTTACTCTGCCCTTCATATGCCATCTCACACTCTCCCCCTTTTGTCTTTAGCCCACTTACAACTATTTGTTCTGGGCTCCACTGCTCAAATTGTTTTCAGAGTCCAAGCAATCACACAAACACCCACCGCCCCTCATCATTTATGCTCTTGAAGGTAAAATGATTTCTTACTTTTTCTAATATTTCTGAGGCTACAGTCTCTTGGTTATGTGTTGGGTGTCACATGCACGGACACTCATTGAGCTAATTAAAAATATTCATTAAAAACGTAAAAAGGTAAAATAATTTGATATAATTTCCAATATTCGAGAGTCTCTATGTGCTGGTGTGTCCATTCCAGGTCTATTTCAGGGTGAGAATTAATCAGATTATGTTACAATTGATATGTCTTCTAGTTCATGTTAATTCTTTTATGAGACTCTCCAGACAGTAGGTTCCTGGTAAAGAAAATTCATGCTTTAGAATGTCGGAATGAGAATTGTCAATATCATTTAATGTAAAGGCACTACAAGTCAAGCTTAGCTAAAGTTCCTGAGTGAATGGGCTGGTTTATATCACAGTAGCGTGGCAGTAAGTCGTTAAGGGTGTGGTGGCACTTAAACATTAGACACGAGTTTAATTAAACTGGTATACTATCTTATGTGGCACTCATGTAAGGAAAATCAGTAAACTGACAGATAATTCCTTTTCAATCCTTAGATCGAAAGTATGCCTAGATGTAGCATTTTGCACCAGTCACAGTTATGAACCCAGACTATAGTGCATTGCAATTTTGTAATTGTGAATTTACTGCTGCACCTAGTGTCTAAGTAACCATCTGTGCTTTGCTGAGAGTAGGGAGCAGATGAAAAATATTTTATTTGAGGCTCGATATATTTCCAAGCTTTTAATTTTGACTCTGACTCTAAATGACTGTTCAAGCAAATTAATAAAATTTACTGTCAGTAGAAGGGAACTGTTATTTTGATGTATAACTCTCTGTGGCCCACGTATACAAATACTACCATACTGAAGTCCTCAATACATCCAAAAATGGGGTCAGTTATATATTGAATTGCACTGGAGAAAGTGGTTAATGCCGAGTGATCCCAGAATGCTACTAGACTGTAGCTTAATAAACTGTTGCTCATACGGCAAGAATGAACCAAACAAAGCCTTATCTAAGGAAACTTCTGACATCAGTCACAACCTCTCAATCAGAGCAGGAAGGTCCAAGTGTCAAAGGCAGCAGAAAGATATCCAAAAGAACCTAGAAACAAGGAGTCCCTTGATCAACCCATTCTAGATCCCCCTTCCACAAGCCCAGCAGTGCTGTTTCCTTCCCATGCATTGGTCTGAAAAAGGAGTTCGGAGGTGAATGTCGAGAGTGTGAGTTCAGGAACGGCTGTAGTTTTAGATAGCGTCAAGGCAGCAAATGCAATTTCCTGATGAACGTTTGAGGTAGAGTTGCATGAATGCAATCCTCTTGGCTAATTTGTAGGATTTTAAGAGCATGGGGCAAATAGAGAGCTGTGTGGGCCATAATCCTGAGGTGGTATTCCAAGCCAATATTGTGGGAGGAAAAAGTCACAATTAGGGCTTGAAATCCACTACCAGGTGCAGAACTCGCAGGATGAAATAGTATTCATCTTCCGTAATCTCTAGTATTCTGTCACATTCCTGGGTGGTGGCCTTTTCATAATCACTTTCTGGGTGGATTATAAACTGCTAATCCTGAAGCAGCAGCTGCTACAGTATGTGCTTCCTCGCTTGTGCTCTGCAGCTTGTTGGAGCTCAATTCTTCCCCATTAAGATGATAAATATATATGATCTTGCATAATGACTTGTCTATCTGGAACTGGACTTCCCTTTTTTTTTTTACAAAATTTAAAGAAAAATACTGCAAATCTTGTGATATTTAACATGTGGAGGATTAGTACTTCAAATGGTTATGCTTAAATTACAGCCCATGTGATAGGCAAGCTCTGCCCTACATTTTAACTTGGTTGCTAGATCATTTCATTACATTCTGATGGGCACATAAACAGTTTAAGACATTTTATAATACGGTAAAAAATGTACACAAACTATTTCAAAGCTATACATTGTGTTAATAATTGTAAAAAATGTAGGAAATACAAATTCTCTAAAGGTGTAACTCTTGATAATTCAATTTGCAATAACTCTTCTGCAATAGGTTGAAGAGCAATTGTACCAAATGCAGCGTGAGAAAGCAGACCTTCTGAAGCGCACGGATGAAGATCAGGAGGACCTGAACGAGCTGATGAAGAAGCACAAGGCACTCATTGCTCAGGTATGGTGGTGGGCCAGTGCGGCTGGAGGAACATTCTGACTATCACATTGATATTGAATGTAAAATTGGAGTATGTCTGTGTGCAAGTTTGTCCATGTATTGAAATGGTGACGTATTGCCATTATTGTTTCATGTGGCTCTGAAGCCTTTGTAGAACCGGCTTTTTGGAGACCTCTCCCCCACTAGGAGAGTCAAAGCCAGTGGTGCAGGGCACACTTTAGAATCTACGGGTTCTCCTTGTTCAAGTCATACATTACCAAAGAGACCAGGACAACCAGCCATGGAGGGAAGTAAGTTATTTATTAGCTCGAGCTAAGGACAGAGGTCCCAGAATGGTACAAAGACAATTCTACGGAGACTCCTGTTTTACTCCACAGCTAACATATATTTATAGCGCTAGCCACGCCCATTTGTACAATACACAGTTCCACATTTTGATAAGTTCCTCATTCTGACAAGTGCTTCGTCAGTCTTGTGGTGCAATCGTGGTTAGGGGACATCTGTTCTCTGATAGCGCTAGCCACGCCCATTTGTACAATACACAGTTCCACATTTTGATAAGTTCTTCATTCTGACAAGTTCTTTGTCAGTCTTGTGGTGCAATCGTGGTTAGGGGACATCTGTTCTCTGATTGCACAATGTCCACAGCCTCGGGCTCCCTTGCTCAATGGTGTGGTCACGGGGCACAGCCCCGTGCTTCCTCTATTAGTTGGTGTGGTCACAGTGCACAGCCTCGTGCTTCCTCTATCAGATGGTGTGGTCACAGGGCAGCTGGTCGTGACAGGTTGAGGTACCAACAATGGACAGGATGTGGCTGAGTCTCTGGCACAACTGGGGGGTGAGGCACACAGGCAGCTTCTCGGAATCGGCTCGACCACAAGGAGCAGGGAGGGTTGGGCAAGTTTCAACAGGGACGTGGAAAGCAATTCTTCAACAGGTTGCTGAGAGCATGGCAAATCAAAATGGAGTCATGTGGATTATTTTAAAATACAGTTCAACACCTTCTTGTATATTCGATATATTTTTTAATGCTAGACACCATATGTGATGGATGAAACAATTCATTATGTATGACAACGCTATTACCATATACAAGCTGTGTATTCTAGCAGCGTGGTCAGAAGTTTAGTAGTCTAATATCATATCAGAAGACAAAAAGGACAGCACAGTGGGTTTGATGAAGCCGTCACATTTCCATCGGGTCTACTGTAGTGCCTGTCACCATCTCCATTAAACCCCAGCCTTTACCTCTCCTGCTCGGCTCAATGCAATAAAAGATGAATAGATGCGAATGGCTGCCCCTCGTAATAAATATTGCACCCTGAGAACTTTGCATACAAATTTTCTAGTTCTGAGGGATCTGAAGCCCATTAATTCTGCAGCATATGGAGCACAAATCCTCTCACTGTAGTTACGGTTTTATGCTTTGTAGGGGATGGCATTGCCTTGCACCGTTTAAGTATTTATATGTGGTGGAACCCTACAATTGCTCATTCTCAACTGTTGGTGTGGAACATAGAACTCAGTCTGCCCAGTGTATTGTGTTTGTGCAAATCAACATTTGTATTAGATTTGTTTATGACTTGTGAATGATGGTAGTGAAGAAGGGGAGGAGAGGTTGGTAGGGGTTCATGTCAAGCAGGCCTTGCATACTGATACAACATATAACTCAGTGGCATCTTACCTCATTTCTGAAATTAAATGAAATGAAAAATACATTTATTAAGCGCATGGCACCCGAGGGCATCTGAGCGCTGATAGCAGCAAGCAATAGAGAACCAACCAAACTAGGGAAAGAGCCAGGTTTTTAACGACTTACTAAAGGCAAGGGGATTGGGTTCCTTGCGCAAATAAAGAGGGAGGGTGTTCCAGAATTTGGTGGCATTGTATGAGAACGGACGTCCCCCGCTTCTAGCTTTCCAGATCCTAGGAACTACAGCAAGATGTAGACTGTCTGAGCGGAGGCGCCTGTTAGCACGGTAGGGCCAGACAATAGAAAATTTAATAGAAGGGCCCCTTCCGGCTAAAGACTTATGTACAATGCACATGGCTTTGAAATAAACTATCTCCTTGATAGGTAACCAGTGGCGAGATTTCAGGACGGATTTTGCCGATTGGCACTTTGAGATGTACAGAAGGATTCTGGCTGCCCAATTTTGAGTTGTCTGAAGTTTTGTAAGGGTAGTGCATGGGGCCCCAAGATAAAGGGCATTCCCATAGTCCAGACGTGATTGAAAGAGTGCCTGAACCATGAGCCTCATTGCCTGAAAGGGGATGAGTGAAAGGACTTTGTGGGGCATCTTTAAGGTGCAATAGCATGAGGCTACCACATTACGTGCCTGGTTCTTGAAAGTCAGATCCCGATCCAGCCATACACCCAGGCTTTTTATTTGGGTCTTGGGGGCTGGAACGGGGCCCACGTCGGTCGGCCACATTATTTTGGGATCAAATAGAGACGAGTTCCCCAAATTCATCATCTCAGTTTTTTCTCCATTCATTTTCAAGAAGGAGACATTCATCCATTTGGCTACCTCTTTCAAGCAGGGAGAGAGGCTGGGGGAGGAATAGTCTGCTTGGTTGAGTCCCACCATGAGTTGTGAGTCGCCTGCATATGTCACTATGTGTACCCAAAAGGCAGTACAATCTCCACTAATGGACTCAGGTAAATGTTAAATAGAGTGGGGCTCAGGAATGACCCCTAGGCTCTCTGCAGCGGAGAGGCATCTGTTTTGAAGTCACCTCAGCGTCAAAGACCTGGAAGAATCTATCGTCCAGAAAGGAATGCAACCATGTCAACGTGACCCGGTCACCCCCAATCTTGTAAGCCTGTGGGCCAAAATTTGTTAGTTGACCATGTCGAAGGTGGCACTGAGGTCTAAGAGGATGATGACAGTGGTACCTCCAGTGTGCAAGATTTTCTAGATTCTTCGACTTCAGATAGTGGGGCCGTTTCAGTACCTTGAAGTGGTCGGAAGCCAGTCTGTGACGAATGGAGGAGGTTGTGGGTCTCTAAGAAGGCAGACAACACAGAATTAACCTATTTGTCAGCTATTTTACTGATCCCTGGGATAAGTGAGATGGGGTGATAGTTTCCTAGGGAGTTGGGGTCAAGGTTAGGCTTTTTTAAGAGTGCCTTCACCACCGCTTTCTTCCAAGGAGGGGGGACCACTCCAGTGGTGGCAAGTGAGGCATTGATCAGTTCCAGTATAGTGGGGGAGATGGTTGTGTCAGCTCCCCACCTCTGAGGAGATAAATTCTTTGGAGTGGCTGGTCTAGCATGGTCAGTTGTAAAAGCTGGTATTCACAGGCTGACTTCCAACAATGCTCGGACTATGGTGAGTCCCAGTGTGATTCAACTGGATACTGGTTCAGGGGTCCTACCAGTCTCTGTCCCCCAGATAAATAGGAATGGCTTGCACATTGGCGTGCATTTTATTTGGAAGGATCGTCAGTGATATGCGACAGAAGAAAAATATTTTGGCTTCGTGGGCTTATAAACTGTATAATCAAAGCCCCTATTTTAGACTTCCTAACACGTTTTTATGAAGATTATTCGAAATGTAAAATTCCTGCCTGCCTAAGGTTTTCGGTCTCAAGTGTAGCTCAAAACCGACATTCAGTATTCTAGGAGAATGAAATCACGTGGTTGATTAGGATCAGGAAGTCTGTGTTGATGTGAGTCCATTAGAAAAAACAATGCATCACAATACGTTTTTACATAGGTGTTCGTACAGTGGCACATTCTAATCACTTACATACGTGAAAAAGTAATTGTTTACTTAAACAAAGTATTTGGTAGTTTGGTGTTTTATGAGTTTTCTTTGGAAATTTCCTGACCTAACTTCAGTAATATTAACTTTTTTTTAAAATTGCTGTCTAATTTCTTATTTTACAGTCTGCATCTGATATCAACCAGATTCGAGAACTACAAACACAATTGGAGGAAAACCAGAAAGAAAAGCAGAACCTTCAAGAGAAAGTAAGATCGGTTTTCTTTGGCATGGCAACAAAAGTAAACATAAAGTGGCGTTTTTAAAAGCCATGCTTGGGCACAGTAGGGCAGAGGTGTTTTATGATCCGACTGAGAGAATAGGCAAAATACCACAATTGCCTTCCACCACCAGAGTTGTATGATTTATGCTGCACAGATGTTGTCCACAATTTAATGTGATTATTATGAGTACGTAGACTTTAGTTATTCCTTAACCCATTCCAAGACATTTCTGTTATTTGGTGTGTCAGGCCGACTGCCCAGTCTGGAAAAGCAAGGAAGGAATTTAAAGATCGAGAAGGTCTTTTAGAGATTGGTGTAATGGGAGAACCATTGTCAACTGGAAGTTCTCCCACTCCATCAAACTACCAGTTACCAACCTCGTTTACAAATGGCGGACCGCCACAATTCCCATGGTGGAGCCACGAGAAGGCTTCTGCCAGCAGCCTGCACCACTGAGCCAGTTTTAGAGTGCTTGGCAGACTTATAGGGATTGGCAGCACTTTCTTTTTGTAACTAATACTCTATTGGCACTTTCAAAAATTATATAGTGTTCAACCAGGAGAACCACAACCAACCAAGAGAGAAGAGTCCTTCTCATCACCAAAGCTACTGACCATTACATCATGCTCTACTATTGGGAATCATCACCTCCCATAATCCATCCCACTTCCACCTCCAAAAACCACATTAACAACACCCACCAAAGTTTGTCTGCCTGCAGTCACCATCCAGACAAACCTCTTCCCAATGAAAATGCCTACATTCCCACCCAGGGGCGGCTCCTCTGTTAAGGCTGAGGAGCATCGCCCAACTGATCTCAGAGCAGTGGAAAAGGGAAAAATAAAATAATAATAAGAAAAGTTATTATCATTTTATTTTTCGTTGATGCAGGGCTGGGTTAGGGGTGGAGCAGGTTGTTCAGGGAGGAGGAGTGGACTGTACACACTATGGGGCTCATTAGGATTGCGGATTTCCCGCATCCTCCGGGCATGCAGAAGCCACCGCCGGCCCGGAGGATGCGGGAAATCCGCTGCGGACTAAAAAAGACCCACCGCCAGATTGGGATGGCTGGGGGATCGTTTTTCAGTCCGCAGCTTTTCTGCCGCGGTCGCCTTCCGACCGCGGCGGAAAAGCAATAACATGGCTGGCGGTGTCTATCAGACACCGCCAGCCATATTATGATCGCGTAGAAAGTATGCTTTTCCACGTCGGCTTTTCCGCCGTGGAAAAGCATACGGAGATTGCCTTTGGGGGCCCGTTGCGGGCCCCCTGGGTGAAGGGGGGGTAGGGGGGGTGCACATGGGGGGTACCTATGGTACTCCCCTACATTTGCGTGAACAAAGCGGCAGGCACCACGCGGTGCCTGCCGCTTTGTGCACGCAAATGCTGTGCATGCATTTTTAACATTGCGGCGGGTGCAACTTGAAGCTCCACCTGCCGCAATGTTAAAAATAGAGGATGTGACCGCCACCCTGGCGGTCACATCCTAATCTGTATGGAGGGACCGCCGCTGCCCCTGCGGACGGTCCCTCCTACTATATGGTGGCGGACAGACTCAAGTCCGTCCGCCATCAGAATCGGCCCCTAAGTGTGCATGAATGCTTTGCTGGCCATCTCGTAATGTAGCCTGGGTGGGGAACATGCACAGGCTCCCTGTCCCCATTTGAGAAGCAAACCGTGGCACTGAGACGAGCTCAATGACAATGCTGCATTGCATCATTGTGATTGACTCAGGGGAGCCTGTGTGCTTCCGGACTCTTCATCACCAACAGAGGAAAGACGGAGGCAGCCGATACGTGAGGAGGTAAGCGTTTAAAAAAGTGTTTTCTCCCTCCAACCCTCTGCCCCTGCACCCTGCACCTGTTACCTGCCAGCCACTGTTCCCCCACCTTAATTAATAGATTTCAGGGGAAGGGGCTCATGGCTCTACAACAGGATAGGAGTGAGAGCGCAGAGGAGTTCTCCACCAAGTGTCTGAAAAACGTACTTCATTAATCTTCAAATGTTAGGGGATGCTTTCAAAATATTTTTTTATGGCTAATATAGTCTACAAGCTTTGGTTCCATTGATTAATCGTGGGTGGGTTAGTTCTCCTCCAGCAAAAAGCGATCACCAATTTTGCTGCCCCATGTACTGCAGAGATACATACCACTCTTATTTAGCCACATGTGAAATATTAGCCAGGTGGACCTCAAGTACAAAGGTTTTTAGGTTAATTGGAAAGTGGAGTCCAAGAAAGTGGCTCCAAACGTCTGCTGTAAACTTCGAAGATAACTGCAGTTTGGAGAAATCCCTCCAGATGTTTAGAGGTTCTGCTACCGAACCACCCCAGCATTCCTTGAGGCATTTTAGTACATTCTGTGAATTTTAAGTGGGGTGTAGTGCCAGTCATATATTAACTTATAAGTATTTCCTTATTGTTCACATGTATGGAGTATTTATCGATATTCTGTCTAAGAAATTCCACCCTCAGTCTGTTAACGCAGTACCCAAGTTGTTATCTAATTTGTGTCTGTTTGCACAACACTCTGAAGTTGTTGCTTTCTTGCGTAATTTGTCCAATTATTAGATCATGCCCATCGAGCCTATGAGACTCCCTATTGATTTCTTGAATGGTCTCTTTTCCCTTTTCGCTCCTTCCCTCGTCCCTAGTTGCATTACACAATGTCTGAGTTAGGTCTAATGCAACTGTACCATTTCCTTCAGCACAAACCCCTCCTTTTATTGGATGTAATAGCTGCATCCTGGAAAACGTTAGCAACTGTCTATTATCCACCACCCCAATGTTTATAGGGGGTCTGAATCTAAGGCTGGGGTGAATCTCTTTGTGATGCATTACACAATCATCAATAATGTTGGTACTGGTACCAAAAACTATGCATTTCCAGGCCTTACCTGCTTCTGAAGGCATGCTAGGTCCCTCAAAGGTCTGCTGTTTATCAAGTGATCCATCCAAGCCCATAACGTATCTGTTTTCGTGCTGGACCACTTGGTATTCAGCCTAACTAGTCACCCAATAATAAAGCTTAAACTTAGGGGTGTGAGAATTTGGTGGTATTTGCTATTATGTTAGCATGTGAGAGTTCAGAAACATCATGTAGAACTATATTTTAGTTTGAAATGTGTCCTTGGTTCAATTTTTGATACAAGGATGCATCTTGCGGTAAAAACACAAAATACCCGTAATTGCGCAACGTGGCATGATTTCAGGAATTTCGCATAATAGGCGTAACACTACATTTCCAAAATGATGTGAATTACGCCACCATCATTTACATTTCTCTCCAGCTGACTTTAAATCTAATAAGAGTGACCCTCCCATGTCCATCATCTGCTGTATTAATCTTAACAGCACCCTACTTCTATCCTTCTTCCAAATAAAGTGATTTACTAGCCTCTGTAGCTGTTCAAATAAATTATTCTCCACTTGGAATAAATACAACATTCTGGGGAGTATATTCATTTTACATTGCCATTGTGGCTCACCCACAACAGCATAAGCTCGAGCCATCTCTCAAGATCTCTTTTTACTTCTCCTAATGTTGGATAATTGGCTGAATAAGGTTGGTGTATCTGTAGTGTTATCATTACCCCTAACTACTTTATATGTTTTGACTCCCATATGAGAAAGAGAAGCGAGAGAGACAGACAGACAGAAAGAGAGAGGCAGGCAGAGAGATAGCCTTCTTAAGGTTTTGAACTGCCTGTGGAGTAAGTGCTAGATTCAAAATTTCTGATTTATTCATATTTATTTTCAGGCCAGCTACCTTTTCAAACCATTCCATGTACTCTGTTATCACCAATAAAGATGACTCTTTTTGAATGAATGAATGACATTTTTATTGTATCAACTAACAAAAAACATCCACAAAACTTGCTTGCTACAGTAGCCATCGTTAACAAATTCGATGCGCTACATCCTTTAAGACAAAATCCAGGAAGTACAGATCATAGATAATAAAAACACTAAAATCCATGTATCAGTTAGTGCAAAGTAGGTACATACAGCCCTTTTTTAAAAAAAACTTTTGACTTTCCCCAGCTGCCAGGAAGAGCATAGTGCTGCTATAACTTTATTTATTCCTGTCTGTACATTAATGTCCTTGTTTATGCTGTATTATGCCCACAGTATGTAAACGTATGGTCCTTTTTACACATATCATAATAATATTATTCCCGTGTTTGCCCTAGCCATATTTGAATTTTTGTTTTAAAATGTACAGCTGCCAGGAAAGCACTTGGTGTGATAAATATATTTATTCCTGTCTTTACATATACGATCTCTTTTATTGCTTTTTAGCTACGTTTTACATTTTTTATTACTCCTGTGTATATTTTGAGTCATTTTTAGAATTAATATATATGCAATGAATTGTTTTTAGTTGTTTTTGCTTGTATGATTTGTATTTCTCAAATCGAATAAAAGCTTTTGACTTGACTTTCCCCAGTGTAGAAACGTCACGAAACAGGCACTCTCGTATTAAAATTTCCAGATAAAGAGACATTCAAGGACATATTTTGGAACAGAGATTACAATAAAATGCAGAATACATAGATCATGCCATAACATGCAAATCAGAGTCTAGGCTTGCCCAAAGTGCAATCTTGAAGTTCTAAAGTGCGAGGCGCGTTACTTAAACGTTCTTTAACTTTGTGTGCAAATTTGGCGAACCAGCCAGTTCCATCAGTGTCTCCAGGATGAACAAGAGTTCATGGCATCCTTACAATTACGCGTCCCATATTTTAAAAACAATGTCCTCAGTCAAGTGCAACGTGCGTATGTTAATCAATGGCATATACAAACCAAATGAACTATAGATTCTTCATGCTGGTTATATTGTCTGCAGATGGTAATCGCCTCTAGGGATTTCCAGCGCCTGTTGATATCTTTTAGCGGCAGTGCCAGAAGCCTCACTGTTAAAATTTGCTTTAGAATGTTCTTGTTTAATGCAGCGTTGAGTTATGGTTGCCTTCGCCGATCTTCATAGGAGCTTGCAAGTATCCCAATGATACTTTTGGAACGATTCAACTCCTTCATGCCTTCTCAACTAGATAAGGCTCTAACTTGTTTATTTAATATAGATTTCAGTGTGCCAGGCTGATAGAACAGATCCTGCAATTTGGTCATGTCAAGCTGTAAAGCAGTGCAGGCAGTTTGCAGACAGTCGCTCCATGAATTGTTGGCTTTCATAAAGATCATTTTCAGGGTTGACTTCATTGTGTTCCGAGGGGCCACACAAACCCCTCGGTAGTACCGCACGAACGATGCCCAGTGCTCATAGCTTTGTTTATTCAGCCCAAATTCCAGTCGCACCAGAAAGTTTCGTGTATGCGCAGGAATCTGGAAAATTCACTTAAAGGCTCGGCAGTTGATGTGTTCAAGGCTAATAAAAAAGCCACAGGAAAAGCTAACTGACCATATGTAATTGAGGGGAGAAGCTTGGCCCTTATAACCCTTCTAATGGATTTTGTTGTCGGGCTATTTAGTTTAGAATTAAGCTTACACAAGGCCTTGACCTTTGTTTCAACTAAAGCAAGGTGACCTGTTGATTTCCCATTGCTCATCAGGCAACCCCCCAGGCAGTTGTATTTGGGCACTGTTGTTATCTTCAAGTTGCCCAACCTCCAATATTGTCTGAATTTGTTGGCATACTTTCCGAATATAATTACCTTTGTTTTTCCTGCATTTGATCTTAGGTCATTCTCGATGTTGTAAAGGTTTAGTGCGTCCAGTAATCTTTGCATGCCTACTTTTGTGTGATCCAATAGCACCATATCGTCTGTGTACTGCATTAAAAATAGTCTGTTTTGAGCCAATTTTCAGAGATAAAAGATTTGCATTAAGAATAGTTTTAGCAAGGTCTGTCGTATATAAGTTAAAAGCAAAGGTGACAATACACAGCCTTGTTTTAAACCACGGTCTGTTGGGATGTTTTTAGTAGCTGAATTCATCGAAGTTTTCACCCGTACCCAGGTTCCAGTGTAAAGGCTAATTATTGCCTTTAGAAGAATCTCTGGTATCCCCCAACCTTGTAGTTTCCGCCACAGCAGACTTTGATTGACTCAGTCAAAGGCAGCGGAATAGTCCACGAAACATGCAAAGAGTGGCAGCGACTTTTTCTGTGTAGTCTGTTCTATCATGTATGCAAGGGCTAAAATATTATCCATTGTGGACGCTCCTGGCCTGAAGCCATTTTGGCAGCTTGGGAGAATTTCATTTTCATCGGCCAAAGTCTGCAGATCTTGTAGAAGACGGCTAGCATATCCTTTCGCTTCAATGTCTAAAAGGGCTATCAACCTGTAATTCGCGGGGTCCCCTGTATTGCCCTTTTCATGAATAGGTTGTAATAGAGATCCTATCCAAGTTTCTGGAATTGCTGTATTTGCCAGACAATGCTGGTAGAGCGGCGTAAGTGTGCTTCTCCAGAAATCGCGATCTTCTTTAAACATTTGTCCTGGTAATCCGTTAGGGCCTGGTGCCCCGTCCTTTCAAATGTTTTTTTTAATTGTTGTCACGCGATTCCCTACAACGGGGGCTTCTGGAGGTACCTCCATATTTAATGGGTACTTTACCACCGCCAATCCAGGTTTGTCTTTTGTGGATACTAGTGAGATTTCGAGTAGAGCAGGAATTGTAAAGAGTTCTTGATTGTATGCTGATGTCCAATTTTGCGCGTCACAATATAATGTTGTTACATAGGTTATCCATATGTCACTAGCAACCACTTCTTACCTGTCTTGGCCATTCCCAGGGAGCTTGTTGATATATGACTAGAATTCAGCCTGTTTATTTGGATTTAGCAAGGAAAAAACATGTAGCCACTCTGAATCTTGTTGTTTTCCATTATTGTCCCACGCGTTTTTCCTATGGATTTTCTTTGCTAGGAGTTGGTTCTGATATGTTTTGTATTTTCAGTCTTGCTTATGGATCCATGTGGCTATTCTGAGCGACCTTTTACTTTGCTCCACTTTTTCACAACGTGGTTCAAATTGGCAACAAGATGTTTCTACAGCGACTGGAGAGTATTCTTTACCTTTCAGAAATTGGTATACCATGGTTGTTAATTTAATCCAGTTCTCATTAATATTACCTGCCGTGAAATCTTCGGCAGATCCAGGCCAATTATTTTTCCACAGTCTTAGGGCTGCTGTATCTATTGTTGTCCACTTTAGTCTCCTTGGCAAAGCATACATTTGTTCCCCGTTGGTATTACCCACGGAGGTGATAGTCGAAAGGCGGGCCCTGTGTAGGGTGATAGTTATGGCAAGTGGGAGATGGTCATTGGTCGGGATAGAAAGCTTTTGAAATTCCATCACTTGTCCATAAATGCGACCACACATGAAAATATAATCAATTATTGATTCAGATAGCCCCTGTGGGTCTTTGTTAGAAGCTGATTTAAGACCGTAGCACATTTGTGTTGATTTTAATCTGTGTATATTTAAGAATGTATTCATCAACGTTCCAGCCTTATCTGTGGGCAATGCTTCATCTGGTTCCATTCCAAGATTTTTCGTATTAAAATCTCCAGCCATTATAATCCCACAATTTGGTTGACTGCTTAGTAGTTCCTCAAGGATATCCACTAGCGCTTTCATGTCACTGTGTCTGGGGGCCTCATTGCTATTAAAGTAAATATTCACAAGAATGATCTTTATTGGGTGTCCATTTAATTTCAATCCTTGCACTAGGGCCGCCTGAACCATGTCCGTGTTTAATAGAGGTTTTATTTTCATGTTACTACTAATTCGCGCGTATATTGATAAGCCCCCCGATGGTCTTCCAAATATATTACACTTTTTTTGCAGGCTGTTGAAATTCCATGAAGCCTGGTATAGCCATTGGGACGAGCGACCAAGTTTCTTGCAGACATAACAGGACTGCAAGAATTCAAATACTTCCAGCAGTGAGGCTTTTAGCCCATAAACATTCCATGAGATTACTTTGAGCAAGTTGCCTGTTTTATTGCTCATGCAACCATTTCCTTGTGTGCTAGGAGCATATGCGCTTTGTTTGGGTGGGCTTGGGCAAAAACTGTATTTTTATGTTGGGAAATGCTGTTGTGCGAGGGACGTAATTTGTCCCTTTTAGAAGGGACTTTCGTGGGCACAGTGTTGAATATTTATGCGATCTGCTTTTTAGCATAAATGGGTATTTCTCTTCTTCTGGAGTGTGAGCATTAATCCCCAGTTTGCGAGCCTATCTTTTTCTTTCATAATTGTTTGTACAAACGAGCCATCGCTCCATTTTAGTATTGTTGACTCTCAGGTTGTATTGTTTTCCAAGATTTTAAATTGTACTTGGGTGAGGTCTTCACTAGAAATGGTAGAGAGCTCTGGGATATGATGGAAAATTTGTAGAAAATTGGACCTGTTTAATATGTCCAAACTTCCCCGTGATGTGTATTCAGGTATAAAAATGATTATGTTATTCTCCTCCTCTTTATACCCTTGTGCTGGTTGGCTGGCCACGAGAGAATATGCAGCAGATTGTCGCGTGTTTGTTGGAGTTACTTCGTAGTCGTTGTTATCTTCTAGGGACCCCTGAAACTCACTGTTATTCAGTGGTATGGGTACTATCATTTCTCTATCCAATGCTGTCTCCTGAACTTTCCTATGGCTTTCTTCATGCTGTTCCTTATGCAGGCTGACAATACTGACCAATTGCGGAGTCACTTCTAGTTTGTGCTGTGACTGCTCTTCCATATTTTTGGCTGGTCTATTCAAAATTGGTTGGGATATAGGATTATTTTGTATGGATTGATATTTCCCCTGGCTTTCCCTTTGGAAAATCGGAAACATTTCTGTGGTTCCAGGTTCTTTTGTGTGGGCGCCTTTGTTGACCATGTTTTATTAGGTCGAGCGTCGACAAATTCTCTAATGCCCAGTTGTAGATCCTTTGCCTTTCTTTGGTGTTTTAAGTATTTAGCCTGTTTTTTCAGACGTTTCTTCGCCCTTCTTGGAAAGATTTTTACTCGGTTCTGTTGGATGCTCCAAATGTGTGGCCCCACTGTTATTACATTGCACGTTCTCATTGGGTATAGATTCCTCAGGAGATGATGTGCTTTGGCGGGAAACTAATGGCAACTGCAAAGCTAGTAGAGATATGTCCGAGCACAAAATCGGTTTACTGACTTGTGTGTTTGTCAGTGTCAAATTAATTTCTGCTGAGCAGGTTTTCCCCTTGGGATTGTTTGCAGTTCATAACTCATTGGGGGGGATTGTTGCACCTGCCGGACTATTCATGCCATTTTGTATGCCATCTTTGGCAGTTCCTTCAACTATTCTTTGAAGGCTCTGAACTATGGTTTCCAGTTGTCTTTGCTTTAGTTCTAAAATGATGTATGTTAGCACTTCGGGCAAAGTGCTAAGTTTCTCCACAATTGGAAGGCATGAGCACCTAGCAGTTGGCTGCAACCTCAGCAATTCCATCTTTTCGTCTAAGATGTTGATTTTGGCTTCGATGTTAATCATGGCTATAGCGAGAGCCTGTATAGTATCCATTTGAGTTTTCAATTTTTGCGTTTGCCATGTAAGCACCTTGATGGTTGTTGCTAATGTGGAATTTATTGAGGTTAGCAGGGAATTTTAGTTGTAACATCCATTGTGGAGTGTACATTTTGTTTCAGCTGTGGAGTGGAGCAAATTCTGATCTCCCTAGAGCAGAGGTCTTCAAACTTTTGGATGCCGAGACCCCCCTGTCAACATTTTCAAGCGTAAGGACCCCCTCCTGACAAACATTTCTAAACCTCTAGGTTATGAGGAAGGTGAGGACCAAATTATGCGACAGGCTTGACTAAATTGTGTGAGTAGAAAATGTAAATATTGTTCTGTGATGCTGCGTATTTTGGGGTAGCATTGCTTTATTATTTAGAATTTATTTAAACACAGTAATACTGAGGAAAGATTTCACCCCATCAGTACCAGTTT
The DNA here is from genome assembly GCF_964261635.1 of Lissotriton helveticus. Classification (NCBI taxonomy): domain Eukaryota; kingdom Metazoa; phylum Chordata; class Amphibia; order Caudata; family Salamandridae; genus Lissotriton; species Lissotriton helveticus. Next base: position 976,132,088 of record NC_136072.1, on the reverse strand, counting down.
ATAACCAAAATACAGCAATTAACATCAGAAAGATGTCTAGTCAACCTCTGTGAAGGGCCTCCCAATCCGCAGGAATACGCGCTGCCACATTAGAAGCTCACCTGGCCATGGCCGGGAGCAGCAAGGGTGCATTCAAACCGTGGCGGTCTTCTGCAGAGTTAAGCAGTTTACCCATGTCCCTTTCCTTTCACCCCCTTCCTTCCATCCCTCTCTTCTCTCCTCTCCCAACCCCGGATCCCTCTCTCACATTGCAGACAGATGGTTATTAGCCCCAGGACACCTTTTGGTAACAGTAGCGCACTATTAATGTAAATAATAGGCAGAAGCAGGGGATCCACCAGACCCGAACTTCGGAGGGGGGGGGTTAACACTCCCAGACAGGGCTTGTCCAAGCACTGGTCGCCCACGGTGCAACAGTCTTTCCACCTTCTCCATGAATTCCCTCACTACCACTCACCAACAATACACCTCATCTCTCTATAGCACCTGTCTGACAAACATTTCATTTTTTTATAGCGCTACTCATAGTTTACTCACACTCAGTTCTGTGATGTGCATGGTACATCTTCTTTGTACCAGGCACTTTAACCTTCTGCACTGTGTGGGTGACAAGAGTGCCCATGTGACTGCACGGTGAGCAATGCAACAGTGTGAGAGTAGGGTAAAAGGAGTGACTGCAGGGTGAGTGAGGTGACCATATGAATTTGGGTTTGGCTGTAAGTGCAGAGTGGGACGAATTAGTGCATGGTTAGTGATGGCCTTGTTTGAGTGAGCTACAGCTTGAGCAGTAAGGGGGGGACAGGTGAGTGAAGTGTCACATGAGTGCAGGGTGAGAAGTGTGCTCGTGTGACTGCAGGGTGAGGTACAGAGTGAACAATGCAAGCAAATGTTTAGTGAAGAGTTATCACTGTGAGAGCAGGGTGAGCGGGTAAATGTTGTGAGTGCATGGTGATCAGTGTGAGTGCATTGTGATCACTGTGAGTACATTATGATCACTCTGAGTGCATTATGATCACTGTGAGTGCAGGGTGAGCGGGTGAATGGTGTGAGTGCATGGTGGTTGGTGTGAGTGCAGGGTGAGCGGGTGAATGATGTGAGTGCATTGTGATCAGTGTGAGTGCATTGTGATCACTGTGAGTACAGGGTGAGTGGGTGATTGTTGTGAGTGCATGGCGATAAGTGTGAGTGCACTGTGATCAGTGTGAGTGCATTGTGATCACTGAGTGCAGGGTGAGCGGGTGAACGGTGTGAGTGCATGGTGATTGGTATGAGTGCATGGTGATCAGTGTGAGTGCATGGTGATCAGTGTGAGTGCATGGTGATCAGCGTGAGTGCATGGTGATCAGTGTGAGTGCAGGGTGATCAGTGTGAGTGCAGGGTGAGCGGGTGAATAGTGTGAGTGCATGGTGATCAGTGTGAGTGCATTGTGATTGCTGTGAGTGCATGGTGATCAGTGTGAGTGCATGGTGATCAGTGTGAGTGCATTGTGATCACTATGAGTGCATTGTGATCGCTATGAGTGCATTGTGATCACTACGAGTGCTTGGTGATCGCTATGAGTGCATGGTGATCAGTGTGAGTGCATTGTGATCGCTGGGAGTGCAGGGTGAACGTGAAAGTGAAGGCGAGAATGAGAAGTGAGTTGTCTGAAAGCAGGGTGCATTCCCAGAAACTTGAAGCGTAGGGTTTCAGATATAAGTTAAACTATTGCTATAATGGCATTAATCAGGGTTCGAGGGTGGAGGAAATAAATAATGTGCTGATCCTGCAACAAACTTCCAGTCTAATGATTAGGATTACCAGCTCATTATTTTGATGGCCTAAACATAAGCAGTCACCTACAGCTGTATTTTATGCACTTATCTGTGAATACTTAGAACAGCAAATATAAATAGAAAGCACTTTTAATTGTGTTCTAGGGATGCCTCAATGATCCATGACTAATAATTAAAGAGAATAAAGACAGAAAAGTCACATAACTAATTAATACATACTTTTTTATTTATAACTCAATTTAGTGTCAAGAGCAGGTCTCTGCAGGATCTTTAAACAACACATAGCAGGCATGTTTCTTTTGGCAACCCAACTTTATATTTCTTTTCATTAAATGCATTCTCACACTACAGCAGTAAGTGTAAAAAGCCAAATGTAAGGAATAGGCAGAGTGGGGGCCCAGGGGATACTGGAACCATAAAAAAACTAAGCTTTAGTAATCAGTTAACAAAGGCATGTAAATATGCTAATGGTCTTTAAAGACCTGTGAAAAACTCAGGCCGGAGATAAGACTCCAGACACTGCCCAGCCGAGGCCCCAGGAGCGCAAGCTGCACTGCAGCAGCCCGGGCTGAGACACAGGATGGGGATGGAGGGGGGCTGAAGCCCTGGAGGCCAGGGCAGAAGTGACACTGTGGGGCGCGACCGCCAGGGGTCCGTGGAGCGATGCAAAGGGCGTCACACCCCACAGTTTGAAGACCCCTGCCCTAGAGACTATTCTCTCTCTGTTCCTCCTGCAACAAGAGTAGATTTTGATCAAGAACAAAGCTTTGAATTATTGATGAACTCCGTATCAGGGCTGGGGACTGAGACAATTTATGCTGGTTGTCCCCTCCCCCTGCCTCTGAATTTGTTGCAGCCTCTGCACGCATTTGTTGGCTGGCTCTATTTGTTTGCTCCAATGTTGACAATATTTCCAAGACTTCCAATTTTCTCTGACTTGATTCCTTTTGTATCCCTCTCTGCACTTCGGTGTGCTCTAAAGCCGATGAGATTTTCAATATTTCTTGATGTACTTGCCCCGTTATATCTTGCTCTTTCTCCCCAAGCAAGGGAAGATCTAAGGCTTCAAGCCTTTTCTCCTGTGTACGCGAACACTTGGTATATGCAAAAATTCCTAGGGAGTCCTAATAGTAGACAACAAGTAATTAGACCCAAATGCACAAGGAACAGGCAAAATAAGGAAATATAATCATTTATAAAAAGCAAACATATTTTTAATGTACATAATAAAAATCATATAGAACACTGAAGTTAATCAGACTATATGACAATTCAAATATAAAAATGTATGCACTTAATACATATAATAACACAAATTCCAACATTTTAATAAAATAAGAGGACACCATCAGATACTAGAAAGTGTCCGCAACCAAGGTGAAGATAAAATACTCGACGCGCGTTTCGGCGAAAATGCCTTCTTCAGGAGCCACAAGTTACAATCTGCAATTACATGTAAAGAGAGAAACAATAAAATAAAATTTTTGAGTGGCTTACAATCACAAGTTAAGGACATGAAATTAACCAGTTTACATATAGAGAATACAATTTTTTATAAATGATTATATTTCCTTATTTTGCCTGTTCCTTGTGCATTTGGTTCTAATTACTTGTTGTCTACTATTAGGACTGCCTATGAATTTTTGCATATACTTTGTCTACCCTGCCCTAGGAGTCTGTTGGAATCACTACCCAGGGGGTCCTTGTTTTTTCCACATTACGCGAACACTTGGGCCATGTGACTGTTTCAAAAACTTCTGTATCTCCCAGCTCTAGCCCGTCTTTCTCCATTGCAACACTAATCCCGTAGGGTAGCCGTGTCTCACTATCTGGGCTTCCTGTTTTGCAATTCGGGCCGTTAGCAGTTTGTGGTGTTGAATATACTAATGCCCTGTTGTATGACGTACTTTTTCCTAGTGAATTTTGAGCAGGCATTGCTGGTGCTGATGTTGGCATCATTGGCGTAAAGTATTTACAAATTGTCTTATTGGTTAAATGTGAGTTTGAGGTTGATGATTGCACCATAGTGGTAGATTCCAACCGTGCTTGCCCCCTTGTCGATGGTTTTGGTCTAGTACCTGTACCTGTACCATTTCCTGCACCGGTTAGTTTGCCCATACTGGTGTCTGTTTTTAATTTGCTAATTTATTTACTTTTTATTAATTACTGCCTTCGCCACCACCCTTTCCCAGACTCCTCCTCTGGGTGGTAAGTGATTTATATGCTTCTAAAGCAGGGTAATGTGCACAAGATTATCTCTTGTCCTTCCAATGCTCAAAAACGTGTGCAAAGATTTGAAATTTGGAGAAGCCGGCAGATGCAATAACGCTGTTAGGGCTTGCTTACTTGCTCATGTACCGCAGGTCCTGGGGTCTGGGGTCCAAGGCTGTTCTGTCCTCAGCCCTCACTCCTATGGCAGTTTATTGCAGTGGGCACGGGCTGAGTGGAGGGGGGCAAAGAGCACAAGCACAAAGTGCAAAAGAGCGGGGGCAGAAACAGGAGCAATAAAGATGACTCTGGTTCACCTAAGGAGAGCAAGTCTTCATCCGTTCATTGGCCCAAAACCTATTCCCTTCATTATTTTATCGCTCCTGATCTGTTCCATGCCACATTCCCTTCTGTAACTTTCTAGTACCAGAGGACAGCAATTTTGGGCCACTTTAGCTTTATGGGGCCATCACCATTGTTATGAAAGTCTGACCGAATCCCATCTTCTCTAATACTAATCACATGAATGTCCAGTCCACAAGATCGAAAGCTTTACCTACGTCCAATGATGCAAACACAGCTTGTACCCGCTTCTTCTGCATTTACTCATTCAGGTGAACTGCTCACCTAATATTATTATGAATATTTGTAGAGGATAAGAATTCTGGTTGGCCTGTGTGTCTTAAAAAGATCAGGTATTTTCCAGTTTACTGGCTCGTGTATTGGTGCAGACCTGTTAGAAACGGGACCCCCGGCCTGCCACGGCTCACGCCAAGTCAGTCAGGGATCGCCATTTCTAAGGTCAGGGCAAGGGAGTCACACACCAAGATAACCCCTGCTCACCCTCTAGGTAACGTGACGCGAGCAGCAAGGCTAATCTCGGAGGCGATGTGTAAAGCGTTTGCGCGCGCACCCCAGCGACAACACCCTAGGCCCACCACAAAGGAAACTCCACACAAGGTTATATAAAAATAGCCTTTGTATTATAATAATAAAAACACATTAGATAACACACACACTTTACAATGTGCCAACAGGCACGGGCAAGATTTACAAGGGATTATGTACAGGACAGGGCCACCTGGACCACTGTCAGGGGTATGTACTTTTTAGAAATAATACTTGTAGGTATAACACTTAGTACATAAACATGTAATGACTGTAACACAGAAAATGTAGCATACAACCAGTAACTACTGGTAAAGGGAAAATACCTCCTACGCCACCCTAAACACTGTAGGGAAATCACGCAGGGAACTAGGACCTTATCATCAGGACCTATGGAAGGAAAACCATCACCTAAGCAAGTCACATTTAGCAAAGGGAAGGAAACCTAAAATAATCACCTAAGCAAGTCACATTTAGCAAAGGCAATAAAACATCAACAAACCTCTAAGCAGGTCACTTTTAGCAAAGGGGATAAAACAAACATTCCTCTAAGCAGGTCACTTTTAGCAAAGGGGAACAAACCATAAACAATTACCTAAGCAGGTCACTTTTAGCAAAGGTAATAACAAACAATTGCACATGAAACATTAAAACACATTCAGATGTGCAGGTAGAACATTTGCGCAGGAATCACATCAGCAGTAAATCATAAATTGCGCAGGGTGCACGTAGCACAACACTAGAATTGTCCCCCAGGCCAACTGGCCTCGCAAGGGTTGAAATACCCTGAGTCTCAATGTCAGGGAAGGCTGCGCAGGCAGCCAGAACACAAAGCCTAAACGTAGCAACTGTCCACTAAGTGCTGGACAGTTGTAAATAAGGTTGGGCAACGTTGGAGCCTCGTGGGCTCAGGAACAATGAATGGCGCCCAAGAGCCTCTCTTCAGGGCGCAAGAACCATAGAGAAAATGCCCCAGAGCCTCCTGTGGGCTCGCAAAACAAATGGGCACTAAGAGCCTCTCTGGGCTCAAAAGATCAATATGTGGGCCGGAGCCTCGCTGGGCTCAGAACAACTGCGAGGCCCTGGAGCCTCTCGGGGCTCCTAAATCAAATGCCCCCCTCGAGCCTCGGGGCTCGTAAATATGGTTAGGGCGGGAGCCTCTCGGGCTCTAAATAACCAAATTGCCCCCAGGAGCCTCGGGGCTCCTAATCACTCTGCGGGCTTCGTTGGAGTCCCTCACGGGGGACTCAGGATCAAGTCATGCCCCCAGAGCCTCGACCGGCTCTTAAACAAAGAGGGAATGCCTGGAGCCTCTCGGGGCTCGGACACAAACCAAGACCTTGGTCCTCACTCACCGGATTTGCTGGGGCGGGAAAGCACTCGCTGCCGGTCTCTTTGCGGGGCTCCTCTCTCCACACTCGGGGCCTCGCCGGCGGCGCTTCTCTCCTCGCTGCCCGGCTCCCTCTTTGGCAGCGCGGGGCTCCTCTCCTCCCTCCGGAGCCTTGGCAGGCTGCTTCCTGCTTCTCCTCGGCGGCCAATCGGAGCGCGAGTCGCCCGGCGAGCCTCCCGCTGCCTTAGCCAATGGCAGCGCGGCTCTCTGGGTGACGTCAGCTGCTCTCTCTCTCTCGGTTTCTCCTCGACCCGGGGACGGCGGTGATCACGGGCAATGCCGGGTGGGCACCGGCCTTCAAAATAAATATAACGGGGCAATGCCGGGTGGGCACCGGCCTCCAAATTAAAATATAAAGCGAGGTAGGCTCTCGCTATGCCTGGCAAAGCGCTCCAAAGCGCTATAATCAAAATAAAGCGCACCCAGCGCTTAGGGGACAAAGAGAAGCGCTCCCAGCGCCAGGGAGGAAAATAAAGCGCTCCCAGCGCTATAAGGCAAATGAAAGCGCTTCCAGGTGCTCTGGCAAAAGTATAGCTCCAGTAAGGTCTGGAGGCAGGCAGGGGGGGCAAGGCTGGGCCCAGAGCCAGCACACTGGGTCTCCAGGCAGGGAGACAGTCCAAGTGGCGGTCCTCCTGGCCCCAGCAACAGCAACAGCCCCCTCTGGCAAGGATCCAAAAGTAGAACAAATTGTAAGGGGACACAGCCCCTTCTTATACTGTGAAATCCTTTGTTTCAGGGTGCAGGGTGGGGGGAAACCAGTTGCAGCTGGCTTGGGAGTACCCTTGATGGCCCAACCACCCCTTTCATTCACTGGGGAGGCTTGGGTCGTTAGACAAACCACAGGGGGGCGGAGCCAGCATTGTGTGGGGAAAAACCCAGCCCATCCAGGACCCAGGTGCACTCCTCCCACACATCACTCATGCCAATCTCACACTCACCACCGGGCAGACCCATCCAGACTTCCTGGAGCCTGGCTTGCCAGCCAGCCCCAGCCAATCACGCTCCAGCACCCTCACTGCACACATACATCAATGTCCAGAAGTAGCACTTCCCTTCTAGACACATACAAGCCGCACATACCATCGCGCAGCATTCATTCTCACGAGTTCACACATACCAAACTCGAGCCTGCACTCCCCACGCATCAGGAACTAACATGGACACACACATTCCCCATGCATTCCTATGGGAGGGCAGGCCAGCCATACTACACGCACGCACTTTACTCTGGGACACAGGGAAAAAGTGCGCCAAGACCCAAAAATCACTAACACTGGGTCACAAATAAAAGCAAAAAGATTAGGGGTGAACCTGCCCTAAGGCCCAAGTCCAACACAACCCCCTTCCAGCCAAAACGCAGGGCAGACCAATCACCACCGTGATGGACTTCCCTGCTTGGGGCGATAAAACACGGACGCGGGCCCACAACTGCAGGGACACCCTCCTGTTTTACGCCAATGTGAACCACTAGGGTTCCTTCTAAAACTACTGTAGGGACTAACTGGGGTACCCCACTGATACTCTCCAGCTGCCCTCGGCCAGGACCAGGCCCTAGGCCACCCAGGTACCACTGGATCCTGCCTACTCACAAAGTGGGGGGTAGTAACCCCTGGCACATAATAGCCATGCTCCACTCTTCCTGTCTGCAAGACAGGGCTAGACTGCCACTGGTTCTCCAGCCTAGGGTCTACAACCTTAGGTGGACCAGGAGTCTCAGGGAAGGCTCTCCTCCCCCTACCTCTTCTTCTCGGGTTCCTCTTCCTCCTGCGAGGGGTACCCTCTAAACACCATCCTCCCAACCTAGGGTTTAACCCCTCAGGTTGCACCGGGGTCAGAGGTGGGCTCTCCTACCCTCTGCACCCCCTTCCAGAGTCCTGCTCCCTCCCAACCGGGGCGGTACTTTTGGAAAAAGAACTGGTCAGGACACTGATTACAGTAGTCCCACCCCTCAGGTCAGGCGGCTCCTGAACCTGGCCTTCCAACCTCTGGTCTAGAACCTTTGGTGGAACCAATGCCTGGCACTCCAGGACTTCTGGGGACTCACATCCTATCCCCCAATCACTCCTTTCGCTGGACTCCTGTACCCTCCCCATTGGAGCGGTACTGCCAGACTCTAGAACCATAGAAGCTCCGCTTACAGATGCTCCAGGTCCTCTACACACTAGGAGATCTCCCTCAAGTGAACTAACAGGCAAGTCTAGGTTCCCATCCTGGTGTTCCCTAAAGAAACCATCCAGGCTCTGTGACAGGGCTTCGGGCGTCTGGGGACTCTCGGTCACACACTCACTCCTGCTCCACTGAGACAGGCAGTCAGCCCCTACACCCTCCTCACTAACCTGGGACCTAGCTGGGCTACTCTCACCCTCCTCCACCACGCTGGGCTGGAGGACACCTGACCCACTATTGTTGGAATCACTCACTAGTGACTCTAAAGAACCTCTCGCACTGTCCCAGCGCTCTGCTTCCTCTGCGAGGGTGTCTGGATCAGTCAACCCATATTCCAACAGGTGTTGGCGCAACCCTGGCAAACAACTATTGAGCACCTGCTCTCTTAGAACCAGATCAAATAGCTTGGCAAACTCAGTTCCCATGTGAACCTCTAGCCAATCAGACAGTGCACCTTGACATTCATCCACAAACTCTTCCCAAGACTGGTGAGACAGTTTCCTAAGGTTCCTGAATCTCAACCTTAACTCCTCTTCTGGGGAAACAGGCACCACACTCGGGAAACTGGGAGTGGGACTGTCTACACTAACACTTAAATAGCTGCCACCACTGGACTCAACCCTCCCTGGGGAATCCAGAAAATCAACATTGCACTCAGGGGATAACCTACTCTCCCTGAACAAGGCCCTCTCAGCCTCTAGCTTGGCATGCTCCAACCTGAGATGTTCCATCGCTAGCTGATGCTCCCGCTCTTCCCTCCTATCTAACCACTCCTCTGGGGACAGGACAAGGGATGGGGCACTGACACTGGACCCTGCAAGGGACTCCCTATCTATGGGGTCCTCACTATCTCTCTCACTGCGCTCAAGATCCCATTGATCCTTTTGCCATAGGATCAGGCTGCTCCTCAGTTCGGACTGAGTATCTGACTCATCCACCCCTATGTCTCTCTCTTCACAGAATCTGACCAACTCCAACATACTGTATCTAAACAGATCACAGAAATCAAAAGTAGGCTCCATTTTGGCGGACGTTCTCAAGAAGAGTTTGACACAGGGAACCTGGGGGTCTGAGCTTACACAGGAGTACACAATTACAAAATGCAGCAAGATTCCTATCTCAGAGAACTTGCACTCCTCTGCCCAGTGTAACACACCACTCATTCACACACACCCTCCCCTCGGACCGGTAAGGCAGTTTCTACCACCCCTGACTTCTCAACCTGACCATAAGCGACACAGGTACCAGACTCTGGGAGCAGGGCGGGGAACAAATGAACTGGACACAAATACAAAATTACACCTTTCAGGAGAAGCAATACTTAAACTTCACCTAAAAAACAATAATCCCCAAAATGTGGTTATCTAAAATTGCAGAGTTTTGTAATGTGGCCTGTCGCCACTGTGGTACAGCGCAAACGCAAGTCCAATCCGCACCGCTTGCCACCAATGTTAGAAACGGGACCCCCGGCCGGCCACGGCTCACGCCAAGTCAGTCAGGGATCGCCATTTCTAAGGTCAGGGCAAGGGAGTCACACACCAAGATAACCCCTGCTCACCCTCTAGGTAACGTGACGCGAGCAGCAAGGCTAATCTCGGAGGCGATGTGTAAAGCGTTTGCGCGCGCACCCCAGCGACAACACCCTAGGCCCACCACAAAGGAAACTCCACACAAGGTTATATAAAAATAGCCTTTGTATTATAATAATAAAAACACATTAGATAACACACACACTTTACAATGTGCCAACAGGCACGGGCAAGATTTACAAGGGATTATGTACAGGACAGGGCCACCTGGACCACTGTCAGGGGTATGTACTTTTTAGAAATAATACTTGTAGGTATAACACTTAGTACATAAACATGTAATGACTGTAACACAGAAAATGTAGCATACAACCAGTAACTACTGGTAAAGGGAAAATACCTCCTACGCCACCCTAAACACTGTAGGGAAATCACGCAGGGAACTAGGACCTTATCATCAGGACCTATGGAAGGAAAACCATCACCTAAGCAAGTCACATTTAGCAAAGGGAAGGAAACCTATAATAATCACCTAAGCAAGTCACATTTAGCAAAGGCAATAAAACATCAACAATCCTCTAAGCAGGTCACTTTTAGCAAAGGGGATAAAACAAACATTCCTCTAAGCAGGTCACTTTTAGCAAAGGGGAACAAACCATAAACAATTACCTAAGCAGGTCACTTTTAGCAAAGGTAATAACAAACAATTGCACATGAAACATTAAAACACATTCAGAGGTGCAGGTAGAACATTTGCGCAGGAATCACATAAGCAGTAAATCATAAATTGCGCAGGGTGCACGTAGCACAACACTAGAATTGTCCCCCAGGCCAACTGGCCTCGCAAGGGTTGAAATACCCTGAGTCTCAATGTCAGGGAAGGCTGCGCAGGCAGCCAGAACACAAAGCCTAAACGTAGCAACTTTCCACTAAGTGCTGGACGGTTGTAAATAAGGTTGGGCAACGTTGGAGCCTCGTGGGCTCAGGAACAATGAATGGCGCCCAAGAGCCTCTCTTCAGGGCGCAAGAACCATAGAGAAAATGCCCCAGAGCCTCCTGTGGGCTCGCAAAACAAATGGGCACTAAGAGCCTCTCTGGGCTCAAAAGATCAATATGTGGGCCGGAGCCTCGCTGGGCTCAGAACAACTGTGAGGCCCTGGAGCCTCTCGGAGCTCCTAAATCAAATGCCCCCCTCGGGGCTCGTAAATATGGTTAGGGCGGGAGCCTCTCGGGCTCTAAATAACCAAATTGCCCCCAGGAGCCTCGGGGCTCCTAATCACTCTGCGGGCTTCGTTGGAGTCCCTCACGGGGGACTCAGGATCAAGTCATGCCCCCAGAGCCTCGACCGGCTCTTAAACAAAGAGGGAATGCCTGGAGCCTCTCGGGGCTCAGACACGAACCAAGACCTTGGTCCTCACTCACCGGATTTGCTGGGGCGGGGAAGCACTCGCTGCCGGTCTCTTTGCGGGGCTCCTCTCTCCACACTCGGGGCCTCGCCGGCGGCGCTTCTCTCCTCGCTGCCCGGCTCCCTCTTTGGCAGCGCGGGGCTCCTCTCCTCCCTCCGGAGCCTTGGCAGGCTGCTTCCTGCTTCTCCTCGGCGGCCAATCGGAGCGCGAGTCGCCCGGCGAGCCTCTCGCTGCCTTAGCCAATGGCAGCGCGGCTCTCCGGGTGACGTCAGCGGCTCTCTCTCTCTCTCGGTTTCTCCTCGACCCGGGGACGGCGGTGATCACGGGCAATGCCGGGTGGGCACCGGCCTTCAAAATAAATATAACGGGGCAATGCCGGGTGGGCACCAGCCTCCAAATTAAAATATAAAGCGAGGTAGGCTCTCGCTATGCCTGGCAAAGCGCTCCAAAGCGCTATAATCAAAATAAAGCGCACCCAGCGCTTAGGGGACAAAGAGAAGCGCTCCCAGCGCCAGGGAGGAAAATAAAGCACTCCCAGCGCTATAAGGCAAATGAAAGCGCTTCCAGGCGCTCTGGCAAAAGTATAGCTCCAGTAAGGTCTGGAGGCAGGCAGGGGGGGCAAGGCTGGGCCCAGAGCCAGCACACTGGGTCTCCAGGCAGGGAGACAGTCCAAGTGGCGGTCCTCCTGGCCCCAGCAACAGCAACAGCCCCCTCTGGCAAGGATCCAAAAGTAGAACAAATTGTAAGGGGACACAGCCCCTTCTTATACTGTGAAATCCTTTGTTTCAGGGTGCAGGGTGGGGGGAAACCAGTTGCAGCTGGCCTGGGAGTACCCTTGATGGCCCAACCACCCCTTTCATTCACTGGGGAGGCTTGGGTCGTTAGACAAACCACAGGGGGGCGGAGCCAGCATTGTGTGGGGAAAAACCCAGCCCATCCAGGACCCAGGTGCACTCCTCCCACACATCACTCATGCCAATCTCACACTCACCACCCGGCAGACCCATCCAGACTTCCTGGAGCCTGGCATGCCAGCCAGCCCCAGCCAATCACGCTCCAGCACCCTCACTGCACACATACATCAATGTCCAGAAGTAGCACTTCCCTTCTAGACACATACAAGCCGCACATACCATCGCGCAGCATTCATTCTCACGAGTTCACACATACCAAACTCGAGCCTGCACTCCCCACGCATCAGGAACTAACATGGACACACACATTCCCCATGCATTCCTATGGGAGGGCAGGCCAGCCATACTACACGCACGCACTTTACTCTGGGACACAGGGAAAAAGTGCGCCAAGACCCAAAAATCACTAACACTGGGTCACAAATAAAAGCAAAAAGATTAGGGGTGAACCTGCCCTAAGGCCCAAGTCCAACAAGACCTATATATCAGTATTTTTTTAAGCGATCAGTCTGTTAGAGGTGCATAGTTCTGGGTGTTTCCATTGCTTATGATGGACAAAAACACCCACCTCAAAAGACATATGTCTGCCCATCCAGAACTGGTGCCTTGTTTCTTTTCAGTTTTTTAATGGCCAGCTTTATCTCCTCCGAGTAATAGGGGAATCCAAAATACATTGCTGGGCAAGAGGCAAGTCTACTAGATGTTGCTTTTAAAAAATCTTGTTGCACCCTTCCCATGTGTATAGTTTCTGATAATACATTTGGAAGGCATACCGTTTATCGCCAACCTTTTGGGTGAAGCCCCCCCACTTAATTTTCATGTTCCTTAATCAGAGACGTTTTAAGGCATTGGTAAAGTGGGCTTTGCCCTGGGCCACAGCCTTTCAGAGGGCCATCTGATAGAACCAGCATTGTTCTCCTTGAACAGATTAAACAGATGTTTTAAATACTGTTTTCCTTTATTATATTTTAATGTGCATGATGTGTGAGAGTCTGTTACAAACATTTTGCAGAGAAATGTTGTGTTTCTGTTTAATGCAACTTCCATAAAAACAGTTTTTTTAGATTGAAACTGGACCTCACATAAGGGAATTGGAAGGGTGTCACCGAGCAATATTAATGAGCTAGGTTACAATATTAAAAACACACGTTTCTATCCCTGAATATTAGATGTAAACACATTTAGAATTTGTATGAGCCTCTGGTAGCGGCTGAGCAGTGATGGGGCAGGTGTGAGGAGCCGTGATCCAGCCGCCATGCCACATTTGCATGCTGGGAGGAATCCGAAAAATCGGCAATCCACAAGCCGACCTGAGACTGCCTGCTGCCGCCGCCTCTGATGTCCGCTGTGGCCGCGCTTAGACGCACTTTGCGGAACCGAGCGGATTTCCGCTATTCCGGCGTACTTGTTGTTCATCTCTTAGGTGCCGGGAGTTGTGTGGAGCTACGCGCGTCTTTTCGGGCGGATCTAAGGATTGAAGCCGTGAGAGCTGCCGAGCTTGGAATACGTTCTACAGTGAAAAGGCAGAGAGCAGAGAAAGAGAGCATGACCACACGGGGGCAGAAAGGTCTTAAGACCAGGCTTGTTTCGGCGCAGGGGGACGGAGAGAAAACAACCGCCACCACCACCCAAAGGTAAAAGGGACACTGGTGCTATTAAGAAAAACGTTGGTAAAGCTGGCTCAATGAAATAATTGGGGACGGATAATACCGGGGGGGGTCCCCCTCTATAAGCTAGCAAACACTTTACTGTTATTAAGCCCACCTCTACTAGTATGGGATCACGCATAACACCTTCAGAAGAGCCTAATAAAAATGCTAAAACACGTGATCAAGGTGACCCTGGCCAACTCGTGCAAATTGTTCCGGGGCTGGCAGGTCCTGCAGATGTGGGGACCCTCGCAAGCTCAGCTCCCTTACCCGACCTCCCGGAGGCTGACATTATGGTTAGGGAGACAGGTGGTTCAAAAGTACAACCGGTTCTATCCCCCAAGGAAACTAGTGGAGAACACAGAATGATGTTGCAAACACCAGTTAACGCTGACCTCTAACGCCCGATCCCAGTGGGGAGAACTTTTACTCTGTGCCAGATGGATCTCTAACTGACACTGGCAATGAGGAGTCGTCTTCAAGTGAGGAAGGTTTGCTCGACGAGAATAGTGAGGAGGAGGTTGATCCTAACAAAGCCGCCAACACTGTACTCCGAAAAAGGAAATAACGTAAAAAACGTACTCAACTGAAGTGGGATTATTCTGACACCCCTAGTTTGCTAGCTCCCGGAAATGCGTCTAGCGCATCTCAGCTGGTGGCCTCAAGGGCTCAGGGGGAAAGCTTGGAGGTGCCCTCTCTGACATCAATCTTAAACACTATTAAAATGTTCCAGGAAGAGGCCCGGTCAGATAGCCTGTCCGCTAAGACAGCTGCTAAGAAATTACAAAGCTGTATAAGGAAATTAAATAAGGTCTGCACGGACATTGGAGATCGGGAGGCCATGGTGGAAGTGCGGACAGAGTCACTTGAAGTGGAAGCCGCCAAGGCCAAAGAGCAGGTGGGAGCGCACGAGGCATGCCTGTTAGACCTGATGACTAAACTTGAAGAGCAGGAAAACAGACAATGGCGGAACAATCTGCGACTGCTTGGGATCCCCGAGGGAATTGAAGGAGAAGACCCCCGAGGGTTCATAGTGAAATTGTTACAAGCCGCATTCCCCACAGATACCAACTGGAATTGGGACCAAGAAATACAAAGGGCCCACCGTTTCCCCTTCAATATTAAATTAAGATGGGGTGATAACAGCACGAACGAGACGCCCAGGGTGTTTCTGGTCTTTTTTGGGAATTTTCTCTTAAGACAGTTTGTCTACGACAAAGCCAGACCTAACTCACAGAAAGAAGTGAATGGAGTTAAATTCTTCGCAAAACCGGACATTTTCATGCGACTATGGAATGGAGATGGAGACTTCGCCAGCTAATATCTCCATTTCAACAACAAGGGGCACAAGTGATGAACCCAGACAGATTAAAAGTCCTTTTTGATGGCACTACTCGAGTTTTTCTCTCAGATGTTAAAGCAGGGGAATTTCTAAAAGAAATCACAGAGCGGAAGAGATTGAACTAACCATTGTCCTGGGGCATAAGGGCTACAAACTCGGAGTTTAAAAGGCCCATGAAGTCATCGTTCCGGTGAACTTTAAATTGCGGTAGCTGAAGGAGGGAAAAACAATTGGTTATTTTTTTTATTTTTTTTTAGCTCTTCCTCAAATTTTTATTTTTGAGTCTCTCTTTGTGTGGCTTGGTGACTGGAACTCACACATGCCAACCATCATACAGGGTCATCTTGGCTGCTCAATTAAGGGAAGGGGGAGGGGACACCTAAAGGTTGCAGTGGGGTGGGGACAGAGGATTTTGAGGGGAATGTTATGAACGAGAGGGTTTATCTAAGTTTGTTGGTGTGTGGAAGAAAAGGGGGGAAAAAACGGGAATAAAAAGGGCATGGAAGGAAGAAATAGACAAAAAGAGGTTATAAATCCATAATGAGTGTTTCAAATAAAATTGAAATAGTCTCCGCAAATATCTGTGGTCTTAATGACCCTGCAAAAAGACAGAAAGTAGCACAGGGACTGCGGTCATTAGGATCAGATCTGATATGCCTCCAGGAGACACACGTTGAAGGAGCTCAAAAACATCCATTGAATACATTGGGATATAAAGTTTTAGGGGCAATAACTCAAGGGGCAAGGGTGAAAGGATTGGGGCTTCTAGCTAATCAAAGAGACCAGAACAAGATGGATTTACTTTCTTTTCAGCTCCCCACTCATCGCTAGCTAGACTTGATTATTTTTTAGTTTCCTCCTCCTTCGCTAACTCATGCCATATTGATATTTCACCCAGGGTTATGTCAGATCATAGCCCACTGATGTTAACGCTAGAATGTCCAGGCTCTGAAGGGCTGAAGTCGAATTGGAGCTTTGAAAAGGCACTTCTGTATGCCTGTAAATATAAGGAATATATGCAGGGGTGGATTCTAGCGTTTCTGAGGATAAATATTGGATCGGCCCCCATCATGATGGTATGGGATAGCTTTAAAGCTGGGGTTGGGGGGAGACCTTCCATTTCTCATTTAGGAGGAATAAAATAGAGAAAGGGCAAGTAAAGCAGCTACTAGATAAACTGTCACAGAGGAAAGGAAGTTAACCTCAGCAGTTATGACAGGAGCTGGGGTAGAAGTAGCACAGCATGCTGTAGCCGCAGTAAAGGCTGAGATCGGATCGATTTTGGTGGAAAGAACTGCCACTAGATGGGCCTCTGCCCAAGGGAAACTGTATGAATGTGGGGAACTCATTGGACATCAGTTGGCATTATCTATTAGGCAACAGTCCACCGCCAATACAATAACCTCTATCCGCACAATGACAGATGGGATAACTAATGACCCCGAAAAGATCCACCAGGCTTTTAGAAGGTTTTACAAGGAATTGTACTCAGAAGAGGATATAAGAACCCCAGAGATTAGGAAAATCAATAATGCAGGGTATTTAGAGTCTTTACCTATAGCCAAACTTAATGTAGAGGACCAAGAACAAATGGAATACCCTCCCACATGGGAAGAGATAACTACCGCCCTGGTGAGCCTACCAGGTAGCAAAGCTACAGGATTGGATAGCATTCTGGTAAAGTTTTATAAGCACTTCCTTCCTCAAATTAAGGAAATCCTCACCTTAGTGTTCATTTCAGTTTTTAATGGGGCATCACCACCCCCCTCTTGGTCCCTATCTAAAATAGTGATCTTTCTTAAAAAAGACAAGTCTCCTCTCGAAATGGCCTCTTACAGACCAATAACTTTAATAAACACAGATTCTAAAATATTTTCAAAAATGTTAGCAACCAGAATATCCAACCGAATAGAGGGGTGGGATCCAGATGGCAACATGGGTTCATCCCTAAAAAGGGAACCACTGAACATGTCCGTAGGACAATTACATTGTTCGATGCCGACAGGATGTCAGGAGACCCGATCGCACTAATTCTACTCGGCGCTGAAAAAGCGTTCGATCGGGTCTCCTGGCTATTCCTTTGGGACGTTCTGAGGAGGACTGGCTTTGGGCCTAAGATGCTACAGGCAATTCAAGCCTTATATAAAACTCCCGTAGCCAGAATAAATATTAGTGGGCAGCTTACAGAACATATTGAAATCTCGCGCGGGACCAGGCATGGTGCCCCTGCTCCCCACTTGTTTTTGTTCTTTTTATTAATCCTCTTATTAGCAAAATTGAATCCAATCCAGAAATAGTGGCGGTTAGTAGGCATGGCTTAGACACCAAGATCATGGCCTATGCTGATGATCTTGCGGTAGTCACCCCTGACCCCAAATCTCCCATTAAGGCCTTAGAACGGGAGGCCCTTGAATTTGGGAAGCTATCAGGGTACGCCCTTAATAGAACAAAAACTCTGATAATCCTGAATGATGAAGTTAATTGGGTTGATAGTCTAGTAGTTCCGAAACCTAAATATCTCGGAGTTGATATAGTGGCCAATACGGATGCAATAGTAGAAGAAAATCTGATTCTGCAGAGATTAAAAATCCCTTAAGAAAATGGATAATTTACATCTAACAATAGTTGGCAGATGTAATGTCATAAAAATGACTTTTTTCCCGAAGCTACTTTATGTCTTCAGAATGATTCCCCTTGAGTTTAATAATAATATTTTGCATTTATTTGACTACATTTTTTGTCAATTTATTTGGGCCTATTACTCTCTCTACCTAAGGAAAGAGGGGGGTGGGCGCTGCCGAACATAAGGCTATATTATTGGGCAACCGTTTTACAGTATAGCACGTTTTTATTGCAGGAAGTTTTAGACCCGGACCCCACAAGACTACCATCTCCATACACATTACTTTTGGGGGAAGTGCTATGGGATGTCTATGGAGAAAGCTTGACTTTGGATACTACAAACGAGTCCGGTTTAAGACGTTATTAAGTGCATATAGGGTATTTACCAATTTTCGAAGAACTTTTGGGCTGGGTAGACTAAATTATTATACCCTATTTTTGAAGAACTTTTGGGCTGGGTAGACTAAATTATTATACCCCTATTAAAAACAATCCAAATCTGCCATTAATCTTTGGATACTCATACCGGCGTAAATGGTATAGAGCAGGAATAACTAAATTGGGGGATCTAGTAACTCTGGCTGTAGTGCGGCCTTTCGATGAGCTAAAGGACCAATTTGATCTAAATAAGAATCAGATTTTCTTCTACGGGGCTGTTAAAAAATTTCTAGCACATAACACAGGCGGGCTTGCTGGCTTTGTAAGGCTAGATATTATAGATAAAATGCAGGAACATAAAACTCCCCGGATTGGTAGAATTTATGCAATTTTAAATGCCAAAATGCCCGATGACCTGGAGAAAATTGATGCAAAATGGCAACTGAAGTTGAATACCTCTCAAAACACCTTTCCTTTAGTATTAAATCTTGCTCATAAATACCTGTTATCAACTAAGCTGCAGGCTCAAATTTATAAGTCTGGATTTTTTCTCTATATTACCCCGAGTAAAATAGCAAAGTGGGGAACCGGGAGAGGAACTGTTTGCCCCAGATGCTCTGAGTATTCTGCAGACCAGATTCACATGTTTGCAACATGTCCTAATCTAAAATCTTTTTTAAAAGATGTCCAACAATTTTTAGGAGTAGTATTGGCTCAAGATATTCAACTTACTCCTACGATTATCATGCTAAGTCTAGCTAAAAATATTAGCATCAGGACAGGCGGTGCCTTGGTATTTTTTGCCATGACCATTTATAGGATTTGTCTGGCCTCACACTGGAAAGATCCGAACCCCCCATCGTTCGCACAATGGCAGGCCAGGTTACTGGCCACTTACAAACTAGAGAGTGCCATTTATGCTAAAAAGGGCAGACAATCAAAGAAAAGAGGTCTAGAGATCTGGGAACCTCCAATGAATTGGTTAGAAGGGGTAAACATATACATTGTTTAAGATTTCTCTTTTTCTACTAAATATTTTGTTACAGAGAAACGCTTAGTAAGCTGATATTGTTTTGTTCTTTATCACTCCCTTTCTGTTTTTTTTTCTTTTTTTGGCTGATGGCTTTTTTCTGTATGAATTACATAATAATCCTTCTGTTGCTTTCGGACTTTACCTTGAATGTACATATTGGTGTCGGGGTGGGGGGAGGGTGGGACGTTGTAATGAACTTTTGATTATTTGTAATGTTTTTCATGTATTGGATATTGAAAAATAAATAAATAAAATAAAATTAAAATAAAATGTGGACGAGTGTGCCTGTGCACTGTCTGTGACCTGGAAAAAGAGTGCATTAAAGAGCTGAAATTAGATATTAAATTCAAAGCTATTCCAAACAGGGGCCCCCAAATATGTTTGATCGCAGGCCCCCAAAAGCCTTAAGATGTCCCTGTCCTTATTGTACTCTTTCTCCATATTTCCCCTCAGGTTCATAGCCAAACAAAACCCCACATTATTCTCTTCAATATAAGATGCTTTTCGGAGGTATACAATACATAGTTCTGCTTTGTTGATATGCAGTGCCTAAGATGCTCTCATGTACTAGATAGGGTTCCTAAGATTAGTCATAGAGTGAGTTGTTAAGAATTAAATTCCTTTTTGGCGAATCACCTCAGAATGTAAAGGAATATCATGAGGAATTAATCCTGAGCAGTGTTGGGAGAGTATACCAAAGATATTGTCAAGGGCTGACTTCCTAATGTACATTCATTATTAAGTATTTCCCCTCCGTATCAGTTTTAATATTGCTTACCTTCAGAGGAATGCAGTGTTACAGATAAAGACACTAATATGCTTATGGACCACTGTCAAGTGAAAGCCTATGGGGTAATCTCTATGCTTAATGCTGTGATTATCCCTTCTGGTGAGACGTGTCCTAGGCATAGGGTGTTGGGGTATGCATATTTAATGGATCTCCATGCTGTGTTTCACTTTACAAGAGAGTTGAGCGCTTTCACATTATGATTAGAGGACCTTTACCATTACCAAGGGATCAAGGTAAGACCCCCTTGGTGTTCTCTTCCACAAGGCAATATATTTGCTAATGGGGTAGTCCAGGGATCCACATTAGGTCCCCTGGCAAGTGATATATTGTAAATGTGTGGATTTTTTTTTTTTTAAATTAAAATTGTATTAGAAAGAAAACATTATCAGAGCACATTTAGCGATATAGAAGCACAAAGACATAAAACTGTGACTATAATTACAGTCATAAGGGCGTTCGGAATCATAACCACTGAGGGCTGCGGTATTAGGGTCTTAATCAAAAATCGAAGCACATTCAACCATACAAATTCCAATGATGAAAAGGGGACACAATACACAATAGAATATTAGTCAATTCATATCAATTTGGGTCTCGACGTACAATTCTCGACCTGTCCATTGCCACGTCTGTAGTGGGAGAGCTACAGAGTTCACCCCTATAAGCGTTCCACTTTCCCCACTTCTTGTCCCATTTCTTGGGGCACCCTCTGAGTTTGTAAACGTTTTTTTCAGCGACCATAGCTCTATCCATTTCTGCAGTCCATTCTACCACCAGTGGACGGTCAGGAGAACCCCACTTCATAGCTATCGAACGTTTTATGAGGAGACAGCCATCGGCCAACCATTGATGTTCTATCTCTGTCAGATCCGTTGCCCCCCAGACATTGAGGAGCCCTCCCTTAGATGTCATTAGGATCTGTTTCCCCAGTGCTTCCGCAATTTTCTTGGTTGCCCTGGTCCATAAGATTTGAATTATGGGGCATTCCCACAGGGTGTGATAGAAAGTACCAATCAAGCCACAGCAGGCATAGGTCGTTCGGGCGTCTGCCAAGTTTAGCCAGTAGGGGACCGGACATGTATGTCCTGTGTAGGATTTTGAGTTGTATCAGGCGGAAACGGCAACTAATTGCAGATTTCCGTGGGGACATCAGCTCCGTGTGCCAATCTTCTTCTTCCAAGTTTTCCAAATCCCCCTCCCACTTGTCTCGTAGGGCCTGAAAGGAGTCGGGCAGATTATTACAGAGCTTGCCATATGTGCAGGAGATGGCCTTTGTTTGAAGGGGTTCGGAGAGTAGCCTGTCTTCAAGGGGCGAGGCCTCGGGAAGGGAGGAGAGGTCCGGTACAGTCGTGAGGATGGCATGTTTAATTTGAAGATATCGAAAGGCCTCCCCTTGTGTAAGTGCATGCTTCTTTTGGAGGTCAGGATAGGAGCGTCCCCTTGTGTGATAAGTCTCCTAAGGTAGATATGCCGATGGTGTCCCATTTATCAAAGCCCACGTGGAAACACAGGGAGCCAAGGGCCTGAGAGGACCATAGGGGAGTGGCCCAGGTGAACCTATTGGACCAGTCCAGGCTTTTAGTAGCCCGGTGCCATAAGGCCGTCGTCTGTCGCATTGGACCGACTTAGCGGTTACGAACGGGTCTACTGTATAGCGCCCCCAAGTAACCCTCATGTCCCGTCTGGTATCGCTCCAAATGGAATGCTGGGTTTGTGAGCGATCCATGGATCCAAGAATTGCTGGCCACCAGCCGGGACGCCCAGTAGTACAGGCGCATGTCGGGCAGAGCAATGCCACCGTCATACCATCCCTTGGTAAGTTTCCGGAGAGCGATAGGAGGAGCCCGCCATCCCACAGTAGCAGGCGCATGTCCCCTTCCAACGTGTTAAAAAA
Organism: Lissotriton helveticus; assembly: GCF_964261635.1. Lineage (NCBI taxonomy): Eukaryota > Metazoa > Chordata > Amphibia > Caudata > Salamandridae > Lissotriton > Lissotriton helveticus. The sequence goes on along the minus strand of NC_136072.1, from coordinate 976,110,104 downwards.
GGAATCCGCAATAGGAAAGGGGCAGTTTTAGAAGGCATATAAAAAGCGTGGAAGTGCTAGCATTTTGAACACAGAGGCTCTACCGGGGAGGGATAGCGGCAGTGATCTCCAGTTAGAGATATCATCATGCAATCGCTGCAGTGGACCTTTTAGGTTATGGTCGTTAAAGTTTTTAGGGTCTGGAGTAACGAAAATCCCGAGGTATTTGAAACTGTCTGGTGCCATGGGGATAAAGTAACCCCGGGGCAGGACGGGTGGGGTCTATGCAGTAGGTACAGGACCGACTTTGACCAGTTGATGGAGTAGCCGGAATATTTCCCGAAGTTCGTGACAACATGGAATAGGTTGTTTATGGAAAATGCCGGGGAGGCCATGTAAACTAAGATGTCATCCGCGTAGAGGGAGATTTTATTGGTTATGTCGTTATTCCATTTAAGTCCCCGAATAGAGGTGTCCGAACGGATCCAGTGAGCCAGCGGTTCCAGAGTGAGGGCAAACAGTAGCGGCGACAGGGGGCAGCCCTGCCTGGTCTCTCTAGTTAGCGGAAATTGCCTGAAGGTATGGTTGTTAACTCGTACTTGTCCCAAGAGGTCAGTGTACAACAACCAGACCCACTGTATAAATTTGGGGCCAAAGCCAAACCATGCCAGGACTGAGAAAAGGTATGTCCATTCGATCGAGTCGAATGCCATCATGGCGTCGAGTGGGAGAATCACGGCCTCTTCTTGTATATATGGCTTTCTACCTAACTCATTATTGACTCTATGGAGATTTAAGGCCGTATTGCGGTCTGGGAGGAATCCTGACTGATCGGCGTGAATCAATGATGGAAGGACCGTGAGGAGCCTAGTCGCCAGGAGTTTGGCTAGTACTTTGGCTTCTGAGCTGATTAACGAAATCGGCAGGTAAGAGCCACAATCCGTGGGCGGCTTATTCAGTTTAGGAAGAACAACTATGGAGGCCAGTCTCTGATCGAGCGGTAGAGTGCCTTTCTCGCGACTCTCCTCAATTATATTTTTCGGGTGGGGAGTTATACCTAAAGCTGTGGCGTTCAGGAATTCAATCGGGACTTCGTTGGGACCCATGGCCTTACCGGATTTGATTGCAAAAATGGCATTGTTGACCTCTTCCAGCGAGAGCTCCACATCTAACACCTCTTGCTCTGCCTCGGATATGGTGGGCAGGTGCATCTCCTCTAGAAGTTGGTGAGAGCCTTCGGCGGTGTATTGTGCTCTGGCCATATAGACCTGTTCGAGGTGATCAGCGAATGCTGCGGCCACTTCCTGAGGGTCTGTAACATGAGAATTATCAGAACGGATGCGCAAGGGGACCCATCTCGATCCCTGTTCGCGACGTTCCAACCATGCCAGCATTTTACCAGCACGATCCCCCAGTTCGTAAATTCTGTGGCGAGTGTGGAGGAGCCGGGCCCGCGACATCTCCGAAGCCAATGTCTTGTATTCCAGCTGTTTCGTTAGTAGTCAACGGGCTGTGTCTTCGGAGGGATCGGCAGTATGGGCAGATTCAAGGCAAAGCAGATCAGCTTCGGCCTGGATCAATTGTTCATTGTGTTTGCGCACATATCCTACTTTGAGGGCCAGCGCCCTGCCTTTGAGGACGGCTTTGTAGGCCTCCCATATCGTAATCGCTGACTGTACAGAGCCAATGTTCTCAGAGAAGTAGAAGTCAGTATGGTCGATCAAGTCATCCTTGATATCTGGGATCTTCAAAATCCACGGGTTGATAATGATCGGTCCGCGAGTGAATTGTTGGTGGTAACTAGTAAGTGAGTTCAACACTAAGGGGGGAATGGTCGGAAATACCTCGGGGAAGTCCTCGCATGTCTTGGAGATAACCTACATCTGCCGAGGGACAGAAAAAATAGTCAATACGGGATATACTATCATGGGCATTAGAATAGTGTGTGAAGTGGGGAGTGTCAGGCGGTTGTGAGCGCCAAAGGTCCTCGAGTCCCATTGCCTGTGTAAAATCCGCTAGGTCAGACCCTGGCTTGTGGGAACGTCTCTGGGGGTCTGTCCAATTGGTCGTTTATTGTTAGGTTGAAGTCGCCCCCTATTATCAGTGTACCATGGGGGACGTCTAGCATGATCTTGCCAAGGGCTCGTAGAGCCTCCCCACCCAATGCTGGCAGAAGGTAAGTAGAAATTACATTCAAGTGTCGACCCTCCCAAATCGCTTCTAAAACTGCAAACCTCCCTTGTGGCTCCGCCCATGTGTTCGTGAGTGTTAATGCCAGGGTCTTCTTAACAAGGATACCTGTTCCCCAAGAACCAGAGGTGAATCCAGCATGAATCAGCAATTTATACCCCCCCCCCTTTTGAAGTGCACGACAGCAGTTACCCACTAAGTCTGTCTCCTGTAGGAGGACTAGGTCGGGAGCATGGCGTCTAATAAACTGGAGGACCACCCCTCTCTTTATTTTGTTGCCCAATCCGTTCACATTCCATGTCATGAATGTCAACTTTCTATCAAGGAGGTCTGTCATGGTGATAATTGGGGTGAAAGCGAAATGGATGAGCAGGCCCGGTGCCCCACCCACCTCTGGACAGTGCCCGGAGCAATACATAGTAAGATCCCAGGTAGACCCAGGGTTCCGAACCTCGTGGCCAACATGCTTCAAAGCTGCAATATGCTCTGCGTACCAAATTAAGAAACACAATCAAACAGAACCTTACCAAAACTCCCCACCTACACATCCCACCCCCCCCACCCTGCTTCCCTGCCCGCGGATTCAGAACTATCCACACCCAAACTAGGCAGAGTGCCTGTCGCCCACCCAACCATACACGGGGTACGTAAAGGCCGCCATGCCATTCGCCAGAACATTGCAAAACAGTGTACATCAATAATTGCAAAACACATACCAGTCTAGGTGCTACGATACCCTCAGGATTAAGGAACAAATGGAGACCTTACCCCACCCGCAGGTTTAAAGAGCACAGATATGGAGGTCCGATAGTAGGGTGCTGGTCCCTGCCACTAAACACAAGTGAAGGAATCAGCAAGCAACTCAAGTGAGGGAGCAGTGTCCAGATAAGTCCAACCCACGAAGAAGTGTGTCGCTGTAGGAGCCGCCGTTAGTCCCCGCGGCCCGCCTCATTGCTCCGGGCCTCTCTTCTCGGCGACTGGTCTCCGCGTGTCTCCGCTTCAGGCGATCCACGATTGTTCAAAGTCTTTTCCACCGGGCGCCATCCTTCCAGCCACTCCCACGCCTCCTCCGGGGAGAGAAAGAACCAAGTCTTGCCATCGGATTCCACCCACAGCTTGGCTGGGAACAGCATAGAATATTTAAGGCCTTTGTTGCGCATCGCCTTATTTACTTTGATAAAGCTGCGACGACAAGCCTGTACCTTCATGGTGAAGTCAGGGAAGAACGTTACATTGGCGTCATCGAGTCTCAGTGGCGCATTCGTCGTGGCCGTCTGAAGTATGACGTCTCTGTCCCGAAAGTTGAACACTCAAGCTAGAATCGGGCACGGGGGGCCCCTGGCTTCGGCCTGCCCCCGGGGACTCTATGGGCCTGTTCGATGGAGAAGTAGCTAGAGAGACGTTTGGGCTGGAGGTGTTGCAAGACAGGATTTTCCACGAAAAGGTCAGTCGCAGGTCCCTCCATACGCTCCGGAACTCCCAGGATACGGACCTTGTTGCGTCGCGCCCTCCTTTCGTAGTCATCCAGCAGGTCGCTCATCTGGTGTTGTTGTTTCTGGAGGTGAGCTACTTGCTGTTGGAGGGTTGAGGTGTCATCTATGAGAGCTGCAGTCTTAACCTCGACGCCCTTGACCTTAGAGTCCATCTTATGAAGGTCCGCCCGTAGTAGGGTGACCTCGATATTAACAGAATCAATACGCGTCTCAAGGGAAGTGCGCACACCTGCTATGGCCTCCATGACGTCTTCCAGTGTCAGAGTCTTCGTGGCAGGCGATGTTGGTGCAATCTTCGGGTCTCTGTCAAGTACCACCTCCCTGGAGTCCCCTTTGGCATTTCAGGAGAATTTGGTGATGGATTTTTGTTGCGTCGGCCTGTTCCCTCTGTTGGACGCCATTAGGGCAGCTAGCCGGTCGTTGCGTCGCCAAATAGGCCTGTCCAGTGGCTCTCTGGTTTGAGGGTGAGCAGGCCGTGGGGGGCGGTCAGTCACCAAGATAGTTACAGCAGGCCAGAAGAAAGAGGGCCCCACGTGGTACCAGCAACTATGGGTCGGCAGAGGAACAGGCCCATTCAGGGCAGCAAAAGTTAGGCAGGTCGCATCCTCATCCGCACCCCCACCGCAGAGTCACAGCCCCACAAGAGCAGGGCCAAATTGGAGGGCACCGTCGGTGTTCCTCAGAGGCGGTATGGGCCAAACATCACTAGGTGGAAGCTCGGCGCCACAAGAGCATGGAGGCCAACATGTGCAGCGAATTATAATAAAGCGGGGCCCCCCGAGATTACAGAGGGTGCGGGCACGTAATGTCCCCAGGGTTGAGGAGTCGGCAGTTGCGCAGGCTGTAAACTGAGCCCCAGCTTCGCGGGCCCTGGATCCTCAATGGGCTGGGCAGGCCTCACCTCCGTAGGCTTAGGGCACACGGCACCCCCCCGTCCCCCCGCTCGCAGAGGCTTATAAGATTGTCAGGGGGGGAGCGCAGTCCTCTATGTAGGGCCCAATGTGGCACGGCAGCGCCAGGAAGCGCTGAAAGGCCCCACTAGCTGCGGCTCTCCTCCGAGGTAGGCCCCGGAGACGGGGGACTTGCGTGGATGTGTCCCCGGCCCGGGGGAACCTCACCAGTAGTCCTCCGCCGGCGTCCTCGTTCACGGGAAAGGTGGGGGCACTCTCTACCGGGCGATCCACCAGTCCCCGCTCGGCCCTCCGGATTGTCCGCGACACCTCACCGGCTCTCTCAGGCGTGTCAGTCGAGCTCAGTCGCTCCGGCGTGCCTGAGCATTGAAACGATCTCCAGCGCCGGTCGCCATCTTGGCTGCATGGCTGCCTCTGCTGCAGAAGGAAAACAGCGTTGTGTAGTCGCCCGGGGCTCCTCGAAGACGGGCTTGCGCACCTGGAGGTGGTCACAGCGATCCTCCAGCACAGTGGGGGATCAGATAGGGCATAGATCGGATGTTTATGGCAGATTTATTGGCGATGGCCGGGGAGCCGCTCTAACCAGCGACCATCCCGTTCGGCTGCTGGCCACGCCCCCCGTGGATGTTATTTTTAAACCTGCATGAATTCAATTTATCTTTCTCTCCCCAACCACCTTAAAGTTCTCCCCAACATAACTATTTAGGAGGGACTGAATATGATCATCTTGCATCAATCCATGAAAAAACAGTTGTGTATGCTGGTATGCTATGACCCAGTTTCACTATGCTGGCAAGGCCCCTGAAGAATGATCACCCCACCAGCCTGGTCAGCCAGTGTGTTTCCAATCAGTCAATAGGGATGGGCCTGACAGCGGTACTATCTAAGACACACCCCATCCCACGACCTCCAATGATTATTAGCCTTGAATGCCTTCATAGAGGCCTCATTCCCCTTGCCCAATACGATCACCTCCATGCCCTATATACATGCATTTTTACTCATAGGATACTGTAATATGCATCATTGCCATGTGTAGCCTGGCATGTCACAGTGTATGTTCTTGTCCTGTGTTTCCTTCATTGTAAACCTGCATGTTTCCAGGGGGAGTGGAGCCTGTTTGTTGCGCCCTGGTACCTGTTTTGCTTTCTTCAGCTCCCACATCCATTACCAGAATGTTTGCTGCTTTGTACCAATGTGTGATGTGGTGGGTCTTTCCAGAGTAGTCAAACACCATCATGGAGGGCTGTTCCCTTTTGTAATAGACATTTGGAGAGCAAAGCTTTGCTGCAATAACTCTGAAGCTTGATTGCCTCTGAAGCACTGTCTGCGAGGGGTCTTGGTACAAAATATGTGAATGTCTTGTGAAGAAGTTTTCCTTGAACTTCCGGGCAACCCCATCACTTTTTCATTTTCCAGGTAGAAGTGGAATTTTGTTACCACATCTATGGACCATGCAATTGTTTATGGTATAGCTGGGCTTACATAGTGAGCTCTGTCTGATTGTATTGTTGAATGGTTCAGCTCCAGTAGAGAAATTAACATTTCCATCAGGACCAACAACATGTCTGCCCCTACTTCCAGGCCTTTAACTTTCATGGTGTCCCTCCTCATTCTGTTTTCCATATTTTTGAATTTCAACAACGCTACCTCATAATACTCTTCCATCTCCTCCAATCTCTTCGTTGTCGCAAAGCTCTCCAACTCAAGCAACTCTGTCCAGTTTTTAAATTCCAACATCTAGGGGTGGGCAGAACTTGCAGAGATTTACTCAGCGGAATTCCATTGAGTTACATAAAGACCCCGCAATATTCCACAGGGTTCTGCCAACCCCAATTTATGAGACGCAGTTGTTGCATTACCTCCTCTATTCCAGTGTGCAGTGAAGCAGCAGTAAATAGAAAAAAAACTTTTTTCCGGAGAACCTTATGGCAAATATCACCCTCAAGTGGCACTTGGAAAATTCTGATGCCATTTCTTGGCTTGCAGTTCCTCTTTGAAGACTTTACATCAGACTGAACAATGTGCAGCTTTGTGAAGTTCTAGCTGTGAGAACTTTGCAACAGCCTCTACCGACTCCTTCCATTGGGAGGCCCGAAAGCATACATTGGTCCAGGCATGCGTACAGTGTGAACAAGAAAAATGGGTGTTTTGGTATTATTTACTTCACCTTATAGATTGCAAGATGTGGGTGCAGCTGAATGACATCTCTTGATGATTAAATCATTCCGTCCCATCTTGCTGGAACAATAGCCCTGTGCAGACAGAGTTACCACTGCCTAGCCTCACACGGAAGGCAACTGGTTTGGGCTTAAAACTAAACGTTTTTTCCCGATTTCTATATATTTATGCCTTCTAAAGAAGTTCCCCCTTCAGCCAACTGTCAAATACAACTCATCAGCATTTGTCTTGAAATATGTCTCTTGCACTTCGCCATCCCAAACTGTGGTATAAAGCACTACATAAATAAAATAATTCAATAGCTCCATAGGTTCTGTTGTAAGGTTGTCAACTCTCCGCTCATCACCAGCACAGAGCTTGCAAGTTTCCCAGTTCCATGTCTGAGTACCCCGATCGGTATATGATTTTTTCTTTGATTTCTGGAAGGTGCAACTCTACAAACACATAAACTCAACTAGAAAGCATAGAATGCAAAGAAACAAAATGAACCCGGTGATCTACTCATACATTGAGCTTGTTGTCTGCAAGAACGACAGTGCCAATGCAAGCAAACTCAGACTACATTCTCCAGAGCACACTGTGTTGTCAAATGAGAGGAAGCAACATGAAACATGATGTCCTGGCAACAAGAATAAAGGTGACAAATGAAGGGCTCATCGTGTGTGGCACTTTCTCACAGTATTCCACACTACAAGTCCCAGCATGTTTAGCAATGTGGCCAGGGCTGGCTGAATGTCACCCTTACGACAGGTGGTCAGCTGCCTGCCTGTTCTGTGTCTATTTGGTGCATCACTTCATCCTCGTGCCTTTTTCCCACCTCACGTGTGTCTGCGCATCCAAGTTAAGAATCGACAGTCCATTATTGTCACCAGTTCAGAGATTGCATCTCCCTTACCACTAATCCAGTCAATCCAGCATATATTTTGTAATCTGGGTTTATTAAACAGAGGTCGGAAAAGCTATACATAAAATGCAGAGAGGTGGGTGAGCAGTAGGGTACCAAATATGTTGTCTCCCAATGGTTCCTGGGATAAGCAAGGAAAATGCTCCCTTTGATTGCTGTTAGGGCAGTAAAATAAAGCACTGCCAGTGTATATCGTGCCCCTGGGACTCAAGGCCATTTCAACAATGCACCAATTTTGCCTATGCTCTTGAAGGATATTTCATTCTTTGGGGATGATAAGTGCAGCAGGTTGATTTTCACCACATTCTATCAACTACCCCGATCCCCTTTCACACCTCACCCTCATTCTCCTCATAGTATGTTCTTACCCACCGCACTCTCCCACACTTCAGTCATCTTCATATTATACTCTATTAGGCAACCAACCAAGTCCATAAGCCTGAGAAACCCAGCTCAGCAGTAAGCAGCAACTGCTGCCACCCATTTGAATGCCTTAGCGTCAGCTGCAGGCTGATTTCAGTATGCTTATGTGTTAATTAGCCATGTTTCCACCTTCATTCTATTGGTCAAGGGTCCCGAAAGTCTGAAAGTAAATATTATAAAGCGTCTGATTGGTCAGTGCTGGATCATTCAAGGTGTGCTTGTGTAAACTCACAATGTATTTTTTAGCAATTCATTAGCCTTCTATGATGGCCACTCGAATTTAACTGAGAATGTGACACACACAATCTTGTTTCCAAACTAAGATTTGCACCACTAATTAGAATAGGATATATAAAGTTGATGGGCACCGTTCTGCTAGTGTAGGACTTGTGTGGTTTCACAGCATTTTGTGTTTTTTTTAAGGGTGGGTGCCGGTAAACTCTGCTATGTGGCGGTTGGAGGAGTTTTTGCCGAGCTCCGTGTTACAAGCAGAGCGTGGATTAGCAAACCTCCACGAAGTCTGCCGGTGGAGTGGAGTTTACCGCCCAACACTACTCAATGGATTATACACTGGGAATGGAAATTTTGGGAGTGTCGCTGCTGTGTTCTCCAAGTCTGCCTAAGTCTGTGCAGCTCTCCCATCTAATTTGTATCCTATATTTAGAGGCCTAACATGAAGGCTTATGTCCTTTCTTGATTCAGCTGCCCCTCTGCATGGCAGGGATGGGGGCTCACCTTACACATCAGCAGCAGTCAATCAGAATTTTACCTCAGGGGCCACTTTGCCATGTCTTGCATTCTATCTGTGCTGTTTGCAGAAACCGGGAGAGGCATTACCCCCAGGACTCCCTTCATGCACGCTACTTGTCTACTATTTTTGATGCCATCTTTCAGGTCCCAGACTGACTCCTCCACAAGTTAACCTTTGCCAGGGATCCAAGTCATCGGAGCCCCACCAAAAGTGAGACCCCTGCTATCCCCAAGGTCCTACAAGGCAGGGCTCTGATCTTCAGTTGCCCCCTCCCTTCGAGAGCAGTGCACCTTTGATTACAATGGTGGATGGGTACTGCTAACACATGTTAGTCATATCTGCTGCCACCGTGACAGGCATGCTATTCATTCACAGGAAATTAAAGCAATGGACCCAAGGCCCAGGAAGACATCTCCCTGCAAATCAGTACACTGATTTTTAATTCTGGAAAAATAACCCCCCACTTGTTGGGTTTCTTTCCACAAAAAAAATCCATAATGCTTGGGGGCCTGCCAGCATTTCAGTTTTGCTAAAAGTGCTTCCGCTGTACCAACGGAAGAACTTTTGGCTAAATAATTTGTGTTGTATTGGCTGACATCTCTAAATATGGCAAGTGGTATTCGATTGGGAAGATGGATGATTCTGTAGAGCAAGTAAATTCAACAACGCAACGCACCCTCTCCTGAATAAACTAAAAAATGAAATTGGAAAAAATACCTCCTTTCTTCGGACCAGAGTCACTTGTTTGTGTTTGAAATTAAACTTACTTGCCCAAATGTATCAAGCTTTTTTGCATTCGCAAACGGTGCAAATCACAAAGGCCCACATGCATCAAGCATTTTTGTAGTCGCAAACGGTGCGATTCCTTAAAATCGGCCGTTTGCGAATGCAAAAGTGCTGTTTGGGATGCATCATGCCATTTTAGAAGTCGCATCTTTTTTACGATTTCTAAAATTGCGTTAGCATATAAGAAATCGCAATTGTGCGATTTCTTAAATGCTATGCATCATTACAGAAAAATGTGCGATTTTTAAAATTGGAAGTGCAAATTACCACGAAGTTCAACTTCGTGGTAATTTGCGAAATTGTTTAAAAATGCACAAAAATGCATTTTTTAAACTGTTAAGCTACAGACACACATGTCCTTAGGACATGTGTGTATGTAACTTATGCTGAAAAGTACATTTCATGGGTGCAGGGGGGGGTCATTTTGACCCCCCTCTCCACCCTTGAAATGCATTGATGAATTGCAATTGCACATTGTGAATTCGCAATTCCCATTCATTCCTATGGGCATTTTGGCCCATAGGAATGAATGGGAATTGTGAATTCACAATTGAAAATTTGCATTTATTTTGCAAATCGGTAAAAATAGCGATTTTTACCGAATTGCAAAAAAAAAGCAAAAATATTCATGCATAGGCTTTTGCGAGTTCTAAATTGCGAATCGTTATTTTTCGCAATTTAGAACTCGCAAAAGCCGATATTGATGCATGTGGGCCAAAATTCGGCCGTTTGCGAATGCAAAAACCTTTTTTGGGATGCATCATTTTTTTTTCATTTTTCGCAATTTAAGAAATTGCAATTTTTGGTGATTTCTTAAATTACCATGTAGTAAACCTTCATGGTAATTTGAGAAAAGTTTCAAAAATGCACAAAAGTGCATTTTTGAAACTTATATTTTACACACACACATGCCCTTGGGACATGTGTGTGAGTAAAATGTAATTACGTAACATTTCAGGGGTGCAGGGGGGGACCCTTGAAATTGCATTCCCATTTTGCGATTCCTTAATTGCGAATTCGCAAAATGAGAATGCCTTCCCATTGATTCCTATGGGCCTCTAGGCCCATAGGAATCAATGTAAAGCGATTCCTTAATTGCGATTCGCAATTAAGGAATCGCAAATAAAGAAAATTAAGAAATCGCAAAAACTTTTGCGATTTCTTGATGCATAGGAATTTGCGATTCCTAAATTGCGATTCCTTAATTTTCGCAATTTAGGAATCACAAATTCCTACAATGATGCATGTGGGGGACTATGTTTAAAAGAAAATGTGCATTCGCAACTTGACAAAGTATTCTACTTCTTAAGTCTATAATCACAGCTGATTGCTCACAAATTTACAAGAGATTTGGCGGTAATGAAACATACTGTGCACAGTCAGTGAGCTGGAAAATTGGGTAATACAGACTGCGAAGGGACTAGCTGCATGTAAAGTTATGCTGTACATAACAATAATAAAGCGCACACCTTTATTATTCATCCTCATTTCTTGTCTATCAGTTGCAAGCCGCACAGAGCAAGATCGACTATCTGGAGCATACCATGGTTGACCGCTCAATTGTTAGCAAGCAAGAATCAGTGATTTGTGACCTCGAAAACAAAATGGAGTTCCAGAGAGCACAGATTAAGAGGTTTGAGGTAGGTTCCTAATCTTACTTAAACAACTGCAGTAGTGTAACATGGACACACCGTAATATTTTTTGCATGCCTTTTTATTTTATTCTATTATGATGCACCTGTAAACTTGCCTGTGTGACCCAGGCAACTTATGCTGTATACTCAACTAGCCCCATGTCATAAGTTTTCTGTCATCTAGCTCTGGGTTTTCTGCCTATAGCACTGTGGCACTAATTCTGAGTAGTGTTGAATCTTAATAAGGCCATTTTTGGTAGGAATACCTCTACCTCAATTAACATTCCACTGATGTCAGGGCACAAGTTATGTGTACACACGGGTAGACAGAGTCTACCCACTCTTTTCACGGGGTGGACACCCTCTACCCTGCTAAGAGGTTGGCACCTACAGATATGTGTTCAACTTGTCTGGCTTAGGTTTCAAATACTGGGACACATTCAGCAGAGTGACTGCATGTTGTCTACGTTAATTTTGAGCCGCAAGGTACGGACAAGGAGGGGGCTTATCAGATTCCAGCTGGGCTCATAGTAAAGGTTGAAGTTAAGGGGCAGGCTATCAGGTCTCCTTTTGTTGGAGTATCTTTGCTGAGAGCTATTGGGAGCCTCACACCTAAATGTAATGGAGCAGAAACAAAGAGAGACAGCTTATCACTTCACAGGTACTTAGAAGAGGCATGCTTTTGATGTTGTTCAGTCTCTCTATTTAAGAGATATGCATGACCTGTAAGAATGTCAGATGTGTTAATCTGTCCTACTATTTAAACAAATAGCAATTGAAATATCCCTATTTTGTTTTATTTCTTTTATAGCACTACTCATCCCAATGCCGGGTGTCAGAGCACTTTACATCACACATCCACATTATACATTGAGAATAAATCGTATGTGTGTAAATCAATGTGCAGGATGTGTTGCATAAGAGAGGTGGGTTACAAGGCATAGGAGCCACATGTCCTTCATAGGTCGCTGTGATATATTAGAATTTAAATTTATGAACTGCAAATAAAAAAGGGATCTCTGTATTAAAAGCAGCAACAGACACACATTTGCAATAAAAATATGTCATCTAAGTGTTATTAATGTATGTATGTGACTTTGATGCAAAACTGTGACTAGACAAAACACAGATCTCCCCAGCAAATACGGTAACCTCCAGAGTGCTCTTTTCATTATTATTATTACCTGAGATTTAGTTGGCACACAAAGATCTCTGCAGCAGTGTCTTAACTCCATAACATATTTTAATGTGCAGACTTTGCAACCAATTAAGCAGAACAGATTTACTGCTACTTTTCTCCTTCTTGCCAATTTCTTTGTGGCAGGGTTTTAAAAAAGAAATGTATAAGTTGAGGCCCAGATTGTGTGCCAGGGTTGTCACTTATTTGGCACAAACTGAATGCAAAATCTAATTTGTTACATATTGTTATGCGCTAAAAAATGCTCATGCTAGAACTGTTAAACACACTTGTGAGGTCTTAAGATCTGATGTCACATGTGAGGTCATAGTTTGTGATGACACTTCCTGTGATGGCATATGCGATGTCATGGGCCACGATCACACACTGGGATGTCATGCCCAAGATGTCAGTTGCATACAGCCTAACTTGTTTTTTCAGGACTTGTACACTGACTCTTGTCAATTCCTGGTATCAGGTGGAAAATGGGTGCAGGAAAATCATGTGGTAAAGGGTTCTGCAATTGTGGGACCCACATGTTATTTGCTATCCCGGGTCTCAAACTCATATTGGCAGATAATCAGGGCGGTGATACCAGAATCAGTAACACTCGACCCCATGCTACTGCACCATTTTTGGGCCAGCTCAGATTAAATGCCCAAGCCTGCTTATTATTTCACGTTCCCAATCGGAGTGTGGTCCAACAGCATGCTCAGAGCTGTTAAGTGAAAAAGGGGGTTTTCACTCCCACAGCATAGAGGTATGTTGGTAACCTCTAGAAGTTAGTAACTCTCAACCCATTTGCAGCACCTCAGAAAAGTTCCATAAAATTGCTTACTTAAACTCAGGTCTGCACATAACATCAAAGTAAGCATTTTCTTTTCAATTCTCACTCAGGTGTTGTTATACTAGATGCATTTTATATGGTGCTAAACCTCGCTAGGGCAAACACACACTTTGTGAAGTGGGACTTCACTTCTATGGTTCTGTATTGGAGCAGGCTGACAGAAATTGTTAATTTATGCTACTAAGTAGAGAAAAATAATTCTTCTTTGCATCACTGAGGTTTGTTGAAGTATTTATGTATTTCTTTTAATTACTTATACAGTGTGTGTATAGCACAAACTGAGCCCATAAAGGGCATCAGACCATATTACTGTGCATAGTATTTATGAAGACTAACATCTTTAATGCGACATAAAATGTATGCATTGTGTAGAGTCGCAGTCACCATTGTTTAGTTACAGTTACGACTGAGTTTCCGTGGGAAATTGAATTTTTGGCTTGATAGTAAATTTAGTTCTGTTAAACGAATTTTCACAATACTTTCTACTAAAAATGTCTAGCCACCTCAGCAACTACTTGGCAGGTGTTGGGGTGATCCGTCAAGTGGGGATAAGATTAAAAGTGGGGAGTTCCAAAACACATTTAGTCCATGTAATTTCTCGTTGGGTTTTTCAACTGTGCAACAGCTATACTTTTTTTAGTTAACTATACCTGGTTAATTTTTAGTTTTTTAAAGTTTAAAACATTATGTTTTAACTGACATATTCACCCACCTATAATGTTACTTCTATCTTTGTTTTCTCATTAATTTAAAATACATATATATTTTATACACACACTCACAAACACACAATAATTGCATATAAGACCAGATTCACAAAGAAATGTTTTGCAATTCACAAAGGAATTTTATGGGTTGTATCTGTTCAACTGCAGAGTCTCCACACTCATGGCTAAGACTCCACACATAAAATGAAAGGCAGTCATAAAGATACTACTCACAAAACTGATTTGTTCATTGCAAAAAATTGTAAACTTGTACTAAAGTATAAGTTTATCTTTGTGAGTCAGGGACAGGGCTAGTGCTCAGTTTTAAATGTTTTCATAGCAATGTCTACTTTCTTTTGGAAGTCACCTGTAATCATAAATAATCCTTTCATACTCGATTATTTAAGCAATGCAATTGGGATGTAGAACTCCGCACATAAAATGATTGGACAGGCCTATCTATCTATTCATATATATAGGTTTTTCAGCTTTCACACAATCATTTTAGCTGCTGAAAACAGCCAACATCTCTCAATTTCAAGTACCTATGAGCAAAATATTAAACTGTCACCACAACATCATACTCATCCTCTTCTGTCAATTTGTTATAGAATCAGGACACCACAAACACCTCCCTTGCTCCTGCCAAACCAGACCTGAATACTGAGGTTGTAGAAGGACTTTAGCTAAGATTTGTTGAGTACAGCCCCAACATCTTTTGCATAGCTATCGTTAGGGTAATGCGACCGGTGCAGCTGCACCTGGCGCTGAACTCGAGGGTTGCTGTGTTTAGAAATAACTTTTGTTTTTAAAATCACCTGCTGCAGAGTTACTTCTGTCCAGCAGTTTTCAGGTGACAATAATGTTAAATTAAAATCTGGTGATTCATGTTCCTGCTGCAGAGAGATCGAGTATTTTCAAGTGGCAGTTTTGACTCATCATACAGTATCATAGAGGGTTAAAATGGCTGCTGCAAATAACGTGTACCATATAGATTGCATAACTGTATTTTCTGTCAATAGGTCAGTGGGTTACTGCTTTGATCACAGAACACCTTTTGTTACTTGCAGTTCATAGGCTACAATCCTATTCTAATACAGTGACCTATAAACATCATACAAACTGCATGGACAAACTGCACGGTGTAGGTTAGAACAGTATGATTTTCCCCATTCTTTCATTATCCTAATAGTGGCAAAAAAACAGTTTGTATGGGTAGAAATACATTCTTATTAGTAAAGCCAATCCCAACCATTGTGATACATTTTAAATACTGAATTTCTGTTTCTCCAGACCAAATAGTCTTAAAATATACTGCCTACATGCATGTTTGACATGTGATTCCCACACCTTTTATTCCTCATTGTTTTATGTCACATTTTCTATAGACAGATATACACACGTATGAATCATTGTCTCTGTGTAATGTGTTTAAAGTGAAGTGCTCCGACACCCTACACTGGTATGAGTAGCGCTAGAAAACAAAATAATTCTTATGCTAGAGGGGGTTATGGAGAAATTAGGGGCACTGTTGGTGGTGGAGAGGAAATACATGGCAAAGGAGATCTTTGGGGGGTGCCAAAAAAGATTCTCACACCGGGTGCCTCTTGCACTAAAACCTGCCCTGATCTGATGAGCAAGGTTGGATTCAAGGTAACTTGGATGGAATGGTCTGACAGCTTTTGAGTCAATTTACAATCCCAGCGATTGTGGCATGGTATAACAATAACTTCCAGGTGTCCCTATACATGGATTGTTGTTTGTTACAAGAGCAGAAGCAGGGTATTAGTGCCTAGGTACTTTGTGGGACTTGCTTTGTTTCCTTTAATCAAGTACATTTAACTTACCATGCTGAACCAATTGTTTTGCCTCGCCATCCCAGATTATAGAACACGGAGGTCTAGAATCAACAGTTGAATGCCTCCTGACCACCATGTGGCTCCTTGTATGGGAACGGTGACCAAAGTACGGCTTTACAACATATTGATACCTACTATCAAAATTTCAGAAATTGGTTTTAGACCACTGTTTCATATAGGGATGCTCTTTGGCTTTACCTCCATTTTATTTATATGAGTTTGGATTTAAGATAGCAGTAAGCGGATTTGTGAGATTTGATAAGCCATGTGTGAGGACTCCAGTAGGAGAGGCTCACATGTGGTCACCTGAAGGGGCAATCAATATCATGGCAGAATGTGTATCCTCTCACTCATAACATAACTTATATAAGACCTACCCAATGCTAAAGCACTTTTAGAAATCAAGTGCAGCCAGCACTGTTTTGGAGTTTGTAATCTGTTTATGTCTTGAATCCCTTTAATGAAATACCATAACAAACCACATCAATCCTGGTCAGTATTCTCTAGCTATATATTTTGAATTGGCACATATTTCATGTCCTCTCCTTGACCTCACCAGATTCTGATTTTGCGTTTGAGAGACAATGTGATGAAGATGGGAGAGGAGCTGGAAAAAGCTGCAGAATCAGAAGCACGAGAAAGAGAAAATGCCAAGTACTACCAGATGCGGATGGAAGAGATGAAAAATGATATGAATGAATTATTCCAAAGAGAAATAGAAACATGCCGCAGAAGAGTGGAACTGGTAAGAAGTGAACATGATGCGTATCCTTCAATGTGTATGCCGTTATAATACTTTCTTTAATACATTATCATGAGCCAGAATATAGATCTGGAAAATTATCCAAATGGAGATTACGCAAAGGTCAGGTGAGGATCATGGTCCGATCCTTCAGATATGTGGGATGCTCCCAGTACATCTCCATCGCTGTTTTGCAGAATATTTTCTTTGCAGGGTCTCCAAGAATTCTTAACAGCAGCTGCAAATCCCTCTTTTAGAAAAAGAGACTTTTCTCTGAGAGGTTGTGCTGCCCAGTCAAGCTGGGCAATGATGACATCCTAATGAAAAACTGGCTTCACACCCGCTTTCTGTTGGTAGTAATTCGGGATATCGAGTGGCCACTAGGTCACAGAATGAGCAAGGTACCCCAAATTCTTGGGGGAGTTATTTGAGCTCATCTTTGGCCACTTTGGAACTCCAACCAGCTTGGGACAACAAGATGGATCGAGTGTCCTTTAATAAAACTATGAATGTCGCAAGCAAAAAGAAATCTTTATTGGAAGATAAATTTGCGCTCACAAAGAGACGGCACGGATTGACAGTCATGAATTCATACAGGTCTCTAAAGCCACAAGCCTACTTTCTGCCCATTTTAGTTCCTATTTAAAGATGTGCTTTCTAAAGTTCAGAATGGGGGTGTATGTCTCTAAGGATTTATCCCCCTCTTGGGTGACAGGTTTTGATTCAGAACGTTGTCGCTTATGTGGATTCCAAAAGGAAACCTTGGCCCATTTGTTGTGCGCCTGTCCAGCCATGTTGACCCAAAGGAGACAATACCTAAAGGCGATCTTTATCAATCTGAACATTCGCTCTAGCAGACAAGCAGTGATAAGCTGGCTGGAGGGCTCGTCATGTATCTTGTCTTGCCGAGGAGTTAAGTTTATGAGATTAGTCAACAGCTGTCTATTGCAAGCTGATGATCTTTAACCATAATTGCATGTAACATATCCCCATAATTTTAATTCGGTTGGTATATAATTTTAACTTTTTGGTTGTAATCTGATCTAAACATAGTTTTAGAATGATTTTATAATAACAGAATTTTATACACTTAAAATGTATGGGAGATAGAGTACGGATGTAAAATGAGCACTTGCATAATGATATTTCTCGCTGTTTGAGTATATGAATCTCACTTATTTTATGTAGGGGGGGGATTGTGATGATTTTAATTAATCAAGCAATAAACATTAAACTTGAACTTGAAACTTGAGTGGCCACTATGTTGTGACCAAAATATCGAGTAGGCAAATGCATATTGTTAGTATAGATTTATTATTGCTAACTTCATATTTACGTATATTGAAGATATTTATACTATCAAGCTACATGAATGCGGAGTTAGGTATATACATTCTTTACATACTTAGGTATCAATAGTTTAGCCTCTCAATAATCTTTACTCATTATTCCAGATCCATACCGTTTCTGTCTGTTAATTAGCTATATTACACCAGTTAGCCCAAAAACAGAGTCCTACAAAGCAGAGTGAAATCCTGAGACAAAACAAAGGCCCGATGACTAGTCACTGAGAGTAATACGTTCTATTTATCACACTCATTAAATACTGATACCCCAAAATAAGGAATTTAATATATGGTGTGTTAAATAGGACCTATAATAAAGTTTTGGATTTTGCGGTGGGGAATTAAAGGTGG
The DNA here is from genome assembly GCF_964261635.1 of Lissotriton helveticus. Taxonomy (NCBI): domain Eukaryota; kingdom Metazoa; phylum Chordata; class Amphibia; order Caudata; family Salamandridae; genus Lissotriton; species Lissotriton helveticus. Next base: position 976,091,823 of record NC_136072.1, on the reverse strand, counting down.
ATGTTGCTGCTTTCCGAACCAAAATCTACATGCCACATTAATTACCAGACCTTTTCACAAAGTAAATATCAGCAGACTTTATCTGTCAATATTTACTTCTGAAAACTCCTAGGGGTTGGAAAACTCCAGCCCACTAGTAATTGTGACACGTGTGCAAACACTGGCTTTCCATTGATGCCACAGTGCAGCATGCCACTTGTAATCAAGTCCTAAATGGACAATGTTCAACTATTTGCTGTTGCTGGTAATGCCTATTTAACCACTTTCTAAGATGGGTTAATGTCACAGCTCGTGTAGACAAAGAGCACTAATCCACAGTGAAGTCTAACTGCTACAAGTAGTTGGCATCAATAGGAGAAGTTTGTGAAGATGCACATTGTTAAAACATTCATTGATAAAACATTCATGTGGCCAGTTGAGAACATTATTTTGCAGAGTTTCCATAGTGTAGAAAAGGACAGTGGGGTTTAACTATTCATTATCCACAGACACTCCATGTTGTTGACGTTTTACAGGTCAAATACTTGAATTTTGTTTTAGAACCCTGTGCCTACAGAAAGCATGTACTGCTTAGTTAAAACAACAGTGTATATTTTATAATGTGCTTTTAGAAACCTAATTTCAGAATCTCCTGCTGTAAATAACAGAGGAAATATCAATAGATGCAGTCGCACACTTTTTAAAATAATGTGGATCATAGAGTTAATATGAGAGATACCTTCTGATTGTGAGTCAACATTCCCAGTTTACACAAGTCTGCTGTCTGAATTACTAAAAAAGATGCTGCACTTCAGAAGTCAAATATAGGGAAGATAATATAACCAGGTCCGTTCTTTGCTAAAAAAAAAGAAATTGTCAGAAGCCACTGCATCTATTACATCAGATGTTATTTAGAAAGTAGTATCACTTGACATTTCACAATTCGCATTGGCTTGTAATGGTACAGACTGCCACACATTTAGGAAAATCCTGATAGTGAACCTTTTCAAATAACGTGTTCTTATCATAGACAGTCCTCTCACTGGCCCATTGACAATGTAAATGATTTCCACTTAGAATCATATTATGCAAATGTATAAACATTATGGATGTCTTGAAAATCTAGCATGGGCTTGGCCCTCCAGGCCTCTCCCAAAGGGATTGTTCATTATTCTGAAACTGCACAGACGTTTCTCAGAAGGTATAAAACAATATATTGTTATGCAAGTACATCAAAGGTTTCTCTAATGTAATTCTCAAGTAATTCTAAAGCACCATGACTCATCCTTGAAGAGCTGGGTTTGTTTTGATTTATTTTTAATAGCAAATGAACACTTTCGTCTGACTTTCACAAGATGGTTGCATCAAATAACTGTTGCTGTAGGAATATATTTTCTTGGAAACATCTATTAATAACCGTCATCATCATCAATTATTGTTCGAATGCAAAGCCATAGTGCACACTACACATAGAGCCACTACAAACAACTAAAAGCATATATATATTTTTTTTATTGAGGATAGTAGGGTGTCATGGACCTAGGTGTGGGTGGAGGCACGAAGGGCATCCGTTGAGCAAATGACACAGGACAGGATTTAAAGCATTTAAAAACCTTTAATAAGTAAGACACAGCACAAAATCAAAATCTACAACCAGTTTATGAAAACAGGAGATAATGTTATGCTTAAATGGCATGGAAATGACAAAAATCCAAGATTGGGAACTAAAGATATGAACTTTTAAAGAATAAACACTTTCTAGTCTTTAAAAACATATAGGGGTCCATTAGGATGACGGGCGGACTTTGTCCGCCCGTCATCCTAGCGGGGTTTGGGACCGCCCACCATAAGGGCGGGGGTCCCAGGGGTGGTATTAGGATGTGCCCGCCACAATGCTAAAAATGCTTTCCAGCATTTTCATTTACAAAGCGGCAGGCACCGCGCGGTGCATGCCGCTTTGTAAATGCAAATGAAGGGGGGTACCACAGGTACCCCCCATGTGCACCCCCCTACTGTCCTTCACTCTGGGAGCCTGCAGGGGCAACCTCTAGCTTTGTATGTGACCTTCTCCGCTGCTATGTAAATATCCATGTCTCTTCTCCATTCATCTAGTCAAGGAGGTATGGGAGCACCCCAAGCTCTAGCCACATCTCTCTTAGCTACCACCAAAGCCAGTGTAAGGAAAATCAAGAGTGGGCAATTCAGATCCACTTCATTTGTTATACCCAACAGAACCAGTTTAGGCTCCACCGGGAGGGTCGTTTCCAGTATGTCACTTAATTCACTTAATATCTTGGCCCAGTAGTCCTGGATTACACGGCAGTCCCAGATGGTATGATAAAAGTTTCCCTTCACACACCCATAGCGCAGACAGTTAGGATCACTGGCCCACCCCATCCGGTGCAATCGGTGTCTATCGTAATAAACCCTATGGAGGATTTTAAGTTGTATGAGCCAAAGCCGAGACTTTATCGCGACTTCCCTGGGGTGCATCAGGGCTGTCTCCCAGTGAAGTTTGTCCATCTCCCCCAGATTTAGTTCCCACGTTCCTTTCAAATTCCCCAGTCCGTCAGGCATATTGTTAATCAACGTTTTATAGGTCAGGGAAACTAGTTTAGTCGGAACATGCTCCTGCAGCAGACGGCCCTCAAGCGGTGCATACTCCAGCAGGGGACCTGTGAGCGCCATCTCTGCCATCCATGCATGATGTACTTGCACGCATTTCAAGTACTGAGCATGATGCAATCCATACTCCACCCTCAATGCCTGGAAGGACTTCAGAGCTCCCCTTTTCAGCAGATCTCCCAGAACAGAGATACCAATGTCATCCCACCTTTTAAACCTCTTCAATTTATGCAATTCCTTTAACCATGTACAGTGCCATACCGGTGTTTGTTTCGTCGGTTTGTATGCCCAGTCAATCCTCTTAGTCACCCTCTCCCATGTCTCCAAAGTCACACGCTTTGCTGAGAGTAGTCTTTCCCTTCCCCTGCCTCCATATATGTAATGCAGACAGGTACGCTGCGCCATTGTCCCTCTCTCCAATCTATATGTGGGATGATCCGCCGGGGCATGGAGCCAGTCATTTATTGGCGATAAATGCTCCGCCCAATAACACGCCTCAAGATTGGGTAAGGAGATCCGTCCATTATATTGGTTCCTCTACAATGTCTCTTGGGCTATTCTGGGATGTTTCCCCAGCCAAAGCAACAACCGGAGCTCTTCATTTATATCTTTAAAAACCTGTCAAGGAAGTGGGAAATACTAATTCTGTAGGGCGTACAAGAACCATGGCAGGGTTATCATCTTGAACATTGCTGCACGTCCTAGAATCGTATGGGGGAGGGTCTTCCATCTAGTTCCGTCACTAGCGAAGTTTGTGAGCACTCAATGGATATTTCTTTGATACGAGAATGATCGATCCTTCGTCACGTATTTCTCCAGATATGTAAACCCCTCGCCCGTGACCCGAAGCGCGTCAGGCAGGGTAGGCCATACCTCCTCTCCCCTGGTGCTGTACTGGAGTGACTTATGCCAATTTATTGTGTATCCTGAATGGGAGCCATAGCGGCCCAGCAGGGTGAATAGTCGTGGTATCGAGACCTCTGGGTGGGTGACATATAGGAGGATGTCATCCGCGTATAGCGATATTTTCGCCTCAACCGTATCGATCTGATCAGTTTTAAACCCTCTTATCCCTTTGTCGAGTCTTATCTCACACGCCACTATTTCTATGGTAAGGGCAAACAATAGCGGTGGTAGAGGGCATCCCTGTCCGGTCCTTCTCCGTATGGGAAAATCCGCTGACAACACCCCATTGACCTTTACCTTCGCTCTCGGGTCAGTATAAAGGAGGCTTACCCATCTCCTAAATTTAGGACCAAAGCCAAAGTTAAGCAATACTCCCTCCAGGAATGACCAGTGTACTGCGTCAAACGCTTATTCGGCGTCCAAAGACAAGAACACATGGGACTCCTGACGGTCACACACTTCCATCAACCAATTATGAGTTCTCCTCAAATTTAACCTGGTTGCTCTATCTGGCAGGAAGCCGGTCTGATTCAGGTTGACCAGATCTGGAATCATGCGTCTCAGCCACAGCGCCAGAATCGCCACCAGGAGTTTAACCTCCACGTTTAGAAGACAAATGGGGCGATAAGACGCGCACTCCTCCGGTGACTTACCTTGTTTATAGATTGGTATAATTGTGGCCATACGGAGGCAGCGTGCCTTCCTGAACCACCCCCAGAACAAGGCCAGCAGGTGATTAGTAAGTAGGTCCGCCGTTTAAAAAAAAAAAAGATTTCTGCGGGGAACCCGTTCGGTCCAGGGGATTTCCCCGGGCGAAGTCTAGCTAGGGCCTCCCTGTCCTCTGTGACTGTTATCTCTTCCTCCAGACTCGCCTAATCTTCATCCGCTAAAATGGGGGTCTCAATACTGTCTAAATAGTGCCCTATATCCTCTGTCAAGCCTAGGTCTCTGGCCTTGTAGAACTCCTCTTAGTAGTCAGCGAATGCCTGCGCTATCTGGACATCAGTCCGCCTAATATGACCCTGGCCATCTTACACTTGTTCCACCCATCTCGCATCCTGCTCTTTACGACTCAACCACGCCAAGAGTTTCCCAGACTTATCCCCCACATCATACAATCTATGTAAAGTCGCCTGTGCCTGTGTTTTGGCTTCATCCGTCACCAGGGCCTTGTATTGTTGCTCTGTATCCACTAATAGTCTAAGAGATTGCGCGGCACGATCTTCCACGTGCCGCCGCTCTAGCTCCAAAATACGAGTTTCCCTGTCATGTAGTTCGCCCTGCTTCCTCCTCTTTTCCCCTGCTACTCTGTTCTGAGCCCTATCACGCATGACCGTCTTAAAAGCTTCCCATAGTATCACCCCTGACTGTACCGATCCAAGGTTTTCTGTGAAGTACACCTTCACGTCCGCCCTAAATCCCCGCAGTAAGTCCTTATTCTGGAGGTCCCATGCTGTCAGTCGCCAGGTCTTGCCCTCTGTTCTGTGTCTCCTCCCTAACGTCACCAGAATAGGCGAGTGGTCCGAGATTCCCCCCACCTGATATTCTGCCTTATCCTCTGTGCTAAGAGCATGGCTAGGAAGGAAGACATAGTCCAATCTGGAATACACCTAGTGGGCCCCTGAAAAATAAGAGTAAGTTCTAGCGTCCGGGTGGAGACATCTCCAGGTGTTCGTCAATCCTAGCGTGTCAATGGACTTTGCCAGGGGGGACAGTGGTTGGGGATCAGTCCGATCCCGTGACCTGTCCAATGGAGCGTACATAACATCATTGAAGTCCCCTCTCACCACATGTAGTGTGTCTGGCGTATTCAAAAGGATATCAGCTAAACCAGCGAGGGTTCTAGCCTGAAGTTTTGGTGGTGGTTAAACAGAAATTATTGTGATCTTCTGGCGTCCCCATGTTCCCGTAGTCCCCACATAAGTGCCTTGCGGGTCCGTCCATGTTCAAGTGACTGCAAAACAGGTGGATTTCTTAATCAGTATGGCAACCCCTCTAGAGCCCGACGTGTACCCTGCATGGGCCAGAACCTTGTACGACCCTCTGGCCAGGAACCCGCATCGTGTACTGTGTAAGTGGGTACCCTGCATCAGGACTATGTCTGGGGCCACCCTTCTAACATAGGCCATAACCAACCCCCTTTTTATCTTGTTTCCCAGGCCATTCACGTTCCATGTAAGGATTCGGACACTGCCACTGTCTTGCGCAGACGTTCCAGGGCTACCCAACCCCACAGGGGACATTGGTCCTGACTCGCTCATGGATCAGTTCCATTTGTGACATGCTTTAAAAAGTTAACTGTGAATCCCATCACTCATCCAAAACTTCCCCCTCCCTTCCCCGAAAGCAATGTAGTTCCACCCCGATAACGCCCCCTCCCCACCTCCCTCTCCCCTCCAGTCCCATCGCCATCCAAAAGACAGAGATAAAGCTTTCCAGGTGTAGGAGGTCTGTCGCCCACCCAATCTTACTCCCAAAATATGAGAAACCCGCTCTAAACCTCTAACAGAGGATCATGTAAAGGTAGAAGCACGAGCAGGTAAGAACAAGAAAGAAAGTTAGACCAAAAGAACAAAGCAAACAGGAGGGGGTGTCCAACTAGCGTGCTCCTTGGCCACATAGTCAATACTCGGTCAGCCATTACTGTCCCATCTTCACGAATTGGAGTCCAGGGGTCCCACTGAGAAGCGCACGTCCCTTGTGTAGTCTCCTGTTCCATATCATTTATTGCTACTACCAGGGGATGTAGTGATTGCCCTTTCGATTCTTTTCCATCAGAGTAGGTACCTCCAGGTTCTCCCTCCCCTTCCGACTGTGCTTTTTCCGCAAGGCAGCGGAACCTGGAGCCCGTCGGCCGATTAGAGTCGAGAGAGGCCGTGCTCCGGCTCCTCCGCCGTACAGATCCGGATTTGGGATATGGGGTCACAGCCAGGTTCTGGCTTCCTTGTCTCTGCCTCAGTCTCTGTGGTTTTGGCGATCCTCTCTGGCCTTCCATGGATCTCCCCATAGCAGGTGCCTTTGAGCCCCAGACGTGTGTCTTGTTAGCGGAGGGCGCTCCTCCAGCAACTGCCATGCCTCCTCCGGGTTTTGAAAAAAGTATGATTTCTCCTTGTATATCACTTTCAGCTTTGCAGGAAAAAGGAGCATGTACTGGATGTGGAGGTCTCTCAGTTTAGTCTCTCTGACTTTTTGGGACTCCTGCACTCTCGCCACAGCTCCAGGAGACCCTCTAGTGTCAGTGTTCTCGGAGGGCTCAGGCCGCTTCTCCCTCTCCCCCACCCGGCGGGTAGACGGGTCGGGCACCTCACTGTGTGTCCAGCCGCGGCCCTGGGTCCTCCAAAGCCTCCACTGTCAGCGCCGCTCTCCCCGAGGCCAGCCCTCACCTTGAGGCGCAGCAGGCTTCCGCTGGGCCGGTAGGCCAGACCTGGCATCCTCTCCCCCTCCAGACCACTCTCCGGCTCCCCGGGACCGATGCAGTGTCCCGCCGGAGACCCGGTCCACCTCTGTGATCTCAGCCGAGCCAGAGGGAGACGGAGCTGTACGTCTGAGGTGCCCAGCAATCGGCGGTATCTCCGGCCGCACCGCGATCCGGCTCAGCGCCCCAGCGGCGCCATCTTGGATCGTGTTCCGAGGCCTCCAAGCTCTTCTTCGCCGCCTCGGAAACAGGAACACCCCGGCTCTCAGAATACACTCAATGTCATCAGGGGGGATCAGGGACCCCTGCGGATGGTAAAACGTAGGTTTTCAGGACTTCAGGTCAGCATTAAAGTTGTCGGATCGCTGAGAGTTGCCGGAGCTGCGCAGGCACACGTCCTACTCAGCCATGTTGTTGGCCCGCCCCATGCATGCATTATAATATTGATGTTGAGAGTCCAAAAAGTATACAATGTCCTGATATCAATGTAGCATACTGTCACCCCATATAAATTCCAGAGTGCAAAACAACAAGGAAATGAAAGAGGAAAAAGAGGTGGGTGGAGAAAGCGGGGTCCCTCTGGCTGCCACTGGAAGAAAATTGTGTGTCACGCCGGTGCGTTCATCGCACTCACAGATGATTCACACAGTGTTCATGTAGTGACTACTGATCCATAGCTTGGGTCTCCGCTTGGTCAAGAGGATGGGAACCGAGGTAGCTCTGCAGTGGTTCACATATGTTCTGAGGGCACGCCGGTGCAGGCATTAATTCCCAGAATTCGGAAAGCAGAATATGGCAGAATGCCTCATCGTTGAGCCACTCATTCCACGTGGACTTCCCTGCAGCCCCACCATTTTGTCAACAGTAAAAGCATAGCTGCTAGTTTCCTGTTCTCTGCTGGCACCCTGCGCACGTATCCAAGTAGAGTAGTTAGCGGGGAGTGTTCAAATCTGTATTCTATCATTGCCTCCAACTCATAATAAATTCACCCCCAATATCTCGCAACATCTGGGCATTCCCAAGCCAAGTGCAAAAGGGAAGCCTCCAGCATCCTGCATCGCACACATTATGCATCCACACTCAAACCAGCTCTATGCAGCTACGCAGGGGTCCTATACAGCCAGTGAATAAACTTAAAATTAATCAGTCTTAGTCTGTATTTGGGTGACAGCTCCTTGTCCTGTCCACAGCAATATGATTGTGTGCCCTCCTCAAAAGGGGACCCCAGGCTCTTTTCCCATTTGCGCTGTACTGGGGATACCTATCGGTGACTCACGCTGCATACCAGAGTATAATCGGGTAATGAGTTTGTGAGGTGAGGGGTTAACCAAAAACTCTTCCAAGACCCGCAACATTGATGGCGCCACCGGGAACGAGTCAGAGATTGCCCGCATCGCTGCTCTTAGCTGGAAATATGTCAATTTGTCCAACAGTCTCGTATGTTCGGCCCCAAGCGCCGTATCCATGGAACTGAAGGCTCCGTCTGGGAACACCCACCCCATTGTGTGAAGCTAGAGCTTCCGCAATTGCAGGCAGACCATCGTCTCTGCAGTAAAGGGTAGAGTTGGATGTCTAGTGAGTGGTATTGAGGGTACAAATAGCGTGTCCAATCGTACCCTGCGGCGAAGTTCTTGCCATGCCCATACCATGCAACCAACCAGGTTGACCTCAGCACACGGATGGCTCTGTGGTCTATCCAGTGAAATTAGGTATTAGGTCTGCTTGATCACTTTCTGCAGCAGTGTGCGCCATGAATTGGGTCAGATATATCCAATAGAACCCAAACTGAGCCTGTGCGTAATTATAGTATACATGTCAGGAGCACCCAGGCCCCCTTGTTCGAACAGAAGCATTAGGGTCTCCCAAGCAACTCGAGGTTGCTTCCCTGCTCATATGAAAGATATCAGGTTTATGCGAAGCCTCCTCTTGAATGCCGCAGTGAGAGGGAGCAGGAGGTTAACGAAAACATAGAAAAACGTAGGGAGTATCCCCATGTTGACAATAGCAATCCGGCCCACCAGAGACAACAGGAGTGACTTCCTGGGGTTCAGCCGGCTCTCCAGCCACCCCATAAGCCTGCCATAATTGTAACACCACAGCACTTCAAAGTCCCGACTTAGCCAGATTCCCAGATATTTTACTGGAGTCTCTGCCCATTTTTGTGGAAATTCCGACTGGAACGTGCTGGTGGTGGGAAGATAGTGGACTTTCCCCAGTTGATTGTTATGCCCAACAGGCTTCCAAACCTTATAATTTCGTGAATGAGGGGGTCCAGTTTTATCGTCGGGTGTTTGACATATATCAGCGCACATAGATACCAGGCTCACCCAATGAGTAAAGGCGAGGCCACGCTGTGCGTGATGCTGCATAGTCTGTCTGCCAGCGTCTCTGTAGCCTCAGCAAAGAGGAGGGGGAGAGCGGGCATGCTTGTCTCATGCTGCGAGCCACTGTAATAGGGGGGACACTAATCCATTGATTCGCAATCTTGCCGTTGGGGCAGAGTATAGCAGAGCATTTTTCTTTTTTAAAAGAGGAGTTCAAGCCGATGCAGGAGAGGAGTGTAAAAAGGTATTGCCATTCCAAGCTATAAAAGGCCTTGGTAGCATCCAAAAAGATAGTGGCGGCCAGAAGGGCGGGATCTATTTCTTGCATGGTCGCAAAAACAGTGCGGAGGTTATGAGATGTGCTCCTGCCAGAAAAGAAGACACACTGATCAAGTCTAAGCACAGTGGGGAGCAGAAGGAGCATCTGGGTGGCTAGCAGCTTTGCGAGAATCTTATTATCAAGGTTGATCATCGATAGTGGTCTGTAGGGATCACACAGCTGTGGGTCCTTTTCTGGTTTGAGAATAGCTACAATTAGTGCCTTTTGAGAGAGTGGAGAGCCCCCCACTCCAGTAATTCTTCATACATGTTGAGGGGGTGGGTGTAAGTCCATCCAACCCTGGGACTTTGTTGCCAGGCATGGCCCGAATCACACAAATCACCTCCTCCCCTGAAAACGGCTCGTCAAGGTATCTACAATGCCGTCAATTAGCCGTACCAGTTCAATTGAGAAAAGGGGGTTAAATCGGGATGTGCTTCTGAATGGTGCACAGCATATAGTGAGGAGTAGTAGGCAAGAATTTCTGCTTGTACAGTCTCCTGTCAACAAGTCCATTAAAACTGATGCGTAGATCGCTAATGTATTCGTTTGCCCATGGTTTTTTGAGGAGGCCTGCCAGTGTTTTCTCAGCTCAATCTCCTTCGCCATATTGGGGAGCACATGTCTCTTTCCCCAGATAGCGAGTCTCTCTATGTGCTGCCTCCTCAAACTCCACCACCTTTTCCTTGATTCGTCCTAGAGTCGCTAACTGACTGGACATGAAGTACTCTGACTAAAGCACCCGTATCTCTCCCTCAAGGCGCCTGAGATCCCCTCTAAGTGAGCGCAGGACAACTGCCTGCTTGGCGATGCACTTGCCTCTAATAACAGATTTAAATACCGCCCACAACATGAACGGGGAGTCCACTGAGCCAATATTTATCTAAAAATATTCAATTATAGAATTCATGATCGCCTTCTGGAAATCCTGGTCCTGAAGTGTGCCAGAGGGGAGCATCCAGCTGTATACTCTGTCCAGGATGCCGGGCAGCGACAGATCGAGCAGAACTGGAGCATGATTTGAGAGGGTGCGGGTGAGGTGAGTGCTAGGGGGACCCAAGTGTCTACATCTCGGGATGTTAACCAATAATTATTCCTGGACCAGGTGGGGCCCGCTGTGGATACACATGTTCCCTCCCTGCTGTAAAGGTGTCGACAACCAGGTGGGCCCGCTGTGGATACACATGTTCCCTCCTGCTGTAAAGGTGTCGACATGCCAGACATCTACCAAGTCATGTTGCTCCATGAGGACCTGCAGCTGTTCCGCCATTCACGGGTGAGGCTGGTGGGATCTGCCTGATCTATCCTTTTCTGGATCTAAGATCACATTGAAATCCCCCCTCATAAAATAGCTCTGGGCCCAGTGTCTCAGCTAGCCGCCAATCCTCACTGAAGAAGTGCGGATCATCTACATTGGGGCTATACACCAATATCAGCCTGACCGGATGACCTCCAAGCACCCCGGCAACCATTATGTATCTCCCTTGAGGGTCGCATAGCGCGGTGCACGTGTGCCACGGGAGCCCCCTCCTGACAATGATGGCTGTACCCCTAGCATAGTTTGAGTAACCTACTATGAATTTTTCTCCCATCCAACCCACCTGCAGGCACGCACATCTAGCTCCCGACAAGTGCAGCTCCTGCAAAAAGCAGATGTCCGAACCATTAGGGTTAAGATACGCTGCAAACAGTTGAACTTTTCTACAATCATTCAGGTGATGTACATTCCATGTTACCGCTTTTAGTGTGGTCACTCTGTTAGCAGTCATGCCCATGCATGCAAGCACACAGATCCTTGTACACCGGCTACAAGACGGCACCCATCTCCTGTTAATGGGGAGACGCGTCGCAGAGCCAGGGTTTGTGGCAAGCAGCGGGGGCCAGCACTGAGGACTCTGTGGCCCAGGAAGCAGCGGGGCTGCGAGCACACCTGCAGCCCCTCCCCCTCTTCACTGGGTGTTACTTAATTGACTACAGACGCCTGCGGTGCGGGACGACCGGGGGCGGACGCCGGGCAAAGCCCGGGCCAAGGGCGGGCCCGTCTGAGACCGTCCGAGCCAGGAAGAGGCAGGGCAGGGCCTGGTCCCTTTATTCCGCATTTGAACTAAAGCGGTGAGGTTTTGACTTTCTGGCGAACTGTTGTGACCGGACAATCCACCCAACCTGCTTCCGTGCCCTGAGCTGAGTTTGTCATCCCGGCGTTTTGTCTTGAGGCGCTCATCTTTACCATCATGTCTCTGTTTGCAAGTCATAAGTGGTGCCTAACTAGATCAATGGGGAAAAGGAAAGTAATGGAGGGTGCTGGGGGATGTAACGGGCCGACAATAGATCAAAGGAAGAAAAAGAGGCAGAGAAAACTGGCTAAAAGCGCCGCAGCTAACTGTGTAATGGACGGATTGATAATATAATACAGGAATGCGAAGATATCCTAGTAGAGGATGCTAGTACTCAAGAGGAAGAAGCAATAACTAAGAGCCCCGTAGTTCTACCCCAAAAAATAGTAATCCCACACATTTTTCAAAAAACCAAACAGGGTGGAAAAAAGGGGTGTGTGAGTCTGTCCCAGGTAGAAGCAGAACCTCACGGTCAAGATCTCAGGGTTGCCCAGGCGGACGGGGTGCCAAGTAAGGTGGGCTTCAACGTTCAGTGCTCTAATAGATATGCTCCCCTTGCCTCGTTTAGTGATCAGTCTGATCTAATAATACCACAATTTTCGTCCGATAGATTTGGGATGTCACATAGCTGCTCCTGTAGCCACCCCAATGAGGACTTAGTAGCGGTTATTAGGGCGATTACAGGGGAAATTGAGCAGATGAGAAGCATGATTATGGAGCTCTCTGCAACTGTCACTTCCACACTTAACCCTAAAACCAATATTAGCCAAGTTGGTTTGAATCTGTACCTTGCCCAAGAACCCCTTCATACTTTGGGCGGCCAAAGAACTAATACTCTAGACATAGCAGGGGCCACGTCGGAACCATCTAGGGGGAAAGGAGGCGCACGAATTAGCACACCGAATGGGCTCCAACACACCTTGGAGAGGGTGGATAGATTACGCCCTTTAGTCACTAACCAAACCTCTTTGGTTAAACCTCAAGCCACTTACACTCTCCCGGCTTTATCAGCACCCCCAGGCCCAAGAAATACCAGGGACGAAAATATATCACCAAACATAGTTTTTATGGTTAATGTTCCCAAAATTAGTGTCCCTAGAAGACCCGAATCCGGTGATTCATTCATTAATAAATCGATCCATTGGATCCACTACGTGTGAGGGTGCCGCTCTGTTATCAGGGAGGACATAATTAAAGCCAGGAGATGCACCTCCTCTAATTCCACGTTTGATAGTATTGAGCTAACTTTGGTAGATGCTAGCCTGGCCGAGAACCTAGTAGCACTTGAATTTCGAAAGACCTCCCCAGACACCTCCTGCATTCAATTAAGGCGCCTCCACATTGCAATTGTTTGTAGTGGGGTGAAGGAGTTTGTTCCAGGAATTAAAGGGTCTTCATCAAAACTGGACGCAAACGATTGACTTCACCAGAATTTATTTGCAGAAGGAGAGAGTAGGCAAAACCCTCCCTGGCACAGATCCCCTGCCTTGCAAAATGAAAAGTACCTACTGGCTCCTCCTACGCCTATACTCCCAAATAATGCCAACCACAATGATACCCTCATTCCAACTTCTAATGCCCAAACCCATCTAAAAATCCTCTCCTGGAATATAGCTGGGCTAAAACAAATATGTCTATACCCTCATGGAATGGGTTTGTGGAAACTAATGACCTATATCTATTCCAGGAGACTTGGAGTGTAGTGGCGCTATATAATTCTGGCTACACTACGTTCCATACCCCTGCAGTCTCCACTGGGAAAGGCAGGCCTTCAGGAGGCTTAACTTGCAAAAAACACAGTTGATGGACAGAATGTAGAACAATGTCATACATTCACCCCAGTACAAGGATCTGGGCCTAAATCCATCGTTTTTTTTTGTTGCACTCCACACCACCCTGGGTTAGACACTGGCTATATGCAAATCAGCTCTGACCCTGTGCCTCATGGGAACAGTCCAGTCCGAACTACCAAGCCATGTCTTTCCCAGACCGGAATCAAGCATCCAAGGACTGGTTTCTGGCTATCAGCCTTCATCAGCCTGGATAGCTTGACTCCAGTGGTGTGGAGAGCCTGGGACTCACGTCTGAGCATACCCGCCCACTCGGGGTGAAATTGCAAAAAACACAGTTGATGGACAGAATGTAGAACAATGTCATACATTCACCCCAGTACAAGGATCTGGGCCTAAATCCATCGTTTTTGTTGCACTCCACACCACGCTGGGTTAGACACTGGCTATATGCAAATCAGCTCTGACCCTGTGCCTCATGGGAACAGTCCAGTCCGAACTACCAAGCCATGTCTTTCCCAGACCGGAATCAAGCATCCAAGGACCGGTTTCTGGCTATCAGCCTTCATCAGCCTGGATAGCTTGACTCCAGTGGTGTGGAGAGCCTGGGACTCACATCTGAGCATCCCAGCCCACTCGGGGTGAAATTGCAAAAAACACAGTTGAAGGAAAGAATGTAGACCAATGTCATACATTCACCCCAGTACAAGGATCTGGGCCTAAATCCATTGTTTTTTGGCACTCCACACCACCCTGGGTGAGACACTGGCTATATGCAAATCAGCTCTGACCCTGTGCCTCATGGGAACAGTCCAGTCCGAACTACCAAGCCATGTCTTTCCCAGACCGGAATCAAGCATCCAAGGACCGGTTTCTGAATTTCAGCCTTCATCAGCCTGGATAGCTTGACTCCAGTGGTGTGGAGAGCCTGGGACTCACGTCTGAGCATCCCAGCCCACTCAGGGTGAAATTGCAAAAAACACAGTTGATGGACAGAATGTAGAACAATGTCATACATTCACCCCAGTACAAGGATCTGGGCCTAAATCCATCGTTTTTGTTGCACTCCACACCACGCTGGGTTAGACACTGGCTATATGCAAATCAGCTCTGACCCTGTGCCTCATGGGAACAGTCCAGTCCGAACTACCAAGCCATGTCTTTCCCAGACCGGAATCAAGCATCCAAGGACCGGTTTCTGGCTATCAGCCTTCATCAGCCTGGATAGCTTGACTCCAGTGGTGTGGAGAGCCTGGGACTCACATCTGAGCATCCCAGCCCACTCGGGGTGAAATTGCAAAAAACACAGTTGAAGGAAAGAATGTAGACCAATGTCATACATTCACCCCAGTACAAGGATCTGGGCCTAAATCCATTGTTTTTTGGCACTCCACACCACCCTGGGTGAGACACTGGCTATATGCAAATCAGCTCTGACCCTGTGCCTCATGGGAAAAGTCCAGTCCGAACTACCAAGCCATGTCTTTCCCAGACCGGAATCAAGCATCCAAGGACCGGTTTCTGAATTTCAGCCTTCATCAGCCTGGATAGCTTGACTCCAGTGGTGTGGAGAGCCTGGGACTCACGTCTGAGCATCCCAGCCCACTCGGGGGGAAATTGCAAAAAACACAGTTGATGGACAGAATGTAGAACAATGTCATACATTCCCCCAGTACAAGGATCTGGGCCTAAATCCATCGTTTTTTTGCACTCCACACCACCCTGGGTTAGACACTGGCTATATGCAAATCAGCTCTGACCCTGTGCCTCATGGGAACAGTCCAGTCCGAACTACCAAGCCATGTCTTTCCCAGACCGGAATCAAGCATCCAAGGACCGGTTTCTGAATTTCAGCCTTCATCAGCCTGGATAGCTTGACTCCAGTGGTGTGGAGAGCCTGGGACTCACGTCTGAGCATCCCAGCCCACTCGGGGTGAAATTGCAAAAAACACAGTTGATGGACAGAATGTAGAGCAATGTCATACATTCACCCCAGTACAAGGATCTGGGCCTAAATCCATCGTTTTTTTGCACTCCACACCACCCTGGGTTAGACACTGGCTATATGCAAATCAGCTCTGACCCTGTGCCTCATGGGAACAGTCCAGTCCGAACTACCAAGCCATGTCTTTCCCAGACCGGAATCAAGCATCCAAGGACCGGTTTCTGGCTATCAGCTTTCATCAGCCTGGATAGCTTGACTCCAGTGGTGTGGAGAGCCTGGGACTCACGTCTGAGCATCCCAGCCCACTCGGGGTGAAATTGCAAAAAACACAGTTGATGGACAGAATGTAGCACAATGTCATACATTCACCCCAGTACAAGGATCTGGGCCTAAATCCATCGTTTTTTTGCACTCCACACCACCCTGGGTTAGACACTGGTTATATGCAAATCGGCTCTGACCCTGTGCCTCATGGGAACAGTCCAGTCCGAACTACCAAGCCATGTCTTTCCCAGACCGGAATCAAGCATCCAAGGACCGGTTTCTGGCTATCAGCCTTCATCAGCCTGGATAGCTTGACTCCAGTGGTGTGGAGAGCCTGGGACTCACGTCTGAGCATCCCAGCCCACTCGGGGTGAAATTGCAAAAAACACAGTTGATGGAGAGAATGTAGAACAATGTCATAGATTCACCCCAGTACAAGGATCTGGGCCTAACTCCATTGTTTTTTTGCACTCCACACCACCCTGGGTTAGACACTGGCTATATGCAAATCAGCTCTGACCCAGTGCCTCATGGGAACAGTCCAGTCCGAACTACCAAGCCATGTCTTTCC
Source organism: Lissotriton helveticus (assembly GCF_964261635.1). Lineage (NCBI taxonomy): Eukaryota > Metazoa > Chordata > Amphibia > Caudata > Salamandridae > Lissotriton > Lissotriton helveticus. The sequence goes on along the minus strand of NC_136072.1, from coordinate 976,075,571 downwards.
CAGACCGGAATCAAGCATCCAAGGACCGGTTTCTGGCTATCAGCCTTCATCAGCATGGATAGCTTGACTCCAGTGGTGTGGAGAGCCTGGGACTCACGTCTGAGCATCCCAGCCCACTCGGGGTGAAATTGCAAAAAACACTGTTGATGGACAGAATGTAGAACAATGTCATACATTCACCCCAGTACAAGGATCTGGGCCTAAATCCATCGTTTTTTTGCACTCCACACCACCCTGGGTTAGACACTGGCTTAACAGCATGGATTAGATTAGATTTGGGTTGGTCAGTTTCCACCCATGACGTCGATAGTTACGACATCATGTGGCTAACATTAAAGGGTCCTAAGGGTGGTGACTCATTGGAACTTTTTAATGTTTATTTAATAGGGACTGTGAATGGCAAGTCCTCAGCCATCGTGAGTCATCTGGAAGAATACTTATCTAAATGCCCCCCTTCTGCTAAAATTGTCGTGGCCGGCGATTTTAATTGCACATTCGAGCCATTAAGTTAGGAAGACCATTTAGGGACACTGGAGGAGGACACCAAATGGGCAGTGCCCCCATTAGCTTTGCCCCCAGTAAAAAGATGGTCTGAGATCATAATACAAGTAAATGCCTTAACACTGGAATATGGTCTCAGATCTGCAAACGGCAGAACCCTATCTGATACATGGGGGAAAACAGTTTCAACAAACTTGCATGCCCATCCCGTATTGACTACATTTTGGTGGACTCGCGACTATGGGCAGATGTCATTGATATGGAGGTGGGACATACCATTGATAGTGACCACAACCCTTTAATGCTAAAAATAAAGAATCGATGGGCTTCTTCCAATATAAAACCTAACATCACTACGAATACACCCCTCCCTACCAAGTAGCTAATCCTGTCAAATTGTGGTAGGCGCCTAAGCTGGCCAAAGGTGGTAGGGGAAAAATTAAAGTTAACATATATCTCCTCAATTTTGGTATCAAAGATCGGTAAATTGGAGGAAGCTTCAGCCGTAGTGCAGGGGCGGGAGAGGATCCCCCTAATCCACCAAGAAACTATTGGTCTGATTGGTGTCCAGTTCCTTGGAGGGCCACGTACTGGCCATGGGAAGAAGCAATTGAAAAGCTCTAATCGATGGTATATAGAGATCTGCAAGGAGAATAGGCAAACCCTAATTGCAGCTGTAAAAAGGAAAAACTCTACCATGGTTAAAATAGCGAGGAAGGAGTATAATCTATCCCTGAAACAAGCTAGGCGCGACTGGGAGGAGGCCCATTGGGAGGACCTAAAAGAGGCATCCAGTAAGAGAAACTCCGCTTCCTTTTGGGCTCTAATTAAGAAGAGAGAAAGGAGTGACAACATCCCCATTCCAAATCACATTGGAACTCAGGTTTGGTGGGATCATTTTGCTCAGTTATATTCGTAGGAAGCTGAGGGGCTGTCTAAAACCAATCAGCAACGCTGTCAGGCCCCTCTTGAATTTGAAGCTCCTAACCCCTTCCAAGTGAATGCGATTGTGTGTGCCATTAATTGTATCATGCCTGCAAAGGCGGCTGGACCAGATGGCATCCCGGGCGATCTGTTCTTATTAGAACCGCATAAGAGGGCCCAATATATTCTGCTCTTAATTAACAACATAATGGAAGGAGCGGAAGTTCCGAACTCATGGAAAGAAGCAGAGGTAATTCCCATATACAAAAAGGGAGATCGCCAGGACCCTCCCAATTATAGGCCCATACGTTTATTAGACTCCACGCAGAAAGTGGTAGGCAGAACCCTCTTAAATAGGATCCAGATCTGGATTGAGGATAAAGCCATTCTTTCCAACTGTCAAGCAGGCTTTAGGAAAGCCACCAGCACAGTAGACCAAGTTTTTAGACTGCTCCTTCTCTATTGGAAAATAGTAGTCATTGGTAAGGGAAGTCTCTACCTCACGTTCATAGATCTCAAGACGGCCTTGATCTAGTGCTGCGCGAAAAGTTATGGCTAGTGCTACAGGAAATAGGCAAACCCTCCTATGTACTAACTCTCCTAATACGCCTTCATGAGGACACTTAAGCCCGAGTCAGTTGGGGGGACCAAGGGCACACCACTGAGAAGATATCGGTCAACAGGGGGGTCTGCCAGGGTTGTGTGATGGCTCCTACCCTCTTTTCACTTTATGTGAATGGAGTGGGTAATTTCCTGAGCCAAGTTCCAGCCGATGCTCCAACCCTGGCGGGGGAAAAAATTGCAACCCTCTTTTTTGCTGATGATACCCTCCTAATATCAAAAACCCCGATGGGTCTACAGAAACTTCTCACCCGCTTCCAATTGTTTTGTACATTAAGGGGTCTATCAATAAACATCGCAAAGACTAAGTTTATGGCTTTTAATCCTGGGAAACGTTTTAGAAATAAACTTACTCTTAACGGCTCCCCTCTAGAGAGAGTCCATTCCTTTGATTACCAGGGTATTAGGCTTTCTGACAAAATGCTTTGGGGGCAGCACTTGAATAAGATGTTATTGAATCATAAACAGGTGGCTGGTGCCATCTCAAGGGACCAACGTTCCTCTCCATCTAGATTGGTAGCCCCGGCCCAAGTAGTTTATGAAGAAAAAGCAGTGAGTTCTGCAATGTATGGTGCCGAACTATGGGGCTTTGAAAAAACTGAAGATATCCAAAGATCCACGAATAAATTCCTTAGAGACCTGGTATCTGTCCCTATCAATACGCCACTTAAACCTTTGTTTCTTGATATGGGCAGATGCCAGTTCAGCGAGGTGGCCAGACTTCACCCCCTTTTGTACTGGGCAAGACTAAGACACACCCCAGAATTATCTAATTATGCAGCTGGCCTTTCCGAGCTGATTACCCTGGATACAAACAAAAGGGTTAAATGGCTAAGGGATTTGAAAGACCTGTTGCTTAATTTGGGCCTAGCCGAATCCCCAAGATGGAGCTAAAGAAGACCTATTGGAATTGGGTTAATCACAGCTTTTACTCAATTCTAGGCTTGGGAGATTAACTGACGAATTCCTTTAGCACAAGCAAATTGGCTCCCTAGAACCATATTTAGAATTCATCAGAATACCCAGAGATAGGGCACTATATATGCAGTTCAGATTTGGGTCCCTAACCCTAAATACCACTCTGGCAAAACAAGATCCCACAAAATCCATCTTAGCGAAGTGCCCCTGCTCTGAGGCCCAGCAAGAAACGGTAGCACATCTATTTTTTGCTTGCCCAGCTTACACACAGGCCAGGGCAAAATGGCTTAAGCCCATTTGTGCCCAACTGGGAACTACAAACTACCTTGTGGCCCTACGAATCCTGAGAACAGACTCATCCAGGTCTCTGTTCGTATGTGGCATTGCTAAGTACTTGGGATGTGTGTGGATTATTCGTACAAAAGCACAAAATAAGAAAGCAGGTCCAAAAATTAGTAACTAAATTAAGGGCTCTACGAGCAAATCCACATTTAGGAATGTTTTGTTAAGTATTGTCGTTCACCTATCATGTGCGAGATAATTGTTACAGAATATATGTACATTTATACTTAATGGTAAAATGCTCATTTGAATATCACGCCTTTTTAGAGTGAACTTGTATAGCAAGGTTTTTTTAACCCTTTTAATGTTTTTTAACTTTGATATGAAATGTTAATTTTATTCTCTTTTTATGATTCTGAAATGCTTTTATGATACTTGATATCGAATAAAGCCTACTTTGAATTGAATTGTAGTTAATGGGAGGCCAGACAGGGGAAGCGAAGGGAGGGGGAGGAAGAAAAAAGAGAACATCGCAGCCAATTTAACCTACTGATTACCAGAAATACCCACCCTCCACCCACTACAGCCGCCCAACATGGCTGAAAGGTATTACCCCTATCCCAAAAAGGCAATATGTGGCCAACTGTTAGGTATAATATAGAACTCATTCCAAAGAGGAGCACTAGGGACTATGCATATCCCTGCGGTTGAATGCTGGGTGGCTGGACGAGAAGCAATCGAGAGGGCGAGACCCTCAAACAGTTGGGCAACCATATTCAGGTACAACTTGTGGAGAAGCACAGGATAGAATCAAGCTGCGCCGAGCCCCCAGTCCAGCTAGTATCTTGGCGCTCTACCAGGTTCTCAGTCATTTTCACTAAGAGGGTCCTCTTCCTCTCGGCCTTTATCTGCACATGCTGTTGGTTTGGAGTGCTTGAGACTGCATACAAACTTGGCGGCAAGTTTGGGATCTGTGAAGAATGTGGTTGTGCCAGAGTGAAAAATGCGGAGCGTCACAGGAAAAACCAGAGAGTACTTGATGTCCTGCTGCTGCAGCAACCTTTTTACCTGCACAAACTCTCTCCCGGCAGCCTGAACAGTCAAAGTGAAATTGTGGAAAAATTAAACTGCATTACCCTGATACCTAGTTTCTTGCTAGTCTCGAGCCTTGCGAAGCACAACATCGCGGTCCCTATAGTTTAATAGTCTTGCAATTATTAGTCTTGCTGGGCTCCCAAGGGGGTCTCAGACCAAGGGATCTGTGAGCCCACTCAACTACACAGACCGCTGACAGGAAATCAGCAAAGATGGACTGGAGCATTTCCTCAACATAGGCCTCAACCTGGGTCATTGCTGTGGTCTCTGGGATTCCAAGAATTCACAAATTGCTACATAGTGACCTGGCCTCGAAATCTTCATTTTTGTTCCTTATGACTTCCAGCACCTTTTCCATTCAAAGCAATTTCTTGAGAGTAGCAGTTCCCTCATCTTTTAGCATTGAGGTCAACTGTTCGACCTCCGCAATGCATCCATTATGAGTCCATACCTTGTCCTGAGCCAATCAAGGCGATCTAACATAGAATCAATTTTGAGGTGAATAGCTGACGGGGATTGCTTTAGGTCTGTGAACATTTCACAGATGTTTGCTTTTGGAGCCGATAAGGGGTTCATGATTGTCTCTGGTTGCTCCTCTACTAGGGGGTTGTTTTCCCTTGGGGTCTTGTACTGCTCAAAGGAGATCTTTGGCTGCCTTGCATCTGCTTTGCCCATGGCTGGCATTCTTTCCCAAGTGTCAGGAGTGTACTCTACCAGGGCAGTCATGCCTGTTACAGTGTCTCTATCTTGTGGGGGTGCAGGTCCCCACAGAGCCTTCCTGCACATGTGATGATCTCCTTGGGTCGATAGCAGCGGGGTCCGGTGGGCCTCAGTAGTGCCTGCCTTGTGTCCGCCTCACTGGGGTGAAGCAATGGGGTCTCAGTCCCCCCAAGCCCCACAATGCCTTGTGCCCCTGCACAATGTCACAGCCCCCCCCCCCAAGATCCACAGTCAATTCAAGCACTGAGTACAACAGTCAATGCATTGAAGGGGTGTCCGACATCCACTAGGCCTCTCCTCTTTCCCAATTTTATTTGTTGTACCTAGATACTGCCTTTAAGCTGGCACCAGCTGTTGCCGCGTATGGAGTTCGTCCTGTCCCAGCTATGTCCTGCCAGGACTCGTCACAGAGCTATGCAGTGCTGAGTTACCTGGCTTTGCCTCACAATGAAATTGGGTGCCGTCTACTACACTGCACATCGCGGGCCACAGCCATGCGCATAGGCTGTTCCTCCCCCGGGATATTCGCGGTGAAGAATGGAGGGTGGGGGTTTACAGCTGCCATCTGTCCCCCCCGCTGCGGCTCCTACTTTGCCACAGGGATATGTTTAGCAGTGCTGTACCTCTCTGCGCCGGGTTCCCACCAGGCCGGGATCTTCAGCACAGCGGGTGTCAGCAGGGCCAAGTCGGGAGAAGCCGCAGTCCACTAAGGCCCAGCCGCAGTCCACCAGTTTCGTCCACCTGCTGCACTAGTCAGATCCCCAGACAGCCTCCCCTCCTCTCAGCCGGTCCCCCTCACTGAGTCACGCCTTGCTGCTTCTCCGTTTGTGTCACTTGAGACAGGCAGGTGTGCATGGTTGTGTGGTACGGTGCATTCCCTATAGCCTCTGGGTACTCCGGGCCTCATAGGGGTCCTCCACCCACGTGCATGGGAGGTCCAGATCAGGGTCTGCTTATGGACGGTTCTCTTCGGGCCAGTAGCAGCAAAGAGCGTCAACCCGTGCAACTCGTCCACCCCACACAACAGCCGCACTGCAGTGAGCCAATGGCGTGGCTATTCCCATGCCAGCGCCCGCACTGAGCTCGCCCTTGTCTGTGCTCGCTCTGTTCAGATCGGGCCGCCATCTTGCCTCTACAGGCGGCACCCGGATCTCCGTTCCTTCACCTCTGCTGCCCAGCTCGAGCAATCTGGGCCGTCTTAACTTCCCGTTATTGTCTACTACACATGATCAATGCTATTCCCTCACATTTGAGAGCTGTGATGGTCGCCCAAACTGCAGGATTAGTATTGATTTTCCGTCCAGCCTGCAGACCCTCACTTTGTGGTGGCCATCTTGCAGCCGGCACTCTAGCGCCCCCGGGCCCAGTCACAATTTTACCTCTATGATTAGAAACTTTTCTGTACGATTTTCTCTCATCGATGAGCGAGGCTCCTTTTCAGGTCATGATTCGAGTCGATGGCGGTGGCTTGGCGCAGCACAAGGCTTCACTGAAATCCTGGCAGTCTTGACCTCCGAAGCTTTCAGTGGTATGAACCTGAAATCCAGTCCAGGTCCTGGTTCTGCGGTCTGTCTCTAATCAACGGGTCTGTCACCTTATCAACATTCATCCAAAAGTTGCTCCAAACTTTTCCAAACTTCTTAAACTTTTTCCTGAAGTTCCTCTTGAGGGTTCAAAGTGTCCACAACACAAATCCAAGGTTCCAAAGTCTCTGAGTTGGTCTTCGGAAGTTGGGACTACAGTTCCCACATTGCATCTGGCCAAATTCTAAAAAGGCAACTAGACGCACTCCAGGCTGGGGACGTCTTGGGGGAGATGGTGCAGGTAAGCTCTCTTAATTAGTTGCTTTCATGGAGTCCAATCTTTTTTGAAGCAAGGCAAAGCCTTCAGGGCTGTAGTTCCAAGTGTGCAGCAGGCACAGTCCTTCGGAGTGCAAGCCTTTAGGTTGTAGACCAGAGCTCCAGTAGGGCACTCCTTCTTCTCCTTGTAGTTTCAGGCAGCAGATCTGAGTTGCTATGCAGCTCTCTCATATTTATTCAATGTACTGGGGTGACAAGTAGGGGGGGCACCCCAGACTAATTAGGTACAGGGTACCACCCAGAAGCATGACAGTTTCCTCCAAAGTGTGCCCTATTCTTGTCCCACAAAGCACTGCATTTTAAAATTCAAAATGGAGAATTCCTATCCTTGGGAGTAAGACTCAGTCTAAAAACACCCAGGTATCAAACCTACCCTCAGTGGAAGTGTTCCCCAATGACAGAATATTTTAATGGAAATGCTCACTATTCCAAGTTCCCTATGCCCAGCACGATCCCATATATGATACTGGCTATGGTTTTGAAACTGGTTGAACTGAAAACCTGCATGATCTGCAGGCCTCTGAAATGGATTCTTGCCACCCCCTATTGAACGAATGGGGATATGTGTGCTTCTTGTAACATCAATCTTGATGTCTGTGGTGCCATCAACCATAGAACTGTTCCCTCTCAACCAGTTTCTTCCCTTTAGGGACAGAGGTTCAGATGTTATAAGAACGAGTTGCAATTTTTGACAAGTATTTTGCAAACAGTGTGGTAATTTACAAACCGACCTATTTACTAATAAGTAGGTTCGCACATTACCATTTTCTATCAGGTCTCAATTTGACTTACCTTATGAATATTAAGGAGTTATATAAAAAAATGTGTGACCCACTAGGAATGGCAGCATCACATGTATGGTGGCCTGCTGAGGGTAGCAGACCACCATGTCTGTGATTGCATTTAAATAAAGCATATTATTTTTAAAAAAGCAACCCATTTTTCTTGAAGGAAAATGCGATGTGTTTAAAAAAACAATGATACATGAAAAAATCGAAGTTTTATTTCTTAAGGGTAGACAGTGGTCCATTGGACCTTAGCCTACTCTTAAACAATTTTTTTGTCAACATTCACTAAGGGGACGGGCTTCCCATTTGCGAAGGATTTACCACCTCCCTTGTGTAGAAAGTAAAAGATTAATGTTTTGTAATCCTAATTTAGTCAGAAAACATTAATACAGCTGGGATTTGGGTTTGAAAGGGATTCTCTAAACACGCCCCCTTCCTAATACCAAATCAGTATTATCTCGCAGTTTGTGCTTTGTACCTAAGAAAATTCATTTTTGTGATTACAAACAGCCCGTTGTGCAAATTGTGACCATTTGTGAACTCAAAATTACATCTGGCCCATATTCAATAATCACATAGAACAGGAGCCAATTCCAGCCCCAAGAAGATGAGAGGACTTTTATCACCTGGCAGTCCTTTCCTACTCTTCTCCTTTTTGAAGCGCTCCATGGTTGTCTTCACCAGGAAAGCATGCTCCTGAGTCACACATATGACTTGTGCAGCCCGTTCTCTGCTTTCTCCACTCTTGTAACAGCAAAGGAATTGCCTTGACAGCTGTCAGAGACAAATAAAGGCGAGAAAATGGGGTTTTCATCATTTGTCCTTGAAAGCTTCATAGAAAGGACCCTGTGCTTAGGCAAATGTAATTTAATAAAACAAAAACAGCCATTAAGATGCTTGGCAACAAGGCATACTCAATCTTCTCAGCGTTGACTTTTCATTTTTTCTAAATCTTTTATTCCACCTTATGTACTTCTATTCCAGGATGGAAGCCAATCTTGTTTACATGCAAGAGATGTTTTCCTAGTGTTTGGAGCTAGAAAGTGTACAATTTCCTTTTTATATTTTCATAATATGTAAGTTATCTTCTCAGTCTTATTAAAATAAGCATAATCGATATTAGGGCTTTAATCAAACTTGATAAATACTCACACTAACATCACCATGCAGAACAGAATACAGAGAAGGAGACATAGTTCCATTTCAATATATTTGATATGTTCTCTTAGAACTGTAATTTCATATTTCTTGACAGTTCCTATTAGAGCAGGACCAAGTTTGATTTGCATATGGCTGGATCGGTCTACTCTGAGGTCACATCTTGGGCTACAGAAAGATGGGTTGAAAGGCTGCCCTAAAAGGCTACCAGTGTTTAGACTATTTGCAAGCATTTCTCTGATCACTTTTACAGTGTGTTTGATGTAATGCCCTAAGTGGCCAATAGTGTGCCCAGATGTGAGACCCTTGGCAAGGGTTCAACTAAAACCAATAATCACCCAACTGAATAAACTTAAGTAGGGCAAAACTGATTCTTCGGTTGCTTGTGTTCTGGTTCAGAGAGGACCTGACTTGACAGTTTGGACTGGACTGTTCCTATTGAAGCAAGACTAAGGCTGATGCATAATATGACTAGGCCTAAACTGTGGTGGCATGGTGGGCAATAGAATGAAGATTTTGCCAGTGGTTAGATATTTGTAAGCATTCCTACCATCACTTTTTTAGAAACTTCATGTAGCATCCTAAGTGGAAAATGTATGGCCAAAAGTTGGTCTCTTGCGCATTGTAACACTTAACCCAAGCTGCGCCCAACTGAAGAGGCCCGACATGGTACAGAAACCACCAGGACTTGATCAAAACAATCAGATATCTTATTTAATGTTGGCTCCTTTCTTGTCACCCAATCGTGTGGTAGAAGCTTTTGTGGCATCCAAGGTAATTTATGGAAGATTGTCTACCGCAATTACACCTGCATGAATTCAGCTATGCGACATTCCGTTTTAATTAAATATTTTACTGCCTTTGTAATAGTTTGTATATGATAGTTCAGGGACTATCCAGATTGAGTTCAGGTAGTGTCCATATTAAAAGCCTGTATATCACTTGCAGTGATAGTAGTAGTAGTGAAGACCCTCACAGGACCTGTTCATGAAGTGAGAATTGCACACTATGGGGCATATTAATGAGCCCTTTTGCATCACTCTTGCACCACACAGGATTGTGCAAGCGTGAAGCAAATAAAACATTAGATGTATGAAGCCACACATGGCCCTGCTAGGCTTCATAAATCTCAAGTAATGTAATGCAGCACAATTTGCTGAGTTGCATAACTCTGCACCAGGGAGCCAGTTCAATGTGTGTTGTGTGGATGTTTCCATGTAACAGCCATGGATTTTAATGCATTCCCAGACTTGGAATGCACCAAAAATATACGCCTCCCCCAGAGAGGCGTAACAAGCTGAAATATCTTTATTTTTCCTAGTTGTTTCCTCTTTTGTCTTGTGTTGCATTCTGCAGCACACATAGAAAGAGGAAAAAGCCTCTCAGGATTGTTTTTCTGCAGGAAGGTGCCCCATCCCGCACAAAACAATCCTGCATTCAACGCAAGCACCCTTGCCCCATGATGCAAAGGTGCCAGTGTTGGCGGTAGGCAGCCTTTTGTGCATCAGCGTAGGGGAAAGGACTGGAATCGGCCATATTGCTTTAAATACAGTTCATTACTGCCTTTTTCCAGTGATGCAGCACAGCAAGGTGACTTGCTGAGTTGCGTCACTTTTTCATAAATATGGCCGCAAGTTTTTAATTTTCCATGAGACAATAGGAACTCAATTATTTACTCGGTTCATGCAGTCTTGGTGCAAAAGAGAGGAATGTTCTTTTTGATGCAAATTCATCAAAAGGGAGGCCACTGATACAACACACCTGTATAAGTAAACTAGGGATGTAAGAAGGACAGTTTGGGGAGCAGGTGGGGAAGGGAGTCCATATCTGGAAGCAAAAGGGTTTGGTGTAAAAAGAAAAGCCTACAAACATACACTTTGGGTAGTGGATGAACAGCTACAGCACAATGGGAGCGGCATTCTGTAGACTTAATTTTAAAAATAAAATGTCTTCTTTGACTTTGTGAGGCAGTGTGGATTGTGGTTATTTATTCAGAAAAGCTGGAAATAAAGCATTCTACCTATGCAATTAATTAAAAATAAAACCAGCTGAGTTTCTGCCTGGAACTATTCATCATGCTTATGCATGTGTGTCTGAAAAAGCATCATGAAAACAGGCGATGATGAATGTGCCACATCGACCTACATTTTGTCATGTCATTCATTCCCCCGTGGCTTGAATATAAATAAATCTTGATATCTTGCAACAATGACACATGCAAATTAAAATGGGTGTGCTTGGCATAGGATCTCAAAGTGGAGTCATGTAAAGTTTAATATCCAAATAACATAACTTGGTGAGATTAATCACCTTAGTAGAATGTAACAGGATGTGAAAGTAAAGTGCATTGATATCTTTTTAAACAAGCATTTGCAATGCAGTTGGTCTCGCCTTTGGGACCTTATGTGTATTTAGTAAAGCAGCACATCAGCCTGGGTGCTGAACATCTACTGTTCTTTAACATGGAGGGAAAGTAAACACCCACTGCGTGACAGGCCAGGCATGGGAACACATGGAGAGAAATATTGCCTTTCAGCAGGAAACGGTATATTCCAAAGCTCTGTTTTTAATATAAAATCCCAGCCTTCGGTGGTCATGACACTGAAAATACAAGATTTGAAAAAAACATTGTTTACGGGTGCTCGTGGTTGACAATTTTTATGAACTGGAATCTAGACAACGCGAAAGTGATTCTGGTGTTTTACTGACCTCTGCTGGTTGTTTTCTATCAAGAAAGTTAAATAGACGCAGTGGCCAGAAAAATAAAAAAGAAAGTCCCTCAGCAGAAAACAATTCTGGTACTCTACTGACCTCTCCTGATCGTTTTCCATCAAGACAGTTAAAGGCAGTTAAACTGAAAAAAAAGTCCCTAAGCGGAAGCAGACAAGTCCTAGGGCTGATCTCCAGATCCCACAAAGTACATACACATGTAAGTATATACTAAAGTATATAAAGTATATACTAAAGTATATACAAGAGGTCATGAATGCTCGACCTAAAAAGGAAAAAACCTAACCTTTTTGAAGGCCACGATGTTGTAGAACCAAACATGATTCACAAAAAGTCAAGGTCATTGGCAATCCAAGATGCATCTGTAGAAGGGCCCTACTTATGCTGCTGGTTATTCATCACTACAACTATATCTTAAAAATGTGCCTGGTTTATTTTGGTTCACTGCCTAATTTGTAAAAGAATAAATGTTATTGTGCAAAGATTTGTATTCATGTATAATGGGCATATTATGTTTGAGTTAATTTCAATGGTATTTATTAATTTAGCAATTAGGTTTTGTAATTTGTTTTGCATTTTGACTTTTGATAAACAAAAGAATATGGTAAAAACATGCTTGGGTAGTTTACATGCCTTTCACTGGTCAAATTCAGAACTTCAGTTTGTTTTGGTAGGAAATCTAAATTAAGATCCAGTCATACTATTGCTAGGCCAGCTAATCAGTGTCACATTGCTAAATGCTGCTGCGGGAAGCATGCAGGAATGAGAGCATTGGATGTGACTCCTGCACACATTAGTCAATAGGAGGCCAACCATCAGCTCTCCCTTCTAGGAGCATAGGTGCTGGAAGTAGTGGTGCACCACCCCCAAAAATAAATTATAATCATGCTGGAGTTTAGAAGGTGAATGAGCAATAACATGCCTTTAAAGTTTATGTTTATCTTGGCACATATGCTAGTGTACAAAGACAAATGTCTAAAGTTAGGCTATGTCTTCTTATGAATAGCTGCTGATTTGGCAACTGGTGAATACCTTTTTTTCTCTGACTGCAAAGTGAGAGGATTTTGTAAAAGTCATCTAGGTGACAATCCTGATATGGTACAAAGAATGAAAATCAAGGTTGTAGGATGTCAGCTTTTTTACTAACACACAACATTTAAATTCCTAATTAACTATATGCACATTTCAAACTATATAGGCAATTAGGCAAGCACATTGTAATTCCGAAGTGTGATGAAAACAAAGATTTTAATCGAATCATAAAAATCAAGACACTTTACTTTGTGATGTGCAAATTATAAATATTCACAGATACCTGATATTCAGCATTATCGTTTGTGCGCTACATAGTTTTTTTACCTGTAAAATTGCATGTCTATGGAAATTTACTGGCCATTTTAACTGAAGATGGGCTTTCTGTAAATGACAGTGTGCTACTTTGCCAGTGCTCAAAAATGCACCACCAGCCACATACCGTACCTATACAACTATCCTGCTGAATATGCCTGGCACATTTTCTACAATTGTGTTTTTGTGTGATGCTTGGATGTTTCACAATCCCAATGACTTCAGTGATGTAACATAAATGGAAGCACCCGACTCTGAAAACTGTTTCAGCACCACTGACATGGTGTAGAGGCCTCTGTGGCACTAGTGCTGCTCCCTCTTTGTTATGAAATACATTCCATTCTATAAATAAAAATGTCAGTGTGTCAATCCCAATTAGTAATGCTGCTGCAGTTTTTCAATGAAATATGTACCATTGTGTGGCCAATGAAGTTAGCTGAATCTTAAAGGCAAACATCTCAAGTATGTTCTGGTGCTTGGAAGTGAGTTTGGGTGCTGAGCTCAGGCAAACACCAGCTCAAATTAAGCATAGTATGGGTGTTTAAAATATGTATTCAAATACATATCCATAGAAAGTTTCTAGAGAATACTTCACTTCAAAATAAGTTTATTTATTTTGTTTTTCAAACCATCAAAGTGTGCAACATTCTTACATGTAAACAACCTCTTTCTAATTAAAGTATTCATTAAAAAGTTCCATGGTAATAACATCATAAATATATAATAGTTTTTAAAATAGAGAATAAAAAAATATTAATACAATTCTTTAGATAACTTTGCAGGCAAGTTGAAAAAATTGATCAAATTTAGTGTGCAAAAAGATCAACCATTTTATTTTTCTTAAACAAAACCTTCCCGTCATATGCTTCAATTCTGAAATCATGCTAGCGATCAATTGCTGGTGCACCAAAGTGTGTAAACTTCTTAATCAGCCTGAGTCACCCATTTCTGGCACATAATCCAGAAGTAATATAAGAAACAAATTACAGCAAAGACTAGGGTCTCAGATGTATCGGTCTTCAGAATTTGATAAGTGAACCAGATCTTGTCTGATTCATAGATTCAAACATATTGATCTATTCCACCTCCTGCAGAATTAGATGATATTCAGTGCAAAAGAACAACATATTTTCTTCAGATTCTTGTATTAAGCCACATGCAGGACATATTCCTGATGCTGTATCAGTGGCCTGCTGGCTGGATTCTTTATGTATAAGCAACCAATCCGACACCTGACACTTTTTGCTAACGTTGGGGAAATCAAATACAAAAAAGGTTCAAACTTAGGACAGAGCTTGGAACATAGAAACTGAGTTGTTAGATGACAGTTAGTTGCTCGTCTAGCTTAGCGTTCTGCCACATACACCCAATACTTCACTTTTACTTTAATCAATTCATAGTTGGTGGCCCTCTCTGTACTATCTCACAGGCTCATCAGTTTGGCAGCCTACACCAATTTGCAATATGGTTAAGAAGTGGCAATTTGTTTGCACCACCGACCATTAGGACCTCCCTTAATGACTCAGTATGATCACTTAGCTCAGACATGGTCCACAGTCGCAGCCAATACATAATGATTTTAAGTGAAGCCACATCTCCAAATTGCTTGGTACCTAGAACAAAAAATAATGGAATCAAAGGAGTAGTAGCAGGTACAGTGACAAGGCATCCCAAAAATATATTTTCACACACCGTCAGTTTATGGGTTTTAACATAGCCCCAGATCTCAGTGCCATGCCATATAGTGTGGTGCTTTGGGCTTTGGCACAGTAAATCTCCAGTGTGGGTGTCAGCAGCTGTATCCGTGACTGCTTATAAAATCTCAATATTGACTTGGACTTATGGCATAGAGTAGGATAACTTTTATCAAATTGCCACTCCCATCCAAGTGAGTCAGTCAGCCTTATCTCCAAATAATCAGAAGTCTTCACCCTCTTATGTGGTTCATCTGCAATCCTAACTACATGCAAAATTCACTTTCCCTTCCCGAAAACCATCATTTTTGGTTTACCTGGCAAAAAATACTTGCACTATCTGGCTCGAGTCGGAAATTAAGAAGCTCTAAAACCCTGCTATTGAAACCTCGCAAATTCAATAAGAAAAAAACTTACAATCGTGGTTTCTCTGGTCTTGCACCAAGAATATGGAATGCTCTTCCTCCTGAGAGCAGATGCAGCCCATCTACTGCCTCTTTCATGAAACATGTCAAATGGCTACTCCTGAATGACCTTCAACAGCATTAGTCCTTATAACATAGCAATCTACTTATGTCTCCTGTTTTGATACTCTTTATATTGTATTATGTTTCTTCTCACATGTTCATTTTGATCTATTGCTCTGCTGAGATTTTACAGGTCTCACTAGATTGGTTGACTCCCCGTGCCCCCTTGGACCTTGTGGTTGTGAAGTTACTTCATTTGTTCCTTTTTACACCACTTTGTACAGCGCTACAATACCCGTATGGCACTTTAAAAAACTTTTCAAATAAATAAAATTACGTTTTGGGCCCCTTTGCTTGCAAAAGACCAGGAATTTATCTACTACATTTTGCAGGCCCATTGGTGTTGTGGAAACAATAAATAAAGAATCACCTGCAAAGAGTATGATTGGTATTTTCTTGCCGTTCCAAAGAGGAGAGTCATTTCTGCAATCCATAAACATATTGGCCACCTTCGTTGATATACAAAGAAAAGCGTGTGGGCGCGAGTACACATCCCTAACATACCCCACAGTGATTTGGGATCTTACTAGTTAGTTCACCCAATTTACCCCATCATACCTGATCATAACTGCCCATGTGCATTCTTGCTTTCAGGTTTACCAAATAAGCCGGATTTCCCATGCTTAGCATCACTTTCCATAGGTATACAGCCTTTACAACGAAACTTTTACAACGAACTACCATTACAACGCAACTTTTACAATGCAAACCATTACAACGCATAGCGCTGGGGGGCGCTCTAGGATAGGGAATAGGTTTAATGTACTATCCAACACCTTCCCTACTATCCACAGGGACTGGAGTTGGAATAGTAAATTAAACTATTCACTATCCAGCGCCCAAAAGCATTATGCATTGTAATGGTATGCGTTGTAAAACTTGCGATGTAAAGGTAGGCGTTGTAAAAGTATGCGTTGTAACGTCATACATCCCTTTCCATAGCTTTTCGCAGGTCACAAGATCAAACACAGCCCTTTAATCAAGAAATGCTACGTATCATTTTTGTGTCTTTAACAGTACATACTTCAATGAAAGTAATGCAAACCTGAAAGTCTGATCACTGCTTCCAGAGAATACCATTCAATAATTCCCAGACAAATTCCACA
This sequence comes from Lissotriton helveticus, assembly GCF_964261635.1. Classification (NCBI taxonomy): domain Eukaryota; kingdom Metazoa; phylum Chordata; class Amphibia; order Caudata; family Salamandridae; genus Lissotriton; species Lissotriton helveticus. The sequence continues at coordinate 976,059,301 of NC_136072.1, read as the reverse complement.
CAATACTATACAAATGCCATCACAATTAACACCTTTACACAAGCTCACCATCACTTATGTTCTTGACATGCCCACAGCCAGGGCTCAATCAGACTACAGACTAAGAAGTGTAAAAAGGAAAAAACAAGTCAACAGTCCTTTTCCATCTATGCACCCAGGATCTAGAATAGCATCCCCATATGCATCAAGACTGCCACAACACTACTCCAATTTAGGAAAGAGTTGAAGACTTGATTCATCTCTTTAAAAAACATTACATCGCAATGCATTACCCGTACACAATGCAGGTTCCTCTCCTATTACTGACTGACTTTAAGCTTGGCTTTGACCATGTACAGCTCTCGGCTGCCTTTTAGCTAGGTTTGTATCATAGAAATACCATATACATATATACATACCAATTCTGCATTTGAAATTCTAATTTCCTATCACAACAGAGAGTGTTAAAAAGCCGAAGGCACCCAATTCAGTCAAAGAAATTGCTTTTTTTGTGAAGAGGCATCTACTCCTATAAGGTATTTACAGTAAAGCAGCTTAAAAACCAGAACTGCCATAGCACGCTTAATGATAGCTTCTGCAACATTAACTATGATGTAAACTCATCGATGGGGTGGGGGTGGCCTGCATTTTCTCATATTCTCAGTCTTTGTTCCATAAGATGTTGACTTTTAAACTCACCAGCAATCACTGTATAAGCCCAAGGGTGTTAAAGGGTTCCTTTAAAATGCTTTGAAATGTGAAGTTGGTGGAGCCAATTTGTTATTGCTGCCCGCCCAAAGCACACAAGCAAATAATGTTTCTCGGCTCATTGGTCTCTGCTGCAGTGTCTGTCCTTTGTCCCTCTCCAATAATCCAAGTCATTTCTTTGACAAGTTGGAACCCTTGAGCAATGAGGCTAACTGTCTGCGGATCCTAAATTATCTTCCTTTGTCTAAAATCATTTCACAAAACCAATTAAGCTGCCAGCCTAGGCCTACACTGTTCATCTATTTTTGACTGCCATAGCGGATCCAGGCGCATTAGTATCTAGCAGAGACAAGTGAAGTGTTTGCAGGTTCCAGCACATTCTCTAGGCTTGGTATGCCAAGCCTGCAATATTTGCTGTCGGATGTACAAGCAATCCATGAGCCTTTAAATGCAACGCTGCAGAAAAAAAATCACTATTATCATTTGAAATCTCACAGTGAATCAATCAACACTGAATATGATTTTTTAACTTGTGGGTCAGTTTTATAGCCTGTTTTTCATATAGCACTATTTACCGCATTTCTGCATTGTGAAGTGCTATAAATTACAGGTATTTCTATTCCCAATTTACGGTTCTGAGTTTACCAACATTCAGAATGATGAAAGTGTGAATCCGCTTTGCCAGATTCGTACTCTTAAACTGCCGATCACTGCTTTTTAAGTTGCACCTGAGACAGAGCATTCTCTGTCGCTTGCAACACATTGGTTAGCTTTTGGGGGGCTTAGAACCTGCCCATGCCTAAAATTGGTTGTCTTCATCTGCGCTCTTCTTGCTTCCCTTTGGTCAGCATGTGTCAGCTTCACTTCCTCTTCATATGCTAGTACTTCCTCTGGAGCAGGGTCCAAGTACTGATTCCTGTTAGTGCCCAGTGTCCTTCCACTAATCGAACTTTTGGAGGTACTTTTTTGTTTTAGTTGTTGCACTCCACATAGTGTATGTTTTTGCAGACTGTTCCCCTCTCCTCTCCCGCTACGCATTGTTGTTGATTCTGTGTTGTTGCTTGTCCTGTTATCATTGCTGCCCCATAATTGCTGCCCTCACATTGCTTGCCCTATCATTGTTGCCCTGTCATTGCTTTCCTCATCATTGCTTGTCTCGTTGTTGTTGGCCCTGCCACCCTTCCTCCCACGTTGTTGCTTGAGCTGTAATCATTGCCCTCCTCCCACGTCGCTTGCCCCGTCCCACCATGTTCTTACTTGACTCCACCCCACCTATCCACCTGCAATTTTGCTTAGCTCACACCCCTTCTTCTTTGTTTCTTGCTCCATCCTTCCTGCCAGAAAAACAAGCATTGGTTATGCCAAAAGATCTCCCCTATGGAATATCTATTGGATTTGTCCATGATTATTTTAGGCAGGTTGTACAGCATCGTGGCTGCTGTGCAGCATGGCTACAAGTAAGGAATGAAAGGTGTCATGATGTGTTCAATGCTGGCCACATCAAAGCATTTTTTTCCTTTTTTTACTTTCAGCTGTGTTGCCTGGTAGCCATGCTGCTGTACCACATGGCTTTGAAAAATACTTTGACAAAGCCAAATAATAGAGTTATCCCTCTGCTAAACCCCTAACCTTAGCACTTCATACTTACTACCCCATTGCAGTTTTTATTCTCAAAAGTTTTAGTTTTATCAATGCTTTTTTGATCCAATGTGAAATGTACTGCTCGGAGAAAACCAGTTCATGTGCTTGATATCTAGCAAAGATGACACAATTATGTAAAGCTGCATGTCTTCTGCCTAGCTAAGCCCCACTCCTTATTCTGAATTCTTGATATTTCCTTATATAAATGAAATAACAAAGAGAGAAAACTAAACTAGTGAGTCAACAGGGCGTGGAAATCTGGTAGGTTTTGGCGGACCCCTTCATAATCTACATAAATCTTTTAGGAAGGAAGGAAGAAAAGCAACCCAGGTCCTATCCCATTTTACCTGCTTTAGAAGCGATAAGAATGCCATGTTTAATGGTATCAGAGAAGACTAAGGAACATAAAAGCACAAAAGAAGCACCATATTCACTAAACACGGTGAACTGATCAGCGGTTCAGCATGCATTGGACATCCTCTTGTACCTGCAGGGTAGCCATATTTGCGCTGCACTTTACCTAACCAGGGGTGCGTACAGATTTTTTTTTTCCTCACAAGGTTGCAAACTTCACAAAGTTGAGAAGTTTTCCACTTTCCAATATTTGTGAGAACTAGTTGAATTTTTCAACAATGTATCTATCAAAAAGTAAGCTTATATAGAAATGTTCTGTACACAATTGCCCTTATTCGTAGGCAAATGGAAAAAGGTCAACTTTCAGTGAAAAGGTCTGCATACAATTTCCATAATGGCTCGGTTTGATTAGAATGAAATTGATCCCACGTTGAAAGGAAAAATATTAACCATTGCGCAGAGAAACCTAAATATGGAAATTTTGCAAACTGCATGAAGTGCGAAAATTAGGTTAATAAAATTTCACTTAAGTAGAATAACTTTTCAGCCCCCTAATTGGCTTGATCAGAATAATTAAATACAATCGCAGATTACTAAATTGTAAAGCACCATTGCAATGTCCTACCTAATAACAATATCGTTCTGATGGTGTGAGTAATGAAGGAGAGTCACTCTAACACAATCTCAAATGCAGATTTTATATTAGTCGATTTGGTCTGAGTGCTGCTTTTCTTCCTCTGTCTCTTATTTTCATATGGAGACCCTTTTGCCGGCCGTTCTTTTCTGCTCCCTCCATCTTGATGCCTGGATGTCTAGTATATTGTGTGTATGAGTGTGCAAAATTTGTGCAAGTTGCCTTTGCATAATTAAGCTAAATTTCAGGGAAAACATGTGAAATTAAGCAAAAATATGCGACATGCCAAACTGGTATTTGGTGCCACATTTTATCAGAAAATGTGACCTACGGTCCAGTTTGGATGCGAGGAAGTATTTTGCACTAAAAAAATTGCAAAAACCCCACACAAGAGTTGCAAACAGCAGCCGCTTGTGTTTAGGAGGTTTGCGTTGATCCCGTTTGCTCATGCTGATTCTTGCTGCCTACAGCGTGTCGTTATGCCACTTGGTGTAATAGCGTAATTTCAGATTTGTCGCATAACAAGTCTAACACAAAATTATTGCAATTATGTCAGATTATACCTATGTAATTGAAATTTCCCCTGGGCCTGAAACGTGTTAAGACTTCACAGTTTGCTATTGGTCAGTGAAGTTGGCAACTTGATATTTTTATTATCAGTGTCATTGATAGTACTTTTTATTCTACTGGAAAATCACTAATAAAAAATAAAAAATGAGGTCCAGTCAACATCTGGATAATAATGATGGACCTAATGGGACCTTAAAAAAAAAGACCATTTACAAAGTGTTCTGTACACTTTATGCGTTTAGATTTTTAAAAACATTTTCACAGTGGAGAGCATTAAAAGAACATTAGGATCCTTTCATTGAAATTGTATTTTTTATTGTGGACATGTATCTCCCCTTATAAAGTATTTACGGATAACCAGCATATAAACCATAACTATTTGTCATAGGATGCTTAGTAATATCTACTGTCACAATAACTATTTCGAAATGCAATCTCCCTGTGGGGTTGACCTGCCTTTTTGTACATTTCTACATGAAATGTTGCCTTTCAAAATCTACAAACAATCTCTGTAAGAGCCCGAGGGTGTTACAGGTTTCTTTTGTCTGTCCAAAAAAATAGCCGATTTGTTAGAACTGCTATCCCCAAAGGCACAAGCTAATTATGTGTCTTGGGTCATTGGTTTCTGCTACACTGTGTGGCCTGTATTCCTCTCCCATAATCCGAGTTGTTTCTTCGAAAGTTGGAATCCTTGCGTAATAATTTCACAAAACCCATAAAGATAGCAGCCTACATCTGCAATCTTAATTTATTTGTGATTTTCGAAACCGATTAAGTCAAGCCTTATATGAAAGATGGAAAATGCTTGCAGGTTCAAGCACATTCTCTAGAATAGGTGTGTCAAGCATGAACGATTTGAGGCAGGTGTTGCTGAATCTGCAGTGGGTTGATGCACTGGACCGAAGAGAAATTAGCACTGATAAGTTCTGCCATCTGATGGTGAGTCTTAAGGCATGAGTTGTGTACTCTGCACCCTCTACTGAATGCGGAAGTTGGCAAATGCGCCTCCTGGCGTGCTCTCGGTTGGGGGATTAAGTCCCTTTCGCTCCTTAGGGTCCTTAGGGGCCAACTAGCCCACCTGTTACCTCCAGTAAGCCCCACACAGTGTGTGTGTTTAAAACGCGCCTTTCCCCACAACTCTGCAAACGCGCTTCTCAGCGCACTGCTGGTGGGGCAATGAGGTCCCCTTGTGTCCTGAGGGTTCAGGAATAAAATGGACTTCATCCCCCAAGCAGCAGTGCTCTGGGAGGCGTGTTTGCAGATTGATGGAAAAAGGGGCGTGGCTTACTAGAGGTAACAGAAGGACTATTTGGCCACCAGGGACCCTCAAGAAGAAAGCAGCCTTTATTCCCCAAATAGTGCACCAGGAGGTGCATTTGCAGAGTGGTAGAGAAAGGAGCGTGGCTTGCAACCACCTCTAGCAATCCCACTGTGTGGGGCTTACTGGAGGTAACAGGTGGGCTAGTTGGCCCTTAAGGACCCTCACCAGGAAAGAGGACTACATCTAGCATGTCAGGCACGTTTGCAGAATGGTAAGAAGAAGCAGGGAAAGCTTCGAAACGCGTCAGGCAGCAGGACCCCATGGCGGGATGTGAAACCGCATGTTTATGAAAATAAAGGTTGGTGCCTTTTCTGCTGTGGTGTGCGGCCTCCTGTCTGAGCGACTTTGTGGATTATATATATATATATTACCTACTGGCGGTCGCCAGTAGGTATATATAGTTAGGATTTTTTCTCTATGGGATTTTTGAAAATTCTATGTCTAATAACTTTGGCGTTTGTGGACGGAATTGGCTGAAATTTTCAGGAAAATGGCACATTTTGTTTCTGAGCAGCCCTTGAAAATTTGGGGGGGTTCGTCAAGGGGGGGCCGAGAAAAAAGGGGGGTCCCAAAACGCGTTTTTAACATTGAGTTTTCCATAGGGCGGTTGGCCTCACTTTTAGCCCGAACGGCTGAATGGATTTGCACGAAACTTGGCAAAATTGTAGGGACTGGTAGCCCGATGTGCCTTTTGTAGGTCTCAATATATGTGCTACAGTGGATTTTGAGAAATTAACGTTTAAAAAAAGATATATATCTGTAACAGCGGACCGGGCAGCGCTCCAGGACGCGTACTTTTCGCGCAACGGAGCTTTGTGAAGCGAAGCTGATTGGTTCTCCGGCGTCTGTAAACATTCCAAACAGTCCGTAGCGGCCGCCATCTTGTCTCTCGGTAGGATCGAGAGAGAAGTGGAGGCCAAAGCGAAGGGGCAAATGACCATAAGGGGGCATAGCAGATCCTCGCTGACCCCCTAGGTTTGATGTGGAGGTTTTAAAAGGGCCCCGCGGGGCAAAAAAAAAAAATAATAATAATAATCGAACGGCTGAATGGATTTGCACGAAACTTGGTAAAATATTAGGGACTGGTAGCCCGATGTGCCTTTGCTAGGTCTCAATATATGTGCTCCAGTGGATTTTGAGAAATTAACGTTCAAAAAAAGATATATATCTGTAATAGCGCTCCGCTTCGTGTACTTTTCGCGTTACGGAGGTTTGCGAAGCTGATTGGTTCTTCGGCGTCTGTAAACATTCCAAACAGTCCGTAGCGGCCGCCATCTTGTCTCTCGGTAGGATCGAGAGACAAGAGGAGGCCAAAGCGAAGGGGCAAATGACCATAAGGGGGCATAGTAGATCGTCCCTGACCCCCTAGGTTTGATGTGGAGGCTTTGAAAGGGTCTCGCAGGGCAAAAAAAAAAAATACCGTTTTTTTTGTTTTTTTGCGTGGAGTGCGCCCGGTTCGCGAACCAGGAAGCGTTCTGGGGAGCGTACTTTCTTGAAAATTAGTGAAAAAAGTTAGAGTAAAATAATAATTGTGAGTGATCAGATGTAGGGTAGCTCTGAGAAGAGCTTTTGGGTTTATGGTACATTTAGGTACTTATAAGTAGGTACCAATGCACAGTCTTAAATTCAGAGTGAAAATTCTGTTGCCCTCATCTGAGAAGTGAACTCCATCTCCTCTGTAGATATCTTGCATGTAGTAACGCAAGTTATTGTTGTACAGGGAGCCCATTCCATGGTCTCTCATGTAAGCTGAAACACATTTGTTTACATGCTTCCTCGATTTCTCAATTTGTGGACAAAATTGGTTCGACCACCTCCATTTTTGTCTTTGGCATATATTTGAATATACCAAGGCAGTCGGAGGAAAAAGTGCCATCAATTGCTCAAAGGTGTCCTTTAAAAGCATTTCCAGACCTACCCCAGTCAAAGTGCCCAAATCATTACCTCCACAGTGCACAATTAACAGGTCAGGTTTTGGCAAATGCATAAAGGTTTTCACCAATGGTATCAATTGGTGACATTTTAATCCTCTGTGGCCAAACCACTTAATTTCCACATCTTGTAAATTGAGGTTAGGTAAATTCCTGTTTTCAGCGTACCTTTGAGCCCAATAGATATAACTATGTCCAACAATCCAGACAGAAAACATGGCGAGAGAAGGTTCTGCTGCAGTCAGATGAAGTGTGGCAATGAAATGGCAGTTGAAAAAATGAGAGTGTAAAATGAAAAAAACTGAGGAGTTTCTGTGTTAATGTAGCAGTAAGAGTGATTGGTGGATTTTGATTGCTGAAAACAGAAAGTTAGTGTGCATGGATGAGTTCGTTGAAAGATGTATTTTGAGTGGCGAAGAAAAAATCATTAAATGAAAGAATGCTCTGGATATGCAGGTGCACTGAGAGTTCAGAGTTCAATTGCAACATTGTTGTGTGAACTTGGAAACACCAGAGGTTTTGCAAGAGGTGGTTGCTATGCAGAAAAAGCAGAGAGGGGGCAGGGTTTTGCTTTGAAAAAAAGTGAGGGAAGAGTTTTGATTGGTGTGACATGAGAGATATGTGTGAGGAATTACAGCATTTCTGTGCTTTTGATAGCTGCAGACTCTGGAGTGCATACCTTTTGCTCTGCTGAAGACAAATTGGTGTGTTTCTGAGACTGTTTTGAAACTCAAAGTATGAATATATAAAAAAAAGAAAATCGTTTTTGAGGTAAAGGAATGTTTTCAAAATTTATGTGCGCCATATGCCCCCAAATTTCTTTTTCGGGGGTGCAGCAGGGTGTTCTTGAGACACCCCTGCACCCTCGGAAAAATTCGTAATTTGCGATGAGGTAATTGCTAATCTCAAATTGCACCTTCATTCCTATGGGCCTCCTGCTGCATGGAAATGAATGGGTAATTTGTAATTAGCAAATAGGTCATCGCAAACTAGGAATGGTAAAGAATCGCTATTTATTCCTTAAAGTTCGCTATTTAGGAAATGCAAAAAACTTTGATGATACATATGGCGGTTCATCTCTAACAAGATAAGAAGCATAGGGATAGATTTATGATGACTGGCGTATCACCAGGGATGTGTTAGTCATTCTGTGCCGCTGTTCCGTCACCTATGGTGTGCTGCATTTACAATGCGGCGCATCATGGGGCAAAAACAGCACAGATGCGTGACGTATCTGTGCCGTAAAGGTGGCGCATTGCTGGAGTTGTATCGCAAGTGTGATGAAGCTCCAGCAAGGCTCAGGGGTGCCCCTGTCGCAGGGTTTCTGTTCTCACACAGAACTGTGGACAGAGGATTGGAACCTCGGCGAATTAAAGTGTCCCAGAACTCACCTTAGTAATCAAAACCCCTTAGCAAGCTAGGTACAGTGTCACATTGGATATAACAAACTCTCAATGTTTAGACAATCCAGAATATGAACTTATAGTACCTCAGGATACGTGGAACTCATGAACAGTCGGTCGTTATATATTTCTTAGAAACCAGAACATGGAGTTAAGAAGAACACATGTGTATTTGAAATGTTTATTTACTAATGCCGTCTTCTCAGGCGTAGTATGTTAGATAATACAAGTACACATATTATCAGTAGCAAAATTACCAGCATAGTTACTAGTACATAAAAAGCGAATGGTGACAGTATGTTAACATGCTGTAAATGAATAAGAGTTAGCAACACTTATAAGCAGCCGCGGGCCGTGGAGGGAGTTACAGTGGGGCAGGGAGGCGGGGAGGGGGAGGGGCAGGGTGGAGAGGGCTCCACCCTGCCCCTCCCCGCCTCCCTGCCCCACCGTAACTCCCTCCACGGCCCGCGGCTGCTTATATCTCACCCTCTGGCATACACATATTATATTATTTGCTAAGAAGGTCTCTTTGTGTTGGTTTAGGGCGTGCCCATACTTTAGTGTCTTAGATTTGAAGGAATCACACCAGCTCTCTCTTCATGTGAACCGCATCAACTGTTGTGTATGTGTGTTTGGCAAAGCAATATAAAACCCGCCTCATGCCCAGAATTGGCAGAAGTTGCACTTATGTTATGAGTATGAAGTCGTGGAGATCAGACCTCATAACAATTCTGTATCGTGTTGTTCTTGAAACTTCAGCACTCGCTGTACAGATATAGTTTAACAAGCAAAGCAGATAGTAGAGCAAGAACATATTATTCTCATGTAAACCACGATGAACTACTAGGTTGAAAGCTAAAGCAACAACTAAGTGTCGTGTGCAGAAGTTGCAAAAAAGGAAAAATGGCGTTTAAACCGGTAATGAGCCCATGCTAACTTAACACGGTGTAAAGATATCCAGGACCTAGATGACACCTCCCCATGATCCGGAAACGAACTGAATAAGATAATAGAAGTGCCATCTCATGAGAGCAGATTGCAAGTTTATATGTGGACGGTCCGCAAGGTAAAGCATTAAAAACTAGGAAAATTTAATGCTAAAGAAAAATAAAACAGCCAAGTACTTTATCGAGTCTTAAGCCAATAGGCAAGCTAAATAATAAAAACCTGACAAATAAGTCAATGAATTGTCAATGAAATGCTAGTACTCAGCATATCAAACATGAAAAAGGTCTATGACATAACTGTGTATGCAAAATAAGCTGCAACAGCCTCCAATAGGAAGTCACCGTCTTCATCCGAAAAGAGTTCAGCCATCCAATTTAAAAGCGGAAAAGAACATACGTGCTCTCCCAGCACCGGATCCTCTATCACCATCAGAGGACAGCTCGGTGGGTTTTCAAGAAAGCTCTGTTCCAAGAAAGACTGTGTTGCCGCCAGTAAATTCCAGGGACCAATTAGTCCATGCATCAATGCCACAGCCATAATCCTTTCGCCAGGACAAACCAACTCGTGAGTAATGATAGGAGTCATCAGCTGATTAAAGTCGACGTCAGGAGAAACCGGTCCGCAGAGACACAAATCAATGGCCCAATCGAAATCACAGGTCAGGCAGTGAAATACAGGCTGGACACAGGTGAAGTAGGAGAATCGAAAAGATAATCCATATGCCGTGCTTAATATCGCCAACGGCATTGTGCCATAATATTCTAGCATGCGATTGCGGAACAGTGTCAGCAGCTGCAGGACGGGAGCTTGCACAGGAGGGACATCCATATTTAAAAATGTAAAAAAGCACAAGAGCGTCCGCTGGTAATGCAAGTAAAAATGGGAATCCACGAAGCAGAGTGGAAAAAATAGAATGAAAGAAAGCAGGGATGACTCCAAAGATTTTCTCAAATGAGTCACGAGACCACTGGTAACAACTTTAAAAAAGTGCGCCAGGGCCTTTGTGGAGGACGCGTTAAAGATAGTCCGAACCATCTTGCTGAAATGGAAAGGCAAATCTGTATTGAAAAGGGTCTGCACCTCTGTACGGGTGTTCGCTATGTGAAGCACGAAAGTTTCACGGGCCGAACTCAAGGCCACCTCTCTCTGAGACAAAAGAGCTCTTATTCTTGCCATGCCGTTGAAATCTGCTCCCAAGGTTGGTATTTGTGGCGAGATTGAAAACTCCCTATGTTCATGTGTGGGAGGAAATAGAACATTTCTGCAGCAAATAACCCGTTCACTTACTGTTACGATAAAAGGAATACTTTTAATTAACCCAGAACAATCTTCATTATTGAGCATCAAATAACTACCATTTTCCAACAACTTGAACGTGGGGATGATAGCAGGAACTGGCGTGCCTTGCAACACGCAAGCCATATTTGGTCGGTGTTTGTTGCATGAACCGTGTAACTGTATGTGCCTACACATTAGTGAATGATGTGGCGTCTCAGTGCATTCCTCTCCATTCAGATAAACTTCTTGATCATCTTTGAAACATCTGTATGTGTATGGAAGCGACCAGACCTCATGAAGAAAAGCACTACCTAAAGGTTCATAACGACCTATTGGTATATATTTCATACAATTTGAAAACTTATATAAAGCAAAAGGCAGCGTTATTAAACCGTGGATAAGGCACGTTGCCAAAAAACCCGCAATCCTCTGCTGATGATGTCACTGAGCATGTCATGAATGATGTAATATGTGACATCATCAGCAGTGGATTACAGGTAATAGTATCTCTAGTTTACTCCCTTATAGCTGTCTTTCTTTTAACATAAGTGTCTGTTTCCTTCCCTTATACTTACTGTTCTTTTTTTTTAAAAAAATTTTTGGTTCACTTCCGGTTCGCGTACCGGCGAGCGAACTGGGAAGCGAACTACGAGAAATAGAGGTTGGCACAGTTCCAAATATTGTACCAATTTTTTAATAACGGGGAGGTAGTTCTGAAAAGAACTTTTTTTTTTATTGTTTTTGTTGTTTTATATATTTTTTTTTTTTTCTGAACATTTTTTTACTTTTTTTGAATTTTTCTGAACAGTTTTATATTTTTTTGGGTTTTTCTTGGAGGGGGCAATGAAAACGATTCATTGTAAAGGGCTCAACAGGAGCAACAAAACAAAAAAAAAGTATTTATTATTTTGGGCGTTTCGTACAAACTTGCATATGATAGTCAATAGCTCTGTTGATCAGAGTGATGCTTCTTTCTCCGTAGCAAATGAATCCATCGCAATGTACGCAGACGTGTTTTACTTCACCAAATCTCATTTGTATATTTGGCACTATCTCCCTGCCCTCTGGTCCCGTTACTTCCGGTACAACAGATCTTCTGGCCATAATAGGGAGATTATCTAGGTCGTTCCGAAACTGTGCAGCACTGTAGTTGTTAGGATGCCACCTAGTCATATGGCGATGCATTGTGTAGTTTCCGAAACTGTATTTTTTCTCGGTCCCTCTGGACAGTCTATCTTGACATATAAGACAAGTTACGTATCTTGCATTTACTTTTTTCTGACCTTTGGGAATTTTAAAAAATTGCCAAATGAAGTTTTCTTTCCGGTGAGACGTCCTGGGCTCCTCAGGCAAAAACTGCCTCTCTTCGTGCTCGTCGTCCTGTTCCTCTTCTTCCTCTTCTTGTTGAATTATAACTTGAGCAGGTGGTCCACTCTTCCTTGGATGTGGTGGAGGTGGTGGGGAAGCACCAGCTGAAGCTACTAAAGAAGCCATTGCTCACTGGTAACAAAGGGTCTTTCTCTCACAAAGATGAAAGTCAGAGTGAGGAGAGAAGGAGGGATTTTCATCATTTGGGAAAAACAAGAGTTCTCAACCAATGAAAAGTGTTCATTTTATATTATATGACCTAGTCTTACATCATTAGGAAACCAAAAGTGAAATGAACCAATGAAAAGTGTTATTACCAAGTCACATGACCTGCTGTGTTTACGTTAAGCGCTTTGCAGGGCCTCCCGGTTTGCTTCCAGAAACCTGCGCTTTGCGACTCGCTTCGCGTACCAGTTCGCTAACGTAGCACGTCATATGACGTATCACGCGACAACGTGAAACGTCATGCGGACGGGAGGCGTCACGATGTTGTTTTCTAACGCGGCAGTTGCGGTAAAGAAACGTTTACCGGCTCGCGGTCTATTTCGCGGCATCAAGGTCAGCTAACGGGAAGCTTCCCGATTCGCGAAGCGGGAACGAAGAAAAAAAAATATTTAAAAAAAAAATTATTCATAAACATATAAAATATATTTTTGGATTTAAAGAAGAATAAATTTTACAGCTACAGATATTAGCTGTTAAAAAACCAATGAAATTCACTGAAAAAACCATAGGTTATAGACCATATATAGTTAGGAATTAGCATTTACAAAACCTTGAAAATTCACTGAAAAAACCATAGGTTATAGACCATATATAGTTAGGAATTAGCATTTACAAAACCTTATTTTACTCACACAAAACCATTGAAATTCCATATATAGTTAGTTGCACTAACTATATATCGCGCACCCGCAATCCACTGCTGATGATGTCACATATTACATCATTCATGACATGGTCAGTGACATCACTGATGACATCACTGATGACATCTCAAATGACATCACTGATGACATCTCATTTGACATCAATGACCACATCACTGATGATATCATTCATGTGACAATACAATGCATCTCCTCACATTTTAATATAACCTCTGTTTCACCCAGTGTTAAATACAGAGTATAATTTTTGAAACCATTGACACACCAATACTAGTTACTACATACGCACTCACTGATTCCTATGTCTACACACACATTCACTCATTCACCCATACAATCATTCATACATACAATCACTCATCTTTACAACAGTATCATATGCACTCATACACCTATACAGACACTCACAGTCTGCCACTCATCCATGGAGTTACTCACACACCTAGTCAGTCCTGTAAAGAATCAATGACACTTCCATTTTCTTGTCTATACAGTTAAACATAGAGCACCTTACATTTTCAAACATATACTAACACATACTTACCTTCTTATACAATCATTGATACAAGTACACATTGATCTGCACAGAGTCACACACCTCCCAGCCAGCCACACACACACTCAGTCTCCCATACAAATACTTGGACAATCAATCAGTAACCCATATAGTTAATCATATAGCTACTGATCAACACATGCAGCAGTTTACAGAACAACAGACATAATGATGCACAAATTAAGACAGTTTAGTCACTAACCCATGCACTCAGTGAGACACATTTAATCACTCACTCATACATTCAGTCATGCACCTACTAAATCCTTTGTCCAGACACTTATACTTCCACTCATTCTTCAATATGTAAGACACATTTTAACTTTACAGAAACATACAGTCACTGTATGTTGTCATCAGTGATGTCATCAGTGATGTCATCAGTGATGTCATTTGAGATGTCATCAGTGATGTCATCAGTGATGTCACTGACCATGTCATGAATGATGTAATATGTGACATCATCAGCAGTGGATTGCGGGTGCGCGATATATAGTTAGTGCAACTAACTATATATGGAATTTCAATGGTTTTGTGTGAGTAAAATAAGGTTTTGTAAATGCTAATTCCTAACTATATATGGTCTATAACCTATGGTTTTTTCAGTGAATTTTCAAGGTTTTGTAAATGCTAATTCCTAACTATATATGGTCTATAACCTATGGTTTTTTCAGTGAATATATATATATATATCTATATATATATATATAGATATATATATATATATTGTGGAACTTGGCATCATTCTGAGAGACATTACCTACTGAAGGTGATCTTTTTCAATCCACATGCACTGTAATTGGAAAGATTAAAAGATCTGGCAACCATTGGGAGTGTGTTTTTTTAACTAAATGAAAAAATGGATAAAATTAGACCCTCAGTGGAGACAAGCATTGAGAAAGGCGAATTCTCACCAAAACGTGTCTGCTTGGAACAATAAAAGTGCTATGGAATCCGCTGCGTGCTCCTGAATGTTCCTATTGGACTGTTGTTCGTGGAAATGTTAAATGTGTAGAGCCACTCGCACGCTAAAGGAGGCAGCTGATCTGAAAAGTGTTCGGCGGTCACAAACGTGTCATTTGGCGAAATATATATATATATATATATATATATATATATATATATATATATATATATACATATACACACAAACACACACACTCGCTCTACTAGCTTTTATTTTTGACTAATGTCTTCATGGAAATGTTTGGGTTGATCCATCAAGCAGGGGCTGAGAAAAAGCGGGAGTCCCAAATGCGAAATCCCCATGCATTTTCCATGGACACTATTTCATCCAGAAAGTGTGCTTTTTGTGATTTGGTGGAAATTTGTTCAGTAGATTTTGAGATATTAAAGATAAAAAAATATTTGTATGTCTGGACGGTTTGCAAACTCCCATAAGAGGGTAAGAAGTCCACTTTAATGTTGAGACCCTCAGGAGGCAAGGGGACCTCACCCCCCCCCCCACCAGCAGTGCACGAGGAGGTGCATTTGCAGAGTGGTAGAGAAAGGGGGCGTGGCCTCCAACAACCTCTCAGCAATTCCACAGTGTGGGGCTTACTGAAGGTAACAGGAGGTCTATTGGCCCCTGAGGACCCGCAGCAGCAAAGGGAACTTTATCCCCAACTAGCATAGCAGCATGCCAGGAGGTGTGTTTGCAGAGTGGTGGAGAAAGGAGGTGGGGCCTCCTGTGAGTTGGCAGGCTTTTTTTCAAAGAGAAGGGGGGTTGCATAGCCCCCCTTCCCTGGGCATATTTCGGAACCCGAGACCCCATTCCCCAGTGTCAGGCTTCTTAAAAATGGGGAGGGCGGCTGAGTGGCCACAAACCCCAGGGCTCAGCCTTTTTTTTATTTTATATTTTCTTTTTTTTCAAATAAAGGAAGGGGATACTTGCCCCTCTTCCCTGGGCCCTTTTCAGTCCTGGGGACCATCCCCCGGGGCATGGCCTTTTCTTTTTTTTAAAAGAGTTTCATTAAAGGGAGGGGGACCGAGCAGCCCCCCTTCTGGGCCATTTTCTGCTCTGGGGACCCTATTCCCTGAGTCCTGCCTCTTTTCTTATATTATTATTTTGGTGTTACCGTGAGATACTTTCTCTCTGCTCCACACTTTTTCATTTGTACTTGGGTGGCTCTATGATAGAATAGTGTTTTAATTATGATACACCACAACACAGCGACTTAGATAAGTCTGGGATGGAGTTAAAAAAGTTTTAGGTGACCCCTCTAGTGTTGGACACACAGATTTTGGTGTAACTATTGATGATCAGGCCTATTGTTGGTCTGTAATGCGTTGAGTGGGGGGTGCCTGATCACTTCATCCCCCTGTAGCTCCTAGTGTGTGGTTGAAGTGTTGGCAGCCAAACAGATCTCAATTTGAGATCGGGAGGAGTCACAGATTCACCATGTTCCTATATATGCAACTGACAATTTCTTTACATTTCTCGGCAACTAATGAACGGATTTCACCAAATAAAAAAAGGCACTTCCTTGAACCAACATCTACTTTCTGGCCAAATTTTGGGGAATTCTGTTCAGCAGTTCGGGCTGTAGCCATGTCTAAAAGTCCTACGGGAATTAACATAGGGGAAAATGTGCTTTTAAACACCCCTGATTCTCTGCCCCCCACTTAAAGGATCACATCAAACTTTCAAGATAGCAGCTGAAGTGAGCGTTGTATTAGTTTTGAAAATTTCGTGAAGATTTGTCAAATGGCACCAAAGTTATTCACAAAACAAAAACAACCTTCTCTGTGAAAACCAGGTCCTAACTATAACTACCTATTGGTGACCGCCGATAGGTTTTATATATATATATATATATATATATATATATATATATATATTACCTACTGGCGGTCGCCAGTAGGTATATATAGTTAGGATTTTTTCTCTATGGGATTTTTGAAAATTCTATGTCTAATAACTTTGGCGTTTGTGGACGGAATTGGCTGAAAGTTTCAGGAAAATGGAACATTTTGTTTCTGAGCAGTCCCTGAAAATTTGGGGGGGTTTCGTCAAGGGGGGGCCGAGAAAAAAGGGGGGTCCCAAAACGTGTTTTTAACATTGAGTTTCCCATAGGGCGGTTGGCCTCACTTTTAGCCCGAACGGCTGAATGGATTTGCACGAAACTTGGCAAAATTGTAGGGACTGGTAGCCCGATGTGCCTTTGCTAGGTCTCAATATATGTGCTTCAGTGGATTTTGAGAAATTAACATTCAAAAAAAGATATATATCTGTAACAGCGGACCGGGCAGCGCTCCGGTTCGCGGACTTTTCGCGGTACGGAGCTTTGTGAAGCGAAGCTGATTGGTTCTCCGGCGTCTGTGAACATTCCAAACAGTCCGTAGCGGCCGCCATCTTGTCTCTCGGTAGGATCGAGAGACAAGAGGAGGCCAAAGCGAAGGGGCAAATGACCATAAGGGGGCATAGTGGAGAAGTGTGGCTCACTGGTTAGAGCAGGCAGACCCTGAAGCAGAGGTCAGACCCGGGACCAGGGTTCAATTCCCGACGCGGCAGGGTCTTGAGCTCAAATGTCCATGGACTCGATAATTCTCGCTTCGGTGCCTGACCTAATCATGGGTTCACACTCTGCAACTCTGGGCATTAAGCTTGCTTAATCTCCACAACGGACCCCCTGCGGCGGGATGCCTGGCTTTCACCTTGGGGATGCCCTGTAGGGGCTATCTCACAGGGAAAAGCCAGGACGGGTTCCCAAGGCAAGCGCGGAGATACCCCTTCGGGGGTCGATTCAGGCGCTATATAAGAAACATAATAATAATAATAATAGTAGATCCTCGCTGACCCCCTAGGTTTGATGTGGAGGTTTTAAAAGGGCCCCGCGGGGCAAAAAAAAAAAAATAATAATAATAATCGAACGGCTGAATGGATTTGCACGAAACTTGGCAAAATATTAGGGACTGGTAGCCCGATGTGCCTTTGCTAGGTCTCAATATATGTGCTCCAGTGGATTTTGAGAAATTAACGTTCAAAAAAAGATATATATCTGTAACAGCGCTCCGCTTCGCGTACTTTTCGCGTTACGGAGCTTTGCGAAGCTGATTGGTTCTCCGGCGTCTGTAAACATTCCAAACAGTCCGTAGCGGCCGCCATCTTGTCTCTCGGTAGGATCGAGAGACAAGAGGAGGCCAAAGCGAAGGGGCAAATGACCATAAGGGGGCATAGTAGATCCTTCCTGACCTCTTAGGTTTGATGTACCATTTTGCCAAGTTTGGTGTAATTCCGTTCAGCCATTCAGGCTGTAGACGTATGTAAATGTCCTATGGAAAATTGCATGGGGAAAACACATTTGAAAGTGTTGAAATTTAGAACCAATTAAAATGTTACTTTGGTTTTGTATTTGTGTGTGATGAAAGTTAATTGGTTATGTATATATCTCAAATGAGAGGAAACCACAGCCATTTTGTGATACTACTGTCTGAGGTACATTTGTGAGGAATTTTTGGTGGTGAATTTCTGGTGTTTGATTTACACAGTACTAACACTTCTCCTACTTTCAAAAAGGTGAGTTTTTAATTTGTAAGGGGATCTATGTTGTACACTTGAAGATAATTTGAAAAATGTTTTCTGTTATTTATTTGCAGTCGTTCTGTTATACTAAATACTTGATAAAGTTAGTTTTATATTATGTATTACTAAAAACGATAAATGAAAGTGATTATTTTTTTCTGCAATTTACAGCAAGCAATTTCAAAATAAAATGGCTCACAATGAAGAGACTGTGGCAATTTCTTTTGAATTGTCCACTACATTGATTGAAATTGACAGCAGCAATAATGAAATATTGTCACAAGGAGGAGATGACTTGAATGATTCCACTACATTGATTGAAATTGACAGCACCAATAATTAAATATTGTCACAAGGAGGAGATGACTTGAATGATTTTTTGATCAATCTGTTGATGGCGAATTTATCGAATGTTTGGAGACCATAGAGTTACAACAATCATCATTGCAGACTTTTAATGAGGAGATTCCAGATGAGATGATTGAAGAGGAAATTCCTGATGAGGACATGTTACTAGTTCTTTCAAATTTAGAAAATTCAGAAGAATAAATTTATATTTAGAAATCAAAAATTGTTTGAGACATTATTCATTTTTATTTTTAATTTATGAGGTTGTAGCGAAGTGATTGTAGTATAAAATGAGACTTATAGTATAGAGTGCAACATTTTTATGTTACATGGTAAGTTTACTCATATTTACTTCCCTTCTCCCACTATATTATCTCCAATGTGTATTTGACATCTCTTCTTCATCTCCGGCCTCCTTTCTCTCACTGTCTGTCTCTGATGCATCTTATCGCTGCCATTTTGTGTAATTACAGAAGAGAGTAAAATAAAATAGTTCGGAACGTGAAAAGGGGGCAAAGTAGAGTACCCCTCACCCCCTAGGCCTTCTCAGGCAGTCCCAAAAGGATCAGTTTCTGCTTTCCTGAGAGATTATGGTATGAGTTCCATATACCACAATAATTTGCATTACAACATGCAAGATATATATCTCCTATTACCAACTTTTGGAGATATTCGCGCTAAGCGCGAATATCTCCAAAAACTAACACCTGCCCTGAGCAGTTCTTAGCCATGTTATCCAATGGGAGGTGGATAACATGGCTAAGAGCATTAGCTCGGTAATGCATGAATATCGCTGAGTTTTCAGCGATATTAATGCATTGCGGTCGTTTTTTATCGCATTTGCGATAAACCTTGATAATAGCAAGGTTTATCTTCGATAATTTCTGACGATGCTTAGCGGTAAAAAATTCATTGGTAAGCATCGTTAGCGATAAATATTGCTTAACTTTGGTAATATGCACCAACGTCTGTTAACGTTCGATTCGAAGGAAATGAGGAAGTGTTGAAAAACATTGTTTGTGCCATCTTGCCTTTTTTGAAATGCCACACTTTTGTCGTGCACGGCAGCCATTTTAGATGCCTTGACCAGACCCACTCTCTGCACGCTGTCGATTCGTAGCATGGCTCACCCTCGCAAGCATCTTCCCCAGGCACTGCTCACCCCCGCTCTCTGTGTTATGCATGGGCAATAAACCTCTCCCCATCTGCGCTGCTCTTCCCTGAGAATCACACCCTGTGCCCGCCCGACACCTCCCTTTCGCCCTATTCACTACCGCACCCTCTGACACTCCTCTTCCTCTGTGTCCGATTGTCCAGGCTATCAGCTAGCCCTGCAGATGTAGTTTATGGCCCCAGCTGTAAAGAATCACCTCTCTTCAAAGGAGTTATAGTAGATCAAGGCCCACACCCGATGAGATCCGTCACACCACACGTGTTCCTACTATCTGAAAACCATCCTGTATTGTGATTGGGGAGGGGACCGAGCCTGAAGCGGAAGATTCCAGGGATGACTCTTTGTACATCAAAGTTTTTACATTTATGTGTCACATTAAAAATATATAGCACTCCAACAAAGTAGTAGGATTATAAAACTTTAATAACTTATAAATATATACAACAAAACAAAAACAGTAAAAACATTTAAACAACGAAGAGACCGTGGCAATTTCTTTTGAATTATCCAATACATTTATTGAAATTGACAGCACCAATAACGAAATATTCTCACAAGGAGGAGATGATTTGAATGATTTTTTTGATCAATCTCTTGATGGCGAATTTATCGAATGTTTGGAGACCATAGAGTTACAAGAATCATCATTGCAGACTTTTCATGAGGAAATTCCTGATGAGGACATGTTACTAGTTCTTTCAAATTATGAAAATTCAGAAGATGTTGCCTGGGGGTGGGTCGTCAGTAGCAGTCTGTTGTGCGAATAGTTCGAAGGCAGCAGAACGCGCTGAAATCTAGATGGCACGAAGGTGATGTCTAGTAAGTTGCCGCCCAGCAAATAACGGCGTGGGGCGCCGCGGGGGTGAGTGAGTCCAGTAGGCACCACAGCTATTCTTACCGGCATTGCAGAATTACTGCTGGGGACAATGCCTGTGCTGTAGCAGGGTCACAGCAGAAACAAAAAGGATTCTGTTGAAGATGTTGTTGGTTTTCAATTTGAAAACAGTTCTGGTGTCAACTGCTATGCTAATGTAGTGGTTAATGTTTTGTTTTCTCTAGAAAATGTAAAAGAGGGGGAGGCAGTCCAAAGTTCTGGTAAAAGGGCAAAGGAAAGGATCGGTGGTTTGAACTATCAGTCAAAAAGGGGAGGGGGTGCAACAATTTTTCCTACCGGGTCACAGTGTGCTTTCACCGGAACTGAGGTTTGCAGGATTCTAGTAATTCAAAGTGAGGCTGGCGCCTGCATGGGAGCGCCGACGTCCCGCGGATACAGTTTCGTCACTCCACGGGCGATCATGGCAGTCATTCCCCATCGGGGGTGTCTGCGGGGGTCGGAGACTCCCGCGGCTCCTCTAGAATCTTCAAGGTCGTGGAGGACTACGGTGGTGGAGTCAACCAGTGACCGGGCCATTTCTTTATGCTGGGCCCGCTCTTGCCAGGTCGATCGCCATTTTGAGAGTTCGGTAGCTACTGGCGATCGCGGGGTCAAATGAGCGGACGGGCTCCAACCTGCCGGGCGAGACTTTGCAGCATCGCCACAGTGGAAGAACCCTTTTCCGGGCGCCTGGAGCGCTGAGGGTGCAGGTGGGAAGCCTCCACTGGGGAGGCGGGAGAGGCCTGTTCGCACCGTCTCTCCCTCCCAGTGCACCCCACGGCGTCTCGCTTGAGATTTGTTATGGCCGGACCAGGCGATGTGGACGAGGGGGGGGGGGTCGGAGGCATGTGCAAGACATCCCCCCCAGTGTTGTCAAAGCCATTATTGAAGAAAGAAGAAATGTCCCGTCCGTCTTCGGGCCGGGCTTCCGGTGGATGTCGGCCGGACGCCCCTTGCTCTGGCCCCATGAACGGTTCCTTGGTTTATCGGCTGCAGCCGGATCCCATCGGCCCCGGCCGTTGGTGGCCGGACCGGTAGAGAATGTGGCGGGACTACCTGCAACTGTCAAGGGCCACCGCGGCCGGACTGGGAGAGAGAGGGGAGGGTCGAGGACACGGACATTCCCCCCCCTGCAACTCTCCAGCGTTGTCAATCCCCCTGGCCGGGTCCCGCTGGCCTTGGCCTCTCCTCCGGCTACACCCTACGTGATGATCTCCTGGCCGAGGCGTGGCAGCAGGACCCGCCTTATATATGTTGCTTCCGGCTGGGCGTAGCCGAAAACCTGTTGCCCTTTGGAAGTTTCTAGAATGGGGCGGATGTCTGCTGACTTCTATCTTTCCCAGTTTGCCGTTATTTGGCCGTGGCAGGCGGTGGGACAGACACGTTTTGGGGCAGTGAGCGGCGATGTTTTCAGGTTTCTTATTACGGGCTTACTTCTAACGTTTCTTGTTTCTAGGACAATAATAGGTTTTATCATTACGTATTGTTATCGTTTCTTTGTTTGTTATTTAATAAAAAGTTCATCAGTGGCCTACTGATTTTCGTTTTCCTATTCTTTTCTTTCCAGGTTGTTTCATGCTAAAGTTTCTGTTAACAGGATACAGTGATCACTTCGTTATTATTGCATATGTCCTTTTCACTAGGGGTGCTCTCTTGTTGGGCCAGATGACCTATCTCTAGTAAATGGTCCGGGTGAAACAGGTGCATCAATCAGTGGGGAGTAGATAGGCATGACAGATTACAACGGGGGAGAAAGGTCCGCATTACCTACACTTTCACTACTTGCAAAGATTTTCCTACGTTTATTTGCAAACAGGGAATACCTCCAAAAAGAACTCATTCCCAAACAGTCAATGTTCGGACAATCAATCAATCAATGAGGAATAAAATAGGTACGACGTGTTAAAGGCTTGCGTTACCTACCCTTCACTATCTGCAAAGGAGAGAGAATATTCCTATTCTTCCTCGTTTGCAGGCAGAGAAGATCCTTAAGAGAACCAACTTCGAACAATTCAATGCTCGATTCAAACAATCAACAAGGGGTACTGTGAACACAAATGAACGCCGCTTATGTACATACACATTGCTATTTTCAACAGGTTGTTCCTAATGTTTCTATTTTAGCGAGGTCAAAAAGAGATCCCATTAGTGGCCTACTGATTTTGCTCGATTCCTTTTGTTTTTTTACACGATTTTTCGCTATCTGCAAAGACTAAACAGAGTATTGCGACTCTGTGCTTGTTTGTAAATAGAGAATGAACCAAAGAGAACAATCAATCAAATGGAGAGAGAAGCAGGCACGACGGATTACAACGGGGGCAAAGGCCTGCGTTAACTACCCTTCACTATCTGCAAAGAGAGAGTACTCCTAATAGAAATGAGGGGTGGGGGGCAGCATTCAAAGCAGATCAGTGTGCATAAACACGAAAATGTTTTTACTTACCACGTACTTGACATTCGACAGCTTATGATATTTGCTATTAAAAAACCATTGAAATTCACTGAAAAAAACATAGGTTATAGACCATATATAGTTAGGAATTAGCATTTACAAAACCTTGAAAATTCCCTGAAAAAACCATAGGTTATAGACCATATATAGTTAGGAATTAGCATTTAAAAAACCTTATTTTACTCACACAAAACCATTGAAATTCCATATATAGTTAGTTGCACTAACTATATATCGCGCACCCGCAATCCACTGCTGATGATGTCACATATTACATCATTCATGACATGGTCAGTGACATCACTGATGACATCACTGATGACATCTCAAATGACATCACTGATGACATCACTGATGACATCTCATTTGACATCATTCTTGTGCTAATACGATAAACCTCTTCAGACTCTAATAAAACCTTAGATACACTCAGTGTATACAGACACTCACACACTGTTACTCATCCATGGAGTTACTCACACACCTAGTCAGTCATGCAAAGAATCAATCACACCTCTATTTCCTCAACTATACAGTTATACACACCTTACTTATTCAAACATATACTAACACATATTTACTCTCTTATACAATCCCTGATACAAGTTCACAATGATCCATACAGCCACTCACACATTCAGTGGCTCTCATGCACAGTTATTTATATATGCCAACTCTCACATGTACTGTGTTTTACATATGTACTTACTATGACATGTAGCATTGACATATCCATTCACTCATCAATACACTCATGCACACAGTCAACCGCCCATGTAGCTGTTTCCACATGCACTCTTGAACTCATACACCTAGTGAATCAACTGCTCACACATCTATGCACAGAGTCACACACCTCCCAGCCACCCCCACACAAACTCAATCTCCCATACAAATACTTGGGCAACCAATCAATAACATATGTAGCCTCTCGTATAGCTAATGATCCACACATGCAGCAGTTTACATCACAACAGACATACTGAAGCAAACATTCAGGCAGTTTAGTCACTAACCCATGCATTTAGTACGACACATTTATTCACTCACTCATACAGTCAGTCACGCACCTACTAAATCCTTCATCGAGACACTTATACATCCACTCATTCTTCGATATATCTAACATATTTAAACTTTACAGAAACACACAGTCACTGGATGATGTCATCAGTGATGTCATCAGTGATGTCACTGACCATGTCATGAATGATGTAATATGTGACATCATCAGCAGTGGATTGCGGGTGCGCGATATATAGTTAGTGCAACTAACTATATATGGAATTTCAATGGTTTTGTGTGAGTAAAATAAGGTTTTTTAAATGCTAATTCCTAACTATATATGGTCTATAACCTATGGTTTTTTCAGTGAATATATATATATATATATATATATATATATATATATATATATATATATATATATATATATATATATATATAATGTGCTATCACCACAGTAGTATCGATTTGTTTGTTGCTCAAATTACAAGTCATAGTATTTCTTCACTCTTTATTTTAAATCACATGGTTTGTGATGTCACTGTGTATATGATTAAGCATATATAAAATAGCATGTCTTTTGTGGCAATGTTACAGCGTGAACAAGGGCGTGTAGCCTGAAACGCGTGGCTGTTCTCTGTGGTGTTGCTGTAATAAAACTACCTTTGCTGATTCCTGTGGTCCGTCTCCCTCGTTTGCTGGCGCGCGCTGTGGCGCTGTGAAATCTGAGGAGGAGCCTGTACTTGATATATATATATGTGTATATAAAAAAAAAATGTATAAAAATAAAAAGCGGACCATTTGTTTGTTACATTGAGAAAGAATACGGAGGTATTCGAAACGCGTCTGGCTATACTTGAATAATAAAAGACCTGCTGATCCACGAAAATTGGAGTCTGTAATCCGTTCCTTTGGTTTTGTCCCGGCTGGGCTCTGCAGAGGGGAAACGGAGATATAACTATATATATATATATATATATATATATATATTCACTGAAAATCTGAGGAGGAGCCTGTACTTGTTATATATATATGTGTATATTACCTACTGGCGGTCGCCAGTAGGTATATATAGTTAGGATTTTTTCTCTATGGGTTTTTTGAAAATTCTATGTCTAATAACTTTGGCGTTTGTGGACGGAATTGGCTGAAATTTTCAGGAAAATGGCACATTTTGTTTCTGAGCAGCCCTTGAAAATTTGGGGGGGGTTCGTCCAGTGGGGGCCGAGAAAAAAGGGGGGTCCCAAAACGTGTTTTTAACATTGAGTTTTCCATAGGGCGGTTGGCCTCACTTTTAGCCCGAACGGCTGAATGGATTTGCACGAAACTTGGCAAAATTGTAGGGACTGGTAGCCCGATGTGCCTTTTGTAGGTCTCAATATATGTGCTCCAGTGGATTTTGAGAAATTAACGTTTAAAAAAAGATATATATCTGTAACAGCGGACCGGGCAGCGGCCCAGGACGCGTACTTTTCGCGCAACGGAGCTTTGTGAAGCGAAGCTGATTGGTTCTCTGGCGTCTGTCAACATTCCAAACAGTCCGTAGCGGCCGCCATCTTGTCTCTCGGTAGGATCGAGAGACAAGAGGAGGCCAAAGCGAAGGGGCAAATGACCATAAGGGGGAATAGTAGATCCTCGCTGACCCCCTAGGTTTGATGTGGAGGTTTTAAAAGGGCCCCGCGGGGCAAAAAAAAAATAATAATAATAATAATCGAACGGCTGAATGGATTTGCACGAAACTTGGCAAAATTGTAGGGACTGGTAGCCCGATGTGCCTTTGCTAGGTCTCAATATATGTGCTCCAGTGGATTTTGAGAAATTAACGTTCAAAAAAAGATATATATCTGTAACAGCGCTCCGCCTCGCGTAACGGAGGTTTGCGAAGCGGATTGGTCATTCTGTCACTGGGCTATAGTTGGGCTACATCTGGCTGATATTTGGGCTACATTTGTTTTTTTGTGTGTCTGGCGGCCATCTTTGGGCTACATTGGGCTACATTGGGCTTCATTGGGCTACATTGGGCTACATTTGGGCTCCAACATATATATAGGCCAATGTAGCCCAATATATATTTTTCAAAGTTAATTTTCGTAAAAACCACTGGAGCATATATCTTGAGACATAGCAAAGGCACATCGGGCTACCAGTCCCTACAATTTTGCCAGGTTTCGTGCAAATCCATTCAGCCGTTCGAGCTAAAAGTGAGTCCAACCGCCCTATGGAAATGAAGGAAATGAATGGGTAATTTGTAATTAGCAAATAGCTAATCGCAAACTAGGAATGGTAAAGAATCGCTATTTATTCCTTAAAGTTCGCTATTTAGGAAATGCAAAAAACTTTGATGATACATATGGCGGTTCATCTCTAACAAGATAAGAAGCATAGGGATACATTTATGATGACTGGCGCATCACCAGGGATGTGTTAGTCATTCTGTGCCGCTGTTCCGTCACCTATGGTGTGCTGCATTTACAATGCGGCGCATCATGGGGCAAAAACAGCACAGATGCGTGATGTATCTGTGCCGTAAAGGTGGCGCATTGCTGGAGTTGTATCGCAAGTGTGATGAAGCTCCAGCAAGGGTCGGGGGTGCCCCTGTCGCAGGGTTTCTGTTCTCACACAGAACTGTGGACAGAGGATTGGAACCTCGGCGAATTAGGGTGTCCCAAAACTCACGTTAGTAATCAAAAACTCCTTAGCAAGCTAGGTACAGTGTCACATTGGATATAACAAACTCTCAATGTTTAGACAATCCAGAATATGAACTTATAGTACCTCAGGATACGTGGAACTCATGAACAGTCGGTCGTTATATATTTCTTAGAAACCAGAACATGGAGTTAAGAAGAACACATGTGTATTTGAAATGTTTATTTACTAATGCCGTCTTCTGAGGCGTAGTATCTTAGATTATACAAGTACACATATTATCAGTAGCAAAATTACCAGCATAGTCAGTAGTACATAAAAAGCGAATGGTGACAGTATGTTAACATGCTGTAAATGAATAAGAGTTAGCAACACTTATAAGCAGCCGCGGGCCGTGGAGGTAGTTACGGTGAGGCAGGGAGGCGGGGAGGGGGAGAAGCAGGGTGGAGAATACAAGTACACATATTATCAGTAGCAAAATTACCAGCATAGTTACTAGTACGTAAAAAGCGAATGGTGACAGTATGTTAACATGCTGTAAATGAATAAGAGTTAGCAACACTTATAAGCAGCCGCGGGCCGTGGAGGGAGTTACGGTGGGGCAGGGAGGCGGGGAGGGGGAGGGGCAAGGTAGAGAGGGCTCCACCCTGCTTCTCCCCCTCCCCGCCTCCCTGCCTCACCGTAACTCCCTCCACGGCCCGCGGCTGCTTATATCTCACCCTCCCTAATACACATATTATATTATTTGCTAAGAAGGTCTCTTTTTGTTGGTTTAGGGCGTGCCCATACTTTAGTGTCTTAGATTTGAAGGAATCACATCAGCATACACCAGCTCTCTCTTCATGTGAACCGCATCAACTGTTGTGTATGTGTGTTCGGCAAAGCAATATAAAACCCGCCTCATGCCCAGAATTGGCAGAAGTTGCACTTATGTTATGAGTATGAAGTCGTGGAGATCAGACCTCATAACAATTCTGTATCGTGTTGTTCTTGAAACTTTAGCACTCGCTGTACAGATATAGTTTAACAAGCAAAGCAGATAGTAGAGCAATAACATATTATTCTCATGTAAACCACGATGAACTACTAGGTGGAAAGCTAAAGCAACAACTAAGTGTCGTGTGCAGAAGTTGCAAAAAAGGAAAAATGGCGTTTAAACCGGTAATGAGCCCATGCTAACTTAACACGGTGTAAAGATATCCAGGACCTAGATGACACCTCCCCATGATCCGGAAACGAACTGAATAAGATAATAGAAGTGCCATCTCATGAGAGTAGATTGCAAGTTTATATGTGGACGGTCCGCAAGGTAAAGCATTAAAAACTAGGAAAATTTAATGCTAAAGAAAAATAAAACAGCCAAGTACTTTATCGAGTCTTAAGCCAATAGGCAAGGTAAATAATAAAAACTTGACAAATAAGTCAATGAATTGTCAATGAAATGCTAGTACTCAGCATATCAAACATGAAAAAGGTCTATGACATAACTGTGTATGCAAAATAAGCTGCAACAGCCTCCAATAGGAAGTCACCGTCTTCATCCGAAAACAGTTCAGCCATCCAATTTAAAAGCGGAAAAGAACATACGTGCTCTCCCAGCACCGGATCCTCTATCACCATCAGAGGACAGCTCGGTGGGTTTTCAAGAAAGCTCTGTTCCAAGAAAGACTGTGCTGCCGCCAGTAAATTCCAGGGACCAAGTAGTCCATGCATCAATGCCACAGCCATAATCCTTTCGCCAGGACAAACCAACTCGTGAGTAATGATAGGAGTCATCAGCTGATTAAAGTCGACGTCAGGAGAAACCGGTCCGCAGAGACACAAATCAATGGCCCAATCGAAATCACAGGTCAGGCAGTGAAATACAGGCTGGACACAGGTGAAGTAGGAGAATCGAAAAGATAATCCATATGCCGTGCTTAATATCGCCAACGGCATTGTGCCATAATATTCTAGCATGCGATTGCGGAACAGTGTCAGCAGCTGCAGGGTGGGAGGTTGCATAGGAGGGACATCCATATTTAAAAATGTAAAAAAGCACAAGAGCGTCCGCTGGTAATGCAAGTAAAAATGCCAATCCACGAACCAGAGTGGAGAAAATAGAATGAAAGGAAGCAGGGATGACTCCAAAGATTTTCTCAAATGAAGTCACGAGACCACTGGTAACAACTTTAAAAAAGTGCGCCAGGGTCTTTGTGGAGGATGCGTTAAAGATAGTCGGAACCATCTTGCTGAAATTGAAAGGCAAATCTGAATTAAAAGTATTCCTTTTATCGTAACAGTAAGTGAACGGGTTATTTGCTGCAGAAATGTTCTATTTCCTCCCACACATGAACATAGGGAGTTTTCAATCTGGCCACAAATACCAACCTTGGGACAGATTTCAACGGCATGGCAAGAATAAGAGCTCTTTTGTCTCAGAGAGAGGTGGCCTTGAGTTCGGCCCGTGAAACTTTCGTGCTTCACATAGCGAACACCCGTACAGAGGTGCAGACCCTTTTCAATTAACTCAGAACAATCTTCATTATTGAGCATCAAATAACTACCATTTTCCAACAACTTGAACGTGGGGATGATAGCAGGAACTGGCGTGCCTTGCAACACGCAAGCCATATTTGGTCGGTGTTTGTTGCATGAACCGTGTAACTGTATGTGCCTACACATTAGTGAATGATCTGGCGTCTCAGTGCATTCCTCTCCATTCAGATAAACTTCTTGATCATCTTTGAAACATCTGTATGTGTATGGAAGCGACCAGACCTCATGAAGAAAAGCACTACCTAAAGGTTCATAACGACCTATTGGTATATATTTCATACAATTTGAAAACTTATATAAAGCAAAAGGCAGCGTTATTAAACCGTGGATAAGGCACGTTGCCAAAAAACCCGCAATCCTCTGCTGATGATGTCACTGAGCATGTCATGAATGATGTAATATGTGACATCATCAGCAGTGGATTACGGGTAATAGTATCTCTAGTTTACTCCCCTATAGCTGTCTTTCTTTTAACATAAGTGTCTGTTTCCTTCCCTTATACTTACTGTTTTTGGTTCGCTTCTAGTTCGCGTACCGGCGAGCGAACTGGGAAGCGAACTAAGAGAAATAGAGGTTGGCACAGTTCCAAATATTGTACCAATTTTTTAATAACGGGGAGGTAGTTCTGAAAAGAACTTTTTTTTTATTGTTTTTGTTGTTTTATATTTTTTTTATTATTTTTCGGAACATTTTTTTACTTTTTTTGAATTTTTCTGAGGTTTTATATTTTTTTGGGTTTTTCTTGGAGGGGGCAATGAAAACGATTCATTGTAAAGGGCTCAACAGGAGCAACAAAACAAAAAAAGAAGTATTTATTATTTTGGGCGTTTCGTACAAACTTGCATATGATAGTCAATAGCTCTGTTGATCAGAGTGATGCTTTTTTCTCCGTAGGAAATGAATCCATCGCAAAATACGCAGGTGTGTTTTACTTCACCAAATTTCATTTGTATATTTGGCACCATCTCCCTGCCCTCTGGTCCCGTTACTTCCGGTACAACAGATCTTCTGGCCATAATAGGGAGATTATCTAGGTCGTTCCGAAACTGTGCAGCACTGTAGTTGTTAGGATGCCACCTAGTCATATGGCGATGCATTGTGTAGTTTCCGAAACTGTATTTTTTCTCGGTTCCTCTGGACAGTCTATCTTGACATATAAGGCAAGTTACGTATCTTGCATTTACTTTTTTCTGACCTTTGGGAATTTTAAAAAATTGCCAAATGAAGTTTTCTTTCCGGTGAGACGTCTTGGGCTGCTCAGGCAAAAACTGCCTCTCTTCGTGCTCGTCGTCCTGTTCCTCTTCTTCCTCTTCTTGTTGAATTATAACTTGAGCAGGTGGTCCACTCTTCCTTGGATGTGGTGGAGGTGGTGGGGAAGCACCAGCTGAAGCTACTAAAGAAGCCATTGCTCAGTGATCACAAAGGGTCTTTCTCTCACAATGATGAAAGTCAGAGTGAGGAAAGAAGGAGGGATTTTCATCATTTGGGAAAAACAAGAGTTCTCAACCAATCAAAAGTGTTCATTTTAGATTATATGACCTAGTCTTACATCATTAGGAAACCAAAAGTGAAATGAACCAATGAAAAGTGTTATTACCAAGTCACATGACTTGCTGTGTTTACGTTAAGCGCTTTGCAGGGCCTCACGGTTTGCTTCCAGAAACCTGCGCTTTGCGACTCGCTTCGCGTACCAGTTCGCTAACGTAGCACGTCATATGACGTATCACGCGACAACGTGGAACGTCAAGCGGACGGGAGGCGTCACGATGTTGTTTTCTAACGCGGCACTTGCGGTAAAGAAACGTTTACCGGGAAGCTTCCCGATTCGCGAAGCGGGAACGTAGAAAAAAAAATATAAAAAAAAAAAATTATTCATAAACATATAAAATATATTTTTGGATTTAAAGAAGAATACATTTTACAGCTACAGATATTAGCTGTTAAAAAACCAATTAAATTCACAGAAAAAACCATAGGTTATAGACCATATATAGTTAGGAATTAGCATTTACAAAACCTTGAAAATTCACTGAAAAAACCATAGGTTATAGACCATATATAGTTAGGAATTAGCATTTAGAAAACCTTATTTTACTCACACAAAACCATTGAAATTCCATATATAGTTAGTTGCACTAACTATATATCGCGCACCCGCAATCCACTGCTGATGATGTCACATATTACATCATTCATGACATGGTCAGTGACATCACTGATGACATCACTGATGACATCTCAAATGACATCACTGATGACAACATCCAGTGATTATGTGTTTCTGTAAAGTTTAAATATGTTTTACATATTGAAGAATGAGTGGTCTATAACCTATGTTTTTTTCAGTGAATTTTCAAGGTTTTGTAAATGCTAATTCCTAACTATATATGGTCTATAACCTATGGTTTTTTCTGTGATATATATATATATATATATATATATTCACTGAAAAAAACATAGGTTTCACACCAGTTATAGTTAGCTGGAAATTTTACTGACATAAAACCATTGAAATTCCCACGTTATAGTTAGTTGGACTCACTATAACTCGCGCGCCCGCAATGCACTGCTGATGATGTCACATATTACATCATTCATGACATGGTTAGTGACATCACTGATGACATCACTGATTGCATAAGTGACTGTATCTATCAATATGTACTTGTATCAGTGATTGTAAAAGACAGTAAGTATGTGTTAGTCTATGCTTAAATAAGCAAGGTTTTGTGTGTATAACTGTATAGTTGTGGAAATGGGAGTGTGATTGATTCTTTACATGACTGACTAGGTGTATGAGTAACTCCATGGATGAATGGCAGTGTGTGAGTCTCTGTATAGGTGTATGAGTGCATATGTTGGTCTTGTATTGATGAGTGACTGTATGTATGAAAGATTGTATGGGTGAATGAGTGGATGTGTGTGTAGACCTAGAAATCAGTGAGTGCGTATGTGGTAAGTGGTTTTACTGTGTCAATGGTTTCAGGAATGGTAGTTTGTATTTAACACTAGGTGTATCATGTGTTAGATTAGAGTGTGAGGAGGTGTATTGTATTATCACATGGATGATGTCATCAGTGATATCATCAGAGATTTCATTTGAGATGTCATCAGTGATGTCATCAGTGATGTCATTTGAGATGTCATCAGTGATGTCATCAGTGATGTCACTAACCATGTCATGAATGATGTAATATGTGACATCATCAGCAGTGCATTGTGGGCGCGCGAGTTATAGTGAGTCCAACTAACTATAACGTGGGAATTTCAATGGTTTTATGTCAGTAAAATTTCCAGCTAACTATAACTGGTGTGAAACCTATGGCTTTTTCAGTGAATTTAATAGGTTTCTTAAATGCTAATTCCTAACTATAACTGGTGTGAATCCTATGGTTTTTTCAGTGAATTTCATAGGTTTTTTAAATGCTAATTCCGAACTATAACTGGTGTGAAACCTATGGTTTTTCAGTGAATTTCATAGGTTTTGTAAATGCTAATTCCTAACTATATATAGGGCCTCAAACCTATGTTTTTTTCAGTGAATGGCAAAGGTTTTTTAATAGCAAATCTCTATAGCTATGAAATATAATATTTTTTATAATGAATTTTATATTGTATATTTATGTAATACTATTTTTTAATGTATATTTTTCCCTTTTTTTAATGAATTTTTTTTCCCTGGTGCGCTCCCGGTGCGCATACCGGTGAGCGCTCCGGTAAACGCAGTTGCGGCGCGCCCCGGTGCGCGTACCGGTGAGCGTCCGGTTAACGCTATTTCCGCGAACAAAAACATCATCGTGACGTATCGCGTAGCCGCGTGATGCGTCTTATGACGCACGGCGTAAGCGGACCCGGAAGCGCTTGAACGCATACGATCGCGCAACGTAGGCGCCCCCGGGCGCGTAGCGTAAGCGCGTCGGGTCATGTGACCTGAAAATAACACTTTTCATTGGTTCAGAACAGTTTTGGTTTCCAAATGATGAAAGCCCGGGTCATGTGACCTGAAAACAACACTTTTCATTGGTTCAGAACAGTTTTGTTTTCCAAATGATGAAAGCCCCACCTTTTTTCCTCATTCTCACTTTGTTCTTTGAGTGAGGAAGACCTGTTTCTATTCATTGAGAAATGGCTACAGTAGCAGCAGCAGCAGGAGCATCTGCACCACCACCACCACCACCACCACCACCACCACAAGGACCACCACAACACCACATTGGTGGTGAAGAAGAAGAGGAGGAGGAGGAGGAGGAGAGAAGGCACTTCCTGCCTGAAGATAATACCCCATATAAACCGAAGGAGCACTTTGTGTGGGAGTTTTTTAAAATCCCAAAGGACCAAAAGAAAGTCAATGCGCCAAAGGTGACATGTCTCATCTGTGGCACTGTACTTTCCAGGGGGAACCCTGCCCAAAAATATTCATTTGGGAACCACACAATGCTTCGCCACATGCAACGCAGGCACCCTAACAACTATGCTGCGGCAGAGGTCAGAGAACTGTCCAGAAACCCTCCCCAATCTTCTCCTGGCACCTCCAAAACAAATCAACCCACTCCATCGGGTCCAGAGACAAGGGAGATGGTCCCAAATATACAACGCCATTTCGGAGATTACAAAATAATTTGTATATTTTGCGGGACTACAATTTCCTATGGTGAGCAAAGCATCAAACTCATCAACCGTGCTGGAGACAACCATAACTGCCGAAAGAAGCCTTAATTTTTTCCTGATTTTTTTGCTCCTGTTGAGCCGTTTACAATTCCCTGTTTTTTGTTTGTCCCCATAAAAACTACAAAAAAATATAAAATTGTACATAAAAGCCAAAAAAAGTAAAAAATGTTCAAAAAAAAATAAAAAAAATATAAAACAACAAAAAGAATAAAAAAACTGTTCTTTTTAGAACTACCTCCAATTTATTAAAAAATACTACATTTTTTAAAAACTCTGTCATTCTTTTTTCTCCATGGTATGCTCCCCGGTACGCTACCCGGTGCGCGTACCGGGCGCTCCCCCCGCGAAAAAAAAAAAAAATAATATTTTGTTGCCCCGCGGGGCCCTTTTATGTCCCCCACATCAAACCAGGTGGTCAGGGGGGTCTACCCTGTCCTCTTTTGGTCATTTCCCCCTTTGTTTTTGCCACCTCTTGTGTCTCGATCCTACCGAGACACAAGATGGCGGCCGCTCCGGACTGTTTGGAATGTTCACAGACACCCGAGAGCCAATCAGCTTTCCGCTCGCGACCTCGTGTAGCGCGCTAGTGCGCGCCCCGGTACGCGTACCGGGGCGCGCTTATAGATATATATATTTTTTTTAACCTAAATTACTCAAAATCCACTGGAGCACATATCTTGAGACATAGCAAAGGCACATCGGGCTACCAGTCCCTACAATTTTGCCAAGTTTGGTGGAAATGCATTCAGCCGTTCGGGCTAAAAGTGAGTCCAACCGCCCTATGGAAATTAACATGGGGAAAACACGTTTTGGGACCCCCCTTTTATCTCGGCCCCCGCTTGACGAATCCCCCCCAAACTTTCAGGGAAGTAACTGAGCTGAGCGGGCCATCTTCTTGGAGAAATGCAGCCAATTCCGTCCAACAACACCAATGTTATTCCCAATAGAATGTTGCGGATTTCCTATGGAAACTAGGTCCTAACTATAACTACCTACTGGCGACCGCCAGTAGGTAATATATATATATATATATATATTGTGCATCAGCTTCTTCTCCCCACGATTCCCGCAGACGAAGACACGGCACAGCAACAGGTAGTTTCTCACTTATTTTATTTATACACCATGTGCAAAGCAAAAGTGCATCAAAAAATGGACGGTCTACGCGTTTCGGCTCCTTGCCTTCAACTGGACCATAGAGTCCCTAGGTCTAGACCTAATTTAAATATTGTGCTATGTGTAAGTACCATCTTCCCTTTCCATGGTCATCTAGACCTTCAACCCTGCACAGTATGTTTTTGGCCAGCTCATGCTCGTGACCATTTTGTGTTTTTCAATTAATGTGAAGTACTCATTTTAAACAAACCGTTCCAAAGCAAAATAAAATATTTACAATGATGTGATTGTTTAATCATGATACTCATTTTCCCACCCCTTACTATATACAGTGTAAGTCATACAATAAAGATTTTAAATTTAAACTCATTGCATTTTCACTCTTTCCAGTAAAGTAACTTTCTTATATCATACTTTGCCAAATCAAGTTTTCATAGACATATGTACAACATTCCAAATTATAACCGATATTATAATCTTCTAATTACAATTATGTGCATATTCAATTAATTTTGAATTATATGGCCAATTGTGCTTAATTTCGGGGATATGTATAAACAAGATATCTGTAAAGTACTATATCAAACAGTTCCATATCCCTTAATTCCTCCTACGCACTCTATTGTGTTATTTTTTACTTTCCATGATTGTATCCTGTATTTAGAAGAGGGGGGATTTATTAAGCTAAGGTTTGGTTTCCGGTATGTGCTGTATCCAGTATCCTACACATCTTTTTTACATAAATCATCATATACATTATGTACATTGATCATCAAAAATCTCTAATGAAGAATTCAATCCCATAGTTCATATTACATCAATTTCTATCTACAGATGTACATGTAGTTCGGCATCCAGATTGTGCCCAAACGGCACCTCAGTTCCCATACTTAATATCATCCTTGATTCAAGTCGTCTTAGTTGTACAGTTTGATCACCGCCTCTTTCCGAGATTTTACTCAGCTTGATCCCTGAGTATTTTAATAGGGCGGGATTGTTCTGATGATATTTGGCAAAGTGTGTGGCCATCGGGTAGCATGGGTCCTTGTTCTTAATGGCCCTCAAGTGTTGAAGTATTCTTAGTTTCAGTTTGTTTACAGTGCTACCGATATAAAACTTGCCGCAAGGACATTGTAGTCTATAGACCACACACTTTGAATCACATGTAATGTGGTCCTGTATTTTTTCTGTTTTGCCATTTTGCAATTTGTAGTCTTTGATGTTAATTCCATGCTCACAGGTCTTGCACTTATAGCATCTCCAAAAACCTGGTGTGGTTAGCCATGTCTGTTTGCTCTCTTCCCGTAGTTCCAAATGACTTTGTGTCAAGATGTCCCTTAGGGAAGAAGTCTTTCGGTATGTGATACTTTGATGTACCAAGGTCTCTTTTAGGGTGTCATCGAAAAGTAGAACTTGCCAATGTTTTTGGAGGGCTTTTTTCATATTTGTACTCTGATTGTCGTAGTCCATAATAAGTCTGGTTACTTCATTCCCTTGGTTAGTCTCAGGTTCCAAGATGTTATTAGGCCTTTTGTTTTTTGGAATCAGTAGATCAGTTCTATTCTTCAGATGCATCCTGGTTCTAACAGAGGATATTACTTCCTCAGGGTATCCCCTTTCCAGAAACCTTGTGCTCATTTTGTTTATTTCTTCTACTAGATCTTCCTGTTCGGAGCAATTTCTTTTAGCTCGTAGCATTTGGCCATATGGAATGCTCCATTTCAGTCTCGCAGGATGTCCACTATTTGCATGTAGGATGCTATTACATGCAGTCGGTTTCCTGTGGATTTTGGAACACAATTTATTGTCTTTCACTGATATTTCCACATCTAGAGAAATCAGGAACTGAGAACTAATTGTTGAGGTGAAGTTCAAGTTGTAATCATTATTTTCTAGAGATCCAATAAAGGTTTTTAGTGAGTTCTCATTTCCGTCCCATATGACGAACAAGTCGTCTATGAAACGACACCAAAGTCTTATTCTAGGCCCCTCCGGCTTCTCTTGGTCTTTCCTTACTACCTCGCTCTCCCATGCTCCCATCAGAAGATTTGCATAGGTGGGTGCAAATGATGTCCCCATTGCAGTCCCCTGCTTTTGGAGGTATACCCCCCCAAAAACAGAAAAACATTGTGGGTCAGGCAGTAAAGGAGCATATCCAGTAACATTGTCGTATGTTCTATTAGGTTCACGGAGCGTGTTTCCAGTGCTTTCCTGACCACCCTTACACCATCCTCGTGGCGAATTGAGGTGTAGAGCGATGCAACATCAATGGTTGCCATTAAATAGGTTGATCTCCATTCACTTGTAGAGATTTTGTGTAAGAAGTCCATTGTATCCCTCAGAAAGGAAGGTAAGGCTGTTACATAGTTCATAAGAAAAATGTCTATGAATCTTGATGTGGATTCTAATAGTGATCCTATCGAACTCACAATCGGTCGCCCTGGGGGGCATTCAAGCGACTCGTGAACTTTTGGTAAAAAGTATATGGTTGCCATGATTGGATTGTCAGTTTTTAGGTAGCAATACTCCTCGAAGTCAAGTAGACCCCTTTCTTTCCAGCCCAACAACATGGAGTGATACTCGCTGGTCCATTCTTCCATGGGATTTTTCGTTAATTTCTCATAGTGTTCTTGAGTCTTTAATTGCCTATTTGCTTCCTCGATGTAGCTGGAAACATTTTGTACAACGAGATTGCCACCTTTATCAGATGATTTGATAATTATCGATGTATCATTTTTTAATTCAGCCATGGCTTTATACTCCTCTGGTGAGAGATTTTGTTTTTTCTTTTTTCCTTTTCTTGCTGATTGGTCAGCAATCTTTGTTATTTCTTCAACCATCAGTTGTTGAAATAAATCCACTTTATTGCCTGGTGGAAGTTGCGGACAAAATTTCGAGTTTCTTTTCAATCCGCTATTGCCTCCAAAATTCGTTGCTATTCCAAGAGTTTTACAGAAGTCGATTTCCATTTCTGGAGATATTATGTTATCTTCTTGACTTAGTGAGGGGGTTTCCTTGATAGATGCAAGAGTTATCATTGCTGGTAGGTCTTTCTGCACGACAGTAGATGTTGTTTTGTTTATTTTCAGGACATATGATTTTCTATGCTCCTTTTCTGCAAAATATTTTTTCAATTTTACTTTTCGGCAGAACTTGTAAAGGTCAATGCGTGCATTAGGTACATTCATTGTTTTTGTTGGACAATATGAAAGGCCTCTATTTAAAAGTCTTAGTTGAATATCCGTCAATTGCTTATTCGATAAGTTTATTACTATATTGTTGGATATTGACATCTTCTTTTTCATAGCTACTTTTGCTTTCCTTTGCCTCGCTTTGCTTTTACTTCTTTTTCCACCCCTTCTGGTTTTTGGTTTGTTGGGGGTTTCTTCGGTGGACGTTGTTCCCTTCCCCACGCATTGGATCTGCCTCTTCCTCTTTGTCGCGTCACCATATGTGCTAGCTGTATTTCCCCCCGAAAATCCAGTGGTGTACTAGTGGATTCTCCTTCAACAGAGCTCACCTCTGAGCTGTCGACCTCCTCCGTTGGTTCAGTAGCTCTGTCCATGTTTTTATCCATTGCTACATGGCTTCTCAGGGTGTCATATTTCCGTGTGAATGTGTAAATCCGCCTATTCATATAATCCAACCTGTCTCTGGTGAATTTGTTGGCCTTTCGTTTCTCCACCTCCATTTCATGTTTTGCCACCTTCTTTTCCATGTTCTCAATGATTTCTTTATTTTCTTCCGATGTGGGGATATCTGCGAGTTCCAATTCTAATGCCGTTATTATGCTCGTGATCTTCTCTAATTTCCTTTCGGCATGGATGATTAAGGTTCTCATTAATTTGAGGGAGCATTCATTTGTGTCTGTTTGCCATAGTTTGATTAAATCCACGTCCAACTCGTTTAAGGTTGGCATTATAAGGATCCTCAATCCTCGCGGGATTCTCTTATATTCAATGTACTTTTCTAAGGTTGTTTTTTCCCACCACTTATTTATTTCTTGGATTCGCTGTATTTGCAGTTCTCTAACTATGTTCACAATTGTTCTCTCTTTTGTTTTTTCTCCTCCATCCCCTTTGGCTTCAGCAGTCATTGTGGGGGGATTATCATCGTTCAGTAGCTCGCTCGCCCTTAATTGGCGATTCCTGGATTTATCCGCCATTTTTTGACTGTGCAGTGTTAACTTATTTAGCTTCTTATTGATGCACTGTTTCTATTGCCAGGTGTGTGTTTTGTTGTAATTTTCTTAGGAAGATCATATATATATATATATATATATATATATATATATATATATATATATGTATATATGAATCCACAGTCCTGAGTACCAGCAACACCGCACAGGCACGAAACAGGCACGGACCACAAGCGAGGATTTTTCAAAAAATAAAGTGCTTTATTCCAAGGATGGAGACAGCAACATGACGCGTTTCGTCCGGGGAACCCGGACTTGATCACATGACAAAACCAGAGAGTTATGTGGTTAAATACTGGTCACAATCACAATAGGCTCCTCCCATATTACAAACAATATAGTAAAAATACTACCATTTGGAGCATGTTTGGCTAAACGAAAATTAATGTTAACTGCAAAACTCGTGTATACACTCAATATAAAGAATATAAATCTTTAACAATTAAGGGCAAGTGCCCATATGTGCATACCGCCAATCCAGACTACACGTTTGAAAAAATGGTATAGAATATGATAATAGGGCCATATTAAAGAAACCAGTAACAAAAGTTGAAACCACATCCTAACATTGTGCATAAAAGAAAGTGCAAAGTAAATTTAGCCCAATAATTGGGAAAGAGCAATCTAGTATTTAGGCAACAAAACCTGTAGCAAGATGTTTCTTAAAGTGGAAAAAAGTGCATAGTGCATAAAAAGTGCAAGATACGGCAATTACTTAAATATTCAAAGGGAAAGAAGAAGTCAAGATATTTTAAACCACAGGATAAAGTGCAGAGTTACTGTGCATAGTATATAAATTGACGGAAATTATTTCCAAAAATAATAAGAAGTTGGATTAGACTTAATACTTATCCCATCTACATATTATGCAAAAAATATATATAATATGTTTTCAATATCATATATTGTTAAAAACCACAGAGTTTGTTCCTATATAAAGTTAACAGTTATCTTCATCATACGATAAACAGCTTTTTATGCAAAGAATAAGGTATAAACCTATGTAGCAATCAAAAACATATAATACCAGAAAAACATATGAAACAGTATTTTCATAGGAAGTTATTTAGATCCTCCCCCATGTTTAAACCATTAGGGATCTTGCTATTCAACCTGAGTATGTACTGGCTCTCCAACTGTCTTAGTTTCCTTTCTCTGTCTCCTCCTCTTTTATTAGGAGGCACTGCATCAATAACAAAATATTGCAAGTCATTTAGATTGTTGTTGTGGACCAATTTAAAATGGCGAGCCACAGGGTAGTTGGGATCAGAGTTAACTATTGCACGGAGATGCTGCAATATGCGGTTGTATACTTGTAGTTTAGTACTACCTACATATAACAACTCACATGTACATTTTAAAACATACACCGCATAGTCGGTCTTACATGTGTATACATTGTTGATTTTAAACACAGTGTCTGTGAGGCCCTCAACAAAATCTGTGGTGTTAACACCAAACTTACAAGCCCTACAGGAGCTGCACTTTCTGAATCCAGGTTTATTGGAAAACCATTGAGTTTTAACAATGGTTTCAGGGCTGGTTTTTACTAAAGCATCCCTCATAGAGGGTGCCCGACGAAAGGTGATACTCGGTCTATCTTCCAATAAAGGACCTAGAATGATGTCAGTTTTTAAAATTGGCCAATTCGACTTCATGATTTGTTTAATTCTTTTTTCTTGGTTGTTAAATGTAGTGATAAGACGAATAATAGGTTTATCCGTCTTGGCAGTAACCTCATTAGGTGAGTCTTCAATTAGATCCTCTGTATTAGCTTCTATGTGTTTAGACATCACCTGTTTAAGAGAGCTAGTAAGAATATTTTTATCATAGCCTCTATGTAGGAATCTCTGAAAAGAACCATTGAGACAATTGATGAGATCAATTTCATTATTGCATATGCGTCTGATTCTTAAAAACTCCCCATAAGGGATGCTTTTAATAAGATGATGAGGATGGTTGCTCTGTGCATGTAAAATAGAATTACCAGCGGTGGACTTTCTATGCATTCTAGTCATGATGTTCTGATCTTTGATGTAAACCTCAACATCTAAGAAATTAACCTTAGTATCACTGATATTAGCAGTGAATTCAAGATTCAGAGAGTTGTCATTGATGTTACTGACAAAATTCTCAGCTGATGATTTACAACCCTGCCAAACTATAAAAACATCATCAATAAACCACCACATCTTTACAATGCCTGTTTCCTCATCCTCCAGGCAGCTGCGAAGCCCACCAAGGACGTGCCTCTCCCATATATATATATATATATTTTTTTTTTTGGACAAAGGAGGCGGCACAACCGGGTACTTTTGAAGCCCTTTAATTCAACGCTTCACCCCACCAACGCGTTTCAGCCACACAAGGCTTTGAATTAAAGGGCTTCAAAAGTACCCGGTTGTGCCGCCTCCTTTGTCCAAAATTGATTATTTCGGGTCAGGATCCGACCCCTGGGCTGAGCACACGCTGTGGAGCGCTCTCGTTGAACAGTAATAGGATCACATTGCTGGAATATATATATATATATATATATATATATATATATATATATGTGTGTGTGTGTGTGTGTGTGTGTGTTCAACACATGGAAGTACCAGCTTTTTTGTCTCTCTTTCTGTGGTATAATGTTTTATACATTCTATTATTTAATAGTCTGTGTCAGTAGGTGATAGTTGATACCATTTAATCCTGAGAGTGTGTCGTGGAATCGAAATAAAAATACCAGCGACGTTGCTCACTGTGACATGGATGAACAGCAGTAGGAATCTCTTTTATGAACTGAATTTTGGCTTATTTCCTCTGTGTGGTGCAAATTTAATAATGTTTGAATAAAACATTGTGCCACACTGTGATCTCACTGCCCCAGACAACTTGTCAACTCACTCAATGAGATCATAAATAGTTAATTTGCAAACTACTTATGGCTGCACTGCTAAGTCAAACATACATTATAAATGCTACATGTATTATTAACTTAACATAATGTAAGCCAGATACTTCACATAGCAAATACTAAGCTGACCTGTATTATTTCTTAGTTTAGAACGCATTCCTGATTATGAACCTAGGAGGGTGAAAGTGTGCCATGCAGTGAAGCAGTATTACACATTTTCATATAGCTATTTCGCAAACAATAAAATGCTCAAAGTTAAAATATGTATTTCTTTATTATTTATTTCGGTTTCTTGATATAGTGCACAACTCACTCCTGTAGGAGTAGCTCAGCACTGTGCTGATCATGGCAAGCAAGGACATTCAAAAACAGTCAGGTTTTTAGCATCGTCTTAAAGTTTCTAAAATATGGGCAGCACGAAGATGAAGAGGGAGTTTATTCTTGTAGTATGGGGCCTTATAAGCAAAAGATCTGCCCTCAAATCTTCAAGTACGGATGCTTGGGGTCAGCAGAAGTCCTTTATTTGAGGACCCTAGCCATCTGGAAGGCATATAGGGGCATATTATCAAGTAAGGGCGTTACATTATCGCCGCTTTTATCGGCAGGAAACTGCCGATAAAGCGGCGATAATGGGCTTGATAATATGCTCTATGAATTCCAATCGAAGCCCATGTCAGATGTGAAGACATCCAACATGGGCTTCAATTGAAATTCATAGAGCATATTATCAAGCTCATTATCGCTGCTTTATCGGCAGTTTCCTGCCGATAAAAGCGGCGATAATGTAACGCCCTTACTTGATAATATGCCCCATAGTGATTGAGAAATGACACCAAATTGTCTGGGTGGGCCTTGTGAAGTGCCTTATGTGTTAGACAGCAGAACGGCCCGCTTTCTAATAGGCAACCAATTACATTTTCTTAATATAGGAATAGAAGACGGCCGTGCCGGAAGATTGCATATCAGACAAGTTTTCATTATTAAATTTAAAGAAGCAAACCTACTGAATTCAGCACATTAGCACTACATCTTTCTGACACAAACCACACATCTAGATACAATATTTTACCTTTACTGAGCAACCTGTTGACCAGAGAGGCAATACCTGCTAAAATGGTACTATTTTTCGAGGTGTTTGGAAATGCCTCTTTTTGGTCTGTCCCCCCATATTTTTTTCTGACTAATATTGCTGAACTCTGCACACTGTGGTACTGTTGTCCAGTACCCAGGGCTTGAGCTCTAACCCCCTTATACATGGTAGAATTGACTAACACCCAATTGACATATTTAACTTTATAGTAAAATGCAGGAGCATACAGCAATGTTCTTTAAATGTAAATATAACCCATTGACCGCACAACATATTGTGATATCCAATAGGCAGACAAGGAAGCATGGCTTCTGGCCTACATGTAAAACCTGACGCTGCAGCATAAGTAAGCAATCCCTAAGTATGCCTTAAAGCCAAAAAGTGAAACATGCAAGAAACTGAGGTCAGCAGTGACTAGCCCACAAAATCTATTATCACTATATAGGGATGTAACTGATCATATGAGAAAAGCTAAACTACAATTAAAGTATTTATTTTGCTAATTCTAGTTTGGTATCACCTACAGAATTAATTGAACCACAGTTTTAAGTTTTATTAAAACTCCAATTTAATAGTTATGTTGGATGTTTGATATCTATGAAGTAAAGGAACTTTTAAAATGTTGGACTTTTTCTGCTTGGCGCTCCAGTGCACTAATTAGCATTAGTCTGCCAAAAGCCACCCCTGTCAGTGTTTACCCTTGATGAGGTGTGTAAACTCCCTGCAGAGTAGAAAAACTTGGCTTGGGCTTTTGGCAGGAACTCCTGTATGTTAGGCATAGGGCTTATCCTCTCTCAGGAAGGG
The DNA here is from genome assembly GCF_964261635.1 of Lissotriton helveticus. Classification (NCBI taxonomy): domain Eukaryota; kingdom Metazoa; phylum Chordata; class Amphibia; order Caudata; family Salamandridae; genus Lissotriton; species Lissotriton helveticus. The sequence goes on along the minus strand of NC_136072.1, from coordinate 976,015,380 downwards.
CAGTTGGGTAAAATTCAGGAACTTAATTAACTTGAAAGGGGGAGCATTGTGAACCTGAACTTCCATAGTTAGGTATTAAAGTGAAAACTGGGAAAGAGAACCCTTTTGATCCAAGGGCTAACTGTAGCCAGTCTGGCCCCATCCCAGTGGGATGCTTGGAGCTAGTCCCAGAATTAGTTTGGTGTGGTTGAGACAGAAGGGAATACTCATTTTCCTAGACACGCCCCTTGGAGGGCCATCAGCCTCCTCCAGGGACAGAAGGGTTCTGCCTTGTTGGATTTCACTAACAATAGTGCACTGTGGGATGATTTGAAATTAGGCAATCAGGATAATCTAAAAAAGGGGCAACGGTTTCCCTTGAAAGCTTTTGTCTCATTGGTTAAGGAGTGGCTAGGAGTCATCCCCACCCACTGGCTAGTGAATTGTAAAAATATGGCTCCTCACCCCCAGAAGACATCAGAACTATTAGAAGACATCTAGACCTGGAGAATAACAAGACTGCACCTGCTGTCTGTGACCTCTATGGAGACCTGAAAAACATGACCTGTTCCTGCATGTACCCAGGACAACGGAGTTCAAAATTCAGGTGTCTGACCACCTGTATGGCTGCAAAGACATCAAAGGCTGAAAAGCATTATTTTGCTGAAGCGACCAGCTGGCCAGTAGTAACTGGACCTGAATTTGGCCCTGTTGGTGGTCTTTGCTGCAGTGAGTGCTGGCCAGTATGTGCTAACCCTGAGGTCCTGGGAGCCTTGGGAGTGAGCAAGAGGAGCTCTTCCAAGAAGTTGTAAAAAGTGGGACTTAGACATATTTTGAACTTTCAAGACCTCCATAGTTTCAGTAAAACATTGCTGCAAAGGTATCTAATTTTGAAAGGACTTGATCAGACACAGTTGCCAGGCTTCCTCTACTGGAGGATTTTGAGCTCCAAAAATGAGTGATTTATTTGGAGATTGACAGAAAGTATTCTGTCCCTCAGGGTTGCTGAGGGCATTACGTCTGCCAGTCTGATAGTTCATTATCTCCCAAATTTAGAGGTCCCTGCTGGCCCAGCGGTGATCTCTGTACCTTGAGAGGTACTGATGTCATGGTGAATGCTTCCAAGGTATAAAAAGTTTGGTGGATTGTGCCCGCCGGTTTTGATGGCTGTCCACCAAATGTTTACAGTTTTTCTTTATTTTTCGAAATAGAAAAGCAAAAAGCTAATGACCCCTATACCCTGAGATTTTTCTCCCATGGCAAGTGGATTTTCTTTTTTTCTGGCCCTCACCACCAGGTGTTTCCTTTAAATAGAATAGGCAATGAGATGTCTTTACTCTGACGTCCTCTACTCCATTGGACTATCTGAGGTAACATTTCATAGCCAACAAGGGCTCAGTCAATGGAAATCAAATTGTACACTGATCTCTAAATGAGGTGGTTGGGCCATCAGTTTGGCGGGCAGGCTACTCCATCATGTTTGCAATGTAGTAGCCTTGCTGCCAAACATTAACTGAAGCTCTAAGTGTGAAGGTAGAAATCTTGACTGGATTCGGACTCGAAAAGTATTTAAACAATGAGAAGACTTCAGCAGGCATGAAATTGGATATTCCTTCTAGGAGCATTTCCACCAAAGCTTACAGCGTCACCAAGAACTCAGCAACAGATATCAGACTTCATTTGGACCTTATCGGAAATGGCTGTCACCATTACCCCTGTGAAGGATTTCGATTTTCAAAAGCTGGCTAAGGCTGAATGTGACAATTTGGACCGGGATGACCCACTTTGTTTATGCGACCTCTGCTCCGTCAAGGTCCACCTGGAATTGCTCCTAGGTCTCTGTCAACCATGAAGAGAGACCTTTGATTGATGCTTTCTTATGATTAGTGCTTCTTGCCCTAAAATATTTTACATGAATTTATCCGGTTCCCGATTGCATTTTAATCATTTTTGTGTCATTTGTCTTCTGACAATTTTCTGGACTTTTAGAAATTAGTTGTGGTATTTTCATTATGTTGTAGTTTGAGTTTTTACATTTTCGTACTGCCAAATTCTTTACACATTTTTTATGAGCTTATAACTGCCAAATACTTTACACACTTTTCCCAAGCTCATCTGCTCTGTGCCATAGCTACCAGGGGATTAAAACTGTATTTAACCTGAAAAGATTCTGGACTCAGATCTTTCCCAACAAATGACCTATTTCGTTGCGTGCAGTGCATCACCAAATGCGATGCACTGCGCGCATCGAAATTAGTTTTATTTATTTATATGTTTACTTACCTGTTAAACTCCGTAATCCATACATTACTAACCCCCACCCTGCCCCTCCCCCTCCCCACATCACCTCTCTGCAGGAACTCCTACTGCCGACCGTGGCTGCGGGCAAGCCTCATGAAACTGGCCCTAGTATGGAGGTAATTGAAGGCTCCATCACTAATGAGCTACTTGAGGATCCCTTCTTGGTGGGAAGCACACAATTCTTGTTGCTGGGGAGTAAAATTTCTACCTGTGCCATAGTTGAAATTGTTTAATTCTCCTGTAATGGCAGTACTGTTGGGGGGGCTAAAAAAGACCCCAACAATGCTTTGTTTCAATCCTCTGCTTTGTGGTATACTGCTTAGGAATTATCGGGTCAAGTGGAATAGTATTCCAAGTAAAATAACCCAATATATTATTTTTAGTAATATAGCATTGTAGCCCGCTGCTAATGGCTATTCTGATTATTAAAGACCAAGAATCAGAGTTATAGGCCTGAGCCGAAGGCAAGGGTCAATAACACATTTGAAAACCCAGCGAAGGGGCCCTTCTGCCTTCGACAACTGGTGTAGCCCGAGGCAGAAGGGCTAAAATGCTATGAGAACATTCCAGGGAAGAATGTTCTAAATTAAAAATAAACAACAAAAAGACAACCATTGGAATTATTCAACAAAAGGCATATGCCAACTGTTATTAGCCCTGAGCCACTACATTGTCTTCAATAGAGCTCCCAATATTCCATTGTTCTAATATAAATTGTGTAGAACACACTATGACAATATGTTAAATAACATGGAATCTTATAATAAAGGAGCTATAAATGTTAAACGGAATGTGAAAGGACATTTTAATGACAGAGATGATTTAGAGCCAGTCATTTAGAAAGATTGGTTACGTTTAGACCAGTTCACCAGTATTAACACAGAGGTGCCCCTTCGCTGGGTTTTCAAATATCTGTTGCATACTTTGTGATGGTGTGAGTTCATTACAGAAGGGAGCTGCAGAGTTGAATGTGTTCCCCACTAGCCCAATTGTCATACATGTCACAGTAACGTATCGCTGGCATGCTTTGATTTCCATTACTGCTGGATCCCACATGTAGAGATCACCCTGATAAACTGAGGACTGAGGAGTGACATGTAATGTTTACATTACATGTATAGTCCTACAGCTCTGGGAAATTGATTATCTCATGCTTATACAGATTACTTCTACCATAACTAAAAGGACAAATACTCAAACTTTTTTGAGTTTTAAAATATACTACACCATCAATGTTCACATCTAAAGTTGTGTCATTTAGCTGATTCATTGAACAATCTTTAGAGGGAGCAGAAGGTAGGTAGGTATGTGAAGTTAATCCCTCCCCTTACCCCCAACAGAGAATATATTTTTAACTAGAGATCCATTATCAGTGAATGGAGCTCTGCCATCTGTCGACACCTCTCCTCTGGGATGCCAAGGCTTGTCGAAGAAGGATCTATGAGGATGAGCTAACGAGAATATTCTGGAACAACCCGCTTTCGAGAAATTGAAGCCATCTTCAAACGGACTCCATTGCAATTAATTTGCATTTAGCATGGGAAATCAAAAATATTAGAATATCAGAATCATTATGATAACACACAAGGTAGCAGTTGAGAATTTTAAGGCAATGCCTGCAAGTCAATATACAGTTGGAAAGCACAAACCAATGTTCTGAGAGAGACTGAATATTGAAGCCACTAATTGCATTGTAATTAATTTTTCAAAAAATCCTACTTTTTTCGAACAGCTGTCACTCCGTTAATTATGCAGTAGAGATGACAGTCTAAAAGAAAGCACAGCTAGAATCTAGCTAATGTGGATTAATGAACACATCTTCCTCAATAGCACATCTTGCTTTTGGCAAGAATGATTTTTCCTAAATGATGCAGACAGTCACTGAAAACCAATTGTGTCGTTATTACGTTTTATTCCACTCTCCTTTTTCACAGCACACACGTGCTATGAGCAATATGAAACTCGACACATCAATTTCTTAATTGAGATTGACAACATTTCTACCTTGAATGTACTCATTTCAGATACCCTAGGCTCTGTGTTGCTGTATTAAAATACTTATCATAACTTTCACTTAGTCCTGTTTAAAAAAAATGTTTACCCATTTAAAGCAACACCCAGTCACACGTTACTTCTTGTAAAACCTTAAGAGCCTCATTTATGGGGATTTGGCATAGGGTATCGAAGCAAGTTACCTTGCTGCACTGCCCTATGGCTAAGTGATAGGGCAGGAAAGCACCATATTTATCTAATGCAATGCATTCCTGTCTCCCAGGTCTGGCGCTGTTTCAGCAGTTTAGAACCATTGCAGCCACCCTTGCACCATGGTGCAGGGGTGCCTATGTTGTCCGCAAGATTGTTTTTGTGCAGGAAGGATCACCTTCCTGCACAAAGACAATCTTGGGAAGTTTTTTCCTCTTTCTATGTGTGCTGCAGACAAGTGAAGATACAGCGGTGCAATGGGCAATGCAGCACTCATGGAAAGAGGAAGAAACTAGAAGAAATAATGTAATTTCTCCTCATTGTTCTGCCTCTGGGGAGGCATAAGGTTTTGGTGCATCCCCTGTTATACATGGTTTTATAATTCTGGGAAAGCATCAAAATCCATGGGTTTGTTTGCAAACACCCACTGTGATGCCCATGGAACAACTCCCTAATGCAGAGTAAGCCATCACAGCAGTTTGCACTGCCTTCAGGGCCAGACTGACCGCAGCGGCACCAGACATTTCCCCGGTAGGCCACCAGGGTAGGTGCTATAATTGGGCCCCTGGGAGCATTTTTGTAACCAGTAGGCTGCAATATCAGCCCCCTATAACAAAATCGGTTAAACCGTCCCTTGCAAACAGCTCGGCTCACCCCCCCCTTTCTGGGGGCCAACCGTGAAGTTTTCATGGGCTGATTTTGGTTCCCATTCCGCCCCTGACTGCCTTGCCGTACTCCATATCTATGAGGCCATTCAAAGCTACGCAAAGTGGCCTCTTAAATATGATTTTGTAATTTGTGCCAGCGGAGCATCACACATAGTGATGATACGGTGGTGCAAGGGGCTTAAAAATGTGCCCCCCAGGGGCACATTTAAGGGGACTTGGCGTAGGGCAGCGCAGAAAGTCACCTTGCTGCACTGCCCTACGTCAAAGTGAAAGGGCAGGACAGTGCTTCCCTGTCCCTTCCCCTGCTCTGCCACCATTTCAGCAGCCTAGCACCAACACATGCACCCTTGCACTATGGTGTAAGGGTGCCTGTGTTGTTGGTAGAATTGTTTAAGTGCTGGAAGGGGTACCTTCCTGCACAGAACAAAATACACAGAGGAGTGTTCCTTTTTCTATGTGTGCTGCATTAAAGGGAAATAACTGAGGATAAATAAAGTTATTTCTCTTTGTTGTGCCTCACTTCGGTAGGTGTAAGGATTTGGCACATCCCCAGGGGAGCAGCCACTGCAACACCCATGGAACGCCTCTGTAGCACAGAGTAAGGCAACACAGAGATTTGTGCTGCCTTGCCTTACTCCATATATAATGGAGTGTTCGGTGTCACCGAACACGGTGAGAATTGGGAGCGGCTTGTTATCCAGAAAAAGCTCATACTGAGAACCCAGAATTAGAGTTGAAAAGGAGATTGTACATCTGATTGAATATCGTGGACACGCCGCATACATCGGAACCCCAATGTGGGTCGGAAGTATCACCACATTTCAAAATTTACTGATTTGAAGCATTTAGCCTTGAGAAAGTCATGGGACCACACCCCAAATAGCGACGAAACACGTGCTGGCTGTGGCTGTTGACAACTGATATACAAGAACACGGAAATAAAACGAAAATAGAACCAGACGGAATTGTTTTGAAATGTATATTGCATGATGATGATATAATGAAGTGCTCTCAATCATAATAGGGAAAACAGTTTGCAATTTGACGTATGCTGGGGAGTGAAATATACCTTGACATTACCTTTGCATTTCAAGTTTTGATGGAATTAGCGAGGAATAACTGGCAATAGATATATTACCTCACAATTACACTTTAGCTGGTGGTGAACTGCTATATAATTTCCAAGGTGTGAGACATTAACTGCATCACTCTAAGGGCCAGATGTAGGTGTCTAAATACCGGTCGGAAACGGCCGAAAATACCGATTTTCGGCCGTTTCCGACCGGTATTTGGACATTGGTATGTAGGGCTGTGAAAAACACAGATTCGGTAATTTTACAGAATCGGTAATTTTACAGATTCGGTAAAATTACCGATCGGTAAAATTACCGAATCTGTATTTTCTTATGTAGGTAGCACTTTAAACAGTGCTACAGGGCCTTTAGAATTCGTTATTTACCATGGAATACTATTCCATGGTAAATAACGAATTCCAGTGTACATGCACATCTGTGCATGTACACCTGTGCCATGTGGCACACAGACATGCCCTAAGGGCATGTCTGTGTGTCACATGGCACACAAGCCAGGAACAGGGGTGCCACAGGGTGTCAAAGTGACACCCTGTCACCCTTGCAAATTCGGTAATTTTACCGATTCTGTAATTACAGAATCGGTATTTCCCATTGATTCCTATGGGCTTCAAAGCCCATAGGAATCAATGGGCAATACCGATTCGGTATTTACAGAATCGGTAAATACCGAATCTTAACGATTCGGTATTTACAGATTCTGAAATACCTACATCTCCCCCCTTCATATTTACCACTTCTTAAATACCGAATCGGTAAAATTCGGTATTTAAGAAGTGGTAAATAAGAATTACCTACATCGGGCCCTAAGTCTCTAATTACGTGCTATTGGTAGGTGTGTTGTGCGAGAAATATCCATTAATCGGGCTTCTGGGAAACTGTCCTTATACTGAATCATTATAAAAAATCTCTGGTATTATTAAAACGCATTGGTAATAATAGGAGATTACCCTGGTATACCTATCAACTCATGAGAAGACATTGAGAGTTTTGAAGAATTAATAATAAATCATCAATCATTCCTACAAAATAACGCATGCAGTATACTCTAAGACTGCATATATTGGGGTTTTTTTGCAATGAGGCAACGTTATATATTTTTAATTTGTTTACACTTTTTACTATCCACCAAATGTGGCCATGAAAGTAGTAAGGCAGACTACTGTCTTCAGTTAAAGGCTTGTAGTACCTACACTTAATGGTTCACTGGTTGCTTAACAACAGTATGTAGCGATATGCACTCCTATTTTATACAATATGCTATTTTGTGCTTTCAACAAATTAAATCTGGTGCTAACCCATGTATTGACTAGCTCCTAGTCAAGTTGCTAACAATAAAGAGAATCCACAGCAGCCCGTGGTATGGGAAGCACTATACACTCAGTCACTGTGACGTGATTGCTATTTTTTTGTACTTATCATCCATATATACAGTTCAACATTAGCATCATAACTTAAATATCTCTGTATTATCCAGAACTTCACACATTCAAAAATAAGTTCACAGTTTTTTGATCAAATGTGAGAGTCTTAACCCTTTCAAAGTAAATGCTTATGAAACAATAATCGTGTTTCTTTTCACGATTATTGTTTCATAAGCATATCACTGGTTGCTTAGCCATAGAACAATTCCAATTAGATTATCAGAGAAAAAAAATTGCTAAAAATATATTCTTGCACTATTAATCAAACTATTCGAAAGTTTGTGTTTGTTTCTCTGTAAAGATTTTAATATTTCCTTGTCTACATTGTAAGAGGTGACTGCCAGCACAGGTAAGGGCAATGGGGCGGTGAGGAGGGGCAGGGTGGGAGTGATGGGAAGTCGACCGACGACAAAATAGGTATAATTAATTAAATAAATAATACCTATTGCATCTGTTGGCTTCCCCCCAGTTGGGCCGCACCCCACCGCGCTTACCTGTTCCGGCTGAGGCTGATTGTAAGAGTCAAAACCTCGGATAAAAAACATAACAGGGCTGAACATCCATCTGAATTTCCTGAAGAGAAAGGTGTATAATATGATGCAGGTTTCATATGGTCAGCGACCTCCATTTCCTGCTTATTCCAAGCACATATGATCCTGGTCTTTAGGTTTGCTCTTGCATGATCCTTACTATTACATCTTATTGTTCATTGTATTAAAATGCTCCTTTTTACATGCTCACCGCCATATTATTTTTTTACTGATACTGTATGCTTTTTTAACTCTTTACACAGGGACTCTGCTAACCATGCCGCAGTGCATGTGCTTTGACCCCTAAAAGTTGTCAAAATTGTCTACAATCCTTATTGGCATTTTTAGCTTACCTATAGGTACCTAGTACATAGTACAAAGTAAGCATGGGCGGATTTTGCGGATTCGCGATCCGCGAATTTGCGGATTTGCGTATTCGCGGATTGCGAAAATACGCGAAATCCGCGAATTCTCGCGGATTAGCGGATTTTTTGGGGGTGTGTGTGTTCGCACGGGTTTCTGCAAGTTCGCGAGGGTTTTGTACTATTTCGCAAATTGCGAACTTACTTGTCGGGTCGCCAGTTTAGCGAACTTGTTGTTTGTACGTGCCCAGTCTGTTTGCTAAGCTTTCTTCATCACTGCCACTCTCTGTCACCACTGGCACTCTCTTTGGTCACCCATGCCACCCTCTGGCTCACCCATGTCACCCTCTGTGTCATCACATCACCCTCTAGTTCACCAGTGTACATTATTGGGGCAAAGCAAAGCACTGCCATCCTCTGTCAACACTGGCACTCTGGTTCACCCATGCCACCCTCTGGCTGGCACACCCATGCCACCCTCAGTGTCATCACAACACCCTCTGATTGACCACTGAGTGAACAAACACCTGCTAAGTGCCTTAAGTTTTGCAAACAACAACACCTGCCCTGCCCCAACTGACATTAATGAAGGCTGGCACCTGCTTGTCTGCTCCCTTTCCTTTTTGTTGCAAATGCAAAGTAAATAATTTTTTTTAACAGGATGCAATGGCATACTTGTAACTATTCTGTGACTGATAGAGCAGGGTCACACAATAGTTGCAAGTAGGCAACCGGATTCTGGAGGGCCCCTTCAGGAAGCACTACAGGTAAATGGTTACAAATGAATAGCTCGAACTTTTGCACCTGCTCGTTCGTTTTGCTTTTGCAAAACTCGTTTTTCGGTAATTTCGCCCTATTCGCGGGGCGCGTCGTAGTGCGAACTCGCCCGTGGAAGCCGCGAACTCGTGCGAGTTACCTCAAGGTTGAGTATGGGCGCCGCCATTTTGTTTGCGTGACGTATTTCCGTTTCCGCCCGCTAAGTGTAATCTCGCCCGACTCGCGCCTTGCGAATACAAGTTCGCACGAGTTCGCGAGAGAAATCGCGTGCGAACTTACTTACTCGCGCGTGATCGGGCCGCCATCTTGTTTTTCATTCATTCCTATGTGTCTGGGTATGGTGTTTCTATCCTCTCTATATCTCTGCCATCCTTTGCTTGTTTTACTATTTTTTTGATCTATTTAACTTATTTTCTATCCCTGTATTTTTCTAGATCTATATTTTTGTGTTTTAGGCTATTTTTGTTTACTTTTGAACTACTTTTTTAAACTTTTACTTTCCTTCTTCCCTACTCTTATTTTTTTTCATTTTGTCTCTTCTTTACTGCTCACACCTGCCCAGAACAAGAACATGGTCAAGACAGCTGTGAAGCTGCCCAAGACGGGCACCGCAGCCCGTGCCCGGCTCCCGTGTGGTCGATTGAGGGCGGAAATGGTGGTGCCTCGGGAGATTTTCAGCCCTGAGGAGGTGGGCGCACTTGTTTTTTACGTGCAGCGCCGTCTCCCCAGGACCATCGCGGCAGGCGGCAGGATTGCTGCTGGTTACACCAACAGCCAGGAGCGACGGAAGCGGTGGGCGCAGGTGTGCCGGGCCCTTTTTAAGATCACGGGGGTCCAGCGCACCTACAATCAGGTCACCCACCGCTGGACCGACATCCTTGACCGAGAGCGTGACCTGCTAGACGTGCTGGGAGTGGAGGTCCCCGGTCTTGGTGAGTAGTAGTAGCAATTTTTTCATTAATATTTCAAAATCTTCTGTGCATTTCATGTGCACTGTTCTCCTTCTCTGTGCCGGTGCCACTGCTTATTTGTTATCTATTTTGTGTTCATTTAATTGGGCTGAGTATGAGTGTATGTTACAGAACTGCGTAATGCTAGACACAAAGGGGCAGATTTACAAGCCCCTTGTTCCACGTTTACACTGCCTTACCTGATGCACAGCGACGTAAACGTGGCGCATCCCTGCGAGTCATGCACAACGTGATGCATCTAAGGAGATGCGCCACGTGAATGCCTGGGCCTGCGCCTCAATGGGTGCGTTCCCACGCAGGGGGGGAGTGGGGGGTGGGTGTTAATATACGCCACACCATGGCGCCTCTCTTGTGGCGCTGCGTCACAAAATTGACGCAAGAATGGAGCAGAAGAGCTGCAAGGGGCTTGTAAATCTGCCCCTAGAGTAGAGGCTCAGGTGCAGTCCTTCCTTTGTAGCCCTCTTTTTGGATGAAATAGTAGGTTCTTGTTCTTTCTAAATGTTTGATTTGGTTGACAAGGACATCGGCAAGCAGCAATCATCAATGTTTTCTGTTATTTCTTTCATGTTGTACGTTAGGTCCGCCCAGGGGCAAATCTGCTGCAGCAGTGGCTCCAAAGGAGGAGGATGCAGGCCAGGGCGGCGAGTGCTCCTTTGCTGGCCCCAGTAAGTTTTCTTTTAAATATAGAGGACCTATTGTTGTCCAAGCATTCCTAATTTAATTGTTTTGAAATAGTGTTTAGATAGGAGCAAAATCAATAATCCTACTGTTGCAGGGACAATTCTCCACAAACCGAACTATGGACACCAAAGACCAGAGTAATAATATTTCAGAGGGGCGTGTTTGGCACACTGTATAAATAAACCTGGTAGTGTCAGCAGCACAGATTTCTCCTTCCAAAAATTGCAAAACTTTTCGCTCAGTCACTCTAGTCCGGACTCTCTAGAGGAAAAACTACAGAGTCAATTCAAGTTTGAAAGCTTTATTAAAAGTTTAAGTAAACACATATATTAAAATAAAGTTAGTTGGAAATGGAAAAGTGCTTGGTGCTGATTTGATGAGTTCTGGAATGGTACACATTTCTTGTGGTCGAGCCGAGCTTTCACCTGGTTTCAAGTTGATGTTCCTCTCTTGTCATTAGAAGTCCAGTTTCTGTCTGTTCAGAGAAAAATAATGTGTGTTAAAAAATTAAGCAAGCATTCAACAATTGTGACAAAAAAATTAAGCAAGACAACAGCTTTCCCTGGAAGGAGGGACATTTACTTTAGACTACAGTAGACAGTCAATTACTTTTTCAGTTGTTTTCACATTTTTTCATTCATAGTCCAAATACTAGTGGAGTGGTGTAATCTAACATTCTTAAATCTATTTTGTAGGTGGAACATCTGGTGGCGGGGCCAGCTCGGATGTGGTCATCATTGACTCGGAGTCCGAGGGTCAATCTGGGGAGGAGTCGGACCAAGAACAAGTACAGACTGTGAGGCAGGAGACAGTGGCGGTGGCGAGTACAGGTAAGCTGGATCATGGTACTATCTGACTCTTAGATAGGATATGATGTGTATCCAGTGGTGGCCCAGTGACAAATTACAATATGGTAATTACAGCAGGCTGGGACCGAAAGACAGATAGAGGCAGAGACAGAGAGAGAGGAAGACAGAAGGAGAGATAGAGAGGGAGGGAGCCAGAGGGAGGGTGAGGGAGGGAGACAGAGAGAGAGAGACAGCGAGGTAGAGGGAGACAAAGGGAGACAGAAAGAGTGAGACAGAGAGAGAGAGAGAGAGAGAGAGAGAGAGGGAGGGAAACAGACATATCGCCTGGGCCTGGTGCAGATGATACGGTTGCTGGTGTGGTTAACGGCTCAGAGGAAAAATCACTCACTTCTGCCAGATCTCTTTCATATGAAAGAGCACCAAACCAAGGATACAAGAGAGTTGTGGGAAGGGAAATGGTGATTCAAGCGCCCCTCCCTGCGGACGCCCATGATACTGGCCTGAATAGTTTTGTACTGCCCTGGCTAGTTGCTAGTTGTACTGTGACACAACTTCCTGCTGAATCATTTTGTGTTAATCATATTCCTAAAGAGCATTGCTTACAGATTATGTCTTTCTTTCTTCATATAGTTGGCAATACTAAAACCTCCAAACCAACGAGGAGTATGCTGGCTGTACTGGCCCGGCAACGGAGGCTGGAAGCAACTGTTGCGGAATATCGGCGACTGGTGGACCTCGAGGGGGATGACACGCACTCCAGTGCATCCAACTTAACATCGTCATCCTCCTCTGTTACCCCACGTTCTGCCGGTAAGCACAGTGCTCCAGCGAACCGGAGCCGTGCCGGAAGACGCCACCGCAGAGCAGCAAAAGCTGCACCTCGCAGCACTGTTAAAGGTCGCTTGCGCCGTGCACTCCGCAGAGTGTCAGACCTAGAGGCGGAGGTCCAGAAATGGCACAAATTTCAAAATGTGGTGGAGGGCCTCCGCCTAGAGCAAGCCATCCTCCAAGAAAAATATGATGCCCTGGCCCTAAAGCATGATGCCCTGGAGGCCAAACTTACCAGCTTGCATCCATAGAGTGTCCCTTGCCCCTTTTTTTGAGACTGTTGGGGGGTGGGAATTGGGAGTTGGGTTTTTTGGGGACTTTTGAGGACTATTTGTTGGGGTTAGGGAGGGTCTTGCGGGAGATTATTTTGTTAGGGATATAAATATACTTTTTCAAACTTTATCTGAGCATACCTGTTTTTTTACTACTTTTGAGCTGGGTGGGTGGTGGTTTTGCAGTAATTTCATTTAACAGAACACTGTCATCGTGTTGGTTCACGTGCAATAGGCCAAATGTTTTCCTAAGTAAATGCCTGTCACAGACTTTGTCAATTCAAGAGCCCTAGGACTTTGCTGCTAGTACCACTGTCACTCTCTCGCCTCTCCGAATACTCCATTATACTACCTCCCATCCAAAAGCTTATCTTACCTGTAATTTGTGTTTGAGGGCTGGCTCCACCTGGAATTCACAGAGTCCTAACGCGTTCTGCAGCAGGGCCACAACTGGAGTTTCCCGGCGTGGATTTTCTGCAAATCAAAAGCAATCAACATTAGAAATGTGGTAGCGGTGCTGACACAACCCTAAAACCTAGAAACCCCAGAGACAGCACCCCTGAGACAGGCAAGCGAGCAATAGAACGCCTACACGTTCACGTGCAATAGGCCACATTTTTTCCTAAGTAAATGCCTGTCACAGACTTTGTTAATTCAAGAGCCCTAGGACTTTGCTGCTAGTACCACTGTCACTCTCTCGCCTCTCCGAATACTCCATTATACTACCTCCCATCCAAAAGCTTATCTTACCTGTAATTTGTGTTTGAGGGCTGGCTCCACCTGGAATTCACAGAGTCCTAACGCGTTCTGCAGCAGGGCCACAACTGGAGTTTCCCGGCGTGGATTTTCTGCAAATCAAAAGCAATCAACATTAGAAATGTGGTAGCGGTGCTGACACAACCCTAAAACCTAGAAACCCCAGAGACAGCACCCCTGAGACAGGCAAGCGAGCAATAGAACGCCTACACGTTCACGTGCAATAGGCCACATTTTTTCCTAAGTAAATGCCTGTCACAGACTTTGTTAATTCAAGAGCCCTAGGACTTTGCTGCTAGTACCACTGTCACTCTCTCGCCTCTCCGAATACTCCTTTATACTACCTCCCATCCAAAAGCTTATCTTACCTGTAATTTGTGTTTGAGGGCTGGCTCCTTCATTTCTTCATTTCTTCATTGTGCAGAATCCAGGCATCAGCATTATGGGTAATGGATAGGGTGAGTCTGGAGGAGGAGGACTCAGGATAGACGACCAGGACTGAGTTCTTGTCAACTAACTGTTGTGAACCGGTGGAATGCTGCTGCATCAAAATCAAGACAGTTCTGCTGATGTGCTTGTTGTTTGATTGGGTGATTACAGTTTTGTTGGGAATGTGATGAAGCACTTGCTAAAGAAAGACAGACATACAGGAATAAAAGTGAATAAGGAGGACTATTTACAATTAATGAATGATTGATTGAGTCATTTTCAGAACTCGCTGTCAGGGAAGCAGAACTCGTCCTCATACTCTGCTAAATCATCAGTCGGGGTTACTTCTGGTAACTGAGGAGAACTTTCCTCGGGTAGGGCGGTGTCCTCTTCTTCCTGCGTGCATTCTCGTACTCTGTAATCTGGTGGTATGAAGTGCTGGTTCATCTTTATCAAGGTGAGCCGCTCCACATTTGCGGGCAAGAGGCGGGACCTTTTGGAAGTCACAATGCCACCAGCAGAACTAAAAACACGTTCTGAAGACACGCTTGCGAGTGGGCAAGACAAGTAATTGATAGCCAGGTTGGTGAGCTCTCGCCATATTTTTCTTTTCCCATGCCAATACGCCAATGGGTCCTCAGTAATATTGACCTCTGTTGAGTCATCCAGATAGGCCTGCACCATTGAAAGAATGTCCTCCCGGATTCCTGTACTTTGCACTTCTGTGTCCTTTCTAGGACCAGGAAACCCTAGCTGAGTTAGCCAACTCGCTTCAGACATATCGCATGTGCCTGGTGCAGATGATACGGTTGCTGGTGTGGTTAACGGCTCAGAGGGAAAGTCACTCACTTCTGCCACAGGCACAGATGGTGAAGTGCTTTTTTGGGACGCCTGATCGCCTGCTGATTGACTAGTAGTACTGTCTTCTCCTACAGTTTCCTTCCGTTCTATTTCAAAACGAATGGCTGACTGAGCTAGCCAACCTTTGTACTCTGTAACATCCGATGTTTCAAAAGGAATTATTACTTTGCCAAACAATGGCTTTTTGTAACGTGGATCCAGAATAGTAGCACAAATGTAGTGCTGTTGTTTCTTGATATTTACAAGCCGTTCATTGCTAACTAGGCGTTGTAATAATCTCTGCGCCAACTCATGTGCTTCGTTCTTTCCAACGTCCTTTAATTGTGAAGACACCACCTTGACTTGGTGCTCGAGCTTCAGCAACAGTGGGATAGCTTTGCTCAAAGAACAGTCCTCCCTGCTCACGTCACGCGTGAAGACCTCAAAAGGCCGAAGCATGTCTGTCAGGCTTTTAACTAGCTGCCATTGCTCCACCGCTAGCATCATTCCTGTCGTATCACCACCCAGGTTGTAGAAATACTCATTGACTACTGGAAACAGCTCATGCAGACGCTCAAGCATGTAGAAGGTTGAGTTCCAACGTGTTGCTACCTCCTGGATAAGTGCTTTCACTGGCATTCTACGTTCATTTTGCTTGCGCCTCAGCTCCTTCCGGGCCTTAAAAGAATGGTTGAAATGTGTGCATATTCTTCTGCAGATGGTCAGTGTTTTGTCGACTGCAAGTTCTTTTTTCAAAAAATTTTGCACAACAAGGTTGATACAGTGCGCCAAACACGGCACTCTGATATAGAAACCGTCCTCCATGGCCTTAACTACATTCCTGCCATTATCTGTAGAAACATAACCAACCTTGCAATTTCTTGGGCGCAGCCATTTCAAGACCTTTTTGTTAAAGTCAGCCAAAATGTTGACTGCAGTATGACTTTTCTCCATGCCAAACATGGCTAATGTTGCATGTTTACGAGCACCCTTAAAAATCTCGACCAAATCACCACCTGCATTTATCTGTTTAATAACCCCTGAAAAAGAGACCCAGTGTGCAGTGATGCACATGTAATCAAGGGCTTGGCAACTGGTCCACATGTCTGTTGTCAGGTGTATAGTGTGAACAGCACTCTTCTGCAAAGCTGCCCCCACCAACTCAAGCACCTCTTTGTGTAGTGCTGGAACAGCAACCCTGGCAAAATAGTACCGGCTAGGAACCTTCCATTTAGGGGCCAATGTTGCCACGAGTTCAAGGAAACCCACACATTCGACAAACGAAAAAGGGAGAAGGTCCACCGCTAGCATTTTTGCCAGCTTAGTGTTATAGAGGCGTACAGTTGGGTGGTTGCGTTGAAATTGCGCATCTGAGGAGAACATGCCTGAAATGGTGCGCTGGACAAATTTACGGGATGATGCGGATGCCTTCTTCGACCCACTTCTGATCAGTGTTGACATTTTCCGCATTGGTGTGTCTCCCAGACTCTCAGTGTGCCTGCTATGTGTTACGGAGGGTGTGATGCTGCAAGGGGTACTGGGTGCAACCGGACACATGTCTGACGCTTCTTCTACCTCCCCATCATCTTCAGATGAAACACCTACTATGGGTATATTTTGGCCACTTGCCCTTTGGGATCGCTTTCCCTTGACTTTTGCTAGGTGCGGAAACCATTCGACAGCGTGCTTTCTTTCAAGATGACCTATCTGGCCTCCGGTTCCATAGTTGGTACCAGTCTTACCACGGCTAACTCTAGTCTTACAAATGCAACAAACGGCTATGTTATCATATTTTTCATGGACACTAAAAAAGTTCCAAACTGGGGACTGGAAACTTCTGGTTTTGCCGCACGAGGTGATACTGGTGCCAATGCCAGATGAAGCAGTGGTGGATGAGCCTTGCAGACATCTACTGGGTTGTGCAATTATTGCAGCAACCTTACTTGAGGGAGTCGAGCGGGATGGAGTCCCCCTCCGGGGAGAAAATATGGGAGCTGTAGGTTTTGTTGAACTTGTGGTACTACTTGACTGCGTTGGTGGTGCTACCAGTGGCACGTCGCCAGGGTCACGCTCAGCATGACGTCGGGATAGGGTGTAAATGTCTGTCTGCTGCATGGCCGGTGTGGCTGGACTGACATGTGTGATGACTAGGTCATTGCTGTCATCCTCTTCAACAACATCAGAATGCACCACTTCATCAAGTCCGACGTTCGGATCCATAAGTATAAGCTTTCCGGGGCCCTTCCTTTTAACATTTGATACCTTTCGCAGCTCATGGTGTGCCTCCCTCTCAGACATCGGAGATGGTTGCCAATCCAGATCCAGATCATCGTCTGATGGAGCGGGGCTTGAAGAGGAACTTCTACACATCCTCCTTGATCTTTTCCTTGCTGGGGAGCTGGGAGAAAATGAATCATCAGGAGGAGTGGCTTCGTCTTCCTGACATGATACCCCGGCTCCAAAGTCAATTTCCTCCTGTGCCCCTACTTCTGGAAGAACAACCATTGTGGGAACTTGCACCGCTCCATGGCCATCTTCACTGACCTCTACTTGCAAGTCTCCATGGACCTCTCCTTCTCGGCCTTCTCCTTCTCGGCCTTCTCCTTCTCGGCCTTCTCCTTCTCGGCCTTCTCCTTCTCGGCCTTCTCCTTCTCGGCCTTCTCCTTCTCGGCCTTCTCCTTCTCGGCCTTCTCCTTCTCGGCCTTCTCCTTCTCGGCCTTCTCCTTCTCGGCCTTCTCCTTCTCGGTCTTCTCTTTCTCGGCCTTCTCCTTCTCGGCCTTCTCCTTCTCGGCCTTCTCCTTCTCGGCCTTCTCCTTCTCGGCCTTCTCCTTCTCGGCCTTCTCCTTCTCGGCCTTCTCCTTCTCGGACAGCTCCTTCTCGGACAGCTCCTTCTCGGACAGCTCCTTGCGCATGTACTTCTGCTTGTACTAGTAGCCCATGCAGTTGTTGTTGCGGCTTTGGTTGTTGAATAGTACTTGTGAGATGAGTTAAAACCTGTGTTGATGGCGTGCTGCTACTTTCTTGCGATGATCCAACATCACTGGTCGTTGGTGATTCAACAACTAAACAGGCTACCTGTGCAGCACTCATGGTGGGCCTTTGTTTTTTTGGTTGTTGTTGCCCAAAAAATGTCTTGGTTGAGCAACCAGTCGCCTTGGTAAGTGGTGCCACTTGCTTCTTCTTCTCCTTAGTAGAGACATCTTTCTTGGAAGAGGACCTACGGGCACCTCTTTTTGGAGCCATCTTCTTCAGATGTCTTAACAACAGGCCGCAGCAGCACTTCTTCCTGGCACTGATGCTCAACGATGATGCGTAGTTTTGTGCACCTAAACGCAAATGAAGACAGAGGAACATCAGTAAATATAAATGTTGCATATCTAGCGCTTGAATAAACAGTTAGCAAGTAGGCATTTATGAATACACACGTGCACACCACACAATATGGAATTTTCATAATTAGGATTTGCTACATTTTTGGGAAACAGGAATTTAACAATGATCCAAGAGAGCACACACACAGAGGGTTGTGCTTTCATGTACCCCTGACTCCGCCTGGGCACCATGGGTGAAAGCAAGGCACAATGGGTGTAGGCCTATGTCTCATAGCTCACTGCCTGCCTTCAAAATGGCCGCTTGACCCCCCCATCCACATGGCCAGGACCATGCCTCAAAATGGCCACCACCAACATAGCCAGCACCCAACCCCTACTCCAAAAAGTGAAAACACACAACACAAATCAAATCACCACAATCCAATGCCATCCATCCATTTTCAGAAGGCTTATGCTGCCTGCTGGTGGTTTTCCGGTGCAAAATTGCATTTTTTACAATTTCGCGAGTGCGAGATTGTTGCTTCACGGCGCGAACGTGGCAAAAACCCACAAAATCCGCGAACAGACCGATTCTGGGCCCCCCTGGGCATAATGGATGACATCAGAGCACAGAATCATGTTAACAAAAATAATTTTAACAAAACAGTTGTATCATCCATGCACCCATAAATAAGCCTGGTGGTTTTCAATTCATGTGCAGCAGAATTGTAATTTTTACAATTTCGCGAGTGCGAGATTGTTGCTGCGCGGGACACGAGCAGTGCGAACACAAGCAAAAACATCCTCAGCTCGCGAACTTGCAGATTTTCCCCCCAAAAAGTCGAAAAAAAAAACACACACAAAAATCACCACAAACAAACAACATCAACTTACTTCTTTGTGAAATCAAAATTCGAATCCAAAATTAATCCAAAAAGCCTCAAATCCAAATATCCAGCAGCAACCACAAAAAGTAATCCTTCCCAGTCAAGAATGATCGAAAAGTGGCCAGGAAATGGAGGAGCTTGCTGGACAGGAACAGGAAGTTGGAGACTGGGGCACTTCCTTCACCCCACCCCTATGGGAGGAGCTTGCTGGACAGGAACAGGAAGTTGGAGACTGGGCCACTTCCTTTACTAAGTAATTTCTGTACTTTCGCTAGTGCGAGATTGTTCCTGCCCGCGCCGCGGACCGCGAGCAGCGCGAGCAGTGCGAACACAAACAAAAAATCCGCTTCGCGCGGATTTAGCGTATTCTCGCCGCATCCGCGAGAGTTCGCGGATTGCGGATTCCCCGAAAATACGAAAAATCCGCGAGCGTAACGGATTTTACGCCCATGCTTAGTACAAAGTCTATTCAAGGCCTGTAAGTTAAATGTCACTAGTCGACTGCTGCACCCAGGTTACCACCCAGTACAGTGACGGTGCAAACATGACTGGAGGCCTACCACTGTAACCTGTCTGGGCAGTTTTAAAACTGCAAATTTGACCTGCTCAAATAGCCCCTTTTGACATGCCTAAATTCTCCTTTTAAATAATAAATCACCCCTAAGTAGGCCCTATTGCCCGTAAGGCAGGATGCATGATATTTTAACAGAAGGACATGTAAATCAATGTTAAACATGTCTCTACAGTGAAAAGACCCAAAAGACTATTTTCACTTTTGCAGGGTTAACTGTTCCATAGGAAAGCATTCAGTGTACACTATTAAGTTTAACAATGGTTCTCTGGCTAGGTAACACCTACAAAATGAATTCTTGGACTTTTTATAATATTTATTACAATCCTTCTTCACTGATAAAGTCGGATTTGAAATAAATAGTTTGGGAAAAGTAACCATAGCAAGTTATCATTTCCATGCCTAAAGCCTCTAGAAGCCAATTTACATGAGCTCCAATTGTCACATTTAAACTTTATCCCAGATGTGAGATAAAAGCCTTGGGTGTGGGGAGGTGTTCTGTTCCTCCGCAGGATCACCATCTGGGCTGTGCCCAGAAGCTTGATTAACTTCAAAGAAGTCTACCATGTCACAGGCAAATGCTAGCTGAAACCTAGGTAGGTCTTTTCCACCTAGTCAGGCTGGCATCAATCTTGTTGGGAGAGGAGTTGTCACCAACCAGTTTGCCATGATCACAGGTTAGCGGTTGCTCATTTCCCTGGCCACCCATCTGAGGGCATGGCAGACCTGAACAAGGGAAGACAGATTCTGCAATCTTGGTTTTAGGTAGCGATGGGCCCTGTGGGATTGTTTGCAGTGGGGCACACAGATTCTGCTGCAAAAGTAGGTAGGGTTACCCCTGGGAACTTTTGTTATCTTGGTTAGGGGGGGTCAGGTGTCACTCCCGTCCACAGGCTATGGCCAGGCATAAATATGGCACCCTTCAGCACCATCTTCAGAACACCACTGGACCTGTGAACGACAGAAGAATCACTGCCCGTGTGTCGAGACTCATCAAGTGACCTGAAAGCCTGGGCTTGCTCTCACCTATACCCAGTACATAGACTCCAAGGGCAGCTGGCTGAGCTTCTGTTAAGCTACAGGGCCACAAAAAGCTTCGTGAAGCTCCTTTTCATGAACAGCCCATCTGACCAGTTTAAAATGGAACTACCTTGGACACTGCTGGTGACTTCTGCTGGAATAAATCTTGACCCCAAGTGCTGTTTTTTAGGTCCTGGGACACTTGCCTATGTCAAATTGTACTAGTCCTAACATCCTGTTAAATAAGGTATTCAGAAAAGTTTTGGCTCCAATGACCAGCAGAAGACAGGGACAAACCTGCCAAATCAATCTGACAGAGGTACGTACCCACTGAGCCTAAGAATCAGCTTGCTCCCCCTCAGAGATTTTCTGCAGCGGATTATCTGTTTCAGTGGAGAATGTATCTGTCCTAGTGGAGCCACGCTTGGCTGCAACTTGCACCCTTGCCCCACTGGAGGAATCTGAGCGCTAGTGGATACGTCCAAAAGTAGAAATCTTCAGCAGACGAAGGTGCCAAAAATATCAGGACAGTGAGGGACCTTCCTTAGATGCAAGTTCTTAATTTCCCCCTCTCTGAGCTTTTTCACCAAAAGTTAACAGCTTCACTGTGACCATGTCTGACAGCATTCAGGCCTCATTGAGTTCTTCTCAGCCACAGCCTGCTGTCTAGCCCACAAAAAATTTTGACTTCTCTTTCAGAGGCTAAGTCGAAAGGTAAAAATTCAACTGGCTTGAACATAGTTTCTGTTGCCAACCTGCACTCCGTTGCAGTCGGCCTTAAATCACACCTAGGTACCGGTCAAGCACAACCAGATGACCGTAGTCGGCCCTAAACGCTTTTTACTGCTATTTTTATTTAAAACTTATAAAAAATCACATATCTGGTTTCCCTTATTGGATTTTTGTCATTTTGGTTATTAAATTATTCGCTGTTTTTATTAATTGGAGAGGGATTCTTATTGTGTTGCTTTTGTTTTTACTTTTTAACTATTGATGCTTCTTAATGTTTTACATATTTTCTTAAATTAAGCCTGTGTGCTCGATGCTGTAAGGATTGAGCTCAGGTTTGAATTACATGAGACCTTAACTGGACCTAACAAGAATAGTGGAACTATTAATTGTGCTGAACTACCATTCACTCCCATCCACCCCACCTAATCCTCTTCCTCACATTTATCTATGCCGTTCTATGGGTATTTATTGTGATGACCTGTTTGATGAATTTACTAATCTTTCAAATGAGGCTATCCCAATGAATCCCGTTAACTAGAACTTATTGTGCATCCAAGAAAAGTCAAACTCCAGACTGGTACCTTTGGGAACACTGGGGAATCCTAGTAATACCCAGGTGCAGGAGGAGCCATGTGGTGGAACAGTGAGATCAGCCTGGTTAACACCGGCTTTTTGACATCCACCACTGCTCTACTTCTACTACCACCACAGCATTATCTTTTATCTAGGAAAATTATCACTGACAGCGAAATGGTTGTCATTTCTCGGAATTAGCCCTGGGGAAATACTGTGTCCCTCCCGGGTGTAGATCTGGATCATACTGTGGCCTATTTTGATGAAGATGTGTGCGTTTCTGCTTGTTTTGAGAAATAGGACATTTCTATAATTTGCGCGATTAATCGTTTCTTCCACTTTATATTTTTGAGTCTCTTCTCCGGGCAAATCACTTAGGGGGATATTCTCAAGGAGTTAACAGCTCTTCATCACAGCCAAAGTGGCGATAAATACATCGCCATATTCACAAGCTGGTGCTAACAGCCCATATCAACGGTTTACCTGCGATAGCAGCCGCAAAAAACATCGCATGACCCCCCCAACTATCGCTAATGAGATGCAGAGTAGGTGTTCCCGTGCCAAAAGCCGCAACAACACCACTCCGCAACATTCTCAATAACCAGCCAGATCGGCGATGAGAACCCAAAACAGGCAATAAGGCCCGTTAGCAGCAGGAAATTAATGCCTTTTCTGTCCTGGTGTAAAGTCAGACCACAGCCTGCACCAGAAAAGGGAGCCAAGGCCAGGGCCACACCTGAAGGGCAACAGATGCCATGGAGCCACTGAGCATGCAGGCCGGACATCCAAGAGGGCAACAATATCCACCACCACTACCCCCAGGATCACAACCCACCCCACCGCCCCGGACCCCCACCACCCTCCCGGACCAACACTGAGGCAGCGCAGACAAAGACAGCCAACCTCAGAAAATGCACCAACCTCACAGACCCAACACCAGAGAATGTCAGTGCCCACCACAGGCCCAAAGGGACAACCATCCTCCGCATCCTGACCACCATTGCCCACAGCCTGATGGTACCAACACAGCGGACAACCAACATCCCACCTCAGATACCACTTGTACCCTTCAACCAACAACCGCCAGAGTCGGAGGAGTGTCATAGCCAGCCCAATACAAGTTCCACACAACGGTCGTGGGTGACATCACCAGCTTGGTACTCCACTATCTATACCTCACCCACACTGCGCAAAACAGCTGGAGACCAAGCAAGGCGTCTACACCATAGCTGGCTTCCAGCACGTCTGAGGGGGCAATTGACTGCACACATGTCCTACTTGTGCCCCTGGCAACACTGCACACAATTACCGCAACAGAAAGCACACGCATTCCATCAATGTGCAGGCAATAGTGGACCTCCCAGAAATCTCCACCGTCGACGCCAACCACCCAGCAGGCAGTGTGCATGATTCCTACATCTTCCGACTAAGTATGGGCGGAAAATGTGTTCACGGAATTTGCAAATTTTTGGCAATTTCGCAATCCACGAATCGCGCGAAATTGCCCAAAAATCCACAATTCGCGAGTTGGCGGATTTTGTTCGCACTTCAAAAATACAATTTTGCATGCGCGGCATTAACTTACCATGATTCTGCGTTCGCTGATGAGTTTTCCTCCCTGTTCACGTGCGCTGCGAGATTTTGGTAGCTGGCCGAGCGACGCCGCGATAGTGAACACGTCATTGTGACCCGAAACAGGAAATTGCGAACGCGAACACGTCATTGCGACCCGAAACAGGAAAATGGCATCGCGAGCAGGCTGGTTAAGTGGAAACAACATGTTCGCGACCGTTGCGACCGCATGCGCAAGTTCTCGTTCCCGAACTGGTAAAAAAATCTCGCGAACTCGTAAAAAAAATTAATTTGCAAGCTCGCAGAATTTGGTGGATTTTTGCGAATCGCAATTACGAATGCGCGTGAATTCGCGTATCGCGAATTTGTAAATTCCGTCCATGCTTACTTCCGACAGTTCATCATCAACAAGCGCCTACGGAACAGCACTGCTCATTGGCAAGTACCAAATGAACACACACCCTAACTCCACAATCATGCAAAGCACACCACAGGGAATGCACATGTCACAAACTCACATACAACATACCAAACAACATTTCCACCCACCAAACATGAAGGCACAATTGATTGTTGGAACCCAGGCCAGCATGCATATAAGCCATAAACAGCATGGCACCTCAGCCACACAACAGCAGATTGTGGGGAGAGGTGGGGACCAGGCATGTGCGAAGGAGGCAAGTGGCCGATGAATGGGAATGTACCCAATGCCAAGTGTGGCGTGGATGCTGTGGCCAGACTGCAGTATGCAGACCACACACATATCCATGTCGACATACACGACAGATTTTTGGAGTGCAGTGGACAGTGGAAGCAACCATGTCACCCGAGCCAGTGGGGAGGATCACAGAAATGTAGCTTGTTACATACCCACCGTAGGCGTGAGCGGGATGGGTTGGCCCTGCATACGCCAGGCCAGCGTTGGGGTGTGAATAAAAGGCACGTGACTCTGGCCGTGGTCCTCTTCCAGAATGCCCAACATGTCTGCCAGGGCTGCGCCTCTCACCCCGCCACGAGGCTGATGCTGTCGCCGTGAGCGGGGTTGCCTGCGATCCTGTGCGCCTGCTGTACCCCGGGACACTGGTCCCAGAATCAGTCTTGCCCGCCCCTGCACACCCAGGCCTCAATGCCCACCTGCCGACACCAGTGTGTGTCAAAGAGGGCCCAATTACATGCTGGTGCAAGCTCCAAGCCTGAGGCCCGCGACCCTGACAGCCTCCTCAGACCATCACAGCCTCCGCGACACAGGCCTGCAGTACTCCTTTCTCGTTGACGTACTCTAAGGGCAAACACAGTGGACTAGTAGATCACACATTTGGAACTGAGTCTTGATTACACTATGGCGGAGGACGATGTTTATGGCTGACTTGAAGTTACAATACTCCCATCGATGTGGTGCCACCAAGTCTGTGCCTAGCATTCCAACAACACATGTCTGTGGGCCCACGCAGACTACTGCCCCCAGGCCACACAGCGCTCGAATAGGACGCACATGTTGAACTGAGCCTTAATGGCAGAGTACATATCATTGCACGCAAGGAGAGGTGTAAGAGGATGATGCGTTTCAGTCAGGAGGAAAAAAGGATCATCGTTATGGAGGTGATCGAACACTACCGACAACAGCCCTTGTGTCACTAACTCTGTGCAGCATGAGCCAATGACACATGGCTGTGGGCCCCTGCTGACTGCTGCCTCCGGCCTACACTGTGGTCAAGTAGGTCACACATTTGGAACTCAGTCTTGATTTGGCAAAGGCGGAGTTCATATCATTGTACCTGCATCATCGCAGACTGCATCCCCTCTCAGCCCCGGTGCCACTAAGTCTGTTCCCCGACATTCATGGACACTCTCTGGTAGAACTACGGTAGCGTCTGAGTCAATGGACTGGGGTTTGTCTTCATCCTCATGTGGCTGATGCCGAATTGGTGGTGGAAACGAGGCTGTAGCATTCCACTCCTCAATTTGCAGCTTCCAGATGGCATCTGCCCTCTGCATCATGCCCTGGAGGACACCCTCCACTGTCCCCCGCATCCCTCTGCCACATTCATTTCGGACATCGTTGAGAACCCGCTCAGTCCGCGTGGCCCTACCTCAGTGCACCGCAAGTCACCGTCCTGTGGCGGTGTGCCTGTGCCGGCCGCAGTGCATCCGGGCCACTAACTCTGTGCAGCACAAGTCAGGGGCCCGGTCTTATAAGATATTGGATGGCCTCTGAGACAATGGCCTTGGGTCATCAACGCTATGTGTCTGTGGCCCTGCGCTGTCTGTTGCCTCCGGCCTCAACTGAGGTACACCAGGGCTCACGCAGCAATTTGTGTCCTAATCAACCCGGATGTCGCATCACCACCGGAGGCACACGCCACCATCGCCATGACCACCTCCAACCGACAACTGCCAGTGTCGAAACAGTCGCACTGGCAGACTAACGGAGTTGCTCACACCTGTCGTGGATGCCATCACCTGCCTGTTACCCTGTTCAGCACTCCAGGTTCTACTAACTCAGTGCACCACAAGTCATCGTCCATTTCTGTTTTGGTTATGTGCTGTGGCAAGCTCATGTGGCAATATCACCTCAGGCAGTGTGTGAGACCTGGGAGGATGATGAGTAAGACTTTGCAGGTGTGACTCCCCCACTGCAGCTGCATCTGGAATATCCTGAAGGGACCCAATCCTAGACATTTTGTTCACATGAGCGCGCTCAGCTCTAGTGCCCCAACCTCAGTGCACTGCAACTCATTGACACTTCTGTTTGCTCATTCAGTGACCTCTGTACTTGCTCCTGCTACCACCATAATGCACCGTTGTTGTCTCTGTAATGCTGGTGTTTACTGTTTCCATCTTAATAGCGTTCACTGTTGTATTTGTTGCCAGCACCATCCACTCCGTGAGGGCTGGCTTACATTCACCCCACACACATCCAGCACAGGCGCAACTGTACATGTGACCCTGCCAATAAAGGGGCCGGGCTCACATGCCGGTAGCCAGTTCCACAAACTATCTGCATGTGTCCGTGTGGTCATGATGTGTGCATGGGGCCCCCGGACCCTACAACATTACATTGTGCTGTGTACAGCGGATGCAGCCATGTCCTCGCAGGCACTACTAGCTTGTGGGGTTGGCGTTGGCCTCTGCACTGGGTCCGGGTGCATCCATGGTGCTACGCAGTTTGAATTATTTTTGGTGTGTTCTTTTTGCTGCTTTTATAGTGCATTTTCCCGGCTGACGCGTGGGATTTGCAGGCCTTCGCCGGTTTTCGCTGCTTTTAGTATCGTTGTTGGCCTCATTGCAACTTTTTTTGTGTTGTCGTTTTGCATTTTTGCGGCATCGCGTTGTATTTATCGTGGACATTTGACTCGTTGTTGTGGGCCTATCGCATAGTACCTCCGTGTTGGGAATACTGAGTTAACACAGAGTTGTTTTCCCGTGATAGACTGCGATATGAAGAGTTGTTGTAAAGCTACTTTTGCAGTAATTATCACACGTTCTTGAGAATATCCCCCTTATTCTCCCCATGCCTACTAAAATATGAATGTTTCCTTGTTTAAGGTAACTGGTGCTCTTGTAAAGCACTCCAATGCCTTCGGGTCGAGTCTGTGATATATGAATCTGCACAAAAAAAGTGGCTGAGGTTTACCTGTTCAGTCTGCATTAAACATTTATAGCTAAATTCTGACCCCCTCAGCAAACACGTATTTATACATGGATCAAATTAACAAATTGTATGACATATATTACATCCTTCACAGTTTTCCTCATATAGATTCCAGCATGTCAACCCGGCTGACATTCACCTGGAAAAAGTAATGGAAAAAGGCATAGTATGCGCACAGCGTGACATTCACCCTTCACCATTTCCAACATTTTTCTACCCCCCGCTACGTCCAATAACTCTCAGAGTCAGAGCATGTTGTCTAGGGTGTAGCCTTTTATTCACATCAAACCAGGTAATTCATCACAGACCAATGGGAGAAAACCATCCTATTTGGATATGTACATTATTCAGAGCATCATGCTTTAGCCGCCTCAACCTGTCAAAGGCATTAAGTAAATCAGGCACAACATTACTTGAACTTCAGTTTTGGCCGTACACTTTAGCGGCAACAACATGTCAATGGTAGTAAGAACATTAGGCACAACATTTCACCAGCACTTGAGCTTGGCCTTACAATGGAACTTGTCCAACTCATCCCCCAAGCTCTCCACTCAGCAGCGCACATTGCGCCGGCAGGCCCAAATGCGCAACATCAAACAGTTGCATTACTTGAAATCCAGGGCACCGCATAGCGCCCAAAATTTATTTCACCAGCACTTGAGCTTGGCCTTACAATGGAACTTGACCGACTCATCTCACCAAGCACTCCACTCAGCTGCGCACATTGCGCCGACAGGCCCCAATGCGCGACAGCAAACAGTTGCATTACTTGAAATCCAGGGCACCGCAAAATGGACCGGCCCACCGGAGTGCCTGAACACAGGCAGCCTCCCCAAGGTTCTACTCAGACTTCTGATACTATGTGATACAACTACAGCCATTATACATACTGTTATACATATTCCACTAATTATTGTGATATAGGAAAGTTACTGTGACCCATCCACTGGTACTCAAAATTACAGATCACCAGGAAAATAAATACGAAGAACGGGACTATGGTGCATTGAAAACGTTCTTTGGCATGAAGCGCATTGGCAGATCAAAAATACAGATCGCAAGGAAAATAAATACAAAGAATCGGACTAATGGTGCCTTGAAAATCTTCTTTGACATGAACCGCATTAGCAGATCTAATGGTGCCTTGAAAACGTTCTTTGGCATGTAGTGCATTGGCAGATCAAAAATACAGATTGCAAGGAAAATAAATACAACAAACCGGACTAATGATGCCTTGAAAACGTTCTTTGCAATACCAAAGGGGATGATGGACGGAGCGTTTCAGCAAATCAAACACTCACCCCCAGTCAAATGATCTGGGTTTATTCCATCACCATTCTTTAGCTCACTCCGTCACCCCAGTTCAGACATGGCCATATGCAATCAGTCTGACCCTGTGCCTCGTGGGAAGAGTCCAGCCCGAACTGCCAAGCCATGTCAAAGGTGCGTCCCCCGTTTTAAAGCAAACAACTGCGCCATCAAATATGTGAAAACAGCAATATCATTCAAAACACCTCGCATATGGCGGCGACATGCCTCGCACTACGAACCGTATCTTTTCTGTAACAGCGCGGCCCTCTAAAGGAAAAACAAACAAAAACAAAGGCGTGTCCCCCGCATATGGCAGCGAGACGCCTCGCACTCTAAAAATAAATATTTATTTAAATACACGATCGTCAGTGTATCCTAAAACTAAAAAAAACATGTGGGCAAGCTACGCCAAGGCCCCCTTAAACCTCCTGGTCCACGCTCGGCATGCCGCCGACTGGAGCCCTCTCATGGTCAACGACACACCTCTGCAGCTTGTCGGAGGACTGAGTGGACAAAGAGGCCAACTATTCCAGGGCGCAGCCCTAAATAACTCTCCCTGCGTATCCTGATGACGTCTCGTCCCTCCTCACGATACACCCTCTTCTTGCCCAACCCGTAGGGGCTCAGTCACATGGCGCGGGGCGCCTGTTCAAAACATGCAGAATTTCATGTGTTGAAAAACAATCCTTATGATATGCCTCGTTTTTCTGTTGTAAACTGGTAATCAAAGGTATTACACCGATTCTGAATGCTATGCCTCGTTGACCTGTGGAAAACCCGGAATAGAAGGTATTTACCAAACACTGTAAATACCTCACCTTGGGGAAATGGCAAGGATACTTGCAATGATTTACCTTGTGCTCTCGTTATCGTGTACAATTGTGAGGCCTGAGGGGGCAAAAGGGGAGGGGGATACGCACGATCACCATTTTACCTGCATTGCATGTCTTTCTCACCATTCCAAACAAAGCCCTGAGAAAAATATAGGTGTTCTTAAAATTGCATGGTGAGAGGCTACCTGATTAAAATGACCATTAAGCAAAATACATCATCAGACTAGGATATATAAACAGACCCACCGCCAATCAGACAGCTCCATTTCACGGCTGATTTCACAATCAATGAGCCAGAGGGAATTGGAAGTATTTCAGATTTTGTCTTGACCACCAGTGTGCAGGTGTATGCTGTGTTTCAATTCCTGTCTACTTGACGAATATTCCTGCAGATGCCAAACTGCTTATTTCAGCTCTGCAGTCCCTGCGGACCTAAGAATGCTTAAAACAGCATTTTTCTTTTCTGTGAATAGAAGATATCCTCTGAGCACTAATAAACGCAGAGACATGTAAAATCATTGCCAAATTACATGCTATGTAAATGAAAACTGAAATGTTAATTATGCCATTTACTTGAAGTAGCAACATCAATACAGCAGAATGAATGGCACTTTTATTTTAAATTCCTGCTTTAATGAAGTTGCCAAGAGAGCATCTATTTACACATTTTTGAAGTGTTAATGAATGAAATATATCTGTTTCATTGAGAAATGTAGAGTTTGGAGGTAAAGAAGAGAACTCCGAATCATTCCAGCGGCGAATTTTAGCACTTCCTGTTTTACCTCTGCGATACCATCAGCATTACCATTGCCATGGTATTTCTCTTGCACATTGCGGAAACGTGACATAGTTGGATACTGGCAAGCACTGCAGAGGCATATAAAATGAGCCCACCTGAAGGCTCCTGCGTAGAAGTAGATTTGTCACCAATACACCAAAAATTCACGTTTTTTGATGTGTCATAATTTATTACATCTCAATAGACTGCATAGTACAGGTGCACAGTAACACAATTATTTAAAACTGTGGGGCATATTATCAAGACAGGCGATAAAATTATCGCAGTTTAAGAGGCAGAAAACTGCCGCTAAAATGGCGATAAATGGCTTGATAATATGCTCTAAGGAATTCTAATTGAAGCCCATGTTAGATGTCCTTCACATTTAACATGGGCTTCAAATGGAATTCCATAGAGCATATTATCAAGCCCATTATCGCCGTTTTAGCGGCAGTTTTCTGCCTCTAAAACAGCGATAATGTTATCGCCTGCCTTGATAATATGCCCCGTGGTTTCTATATGAAGTTTTAGATTAATATGACAGTTTTACCATCAAATTAAAGCTATTTTGCTTGAAAAGGAGTGTGGCAGGAACATGTAAAGAAAATAGGATAGCATATGTGGTGTTGTACTTTCTTATTCTAGACCAGATCCATCGGTTGAGCCTTCTCCTACATTGCTCCCATAGCATGGAACGACCTGCTACTATACATAGAAGCATCCTCCTTACCTATTGAATTTTGCAAGATGCAGAAGATCTTGCTTTCCAAGTAGTCCCACTACGCTCTGGGTGTGGCTAGACGCCTTTTGCAGTAGTGTTCTTATGGTCCTGATGAAAGTCAGGTAGGCTACTTTTCCTACTAGGGCTGAAACATGTCGACCGATCACACCCCCTAGATGACAGTTATAATTTCAAACTGTCCGACACTCTGTTTTTAATATTGACACCTTGATATTTCCCCAATAAAAATGTTCCCTTATATCATGGTAGCCATTATTATACTGCACTTTTTCTTTACACATTTCTTTTTACACTGCAATATACATCCCACACCACAGAAAATACATATTCTTTGGTATAATTCATCACTGGTGGTTCCTTTGGTTTGTAGCAGCACACAATACCAACAGGTGTGTGGCCCCTTAGCTGGACCATCTTCTCAGTAATCCCAGATGATGATGCTCTGCCATTGGGTGGGCTGATGGGATTAATTTCTTTCTTTTGGTTACAAACTCTGGGTAGACACTTGAGCATGCTGTAGATCTCTCCGCCCATGTTGAGAGTTAGACCAATGACACTCTTTGTTGTTTAGCTGTGGCTAGACTCACACCTGTTCAGCACCAGGAAACTCAACCAGGTGATAGTGTGCTCCACAAATCTGCATAACAGAAGAGAAGTCCATTACTAAAATTACCCCAAGGTCATTAGCTTAAAAACACTGCACAGTGCAGATGTGAGCAAGAACAAAATGAAAGATGGGTACAGAAAAAAGAGAGAAAAAAATAAATAGAAAACATGGGGGGAAGAAGCAAGCAGAGATAACGAGAAAGTCAGAGCAAGAGAGTAAGCTGGTGGTCAGCTGCTTAGACCTGTACAATGTAAGACTAAGCAGAGACAGAAAGACAGGAAGAAAGAAAGAAAGACGCTTTAGGCCCCCGTTTTTCCACTTTTAATGCAAAAAACAATTCGACATGTCAGAGGTGTGTGTGAAATTCTTGGTGAAAGTGTGATAAGAAGTGTATCGCAAATGTTACAGCTTTCTCTGACTTATTATGGTATTGCCTCACTACAAGACCATTAGAAGACCATGATGCAGTATGAGGAAAGGGTTCACTTTAGTAAAAAGTCAGTACTAGCTCTGCCTCACTAACTCTAGAAACACTTGGATAGAGACATTTGCTGTAAAACCATAGATATTGGGCAGAGTAATGAAATGGGAAATTGCAGTATTACTTAGAAACTTTTCTGGAGCTTTTTCTTGTGGGGTCTCTCGATGCTCCTCATGTAGCCGGATCCGGTGAGGGTTCTCCGGCTTCAGATTTTCTCTTGTCCCGGTCAATCTCTGGAAGTGGGTGCTATGGAGCTTTTAGCTGGACGATTCTGGTTGGTTTGGCCATCTCGCGGTTGAAGGCAGGCGGCCTGGCTGGCCAGGATGAGTCGATCCCTCTATGGAGCTTTTTTTCAAAGTTGGTCCAAAGTTCCCCAAACTTCTTGAACTTCTTCCTGAAGTTCCTCATGGGGTCCCACAGTGTCTCAAACTCACTCCAAGGATCTGGAAGCTCCAAGATGGTCCTTGAACGTTGAGGACTTCAGTTCCCACAATCCACTAGTACAAAACCCTTACAAATCCACTGATGGGTCTCCAAGGTGTAGATTTAGTTGGTGATGTTCCAGTTGAGCTCTTTTAACCTGCAGCTTTCAGGGAGTCCAATTGTTAGTTATTTTCCAGCAAGATAATCCACAGGGCTGTAGTTTCAGATGGTGTGGTCTTCAGAGGTCAGGCCTTAGAGTTCCTTGCACAGCAAAACCTTCTCAGCAGGGCACTTCTTGCTTCATTCAGTTTCAAGCAGCAGATCTGGAGGGCTCTGCCCCTCTCAGGTACTTTTTCAAAATTCTCCTTGTCAAGCAGCAGGTCACTTCTGACCAATGAGAGCAGGGTAATTCCTCATAGTTATGACCACATCCTGTAGGGAGTGGCATTATTTTGTCCCAGAGTGCATCAAATCTTCCAAATCCATAATGGCTGATTTTCCAGCAAGGAGGTAAGAGCTGGCTAAACACCCCCTGGGATGGCTTATTTCCATGGGCTCTCCCCCTACTATCTGCACATACCTTCCTTAAGCCTAGCCCTGACTCTGGGTCAAGAGTGTAAAAGTGTAACTGACACCCAGGCCTCCCCGCTGCCTTTGAAGAGCATGGTTTACGATTCCAACCCCTGGCCTGGCATTCCTATGGACCTTACAAAAAACACAGTTGATGGACAGAATGTAGAACAATGTCATACATTCACCCCAGTACAAGGATCTGGGCCTAAATCCATCGTTTTTTTCACTCCACACCACCCTGGGTTAGACACTGGCTATATGCAAATCAGCTCTGACCCTTTGCCTCATGGGAAAAGTCCAGTCCGAACTGCCAAGCCCTGTCTTTCCCAGACCGGAATCAAGCATCCAAGGACCGGTTTCTGGCTATCAGCCTTCATTCAGCCTGGATAGCTTGATGGATTTGGGCCCAGATCTTTTGACTGGGGGAGTGTGTGACATTGATCCACATTCAGTCCATCACTTGTTGTTTTTCCAATTGCCGCCCTAAGTGCGCTGGGGATGCCCAGACGTGGGTCCCAGGCACTCCACACCACTGGAATCAAGCTAGCCGGGCTGAAGAGAGGTGTTACCTCGAAACCGGTCCGGTCCTCGGATGCTTGATTCCGTTCTGGGAAGGACATGGCTTTTGTAGTTCGGACTGGACTGTTCCCATGGGGCAACAGGGTCAGAGCTGATTTGCATATCGCCATTGTCTAACCCAGGGTGGTGTGGAGTG
The DNA here is from genome assembly GCF_964261635.1 of Lissotriton helveticus. Taxonomy (NCBI): domain Eukaryota; kingdom Metazoa; phylum Chordata; class Amphibia; order Caudata; family Salamandridae; genus Lissotriton; species Lissotriton helveticus. Next base: position 975,981,679 of record NC_136072.1, on the reverse strand, counting down.
CAAAAAAACGATGGATTTGGGCCCAGATCTTTTGACTGGGGGAAGTGTGTGACATTGATCCACATTCAGTCCATCACTTGTTGTTTTTGCAATTGCCGCCCTAAGTGCGCTGGGGATGCCCAGACGTGGGTCCCAGGCACTCCACACCACTGGAATCAAGCTAGCCGGGCTGAAGAGAGGTGTTACCTCGAAACCGGTCCGGTCCTCGGATGCTTGATTCCGTTCTGGGAAGGACATGGCTTTTGTAGTTCGGACTGGACTGTTCCCATGGGGCAACAGGGTCAGAGCTGATTTGCATATCGCCATTGTCTAACCCAGGGTGGTGTGGAGTGCAAAAAAACGATGGATTTGGGCCCAGATCTTTTGACTGGGGGAGTGTGTGACATTGATCCACATTCAGTCCATCACTTGTTGTTTTTGCAATTGCTGCCCTAAGTGCGCTGGGGATGCCCAGACGTGGGTCCCAGGCACTCCACACCACTGGAATCAAGCTAGCCGGGCTGAAGAGAGGTGTTACCTCGAAACCGGTCCGGTCCTCGGATGCTTGATTCCGTTCTGGGAAGGACATGGCTTTTGTAGTTCGGACTGGACTGTTCCCATGGGGCAACAGGGTCAGAGCTGATTTGCATATCGCCATTGTCTAACCCAAGGTGGTGTGAAGTGCAAAAAAACGATGGATTTGGGCCCAGATCTTTTGACTGGGGGAGTGTGTGACATTGATCCACATTCAGTCCATCACTTGTTGTTTTTGCAATTCCTATGGACCAGCACACTGCCCTCCCAGCAGAGTTGGTAACTCCAGGGACTCTTTATCACCTCTTCAAAGCAGCTTGGCTAATCCACTTAACTCTGACCAATCAGGGCAGACCACTGGAAGGCTGAATTTAGTCTTACAAACAAAAAAGTCTTATAACTTTGTGTATGTACACTTTAGAAGAAATTCAACAATATCATATTGTTGGATTTTTCACAACCATTCTAGGAAGAGTTTGAAAGGTAGCTATGCAATGGGGGAAATGACTTTGGCCAGTTTTCTAGCACCAGGGCTTATAAAAACATATTTTATAAGTATTTCCCTAATTCCTACAGGACCCCCACCCCCTGTGCAACTAGGGGGACTTTAGGGGTTCTGAATCTGCAGAAATATTGCATAGCCGCCTTACCCAGTGCTCCTAGCATCAAAGTCGAAGTTGAGCAGCACTTTACCACAATGTGGGGAATGAAATGTGAAATGTCACTTTACCCAGGCATATAAAAGCTCATTTTATAAGGGTGTACCTCATAGATAACTGACCCCCACCCCTGGGATACCTAGAGGAGACCCTGGGGTCCATAATATGCCAGAAACATTGTAGGTTATCCATTTGTAAGTGCCCCTACCACCAAAGTCGAGTTTGGGCACAAATTACTTTTTAAAAGCAGTCCTGCCACCCAGGGCTGTTTTTAAACTGACCGCAGGCTTCACGAGTGCACACATGCAAGTGCAGAAAAAGCTGCTGGCCTCCAAACTGCCATTCCCCAGGGTACTGGGGACTTCTAGGTAGTTTCAGTCCCCTGCCCTATTATATACTAGGGGTATAATAGGGGTAGGTCATGCCAATTACAGAGGTACCCCACCATACCATAGTGTACCCTAGTGTTTGTTGGGTGTTTTAACTGTATTCTAATGTGTTCCTTTCAGGTTAGCACTGGCCCTGGGCCTGGTTAGGCAGAGCCCAGGGTCAGTCAAAATCAGTTACCACCAGCATCAGTCAGCAAAAAAGTTGGGGGGGTGCCCAGGGCACAGGACAACTTTGGAATAAGATTAAATTATGAGCTTCCTGGTCTTCGATGGTTAAATAAATACCACACATTCATAAAGCAGAAAAGAAGACACAAACCTGCCCTTCTCAGGCTAAACATAGAATATTGTACCCACTTAGACACACCAGCTCCAGAAATCACCACAGTAAATAAACTCTCTTGGGCTATTCTCTTAGGGCCTGATTATGATCTTGGCAGATGTAATACTCTGTCACAAAAGTGATGTATATCCCATCCGCCATATTGCAAGTTCCGTCGGATATAATGGAACTTGTAATACGGCTGACGGGATATCCATCATGTTTGTGAAGGAGTATACCATCCGCTAAGATCGTGATCAGACCCTTACAGGCACATGCAGCAATCTTTTTTGCAAGCGCAACTGGTGTGATTCGCAAAAATCGGCCGTTTGCGCCCGTAAAAAGGGCTTCTGCGATGCATCAAACTGTAAGGCTTTCGCAAAATAAGAAATAGCAATTTATTGTGATTTCTTAATTTTCAATTGCATTTAAGGAATTGCATTTTGCGATTCCTTAAATGCAATGCATGATAAAATTGCAAATAGCGATTTCGCTAATAGGGGTCGCAAATTACCCTCAATTTGAACTTGATGGTAATTTGCAAAAAACTTTGACAAATCACTAAAGTGCATTTTTCAAAGTTGTAGGTTACACAGAGGGTGATAAGGGTGCCTGTCTTGTCACAGGCCTATAAATTACACATTTTACTGAATTCATTTGTTATAATATTCCACCTATTTCATCATAATTAAGAATCTAAAATCATCATGAATACTGTAAATAATGTATGTTCTGAGAATAAAGGATGTTTGTTCTGATAAGGCAGATGTGTTTACTGTATTCTTCTAGTGAGAAAAGAGAGTGTGCAAATATTTTTCCTTTATACAGTCTCTTTTATAATTATCTTCTTGAGGTTTTTCATGCAGGAAAAAGAGATATCTCCTTCTGCAGAGCCCTTCACTGTTGCTTGAAGACAGTGTATTGCTTGTCGGTAACTGCATTGCAAAATACCCTCGAGGAAACATTTGAAATCTAATGTTATCACCATTGGCAACTGATGTGAACATGAACAGTATTCATTCCTGCCAATTTATAATTAAACTTCACCATGTGAAGAGGGAAGGGGATATTGAAGGGGCGGGGAATCCTATTGAGAGCTACCTAAGAGGCCCTTTGCCCACCACCAAACCCCCACCACATTCCCCCAAAAAAACAAAGGGTCACTGAGGCTGTCACTTATGTCCTGAGTTGTTTTCACACTGCTAAATGTACATACGTTGCTTAAATCTTCTTTAAACAAGCAGGAAAGCCACTTTGCGTAGGAGTTTCCTGCAAACTTCTCCTGCCACTGTGTGATTTTGGCTCCTCACCAGGTGATTGTGTGAAGGGAGACGAAATCCTGTGACACACGTTGGCACCACGTGAGTTAGCAGGTCTGAGTGTTTGATGTTGAGAATTATATAAGAGAGTTGGTGAATTTGTAAATATAGCCTCAGGTAAGTCAAGCAACTTTCTAAATCCTCTGAGGCAAGGTGTTACCACCTGCAGTCCACACACTTATGCTGTATTCCAGCCGCAGGAAGTCTGACCAGCTGTGTTTCCTCCGCTAAGGTGGAGGAGCGTTGTCCCACTGCTTTTAGCAGTGCAAAGAAGGAAAAATAAAAAAATAACAACACAATGTTGTTACCATTTTATTTTTCACACTGAAGCAGGTTTGGGACAGGTTCGGGGCAGGGCGGACTTGGCTGTCTATGCAGCCAGCAGGGGGTGGAGTAAATATGTGCACTAAGTGGTATGATGACCGGCATGCACACTTAGCATGTTCCCCACCAGGCTGTAATGCACAGCCTGGTGGGGATCATGCACAGGCTCCCACTGACTGTCCGAGCGCGGAACCGCAGCTCTCAGACCAATCACAACATGCATTGCAGTGTTGTGAATTGCTATGGGGAGCATATTTGTGCTTCCTGTTCCAGCCGAACCAAGCACACGACGATGACGACAACGATCGAGGAGATTCGGCAGCTTTGTAAAATAAGTGTTATTTATTTTTTACCCCCGCCAACCTTATTTAGTACCAGCCGTGACTAAATCTGACTCAAATGTAAATGTAAATGTAGTTGAGCTTATATAGCGCACAGCTACCCGCAGTGGGTTTCCCGGCGCTTGCTTAGGGAACCCGTCCTGATATTCCCCTATGAGATAGCAGGGTATCCACAAGGTGAAAGTCAGGCATCCCGCCGCGAGGGGCCGTTGTGGAGATTAAGCAAGCTATTGCCCAGAGTCGCAGAGTGTGAACACGTGAGTCGAGGAGGCACCGGGGCAAGAATTATCGAGTCCGTGGAATTTTTTTTTTTAGCCCAAGACCAGCCGAGGCGGGGAAATGAACCCTGGTCCAGGACCGATCTCAGCTTCCGGGTCTGCTGCCTCTAACCCCTGAGCCACACTTCTCCAACAATGGAGGAAATCCTGTGAGTGAAACATAATACAGGTATGTGGTTGGGGCTTTCTCTTTGGCAAGAAAGAGACTGTTGGTATTAGGAGACTTCACGGGGAGTGGTTGGTTACAAAGACCTTGCCTGCCTTGGTTATATTTTCAAAAGATGAAGCACAAGCGGCAGGCAGGGTCTTCATTAAAGAAATTAAAAAAATATGTGTAGGATTCTGCAGTAGCTATGCCCCTTATGCTACTGAATGCGGTGGTTGAGTAGTCTTGGCAGTGTAGTACAGGGTTTGGTGTTACCGAGGAAACATAAGGGACCTTTTGAGACCAGAGCTTGCGGATAACGTTCTGTGACTGACCATGGTCAACTTAGGGGTACAGCAAATGGTCTATGCTTTTAAAAGAAACTAAAAAGCATTACAACCTGAAATAATATATACACCACTAATTCTTAATATTTTGCAGTTCTGCCAGCGTGTTATTACTGGATTGTATCTATATTTATGTCCACTTTGGCTCCTTCTGTGGACTGAAAGAAATTATCTGTCCGCTGCCTTTTGTTGAGGTTGCTGCTAAACAAAAAACACATGTGAATTGATACTTGTATAGCGCACTACTCACCCGCAAGGGTCTCAAGGCGCTTGTACGAATACCGCTGTGGAACCCATCCTGGCTTTCCCTGTGAGGTGTCCACTCCTGGGCACCCCCAAGGTGGTGGCCAGGCATCCTTAGCGTTGTGGGGGCCGTTGTAGAGATTAAGCAAGCTATTGCCCAGAGTTGCAGAGTGGGACTCCATGATTGGAATAGGCACCGAGGCGAGAATTATCAGGTCCGTGGAATTTTGAGCCCAAGACCCGCCGAGGCGGGGAATTGAACCCTGGTCCCGGGCTAGACCTCTGCATCAGGGTCTGCCGCTCTAACCATTGAGCCACACTTCCCCACATGCACACCTACATACATACATGTAGCTAGACCAACTCCTTAGTCCCCACATCTTAACTGCAGCACAAAACCTGAGTCATTTTCTATTAGTATGCCGATCACATACTAGAAAATAGGGCTTGCAAGTTGCATGGAAGCACTGCTAGAGATTTCTCTCACTATTTGAGGAACGCCTATAATTGCCCAGTGGTGCTTGCCACTTGGTAGTTATAGTTAAGTCAGCATTTCCAAGGGAAATTTATTTTTGTGTTGCTACTAATTTTGGCACCATTTGATAAATGTGCACAAAACTTCCCCAAAAAGTGCTCTTTTATTAATATTTTGTGCCTGGAATGTTCGGGGGTAATCGGTCAAGTGGGGGCCGAGATAAAAGGGGTGGGTCTCAAAACACAAAATCCCTATGCATTTTCCATAGACTTTTTCCAGAAGCACTACCGCAAAACGGACAAAATTTCCCCAACTTTGCCAGGAAGCTAGATCGTGGTCCGCAGATTGTGAATTCTACAATAATTCAGGGTGTATGGGTAATGTCAAGCATAGATTTTGAATTGGACTTTAACACTTTCACAACATTTTACAGCTGCCCTGAAGAAGCGTAGATTTTTGGCACAAATGCCTGTCTACTAGTTTTAATAGCAGGGGCTTTGCATCAAAAACCAAAGGAGGTTGCATGGGAATGCCCATAGACAACCCATGAAACTCCTCGTTGCCACAAAGAGCACGTAACTCTTCTTTGCGTTACGTTAGGTCACTTTCAGTGCAAATCAGAATTAGGGTTGGAAAATAAATTCCAACACAACACTTTCCTTGGGTTTGTGTCACTTTTGTGAAGCAAACCTAGCGAAAAGTGTTAGTATATTTCCTCCTAAGTCTTTTTTTACTCTTTGTGGTAGCCTATCATATACTGTGAACAGCCTAATACATGCTTTAACTGTTTTTTAAACTGACTTAATTATTTACAATGCTTTTCCTTCTAGGCTGGGACCTCATAGGCCTATAAACACACAGGTCTCTAGTCCCTAGTGCATCAACCAGTTATACGCACAGATTTCTGAAATAATCATTGTAAACAACTAAGCTTTCTCGCCAGAACAGTGCATCTCCACAGATTAGTTTATCTTCCATTTACTTTTCACTTAAGGTGTCTGCATTATATTTTACATGCAGTTATCTCCAACGTTCAGGGCCAATGGTAGTGTGTGGCAGGGAGGACCAAATTATGTGACAGGGTTGACTAAATTATGCAGCAATACAAGGCAATATATGCAGCATAAGCAGTACATTTTTAGATGATATTACTTATTTTGACATTTTTTGAAATATGAACACTGGGAAAAGTTTCACATGAATACTACCAGTTTAAGAGCAATATACAGGAACAAGCTACTGAAAGCTTAACAGGCCAGTTTGCCAATGGCTTTCCACTGTGCTGCATTTCGTGTTGCTTCAGCTTTAGTAACTTTTCATCCGTTTGAGCTAGAATCATATTTTTGATAAACTCTGAAGATTATGCAGCAGATGATGGATTATGTGACAAATGCGACAAATCCAGCAGTTGCACAATCACATTATTCAAGGCGCCTTGCTTATGCTTTACTGCTTGACATGATATTACTAAAAGGCACAAGCTGGTCAACGCACATGTGTACAAAAGATTAGCGCAACACAGGATGATAATACTTGTCAAGACTGGTTATGCTCAGTCTGATTTGAAAAGAAATCCCCATCTGGTGACCCCCATTATTCTAAAAGCAGCACATGACATCTTTGAACAGTAAATGTGAGAAAATCTATAACAGGAAATACAGCGGATACTGAGTTGAAAATAAGCACTATATAAATTTTAAATGCTAAACCAGAAACACAACATCCTGGAAGTAGGTGACACATTTAGGGAATGCAATATAAAGTAACACTTGAATTATAAACCGAAAAATAATTGCTGACATAGATTACTTAAACGTTATTTTACATTTATTGTTATAATAATAATAATAATCCACATTTGTAAAGCGCGAACAATCACCCGTAAGGGTCTCCAGGTGCTGGGGGCCATCAAAACGATTCAGTAAGCTGTTGCTCAGAGTCACATGGTGTTGGGCTAATTTGCTGCCGGCGCCAGGGATCAAACCATGATCCCCAGACTCGAGCGTCAGTCGCCCTGGCCGCGGCCCCACACCTCTCCCCTATATTACTTATTACTGAGACCAGGCAGGACTCACCCACTTGAAGTCCTGGTCTGATCTTAGAAGCTGATTTGCCTCTCTTTACATCCTGCTGTGCTGCTTCACTGAGACACTGCAGCACAGCAGTAGAAACTATAAAACAATTGTAAAAAAAAATAATTTCTGTTCCTTCGGTGATAGGAGAGGAGGAGGAGAGAAACAGAGGGAATGGCCCTGCTAACACTCCAGGGGCCTCATTTATGAGGCTGGGCGTCACTTTTACGCCTGCGGTGCGTCACTTTTTGTCACGCACCAGTGGCGTAAAAAATGCGCCTTGTTGCGCCATATTTACAAAGTGACGCATCTAGGTAGGTGCGTCACTTTGTAAACCCCTGCGCCACATTATACCTGCATCAGGTATAATGTATGCAAGGGGGCATTTTGACGCAAGAAAGGGTCATGGAAGTGACGCAGTGAAATACATAAGATTTCACTGCGCCACTTCTAGGACACAAATGCGTCAATTTCTTACGCCTGCCTCACAGCAGACGTAAGACTCACGCAGGCCCTTTCACATGGGGTTGCGTCACTTTTGAGACACACTCCAGCAATGCGTCACTTTTGCGCCATACAGATACGTGAGAAATACTGACGTACTTGTAACTCCTTGCGCCTTGATGCGTCATACTGTAAATATGACGCATCATTAGAGGGCGCAGTGAAAAGTGACGCATCACTGTTTTCACGCAGCGATGCGTCACTTTTCATAAATGAGGCCCCAGGTGCTCAGGAGATATATCCCCCCCATCCCCCACATTTCTTACGCCCATGACTATAAGCAAATGCAATGTATTGTTTAGCTTGGTTACGCAACAGTTGGACGGATTTACACAGCAGGCAGCACAAGGCAGAACTTTACATGGTTCCCAGCTTCATATTTGTACTCTTTAAAATATTTCAAAGCCGTTATTTGTTATTTATTGTGCACAGCATGTCTTTAAAAACTTACAGGTGGTTTTTGCCCACACATTACCTTGGAGCCACCAGACGAGTTGCTTCGAGGGTGGCTTCTTGTACAGTTTTGGCTCACCTTCGCTTTCTACTGCTGGTGCAAAATATAAAAAAAAAATTACAAAGTCAATCGATTTTGCATAGGCTTTGCCAATGCTTGTTTCACTATTTTCACCTGTTGGATTATAGTTTGCATAGAAATTAATGTGCAGGAATTGTGCAACTGACGTGCACCAGGGCTGCAGGTCTTTTTCTGCTTGAAGTAGTTTTCTGCTGGTATACTACATGATTTTTGTATGCACGGTACACCTACACTTACAATTTTTATACCGATAGCTGCCAAAACGTCATTTAATGCATGCCATGTTTTTCAAACAATAAGGCTTTTGTACAAGGAAAAAGATTGGAACTTTGCCCACCCCCAAACAATGAAAGTACTGAAATGTTGTTCTGGTCACCCTTGAAGGACCCACGTAATACTTTACGAAATATTGAGTGAAGGTCTTTTATAACTTCAGAATATCTTTATCATGGTGATTTTCTTGTATGCTGCTTTAGTGACTACATCTAAGCTATGATGAATGTATGATTATAATGTTGTGTGTTTATCAATTTTAAATAAATCACACAAACTGTCTGCGTCGTAATTCTAGTAGAAAATCACAGGTTTTATATCTTAATTATTTATCTGATATATTTTTCCTTGTATCATGCAGGGCCACTGGAATGTATGCGATTTTGTGGCTGCAGCATTTTTCGCATAATTATGGATTTGCACATATTTCACCACCTTGTGCACAATATGCAGATTTCATCCCAAAAACGTTTCTAGCTCTAACGGATCAAAAATTACTAAACAAAAAGCACCGCAAATGGTTCAGCACTGTGGCTGCCCTCTGGAAGGGTTAACTGTCACCTTTCAGTTGCTGATTGCTGTATTTAAGACTTAAATTGGTATTAATGGGGTGAGGGTTTTTTCAGATAGTATTAATAGTTGACAAAATAACGAATTAATACTGCTCCACAGGTGCTGCTTTTTTTCAGCATAATTTGCATTTTCTTGCCACATAATTTTATCAACCCTGCTGCATAATTTAGTCTTTCACTGCTACATAATTTCAGTGGCCTTAATGATACGCTGAAGAAAGTTCGGGAAAGAAGGGCTCAATAAACATGATAAGGATGACATATTAAAATATTCTTCCACTTGTCCTTCAAGCCCCTTGAGTTTTGCATTGCAAGGTGGTTTTTGAAAAACACACCATATGTAAAAAATATACATTTATGGTATCCCCAAGGCTTCTAAAGTGCTTTGGATGGTTACACAATCCATTGTTGGAAGATAAACTTGCATGTATTTCTCAAAGGCACTATGTATGGTTGCATTACTTGGACTGGCACATCGGTAAATCACTCTGCAGGAACATAGTTTGAGTTGTTGCTTTTACAGTTCTTGTAATGCCACATATATCAAAATCATTTCGCCTCCATTTTGATGGAGCTGTATCACAGCCCCATTGTATTGGTCTCTTGGGCTTCAGTTTCAAGATATTAAAACTAATGCTTACTCTTGCAAACACATGTTTTTTTGCAGCACAAAAAAAGCTCTTTGCCTTGCCAATCTAATATGAGGCTCGCATTTTTTTTTTTAAATAAAACACTCTTCGGCGTTCGTTTATTGTGTTTATTTACCGTGCTAGAGGCATCAGACTCCTTTACAACAAACATTACGAAAGAAAACCTCACAACGAGGTGGGAAGGGGAGCAGTTACCCACAATTTAGCAAATTCAATGACCTGCTACATCAGATGGTAAATGGATTTTTAAGGCTGTGTGGATGGCAGGGATGTTTTAAAGCTCTCCTGATGTCAGCCTGGAAGGGGTACCATCATCTGGGTTGTAAACAAGCAGGCCTAACAAATGTTTTCGCAAGGTCTGGAGCAACACCTTCGTTTTACCCAAACAATGTTAAGAGAGAACACAGCGGCTCCAGCACTTGCTGCCATATATTGTTATGGACTTATTTAGAAGCCGCAATATTGGTAAACAGACAAAACTCCTATGTTGGTCTTGAAACAAGGGGGCATAACAAATAGCGATATTTATCGCTAAGTACGGTTAGCGGCAATTTTTTTATCGCCGCGCATCACGGGATTTTATCTCTGAGATAACGTGCTACTAGCAACGTTTATCTCAAAAGCGATAAAATTCCGGGCGATAGCGGCAAACTCCGTGAATATCGCTGAGAATACAGCTATATTAACGCATTATCGCTAACAGGGTCTTAGCCATTATATCCACCTCCCATTGGATATAATGGCTAAGAACTGGTCTGAGCAGGTGTCAGTTTTTGGAGATATTCGCGCTTGGCGCGAATATTTCCATCACTACGCCTGTGTTGGTAATAGGCGATAGCGATGTTAGCGACTGCTTTCAGTCGCTAACAGTTTGGGTACGCCCACTTTGCATGTCATTAGCAATAAATACCCAGGAGGCTTTAACAGCAAGTAGCAAGTTAAAGCAGAGGGAATCCCCCTCTAACACGTACAGCACCTTAGCGAGTGCGACACTTTTACCACACACATAATCACTTAATATAGTTTATTTTTCACCCACACATACTCATTGGTCCTGAGGAAAGCCAGTTTTAACAAAAGGCCTGGCTGAAACATGTAGACCACACAGGACGTAGGAGCACTTAATACACTCCACAACGTCCGCAAGCCTTTTTATCTGCTAACAGGGGCCCAGGAATTAAAATTATCCTTATACCCTCGGGAACTGGGACCACCTGCATAGCTTTTAACATCACGTTCATACCCACTACTCACTGCACACTCAGTAAGCATACCTGCTCCTCAGTAATCTGGAGTCGCAGCACACCCGGGACACATTCGGTGTCACTGTGGTGGGCCCAATGATGAAGCATGACACCAACTAGGTTGGTGTGTGAGGGCTTCATGACCAAACCAAATGGTTTGCCTACAGACGTACCTTCTGAGCCTCATTAACACAACTTAGCTAGTCCCTTTTTGATATTCTTACAATAAATATCGCTGACATGCAAAGTGGGCCCCAAACCGCTCGCTATCGTCTTCAAGCTGTCGCCAACTGCTGTTAACGACAGCTTGCTAATAGGGCGATAGCCAATTTTTGCCTGCTAAGCGGTGATAATACTATCACCCCCCTTGATAATATGCCCCTTGATCCCTGAGTAACTGAAGGGTTGTTTCTCAGTGTAATAACTCTTTTCGGCTTCCAGATTCTAAGACCTTTGAGTATAGTGCAGCTGATTTTAAGGATACCCAGGCATTGTTTAACATTACCAAAAATGTCAGAATTCTAAGGTAGAAATGGGCGTAACTCACGTAATTCAGTGTAGCAGTCATGCCTAAGTACCCAAAAAATCCACAAGATTGAATTATGTGAGAAGAATAATTCTGCATTTAGCCCTATTTATGTATTTCTTACACAAATAGGGAGCACGAGTGGCTGCTCGCACTCACTAAATGTGCTCTTGAGGTATGATTTTACGCCAATTTACTACCAAAAGTGAATGCTATTTTTTTAGTGCAAAATGTGAGGATACATTTTGCTCTAAGAAATAAGGCTAGATGCAGCAGAACACAAATAGTGAGCACAAGCTGCTGCTTACACTCAATAAATGTGCTCTTGGATTTGAATGTATTCCCCCAAATTACTCTTAATTTGGAAAGGAGGAGTAATCGTTGAATTACTGATAATTCCTCATCAATGAATAAAGCGGAATTACTCCGACGTAATTGTATTTCTGCCCAGGATTTCTCGAAGGCCTGGGCATATCCTTGTTCCCTCATCGAAGATTCAACCAAGAAAGCCTTCAGATCTAGGCCCAGGCATTCACAAAAAAAGCACAGAATGCAGCGCAGCAGCCAAAAATGCTGTGATGCGTTGGGTGACACGGAGGGAGCAGGAGAGCGCCATACCTACAGAGATATGGCTCTCTCTTCCCCTCTCCCTAGCGCTGGTGCTGATTTCAGCTGCCCTGTACCAGGCACACACCTTAGTGCCATAGTGCTGGGGTGCATGCCTGAGTCTACCAGAGGTTTTTAACAGAAAGGCTACCCTTCCTGTACAAAATACTATGGCTAGAAACACTTTAAAATGTTTCCTACTTTGTATGTGTTCTGCACAGTGTAGCATGCATGCAAAGTCATAAAAGAAAGGAGAAATAAAAACATTTCTCCTCTTAATGTCTGCTTTCAAATGTCATTAACTAGTGCTGCTAAACCCTGTCTACTATTGTTTGGAAATAGAGTGTAGCGTGAACAGGCAAGGGTGGTAGCATAGGAACGCCCTTGTACCACTCATGTAAAACCCACTTGGCTCTAAGTAACGCAAAGCAGTGCTTTGCGCTGCTTTGCGTTACCTTCAGGGTACTTTCCTGCACAAAACAAGTTTTGCACTGGAAAGTAAATAAGAACAAAAAACATTTGATGCTGGTTAGCGTCCCTTTTGTGGTGCTAACCCTACGCAAAATGTTTGTAACTCTACCCCCTAGTGTTTTGTTAGTTGACAATGCAATGAGCACAGGGAAATATCTACAGCTTCTAATTCTGGGAATCCTAATCCATTCCATGCACATATTACACTTTAAATTCCTGTAGTTTGCACCAACAGGCAGAAACATGTTTGCAAATTGGCTTGAGAGGTGTGTATTAGATGTATTACGTGAAAACAAAGTACACTAATTGTAGCTGGCTGAAAAGAGTTTGCCATTTTCATTGATTGCATTTATAAACACATATTGAAGTTGTTGCCTGTGCATAAAATTGTCACCTGTTCACTTCTATGATCTTTTTCACCTTGGGGCACAGTGCACATTCGTTGATTTGACTGCTTATTGCACTTTGTATGAGACATAATTTCTATGTGGTCTACAAATTGCTACACGAAGGGGGTTATTCCGATGTCAGTTGGGCCCACAACTGACAGGCTGTCGGTGGCGGGCACAACAACATCTACAGGAGCGGTCCGATTGCCAAATTCTGATCCGGCTGTCAGAGGCATTGTGCAGAGGGACCGACCACTGCTTTTCTGATCGACTCAAGAAGCGTACGGCCAGTAATCCCTATAATAGGGGTGGTGCCTGCTCAGGCACCGCCGTATCGATTAAAATGCCCGTTTCTCTCTGCCTTTTCATGTTGGTCCAACCGCTATGAAATGGCAGATGAAAGGGACTTTGGGGGCCCCTAGCAATGCCCCCGTCTCTGCTGGGCCTCCGCTATGGGCCCTGGGGGGCACATGTGGTGGCCCCAAACACAACCATATGCAGTATGCCAGGCAATGCCTGGTGCCTAGCACAAGGTGCATTGATGTGTAAAATATGTCTTTTTTAATTGCAGCTTGTGCTGCAGCCCACTATCAGGCTGTAACACAAGCTGCAATTGGAAAAGGCATAGGAATACCAGGAATGGAACTACCGACTACTACTTGGGCGGTTACACTTCCACTGCGATGTCAGACAGACGCTTGTCTGACCTACATTATAATGAGGCCCTATATGTGTAGGTGTTAGAACTGGCTATTTCTGGTAGGCTAAGGCTGACGCCAAAGCCAGGCAGAAACCACCATTCGAGTCAGGGCAAGGGAGTCACACGCCAAGATAACCCCTGCTCACCCCCTTGGTAGCTTGGCACGAGCAGTAAGGCTAAACTCGGAGGCAATGTGTAAAGCATTTGCGCCAGCACACAACAGCAACAACATCCTAGGCACACCACAAAAGGAACTCCACACAAGGTTATATAAAAATAACTTTTGTATTGTCAAAACACATCAGATAGAAATCACACATGTACATTGTGCCAACTGGCACGGGCAATATTCACAAGGGATTATTTACAGGACAGGGCCACATGGGCCACTGTCAGAATCAACACTTTTAGAAATAGAAATACTGTCAGAAATTAGAATAAAAGGATATAAAATCACTGTAGCACAAATTAGCAAGAATAGCACACAACCAGTAACTACTAACAGGTAAGTACCACCTACACAACCCTAACCACCTTAGGAGAATGTCACGCAGGGGACCAGGACCTCACTAGGACCACCTGTACTGGAAAGAACAACCACCTAAGAATAAAATACATTTAGGGGTATCAGCAAGAACACATTACACATGATGCATCAAACATTCAGAGGTGTAGGGAAAAAGGTAAAGACATGATGTATAAAAACACATTCAGCGGTGTAATAATAAGGCACATGATGCATCATAAACACATTCAGAGGTGCAGGGAAGGAAAAACACATGATGCATAAACCAACACATTCAGAGGTGTAAAATCAAGGAAGACACATGATGCATAAAAACATTCAGAGGTGCCAGAACATAACTCAATAGCGCAAAAACACATGATGCCTAAAAACATTCAGAGGTGTAAGATCAAGGTGCGTAATCATATTAAATGCATTACATTTCCTAGCACCATATCACATTGCACAAAACCCACATTAGGCAATTACCATCACATAGATAATCACATTGCGCCTAAATAAAATCACATACCAGCCCCTATCTAATAAAGGGACTAAAGAGCCCTGTGTCCAGAATGTCAGGGCGCGCTGCCATGCAGCGCCAGTCAGGGGTGCGCCACGGCGCAAAACCTAAACGGTGCAGGTGCCCACTACTTGCTGGGCACCGGGGAACATCACAAGACCTAAATGGTGCAGCTGCCCTCTAATTGCTGGGCAGCTGTGAATCAAAACTGCGACAGGGTCCTCACTGACCCTTAGGCGCAAACTGCGCCCACTGCTGGAGCCACACAGGCTCTGACACCAAACACTGCGGCCAAATGCTGGAGCCACACAGGCTCTGGGCATATCACATGCCCCAAACGTTAGAGCCACACAGGCTCTTAAAAAAGCAATTATGGCCCATGAAGCCCTCGAGGCTCTGAACAAATCCCTCGCAGGCAGGAGGAGGGCACCGACAATGTGCCCCGGCGCCCCCTCTAACTAAAAATGGCCTCCAGAGCCTTCTCAGGGCTCTACAACAAATGTTGGTGCCTTCGGTGGAGCCCCCCCTCTGGGGGACTCGAAAGAACAAATGCCCCCGGAGCCCTCGCAGGGCTCTAAAACAATATTGCGGGCTTGGAGCCTCTCAGGGCTCTTCAGGAACAATATGCCCCCAGAGCCTCTCACAGGCTCTTAAGAAACAACTGTGGCCCCCGTTGGAGCCTCTCAGGCTCTATACACTGTTGGAGCGGCCCGCTGCCATCCGGGGCCACTCTGACCGTCACTCTGAGCTCCCTGCCCTCCGGCACTCACCGGCTGCTTCTTGGCTCCTCCGGTAGCGGTCCTGGGCGGCGGGGCTCAACCCAAGAGCTCCTTCTCGTCTCGGGGCTCCCTCTAGGTCACGAGAGCTCACAGCGGCCGCCATCTTCTTCTCCGGTCTCCCTCCGAGCACGGGAGACCGGCAACACCCGCAATGGCTTCCCCCAGGCAGGAGCTTCCCTCCTCGCGGCTGCGGGGCGGGACTTCCGATCCTGGCCGCACCGCAATTGGCCGGCCGAGAGTCACTTCCGGGTCGCCGCGGGCAGCACGGCGGCCCTTCTCAGACACCGCAGGCGGGGCATGAATTAACCGAGGGGTGGGCTCCCTCGCGTTAAAATATAAAAAAGTAGCGGCCAGGTCCCTGGCAGGGTGGGCACCTGCCAGGGGACAAAATTATGTCAGATAAGCGAGGTGGGCACTCGGTAGGGCAACCACAAGCAGGGTGGGCACCTGCAAGGCAAATAAAGCGCTCCCAAGCGCTAGAGGCCCTCCCAAAGTTCAGGATTATCAAAAGATGGAGCAAGCAGCTCCCAAGAACCAGGAAAAAGTCCATCAGATGTCCAGGGGCTGCTTGGGCCCAGGGATTCCCCTGGGCCCAAGCAGCAGCACGCCCCTGGCAGGATTCAAGTTAGAAACAAGAACAAATTGTAAGGGGACACAGCCCCTTTTTATTCTGTAAATTCCTTTGTCTAGCAGGGTGCAGGCAGTCTGAGAACCAGCTAGAACTGGTTATAGGGAACTTCTTTCAGGGTGAGGGGCATAGGCAACAGTCGCCCAGCAGGAGGTGGAGCCAGCATTGTGGCAGGCAGGCACAGCCCTATTCACTCCTAGGTGCCATCTCCTCCCACTTCCCTGGAAGCAGATGCAACCTTTTATCCACGGGCTGACGCAGACAACCTCCTGGGGGCTCCCCAGCCCCTGTCATCCTCAAACCAGACAGTCAATCCACAAGCAGGCCCAGGCACTCCTGGGCCAGGCTCACCAGCCAATCACACACCAGGCACAAATTACACAAATATGCCAACTTCTAAAAGTGTTACTTCTACACTAGACACACTCATGCCACATATACCATTGCGCAGCATTCAATCTCATGAGTTCGTTCATACCAAACTCGACCCTGCACTCCCCACACATCAGGAACTACCATGGGCATACATATTCCCCATTCATTCCTATGGGAGGGCAGGTCACTCACCACACATACACAGAGAGCACACGCACTTTACACTCTACCACAGTGAAAAAGTGCGCCAAGGCCTAAAATCATCAACACTAGGTTCCAGAAACAGGCTAGGAAAAAGCAAAACGTTTCGGGGTGAACCTGCCAAAAAGGGCCAGGTCCAACAGTAGGTACTATACTTTTCTGGTTTAATTAAAACCTCCCATAGAGCCTAGAGTTTATCAGTGGAGGTTAACTGAGTAACATTTATGGTATCTGAGGTATGAAATATATGCACATGACCCAGGAAAATATTGTTTGTTGAATCTACTGATGGAGTGCCCATTGCATAACTGGCCTTTTTCTTCCTGTTTTCAAGCATAACCTCATAAATGTAAATGTAAATGTATGTGTCTTGTAAAGCGCACTGCTGCCCTGAGGCATTGTGGACCACTGGGGAACCCGTTCTGGCTATCCCTGTGAGATGGTCCCTACTGAGTATCTCCAAGGTGAAACCAGGCAATCCCGGCGAATATGGGGGGGCGTTGTAGAGATGAGGCAAGCTAATGCCCAGAGTTGCCGAGTGTGATCCCTGGTTAGAGTAGGCACCGAGGCGAGAATTATCGAGTCCGCTGACCCTGGTCCACGACCCTGCCGCGTCGGGAATTGAACCCTGGTCCTGGGCCGTTCTCTGCTTCCGGGTCTGCCGCCTCTAACCAGTGAGCCACACCACTCCACTCGTGACATGATTTGATAGATATATTTTTTTGTAAGCTATAATTAACCTCAATAAATATGGTTTTATTAAATACATTTTGACTTTTTTAATACATATTTTAAAAAATCTATTACGAAAGAGCACAAACTCTTGAAACATTTATTTCATCATAAGTATGAACACAATATTGCAGGATCTTTGCCACCCATACAGTAATCTGACTACCTGGTTTGCCCACAGAGGCATGTAATCCGTCTAACTTTTTGCTGCCAATTTTTCATTAGTAGACTTGTAAATGTCCTGGCTGAGGAGAAGGACTGGACCCAGGGGGACTCCAAGGGTTTGCTGGCTTGCCCCATGTTCTGAAGCCTCAGGGCCATCAAAGATTTCCTTCAACTGTGCACAAAACCTGGTCTCTGCCATCTGTGAATTCTGCCTTGTCAAGTGGTTCCAATCCAGTCCTGTTCCCTTGGAAGGTGGCTTTTGCTGTACAGAACCCTCAAAATTGAAGCAGTGACGACTTTGTGCTGAAGGGAAACCAATGCATTGCTCTTTAACGCTGACGCAGGAGCCAATCAACAACATTGCTTCAACAGACTGCGCAGCTCAATGACGATGGACAGCACGGTTTGACGACGACGCAGTGCCCACATCATAAAGGTTTTTGTTGATGAAGCCTTCATCGCCTGTGTGAATTAGAACCGACACCGAACACTTGCTCCATCCAACGTACCTGCATGAGTCCTGTACCTGGCTTACTCCCCATCGCGGTTGGCCTTAACTTTGGATTTACCCCGGTCCAGGGCGTCCCTAAGTTACCCCTAAGCACTATTTACTTTTAAGCACTACTTTTGTATTTCTTCTTTAAAAATTCATTACTCCTGTTCTACTTATTGCATTATTGTCACTTTGGTCTTGATTTACTCATAAAAATATAATTAATTTGTCTAACCCTGTGTGGAGTATTTTTGTGTTTTTTCATTGTGTTGCTAGGTGTGTGTGTTTCACAAATACTTTATACATTGCCTCTTTAGTTAGATAAGTCTGACTGCTCTGTACCAAGCTTCAAGAGGGTGAGCACAGGATATCTTTTAGTGTGTATCTAGCTTACCGTGAATATATAGTCCCTGCTTGTATGGGGTGCATATACTGACAACTAGAATCCCCATTTCTAACACCATCATAGCATCTATGATTATGATAACCTGGGTTCTGGGCACAAGTTGAGGCTACTATGAAGCACCCGAGTCTGGCTAGGCCCAGTAAGAAGACCTGGTATAGAAAGTTCCCTTCTGTAATAGTCTTTTTTGGGACATTAAAATCCTCCACTTTGGTCAATTTAAAGATGGATCTGACGAAGTCAACTCAAAGACTGATACTCATTAGTTGAAGTCTCACTGAAGTGATTAGTTTTGTTGGGAAAATCTGTGAGTTGGATAATTCAAACATTTTGTTCAGTAAAATAATTTTGTCAGCTGGATACATTTCGTAATTTTGCTTGATCAAGATTTTTTTGCTTATACTTAGGACCTGATTTCCAGTTACACGTGTTACTCTGTCACAAACATGTGGATATCCCATCTGCCTATTACAAAAGCAATATATCATTTGGCAGCTGTAATAAACTGGACAGGATATTTGTCACATTTGTAATGGTGCACCCATCGGCCAAGCTCTAAATCAGATATTAGAATCATTTTCAGAACTTGAATATCTCCAGCAGGAATAGCATGGAAGCTGCAGCTGGGACAGGTTGCACTAAAGCTGGTTATCTTTGAGGTGAAAGTCTGCTGAAGTCTATTTTTGGGCATAAAATTTTTTTTTGCCCTCCAATGTTGCAACTTGTGTGAATTACCTTGGGGTTTTAGTCACAGCCCTCAAGCCGGCGAAAGATTTCCACGCCCATCTTTTTCAAATGCTTTGGATAAGTGCTTCTTAGAGAGTCCAAAGACTCCCAGGACCTCAGAGACAGACCTACTCAAGCAGAGTCCACCAGCACTGTCCAGTCAGCGTCAACTTGCAGCTGATCAACTGGTTACTCCATGAAAACACTTCTTGCAGCTTTTGGTGTCCCCATTGCAAACGCGAGGTCAGCCAACTGAACTTTGGAGTGCATTTACCACTGCCTTTATTGGACACTTAAAAATGTCTCATTTGTGTGTCCCATGTATTCTGTTGATGAGAAGCACGTAGTTTACTAAACAGCTTCATACATGTTTGTTTTGAGTCTGATGGTTGATCAACTCATCTTGTTGCACATGCCATGATTGTATCTTGGAAATTGATCAAGTATTTTAAAATAGCCTGCATTAACCAAATCACTTATTCCTGGAGCCTCAGCATGATTTCCACATTATCCTGGATTCGGAGTCCAAAAGCCATACTTCAAATAATAAGTCACAAAAATGCAAGACAAAACGTCCTTTGCATCTCAGCTGGAAAAGGGAGAACAAGAGACCAGATCACCTAAAACGTTCTGTGTCAATGGTATTTCTGTTTGTGGATGCTATTGGTCTAATCTAGTGATGTTGTAATTGCACTTAATTAGCTCTTATCTAATAACGCAACTTTAATCAAAATGTACATAAAAAGCAAAACAGGAATTTAGCGGAAATTGCATCACCGCATACATTTTAGAGAACACATTTTGCGCAAAAATCGTGCAAACAAAATAAACACTTGATGCGAAAAATAGCTGCTTACATTCTCATTGTTTTTTTTGGTCTTCTGATGACACACTCAAATGTTGCCCTGAACCCGGCATACTTACAGTATGTGGGATAACAGTGTAATTTGAGAATTTCACATAACATAAAATCCCCAAAATTACATCAGATGACATTGTTGTAACGGAAATTTGGCCCTGTCCTAAATCGTGTCAGCATACTTGGTGTCAGTGACATTTGCAAGTACTGAAAGCTGTTGCAGTACAATTTGTATCTGCAAATTGCTCAGTAATTCCTGCTAGCACTATAAAAATTATTTTTCTTTGTTTACATTCCTATTTTAATGAATAGTAATGTGCATTGCAAATTAAATTACCAGGGACACAATGTATCGCTGATTCGTTTAAATTCCATTGACATAATGCTTTTCAGCTAACCTGGCCAATACAACCAAAATATTCATATGGCAGCACGAGACTGCATACGCGATCCGGTCCACGTGTGTTGCCTATTTGAAATGCATTACATAAATCCTATCTGACAACAGAAATACAGATAATTTGTTTTTGCTTCTTAATCCGCGGTAGTTCTAAGTAAACCAAGTACATAATTTAATTCAAACAATTTTTGAATGTTAATAAGGTTTACTCTTACTTCTGTGTTTATTTAGGCATCCCAAGGCATCCTAATTGCACGGACGAAAATAACAAACTGATGAAATTCACAGTGAATACTCATTTCAGCTATTTATGTACACATAAATGTTGTTTCTGACATATGTAATATTCTAATCAGATTCCCTCTTGATGGACATAGAGAAGGGAATGCTTTTCCCTGAATTTACAGCTCCCTGAGAAGCTCATTTTGGTCTTCAAAAACACTGCAATACATGCAAAAGGGTTCAAATTAGACTGCATGCACATAGGATGTGTTTTATGGGTGACACTGATGCTGCCTTTCTTTTAGTGGTATTTGTGCTATAATGTTACTTGACGTGTAATGGTATGGCAGGCATGATTAACCGGTATACAATAGGTCATGAAGCGGATAGTCAGAAGCAAACACACATCCTTGGCCTTATTGTTCAATGTCTACGGTCATACATCATCCTGTGGCAGAAACGACACACTGTTTTCATGCTTTCAGTATTCTTAATCATGTAGTACAATCTATTGAACAGTGCATCATCCTTTTGTACCGGCTAGGAATGCAGCTTCCACCATCTTAATTTTAGGTGGGTGTGCTATACATCTCAAGGCCAAACCTGTATGCCTAGTTTCACATCATTAGGTCTCACATTAGGAGCCGCTGGTCTGAGGCCAATGCCATTGATGAACAGGGTAAGGTCCCCGGTGTAGTGTCATACATCTTCATATGTCAAAACACCAGATGGCGCCTGCTTCTGCTGCCGTATTAAAGATTGCCGCCAGTGCAGGCCTGTTTGGGCTTTATCACAGGGAGATGTGCCCTGCCTTCAACGTATGACTGATGTGCATGCTAGGAGCCATGCCCTTTGTCACACATCATAATTCATCAAGGCACAGGAGGCTGCTTCTCCAGCCATTATTAGTTCTGAACACAGGAGCTGCCCCTAGCCTCGGCTATATGTCATAATGCAGAGAATTAGGGATGCAGGGGTGCTTCCCCATCATTGAGATGGCTAGCCTCCTTTAGATGTCCTACATCTGAGATAAATGAATGTGAACTTCGGCTACATCCTCTTGATAGTGTGGCTTTGACCTTTTCAATTATCTTCCACACATTTAGTTCACTCTAACGTACACACATGTATGCATGGCTGGTCCTTGCAGAGGATATGCAAACTGTGTGCGCGCAAAGGAAACCATTCGCACATAAGTGCTCTGAAACCTTTGGGTCATGTTTACACTACTTAAAAATGCAATAGTAAAATTATGCATAAAATAAAATAATTAGTGCCACCTGCACAGAGAAAGTATTCTCAATGCAAAGTGATCCTCCCAAGTTACCACATCTATAACAAACGTTTGCGTGAAAAAAATGGATTTGTTCGATTGGATTTATAAGACTTGTGGTCATTCGTGCAGCCCCTGCTAAACAAATTCACTCTCTAAATACAACCAAATCCAATGACTATGCAGTAACATTCATGGACCAATATTCTCCATCGTGCTTTCCACTCTATATCTGTGAACCCTGGAAGTGCTAACAGACACTAGACATCAAAGAACACTCAGAGACACCGGATGGATATTAAAGTGTTATTTGGAAAAACATCTCAATTTGAGAATGAACCCCCCACAAAATGAGGGACGGAAGACAGAACATTAGAAATCAACCCCCAGGATGCAAAGGTTCTAAGTCCATCTTCATTACTATTGGCATCTGTATTTAATGCCAATGAAGATATGCTGGCTATTGGCTCTGTCTCTCCACCCACTAGCTCAATACCTCATTTGTGAATTTATGGACATTTAGGAGCTGATTTGGAGTACCATGGATGCGTTACTCCGTCACAGATGTGACAGATATCCAATCCGCCTGTATTACTAGTGCCAGCCTCCGGCCGGGCAGGTAAGAGCAGTGGGGCCCGGTGGGTGGGATTTCGATGGACGATGACAAGGGAAAATTAAATAAATAATTAATTTTCCCAACTGACGATAATGAAGAAAAATTAAATAAATAATACATTTTCCCTCGTCGTTGTCTGTCGAAATCTCCTCCCTCCAACCCCCCTCCTCCCCCCTCCGCACTTACCTGCAATGGCTGCAGCTGACAAGTGCATCATATTCTATGCACTTGTACCACAGCGGACGGGATATCCATCATGCTTGTGATGCGGTAACCCATCAGATGAAGTCTAAATCAGGCCCTTAGTTCTTTAGTTATATAATGGTTTTGTGAAACTCGGACCAGGCTCGTGGATATGTCCCATATATATGTGGTGAGCAGTGTGCTTGCTGCACACATGCCCGTAAATTCATATAAAAGCAATACATTTCTTAATTCAACGTGGAGAATAAAATACACTGAAAGTCGTGTGTTTGTCACAAAATGTTTCTACCAAAGACCTGCTCCTATTTAACCAGGAGGCATTCTCTCGCTTTATGTTAGTTTAAAATCTTTGCATTACATGAAATTATGTTTTTCTTAAAGTTGTTGAATTGGGGGGCACACACACCACATTAGATAATAAACGCTGCTTATTCTGTCATGTAATATTTTTTTTTCGCTTTTATCACAGTGTATTGGTTTGAAAATATTTGGTCGTTTTATGGTAGCGTTGTGTTTCGTATAATTACCATAGCTGCAAAGGTTTTTCTCCGGGTTTGCTGTTCAAGAATATTTGAAAAAGTAACAAAACCACTGACATTATTTTACATTTCGAATGCATCACCTTCTTCACAAAGAGCTCAGTCTTTCTGTGGTCAGTAAATCACTATAACTTCCCTAAACAACATGCATTTCCGGTTGTTTTCTGCATGGCCCTCGTGTTTCTTTGCAGCTTGGTGATTGCATCATTTGCGAACAGCCATTAATGTACTGCTTGCCAATGAAAGATCACGCCGCATTTAATTGTAGGAGATTGACTCGAGCAGTGGGACGTTTTTAGTGAAGAGTGCTCATAAATCTCCACATCTCTCGGGATCTTTCCGGTCAACCGGTTTTAACCTGCTCGTAGCTGCTAGAACCGGCTCATTTCTCTCAGGGGGTATTGTTGGTGACAGGAGAATGCTTATGGGACGCCTCATCATCTACATGTTGACGTACAGGCCCTGATGTTCAAAACCGTGCTCTGTTAAAAATATACAAGCTGATTTACATCGGTATAAAAGTTGAAAACCTCAAATTTTTATAAGACGTGTTAGAAAATTCCATTGTTGATAAGTTCATTAGAACGATGGCGCGGCATTTGGCTCCAATGGATGGTATCATGATGGGTCAGAACATTTGCTTCTTTGTTTTGCTGCTGTCATCAGTGACAGAAGCACTTATGACTGTGCAGAAAAGCTGCAAATCCTGACATTCATTGACAGCAACCTGCTGTCTTTGGGGCCTGGGAAAGTCCCTCTGGATACACGTGCCCTTGTAGTTCCTTCAGTAAGGCCCAGTAACACCCTTTCCCTCCTACAGCGCCTACTGTAGGACACTGACGATTTCACCAGGAATTGTAGGAGGGACAGAGGGAATTTAGTGCATGCTCTTTGACATCTTCCAAGAATCCCATTATCCCGTACTGGTAAGTCTAGATACGTGGGTGATGGGAATTCTCATATAGATATTTGTTATTCACATTGTAATAAAGCACGCTACCCATAAACACCAGCAGCAAGCTTTTACAGGAATGGATTTTTGAAGATTCATGGACCTGCTACTCTGAGAAACATTCATGATACACTGCTCCATAAACAGGCTGCCAAAATGCACTGATCTGTGCAATTCTACTTGTAAGAAGGGGTACAAAAAGTGTTTTTTCCCAGCATCTCAACCATGTGAATAGATTAAACAAAACAAGCAAGGTGTTCAAACAAGTCCTTGTCTGGCTAAGTAGTCAAGCTGGCGAAAGAACAGAGCTCTAGCATAAGCTACATCGTACAATCACACTGCACAGGAAACTGCTCTTCATTTATTCCTTCTAGAGGTTATATCCTTCTCCCTACTACTAATACCCTAGACAGACATTTTGGCATAGAACTGGCTCAGGCCAATATCTCCAAGTTGTTTATTTGACAAGTTGATAGCCATGCACCAGATTATATAAGCTATTCACAGTTTGCCCCTGCAGTTTTATGTCCTTCTAGGGGTTCAGTTTTAAGACTATAAGGAATTCAAGGAGGCCTCCAAGAGTATGCCTGGAAGCCTGTTGTGATGCATACCTGCATGTGTTAATGTAGACAGTGTCTAATTGCACGAACGAAAATACCATCCCATGTGTCCAATCAGTGGTGTAGCAAGGGGGGATGGTCTGCTGCGGGTGGCACGAGTTTTGGTTGCACTCCCCTCTTACCTGCAGTCGTCATGGAGCAGAAAACACACAGGGACTGTCACCACTCCCGCTCTTACCAGCAGCCGTTATGGGGCGCAAACACGCAGGGACCGTCACCAACCCCTCCTTACCTGCTGCTGTCACGGGGTGGCAAACACCCGACCGACCATGGGCGCCAAAAGGTCTAGCTACGCAACTGTGTCTAATTGTACTTTTCCATGTTTCCCATGTTCAAAATATTTATGAAACAGCTTCTTCTCCTTCACCAATCTACCAAACATTATTGTGTTCTTTTTCTATTCCCACCTTGGAACGGAATAGTAAACTTTAGGGTGGTCTTCCACCAAACGTTTTGCGTTCCTCTTCCATTTTTGATGATCTTATTTTTTGTTGACCTTGGGACTTTGTTCACTTTACCACTGCTAACAGGCCCTAAAGTGCTTGTGCTCTCTCTCCTTTAAACATGGTAAAATTCGGGTACATCCAACTGGCACATTTAATTTACTAGTAAGTCACTAGTAAATTGGCACAACATGCACCCTGGCCTGGTAAATTAAATGCTACTAGTGGGCCAGTAGCACTTATTGTAGCACCCATTTTAGAATCACTTTTAAACATGTCTCAGGCCTGCCATTGCGGCCTGTGTGCAGTTTAAACTACCATTTTGACCTGACAAAATAAACCATTTGCCAGGCTTAAACCTTTATTTTTAATTCATACGATTCACCCCTAGTGAAGACCTTACACAGTCCAGAGGGCAGGGTGCAGAGTATTCAAAAAGTTGGACATGAACATTTAACTTTTACATATTCTGGGAGCGAAAAAAACTTAACTTTGTGTTTCACAACTGCAAGGCCTACCTCCCTCATAGGATAACATTAGGTTGCCTTATTACATTTAATAAGAGCTAACTTTTGATTGGGAACAGGTAAACCCTTTATATTTGGTGTCTGAGAAATTGCACATAAATAATCCTATTTAAGGGTGTCAGATTTTAGATTGCAACTTTAAAGATGCCACTTTTAGAATGTTACAAAAGGGGGTGGTGATGGACGGAGCATCTGAACCAATCAAATACTCACACCCAGTCAAAAGATCTGGGTTTGATCCATCACCGTTCTTTAGCCCACTCTGCCACCCCAGTTCAGACATGGCTATATGAAAATCAGTCTGACCCTGTGCCTCATGGGAACAGTCCAGCCCGAACTGCCAAGCCATGCCTTCCCTGGACCGGAAACACGCTTCCGAGGACCGGTTTCTGGCATTACAGTCGTCTTCAGCCCGGCTTGCTTGAATCCAGTGGCAAAGTGAGCAAGGGACTCACGTCTGAGCATACCCTGCCACACTTATGGCGGCCAAAGCGGTACAAAAGGGGGTGGTGATGGACGGAGCATCTGAACCAATCAAACACTCACACCCAGTCAAAAGATCTGGGTTTGATCCATCACCGTTCTTTAGCCCACTCTGCCACCCCAGTTCAGACATGGCTATATGCAAATCAGTCTGACCTTGTGCCTCATGGGAACAGTCCAGCCCGAACTGCCAAGCCATGCCTTCCCTGGACCGGAAACAAGCTTCCGAGGACCGGTTTCTGGCATTACAGCCGTCTTCAGCCCGGCTTGCTTGAATCCAGTGGCAAAGTGAGCAAGGGACTCACGTCTGAGCATACCCTGCCACACTGATGGACGGAGCATCTGAACCAATCAAACACTCACACCCAGTCAAAAGATCTGGGTTTGATCCATCACCGTTCTTTAGCCCACTCTGCCACCCCAGTTCAGATATGGCTATATGCAAATCAGTCTGACCCTGTGCCTCATGGGAACATTCCAGCCCGAACTGCCAAGCCATGCCTTCCCCGGACCGGAAACAAGCTTCAGAGGACCGATTTCTAGCATTACAGCCGTCTTCAGCCCGGCTTGCTTGAATCCAGTGGCAAAGTGAGCAAGGGACTCACGTCTGAGCATACCCTGCCACACTTATGGCGGCCAAAACGGTACAAAAGGGGGTGGTGATAGACGGAGCATCTGAACCAATCAAACACTCACACCCAGTCAAAAGATCTGGGTTTGATCCATCACCGTTCTTTAGCCCACTCTGCTACCCCAGTTCAGACATGGCTATATGCAAATCAGTCTGACCCTGTGCCTCATGGGAACAGTCCAGCCCGAACTGCCAAGCCATGCCTTCCCTGGACCGTTGGCATTTTCCTGCCCTAAACATTTGGTGCCTGCAGCCAGTTCCTGGTCACATGACTTGATGTGGTTGGCATTTGAACTTTATTTATCCCTCCCAGACAGAGGATTTAGGTGTGTCTGGATCAATAGGCAGGGTGGGGGGGAGGGGTGGAGCGCCTACACACAAAATGCTTGCAGCCGCGGTCGGTTGTAGGAGTTTCTGCAGGGCGGTGACGTGGGGAGGGAGAGGGGCAGGGTGGGAGTAGTAATGTATGGATTTGGCGATGCAGTGCACGCAACGAAATTAGTTTTATTTATTTATATGTTTACTTACCTGTTAAACTCCGAAATCCATACATTACTTCCCCCCACCCTGCCCCTCCCCCTTCCCACGTCACCGCCCTGCAGAAACTCCTACTACAGACCCGGCTGAATGCTTGTCTCCACTGTATTGTTCCTGTAGCCAGTTTGGAGCCAGGGCAGGGGAGACAGAAAACTTCACAAACTTCAAAAGTAGTTCTCTAGAAACTTCTGCTTCAAAGCTGGCACCAGTTATTAATATTGGACTCTCAGATCCAACTCATCAGGCCACTCTTTGACTTGTGGATACTACAGAAGAAGGACTGCTGTGCTACTCTGCTACTCTGCTGACCGTAATTTAATGGATGTACGACATTACAACGTGTACTTTTACAACGCGTGCCGTTACTACGCAACTTTTACAACGCAAGTCGTTACAACGACTTGCGTTGGGGGGCGCTGGATAGTAAATATTTTAATTTACTATTCCAACTCCAGTCCCCGTGGATAGTAGGGAAGGAGTTGGATAGTAAATTAAACTATTTACTATCCTGGAGCGCCCCCAGCGCAAGTCGTTGTAACGATTGGCGTTGTAAAAGTTGCGTGGTAACAGTACCGCGTTGTAAAACCTTCGTTGTAAAGGTTGTTCCCCTAATTTAATTACTTCTTCTCTTGGAAGGAGTAAATCTTTGACCACTTCCATTTTAGGAATGGGTCAGAAAGTTATCTGTGAATGCTCACAAACTCCAGAGCTTGAGGTGTTCCCAAACTTTCCATGTTTACAAACTTTCCATTACCCCTTTTCATGTAATATCCACCACATACCTCAAGAGTCAGATAATATCATGTGTAATATTACACAATGTTATGCTTGCGTAATGGATTATGAGTGCACAGTTTCCTTTTGGGGATACAATACACGTGTAAATCAAGCCATTTACATGTGTATGTTGAATTTACACACACAAATAGATTTTGGAATCAGGCTATTCATATCTTGAAAACCGTGTTCTCTTTCTCCGAAACTTTACTGCACACATACTTTTTCA
This sequence comes from Lissotriton helveticus, assembly GCF_964261635.1. NCBI lineage: Eukaryota > Metazoa > Chordata > Amphibia > Caudata > Salamandridae > Lissotriton > Lissotriton helveticus. The sequence goes on along the minus strand of NC_136072.1, from coordinate 975,952,940 downwards.
GATTATCAGATCTGCATATAGCTGTGAAATGATGTTTTACAATTATATTATCTATTATACAATTTGTAAAACATAAACATTTATGCTTGGTTAGCACATTCGAATCCCACCCTTGAGACTTCTCAGATTGCTATTTTCTTGAGGTTGCAGTCTTCAATTCAGGCTAAATAGCTTTCAGATTCATTGCTCAGTGGGGGATTTTCGTTGATGTAAATGAAGCAGTTGACCTTATGCTAGATTCTGCAAAGTTTTGTGAACTCAGCAAACTAAAAGTGTCTTCATTGGCATTCTCACTGAATGTATTTGGCTGAAAGTATCCCATAACCGCTCAAGACTTCTTTGCCGTCTTGAATATCAAAAAAAAATCTTCACTTCATTTCCCAATCCTATAAAAGTTGATTTTGGATCAGAACAAACTAGTAATGCTATTTACAATGTACTGCCTTTACAATATCATGTTTTCACAATTTTAAAAATGCCTTTGGGATTTGATGCACTTTTTAAATAGGGGCGCTTTATAACTTTGCTTATTAATAAGAGCAGCATTAATGCAGGAGTTTCCAAATATGTCACTGTCATAGTTGAGGCAAGGTATAGCACTGTGTGGGGTTACTAATCTTGACAGAAAAAGTATGCATTAAAATTTAAATATACCTGCAGTCTGTTTGATCTCTGTTCAGGTGGGATCACCTCACCTTGAGTGATCTGCACTGGCTTTTCGTTCAGGCTCACATACGTTCTTATGAAGGACTAAACTCATGAAGCATTTCCTAATGAATTCTGTCATACGATGCCAAGTTAAAGAAGTTAAGCTGGCTGATTAAAACTGCTCATCTTGGAATACTGCTGAATTACTCAGTTCCAAGCCATAGTCCATTACTGTATCCAGAAGTGTCACACACCTACTCATATGAAGATCTGTTGAACCTCCAGGACCACAGGAATGAATATTAGGCCTTAATCTTTGGTTAGTCCCCTCACTGTGTATTGTATATATGCTTTTCAGATATCAGTGCATAACTTTACATTATCTGTTTCTTTCTGTTTTCAGTGGTGTTCTTTCCCCATACTATATAGTCAGACATTAGTACCTTACCCAGTGTCTTGGCTATGCACACAATTTCTTCTTTAATTCCTCAATTCGAAGGGGGACCTCAGGGTTCCACTTGCAATCCCTTGGTAAATCCAGAGTTATTGGCACCCACCTTATTAGAATCTCCAAGGAGGAATCTACCAGCAGGATTATTGGGCCACTTGTAATTCGGCCATTACTGTTTAGATTTTGTGAATACATACTTAATTAACTATAATTCAGGGATAAACGGATTTAAAAAGATATTCTCAAATAAGTATGGCTCTTCTGTTTAACTGCATGCAGTTAGGTAGTTCGTGTAGTATGTTATGTGCCTGTCATGTATACAGAAGAGTGTTCAGGTAAGAACGCTTTTCTGCAATCTGGATGCAATCTTTCAGTGCTTTCAGTGCTTGAGGTTAGGGTGACTGCAGTTAGCGATTGGCAATAAATTCTGCTCCTCCAGCAGAGTTCGCAGACTGTTGCCCACTTGTGTTCCACTTGGAGTGTGGAGTTTCAGAAAAGCTTCCAATGTAGTGGTTGGTGGGTGCCCTGAGTGGGCACTGGGCACCCACTTATAGTTTAGGGAATGATGTTGAGTATGGAGTCCCCAGGGCCAAAATAGGCTTGGGGAGTGGGGACATACAGTCTCCTCCTGTTTATAATAATAATATACCCTGGGGATGGAGTCCCCAAGGCCTAGGAAGTCTTGGGGAGGTAGGCACCTGCCCCTCCCCTTACATTTTGGCCCTGGGGGATGTTTGTGGGGCCCAGGAAGGCCCGGGTAGTGTGGTGGCTAGGCCCCCTGCCCTTTTAAATTAACTTTGGCCACAGGGGATGGGAACACACAGGGCCTAAGAAGGCTCGGAGAGGGAGGGCTTCATGCACCCTCCCCTTAATTATGGAATTCGACCCTGGGGAGGAGTTCCAGGGGTCCAAGAAAAATTAGGGAGGGAGATACGTGCCCCTGACACTTTCATTTTGGAATTTAACCATGGGGAAGGGGTCCCCAGGACCTCCGCATTCCCCTCTCTCCTTAGAATTCAATCCCTGGAAATGGGTTCTCCAGGACCTAATAAGATTCAAGGAGGGGGACCATGCAGCCACCTCCGCTTTATAATAACAATGCGCCCCTGGGATGGGGTCCCAAAGGCCTAATAAGGTTCGGTGTGGGGGCACATGCCCCCTCTCCTTACAATTTGGCCATGGGATCAAAGACGGCTCAGGGAGGTTTGCAGCATGGCCCTCTCCCCTTTTTAGTTGAATTTGGCCACTGGGAAGGAGGTCTGTGGGGCCTAAGTAGGCTCAGGCTCCCATTCCTCCCTCCCCTTAAATATGGAGTTTGACCCTGAGGAGGAGTCCAAGGAGCCCAATAAGCTTGGCGAGGGAGACATATGCCCCACTCCCTTTCATCATGGAATATGACCACAGGGAAGGGGTCCCCAGGGCCTCTACATGCCCCAATCCCTTAAAATACAGCCCCAGGACATGAGGTCACCAGCTCCTAGTAATACTCGGAGAGGTGACCCGCGTGCACCCTCCCCTTAATATATATGTTTTGGCCCGGGCAACAGGGTTGCTGGGGTCTCATATGGCTTGGGGAGGGAGGCCCATGAGAAGGGAAGCTCTGTGGCCAACCCACTGTTGTGCACAGCGTAAGGATATGCACAGTAGGGGTTTGCTGCATGGTGGGTGGTGGGTTGGGTCACAAGGCCTCATCTGCCGACTGTGGCCTACCCCACTGTTCGGCAATGTGTAGCACGCGGTTGGCTGCCTGTGGGCATACCGACTTTCTGCACGTCCAAACGACATACTCAGCGAAGTTTTGGCTGCCTGCGTGGGAGTTTGTTTGCAGTGCCTGGCTGCACGCCAGGCACTGCAAACAAACTCTTAATACGCGACCAAAGGCCATGCGCAGCAGTGGTTTAGCTTTACGTATGGTAACAAAATATTATTTCACGTAAAAAAAAAAAACACTTCACTGAAAGAACCAAAGGTTAAGGTGATGTTATTGTTAGGAGTTATTATGATATTTTACTTCACATTAAAAAACCCATAGAAACTTACTGAAAAAAAACAAAGATTACAGTGGCATTACAGTTAGGTGAATATGCCAGTGCCAACATAACGCTTTGAACAAAAAAAAGACAGAATTTCACCAGTTATAGTTTGCAGATCTAACTATAATGTGCACCCCCACTATGCAATGGTTATGATCTCACATATTACATCACTCATGACATTTTCTGTGACATTATTTATGACATCACTATTGACATCATTGATGATCTCACTGCGGACATCACTGAATACATCATCCAAGCTTCTTCTGTACACATTATTGCATACACAAGTATGGCAATAGAGGTATGAAAGTAAGAACATAATGGCTCAGAATTAGAATCATCATTATTGCCATCACACTTACAACCCCCTCAGGTGAAGCAAGCTTCTGTTATGTTCAAAACTAACGCTATTTCATTCACTTCATGTGGTGCTGAGCTGATGTTGTCAATCAGCCACACATTGATGGGTAACATCTACTGCATATAGTTTTCAATCTCTGCACTATTGTTCAGAGAAAATCAGCTTCCTCCAGACACATAAGCTCTTTAGCCTGTATCAAACTCTTCACTGTTAGCGAATCTCTTGTGAGATATGAAACTGACATTAGTTGAAAACTAAGTACTGAAAACCATGTTTATGCTATGGAGAGAGTTTACTCTATACCACACTATTTGCAGACAGTGAAACCCTCATGAGAAATACACAACAGAGAATTATAAGTATATACTCTAAACCATGGTCACGTTTTGCAAAATCTCTTTAAAGAGACACTATTCACAAAAAATACCCTACGTCTGAAGGTGCTAAAGGTCATATAACCTCCAGCCTTCATAACGTGGTCAAAACTTTACAGAAAGGGTTAGTAGCTGGTGCACACAGGCTTCTATCTTGTGTAGAAATTATCATGCTGGGTGATTCTGTCTCAGTTCACAAATCTGCTTACAATACCTAGTTTCTATTACATAGAATCAATGCCCTGTTGAAAACGGTTTCTTCAGAACCACAAAACCTGTGTGGAACATACTGGACACAGCAGTCAACTGTCCCATATACACAGACTTACTCCTGAATACAGAGACTTGTAACGTGTTCTATACTCTGCACACCTATGATGTATTAGGAGCAAATGTGTTTTTTACACATTTACATGTATTAGCTGGGAGCAGACTGTAAAAACATGGAAACAGACGTAATATATATATATGTATCTATATATATCTATATATATATATGTATGTATGTATATATGTGCATATATGTTTATATGTATTTCATATGTGTGTGTGTGTATATATATGAAATATATTTTGTCCTCACTGGAACCCCTGGCCCTGGCGGCAGCAGTGTGCATTCGTACATGAGCTTCGAAATACCAACAGGGTTCACCTTTTCTTGGCTCGTAGACAAGAAGCACACAGACCAATATTGCTTGCACCATGTATTATTTATTCCATGGATAGTGCGGGTTTCGGCACAAAGTTCCCAATGCGTTTTGGATGAACAAGTCGCATTGATCATGGGTGGGTAGCTCCTTCTCCCTGATTGGTTCAAAGAACTACACGTCATCTACGCACCAACATAGAAGAAGGGCTCATACTTAGGAGGAAACTTACTAAAATGTTGCTCGTCATTTTAGAGCTCAGACAATTCCATTACATCTTTATGGGACTTTGACACGAAATGAAATAATATGTACAGTTTAGACATTTGAATCCATATATAAAGCATAAATACGGTGCATGAATGAATATTGGCTTTTTCTTAAAACGCAAAAAATATTCGAATTACATTTTGCGTGTATTGTTCTGATTTCCTGAAAATGGCCACTGTATTCAAATTTACTTGCACAATGTAGGAAGGGGGAGTCTCTAGTTGGCGCAGTGCAGCACTGGCGACAAGCAGGGACTCTCTCTTCCCCGTCAGGGCTGAGGGTTACCTTCAAGACAACCTCTGCTTACCCTCTAGGTAGTGTGGCTTAAGCAGTCTTAGGCTAATCTCTGGGGCATATAAGGTTAAACATTTGCAATATTACACCATCACAACCAACCCACCACACAATGACACCAAACTGTATTTGTAAAAATATATTCTCTTTATATAAATTTCAAGCAGGCTTGTAAATACAGTCTTGGTTACTTCAAATGCAGGTTCCAGTTACTCTTTAGGTTAAGTTGCCACAGTTCTTTCTCAGCAATCAGCAATCTTTGTTTAGTGTTTTTCCCAAACAGTTCTTTAAGTTCCTTTCACACAAAAAGGGGGGGTCAGGCTCTTCAAGGTATCGTGGTGGTTCTGCAGGCGCTGTTCCTTGTCAGCCAGGGTCACCCCGGGCTGTCCGTGGACCTCTCTGCGCCCCTCGGCTCCTCCGCGCTGGAAAAGCGGGCCCGGTCTACCCACCCTCACGCTGCTGGCGGGGGCGGCGGCCGGGGAATCAAAGTCCGCCTCTCTCTGCGCGCTGCACGGCTGTGCGCGGCTGGCGGGGGAGAGAGCGGGGGCCCTGGGAGCGCTCAGCACGCGGCTCCTGGGGCGAGGCGAGGCAGCGGGCGGTGCGAGCGAAGCAAGACAGATGCTCGCAGCGCGGGGCAGGACACAGTACCTTTTCTTGTTGAAGCAGCCTGGGCACAGTTCAGCGCGGTGATCCGCGTCGCGGTGTCTTCCTTCCGACGTTGGAGCGAGCGGCGGCTCGGCTCTGGCTCGGGGGTTGGCGTTGCGGCGCGGGCCGGGCTGAGGAAGCGCCTCAAGATTTCCTGGCACAGGGGGCACACGAAAAGGGGTAGCGATCGGCAAAGCACGCCTCTCTCGATCCAGGCGACGTTCAGGCACCCCACGCAACAGCTGTTTCTCGGACAGCGGCGGCGCGTTCAGGGGCACCAGACACGGCGGGTGCAAGCAGGCAACGGGCACCACCTCCTCTTTGCGTTGCGAGCTGCGGCTCGGGGTCAGTCACGATGTTTGGGTCAGCTGGGCTGACCTTCACGGTGCTTCTGGGCCAGGCAGGCAGCAGTCACGGTGCTCGGAGAGATAGCAACACCCAGAGCGTTGCTGAAGAGCGCGATGGTCACAGCGCGCTCCGCTTTTCCTGGTGAGGCGGGCAGAGGGAAAGCAACTCCCCACAGCGGTTCCTCTGTCAGGGGGTAGCGCTCACTGTTCCTGGAGCGCTGGTCAGGGGGCAAGTTCAACAGCAAGCCCTTGGAGATCTTTCAGCAGAGTTTGGCACAAAGTTCAAAATAAAAGCAAAAGTCTCTTGTAGTCTTTTCTCTTCCTCTCCTTTGGCAGCAAGGCACCAGACACAGGCCAGAGTCAGCACTCCTCCTTGTAGTCCTTCCAGGTCCTTCTCTTCGGGCAGAGTTTCTCTTGTAGCACAAACAGGATCTAATTTACAAGGAGCAGGGCTCCTTCTTTTATACCCAGTTTCTTTTGTTCTAGCAAGCCAGGGGGGCCTCTGCATAACTGCTCCAGTCTCTGAGCACTTGTTGTGGGTACTTCTGGCTTCTGCATACAGTGTGAGGGCAGGCACATCAGCCGCTCCCCAGGGGGGCGGAGCCGGCATTGTGAGGACAGGAGTGGCCTGAGCACTTTGTTGACAAGCTTCGGTCCTTCCTGGGCCAGGTGCAGGCTGAGTCATCAGTCGCTCCCCAGGAGGGCGGAGCCAGCATTATGGAGGCAGGGGCACAGCCTGATGAATCATTCAGGGGAAACTCCCACCACCCACTAAGGGGTCCTCCTGCTAATCACTACCTGTCAACTCCCAGCCCTGTCACTCACACACACCAGACAGTCAGATCCACATCCAAGCAGAGGCGGGCTGAAATGGTTAGGCAAGCAAATGCTAACTTTCTAAAAGTAGCATTTGCAAACACAGGATATTAAAATAAACTTTACTAAAAGAAGTATTTTATTATTCTGAGTTCAGGCATACTAAACATTAATTTCTACCATGTTCCCTGAGCCTGCTGGGATTATAGAGTGTAATAATTCCAGCAGCCCATCTGGCCTAGAAGGGAACTGGTAGCCTTACAATAGTGAAAAACGAATTTGGCAGTAATTCACTATTAGAACATGCCACATACATCAGGGCATGTTCTACCTTACACTACAATGCACCCTGCCCTCAGGCCTACCATAGGGGTGACTAATATGAAGTTAAGGGAAGGTTCAGGGGCTGGCGAGTGTGTGCACTTGCCCAGCTAGCATGACAGTACCAGACTGCACGCAGGTTCTGCAATGGCAGACACCAGACACATTTTAAGGCTGCTTCTGTGGGTGGCGCAACCAGCGCTGCAGGCCCACTAGCAGTGTTGGCATTCACAAGCCCTGGCACTCCTGGTGCACTTTACTAGGGACTAACAGTAAATCCAATGAACCAATCATGGACATCAATCATATGTACACTTTACAGTAGGGAGCACTTGCACTGCGGCACGGGTTGGCCGTGGCGCAGTGCCCTGAGTAGCAGACACCAGCAAAACATTTGAGGCACAACAGCAAAAAGTGGATGGAAACTCACGCCAAGGTGCCAGGTCTAACACGTGTCCCCTCCAGCTGAAATGTGGGGGGAACTACCCTTCCCCAGGGAGTTCCTCATCACTAAGGCGGAAAAATCTGGACAGACCATCAGCGTTGGCGTGATCTGTGCCAGGGCGGTGTTCCACCGTGAAGTCCATACCCTGTAGGGAGATGGACCACCTCAACAGTTTTGGGTTCTCACCCCTCATTTGCATCAACCATCTGAGGGGCCTGTGGTCTGTCTGAACCCGGAAGTGAGACCCAAACAAGTAGGGTCTTAGCTTCTTCAGTGCCCAGACCACAGCAAATGCTTCTCGCTCTATTGCACTCCACCTACTTTCCCGTGGAAGTAACCTCCTACTGATGAAGGCTACGGGTTGGTCCCAGCCCTCCTCAGTCATCTGTGAGAGAACAGCCCCTACACCATGCTCTGAAGCGTCTGTTTGCACTATGAATTCCTTGGAGAAATCAGGAGCCAGGAGCACGGGCGCCGTGCACATGGCAGTCTTCAGGGTGTCAAAAGCCTTCTGACAGGTGTCAGTCCAAATCACATTCCTGGGCTGCTTCTTAGAAGTCAGCTCTGTCAAGGGGGTCACAATAGTGCCATAGCCCTTGACAAACCTCCTGTAATACCCAGTGAGCCCCAGGAAGGCTCTCACTGCAGTCTGGGTCTTGGGGGGTTCCCAAGCCAGGATGGTCTCAATTTTGGGTTGCAAGGGTGCCACCTTGCCACTCCCCACTTGGTGTCCCAAGTACACCACTGAACCCTTCCCAATCTGGCACTTGCTTGCCTTGATTGTGAGGCCTGCCTTGCGCAGCGCCATCAACACTTCCCAGAGGTGTCGCAGGTGTTCTGGCCAGGTGCCACTGAACACTGCGATGTCATCCAGGTAGGCGGCACTGAACTCATCCAGTCCAACCAACACCTGGTTGACCAACCTCTGAAAGGTGGCAGGGGCATTCTTCATCCCAAATGGCATAACCCGGAACTGGAGATGCCCATCTGGTGTGGAGAATGCTGACCTCTCCTTTGCCCCATCGGTCAAGGCGATCTGCCAGTACCCAGACGTTAAATCAAACGTGCTGAGGAACCGGGCAGCCCCTAGCCGATCAATGAGCTCATCAGCTCTGGGGATAGGGTGCGCGTCAGTCTTGTTGACTGAATTGAGTCCTCTGTAGTCCACACAGAACCGGAGTTCAGGTGTGGCTCCCGGCGCACCAGCCTTTGGGACCAAGACCACGGGGCTGGACCAAGGACTGCTGGAAGACTCAACCACCCTAAGAGCAAGCATCTTGGAGACCTCCTCCTTGATGCAGGCCCTGACCCTGTCAGTCACTCTGTAAGCTTTATGCTTTACAGGTAAGCTGTCTCCTGTGTCCACATCATGGACGCACCAATCTGTGACACTAGGAACCAGGGAGAACAGATCTGGAAACTGCCCCAGCAATTGGCGGCAGTCTTCCTGTTGCTCAGGGGTCAGGGTGGGTGAGAGGTTAACTCCATCCACTGACCCATCTTTCTCACAGGCCACTAAGAGGTCAGGAAGAGGCTCAGACTCCTCTTCCATTCCATCATCAGTGGCCAACAGCATGCCCACTTCGGACCTTTTCAAGTGGGGCTTGAGGCGGTTGACATGTAAGACCCTTAAAGGATTCCTGGGCGTCTTCATGTCCACCAAGTATGTCACTGAGCTCTTGCGCTCCACAACCTCAAATGGGCCTGTCCACTTATCCTGAAGTGCACAGGGTTCCACTGGGGCCAAGACATACACCTCCTGTCCAGGCTGAAGCTCTACCAGAGTGGCATTCTGGTCGTACCACCGCTTCATCTCCTCCTGGCTAGCTTCCAGATTTGCCTCGGCAAGTTGTCTGAAGCGCCTGGTTTGGTTTCTGAAGGCCAGCATGTAGCTATATACATTCTGGGGAGGTTTCCTGGGAGATTGCTCCCAGCCTTCCTTTACCAAACTCAGTGGTCCTCTCACGGGGTGACCATACAGCAGCTCAAAGGGGCTGAACCCTAGAGACTTCTGTGGCACCTCGCGGTATGCAAAGAGCAGGCATGGCAAGAGGACGTCCCACTTACGCCTCATTGGACCTTCCAGGCCCATGATCATGCCCTTCAGGGTTCGGTTACATCTTTCAACCAACCCATTTCCTTGGGGATGGTAAGGTGTGGTGAACTTGTAGGTTACACCACACTCTTGCCAAAGGGACTTCATATACTTGGATATGAAGTTGGTCCCCCTGTCGCTCACCACCTCTAGAGGGAATCCCACTCTGGAGAAAATTCCCATCAGTGCACGCCCCACCACGGGGGCCGTCACTGTCCTCAGAGGGATGGCTTCAGGGTACCGGGTGGCATGATCCACCAAGACCAGGATGAACCTGTTGCCCATGGCTGTCTTGGGGTCCAGAGGCCCAACAATGTCAATACCCACTCGTTGGAATGGAGTACTGATGACAGGGAAGGGTTGGAGGGGAGCCTTGATCTTCCCTCCGCTCTTCCCACTTGCCTGGCAAGTTGGACAGGTCCTACAATGAGCATCTGAGCTCTTGTGCATTTGGGGCCAGTAGAAGTGGGTGACAAGCCTGTCATAGGTCTTGTCCATCCCCAAATGTCCTGCTAAAGGCACATCATGAGCCAGTCCCAGTAGGAAGGCTCTGAACTTCTGGGGTACCACCAGCACACGGGCTGACCCAGGTTCAGCAGCCTTAGGCTCTGAGTACAGGAGGTCATTCTCCCAGTACACATAATGTGTTTTGGCCTGAACACCATTGGCCTGGTCTGCAGCCTGCTGCCGCATACCCACGAGAGAAGGGCATTCTTTCTGCTCCCTGCAGAATTCCTCCCTGGAGGGGCCTCCTTCTTGCTGCCAATGGGTCAGCTCAGGCAGGTCCCCCAGTTCGGCAATCTGTTCCCCAGTAGGCTCCAGGGCATCCCCCTCAAGGTCTGCTTCCTCCTGGACCGTGGGAACTTCAGGGGCCGGTTTCCCGCGCACCCTGCGCCTTCTCCCTAAGGCCGGTTCCTGGGCCTCTCCTTCAGGCCCCAGGACCTCTTGATCACCCCTACTGGCTGCCATTGACCGGGTGGTCACGCACGCCCAGTCAGGTAGACCCACCATCTTCAGGTGAGTCGTTTTCTCCACCTTTTCCCAAGGGGAGTCCTCCAAGTCATTCCCTAGCAAACAGTCAACAGGCATGGCTTTCCTCACACAGACCTGCAGAGTACCAGAGACCCCCCCCCCACTCGAAGGGAACTTGAGCCATCGGACACTGACTCTCTGAATTGTCAGCGTTGACAACCCTACAGTAGGCATGGGGTACAACCTGCTCTTGAGACACCAGGTGATGCCTCACTGCAGTCACACTGGCTCCTGTGTCTCTAAGAGCCTCAGCTTTCTTACCATTGATGGTAACCACCTGCCCATATTTTTTAGTGTTAGAGGGCAGGTAGCTTGTAGGGACCATCTCACTGTCTCCTAGTGAGACTAGGGTCATCTGAACAGGATCTCCACCCCCCGGGACCATCACTTCTTCTCCTAAGTGAACACTGGTCACTTGTCGGGGCGGAGCACCAGTGGGTGCTGGTTTTCCAAACAGGCGACACTTGGGGTCACTGGCTATGTGCCCCGGGTCACCACATTTGTAGCAATTGAAGGGCCCCTTTGGAACAGGTCTACCTGTCGGGGCCCCATTCTGCTTTGGGGGTGGGGGAGGCTGAGAACCTTTCTGCTGGTCCCCTTGGGGATTACTTTGGGGGCCTTTTTGGAACCCTTTCTGTTTTCCCTTGTCCCCCCCACTCTTCTGCTGGGGACCCTGCCCACCCTTGGCGGAGTCTCCCACTGGACCCTTGTGGACCCTGGTGCTGAGCCAGCGGTCCGCCTCCTCAGCAAGCTTCCTCGGGTTGGACAACTTGCTATCAATCAGGTGCTGGCGTAACTCAGGAAAACATTGATCAGACAAGTGCTCCCATGCAATTAAATCAAAGAGACCTTGAAAATCATTCACTTTGTTACCCTTCACCCAACCATCCAGTGCTCTGCAAAAAAAAGTCACAAACTCCACATACGTACTCCCAGGCCGCTTATTACACCCCCTAAACTTCTGCCTATACATTTCAGGGGTAAGCCCATACCTGGTCATTAAAGCTTCTTTCATATGGGGATAGGATCTCTGGTCTTCAGTGGGCAAATCTAGCAGGGTGTCCCGCCCTTCGCTAAGGAACCTTCCCCATAACCCCGCTCCCCAATCCTTCTCGGGGACCCGGTGGGAAAACATGGCTACCTCATATGCCCTAAACCACTGTCCTATGTCATCCCCCTTAAAGAACTCTTTAACTACATCTTTGGGGATGTGCACTCTTGACTCTACCTGCACCGGCGCTGCGCTGCCACCAGAGGGAGGATGATCCAAGGTTTTCTCTTTTAGACTCATCTCCCTCATTTTCACATCATACTCCAATTGGAGTTTTCTTTCCTCCAGAGCCATTCTTTTGCTTTCAAGCTCCATTTGGCCCTTTAAATTCAATTCTGCCAACTTTATCTCATGATCCCTGGTTGCCTGTCTGTCTGCCAGCTCCTCTGGCGACAGGCCTCTGCCAAAGCTAATGACGCTGTCTGGTTTTTCCAGACCCACAGGATCCACAGGTGCACCCTGATCCTCAGGTGCCTTCCTAGATTCCATCCAGGCCTTCAGGGCTTTGTAGAACTCAGGTTTGTTTTTGCACCCTGCGTGTGGAACTTTGAGCTTCCTGCAAAAAAAACTCAGTTGCTTCTTTGTGTAGTCATCCAGCTTTGATGCATCCCATTCTAGCTCCTGCGCACCAGAGGCTATGGACTCTCCTCCATCAACGCTGTTTGTGCCAGGCATGCTTGCAACACTAGGGATCTTCTTCTTTAGCAAAATTAAAAATCAAAAAAAGTCTGTGGCTAAGATACTGGACTGTAATCACTATGCAATGGTCAGTAGCTAAGGTAAAACACTGCAAATGTAAATTCGCGAATCCTCACCGCCGCGTCCAATGTAGGAAGGGGGAGTCTCTAGTTGGCGCAGTGCAGCACTGGCGACAAGCAGGGACTCTCTCTTCCCCGTCAGGGCTGAGGGTTACCTTCAAGACAACCTCTGCTTACCCTCTAGGTAGTGTGGCTTAAGCAGTCTTAGGCTAATCTCTGGGGCATATAAGGTTAAACATTTGCAATATTACACCGTCACAACCAACCCACCACACAATGACACCAAACTGTATTTGTAAAAATATATTCTCTTTATATAAATTTCAAGCAGGCTTGTAAATACAGTCTTGGTTACTTCAAATGCAGGTTCCAGTTACTCTTTAGGTTAAGTTGCCACAGTTCTTTCTCAGCAATCAGCAATCTTTGTTTAGTGTTTTTCCCAAACAGTTCTTTAAGTTCCTTTCACACAAAAAGGGGGGGTCAGGCTCTTCAAGGTATCGTGGTGGTTCTGCAGGCGCTGTTCCTTGTCAGCCAGGGTCACCCCGGGCTGTCCGTGGACCTCTCTGCGCCCCTCGGCTCCTCCGCGCTGGAAAAGCGGGCCCGGTCTACCCACCCTCACGCTGCTGGCGGGGGCGGCGGCCGGGGAATCAAAGTCCGCCTCTCTCTGCACGCTGCACGGCTGTGCGCGGCTGGCGGGGGAGAGAGCGGGGGCCCTGGGAGCGCTCAGCACGCGGCTCCTGGGGCGAGGCGAGGCAGCGGGCGGTGCGAGCGAAGCAAGACAGATGCTCGCACCGCGGGGCAGGACACAGTACCTTTTCTTGTTGAAGCAGCCTGGGCACAGTTCAGCGCGGTGATCCGCGTCGCGGTGTCTTCCTTCCGACGTTGGAGCGAGCGGCGGCTCGGCTCTGGCTCGGGGGTTGGCGTTGCGGCGCGGGCCGGGCTGAGGAAGCGCCTCAAGATTTCCTGGCACAGGGGGCACACGAAAAAGGGGTAGCGATCGGCAAAGCACGCCTCTCTCGATCCAGGCGACGTTCAGGCACCCCACGCAACAGCTGTTTCTCGGACAGCGGCGGCGCGTTCAGGGGCACCAGACACGGCGGGTGCAAGCAGGCAACGGGCACCACCTCCTCTTTGCGTTGCGAGCTGCGGCTCGGGGTCAGTCACGATGTTTGGGTCAGCTGGGCTGACCTTCACGGTGCTTCTGGGCCAGGCAGGCAGCAGTCACGGTGCTCGGAGAGATAGCAACACCCAGAGCGTTGCTGAAGAGCGCGATGGTCACAGCGCGCTCCGCTTTTCCTGGTGAGGCGGGCAGAGGGAAAGCAACTCCCCACAGCGGTTCCTCTGTCAGGGGGTAGCGCTCACTGTTCCTGGAGCGCTGGTCAGGGGGCAAGTTCAACAGCAAGCCCTTGGAGATCTTTCAGCAGAGTTTGGCACAAAGTTCAAAATAAAAGCAAAAGTCTCTTGTAGTCTTTTCTCTTCCTCTCCTTTTGGCAGCAAGGCACCAGACACAGGCCAGAGTCAGCACTCCTCCTTGTAGTCCTTCCAGGTCCTTCTCTTCGGGCAGAGTTTCTCTTGTAGCACAAACAGGATCTAATTTACAAGGAGCAGGGCTCCTTCTTTTATACCCAGTTTCTTTTGTTCTAGCAAGCCAGGGGGGCCTCTGCATAACTGCTCCAGTCTCTGAGCACTTGTTGTGGGTACTTCTGGCTTCTGCATACAGTGTGAGGGCAGGCACATCAGCCGCTCCCCAGGGGGGCGGAGCCGGCATTGTGAGGACAGGAGTGGCCTGAGCACTTTGTTGACAAGCTTCGGTCCTTCCTGGGCCAGGTGCAGGCTGAGTCATCAGTCGCTCCCCAGGAGGGCGGAGCCAGCATTATGGAGGCAGGGGCACAGCCTGATGCATCATTCAGGGGAAACTCCCACCACCCACTAAGGGGTCCTCCTGCTAATCACTACCTGTCAACTCCCAGCCCTGTCACTCACACACACCAGACAGTCAGATCCACATCCAAGCAGAGGCGGGCTGAAATGGTTAGGCAAGCAAATGCTAACTTTCTAAAAGTAGCATTTGCAAACACAGGATATTAAAATAAACTTTACTAAAAGAAGTATTTTATTATTCTGAGTTCAGGCATACTAAACATTAATTTCTACCATGTTCCCTGAGCCTGCTGGGATTATAGAGTGTAATAATTCCAGCAGCCCATCTGGCCTAGAAGGGAACTGGTAGCCTTACAATAGTGAAAAACGAATTTGGCAGTAATTCACTATTAGAACATGCCACATACATCAGGGCATGTTCTACCTTACACTACAATGCACCCTGCCCTCAGGCCTACCATAGGGGTGACTAATATGAAGTTAAGGGAAGGTTCAGGGGCTGGCGAGTGTGTGCACTTGCCCAGCTAGCATGACAGTACCAGACTGCACGCAGGTTCTGCAATGGCAGACACCAGACACATTTTAAGGCTGCTTCTGTGGGTGGCGCAACCAGCGCTGCAGGCCCACTAGCAGTGTTGGCATTCACAAGCCCTGGCACTCCTGGTGCACTTTACTAGGGACTAACAGTAAATCCAATGAACCAATCATGGACATCAATCATATGTACACTTTACAGTAGGGAGCCCTTGCACTGCGGCACGGGTTGGCCGTGGCGCAGTGCCCTGAGTAGCAGACACCAGCAAAACATTTGAGGCACAACAGCAAAAAGTGGAAGGGAAACTCACGCCAAGGTGCCAGGTCTAACACACAACGTAAAATATAAAAATACAAACATAACCGCGTAGCACACATGAACACCCTGAGGGCAAAGGCGCCCAACGGCAGGTCATGTGACCAGAGATGCATGTTGGATCATACCAGGACATGCAAGTAAAAGTGCGCGTCAGCTCAAACAGTGTACATGGCTACGCAAACAGAAAACCAAGAAGAGTAAATTTCTGAACCTGAAATCATTTAACAATTTGGCTCTAGTTGCCGCTTTGGATATACTCTACCAATATTACCGCCCTGGGTAGACCCAACTCATTTGATGCTGTCTACCTATTGCATATTGGTGAATGTAGTTTCTACTATTGGGCCCAAGTGGGCACAAATAACAACAGACTAGGGATACACGCTAACGTGAGCATCAGTTCAAATAAAGCAAAGTAAAATCACCCATATGGCATAGATCTTGCAACGAGAACCTGTGCTTGAGTACAGGGTCCACCACCACGAACTTTCAGATGAAACATGAATTTCCAACCAGTAGATGAACATCTAATGAACTTGACAAACAGGGACCTCCAAGTGTCTGTCACAAATATTGGAAGTTAGTCTATAGTTGTTCAGTTGATGTAATGGTTAATCATCTCTCATTTTTAAATTCAATATTATGGCCCCAGTGGCTCACGCTGCATAATAATAGCAACTCAATGCATTCATGAATATGGGGTGCAAAAGAAAGTATATAAACACAGACCGCATTGTAGCTGTATCCAAACAACAATACTTGTTGGCTCCATTACCCCAAATGACTCTCCGGTGTATAAGTAGACCAAATTCCCACCTGATATTTTCAATTCTCTGTGTATTCCAAAGTTAGCCCTGTATAAATGTTTTAGCAGAGAGAGTAAAAAAAAAAGTGCAAAAAGATAAAGAGAGAAGCAGAAAATCGAGGAGAAGAGAACAACAGCAAATGTAGATTAAAAAAGTTAAAATCTTGTACATATAATAAGCAAAACTGAGCACTATATATCTAGTTTTACAAAAGACCTCAGTATGTACAAGTTATGACATTCAACCTAGATGAACACTCATCTCCTCATCTGTTTAAGTCCATGGGTGCCTTAGTGTTCAGCTCAACAATGTATCTCACCTCCAACCTTCTCAGAGCTCTTTCCTCTCCCTACCTGTAATAGTGTGTTCAATTCTGTCTATGGCAAAGAATATCAGAAGACTACTTTGTTTGTTATGAAATTGTGTAAAGTGTCTTTCAACAGTGCAGTGTTTGTCCTCTTGTGTGATAGCCCTCGTGTGTTCTAATACCCTTTTCTTGGCAGGATGTATCATGCTCCCAATGTACCATCAATGTACCTTTACCTGGGAAGATTTTATCGTTTAGACTTGTAACAATTTAGAGCTTGGGTTCCTGAAGCAGAACAAGGCTGCAAGCTGTAGCCGAACAGGGCTCTGTGAGGCCGTATACCCTCTCTGCGACATCCAGCTGAAATGGATTTGCTGCTGTAGAAAAGCTCCCAACATAGCAACCAGAACCTTTGGCCCAGGAGCAATAAACTTTCATCAAAATAGCATGGCAGGTTTGTCCTGGTCCGCTGGAGGTCTTTGAAGCCAAAATATTTTAAAGTCCCAGGATTTTCAGGGAGTTGGGAGGAGTCTACTTTGATACAGCCAAGTGTCCCAGACCACAGGAACAGCAGAAGCCACCGGCAGGATTTAGGGCAGGCCAGTTGGAACTGGTCAGTTGGGGTCTTCAGGAAAAGCTGCTTCCTGCAGCTTGTTCTGTCCCTCTAGTTTAACAGGATCTCAGCCAACTGATTCTTTGAGTCCATTTCTTTGTTTGGGTACAAGTGGGAGCAGATCCAGCCTCTCAGGTCTCCTCACTGGTCTGAACAGCAGGTGAAGTCATTCTTCTATCTTCCACAGGTTCAGTAGTTCTGAAGAAGATGCCTGGGGGTTGTCATATTTATGGATAGGAATAGCTTGTGGGTCGGGGTGACTCCTGGTTCCTAGGGGTAAAACTATCCACCTTTGCAGCAGTTCCTGTGTGCACTACTGCAAACAGTCCCACAGTGCCCCACGCTACCTAATTTCAACATGACAAAACGTTCTTACCCTACACAGAACTCCTGAGCCTACCTGAAAAGTGCTGCCAGGAAAAGGAGCACCCTTCCTTTGTTTCCTTCAAAACTGTTTCTGGGGGCATCTACTCTACCACTGGGATAAGTGCCTGCCTTACTAGTTGGTCAAAAGAGAGCGCTACCCAGGTGCTAAGATTTATCTGTGACATTGCAGGCCTCTTAGAAGTTAATTAAGTTACTGGGCACAGCCCAGATGATCCTCCTGCCAGGGGAACAGAACACATTCCCACACCCAAAGCCTTTGTCTCAGCTCTAGGACCAAGGTCACACTTCATCACTGGGGCTATTCAGCTCTTGGGTGACAGTTGGAGGCTCATGCAAATGGGCTTCTAGATGCTTTAGGCAGGGAATCAGTGACATTCTAAAAGTCTGTTTTCCAAAATATTAATTACAAATATGACTTTACCACAGACTTGAACCCGGAATAAATGTTTTAAAAATTTCACGAATAAACCTTGTAGCTGTTTCCTAGGCAGAGATAGCATGATTAAATGTAAAATCCCAATTCTTTCTTATGGAACAGCCAACCAGGATACAATGAAATTGCTTTTGATGCCCTTTCGGTGTAAGGACTTGTTTAACATTAAACAGTTACATGTCCTACTTTTAAATACCATGCACCCTAGCCTATGAGCACTATGGACTACTCAGGGGTGACTTATTAGAATTCCGACACATCAAAAGGGGTTGTTTTGACATGTTGAATTGACAGTTTTTAAACGTCCTAGGCAAGCTACAGTGGTAGGCCTAAAATCATATTTGCCCTATCACTGTAGTGGGTGGCAGAATGGGTGCTGCAGTCCACTGGTGACATTTAACTTACAAACCGTGGGTGCATTTTGTGCCATATACTAGGGACTTATGAGTACTTTAAAAATGCCATTTAGCTGCTATCAAATTTTGACATGTTTAAGGGGTCAGTCCACATCTACTGGGGGCTGGCTAGCAGAGTTCCAGAGCACAGACTCAAAAAACCAGTAACATCATTCCAAACCAAGTGGAGGTGATCATGCAAAAAGCTGCATTTTCCTACACATGGTTACAGCAATTCCATTCAAATGCTGTGCATACCCAATCAAGTTTTGGCTATTTACGAAATATTTCATGTGCATTTCCAGCACTTACCTGCAGATGAATTTGTTGCAAAAAGTGAAATAAGGTTCACCAATGACTCAATTTTTACCAGAGTGCTGTGTGACAAATGACATGTAAGGGAAAACTATTTTATTTAAAGCAAGAACAGAAAGGACTGGTAAAGTTAATATGAAATGTGAAAACATTGCTAATACTAAACTGGAATATTTTATGCATATTTAAGATATGCACACTCCTGCCCTAGGGAAACAGTTGTATGTATGTTTTAGTACTTGTGACTTCCCTCTAACTGTTGTAATTGCACCTGTTTGGCAGGTTTAACAAATACCCCTCATAGGATTAAAATTATTAACAACTTTATTTTTATTTTAAGTGATATCAAGAACAGGAATTTAAGTACAGGCAGAGATGTAACGTTACAGTAATAACTTCTGTTTTCAGAAATAGGACCATTAGCGCTCCAATGTACGCTAACTCCAATATTGAGCACTAAACTAAAACGGGATAGGGGAGTCAACTGGAAATATCCATTTTTTTTACACATGAACTAAATACAATCGAATCTGTGCCCTTACAATAATTGTGTGGTATTTGCAAGGTAAATTACGTAACCACTTGTAATTGGTATGATGGTATGTCATTACAAAAATGCCTTACGCCTACCTATTGTGTATGATACCAATACTTACAGTGAGTGGGCTTTGGGCAGCTGATTGCTTATCATTAGTTGACTTTCTTGTCAATCTTGTGTGCTTGCATCCTATTCAGTGGCTCTTCTTCCTCTTCTTGTGCTCCCCTGCAGCATAGCTTGTTTCTTTTTTCTCCTTCTTTATATCGTTCTTTTAATTGATTGACTTTATTTTTCTTTTGCTGAGATAAACCAGAACTGAAACAATGGCAAAGTCAAAAGGTTGGCTAACGCTTCTCAAAAGCAAGAACTTTTGGCTTTGCCTTTGCTTGTCACTGTCTCTGTTAATTACTAAGAATTTCTGGGATATTTGCCCGGGAAATGTCAAAATAATTTTCTGGCCTATCTCGATGTACTACTGAACAGACAGGCTGGCTGAACTTCAATACTTATTCATCCTGGATTATTTCGTAACTGTTAGCTACATTTACAAAATTCTTGAATGAGTTTCATACCCACAATAATAAAAATATGCCTGAAATGTCAGCAAGCAACTTTGAAATGTAAGAAAAATGCCAGTTTCAGATTGCCACCCAGCAGATTATTCTGCAGGAAACGGCCGATTTCTGTCCCTTCTTCCTTCTGGTGACTGGGCAGTCCACTAAGGTGTTTGTGTTCCAGGCCATTCATTCTGCTTACTCCCCTCTCATTACTGTAGTAACATTAATCAGCGGTGGTGGCAAGAAACCCTGACAATTACTGTGGTCAGTTTGGTTCATTTAATATAAACATATATTTACACAAGGAATATTGACTACTCTCTCCTTCTGTTTATCAGAGGGATGACTAAAAATAGATGAACGGGCGAGTAACTGAGACAAATGAAAATATTCGGTAGTGAAAAATATCTACACATTATTTTCACCTAAAGACTAATAAACTAGCAAAATCAAGTCAGCACTCACTGCATGCCCAGTGTTTTGGCTGCTTATAACTCAAACGAATTTACAGGCTGGTCTACCAAACCAATGCAGGATTGATTATTATTTTATGTTTGTATTGTTTGGAGTGTGTGCCAGTGCTTAATTTGAAAAAAACACAGTTGATGGACAGAATGTAGAACAATGTCATACATTCACCCCAGTACAAGGATCTGGGCCTAAATCCATCGTTTTTTTGCACTCCACATCACCCTGGGTTAGACACTGGCTATATGCAAATCAGCTCTGACCCTGTGCCTCGTGGGAACAGTCCAGTCCAAACTACCAAGCCATGTGTTTCCCAGACCGGAATCAAGCATCCAAGGACCGGTTTCTGACTATCAGCCTTCATTCAGCCTGGATAGCTTGACTCCAGTGATGTGGAGAGCCTGGGACTCACGTCTGAGCATCCCCAGGATCAGAGCTGATTTGCATATAGCCAGTGTCTAACCCAGGGTGGTGTGGAGTGCAAAAAAAATGATGGATTTAGGCCCAGATCCTTGTACTGGGGTGAATGTATGACATTGTTCTACATTCTGTCCATCAACTGTGTTTTTTGCAATTTTCACCCCGAGTGGGCTGGGTATGCTCAGACGTGAGTCCCAGGCTCTCCACACCACTGGAGTCAAGCTATCCAGGCTGATGAAGGCTAATAGCCAGAAACCGGTCCTTGGATGCTTGATTCCGGTCTGGGAAAGACATGGCTTGGTAGTTCGGACTGGACTGTTCCCATGAGGCACAGGGTCAGAGCTGATTTGCATATAGCCAGTGTCTAACCCAGGGTGGTGTGGAGTGCAAAAAAAAGATGGATTTAGGCCCAGATCCTTGTACTGGGGTGAATGTATGACATTGTTCTACATTCTGTCCATCAACTGTGTTTTTTGCAATTTTCACCCCGAGTGGGCTGGGTATGCTCAGACGTGAGTCCCAGGCTCTCCACACCACTGGAGTCAAGCTATCCAGGCTGATGAAGGCTGATAGCCAGAAACCGGTCCTTGGATGCTTGATTCCGGTCTGGGAAAGACATGGCTTGGTAGTTCGGACTGGACTGTTCCCATGAGGCACAGGGTCAGAGCTCATTTGCATATAGCCAGTGTCTAACCCAGGGTGGTGTGGAGTGCAAAAAAAACGATGGATTTAGGCCCAGATCCTTGTACTGGGGTGAATGTATGACATTGTTCTACATTCTGTCCATCAACTGTGTTTTTTGCAATTTTCACCCCGAGTGGGCTGGTATGCTCAGACGTGAGTCCCAGGCTCTCCACACCACTGGAGTCAAGCTATCCAGGCTGATGAAGGCTGATAGCCAGAAACCGGTCCTTGGATGCTTGATTCCGGTCTGGGAAAGACATGGCTTGGTAGTTCGGACTGGACTGTTCCCATGAGGCACAGGGTCAGAGCTGATTTGCATATAGCCAGTGTCTAACCCAGGGTGGTGTGGAGTGCAAAAAAAACGATGGATTTAGGCCCAGATCCTTGTACTGGGGTGAATGTATGACATTGTTCTACATTCTGTCCATCAACTGTGTTTTTTGCAATTTTCACCCCGAGTGGGCTGGGTATGCTCAGACGTGAGTCTCAGGCTCTCCACACCACTGGAGTCAAGCTATCCAGGCTGATGAAGGCTGATAGCCAGAAACCGGTCCTTGGATGCTTGATTCCGGTCTGGGAAAGACATGGCTTGGTAGTTCGGACTGGACTGTTCCCATGAGGCACAGGGTCAGAGCTGATTTGCATATAGCCAGTGTCTAACCCAGGGTGGTGTGGAGTGCAAAAAAAACGATGGATTTAGGCCCAGATCCTTGTACTGGGGTGAATGTATGACATTGTTCTACATTCTGTCCATCAACTGTGTTTTTTGCAATTTTCACCCCCAGTCGGCTGGGTATGCTCAGACGTGAGTCCCAGGCTCTCCACACCACTGGAGTCAAGCTATCCAGGCTGATGAAGGCTGATAGCCAGAAACCGGTCCTTGGATGCTTGATTCCGGTCTGGGAAAGACATGGCTTGGTAGTTCGGACTGGACTGTTCCCATGAGGCACAGGGTCAGAGCTTATTTGCATATAGCCAGTGTCTAACCCAGGGTGGTGTGGAGTGCAAAAAAAACGATGGATTTAGGCCCAGATCCTTGTACTGGGGTGAATGTATGACATTGTTCTACATTCTGTCCATCAACGGTGTTTTTTGCAATTTTCACCCCGAGTGGGCTGGGTATGCTCAGACGTGAGTCCCAGGCTCTCCACACCACTGGAGTCAAGCTATCCAGGCTGATGAAGGCTGATAGCCAGAAACCGGTCCTTGGATGCTTGATTCCGGTCTGGGAAAGACATGGCTTGGTAGTTCGGACTGGACTGTTCCCATGAGGCACAGGGTCAGAGCTGATTTGCATATAGCCAGTGTCTAACCCAGGGTGGTGTGGAGTGCAAAAAAAACGATGGATTTAGGCCCAGATCCTTGTACTGGGGTGAATGTATGACATTGTTCTACATTCTGTCCATCAACTGTGTTTTTTGCAATTTTCACCCCGAGTGGGCTGGGTATGCTCAGACGTGAGTCCCAGGCTCTCCACACCACTGGAGTCAAGCTATCCAGGCTGATGAAGGCTGATAGCCAGAAACCGGTCCTTGGATGCTTGATTCCGGTCTGGGAAAGACATGGCTTGGTAGTTCGGACTGGACTGTTCCCATGAGGCACAGGGTCAGAGCTGATTTGCATATAGCCAGTGTCTAACCCAGGTTGGTGTGGAGTGCAAAAAAACGATGGATTTAGGCCCAGATCCTTGTACTGGGGTGAATGTATGACATTGTTCTACATTCTGTCCATCAACTGTGTTTAGTGCTTAATTTGAGGCAGTGGTTTCCCGTGCTCTGCCCCGCACTAAATTGTCAACACCGGCGTTTGTGACAGTCTGCCACAAGGTGGTGCTGTCTGATTAATTTAGAGCTGATTTAACAACAGGTAATTATTAATTCAATATACATTAAAATGACAATTACCTGCGGCCCAATCCATTCTTATAACTTTGGAGCCCAGAAATAGTCTGAATTGTCACACTCGTAGGAGTATGATGGCTAGTAGATGTTTTGTTACTATAATTGGCAGCGCTTGCAGGGGCAATGTGTGGTGCAAGCTGCAGTGGCCTCCTGACGAGAGACCTAGCACTTTTAAAAAACAAACAAATTAAGCACTGGTGTTTGCCTTATGAAATCATGCTTTACTGAAACCTACACACTTGATGAGTACCTTTATATGCGCCTCGAAACGTAAAATAATCCTTATTTTAATATAAAGACTGTTTTGACCACAAACTTAAGCGTACTAAAAATGCATGAGTAACAGAATACTGTGGACATACCTACTTATTCATGGATGGGTTGTGAAAGTTCATTTTACATTGTGTCGCATGTCTACGTTGCTCATTTGCTCGATTTACTAATTTATGCAAAACTGGTTGGATTTTGCATTTTGCTCAATCAAATTATTAAGTTACTGAAGGAGATAAGTAGCTAATTGAATAAATTAGTTACTAATGGTAAATAAAGTGGCATTTGCTTTCAAAGGAACCCTTCACCTGATGATTACTAAACACATTTAATATGCTAATATCACCTCAATCTATGGTTTCACACAAACATGTACTTGTAGTAATTTCAGAAGGTATTAGCTTGCAAATTTAGAAATAACACAACTTGTGATCTAATTAGTAGTATAAGGTGAAAATGTTAGTTTCGTCAGAATTTAATTGAGATCAAATCTGTCAACCTCGTGTTATAATTGGAATCCCTAGTGTTGGTCGCAAGTTAGGAATTCGATTTTGCGTGTCCATGGAAAAAATTATGCAACGCAATTAAATTATGTTGATATAATAGTTCTGCAGGTCACGGTAATGTATACTGGTAGTAGCATGTTGGTTTAAATCTAGTTAATAGATCGTCAGCTTGCACACAACACTTGCTTCTGTTTCATTTTAGGTTGATATACCTTACAGATAGTAATATGTTTTTCATTTGACGATGTAACCGTTCAGTGTTAATTTCGTAGCTTATTAACTTTTATTGCATCGCACTGTTGATGTCTTGATTAAGGTGTCAGATCTAAAATGGCACATTACTTAGAAACGTGATAGATTGGTCTGGTAGGACAGATACAGTTCCAGAGGTATAAGAATACCTGGCTAGTCTAGCAAAAACAAAAGAAAATAACTACATTAAATCCAATTAAATCAACACAACTGTGCATTCATGTGCCCATTTCGGTATAAAAAGGTTTACTTTTTTAAATAAGTACAATTACAGTACTGATAAACTTACCTTTTAGAATATATGTATTCTGATCCACAATACGGATTTGAGCCACACAGTACTTGGCATACAGAGATCCTGCATGCTTGATCCAACTTTATCTGGCAGCAAATACTGTTTTAGGCAATGTTTACAATGGGGGGGGGAAGGGGGGGTTCTTGGAGACTCAGGAGCCGCCCATCATATTCTGCAGGAGGGGTGCAACATTTTGCGTCATGCAATTGAGTTACAAAAAACACCCCACACCACATGGATTCTGAGTATAATTCCTTACATGAATTGTGTTTTATTTATATATACTTACATTTGAATATTTGTTTTGAATGTGTGCTAATGATCCTCAGACCCCGCTTAATATACATAAATGTCTGGTTGCAAATTTATGACATATTCATCCCAGCCCATTCGCATACATTAAGTTGGGTTGAAAGATAATTATAAAAAAGAGCTGAGTGGTCTTCTTTTAAGACTGGATGGATTTTCTTGAAACAATTACCCAATAGTGTGGTGACCGGCTGTTCACGTTCTAGTGTTTATAAAAATACTGTGGGGCAGATTTACAAGCCCCTTGCGCCACTTTTGCGTCACTTTTAACATGAGAAAAGTGACACAAAAGTGGCGCAAGGGGCTTGTAAATCTGCCCCTGTGTTTTCCCTAGCCATTCCTTGAGGGCTGGCTTCCACACTCAGCACACACCCGTGTTTTTCTGCAATAGGATAGACATATAATAACTGGTTAAGGTGTTAAAAATATTAAATAAGATTTCTCTGTATTCTGCTCATAATTGACTATGTTACATTCTCAAGTGATATTATTTGTGTTTAACGGCATGAAATTGATTGAGGCTATTGTAACTTTTAACCACATAATAGAGTAATGAAAAAAACTACATTCCACCCAATAGCAAGCGTGCCATCACACCGTGCCTACGTATACATTGGCTAAACAGAAGGCTGCTCTTCAAAATATGGCCGGTCGGAACATGTTGCTGCTGGAGAGAATACAAAACTGTGAAAGAGTACTCGATTGAGAATGATCATTACTTAATTGTTAATGATTAATTGTCAACTAGCAAGGCACTGATTCAAATTAAGCCTGTCGAAAACCAAAAGGCTGTACACCTGTAACCTAAATGATTTAATTAAGTGCAAATTAGCACTTGCATCAGAAATGAAATCTCGAGAGGCGCAGATGCGATAAGGCTCCTACAAACTTCTGTGGCGCAGTCATAAAAAAGTAATTTTGTCCCTGTGTCTTTCCGTACAGAGATTTCTTTGCATGTTTTTATGAACTCACTTACTATCCCCCCAGGCCTTGCTCGCCCCGTGATGCTGAGGCTTTCTTTATTTACTCTGACAGTCTGCTGGCTCCCACACTAAGGCCTGTCGCTGTCTGCACTACAAATCATCTTTCACCTTGTCACCACAGAAATGGCAATTTTTACAGCTGGCAGCTTTAATCAAGTTGAATTTGCAGCCTGCTCTTTCTTGTGGCGATTTGCACGCCGTTCGAAGGGTTCCTTTTGGCCAGCCGCTGTGCTGTTGTTCAAGCTGAAGCAAAAATAAGCAGCCTCTAATGAAGGAATAGTGGGTGGGTCGCAAATGCTGCCCGGTGTGATCTGCCCTCTTGTCTGTGAATATTAATGCAAAGGGATCATGTTCTAATAGCAATAATGACCCCTTTAGATGTCAGCCTTCATTCATCCTTGTTAGGTATCTGAAAGCCACGAACATACCCAGTAGTATAAACAGTACAGGCCGCCCCTTGTCCGGATTACCTAAATGTGTACCATTATGAATTCAATGCTACTTTCTGAGGTAAACCTTTAAATCTAGTTTCATTGCAGCATTGCATTTAATCTTTACATGTTTTCAAATGTTTAATTATGTGGCATTATCTTATAAAGGCCTTGCCTATCAGCTCTGTAAGAATGCAACTTTTTCTGAACTGTTGATTTACAATGAGGTCTCTCTAATGATGGGGACCTGAGATGGTCTCCAAATAATTGAACTTTTGCCATAGTTAGCTGGTGGTTTGCAGATTTGTACATCGATGACCTAACTTTTTGTTTAAGTAATTATTCATATTTGGAACACAGCATGCCAATGTTTTCTTTTGTATGAGAAGAAGGAGAAAGCAATATAAGAAGAGATACATTGCTAGTGATAAATAGGCTGAGATAGAGAAAGAGAAAAGTGGACTGAGCAACAACGAGAGAAGGGCATCGCCATAGCCATCCCGGACGGATACAAGATCACCCGGAGAGACCGCGTCAACCAAACCGGAGGAGGCATCACCATCGTCCACAGGAACACCATCCGCATCTCGACCAACTCCAACGACACCTTCACCGCCACCGAGCACCTCCACTTCCAGATACACACCGACCCCAGGACCACCCTCAGAGGCACCCTCATCTACAGGCCCCCGGGACCACGCACCCAATTCAGCAAAGACATCGCAGACTTCATCAGCCCGCACGCCCTCCCCTCCGCTGACTACATCCTCCTAGGGGACCTCAACTTCTACCTGCAGAACACCAAGGACTGCAACACCACCACCCTGCTGGACAACCTCGGCAACCTCGGACTCAAGCAACTGGTGAACACCCCCACCCACTACGCCGGCCACACGCTTGATCCTGTCTTCTCCTCCAGCAAGCACATCTCCTTCAGCCACTCCACCGGACTTCATTGGACGGATCACAGCTGCGTCCACTTCAGCTTCAGAAGAACCACGACCCACCACCACCCGCAACAGGTTCCTCGCAGGAACTGGAGCAAGATCACCGTCGACCAGCTCACCACCTCCCTCAGCCTGAACCCTCCCGCCCACGCAACGGACCCCAACGAAGCAGCCCGCACCTTCACTCAGTGGCTCACCAACTGCGCCGACGACCTCGCTCCACTGAAGAACCCTCCCAGCAGACCCGGCAGCAAGAAAGCCTCCTGGTACACCAACGAACTCAAAACATCCAAGAAAAACTGCCGCACCCTAAAAAAAGCCTGGCGCCACAACCAGACCACAGAAAACATGACTGCCCTCAAGAACGCCACCCGCAAACACCACCAGCTGATCCGCACCACCAAAAGGACTACATTCAAATAACGACTGGACAACAACACCGACAACTGCAAGGAACTCTTCAGCATCCTCAAAGAGCTCTCCAACCCCAACGCCGGAAACAATGACATCACACCCTCGCAAGACCTCTGCGACTCACTCGCCACCTTCTTCCACCGCAAGATCGCCGACATACACAACAGCTTCGACGCACAGACCATGCACCCAACCACCGAACCAACCCCCCCCACCACCACCCTCTGCAACTGGACCCCGGTCAGCACCAAAGACACCACCCGCACGATGAACACCATCCACTCTGGATCACCAACCGACCCCTGCCCCCACCACGTCTTCAACAATGCCGACTCCATCATCGCACCCCAACTCCGGGACATCATCAACATCTCCTTCAACACCGCCACCTTCCCGGAGAGCTAGAAGCACGCAGGGCTCAGCACCCTCCTGAAGAAACCAACAGCAGACCCCCCCGAGCTAAAGAACTTTCGCCCCATCTCGCTCCTCCCTTTTCCTGACAAAGTCATCGAGAAGACCGTCAACAGACAGCTCGCCGCCTTCCTCGAGACAAACGGATCCCTCGACCCTTCGCAGTCCGGCTTCCGAGCCAACCACAGCACCGAGACCGCCCTCATCGAAGCCACCGATGACATCAGATCCCTGCTCGACAACAGAGAATCATCCTCCTGGACCTATCTGCAGCGTTCGACACTGTCTGTCACCGCACCCTAGTACAGCGCCTCAGCAACATCGGTATCCAAGGGAAGGCGCTGGAGTGGATCATCTCGTTCCTCGCCGGAAGAACCCAGAGAGTCCGCCTCCCCCCGTTTAGATCCAAGGCCACCGAAGTCATCTGCGGTGTACCACAAGGATCCTCACTCAGCCCCACCCTCTTTAACGTCTACATGAGCCCCCTCGCAGCCATCGCATGCCAACACAACCTCAACATCATCTCCTACGCCGACGACACCCAGCTGATCCTCTCCCTCACCAACGACCCCGCCACCGCCAGAGCCAGCCTACACGAAGGGATGAAAGATGTCGCCGAGTGGATGAAGAACAGCCACCTAAAACTGAACTCAGACAAGACGGAAGTCCTCATCCTGGGATCATCGCCCTCCGCCTGGGACGACTCCTGCCCTGGGCACCACCCCCAAGCCAACGGACCACGCACGAAACCTGGGCTTCATCCTGGACTCCTCCCTCACGATGACCAGACAAGTCAATGCCGTGTCATCATCGTGCTTCAACACCCTGCGCATGCTCCGTAAGATCTTCCGATGGATCCCCACCGAAACCAGGAAGACAGTCACCCAGGCACTCGTCACCAGCCGACTGGACTACGGGAACACCCTCTACGTGGGAACCACTGTCAAACTACAGAAAAGACTCCAGCGCATACAGAACGCCTCCGCACGACTCATTCTGGACATCCCTCGCCACAGCCAAATCTCGACCCACCTGAGAGACCTGCACTGGCTCCCCGTCAACAAGAGGATCACGTTCAGACTCCTCACCCACGCACACAAGGCTCTCCACGACATGGGCCCGAAGTACCTCAACAGCCGCCTTACTTTCTACACACCCACCCGCCAGCTACGATCGGCCAGCCTCGCCCTCGCCACCGTACCACGCATCCGCAGAGCCACCACTGGATGAAGATCCTTCTCCTACCTGGCGGCCAAGACATGGAACTCCCTCCCCATCCACCTACGGCTGACCCAGTACCACCTCTCCTTCAGGAAACAACTCAAGACCTGGCTTTTCGAGCAGTAACGCCCCCCCCCCCCCCCCCCAGCGCCTTAAGACCCTACTGGGTGAGTAGCGCGCTATACAAATTGTTGTTGATTGATTGATTAAGGGGTATGAAATAGAGAATGGAAGGGGACACATATACATATACTGAAACTATTTAGATAACATATTTTTCTCTAAAACAGCTACAGAATTATAAATAGACAGCATTATCACTAAGTGTGCCATAGGCCAGCCTTGACTCCGATATGTCATTTTCCACCACTGATATTATCAATATGTCTGATGTGTTCATTTTAGCTGACTGTAGTTTACTAATAGCCCATGAATTTAAAATGAATACTCTTTTCTCATTGTACATCCTTAGGAAACACAGTTGGAAGAGCTGTCAGCGGTGAGGGAGACATTACAGGCTGATCTTGAAACCTCAATTCGCAGAATTGCAGATCTTCAGGCAGCACTGGAAGAAGTGCAGTCAAGTGATGACAGCGATACTGAAAGGTAATCATTCTAGCTTATTGTAATGGATTTCATTAACAGGTAGGCAGAGATATATTTGATTACTAGTTGCACCCATAGGCTGGCCTACAGCCTACAGATGTGTACTTCCTTCTTTAACCCAAACATGACAGCTCTCACTCACTGAATTTCATGTGTGTAAATTGTTATGATATTTATAAGACCATTACAATTGAGCAGCAGTTAGGCTTCCAATCTTGCATCAAAAATAATGCACACATGTTGCGGGTGTGAAGCTAACCACAGCAAATGTTTTAGGTCAAATAGTTTTGTACTACAGTGTTTAGAAGTTAGACATGGTAGGGTTAAAGAGTAAACAAACAAAATGCATTCATCCAGTGTTCGGATATGCAATTGAAAAAAGCTCAACTTAACTTTTGTTTATAACTTCAAAATAAAATCTACTAATCTTAAACAGAAAAGATTTCTTTCAAAATCGGTAAGCCTATATAAGATAATTTCATGGCTCAAAGTTTCCCTTAAAATGTGACACTTGCATCATGGACACTAGAGAGCACAGTCTGAATCTGTAGATAACATCATCAGACTGTTGTTGAATCCCTTTTGAGAGTTCAATTCTCTCGTGACACTCAGTTATATGAGTGGTTAATGTGTCTGACTATTTAGAACCAATTTCAGAATGGTGCACGAAGATCAGAAGACTGTGGAAATAATTTAGCACAACAACAGGCATGTTTTTATTATGTTATTTTCAACAATTTTTATAACAGTGTGATGAACATAGTTTGTGGAGGCTAGGGTCCATCCGGATATTCATGATAAACACATCGAAAGACAGCTCTGAGGACCTTCACAGTCTGCTCTATTAATTCATTCCTAGTGAAGTATTGTACTATCTTCAGTTGTCAAAGCAGAGCCTTATTTTCACTTGTATCTAATTCAGTTCATATACTAAGCACAAAAAGGCATATATGTCAAACCTGATTATGACTAGAGAAGGTTATCCATCAGGAAATTAATGGCAGATAATATCATGTTTTAAATCCTGATCCTGGATTGTGTTGTTATGAAGCAGATTCTTCGTTGAATAATAACTCAAATTGAGTACCTTCTACAGTATCTACCAGCAGGGACGAACTAGGAACCAAAAGCAGCCATGGCAAATTTTGCCATCCCAGCACCCATTCTGCAAGAATCGAGTGAGCTCATCAACTTCATTTAGATTTTGAAAGAAATATAGTTTGGCACCTTTTGGCCTTTTTGTCTTCTCCATTCCATGCTCATCCATTTGTCTGCTCTCTCTCATCCTTTCTTTGCGTCCCCCCTCCTATTCTTAACCATAATATTTCCAACTTCCTCACATCCCTTCTTCATACTGCTCCATCCGGCTCCTCCTTATTCTGACTGCGTCTTCCCCTTCCCCTTCTTTGCACCTCTCAAGTTCTCTGATTTCCTCACTTTCTACTCTCATTTCATTCTCCAAGTTCCCTTCTCCCTTATGATATTCCCAATATTAAAGCTAGGATGACACGGAGCCTGGTGCAAGCAAGGGAAATGCCCCACTTGACTTTAGTTTGGGGAGTAAAATACAAAAAGTCTCAGCTACACACGTCAAGGACCCCATTCAACTTTCAAAGTGGCATGCTGTTCTACAAAAATAGCATTTACCATGCTAAATTATAGAAAATATAACATGGATTGCCATTTTGGGACTAAAACCACATTGTTCTTATGATGAGAAGAGAGTGGTTAGGTGTCATTATAGCCCATCCACTCCCACCCTCAACTCAAATGCCCTATACGGACTCTAGCTTTTACTCTTTTTTTCCATTTGCAAATCTTGTTATTGACAGTTGCAACATGTACTGTAGGTCTGCATAGTCCTCACTTAAGGATTGGGTGCTTCTGTCACAAAGACACAACTACTATGGTAGGTAATGAAGCAAATTTTGTTGGGAATTTTCAATTGTTTTGTCTAGCTTTGAAAATCACCACCTTTGGTACAATATATGCATCTGCTTAGTTGTACCTTCAAGACCAAAATCTGTAGAGGCAAGTGATTCTAACAGAGGCTTATATTTGTGATATGTTTTCTTGTAGTTAATCTAAATTAGACACTTCAGACGTTGTCACTTCTATCTATGTGTTACGTTTTATTATTGATGTGTTCCAGCTAATAAATGATCTGTTCAGACAGGCATTACTCAGACAGACATTGTTCAGACATCCTATTCTTGTGTTGATATAATCTAAGCATAAAAGTGTGTGTTCAGAGACTCAGTGTCCAGACAGCCATTTATTCATCCATACAACCAATGTGTTTTGTTCCATCAAGGAACTTCCACAGGGAAGTGAACATCATATACAAATGCATAGATTATTTAATTCGAAATTTAAAAACATTAAAACCCAATCATTATTTTCTTGTGTTCTCGGTACAATGACCAAACTAAGAAAGAACACAAATATTTGAGCAAACTGGGACTCATTGTGGAAGCGCCTTTTCAAAATCCCAGACATGACAATTACAGTCTCAACCAGAATAATCAAAATAATTATTTCCCTGCACTATGAAATCCATTCCTTCCCTGAGTGATGGATAGTAAGAAGTTCAAATATCAGAGTATCAATATTTGTACAATCATTATATTCCAGACAAAATATTTATAAGTCATGTTTTATATTAAAGTTTCACAGTTTTCGCAGATGCATCCAAAGTGGTAGGTCAGTTTGCTCATAACACATTGGAGGACATTCAACTGACAAGATTTGTTATAATTGTATCTACTAATCTTAATCAAACAAGACGTATGTGCTGTACTCTCCCCAATCAAAAATTACAAAAATAGTGCTTACTTTACTAACAAACAGTCTCTTTGTTTCTTCTTCCTTCTCTGTGAGTTATAATTATAAGCAAAGAACTATATTTCAGCTGTCCATGAGTTTCAAGAATTGCAAACCCCATTTGTGTAGACAGTTATATCTGTGTAAAAAGGCAACCCATTAAGAACACAATATCAGTTATATTCAATTGCAGTAAGGTCAACACTCACTACCAAACTGTATGAACCATACCCAAAGCATTCAGATCGTACAAAGTAACTGTAAGCTTCACATTTTCTTGTATGGATATAATATTGGCAAATGTCACAAGTCATAATGTATAGTTGAAAAAAGGAAGAATTATAACTGAGACAAGATGTTCTCCTAGTATATAAATTATATTATCTATGTGACTACCTCAGTTCCTTCACTTCTGATAGTCCCTATACTATAAGAGTAATTACGCTTGTAGGTCAAACTGACCTGGCCATCACCTTTATGTTAAAGGTCAAACTACACAGATGGCATTGAAATAATTTAACTTTCAATCGGATCAATTAATAGGAAGGCTTATGATTGGAAACCAAAGAATCCCACCCGGCATCCCATAAGTTTCCTTCTGAACGGACACCTTTTAATGTGGGAATATATTAAAAAAAGGCTGAACAGACGGATGGAAACAACAGAGTTTGAAGTTCCTAATATGTACTGTTTACAGTATATACATATTATTTGTCATATAATACTACTGGGTTTACACTAATTAGTTGCAAGCTATTTATTACTCAGGTTTAGTCTGGCTTGATAAGAATTTGGGTTCTGGAGTAGCTATTCTCAAAGTTGTTGCATTAGTTTGGACAAAGACCAGAACTGGAGTAGAGTGCATTGCTATATAGAATCCTAGCTACTATTGTTCATTGTTTGCACTAAAGACAATGTGGTGTATGCTCCAGGAATGTTAGAAGTGTCCATTTGTCAGTAGATGAGGGTATTGCAGGCATTATAGAAGAAGGAAGATGATCATTTGGCAGGATCATGTATATCGTAAATGGGAAACAATGCTTGACAATGCACCAGTATTGAAGTTGAAATACCCAAGGTTATTTTGATATATAACCACATGTCCTTTTTAGACTCAAGTAACTGTTAGGAATCTGTAATCAAGTTTTCATTTAGGATAGCACCAATAGAATATGCTTTCTATTTACAAAATAAACTAATAAGTAGTTTGTTGCCTTTAAAAGTTTGAACTTTAACGTGACTTATCTGTCTACTAAGATCGGAAAGTTTATTTTAACTAAAAGAACTTCTTTAGTTGTTTCACTTAAAAGTCCACTCTGTGGTTCATAAGCCGTCTCTGTGGCATATTGATACAACAAGAGTAGCATAATAAGCTACTCACTTACTTATTACCCTAATAATGTTTAATAATCACAGTCATTGCTGTGTCTCTTAGTTTTGTTCTATTTATTGGTTTTAGTGTTCCATCCATATAATGGAATTAAACACAGGACTGACTGATGCATACACTTCATTTCTAGTAGCAAGCTGTTTACATTTCATATGATATCACATTATACTAGACCAAATCCTACCCCATTGCTAAATGCTCAGCAGTTATTTTTTTGTACTCTTTTCTCCCCCTTTAACAGCGTCCAGACAGCAGTGGAATCATACTGCTCAAAGAGAGATTCGTAAGTAAGCCATGGGGTCGCTATTCTGTTTGCCACATTCACACTGTTGTGCACAACATTATTGATCAGTTGCTGTGAAATTGAGGTTTGCTTTCTTAGTTGTCTGATGGAAGAATTATATTATCTCAGTATGGCCTAAATGTGCCTGGTCACAGAAAAAAAGCCTGGGAATCTGGTGTTATCTGTAATTACTTTCCATGCTTAAATACCTTATCACTCTCTCCCTAATCCTGAGTTGGTATATATTTTCTTAACAAAACAAAATATTTCTGCAATAATATTTTTCTGCTCTAACAAACTTGTGAGGGGATAGAAATGCACCCACCTCATATTATAAATAATAGTATATTTGATAAATTAGCACTGTTGTGCATGGATGCTAATTTAATACTCTGGCTCCTCCATTGATTTTGAAACGGTAATGGTAGATCCATGGCAATGTATTTGTATATTATTAAACATGATGCCTTTATTAGGTTTTAATTGTATTTGTTTTCTTTGCAGTTTGCTTTGAAATAATAATTGCAAGGCAAAGTTGCGTAGAAGAGAACTAATTTGTCCGAGGTTTCTCAACTTGATCTTCAAATAATAGCTTGTGTAACTTCCTACACATATGCTGTTACTTGGAAAATACATTATATTGCTAGCTTCTCTTAAGATATTAAGCACCCCTCGATGAGAAACATATTTCTTGGAAAGTTTGGGCAAAATATGCATATCAAAACATCACTTGACACGTCAATGATTTTGGTTTCCCAATTTTATGACCTCTGTAAACCCACACTTTTGAGTGTGAACATGTAGAATGCTAAGACATTTCAAGTAAAGCCTTTATCGTCAACTGAAATTTGTGATGTTATGTTATGCATATACAAAAATAATTCCAGTATTTGAGCTACAGATGGCTTTATAATTTAGTTAAGCAAGATTTTTCAGAACGAGGCACACCTTTTCCTCTCCCTACAAGCGCTTATCGTAAAGACAAAAATATTTTCATTATGTTGCCAAGCCATATGAATGATGATACAAATTGAATGAATAATAAATCTATGACATTTCTCTGATCTTGACTCCGGGATTCAAGTGATTCTGGCACAGATACTGAATATTAGATTACCTCAAAATGCATACATTTTACAGATATTCACATATATGTATTTACCATAGATATTACAGAATTACAATTTATTTTCTATATTCCTCTGTTTTTATAACAATTCTGGATCTGAAAAAAGCACTCCATGCAGGCAAGTGTCTTTTCTTGACTGTAAATGTATGTCTGTTATGTAGAAACAAGGTGGTTTCTAATTTTCAAATGTTTCTCTTCCCCTTTTACTGGCTGAAGTATAGTCATGAAATTGTTTAAACATGTGAAATGAATTACCTATCAAAAAATAGTTTATACAGAGTTGTAACAAGGGTTGATCAATTCCAACTTTTTTGGAAGCTCGGAAGATAGTGAGTGTGACAATGGAAGTGTTATCAAGCTTTTGTTTCTGCAATTGACAAATGAAAACATGCATTTATGATAACACTGTAAATCTTATTAATTAAAAAACAAAACAACTGCTTATAATTGTTTGGGATTCTTTACAACCAGCAAAGGGAAATGAGCGCTGTTTAGTATAGGAACTTTTTATTTAATGTAAAAATTGGCAATAGAGTGCTTACATTGAACACAAAAACATGCATATATTTCTCACGTATAGAGTGTGTTAGCGTTTTTTAGACCATATTCTGGAATGATCTCGAATCCAAATAACTTCTTCCACATAGTGCTATAGCACAGCCGTGTATTCTGAAATGCTTCCAGATGCCTAACATTTAGAACATATTCATGAATTCATTAATTATTTGTTTTTTTCAGGGATTGCTATTCCAGTATTGCATCTAGCATAAGTTTGGAGCCAGTGGGAAGTGTCAAGTCCTGGGCAGGATCATCAGTTGGCTGGGCATCACAGTCAGGCAGTAGTGTATCAAGAATGTCCAAAGGAGATGCTGGTAGCCAGCACAGTTTAAGGTAAAATACCATTCACTTGTTTTTCAGCTAAGTATGGAAATGCAAAAATAAATGTTCAGCACTGTCAACACTATTTAAAATGTTTTAATTATGAAGCTTTGTCAATCAGTTTATTGCATTAGTGTACATGAGCCTGAACCATATACACAGATAGGTACAAAGAAAATCCATTCAGTGTTTTGTTCGATTGCTTAAGAGTTTCCCTGTGTTTATCATACAGTACTTCAATATTTAAAATGTTGTACTACAAAACATTCACCTAAGTTTGTAAAAAATCATTAGAAACAATAATATTTTATTTATTTTCAACATAACATGATATTTGTATCAGGCCTTGGAGAAACAGCTATTTTTCCATGCATATTATATGACACATCTTGTGAAACACTTGTGTTTTCCATTTGCAACACAAGTTATACTCTCCAGTAAACAGGATAGCAAAATGGCAGGTCACTACATTGCCCATTTAGTTTTACAGCCATTCGGTGAACATTGCTTTCACTGTGCATATGGTCACCAGATGCAACCAGTTTTACGCTTACCACATGACATTTTCTGCTCAAACCAAGATTCCAACAGGCACAATTTACAGAAAAATCATGTATGTTAGAAACACAAAAAATACACCTATTAGTCAAAATCCACTAATCCAGATTTTCACTTGGTTCTCCCTAAGCCTCCCTCTACTACTTTTATGCCTTTCAGTTATTACATTTGTAGGTTTGTTTTAAATTATTGTATGTGTTCTAATGTTCAATACATCCAATGCATCTGCCTAAAAAAAATCATTTCACATGATTCACTCCTTAGTAAATGGATAGGTGTGAATTATTTAAGCTTTATAGCTGGCTGCTTATGGCAATAGTGGTTGGTAAGTGCTCTACACCTGAGTCATAGGTCTGGTCAACATGTTTTGGCCTATAATGAGGGTGGTGGGCTTTAGCAACAGTTATAACCCTTGACAGAAGGTGTATATTGTTATTGGAGTATTCCACTCACTAGGGGACACATTATTATTAAACAGGGAGAACAGAAAGACAGCCATTGGAATGTTGGAGCCAAAGGTTTGTGGCAGCCGGTATTGGTTCTGAGCTATTGTATTGTCTTCAGTGGCGCTCATGAAATTCCAATGTTTCAATACATTTAATTCCTTTTGTTATATAACAGCATTGTTTATGTTCCATCCAGGTTCAGATTTTGTAATTGGATCAAAATAGAACTTAATTGGAGTCAAGAAATTGGTGAGCTGCCTGCCCCCACAAGGGATATCTATTGATTGACTGTGCATAACATCGGATGGGATATTAAGTTGAGATTGATACAGCAAAATACTTTAGAGATTGCAATGGCCACCTGGGAAACTTGCTAAATTGAGATTGGATTCTGGAGCTTGTTTGAGATGTGGAACGAAAGAAGCTTATTTATGATAACTTCTTATGTCTTCTAAATCTGTTATACCTTTTTGGGATAAGCTTAGAGTAAACCTCTTTTGTAACTGTGATGATAAGGTTAGCATTATTTGTTCCATTTCAAGTGAGAAATCATTTATTTGTAGGTTTATGTTGGAGGGAAAATGGCTTGTTGTATAGAAATAGAAAGTAGATCCAAATAAACTTTGTTGAGCTAAATAAATGGATTAACGGGGAACTATTACTTGTGTTCTATAATGGAAAGGGGTAAAATGCTAAATTGTTATGTTTGACAGCATTTCTGGGTATTTCCTGGTTCTTGGTTTCATTTAATGTCTCAGGTTACCTAGTAGTTCTTTCATATCCCTCTTAATACAGTAGGCATTAAGGATTGCTACATTTCGGAGGATTGATTTGACTTTATTTCAGTAAACGAGATGTAAAATAGGGTAAATTGCTTCTATGGAGCATACATTTCCACCAACTACTAAATTTATTATTTACATTTTGGTTTGATTATTGTAAATCACTGTGCCTCATTCTGATTTTAAACACTATGAATTTCTACCAAGCCTCAAGTTACCATCCATATTTGGGTTGGTGGAAATCTATACTAGGGAAAGAGAAAATAACAAACCCTTTTGTGGTAGTTGCAAGCCGCTTCCAGAGTAGGTCTGAATATGTCCAAGACCTATATTTATCTTCTGCTGGTGGTGCTTTAATAAATGTTTATGATTATTTTAGAAAAAATCCACATCGTCCTGTAATACTTACTTTGTGGAAATACAGATTTTCAGTAAACATATATGTGTATGAATTCAAATACAATAAGTATGCTAGTATCATCTAAAAAATCAATATATCAAAAAGTGTAAATGCATACACAATTTTCTCCTGTGTGGTCAAATACTGTATATAACATTTTTACAATTGGATGAAGGAAATTACAGTATATATAAGTAAGAGTTCTTTAACTAACCTTACTTTTGTAATAAAAAATCAGATTTTACCATTATCTAAAGGTTCTAATCATAGAGTAAAAAAGACCCATCTAAAGAAAAAGTTTTAGAAGCTTATTTTGAGTTCGGCTGAATGACCTCCAAAGAACAGCATCCGGGACCGCTAGGAGACCACTGCGCGTGTGGCCTACCAACCACCTATTACACGTTTCCAGAGGGGCTGGCGGTGTGGCTGCAGTGGCCTTGCAGCTGTGGGCATTATTTCCATATACATGCCTGTGTGTACATTCTGACTGCATATGTGTTGAATGCCCACATATGCATGATATATGTGGACAAATACCACCTAACCATTGCCGGAGTCTGACCCATATGTGAGCAGTCCTGGTAATGGATACATGGTACCAGAGCACTTACCTGTGTTTTGTCAAATATGCTCCTGTGTAGTGTTGAAACTAATTGGGGGGCACTACCAACCAGAATATAAGATCCTTAAGTATTGCCCGGCGGTGTCGCCTCTTGAACCCACAAAGAAGTTAAACTATTGAAGAGGCAGGCGCTGGAGACTGGAAGGCAGGAAACAAGGTTTTTATTCTCTCCGGAGGAGAACACAACGAAACGGACAGAAGGTATCGTTCTGAGGTGCTCTAACTGCATCCCTGAGGCCTGGCCTCTTATACACAAGTTTATGACTTTATTGTACATTACACATTCATGTTAAAGCTTTGAGGTATGAAAAAGACATTCCCGGAACTCCCTTTGAGCCCGTTCCCACACACATTTACAGTCGAAGTCCCCACCCTAGTCACAACAGGTGGTGAGTATCACGCAGCTGGATATTCCGCCGATTCACGGAATGTGGGGGTTTGATCGGATCTCATGGAGTGGGGGCTTTGATCAACCCGGGGATCCTTTGATGGGGGAAGCTTTCTATTGTACGGGGAGGGGCAAGGGATGGTATCGGCAGAGCTGGGTGTCGGCCTGGGAACGGGGAAGACAAAACGGGCACACGGGGAAAAAGGGGGTTTGCATCTAAGGGCCGGAGATCATGAAAGGGAAGCAGGGAGGTGTCGCGCTGGGAACAGGATGAGGGCCTGGGGCAGAGCAGCGCCGAAGTGGGGTTTATGACTCAAGGCAGGTGCAAGCAGGGGGTGGTCAGCGTGCAGGCTTAGTGAAGGCGAAAGGCTATGTCAGGGGCCAGCGGCATGCAAAAGGGTTCGTTCTGATCGGGGCATCTAACAAAATGGCGGGCGCGCACGACAAAAGTGTGGCATCAGGGGGAGAGGCAAGATGGCGCAGATAATGTTCACCGAAACGTACTAATTTTCAACAGTCCTCCCTTTAACATATTCAAGACATCTTGCTGGTTCATTTTCTACTCGGTTCTATTGCGGTGGGCATGAGAAAGAAAACGGTAGGAACCCTAGATGAAAAGAGTCGTAAACAATACATTTAACATTTCTAGTTTTTAGGAGGTGGGCCTATTTGATAAACTTTGATCAATTTGTCTAGCAGGAAAGTCATAGAAATGCAATACAAAAACGATTCTGTAGCGTGAGCAGCAAGTACCTTTCATACTGGCGGGTGATTACATATATATCAGGTTCGGATTGGAGCATGATCAATACAAGGGCGGCTGGGAGAGAAATGAGGTCTAGCAGAAACGGCGATTGGGGATGTCAAATGTTCTTTGCTGCCTTTCGTTGGCGCTGTTGAGCACCGGCGGTGGAGCTACGAGTCCAGCTCGGTTCTAAGTTCTGCGTTGCAGGGCACGACCCTTTCCTCGCGTTCCTGGTCGGAAAGGTCCCTTTCGCCCTGTGTCCTTTGAGGTGATTGTCAGAAAGTTCAGATGGAAGAAGAGCGTTCAAAACAGTCCATAGGGTAGGTCAGAGGAAAAGGGGGATGGAGCAAGGCCAAATTAGGAACAAACTAGGGGAACGAGAGACTTCCAATAGGCGAGCGTGTGACCGAATTCAGAGAGCGGGGACTTGTCGACAGACACTGGACATCGAGCAGGGGCATCAGGTCGACCCTTCCTTCTCATGTTGTCGAAAACAGTGCCTCGTCCTGCAGCTCTTTTCTGTCGTGGTCTCGCCTTGGCTAATGTCGCAGGTGTTCCTTAGTCTGCAGTCAGGCCTCGTGCTCCCACATCCGGTCCTTCTCTCCTCCAACAGCAGTACCCTTAAACAAGTTTGAAAAGACAGTCTTTAGAGAATTTGCAGATGAAGATAATCAAAAAGTCTATTTCTCTCCCAGCTCCAGGCAAAGAATGAAAATGCCCGTTATATTGGTGTTCACAACTGGCATATGAATGACCGGAGACGGGCTTGTTGGATTTACTATGACTTTCCTTTACAATTATTTACTACGCAGGTATTTTGCCGGGAGACGAACATGGCTAAACATTTCCTTTCTATTGATGCATCCTGCTTTTCAACTACTACGGGGTTCATTTTGATGATTTCTTTACCTTGGACTAGTCTGTTAACCTTGTAAAACATCATTCTGGATCCTACGTAACCCTTTACAGCCCGATTACTTAATTAGGAAGGACAGGGGTTTTATGGGAAACAACCAGGGACATAGGAAACTTGTGGTAAGGGCATAAATCGACCCATCTCTCACAACCGGAAATGAGGGGTAGTTTCATAATTCCAGTTTTTGGGCGGCTGATACAGGGGAGGTAACAGGGGTGATCATTTTTCCGGTTTTGGGTATTGCGACATTTCGGGGAGGGGAGGGTCGCGTATTCTGAGGTCCTTGTTTTATACCATAGGAGCCGTTGACCTGTAGTTCCCCTATTTCGGGCCAGATTAGGGAACCTCTGTCGCCTTACCTGTCCTTTCCCTTACGGCCCAACCTCGGTTCATTGGCTTCTAGCGGAAAAGGAGAGGTAATGACGCGGTCTCAGGGTGATTGTATTAAAGACAAGTTTTTGTGCAAATACTGACGGTATTTGAAGCCAATTAGGTGGTGTGCTAGGGGTGGCAGTCTGCCAATTTCGGGGCTAATCACTCGGAAGAGTGGGAGTAAAAAAAAAAAAAAAATAGAGGGAGAGAGAGAGAGAGAGAGAGAGAGAGAGAGAGAGAGAGCGTAACGGCAGGCTAAATAGTACATGTGCAACAGAGAGGGTGGCAGTGTATTCAAGAAAGGCTATTTAGTGCATTACGCAGTAAAGGGCATTCACGGGTCTGCGTTAGGATCTTGTAATCATGCAGTTTGAGCATTAGACAGGGTAGAGGGGACGTGCTTTGAGAAAAAGGAAAGAAGAAAGGAGGTACCATGTTGTCGCACTTCTCGCATTCTCGGTCCTTCGACCAGTTGGGTCGACGCCTCAGTCACACACACACATTCCCTCATAGTTTCGCATCATACGTGACATGGGTTCATTCGTCCAGTCTGGTTTAAGGGTGATCACTTTTTATCAGGTTGTGCTAATTTTTCGGGTTTGTTCGATACGTGAGTAGTTTGCAGGCGTGCTTAGACACCACCTTGCGGCGCTAGTCCGCTTCGTGTATTAGACATGGCAAGGCTTCGGATCTTCGCCACACCTCGGCTGTAATTTCTGATGTAACCTGCAGAGGGAGGAAAAAAAGGGGGTGGGGGAGACAGCGTTCGCGCACATTCAAATACATGGATTCATAAGTCCTTTACTTACCTCTTACTCGTCTTTCCTCCTCGGGGCAGGGTCCCCGGGGATATGGTTTCTGGAGTCGGGGGGGGGTAGTGTGTCCATATAGGTCGTGGGCGGGGAAACGTAAAAAAGGAAACCAGAGGTGCTTAGTGCGAGGTATCTAGTCAAAGGATGTATCTCACTATCGGGATCCTTAAACCTCTTTCAACGCTGTGGCGTTCTAAGGTTCTTCGGTTCTTGGGTCAGCTCCGTTCCCTGGTACTTTGGAACGTTGTACTTTATAACATTTACATTATTTCATTTCACCCTCCCTTTACATTCCTTCATTTACACCGTTCGTTTTACCCATCCTTGGAAGTCAAGGTCTTCCCCTACGCGAGAGTTCATGGGTCAGTCGCGTACTTTGAAGGCGGAGTGTCGTGTTGTCGATCCGATCCGTCCTCCAGGGCTGGGCAACCATCTTCTTTTAACCTTAAAGAGAGAGCAGAGTAGGGTGCACAGAAAAGAACTTTCCCACCGATCCCACATTTTTAAAGTAAAGCATGCAATACCCGTCCATAGTTTCAAAAACTTTATTTTGCAAAATCATTTCAGCATGTGGATTATGAGGGTGCGGTCGTATTTGGCCGGTCGTGGCAATGGCTAAAGTGCGTACAGTGGGGGGTGTCGTTTGCGGCAATAAAAACATCGGAAAGTTTGACTCATTCATTTGTAAGAAACTAAAACGTCTATTAATTGGCTGGGGGTTCGGGGGCATTTATTTTCATAATTTAGAAGCATAATCATAATGGTTGTAATCAGATTTCCTATATGCATACCGTACGTGTACGTCGTAAATGAGGTTTACATCAGTTATAAAAATATAATACATTGTACATTTGTGATCAACATTTGTAACGGGGATCCTTTCATACTGTTCGTCGAGTGAGCTCTCCTTGTCTTTTCTAGCCAAGTGTACAAAGGATCATATAAAATCTTAGAACATCAAGTTTATTTTAGTGCGAAGGAACACCACGAGGTGTTCGTAAGTTCCGATTGATACCAGCGCCATTTTGGGCGGGGCCGGCTCAGTCCGGAAGCAGCATCAGGGGGAAATGTTTCCCATTACTGGCAGTTTGGACCAGAGTCCTTTTCGGCAGTTCTAGAATTCATGCTAACAGAAGGAGTGGCAATGTCATGTTTGTTTCGTTGGCGATCAAGGCAGCCGTCCCTTACCGGAAGCCTGCAAAGGCCGAAGGTTCCGCCGGGGACCTTTGTAGGATCTTCAAGGCTGTGGAGATGCTGTCGGAGATGGGGGCTCGTGCTCCAGGGGGCAAATGTTCGAGTTATGTTGCTGGTCAAAGTTACTCTAGTGGCCGGGGCCCGCCTTCCAGCGGACCCAGACGCCATTTTGAGGCCCTACAGGGGCCACTCTCGTCGAGTTTGCAAGAGTGGGAGAGATCCTTCGGAGTGAAAGGAAGAGGTCTCTGTTTTGTGAAAGCGGGACGTTCGGCTGGGGTGCAGCTGTGATGCCCCCACCTGGGGGGCGAGGGAGACTGGTTCGCATCGTCTCCTTCTCCCGGTGCACTCCAGGCCGCTCCTTTTCATCGCCCCGCATGAAGGTTTCTCCACATCCGGTGTTCCCCAAGACCTGTGCTCGGTGCTGTGGGAGTATGGCCACCATTGCACG
This sequence comes from Lissotriton helveticus, assembly GCF_964261635.1. Taxonomy (NCBI): domain Eukaryota; kingdom Metazoa; phylum Chordata; class Amphibia; order Caudata; family Salamandridae; genus Lissotriton; species Lissotriton helveticus. The sequence continues at coordinate 975,908,956 of NC_136072.1, read as the reverse complement.
TTCGGTGCTGCGCAAGTACTGGGGTGCCACCATGGTGTGTTCGGTGCTGTGGAAGTATTGGCACCATCGCCTGACTGGGGGTGTTCGGCGTCGGGCCGGGGGCTGGGAAACCTCCTATCGGTGGAGGTGGGAGAGGCTCGTCCGCGTCGCCTCTCCCTCCCAGCCCAACTTGGACAAATTGTTGTGGAGGTACGTGCAGGACATCCCGCCGTCCAGGGCTGCTGCGGCTGTGACGGAAGAGAAAAGGAAGAGGTGCCTCGTTCTTCTCTGGACATGTGGCGGGACTGCTTAAGTCTATCCAGGCCCGTTGCGGCTGGCCGAGGAGACATGTGGCGGAACTACCTACAACTGCCCAGGCTGCTGGCTCCTGCCTCTCCTCCGGCTCCCCCATACGTTAAGATCTCCTGACCAAGAGTTGGCGGCCGGGCCCGCCTTATATGGGTTGCCGTTGGTTGGGCGTAGCCGTAACCCTGCCCTACTTTGGAAGGTTCCAGAATGGGGGGGGGGCGAATGTTCTGTTTGACTTTCATTTTCTACAGTTTACCGTTATTATTCCTTGTTTGTTGTGTTAAATAAAAAGTTCAAGTTCATTAATGGTCTACGGATTTTGTTTTACCATTTCTTTCTTTTCAGGTTGCTTTTATGCTAAGTTTCTGCTAACAGAGGTTGAGTAACACGGAAACACGTGTAGAGGGATGACGCAGATTTGTACATTACATACACACAAACTCAGACGGGGGACAGTACAAGTACGACATACAAAGACCCAAGACGAACATAAAACAGTTATTGGTCATAATTATCTCTTTCCGTCTGTGAATTTGAAACGAGGCTGGGTTCCCGTCTTGACGTTGCCCGACCTAGGAGAACTTGAGCATGCCACTGAAATTGTCCTGGCGAAATCTGTGCCATCGGGCATAATCAAACGTGGTGGTTCTGTCTGGTCTGTCTATGTAAGTCGGGTTCTTCTTTGTCTCGCGCTTTTTCTCGTACTGCCGGTCTGTCGTTCTTGTCGGCCCTTTGCCTTTACTCACGCTCAGTAGAGTCGGGCGTTGGGCTTTCCAGTGTTCGACATACCTACAAAAAGCGCATTGGTTTTGCCCTAAGTCTGGTCGTCTTTTGCATAGTGTCGGGGGATAAGTTGTGGGTAGCGGTGTCCTGGGGTTGTCCTGTCGGTATATTTCTCTACTTGGTTTGTCCTCGTCTTTTCTCTGTCGTTGCATAGCCTCTCTGCGCCACATACCGAGACTGTCGAGCATAATCGGCGTTGTTTTATTATTTCGAAGGGCTATTTCTAACGTTTCTATTTTATCAAGGTCAAAGGATCCTGCCAGTGGCCACTGTTTGTCTTGACTATCTTCGGTATACCTGTGCCACAATTTATTATAGGCTATGGTGACTAATCCATAGTTTATGAACATGTCCTTATTAGGGGTGCCTTCTAGTGGAGCTATATGGTCCACCTCTAATATACGGTCCGGGCTAAACAGGCTATTAATCAGTGGGGAGAAGACAGACATGACGGCTCGTAACGAGGGACTAAAAAGTCAGCACTGCCTATCTTATCACTAGGTGCAAAGACCGGACAGAATATTTCTATTCAACGTTGTTTGCAGGCAGTGAATACCTCATGGATCAAAATAAAAAGACCAATAAATAACAATGGGGAGAATGAGTAGGTCCGCAAAGATCTGCGTTACCTACCCTTTTCACTATCTGCAAAAAGGGTGGTCTCTTCCCTGTTTGCAGACAGGGAATCTCCAGGAAACAATAGTTTGCGAACAACAGTTCAGTTTCAAGTGATTATTGAGTGGGGGAGAAAAAATAAGCACAGCTGCTGCCCTACCTATCCTCCACTGCTTGCAAAGAGAGAGAGCCCGTTGTTTCTCCGTTTGTAGACAGTGAATCTCCAAATAAAATAAAAAGAGCAATACTAGTATTTTTAAACAATCAAGCAAACAAGCAATTATTTCGCAACTTGTCGTGATTACACGACCTTACCCGGACCATGTGGACAGTTTCTCGTCTTCCGAATCCAGCGCCCGATCGTCCTCTTTTTCTCGTATTTCTCACGGCACTCCTGATGGTCCCCAGTCAGGACCGTAGATCACTCGAGAGAGGTCTGTTCGGAACTAGTGAAGTTCGGATGATCGGCTGCCAGACGAGGGTCTATTGGGCAAGAGCTCTCCCGATCGTTGCAGTCGTTCACTCTGTCGTCGGGACCTCTCCCACTGGATCCACGAGTCGCTGATGGGCCCCACGCTTGGGACGCCAATTGTTGAAACTAATTGGGGGGCACTACCAACCAGAATATAAGATCCTTAAGTATTGCCCGGCGGTGTCGCCTCTTGAACCCACAAAGAAGTTAAACTATTGAAGAGGCAGGCGCTGGAGACTGGAAGGCAGGAAACAAGGTTTTTATTCTCTCCGGAGGAGAACACAACGAAACGGACAGAAGGTATCGTTCTGAGGTGCTCTAACTGCATCCCTGAGGCCTGGCCTCTTATACACAAGTTTATGACTTTATTGTACATTACACATTCATGTTAAAGCGTTGAGGTATGAAAAAGACATTCCCGGAACTCCCTTTGAGCCCGTTCCCACACACATTTACAGTCGAAGTCCCCACCCTAGTCACAACAGGTGGTGAGTATCACGCAGCTGGATATTCCGCCGATTCACGGAATGTGGGGGTTTGATCGGATCTCATGGAGTGGGGGCTTTGATCAACCCGGGGATCCTTTGATGGGGGAAGCTTTCTATTGTACGGGGAGGGGCAAGGGATGGTATCGGCAGAGCTGGGTGTCGGCCTGGGAACGGGGAAGACAAAACGGGCACACGGGGAAAAAGGGGGTTTGCATCTAAGGGCCGGAGATCATGAAAGGGAAGCAGGGAGGTGTCGCGCTGGGAACAGGATGAGGGCCTGGGGCAGAGCAGCGCCGAAGTGGGGTTTATGACTCAAGGCAGGTGCAAGCAGGGGGTGGTCAGCGTGCAGGCTTAGTGAAGGCGAAAGGCTATGTCAGGGGCCAGCGGCATGCAAAAGGGTTCGTTCTGATCGGGGCATCTAACAAAATGGCGGGCGCGCACGACAAAAGTGTGGCATCAGGGGGAGAGGCAAGATGGCGCAGATAATGTTCACCGAAACGTACTAATTTTCAACAGTAGCGGGGGACCAGGAGAAAGGGATCCACATTGAAATCTGCTTGGAAGAACTGGAAGGGGATGAGTTTGCACCCCAGATCCTTAGTTTCTGCCGACCTTAAGGCGGTGGTCTGATCGGCGTGGTTGGCTTATCCGGAAGTCAACTTGTAATCCGGTCAGCAGAGTTGCGACTCTGAACTACTCAATGGTGGCTGCCTTTCCCCGACCGCGACCCCGGCATTCGGAGATGTGCTAGCAGTGCTGGCAGTCCAGCTGCAGTCTTCGCAAAGCAAATCTACCCAACTTGTAAAACGGCGGACGGCTCCCCTCTGTCGGACCACCGGGACGGCGGTCACCGACCCCCGAACTCGCAATAAGGCCATACATCTTTATAGTGGCCCATCATGCACATACACTAACTGTCAGGGCATCATCTAAATATGAAATTGGCTAGAGGTAAAGCGCCCAAAGAAGCATTTATATACAAATTTCTTATTTCAGAAGATGTCATTTAATGAAGCTATTCCTCTCCTACCAGATATTTTCTGTGGAAAAAATGCAAAGGACCTAAAGATGAGTTACACATTATATTAATTTTCACTAGAAATAACTTATCCCATAACGTACTTTCAATAATGGAAATACTTTCTTATATTGTAGCAGTTGGGTCAGCCCAGTTCTCTTTCAGTCTAGTAGCCAGTAGCATTGTATGATGTGTGTCACCAAACACACCTATCAAAGTTCCTCAAATCTTGAAAGATATTCGAAGAATTGGTAGGTAAGTAAATCCCAAGGGTTTTACAACAGTTGTAACCACAGCAAAAGTGGCTAAAGGGAAATTCTGTGTATAGCATTCTATATGTCCAATTCTGGCTACAATAAAAGTACAGGCAAAGATTGAGGAAGGTTGTAAAGCCACTTAAAAAAGCATTTTCAGGCAGGAGTAAAGACTTGTGAATCACCCCATAACTCTGCACAATAAAGAGCCTCAGGTTGCGCATTAAAGAATTCCACGGGGACATATATTTACTCCCTACAATTAAGATATTGCATTGCTGTACATTTGTCTGCCGCTTTTTATGCTTATTATAAAGTAAAAAAGTAGACAGCATTTCAGAAACACAATTTGTATCCAAGCTATTAACTTTGCATCATCTGCATACAGTTTGTAGGCTACTGATATTCCATTCTTAATAGGCTAATCACTAATAATGAATTTGAGTATACCATCCAAATCCTCGATCAAGATGACAAATAAACAATGAGCCAATTGGCAATCCTTTTGAACACTAATTTTACTTGAAAAGGATCAGACATCTCCCCACTTGCTGCATAAAGTACTGATGCAGATTTAAGGTTGAGCAAGGGAAGGCTCCAAGGGATTATGATTGGTGCAATCACACCTGGCGCTGATATCAGGTGGCACTGTGCTTAGAAATAACGTATGTATTTAACAGGACTTGCTGCAGAGTTCCTTTTGTCTCAGATAGTTTTCAGGCAACAATAAAAATGTAATGATAAATCTGGTGATTAATGTTCCTGCTGGAGAGAGATACAGTTTTTTTCTGGTGGCAGTTCTGATTCTCATGTAGTAGCACAGAGGTAGTAATATGCCTGCTGCTAATAACTTGTACTACCATGCAGATCACATAACTGTACTTTATGTGAATAGCTCAGTAGGTTACTACTTTTGTTACAGTGATTATTTTGTTATTTGCAGTTTCTAAATTAAAATCCTAATGTAAAACAGTGACCTCTGAACTGTCATCAAAGAGCTACATGCAATCTGCAAAGCATAGGGTTGGAACCTTAAGATTTTGCCGCAGCATTTCATTATCACAAGGCTGCTAAAAAAAGGTTAGTTTGGGTAGAAATGCTTTATTATTTGTAAAGCTAACTGTTGGAAATGGGATTTTTGGTTGGCTGAGGTATGTACCCAGGCCAGGCAGGAAACACCATTCTACTCAGGGTGAGCTAGATACACAATATAGGATAATCAGTGCTCACCCTCTGGTAGCTTAGCAAAGGGCAGTCAGGCTTTTCTGAAGAGGCAATATGTAATGTTTTGTGCAACACACACACACACAGCAGTAAAATGAATTCACCACCAAAAGGCTCCACACATATTTTGAATAATTATTATATTGTGAACAAAATAAGACCAAAACGACAAAAATCCAATGGATAGAAGTTGAGATACAATTTTTTAAAGCTGCAGATCCCACTTCTGAGTCCCATGCCTTAGAGAAGGCACCTCAAGCAAGGGTAGGACTCAGAGAAGGCAGAGTCCAGTAGCACCAGCAGAATTGCAGGAAGTATTTTGTGTCACTGACACTTCAGAAAACAGGAGGCAGCCAACCAGCCCTTGCAGATCACTTGGTGGGAAACCAGAGTCCAGCTCTCCTTCAGCAGAGTCAGGGAGCAGCAGGCAACAAGCAGAAAAGCAGTGCTTCCAGCACAGCTCTTCTTCGGACAGATGTTTAGTTCAAGATCCAGAAGTGTTTGATATTAGGGGATCAGAGAACCATTTCTTATACACAGTGCTGTCTGCCAGGCTGTCTGGGGGGGATAAATCAGTGCTTTGTCAGTGTAGGTGTTTGTGCTATCTCTCCCTATGACAGTTCTCCTGTCCAGCTTGCCTGCAGTCTGCTTTCCTCTGCTGACAGTCTAACTGATGCCCTCTGTTTGTGCTTCCTCTGCTCGTTTCCTGCTCTGTTTTGCCTTTCTCTGCTCGTGTTTGTGCCCTCTGTTTTGCCATTTCTGCTAGTTTTTCTGCCCTCTGTTTTGACCTCTTTGCTCTGTTTTGCTCTTTCTGCTCTCTGTTTTGCCTTTTCTGCTTGTTTTTCTGCTCTCTGTTTTGCCTTTTTCTGCTGCTTTTTCTGGCCACTGTTTTGTCTTTTCTGCTTGTTTTCTGCTCTCAGTTTTGTCTCTTCTGCCATCTGTGTTACCTTTTTTCTGCTTCTTTCTTCCCGCTATTTCCTTTCTCCTGCTGTTTCTGTCCTCTCAGCACCCTGCCCTCCCCAGGACATACTTAAGGGAGACCACAACTGATGCCATTGAGCAGGTCCTTGTGTCAAATTCCCTGAAACAGTTCTCCTGTCCAGCTTGCCCGTAGTCCACTACCATCTGCTGCGTTTCTACCGGCTGCCCTCTGTTTGTGCCTCCTCGGCTTTTGCTGCCCTCTGTTTTGCTTTTTCTGCTAGTTTTTCTGCACTCTGTTTTGCCTTTTCTGCAAATTTTTCTGCCCCCTGTTTGACCTTTCCTGCTTCTTTTTCTGCCCTCCATTTGGCCTTTTCTGCTTATCTGCCCACCTGTTTTGCCCTCTTCTGCTGTGTTTTGCTTTTCCTGCTTGTTTTTCTGTCCTTTGATTTGCCTTTTCTGCTCACTCATTTTTCTGCCCTCTGTTTTGCCTTTCTCTGCTCGTGTTTGTGCCCTCTTCTGCTCGTGTTTGTACCCTCTGTTTTGCCCTTTCTGCTAGTTTTTCTGCTTGTGAGAGAGGGCCAATGGAGGGATGAGGTGCACTGTTGGAGGGTGGTAGTGAGGGAGTCCATGGAGAAGGAGGCCACTGGTGAGTCGGTGCCTAAAAAGATTGCCTCACCAGGTGCCTAAAGCACTAAAGACGGCTCTGCAAGCTTACAATAGGCTTCCATATATCTAAGATGCATAATAGGCAAAGGGCAGAATTGTGGTAATTTTAAGCAAAAAAAGTATGCAAAATTACCAGGATTCTGCCATTGCGCCACATCTCATAATTTTGCGGAGAAAATGTAACACAAGATGTAACATTCAGGTATGTTCTTAATGTAAATGACATTTCAGGTAGTTTTTTTACCCGAGCGTACCATTCGGATAATTTTTGTGTTCAAACCTACGAATTCAATTGTAAACTGCAGTGATTTGAATGGAAGCTATCGGAAACTCAAAATTATATTACTGTTCATTTAGGTAGTTTTCTGAGCCCCCCTCTTAGTAACCAGACCTGATCAAACAGGCTGAATTCATCAAAGAAGTAAACAGGTGCATAAATTCATATATCAAGATTCAACATGAAAAATGTCAACGGGGACTAAAACAGCCTAGGGGCCATTTTCTTTTACTGGCAAATTAAATCTTTACTTAGTTCACTATTGATAAAAAGTTAAATTATCTTACAGCTACTGACCAAACTGGAGTTTCAAACTGCTACTTCCTCACAACCTACAGGTTTACTCAGTAATTGCCCATAGAATTCGAAGGAATGTGGAGACTACAGATATGAGATTCAGGATCTGGATGCACCCACATTACCTTTTTAAAACTCAAGTCTAAAAACCATTCCACCACCACCCATTGACTAAAATCAAACTGCAGTTTCTTATTCTTTACAGATGTCTGTAGACCACTCTAGTAGCTACAAGATCAACAACTGAACAATTACAAGAACCAATTTTCCATTTTGCCAAATAGCTCAAACCTCTCTTCACCTCAGGCAGTCCACATCAAAGCACCCACCCGGTACTCACTTTGGAGTTGCAGCCTGTTTCGACATCTCATCAGTCATTAATTTGACCTCATCACCAAACAAAACACCCAAAGGACCCTTCTCTGCATCTTCCAATATCTGCAAAGTCCTTAAAAAACTGAATTAGAGGAGGAGCTACGCGCGGATCCAAGATGGACGCGTGAGCACAGGGTTCCCGAGACCCCTTCCGCCACCCTCATCTATCCTGAAGCAAATCCTGATTTGGACGACGGGTATTTCTTGCTGATGCCCTGCTGATACCAAAAACTTTTTCTGTAATTCGATTTGGCCGCCAGGAACGGGACTTGCTGCGCCTCGTAATTTGAGGCCTATAGCGTAGGCCAACCGGGGGTTTGAGTTCCCGAGGTACCCAGGTGGCAATTGAACAACAACGGCTGGAGAGATACTTCTGCTGCCCCTGTGGTACTTTCGGTTTCGGTTTTGGTTCTTGTTGACGCCCCCTCGGTGCTGATCTATACTGCTGCCCTGGTCTGGTCGTTAACTCTACTTTTGCCGTCGATCTTTGCCCTTCCGACTTTACAGGCTTGCCCTGGAGGGAATTATTTTGGCCAGATCCCTGAGGTCCTGTCGGAGCTCGTCGCCTATCATGACGGGCAGGGCGGACTCTGAGAGGCGCAACACCAGAGGCCCAAACCGTGGGGGGGCTGCCCAAGCTCAGACTATAGATCGCTTTACTCGCCCGAAGGGATCCCCAGGTGGAGCGAACAAGGCCCTTGGGGAGACTGGTGACGATACGCCTGCGACTGAAGAGCCGACTTTAAAGGATGTCATGGGCGCCATTACCAGTATCCAGACCGCGATGGGCCAGCAATATGAAACGCTAGCCACTAAGTTGGACACGGTGGCGATTGAGGTCAATCTTATCAGGACGGATTTGGGGCGCACTAATGAGCGGGTCAAGACCCTGGACATCAAGACGACAAGCCTGACTACGAATGTCTCGGATCTCCAGACCGAGGTCCGTAATCTCCGCACGGCGAGGGACTCGTTCGCCCGTAGACTGGACAATTTCGAGAGCCGGGCCAGGCGTAACAACGTTCGCATCGTAGGTGTCCCGGAGAATTCTACAGCTGTGCCTACGGACCTCTTGGTGGAAGACCTTATCCGGAACCACTTGGCACCAAAGGGTCTCAGTAATCTTTTTGCTGTTGAGCGTGCTCACAGGATTCCGGGTGGGAAGCCCAAGCTTGGTGCCGCTACGAGGCCCATCATAGCCAGGATTTTTAATTTCCGAGACAGAGACGCTATCCTGCAGGTCTCCCGTGTTAATGGCCCTACCAAGTTTGAAAATGTATCGATCAGCTTCTATCCGGACTTTACGCAGGCTGTACAGAAGCAACGTATGGGCTTTACGGGGGTGAAAAGACGTCTTAGGGACATGGGACTGAAATACGCCATGCTTTTTCCGGCTCGCCTCAGAATTGAACATAATGACCGTGCATTCTTTTTCGATCGACCCAAGGTGGCCAGTGACTGGCTGGACAACCTGCCGACGCAACATACCAGTCCGGAGAATTCGAGGGGTGCCGAGGGCGGCTTGGAAGAACAGGAGTAGTGAGTCTATGCCGACGAGCCGATTTCTGGACGCTTTGCAGTGGCTCTGTGATAGCACTGTTTGTACGTTGTAGATACTCTGGGGTGGGGGGATTCGGGACTCTTCCTCCTCAGGGGACTTTTTCTCTCTCTTCTTGTAGGTTAGTTTAATGGGGCGACAGGCACACTGCAAGTTGGGGTGGCTTTTTGGTCTACCGCAGGGGTGCAGGGTGGGGGGTTGTGTGTTGAGGGTTCCTTGGGGGGTGGTGGGGGGTCTTTTCTTGTTTGTTTGTTTCGAGGCTACGATTTGGTTGGTATTCTATCCTTTGTGCCTGTTTTGTGGTGGGGGGACTGTTTTTTCATTTCTGGGATGGGGGGTAGGGGGCTGAGAGTGTTGAGCTGGAACGTTAATGGTCTCGGGGATGGGATTAAACGGGGGATAGTGTTGCAGTACTTGAAGCGACACTCCCCGGACATCGTTTTACTACAGGAAACACATCTTGTAGGTAATACGTGCCACGCACTGAATAGACGGGGCTATCGTTTGGTGGCCCACTCTGGATTCACTACTGGATCGAGGGGGGCGGGCGTCCTGGTTAGAAATTCCCTCCCCCTCGAGATAGATGGTAGGGTGCTGGACGATAGGGGTCGCTATGCCGCTGTTGTGGGTCGATGGGATGGAGGGACGATCTCCATTTTGTCTGTGTATGTTCCCCCTGGTCTACAGTCCACTACGTTTTCTAATTTGGATAGGGTGGTCCTCGGGCTCCCCGATGGCTTGTTGGTAGTGGGTGGCGATTTGAATTCGGTCATCAGTGGAGAGGAGGATCGTAGCCCTCGTAGGACCCTCCCCACGTCGCAGTTGTGGTTGGGGAATTTTTTAGACACATTGGGATTGGCTGATTGTTGGAGGCAACTTCACCCTGGCAAGCTCCAATACACCTTTTACTCAGGAGCTCATGGTAGTCTTTCGAGACTCGATTACATCCTTTTACCAGCGGTGCAGATGGTCTCTGTAAGGGAAATTAGGCATTTGGCTAGGGGAATCTCGGATCACTCCCCACTCTGGCTCACTCTTGACGTGCGGCTAGAGTCCGGGGGTCGGGTTGCTCCGATTAATCCGTGGCATCTCCGTAACCCCCGCATTGGTGCGGAAGTGGTTAAATATATGGATTACTATTTTGCTGAGAATGAGGGGTCAGTATCCTCCCCTGTTTCTTTGTGGGAGGCCTATAAAACTGTTATCCGTGGTCAGACTCTCTCTTTGATTGCTAGCGAGAGGAGGCGCAGAACTATGGAAGTGGTGCGAGTGGAAAACGATATTACTGAGTTGGAGGAGCGGATGGCGTCTGGAACTACGCCTGATGGCTTGCACTCCTTGGCACTTAAACAGTCTGAATACAAAGCTCAGGTGACTGATGCAGCTATGGCAATGAGTCGTGAGCAGCAGGGGCGTCTGTATGATGTGGGTGAAAAGGCGGGGAAATTGATTGCTTGGCTTGATAAACGGGAAAGATTGAATCGGGTGGTGCCGGCTATTGAGAGAGTGGATGGGGTGCGAGTGGTGGACCCGGTCGAGATAGTGGAGGTCTTTGCCCAGCACTTTCAGAAGGTTTATGCGCCGGTCTCGGACAGACCAGAGGAGGATTCACACCTGTTGCTCCGCGATATAGTGTTGCCTAGACTGTCGGACTCTGACCAGGAGCTTATGGAGGCGGATTTCTCCACCGATGAAGTGGCGCTTGCTATCCGTGCGCTCCGTTCGGGTAAGGCTTCGGGCCCGAACGGTATACCAGTTGAGCTGTATAAGCTGGGCCCAGACAAAATGGTGCCATATCTTCGTCGGACGTTTTTGGCATCGCGAGATCTCGGGATTCTTCCGCGAGATCAGAGACTAGCGTCCATTGTGGTCATCCACAAGGATGGCAAACCTCGTGACCACTGTTCGTCCTATCGGCCGATCTCGCTTTTGAATATGGAACCCAAGGTTCTTGCTAAGATCTTGGGAAGCCGCCTGGTTACGGTGATCGGTGATTTGGTACACCCTGATCAGTCCGGGTTTATCCCCCACCGCAATACCGCGCTCAATCTTCGACGTCTTCATGGTGTCCTGGCAAGGGCGGGGTCTCTTGAGGAGCCGGCCGTCTTGGTCTCCCTTGACGCCTCGATGGCCTTCGACACGGTGGAATGGCCTTATCTGTGGGCTGCCCTTGCCAAGTTTGGCTTTGGTCCTAAGTTTGTCGGGTGGGTTAGACTTTTGTATGAGCAGCCACTGGCTCAGGTAGTGGTCAACGGAAGGGCCTCGGATCCTTTTGTCCTTGGGCGTGGCACGAGGCAGGGCTGCCCTCTGTCGCCTCTCCTTTTTGCACTTGCTCTTGAACCCCTTGCTGCGTGGCTCCGTTGGGAGCCCTCGCTCCGGGGCATACGGTGGTCCCCTACCTTCGAGGATCGTGTGTCGCTCTATGCCGACGACATACTGTTGTACCTTACTTCTCCCCGTAGGTCCTTGGGTGTTTTGTTTGACGTCCTGAATTCTTTTGGTAAGAACTCTGGGTTGGTTATCAATTGGGCTAAATCCTGTATTTATCCACTTACAGGTGGACAGCCTTCTTTGCCTCGCGTTTGCCCTATACCTGTCTCTGGAGTTGGTTTCAATTACTTGGGGATTTACGTTTCGATGGACCCCAAGGTACGCTATGAGCGGAATTTACTTCCTCCGCTTGCCCGGCTTCGGTCGGATGTGGCGGCGTGGTGTGGACTGCCTCTGTCCCCTTTGGGTAGGGCGGCCTTGTTTAAAATGATGTCTCTTCCCCGGTTCCTCTATGCCATCCAAAGCACGCTTGATCTGGTTCCGACCGGCTATTTTCGGGAAATCGAGGGCCTCCAGAGGAGACTGGTTTGGGGCGGACGGCCTCGCATAGCATTGGCAAAACTGACTTTGCCCTGGTATGATGGCGGTATTGCTTTGCGTGATGTTAAACGCTATTACTGGGCATCTCAGTTGAGTGCTATCAATCATGCCATGTATGGTCCCGTTCCAAATCCCGCTTATGAGATGGACAGGTGGCAATTGCCGGGGGCCGATTATAATAGAGCGCTCTATTCCAGGACAGCCAGGAGGAATCTGACGGGCCCCACTGCGGTGGCGGTACGTGTATGGGATAGTGCAACATCGGCCACGGGCTGGACGGATAAACTGACTAGAGCAACTCCCCTGTATGCAGCTGAGAGATTGGGTGGCCTGTGGTCCTCGAGGGGTTTCGATAGATGGGACCTTATTGGTATCAGCAGGGTGGGTGATCTCTGGGCTACTGACAGAGTCAAGTCGTTTGACGAGCTGAAACGGGAGTATAAGCTGAGTGATAGGGAGTATTTCCGATATCTTCAGGTCCGCCACGCTCTTGACTCGGTCTTCCCTGCTGGTACTGCGATCCCTGAGTCTTCTCCTCTGGAGGATAGAGTGCTGGATGGGCATGTCCCTGACAGCACTATCTCCCTCATATATAAAAAACTTATTAATGCCCGTTCGGACCTTCTTATACAGCTAAGGGATACTTGGACTGGTGAAGGTTTGGAGATAGACGATGAAGACTGGCAGGCTGCGATATCCTCCCCTAAAGAAGTCGCGATTTCGGCGCGTCTCCGACTGGTGCAGCTGAAGATTCTGCATCGTGTCTATGTCACGGGTCCACGGTTGATGCATATGGGTTATTCTGAGGATGGATCATATCGGCGTGGTTGTGGTATGCTTGCTACTTTCCTCCACATTATATGGGAATGCCCGGAGGTAGTGATTTTCTGGAGTCGAGTGCATGCGGTGCTGAGTGAGGTCACTGGTGTTGGGCTACTCCCCGAGGCCAGACGCTGTCTGCTGAATATCTGGGAACCGAATGACTGTACGGTTGCTCAAACTCAATGGGTCACACTGGGCAACATGATAGCGAAGAGGGATATCGCTCAATTGTGGGGATCTCAGAGGGCACCACTGGTCTCGACCTGGGAAGAAAACATGGACTGGTGCATGTTTAGAGAAATAATTGTGTACCTCTCCCGTGGTAGACCTCAGAAGTGGGGAAGGATATGGGGTCAGTGGAATTCGTACCGTGGAGAGATATGTGATCCTCCCTTTGTTGAGTCCCCTGATGGTCCGCAATCTCCTTGACTGTACGTTTCGGTATTTTGCCTTACTGTTATTTGTGATGTATTGCTCACTCTCGACCCCCACTCCCCCCTTTTCCATGGTTTTTCTGTGCTTGCTGCTCATTTGTCTCCCCCCTATCGCATGTCACAGTCCTTATATTGCTTGGTTTTGCCTTGAACTCTTTTTTGTGTTTTCTTTTTGTTGTGTATGTATTATAAAATATGAAACCTTTTATTATCCCCGCCCGCCATGAGCTCCAGATACTATCGAGTTTATACGCTGCCGGACCCTCGGGTTGTCTGCTGATGAGCTGTGTACTGCCTTGTTATTTTTTCTCCGTATAACTGACCGGCCTTGGTGGTTGTGGGTCTGTAACTGTACTCCTTTTTCAAATAAAGGTTTTAAAAAAATAAAAAAAAAACTGAATTAACAGCTGACTCATAGTAGTGTGCCTAGACATAGCAATAACATCGTCCCATGTGACACTACGTGTGTACCACTGAGTGTTCAAAGAATTAGAAACAGTTGCTTGCCTTGATTATCCACAGAGGGAACCATAGGGTGAATGGAAAGAACAAGGGGATTGTGGTCACTTTTGACCATCTTCATTAAACAAAAGTACAGTTTTATACCACCTAACATGTGATACAACCTACTTGAATAGTTGCTTCTACAATAGATAAAGCTTGGTGGACTGTCTAAAGGGAATCTACCAATGGAATGGCTAAGGACGTGTTTAAATATGATGTCTAGGAGTTGTCAAAGGAGCCGTATTTCTTATGTTAAGATGGTTAATGTCTAACTCTAAGAACAATCCGAAAGCTCTTGACATATGCAGACAGTGTCTTCAAAAAATGTATTAAAGTCCCCCAAAATCAGCACCCAACCACCCTGTTGTAGCATTTGGGAATGACCCATGGGATTACCTGGACGATTATTCACATGTAATTTATGTGAAATACTTTCTCTATTAATCAGTTTAGCTGATGACCTTTATATTATTAAACAGGAAAAGCTGAGAGCTAGTGGCAAACATGGTATTATAGAGCCAAGAACAGCCACACACTGGATGGTCTACACATTCTTTCAGCCAGAGCAGGCACAGCATGGGTGTAACCTTCGCCTAGAGTAAGGCTCTAATGACCATGTTTCGTGGACAGCTATCATAGCAAAACTGAATAGTAAGTCACACCAATCTCTTAAGGTGAGACGGAGATGGGAGTCAGTAGATATCATTTAAGAAACACTTCTCCTATAACATTTGGATAGTTGTCCGATGGCCCATAGGGAGAATATGTGTCCTTCTAACCCTCCAGGTATATCCTCTTCAGATAGAAAATAAATGTCCCAAGAAACCCTGTACCTTAGACTTGCTAACAACTATTAAGTGGCCTTTCCCTCTTTGAGGACCTCAGCTGAGCTCAGGCACATAACTGAGGGCTATATGCAGGGGTAAGAGTAGCCGACGTGCATAGGTAAATAAAGCTTTTTCTTTTCCTTTTTTTCTCACCAAGGACATTATCCTACCTGGGGCAGATGAAAAGCAGCGCTTTCATTCAGATGAACGATTTTTTTTCATTCAGAATACATTTTAGTATGTAAAATATATCTCTGCGAATCTGCTGCACTGAATATACCTTAGCACTGTGATATGCACCTTGTTTGTGATGCAACACTTTTATTTCCTGCAACATTCCTAGACGTTATCTTCCCTACCTCAATCACAAATAAAATAGCTACAGCGCCCCTGTGTTTATACCTGCTGTGGAAGAGCAGAACTATATCAGGGGAAGGACTCCGTCTGACAGACCTGCTGCTGTTGTGCCTGCGCCAGTCTGTCCTCTGCTGTGCCTGCACCCGCCTGTCCTCTGCTGTCTTCACCTTTGGGTGTGCCTGCGCCAGCCTGTCCTCTGCTGTCTTCACCTGCGGCTGCGGCTGTGCCTGCTTCAGACTGTCCTCTGCTGTGCTTGTGCCAGTCTGTCCTCTGCTGTGCCTGTGCCACCCTGTCCTCCGCTATCTTCACCTGCGGCTGTGCCTGCTTCAATCTGTCCTCTGCTGTCTTCAGCTGCTGTGCCTGCGCCAGTCTGTTCTCTGCTGTGCCTGCGCCAGTCTATCCTCTGCTGTGCCCGCGTCAGTCTGTCCTCTGCTGTGCCTGCTCCCATCTGTCCTCTGCTGTCTTCAGCTTCTGATATGCCTGTCCCAGTCTGTCCTCTGATGTGCCTGTGCCCGCCTGTCCTCTGCTGTCTTCTCCTGCGGCTGCGGTTGCGCCAGCCTGTCATCTTCTGTCATCACCTGCGGCTGTGCCTGCTTCAGACTGTCCCTCTGCTGTGCTTGTGCCAGACTGTCCGCTGCTATGCCTGCGTCAGTCTGTCCTCAGCTGTGCCTGCGTCAGTCTGTCCTCTGCTGTCTTCAGCTTCTGCTGTTCCTGCACCAGTCTGGCCTCTTCTGTGCCTGCACCAGTCTGGTCTCTCCTGTCCCTGCACAAGTCTGTCCTCTGCTGTGCCAGCGTCAGTCTGTCCTCTGCTGTCTTCAGCTTCTGCTGTGCCTGCACCAGTCTGTCCTCTGCTGTGCCTGCGTCAGTCTGGCCTCTGCTGGACCTGCATCAGTCTGTCCTCTGCTGTTTCAGCTTCTGCTGTTCCTGCACCAGTCTGTTCTCTGCAGTGCCTGCTTCAGTCTGTTCTCTGATGTGCCTGTGTCAGTCTGTCCTCTGCTGTCTTTAGCTTCTGCTGTTCCTGCACCAGTCTGTCCTCTGCTGTGCCTGCACCAGTCTGTCCTCTGCTGTGCCTGTGTCAGTCTGTCCTCTGCTGTCTTTAGCTTCTGCTGTTCCTGCACCAGTCTGTCCTCTGCTGTGCCTGCTCTAGTCTGTCCTCTGCTGTGCCTGCTCTCTTCAGGCCTCGGAGGCCTGTCTGAGATGGGAATACAGCGGCAGCGATAGAAGCGAACATGTGTTTTACTCTCTAAATACAGCGGTGCAGAACGTCTTCCATTTCCCAGCCATGCGACGTCAAAGCATGGTCACAGGCCCAAAGATTCTATTGCGATCGTATTATTTTACGTGCTGGAATGATGGCCCAATAATGCACATAGTTACCTCCTCTCTGCACAGGTTAGTGATAGTCAGTGGAGCTGCAAAAATGTGAGCCAGTTTTGATGAATGGCATTGCCACCGCAGGATTTGTGAACATTTGAGTAATTTCCCCCCGCCCTCGGATGCAGGATAATGCAGAGACGCAGCACGGCAGGAATGGAAGGAAATACAAGTGTTGATGAAAGGATTATGGGTAGCCGTTTCAGAAAAAAGAATAGTTTGGGGAGAAATATCCGTGCTCTGCTCTATACGCCCCTTAATTAAAGCCTTTCTCAGCCTCAGCATATGTTTCTCTCATTCATAAGATGTAAAAGGCCTTATCGCATGTGCTCTGTTTTTCATAAATGTATCTAATTCAAAGAGAAAGCACAATGCAAGTGTGTTGAAAAGAAATGAGTGTTTCATATGAAAAATCTCTTTCAAGCAGATCTCTTTTGAAAGTTGTGCGGAGAAAGCTCCTGCTTTCATAAGAGAAGCATGACACATCAGGCCAATTAATTGAAATCAAGAGGAAGCTGAAACCACGTTCTCTTCTAGCACAGTAAACTGAAATGTAATTGTCTAAGTGGAAACTACAGTGACAAGTTGATTATTCCTATGAAAAATAGAATTTTCATTATTCGGAATATTGTAACTGCACCCGTGCATTAAAAAAAAAAAAAAGAATGACAAGTACAAAAATTTACATAACATAAAGGTTGTGAACATGTGTTATTTTTCATGATTTTCTTTAGTTGTTTAAAATCACTTTTAAAAGAATCATTTAAAACATGACAAGAAAGCAATACCATACTGAAAAAAAACTAGGACACAGCTTCAAAAAGACCCATAATTATTGTAAATAGAAGAAAAAACAAATTGGAGCATTGCATGTTCCAAAATTCTGACCTGCTATGATTTTTAGGATGTTAAAGGCCTTGACAGGCAATTACCGCGGAAAAGTATCGAGGGACTTGCACAAGGATATGGACTACTTGATTGTCTATTCCATAGAAGCAACATAACGAATTTATGATGAATTAGCAACTCCACTTATCCACGTGCCAGTGACCTTTTCATAAAGTTTACCAGGTGTGTGATTCAAGAAACATGGTTTTGTACCGATTAACATATTTACTCACACATTAATTTATACACGAATAAATCTGCTCGCACGGGTGGGATTTCTCTGAAAAGCGTATGCTACACCACAGACTTGTAAGTTTATAGGTTCTCATAAACTTGTTATCAGCTCATTCCTCTCCTGGCAACAGTCTGCAATTTATTCTTCCGAAGGGCAACAATAAATCTGCTTATAGGAAACCGTCTGGAAACAACCTAAAGTAGATGGGTCTAAAAGGGATGGATTTCCCCAGAGACAACATGATCACAATGAGCATTTGGACTTGTATGGAATTTTGGTGTGAACCAACATATGAATTTACATAAGGATCTAAGAAGCACTCGTGGAAAATTTGTGGCAGCCACAGATGCCCAGGAATACTCTGTGAACCATGTTAGTAAACCTATTTCAACGTAGGTGCAGAACTATTAATTAAGAATTAGTATTGTGTTTGTGAACTGGACTCTGTTTCTAATTGATGCAATAGACATTTCAGCACAGGCAACATCAGAAACATTTGCAGATGTACCAGAAACATATTTGCATCAGCAAAGCAGGTTCACTTAACTCTACACATCCTGGCAAAATACTGAGCAATGCCCGTAGGCAATACCGTAGCAATTGTCATGCAGCCTATACAAATTGCTGTTACAATTTATTAGGCTTGTGAACTAACATAACTGACGTTTTACCAGCTAGACAAAATAGTCCCTCTCTGTAGACACCATTCAGCAGGGGGCTCTAACCTATTCTCTAATAGGAGCTATTTATGTTCAACGAAACTCTCTGAGAACTATAATATTATCAGTTTGTAATAGTGACCACATCAGACAAGATTACATTAGTGACCAACATAATCAAGATTACTACCAGCGATCAACTCAGTGCATCAGGCATAGTTGCTAGCAATAATGTAAAAACAGGCTTTGTCAATATGGAAAGCCTCTGCATGGGTTATGCATTACAGCCATAGCTGCAATGACCCGGGTACCAAGGTAATAACATTTATAAAACGTCTTCCCAGAACCACATGTTTTATCACTCAAATGTCAGAATTAAATATATTTTGGAAAATCTGCCATTTTTCTACAAATATCAGCTCATGAGTTCTGAAAATAAGCACATTTTCATCTCAAATATACACTCTTAATGTTGGTATACGCAAATTAATTCAACCAAGCTAAAGCTTCTAATTTAGTAGGGTGGGCTTCAGAGATGAGAGCTACTTACAGGTAGCTAAAGAGCTACCAATAGCTCATGAGCTACTTGTTGGAGAAGCCTGCCATACAGTGTCTACTCCCTTACTGTCTGTATTCCAGAGAGGACTCCGTGTAGTTACTGCGTGTTGCTGGTGCTGTTGGTGAAGCCTTAGGCTCCATGGATTCCAGACTCACTGTACTGACTCTGCAGCAGGGCTCCTGCACCTTTTGGTGGTGAGTTCTACATGGCCAGTGCCTATACCACCATATACCTTAATAATTGCCTCCTCTGCTCTGCTCTTAATTAAAAGGCACTTCCTGTACAATACACTCAAATCTATTCTATCTTCACACACTCAAGTTACTCTCCTTTCCACTCGGAGCCCAAGTGAGATATGGCACCTTGTGCCATGTAGAAAATTGTGGTCCATACCCTTGATATAGGACATTGAAAGTGCGGAGTTCTGATTTCTTGATATGAACTGGTATTTCTCCCATATTTTTTTTAGAAATATTGGAATGCTCATGTATAAGTCGTGAATAATGTGACTTTTGACCAAATTGTTGAAGATATCCAAAAAATCAGTACAACTGATTGCAGTTATAACAATATTAATGACCACGAAAGGTTGTCTTTCTGTACATTTTAATTTCAGTGGTGAAGATTTCCCGCTTTAACCTCTGGGGCACAAGGACTGTTTTTTTTCTATTTGAATATGTCTAATATGTTTATTTAAAGAATGGGTATGTGTATTTGTTAAGCTCTTTTAATATCAAAAATGAAATTGTACAAAAACACTCAAGTAAGTGTGTGATGAAGTCACTTGACAATATATTTGAGTGTATTGTAAGGAAAGTACCTCAGAATTAACAACAGAGCTGGCAATCAGTATGGTATATATTGTTTATTAGGTCCAGCCTTTCCTCTGTTAATACCGGTCTAACCCCATTCTAGATAGGACTGAACCTACATCACTACACTAGCACAGGTAGGTGAGCACAAAACACCCCTGTAAGAATGCCCCCAGAAGACTTTCTGTGGCAGAAAGTAAACACACGTATTTCTAGTGCTTCCTTCCGGTGTTCTGCGTGAGGAAGGTGAAAGTAGACACCAAGCTTCTCTGCCACCCTGCAGTAAAATGCAGCTCATTTGTGACATCGCAGCTCACTGCCTCCACCCTCAATCCACCAAGGGCATTACGTACCAGAAAAAGAATAACGCCTATGTAGAAGTCAGCAACCATAGCAACCAAGTGAGTGCCTGCTCTGCTGGGTGCTGCAGGTACTGCCTGCTACAGTAATACCGCTCTTAATCCATGGAGTCACCAGATTTTTTGGTAGGGCAGCTTGTTCTTTAATTGTTTCTGGTTCACCCGAGTGTCACAGCTTTGAGGAGCAGGGCCTCCGACCTCCCCAGCATCACCGGTGCCCTAATCCTATCCTTGGAGGTAGCAGCAATTTCAGGCTGAGTCTGCCAATGGTGCCCTCCCATGCTTAAATGCACCTAGCTTATACTCGGGGAATACAAACAAGGTGGGTACCATTAAAGACTGCCCATGATGATTTCTAGCAAGTCCTATTGGCCCATACTTTCCCTTTCATCAACTTTCCTATTCACACATACATGTTCTCCCTCACTGATTGCTCCATACATTCCCTCACCCATTCTTCATACATTCACTCACTTTTTCATGAATGTATCCAATCATTCAACTATATACTCGATGAATAATTCATCCATCCATGCATTCCTACAACTATTAATTCATTCTCATATTTACCTACTCACCAGTCCACAAAACAAAGATTTGCCCAGTTATGATGACTCTTTTTCAATTATAAAGCGGCTAGTTATATTGGCTTTGCCAAAGCTTGTTTATATTCTGCTGCGGTGAGAGGTTAAATTGACCATTAAATCCTTGTTTTTGTTTTTGAGAGTTGGTGTATCTGTTCAACTGCATAATTCCAGATGCCCTTAACTGTGAAGGGAAACATTCTTAGGTTGTAAATAAACAGATTTATTTGTGCTTTTTTGGGACTTGTCATTAAAGTACCAGCCCAAACGCCATAAGTTACATTGCAACGACAATGTATTTGCGTTAAGCCATGCCACAATAAAAAAAAGTATTCAACATAGGTTAGAGAGAAATATATTTTGTCACTGAATTGTACTGTCCAACCAGTCATTTCTGTGTATGAATTAATCATCCGCTGTATGATTCAGAAAAGTGCAACAGCTGTGAAATGTTTAACCTGTGACTAACCAAAAATACATAAGTTGTCTGTGAAGCCTGTCCTAAGAACTAAAAAAAACACAAGAGATCACCAACTTGTGCCTAGCACAGGTTCCTCAACAATATTTCATAACTCCTGTTGGCCTCTTTAGTTGAGTTGTGCTTGAGAAGAAGAGATGAAACACATCACTTTTTGCAGAGACACTTTGAGCTTGTTCTAGAAGTGAATGTGTTTTTCCATCTTGGTCATATTGACTGCACGATAGCATGATCAAAATTGACAATATTCTGATTCAAAACATTCTATCAGAGATGTTGGATGTAGGCTAGCCTTTACAGATGTTCCTATTATGACAGGGGACCATCAGTTGCTCCCATAGGTGTCAAGATTTCCCTGGAAATCAACCTGGGACTCCGATGCTAACCCCACTCCTTCCCCTTTCTATCAAATAAGATGTGTAATCATTTCTAGAATATCCAGTGCCTATATGGGGGGAAAGGGGAATGGAGGAAGTGAAAAAAGAAACACCCTGTGAGTGTCTCGACCCGCTGACATAGACATAGGGAGCACGGGCTGGTGGAAAGAATATAATTAGGATCTCTGGTATTCAATGGACTGACTGGTAATTTCCTATAATCCTACAAGACAAGGTACCAGTAAGCTAAATATACCGTGTAGAACTGAATACAATGTATTGTGAGTAACAGTAGAATTGCTTATCGGCGATGGAAGCCCAGAAGCACTGACTAGCCCCCAAACTACCAGGATACAGCCCTGGAACCGAATACGAAGGTCTGCCCCCATTAGTAGGAATCTTAAAGTGGAAATTGAAAAACTTTAAAATATGCACACAGTGCTACCCAGTTGTCATATGGCCTACAATGTCTGCCAGCCACGGTCGGTAGTGGGTGTACCTGCAGGGCGGTGACGTGGGGAGGGGGAGGGGCAGGGTGGGGGTAGTAATTTATGGATTACGGAGCTTTACAGGTAAGTAAACCTATAAATAAATAAAACAAATTTCGTTGCATGCACTGCATTCCCAAATGCAATGCAGTGCGCGCAACGAAATTCGTTTTATTTATTTATATGTTTACTTACCTGTAAAGCTCCGCAATCCATACATTACTACCCCCCATAACTGCCCCTCCCCCTCCCCATGTCACCGCACTGCAGGTACACCCACTACCGACCCCAGCTGCCGTCTGCCCTTCAGGCTATATGTTCAGCTATTTTACTCTATACCCAGGACACAGAGGAATAACTGTGATCAAGACATTCTTGTTGCTTGTAGGAATAGTGCACCAAGAATTCCTGATATCATGGGATGTGGTAATTCTGAAAAGCAGTATTTCCTCACTGTTGCAAACTTGCCCCTTAGAAATAGACTCTCCCCACATAAATTGGCGTGTGCGCACTGATTCCGACAGGTTTTTCTCTAACGTCTGTCACTTTTTCATTGAGCCCATTCACCCTGTTATTTCCTGACACAATGAGTGCAGGGTAGAACACTCAGGTAACTCACACGATTGGTCAAATCAAGATTTACGTGTTAATAATAATTGTCAAAATGAATACAAATTTTTCAATCACGTTTGGGGTGTGGCACTATAGTAGATGCGAATTTGGCTAAGCTAACTGCTTGATCTGGCTGTCACTTTCTATATTCCCCCGAAAAATGAGTGTGTCTTTCACAGTTCCGTGAGTGTTTAATATTGCTGTTGCTATGATACGTTGTCATTCAATAGAAAACCACCGTGTAAAGTGCCTTGACCTTAACCAGCCAATCTTGTTTCGTGACCCAGTGAATATGAAATAGTATGCCAACAAACAGGTTCACTCCCACAGTAATGCGTTTTTGATAACACGATCGCATCCGAAGTCACATTTCACTCCTGTCATTTTAAAGTCATCAGTCTGCCAGCTTCATCCAGATTGCTTTTTACTGCAAAAATGTTATCTCTAAAAAATGGATGCATCGTTTTCACGACCCACGGATCAAACTTAGATTGAAAAAGGAAGAATATCCAATTTTAATTCTCAGAACAATTTTTCTGGATTCCGCAAGACAGAGAAGATAGATGAAGGGGAAGAGCTGTCTTTAATATTTGATGCAATATTCTCTTTCATGTTTGTAAAATGGAGATTTATTATTCAGCATGCTGATGGGTCGTTTGAGAAGGACCTGGACGCCTCCTTTATAATTGGTGCTTTTCTATTATCATTGGTGTGCCTTCAAGAAACTTCAAATTGGTTGTAGAAGGGAGCATGTACAAAACATGGAAAGCAATTCTTGTTTGCTTTTTCAGTGCTGGCGACAACCAAGATCCTTGTATGTTACCAACATGATATGCATGATAGACTTACGTACAGGGGCTTTCAGCCTTTTCACCTATTGGTTTGTTATTGTGTCCTTCACCTTATTCTTCTACCCGCTACTATTTATAGCATGGGTCAATGGGTTAGCCAGCTTCAGTCATTAGCTAACTGCACTCTGAGTGACAGCATTCTTCCCTTTTGACAAAGTGAACATCCACATGAAGAATAGTTTTGCTTTTAACCAAATTTCGTTTAGACTGAAAAGAGTCCAGCTGCTCCCCCAGCAACGTTGAGTATAGTAAAAACAAGCACTGACAAAAACAAAAGGATGGCACACCCGCCTTTTGGATTTGCCAATGTGTGTTTTTGTTAAAAAAAATGTTTGTCTCTTAAGTCATGGTCTTACCAATTGCCAATGATAAAACCAATATTTCACCTCAATGAAAAGTGACTAAAAGAAGAGTACAATATACTTCAACGCAATCCTTTGTGAACTTTTATGTTATTATTCAGAGAGAACATTTTGATGTGAAGGTAATATAAAATTATAATAACTTTTATAAATAGTGCCTCATACTAAAGTATGCTATTTCTAAGCACTGTAAGAAACACACATCACCATCAATTGATGTAATAGTATTCAGTTTACTGCCCTTCACAAGACAGAAGTCTAAATGGATTTTCTCGACATTCAAAATCCTGACGTACAGTTCACACCTGAGGCCTCTCCCTCATTTATCAATCTTGCCAGCTGTCAAAGGTCCAGATAAAAGAAAAAAAGAACCCTAAGTGGGCATACCCAGCACACGGTTCTTCCTCAAATAGGAGAAATACAAGATAATGCTGGACACCTTGTGTTCCTTTTAATCCGTACTGTGAAAAACACCATGAAGTGGGAATTGTAATGAGCCATGATTGGAAGCAAAGTCATATTCATAATGACAACTATAAGCAAATGCTTCTTTTTGTACGGTTGCCCCCAAGTTTTTGGACTGTTGTTGCTGTTTTTGTGACTCTGGGAGTGTACTGAGGGCTGCTAACCAGACCTCAGTGCCTGTGCCCTTACCCTTAAACTAATATGCTAAATTGGCTTTTATCCAATTGGCTGAGCTAACTTAGCTGTAAGTCACTGGTACATGGTCCCCAGGGTACCCCATAGTGATTGCAGCACGGGCTGTGCCACCCTGGGTGGGACATGAGCAACACAAGACTCTAAGCCTGCCATTTGCAGGCTGGAGAAGCAGTTTTAGCTGGTGACTTGACTCTGATCTTTGAAACAATGGTGATGGAGCTGAAAGCTCATTTCAATTGTAGGGGTGCATTATAATCACGTGTAGAGAGCACCTGCAAATAATCTTTCAACTGTGTAAGTGTGAAATGTATTAACACAACTACATGACATGATGTAGGTTATTGATAAGAAGCATACAGAATTAACATGAAAAATTAATGTAAATAGCAGAAAACATTAACATGGAAAACGTCTGTTAAGAGAACTGACAATACACATGTACTAAAATTGTTTATTAGTGGTGACATTTCATAAGTAATTAAATGCATTAGGTGAAAATGTAATAATGATTTTGTGCATTCGTAAAGCTTACATGATGCCTCCTTATGTTAGCTGAAATCACAGGCCTAAAATGCAAGTCCTTGACAACTCTTGGGTCACAATTAATAGTTTGAAATACATGTGGGCTGTAGAATCTATTCTTTTTCAAATTTTGCATTGCAGGTTCTTTTAGGCAGAATAATGTCTTTGTTTTAGCAGCTAGTCAAGGAAAAAAGAAGTTATAATCATGTGACCTGTGTCGATTAAGGAAGGACATTAGGATTCACATGGCAAAAGGCATGGGAACCATGGAAAAATAGTTGCCAAGGAGCTACATGGAGAACATCGTGGAAAAGTGCGTACAGGACTGTACCCAGAGTGGATGACATGTGCAAAGTGTACTATGGGAATTCTACCTGTGGATAACTGTTTGTTGGAATTAGGGAAAGTGCCCACTTCTTGTTTGCCTTCAGAGCATTTCAGAACTAGCTCTTTTCTTTGCGATAGTGGCTTTATGCTACTTGACCCATTGATGGTGGAGAGGCTTCTTAGGAAGATTCCATGTACTGACACCTTTTCTTTCTACCAAAAATGCTTAAGTGGGGATGTCATCCTAGCACTAGAGTAGGGATAGATTTAATGCTCTTCATTCACCAACCGTCGATGAAGGGGCCTTTGAAATCTCCACCGCTTCAAAGGCACATTTGGAGGTGCACTTTGCTGGAAACTAGGACATTCTGCCTGGAAGAAGAGCTGCTGTGCTGCAGCCACTTTGCTACCTGCTTTGGCCTGCTGCTTCTTGCCTGGGAGTGAGAAGGACTGGATCTGCTGTCGACATTGTTGAACCCAAGTTTCTCCAAAGGCTTGCTGGCATACCCCCTGTTTTAGAAGTCTCAGGGTCGTCAAATACTTCCATAAGCTCTGCTTCAGATTCAGATGCTGGACTCTACCATCTATATGTACTACCTTACCTGAGGTGCCTGCGAGATCAGATCCTGCTTGGAGAAGTCAGGATGCACTCGATTTACCTGACAACTACTAGAGCCCTGACCTTGAGAGGATTGTGTTTTTGCATTTAAATGTCACATCTCTTTGCATGTGTAGAGGTAGAAATAAAATACAAGCAAGTATTTGGCTGTACATTGATTTGTGTTTTGTACTGTTTGCACTTGAGTTATGAGTCGTGTCCATTGACCTTTATCTGCATCCCTCCTGAGGGAGCTTTGATTGACCAACCACAGCTACCATTGAGAGTCAAGTGCAGAAGGGATACTTGGCCCAGATAAGTGGGATCCATAGTAGATTGGGACCTGGGATATCAGGAGTAAAAAGCCTCAACCTCCTTGGTTGTGGACATTAGCCCCTGCGTGCCCCCCAGCCCTCTGAAAGGGGGTCTCACAACCACATGTAACTGTGTCTTCAAGATTGATTTTTTAAACTAAATCACCCAATAGCAGTAATGTTGATCTTAATAGCTGGCACCAAATACAGTTACAAATGCAGCAGAACTTTCAGCTTTTGACATTGCACACTAGGCAATGCAAGAAATATTTAGTTGGAATTATCCCATTCCACACCCAGATAGCCAATAGATATGTAAGTAGTCTGAGGCTGCTGCATTTATCCTAAAATGTGTCTCTTAATTCAATTGGACACCTTTAAATACTAGCTGATTACCTGAAACAATCTTAGGTCAGTCCCACAGTAACTGAGGCTTCAATGACAGAGGAAGGGCTCCATGTATGATCAAGGCACATGGTTTGTCCTAGTCATCATGCCTATCACAGCAGCAGGCGCTCATATCATACCAAGGCAGTGATGTTGTCATCAGTAGTTACCTGCAGAGTAGGGTATTGTCAGAGTTTGCCATTCCATATGAGAGACAGAATGCAAAATTGCTGTCAGGCTTTACAATGTCACACTTAGCCATATGAAACACTTTTGTATTTGAGAAAATGTATCATCTGCACACCAACATACCCTACCTATACAAAATAACTCATTATATTTAGCACTTCATACCTCAGCCATTGCTCAGTGATAACAGGCACTGCCATCACCCCATTTACCAGTATTCGGAATACCAATGTAAGAATGATCCAAGGCTGAAGAGACCTCAATAGGATTACATCGGATTCAACTCATGGCCTACAGGTCATAGCAGATATAAGTAGAATGTAGTCGGTGACAGAGCCCCCTTGGAGGCTACACATATGTATCTTCCACTGAGAAGGGAAAAACATGGCATTTTATTAAAGGATAATGGACTGAGGCTCAGTTTGTAGAAGATAAAAAATCCAGATGTCCTAAAAGCAAAAGAAAGAATGCAATAGGTTACTAGAAATCCTTATGACCATATAACTATTTAATTTTAATATTAGCACATTATGTTGTGTTGACTTATCTAGGGAGCAAATAATTAGTGTACATTATACGGTGGGTATTGAGCAGGTTAGGATTTTGTGGAGGAGAAGTGAGTGCTTTGAGAGTCTTATGCTGTTATGCATAGGAGGGAGGCAGAACCGAGAACCCCTTATCAAGTCTGGGCTTTATCCTCCACAAAGCTATTTCCAAAGTATAGGAATGAAGGTCTAGTCTTTGATCTGTGTGTCTGTGTGGTTGTGCTGGACAGTGTTTTATTTGGATCATAGATGCATAGCTTTAGAATGCAAGTTGTCAGGTGCTTTACTTTTTGCCCTTCTAATGATGTGTTTTTTGCATTTCATTGGCCTCAAGAGATGTTCCATTTTTAGGTTTATCCTGCACAGCGCTTGCGCTGTGCTTGGGAAATCTTTTGTATTTAATACATCTTAAAAGGGGGTTCTTATCGGTTCCCATAGCTTAATTACTGTGTTCATTCACTACTGAGTTGGGCCTCATAAATTATTTTGTTCAGTTTATTTTTCTCATCCCAGTTTAACCTCAACTACCATATTCACATCTCTTAGGTCCTCCTATGGATCTTATTCTGTGTAGGAAGGGACTGGAATACCTAAGAGCATGAACAATTATCATATGAGGACCTGGAATAGGATGATTGTTAACATATAATATTGGATATATTCTCCCAGGAAATCCCCCTAAACAGTTCAAGTAATGTCTAAATCAAATAGAGCTTAGCCACAAGAAATAATGAGAAAGAATCAGCAGCATAATTTACCTTAAAGTGTATTTCTTTAGATTTTAAATAATTAGCATACAAGCTAAAATGTAAATGTGATCAGATTTAATAACCATAGACAAAATTCTGTGAGATTCATTTTGTTATTAGTAGGGCTATCAGTTGCGGCTCATACCAACCCAATAAGGAAAATTCAGTAAGTTCCAAATGACCAGTTCCAGTTCATGGACAGAATCGTCTGCCTCTGTCCACACGGCAGCGTGAATGCCATAGCTGCTCTGATGTGAACCTTTTCAGCCAAAAAGGTTCCACTGTGATAGCATTCCAGACTGAAGCAAATCGCAGTACTTTGTCACAGTTGTTTCTGGAAGTCCCAATCCTCTGTCTCTGTACTGCAGGATGGGTAAAGGGGTGACGCCCTTTAGTTCAAAATGTAGGCAATTATACTCCATCATTTCCAGGTTTACAGTCCTTGATATCACCAAATTTGTCAGACCACTCTGTCCAATTGGTTGCCCATGATAGGATGAGATGATGTAGGCGGTAAAAGTATACAGATCTGGAAGAATTAAGTAGCCCATTACTCGCCATTTCCTTAGAGCCACTGTAGGTTAGTCGTACGAACATTATTGCATTTAGAAAGTAGAAAATGTATTGCTCTCATCCCATGTCTGTCCATTCTCCTCAAGCATTTGCCCTAAGAAGTAACTCTTTTGTTGCAAGTCTAGTCAAGTAAGCTATAAACGTGAAAGAAGATGATTGAGAGTTAGAACGCAAGTGTTAACTTTACGAAAGGTTCCCATAGGCTTCAGACTAGTCAGTTCATATGTGCATAGTAGCAAAGGAAGGTAAGTATGAGGCCTTCATAAAATGATGCTCATGCAGGGCCAGCTCTAGGGTGGTGCATTGCCTCCAGCAACTTTTAGACATCAATAAAAATGTTAAGATAACTCCAGTGATTAATGTACTTCCTAGAGAAGAGAGGCAGAGTTTTGTCTAGTGGAAGTTTGACTCCTCGTAAGGTAGCTCAGAGGGTTAATATGCCTGCTGCTAAGAATGTGTGCCATTCAGATCACAAAGTGCATATAATGTTAATAGGTCAGAGAGATCTTTTTGTTAATTGCAGTTTATAAGTTAAAAACCTAATATAGATTTGGGTAAGGCAGTTGCCGTGGCCAAGCAAGATATTCCTGCGGCCTGGGCTCAGGCCAACCCCCTCTACCCTGCGAAAGTGGTGCTAGGGGTGGACTGGTGCGTGGCCCAGGAGGAACCCCTCTTTGAGGCACGTGGCTGTCCAGTGAAGTTCCACAGGGTTTGTGGCAAGTGGTTGAACCTTCTGTTTTAAACTACCTGCACTGGGTCTCCCATGTGTCGGTGTACTGCTTTCCAGCTTGGGTGGCTTACCTGAATACTCCCACCATAGCTGTGTTTTTTTTTACTGTCTTTTAGGGGTGGAACTGGATTTACCGTGTAGGATGTGTGCTGTCATCTTGTTTGTTTCTTCAAAACTATTTTTAAAAAAAACTAATATTTAACAATGAGCTATTAGCAGTCATCAAAGAGCTGCATACAGACTGCAAGGTATATATTAGACCTACATTTTTTGCAGCTCTTTCCTTAACCTAATCTTGCACAAAGGGTTAATATTTAATTAATAAATAAAAAAATCGTAGCGTGCCCTGCATCGTAAAATGCGATGCAGTGCGCGCTACGAAATTCGTTTTATTAATTAAATTGTTTACATACCTCCAATTATCCATATTCCGGTTTTTAGCATCCCCCACCCTACCCCTCCCCGCCCAGCCTTCCTGCCCCACCGTAACTCCCTCCACGGGCTGCGGCTGACTAGGGGCATGATTTGAATGGTGCAGCAGGTGCAGTGGCACTGGGACCGAAAGTTGTCAGAACTCCTCTAAACACATAATATTGCTATTACATCAATTAATTCTATTATTTCCCTTTTTCATTTCATTTTTTAAAATCTTGTCAGTACTTGCCCACACTATATAACTTGTAACAGCACAATACATTGCTGTTTTGTTCATAAACAAGGCATAACACTTTAACAGATTTTCTGTAACTTATATTGTACAGCTGCTCATCAAGCACAACTTACAACAACAGCTTATTTTTAATCACATAAGCAAAACATAATGCATTTACCAATGCTTGATAAATGAGATGGGGCGATGCCCTTGCAGCAATTGCCTGAAAGGTAATATTGCAATTTTTGGAAATGATGCAGCCACTGTGTATCCATCGGTTTCCTTCTTTAGATGGATTAAAACAGTGGAACCACCTCACTGATCTCTACGGACATATTAAGTCAGCTATGTGAGGCAGTCAGCTATGTGAGGTAGGCAGACAGCTGGGCTGAATGAGTTTCATCACTGAACAAACATTATATTAGAGATCGCTTTGAAAAAGAAATGTTTGACTTCAGTAGTATTTAGAATGTTTTTCCTTGTCACGTAATATCGCCCCTAAAAGGATGGACATAGGTAGCGCTCCTAATTTAAGGAGAAAGGAGCTGCATAATTAATCAGAACCTGCAGTAGCAGAATGGAAGTCTGGTAATATCGCGAGTTCCCTCTCTTTCTCATTTATTTGACGACTTCACTTCTAAAAACGTTTGTAAACATTCTAGGCTGACCTTTTTTCTGAACTACAATTGTGCTTTAATAAATTCTTTGCAATCTTCGAAATCCCAGTGGGACACTAAATGTAACACACAGGATGCCCTGCAGAAAGGTGTTTCATTGCATCTATCTACTTTCTGCAATCCCGGGGACCTTTCCAGGCTTTTTTCTGAGCCACTCACTCCTTGCTGTGGTCAATCATTTACAAAATAGCGGGGGCAGCTAATGTCGAGGCAGTATCCTTCTGTTCTTGATGATCCCATCCCAAGAAAGCAGCAGGAAGGAATTGCTGTCCCTTGATCAGTGCTTAATTTGTAAACAAAGAAGTGCAGGTGCTGAAAATTTTGCCAAAGAGGACACCGCTCACGTCTTCCTCCGGTGAGCCCCACTTTCAACACTCTCACTGCCTCAGTCTCTATCTTCTAACCTGTTGTCTGTCCCCTAAGTCTTTGCTCTAAGAGTCTATACTCTCACCTCTCTAATTGTTTTCTATCAACTTTGTCACACCCTGTATTTCTGATTTGCCCTCTATTCATTTTAGCCCTGCACTTTTTTCTCTTCACTTTTATCCATGCTCTGCTCTCTCGCCCCTCGTACTTGGCTCTTTACTATCACTCTCTAGCAGTGATTAGCTGTGTCTCAATTTTATCATTTGTCTGCTTGTTTTCCTCTGTCCTGTCCTCCACATTCTTTCATTCTATCTTCTTAATGCTCTCTTATTCACATCATGGCTGTTTTCTCTTTGTATCTGATTTGCTCTCCTCCTTTTCTTCTACTTTCCTCCGTTTTATCTCTCTCTTCTCTTGTTGTTTTTTCTCTTCTTTACTCTTGCTGTCTCTCATCTCTAACACTGATGCTGCCTGTGACCCCTGGTGTCCCTGCTATTTTGAACTCTGAGTTTTCCTGTTGTCATTCCTAAAGAAGCGGAAGATGACGTGTTTTACTTTCTTACCTACACAGAGTGCTAAAACAAAATGTACACCAAATGAAAATGCTTTTTTGCATATATTAATCAGTGTGGTATGACTGGGTTTATTGCGGAACAGGCGGTTGCTTGAGCACAGCAGGTCATGTCACTACTAGTGCTGCCCGTAATTAGTAGGTCCAGGGATGATGACGGCATCGGCATCCACTGCTCAGCTTGCTGTGATCCTGCCTGCTACAGCACAGGCATTATCCCCAGCAGTAATGCTGCCAATGCCGGTATGTATGGCTGTGGTAACTACTGGACTCACCCACGCTCAGCAATTACCATTCTGGGGTGCAGCGTATAGATTCTACTGGTGACGCCATGGCGCACAAAAGTTGTGTTGGGCCACAGCCGCATCGAGCACATTGAGGATAGCAGCAATGCTGGGCTGCCGGATATGATAATTTGGCTACGCAACAAGTGGAAAGTCCACACTTACTTTAATTTATTCTTCCTCAAGAGCACTCACTCTCAAGTTCCAAATGCGCTCTTGCAGCTTCCTTGACTCAACTCCGTCATGAGCCAGCCCCCAGCTACAATTATCCAATGGGAGGTTTAGGTTCAGAATAGAATGCAAGCCATAGTTTGTCTATGACTTCTTGGATTTGTGATCAGCATGATGACATCAAGACTAACGTGGTGATACACAATCATGCCTGCCTGGACAGGCACATGCCGGCCTGCCTATGAACATTTACCAGCCAGTCACCATGCAATGTATATTATTATTTTTATTTTGAATTAAAACAATTAATATTGAGGCCACCACCTGCAGGTTCAGAAATTGTAGCCCCGGCCCTGTGAAAGAAGTGCAGGTGCTGAGCACCTGAAAGCACCTGCTCAAATTAAGCACTGCCCTTGATCCTCTTCCCATCCACAAGTATTTGTTGAGCCAGAATCTTATTATTTCTGTTGTTTTTCTGCTTTGCATTTCAGAATAACAAGGTCGCTTTCGTTTATTTCCTTCTACCTTCCAAAATATTGGTATGTCCTGATGTCTTGAACAATTACTGCGTAGTTAACTAGTCTTGAAGAAATTAGGCCATTTGAGTTGACAAACAATGATTTGCTGACTCTGCGCCTATTTTATTATGTACTGCATGTTTTGTTTGAAACATCAATGCAAAGAAAGAAATATCATTTCCAGATCATTGTCAATATGTACCGTGCAACATGAGGTCTATTATATACCAGGTCAAGTATTAGGAATGCCAACACCCCCCTTCCCCCCACCGATGTGATCAAAGATCATCACAGACACTTTTTACAGTCCAGTGCTTTCATGTGGCAACCTAATGCATTTGCTTCCATTGAACCAATTCGACTAATTTAGCAGGTATCGATGATTTTTTGGAGAAAAATCCAAGAAGAGAAAATGTGTTCATCCCAGATGACATGGAGAAAGGTAATCATCCTGTGTGTGTCTTCAGGTTTAATGTGATTATGTGAGCATAGGCCTTGATCACGCGTGATCCTAAGCCGTTGTGCTTTTTACTGCACCAAGAACAATTACCCCAGGGATATTAGCTATTACAAGCTGAGCCATTGGAATGGGGCATGTCATGCAGATTGTTATGCTTTTCGCACCAAAATCAATGATTCAGTATCTTCGAGCCATTCCCTCGTTAATTTTCTGTTTTTTTTCATCTTTCAAAATTTATGGCGGGAGGGGGGGATAAGGGGGAGAATAAAAAGGTGCAGCCTTTATTGCACACGGTAATTACCAATTGTGCTAAACATCGCACCAATTGTAATTGCGCTCTTTGTGCTAATAGATGTTTATTGGGATTGTTAATTAATAAGGCCCTCTTAATCGAGATCTTTCTCTCTGGGTGATTGGGTGATTGGGATGAACCTCAGTAGAAATTCCACTTGATTAGTTGCAATTGATTTTTCTTGGCTCTATTTGTGGATGAAACGTT
Source organism: Lissotriton helveticus (assembly GCF_964261635.1). NCBI lineage: Eukaryota > Metazoa > Chordata > Amphibia > Caudata > Salamandridae > Lissotriton > Lissotriton helveticus. The sequence goes on along the minus strand of NC_136072.1, from coordinate 975,875,475 downwards.
TTTGGACCTTGTCCTGTGTGTGTCCAATTAAAAAAAAAATGCAAGAGTAGTTTTATCAATAAAAAGGAATTACCAAGCGAAATCGATACACCTTTAAGCACCAATGAGCAGTTTCATGATGCAACTCGAATCAGATAGGATGTTCTCTACAGCAGGTTATGCTGAGTCACAAACAGCACTGATCTGCAGAAACCATGTATATCCAGCAGAATCCTCGATTTGACTAATTGGATCTGATGAGAAAATCTTAAATGAAAGTGCATGATCTCAAGAAAAACTAATGGCAGAAAATAACTGCTTCGACTCTGGTCCACCAAATTGCATCTGATGATAGTGGTAAAAGTTTTTTGACGCTGTGCCAAAATTTTGTTCTGCGTTTTCATTTTGGACATAAACACTACGCATGTCAAAATTCTAAAAAACAAAAAACCAGGACTGTGTGAACTGCTCAAACCTGATGTGAGAGACATGATTCCCAACACGAGCTGACAAGAGAGAAATCGATTTTCCTCTTTTCCTCTCTCTCACTGGCGTGAAGAGATGGCTGACTCGAGCTGTTCCAAGCCAGTCATAACCTTTGTTTCGTTTCCATTCAAATGGTGGGAAATGTACAGTTACAAGTACTACATTGTGAGGAAATTGTTTTAAAAATTGAGACTGGAAGTGAAGTCTGAGCAGTGTTTGGTTAAATGAAAGGGCAGCGGCTATGCACTTTATGTATGTAGTAATATTGCACTCATGAAAAGTAGACCAGGGTACCAAATCTAATTTGTGTGACGCCTTTAGTCAGTCCTGGATTTACTGTGAGTAGCACTTTGGGTGTTGGGAATTGTAAGGCCATACGCACAATAGGTAAAGCAGAAGTACAAGCTTTAAACTTTGAAGGTTTGTTGGCTTAAAAATCAGGACTAGACAGACGTGTCACATGTGAATTGGGATCAAATGGCAGCTTTTGTTGTAAAGCTCTGGTGTAGAAAGGCTGGCTGGTAGTGTATGGTTTCCTGTTGTGGAATGCCAAGTACCCTTGATCTCATATTAGGGGCCACAGCTCGACGCAGATAGAGTTATTGCTGTAAATTGCGAAACATATAAATCTACAAACTTACAAAACATATTAAACTGAAGCAAACTTGCAACTTCAAAACGTTGACCTTTGTGTTTTCCTACTTTCAAGGGAGGGGATAAAACACCGATGAATGCTGGCTTCCAGTCTTCAAAAGGTTGTCATGAAATGAAAATGTACGTTTTCACATTTTTGAGGACATTTGTTTCCACAAATTTCCATGCTTATATGTTTGTTGCCAGTCAATCTCTTGATAAATGAAGTAGTTCACTCCACCAAGTTTAACCAACTACTTTCTAGGTACTGTAAAAATAATATGGGGGCACTCACCGGCCGCCATTTTTGACCAGTCTAGTGTTTCCAAGGGGCTTTAAAGGAGGACTAACAGCACGTTTTGCACAGGGTACGTGGAAGAATTGATTTTTAAAAAGTATTGGTTGTGCTTTCATGGTGATTTGTAAAATGAGTTGTAAAATAACAAAAACTGTCTAGTAGTGAAGCCAAATAGAGAAGAGGGCACTCATCGACTGCCATTTTTTGACCAATCTAGTGTTTCAGAGAGGCTATAAAAGAAAGAATCTGGCGTGACCGTGCAGATCTCCCTCATAAATGCCTTATAATTGCACTTTTTCACAGGGTATGGGGGAGAATTATTTAAAAAAAAAGATTGGTTGTGTTTTTATGGTGATTTTTAAAATGATTTGTAAAAAGAAGGGACCTGTCTAGTAGTGAAGCAAAATACCAAAGGGGACACTCACCGGCTGCCATTTTTGACCGGTCTAGTGTTTCGGAGGAGCTATGAAAGGAGGACACTAGCGCAATCATGCAACAGGTGTGCCAAAGTCAAGTACGTCTATGCCGATCTGTGCACCGACCACGCACAGCGCCAGCCATGCTGCCAGACTGGATACAGATGTGTCAAGCCAGATAGAATGGACAACTAATTCAAGTAAGAAGTTGAAATAGTTAAGACCATCTTGTACCAATGATAATGTAAAGGGGGTAAGCTCAAACAGCGTAGGAGAAGGACCAATAGTCACTCAAGTTAATGCCAAGGAAGGACCATGGCTGTTCAGATTTGGGTTAGTAAATAAGTTAGTATGTTACTAGAAGTTAGTATGTTACTAGAAACGAATGAATGGGACATTCTATTTGATACCGAGATATGGATCCCCTCGAACTCTAACATTGCTTTAGGAATAACCTGTCCACCGGGTTTAAAAGTTAGCCATCAATTAAGACAAGATAAAATGGAAGAGGGAGTGATGCTAATCTTTAAAGCGAAATTGAATATTGCCATGTTAAACATGGCATGTTAAACATGGATTAAATGTGGGGAGTAGAGATGATAGGCTTCTCTCTAAGGGTGAAAGATGGTAAGGTGTTTTCTGGAGTTTTGTGCTACGAACCACTGGGAACAGAAAACACTTTTACTTAACCATTCCGGAATTATCGCAGAACTCACCTTCACACATGCTAATTTTGCTGTGTTAGGACTTTTTAGGTTATGGGCAGAAGATAAAACACTCCCTCAATGCATATATTTCCTAGGTTCCTGAGAAACCTTTGGGCTAGAACAATTAATAAATGGCCCAACACATCAAGGGGGACATACCTTGGATTTGCTATTAGACTTAATCACAGTTAAAGACCAGTTCCTTTGGTGGGGCAGACATTTATTTTTTCACCTATACAGGGCCATGATTGGAGACCAACTTAAGATAACACCTCAGAGTAGGCGGCGTGGGAGGCAGACCTGGGTGTTCCCGTGGAGGATACACACTGGAAACACATTTGTGCACAGGTTAAGCAGGGTTTGTGTAATGCATGGTTCAAATTGATACACTTTAATGATATCAATTGTACATATGTAACCCCAGTATTCCTACATAGGATGGACCCCTCTAGCTCTAAGGGAGGCCACCCCTGTCTGAGCAGTCCTGCAGACTTCGCCCATTTGGCTTAGCAATGCCCACTAAGGCATGCTTTTTAGATTGCAGTAGTGCAGTGTTAGAGTGCATTGAAGGGGCCACAGTAGTCCTAAGCCCAGTCATGTGTCTTCTGGGACTCATGGGGCGAGGGAAGGGTGGAACGATGGAATGGAAGTTGCACAACTGGCATTTTGTTCTAGCAGAAAGATGCATGGCCATCGTGTGGACCCCTGGGTCCTGGGGAGTGAGATTGGCATATCTAAGTCATGGAATGAGCGGTGGTTGAGGAGGTCAGCTCCACCAGTGCATGAGGGATGAGAAGGCAGGGGAGGACCTACAAACATGGAACAAGCTCCTAGTGAGGTTTGGGGAGGAGAGAGAAGGAACTGGGACAGATGGACAAGATATCAAAACCTAGTAGCTGTTAGAACTGGGGGTCTCTAGTTGGCAGAGGTAGGTACCACTGTCCAAATAGGGACCCTTGCTTCTAGTCAGGGCAAGGAGATAATCCTCTGAGATAACCCCTGCTCACCCTCTAGGTAGCTTGGCACGAGCAGTCTAGGCTAACCAGAGGCAATACGTAAAGTATTTGTACCAACACTCACAGTAACACAGTGAAAACACCACAAACCGACTCCACAACAGTTTAGAAAAATAAAGGTATTTAATCTAAACTACACAAGACCAAAACGACAAAAATCCAACATACACAGTTCAAGAATATGGTTTCAAAAAGAGTTCTTAAGGTTGCGTTAGAATTCTCTACGTTGCGATAGAATTCTCTACTGATGCGTGAAAAGTTCACAGTTGTGTCACGTTTACTCACAGTACCTTTTAGTTGCAACAAAGTTCCAAAAGCAGAAGCTGGTGCGGTGGAAACAAGCGATGCGTTGCTCCTGAGACCCTGGGGAGGCGATGCGACAGCCCCGCTGCAGCAGCGGGCGTGTTGCGACGAATCCGGTCTGTATGGGGAGGAAGGCCACTTGTATGGATTCCGATGCGTAGGTTCCGTAGGAAGTCTGTTCTCGCAAAGGCACGATGCGACGATCTCGTAGGGGCTGCGACGATCTCCGGGGCGACGATGCGCGGTCCAGCGGGGATCCTCTCTCTCGCAGCTCCTCGATGCGTTGATTCTGCAACGATGCTCGCAGCGACGTGATGCGGTCCGCAAGCAAGCGGTGCGGCGTTCTCACCCAGCGACGACAGGCTCTGCGACGATACTCGCAGCGATGGTAGATTCTCCCGCACCGGTCTGGTGCGTCCCGCAAACGAAGGATGCGACGTCTCTGGCAGCGGCGTCAGGCGCTGCGACGATCTCGACCTCCGTAGCGGCGGGAAACTTCTCACACTGTCGGGGATGCGCTCCGCAAGCGAGCGATGCGACACTTATCAAGTTCAAAAGTCACTCAAGCTTAGTTTCAAGCTTCCCAGCTGAGGTACAACTTCCAGAGGCCCCACAACTGGATCAAGCACTCTAGGAAGGACAGAACTCTCTCAGCAGAGTTCAGGGAAGCTGGGGGTGAAGTCCTTTTGTTCCTGGGACTTCAAAACAGGGAGCCAGCTCTTCTCAGGCCCTTGGAGATTCCTTCAAGACAGGGGACACAGCTCAGCAGCAAAGTCCTTCCCCTCTCCTTGGCAGCAAAGCAACAGGTCAGTCCAGCAGAGCAACAGCAGGACAATCTTCCTTCTTCAGTTTCAGCTTTCTCCTTGGCAGAGGTTCCTTCTTGATTTCCAGGATGATCTAATTTTCTGTTGTCAGGGGTCCTGTACTTATACCCCTAAAGTCTTTGTTCTCTCTGTGCATGTGGGACCTAAGCCCGGTCTGAACCAGTTCTGGGGTTTCCTGAGTACTTTGTTTTGCTGGCTGCTTCTTTCCTTTCAGAGTGAGGGGCAGGGTCCTCAGCCGCCCAGCAGGGGGGTGGAGCCAGCATTGTGGAAGGCAGGCACAGCCCTATTCAGCCCAGGTGCTAACTCCTCCCACCACTCCAGTTGCAAATGCAGTCATTCAGCCTAGTGCTGACTCATCCATCCTCCTGGGGAATTCCCCAGCCCCTGTCACTCTCAAACCAGACAGTCAATACACAAACAGGCCCAGGCACACAGAAGGGTCAGACAAGAGAACAGCAACTTTCTAAAAGTGCTGTTCTCAAACACAGGATTTAAAAACAACCTTTCCTAAAAGATGTGTTATTAAATTCTGAGTTCAGGGATACTAGATACTTTTGTCCTATCTTGTTCCTATGGGAAGAAATGCTGTTAACCACTGTAGCCAGCATCCCCCATGTTAATCTATGGAGCAAGATAGCCTTACAATAGTGAAAAACGAAAATGGCTGTAATTCACTACCAGAACATGTTACGTGCACCAGTACATGTTCTACCTTTCACATACACTGCACCCTGCCCAGGGAGGTACCTTGGGCCTTCCATAGGGGTGACTGATATGCACAAAAAGGGAAGGGTTAGGCCTGGTCGGTGGGGACACTGACCAGGAGGACATGGCAGTTCTAAACTGCACACAGGCACTGCAGTGGCAGGCATGAGACACCATTTTAGGGCTACTCATGTGGGTGGCACAATCAGTGCTGCAGGCCCACTAGTAGCATTTGTCATCACCAGCCCTGGCACACCCAGTGCACTTTACTAGGGACTTCATGGTGATACAAATATGCCAAACATGTATATCCAATCACAATAACAATTTACATAGAGAGCATATGCACTTTAGCACTGATCAGCAGTGGTAAAGTGCTCAGAGACCTATTGCCAACAGCCACGGGTCAGGAAAAATAAGGGAGGAAGAAGCAAAAAGTTTGAGGATGACCCTGCAAGATGGGCCAGTTCCAACAGTAGCTATGTAGGAAACAAAGGAGAGAGCAAGGACTCTGTACGGGGGACGTCCTTGTCCCTGATTACTTATTCAAATACAACGTGGACGGACCCACCGGGGACGACTCTACTATAAACTTTGGAGTGCCAGGGACCACTTGAGTTTGTAAAAAGAACCCTGCCCCACCAACCTAGTTGGTGGCATGCTTTATCATTGGGTTCCCAACTGGGTAGCCGAATGCTACCCAGCTGTGCTACGACGCCTGAGTTACAGCAGAGCAGGTTTTTTGTGTAGTGCTCAAAAAGTGGTGAAGTTAAAAATATCTCTGGGATTCCTTACTGACCAATTTTTTATTCCCAGTTGCCAAGGATATGATTAAAAAGAAGAGAGCTAAAAAGATGTCTAGTAATTGGTCTTGATTATAGAACTGGTCGACATGTTTCAGCCTCGAAAAAATATTGAAGAGGCTTTCTTCAGGACCAAACAGCGTGAAATTGTGTGAAAGTAGTGAAGTGGTGGCAAAAATAAGCCACGTGTATTTTTTGCAGCACACGCGCATGTGTGCTGTGCATGCAGTGGTGTGACCGTACTTATGGACCCACTGGTTGATTTAAAACACTGGCTACATATTTCTTGTAGCTTTTACAGATCCTGGGACGGGCGAACACCTGTAGTCACACATTCGTCAAGGCTGGACGCCTGCAGTCAACACCTACTCTGGTCTTCTCACCATGGCTACCCAGTTGGGAACCCAATGATGAAGCATGCCACCAACTAGGTTGGTGGGTGAGGGTTCTTCTTACAAACCCTGGACTCTATAGAGTCCCTGGACTCTATAGTTGAGTCGAAACCTAATAGCTAAACATGGCAGGGAGAGGAGGGGTGGGGTTTCAGGGAAGTAGATTTGGCTGACCATTACATCTAATCCCAATTTAGCTTTTATTTGCCTGGTGGTCCGCTTGTATGTCAATGCTCCTGTTTTAATGCTGATCTGAGGTGCTATTTTACTCACACGGATGTTTATTGGTACACTGTTTGCAATGTAGTATTTGAAACAAATAAATACAGTCTTTGAAAAAAAAGATATAGTCCCTTTAAGTTGGTTGGATCATATGTTGATAACTATTGAAAAAAAAGCCTTAGAACCACAGGTGAAGGTAGGCAGGTAGGAAAAGGAGTAGAAGGGCATCATGACATACGTTGATTATTATTAAGTGTTAGAATTGGGGGTCTCTGGTTGGCACAGGTATGCACTTGTGACAAACAGGGACCCTCTCCTCTAGTCAATGTAAGGGAACTACCCCTTAAGAATAACCCCTGCTCATCCTTTAGGTTGTGTGGCGCGAGCAGTAACGGCTAATCCTCAGGGGGCTAAGTCAGTTAAGTATTTATGACCACATACAGTAATATCAAAGACCCACCACAAATGGACACCAGGCGTAAGTTATGTATCAAAAAAACGTAGACTTTATATAAAAATTAGTTGCTATGCAGGTTTATCACAAGAGCATATTAATGATGTAAAAATGAGGCCACAGTATTCTGGAATAACAAGAGTTTTGTGGAAGTTTCTTAAGGATGCTTGGCTAGGGGTCCTGTGTGCTTCGCACGAGGTGGGCGACCCCTTTTTGGTTCAGTTCGTACCTCTGGAAAGTGTCAATTCAACGTTGCGGACCCTGCGGTCCGTGTCGCACCGTACCTGAAAAGGTAGGAGTCCGTGGTGTGCAGATGCAGCCCCAATGAAGGTGGGCCCTGGACGAGGTCTGCGGTATTCTCGGGGCAGTCCGGCTCAAAGGGGGCCCAGAGGGCGAGGCGACTGAGCGGGACTGCGGAGAAGGGGCAGACGGTCCGGGGCACAGGCGTTCGAGGAGCGAGGCGTCTGCACGAGGCGTACTTCTACAGTACGCGCTGAAGGGGACCGTACCGCGGATGTGGGTGCGGGCGGCCCGATGTGCGTTTCAGGGACGCGCCGTACCGGTCGGGTTGAAGCCACAGGGGGTGTCCGGTGCAAATTTACAAGAACAAGGCGGCACCTAGCAGCGGGTACGGATGGTACTGGCGGCTCTCTTCTGGTGCGGTGCTTCGCCTCAGAGGTACGGACCGTACCTTCCATTCGGGTTGCAGCTGAACCATACGGGTAATCTTCTTAGCAGGCCCGGAGCGGGCGGGAGGTGGCCGGCACGCGTCAAGCGTACAGGCGTTTTCTCGCCTCCCAAAGGGGGGCTCCGGGCTATTCCAGTGGCTGGGGCGACCTAAAGGTGTGCGGCTCAGAGGAGGAGGGGGCAGGGTGCGGGCGGCAAAGCGGAGCGGACGCGGATCAGGGTAGAGCAGCGCGTCTCGAGCCGGGGGGCGGTCAGGCACGGGCTGCAAAGGGGGGCGAGCGAGGCACACTTCAGGCGGGGCTCCAGCGGCACCAGGAGATCAGATAAGTCCCAGTAACTTGTCAGGGCAGGCAGATAGAGTCCACTGGTCCTGGGACTCTGTTCAGGGGGCAAGCTCGATCCCAAGCCCTTGGAGATTGTTTTAGGCACAAATGCTGCAAAGTCCTTTCTTGTCTTTTCCTCTTTTTTCCTCAGCAAGGCACCAACTGCAGGCCAGTCCCCCAGGTCAGAAACAGTCTTTCCTCCTTCATCTTCTCCTGGTCCTTCTAGTCGGGCAGAGGTTCTTCGTGGTCAAAACAGGATCTGATGTTTTGGAGCAGGGCTCCTACTTTTATACACAGTTTCTTTTGTCTTTGCAGGCCAGGGGGCCTGAGCCTGGTTCAGCCCAGTTTTGGAGCACTTTGTTTTGGAGACTCTTGCTGTTTCTTTCAGGGTGCAGGGCAGAGACATCAGACGCTCCACAGGAGGTGGAGCCAGCATTGTGGTGGCAGAGCACAGCCCTATTCAGAGTCAAGGGGCACTCCTCCCACCTATCCTGGGGGTAATCCCTCTATTCACCACCTGGCAGCTCAGACTGTCTCCTGGAATCCCCCAGCCCTGTCACTCACAGAAACCAGACAGCAGATACACATCCTAGCAGAGGCGGGCTGAAATGGTCAGGCAAGCAAATGCTAACTTTCTAAAAGTAGCAGTGGCAAACACAGGATATTAAAATAAACTTTACTAAAAGAAGTATTTTACTATTCTGAGTTCAGGCATACTAAACTTGACTTTCTACCATGTTCCCTGAGCCTGCTGGGATTATAGAGTGTAATAATTCCAGCAGCCCATGCTGGCCTATGAAAACAGGTAGCCTTACAATAGTGAAAAACGAAAATGGCTGTAATTGACTATTAGGACATGCCACAGACATCAGGGCTTGTCCTACCTTATGCTTACAATGCACCCTGCCCTTGGGCCTACCTTAGGGGTGACTCACATGAAGTAAAGGGAAGGTTTAGGGGCTGGCAAGTGGATGCACTTACCCAGCCAGCATGACAGTACCAGACTGCATGCAGGTTCTGCAATGGCAGACCTTAGACACATTTTACTAGGCCGCTTCTGTGGGTGGCACAACCAATGCTGCAGGCCCACTTAGCAGCATTTGTATTCACAAGCCCTGGCACTCCTGGTGCACTTTACTGGGGACTGACAGTAAACCAAATAAGCCAATCATGGAAATCAATAACAGGTACACTTTTCATAGGGAGCACTTGCACTGTGGCACTGAGTGGCAGTGGCACAGTGCCCTGAGCAGCTAACACTAGCAAAACATCTGAGGCACATCAGCAAAAAGTGGAAGGGAGACTCACGCCATGGTGCCAGGTCTAACATTAAGCTACTCACCCACCCCTACAAATCCCTCCACAACACCATATCCAAATACCTCGAAAGAGTCTCCTTCCACGTACCCAAAAGAAACATCCACTCCACCAACCTCGCCTTTGCAAAAATCCTGTGCATCTGCAGAACCAGAGTGGGTGGAAGAGCCTTCTCCTACGTTGCAGCCAAGGCCTGGTCCGAGCTCCCAGTCAACATTAGATGCTCCCCTACTCTGCACACCTTCAGGAAGAGCCTCAAGGCCTGGCTTTTCGGCTGACTCAGAGCTGAACCCCTCCCCCCAGTGCCTTGAGACCCTCACGGGTAAGTAGCACGCTTTAAAATTCCCTGATTGATTGATTGATTGATTGATTAAGAACCAGGGGGTAAAACTCTTTAAAATATAGACCTCTTTTAGTGAGATGGTATCAGTTGATGAGAATTATGAGAAAATGCAAATCATTAGAACATTATATGAAATGATCAGAATCAAAGAGATCACACATCGGCGCAAACCATCAGCATTGTGGTGTACAGAAACTTTAAAACAAATTGAAATAAGATGAAAATAACTATAAAGACAATGGGGGAGGCTCTACCTAGATAGTGATAAGCAACAATTAAAAGAAGCATTAGCTATAAAACTATAAAACAGAGCTAAGGAAAGTGGAAAAACGTTACTATACTAAAACAATTGTAGATGCCACAAATGGGTCAAAAGGGTATTCAACATTGTAAGAAAATTAACAAGCCTGACTAATAAACAAGCAATATGCATTCATAAAAACTTTGTGAAGACTTATCTATTTTTTTAAATAATACGATTAAGTTGATTATTGCTGATATAAATAAATTCACCCAGAAAAGTCCAAACTTCAAGAGATAACAATATCAGAGAGGAGACAGTAAATAACGGTGTCAGAAAACTAGAAGGGATGGAAACAGTGAAAGAAGATGTTTTTAGAACTTTATCAGTGTCCATCTCCTCAGGGTCTTTATTGGGCCCAGTATGCCCCAAAATCTGGAAAATGGGCAGACGATCTATAGCTGGGGCTGCAAAAAATATGCAATCAGTCCCTACTTACAGGCAAAGTTCCACAGATGTGAAAGAAAGCATTAATAACCCCCTTGCTGAACAAATCTACAGCAGATCAATCAGTGCTCAGTACTTATTGTCTAATATCGCAACTCACCCACCCAGTAACAATTCTGGAAAAATTCATCAGAAAAGAACATTCAAATTATTTGGAAGATCCCAGTCTCCTAGAAAAGAGCAAACAGGTTTTCGACCTGTCATGGCATGGAGACAGCTCTAATTTTGGCCATGGATGAGCTCCAGATGATGGGTGACAGAGGTCAAAGGGAGGTTTTGATATCTCTTGACTTATCAGCCATGTTTTACACTGTCAATCAACTTCCATCTAGATTAGAAGACATAGGTGTGGATGGGATACTATTTCAATGGATAGGATCCTACCTCTCAAATAGAACTCAGGCAATCTCATTACCCCCGTTTAAATCAGAATTCCAAAAAGTAGAAATGGGGTGCCTCAGGGGTCTGCCCTTAGCCCTATCCTTTTTATTATTTACCTACGTCCCTTGGTGAAAATTATTCAATTATACATCGCTAGTTTTGGGAACTATGCCAACAATAGGCAGCTGATTCTTTTGCTAGATAGCGATAGGCATACATCATTAGACGCATTTCATAATTGTGTAAGAGATGTAGCGGTGCAGTTGAATGGTAATTCATTGAAATTTAATTGTGAGAAAACATTTTATGTGGCTTGCCTTCAAAAATCCCTCATACACTCCTAAATAACTTCTGGCCTTGAGCCTGGACTTGTACAGGTAATCTAGAGACTTCGAAATGAGTGCATAACTTAGGAGCACATATCCATGACAAGCTTTTGATGGAGACCCATCTGAAGACAGCAGCTGCATGCTTTGGACTACTTTAGAACTCATGGAAAATCGTACCACTATTGTCACAACCAGCAAAAAAGTTAGTGGGGTAAAGTACTGTTCTAAGTAAAATTGATTACTGTCATGCACTGCTGCTTGGAGCCCCGGGTTATCTAATAAAAAAGCTGCATAGTATGCAGGTGGAAGCAGCAAAACTCGCACTAAATAAACCTAGACATGCCAACTGGTCTGGTATCCTTGAGGAACTCCATTGCCTCCTAGTGAAAGAAAGGGTCACACTCAAATCAATGTGCATCATGCATAAGGCAAAAAAGAAATAGGACCTAGGATGCTGCAAAGAAAATGTAAACACTATATTCCAGCTAGAAATCTATGCTCCTCCTCAGCCAACTTACTATTTATTCCGAAATTTGTGGAAGTGAGGCATGGAGGTCGGTCCTTTTCAGTAAAGGCAAGCCAGTTTTAGAATAAGCTGCCATTCCCTTTAAGAGCCAGTAAGAGTCTCCTCCAATTCAGGAGGGACTTGAAAACCTGGCTCTCTCCTAATAGCTAGCCGTGTAAGAGGAAGACAGAACTAAGGACGTGTCTAAGAGATTCCCTGTGTTGGACTTGCCCTTTTTACAGGTCATCCCTGAACTTTTTGCCTTCCTCCTAGCCGTTTTTACTGACCTGGTGTTGGTGGTTTTAGGGCTCTGGGCACTTTAGCACTGCTGCCCAGTGTAAAGTGTGTGTGCTCTCTGTGGTAAACATGGTAAGATTGGTCTACACCTGTTTTGCCTATTTAATTTACTTGTCAGTCCCTTGTACAGTGGTATCTCAGATACCCAGGGCCGGGGTAAATTAAATGCTACTGGTGGGATTGCAGCGCTGATTGCGCCACCCACCAAAGTAGCCTCAACCTGTCTCAGGCCTCTGCCATTTCAGGGTTTGTACGTGTAGTTTACTGTCGCTGTGACATGGCACATAAAATGGGTACCACGTCTGTGACGCCCCTTTTACTGCATTTCATTCACCCCTAAGGTAGGCCCTAGCTAGCCCTATGGGCAGGGTACATTGTAGGTAAAAGATAGGACATATACCTTAATTGTGTGACATGTCCTGGTAGTGACAAACAGCCATTTTGGTTTTCTCACTGCTGCGAGGCTGCCCTCTCATAGGAATGCATTGGGGATTCCCTGATAAGTGTTTCAGTGGTAATTTCTAGTATGAGAGGAGCAGTGTGGTCAAGTTTGGTATGTTTGGAATAGTAATAATAAATGCTGTGTGATGGTATACGCAGATTTCTTATCTCTATTTTAGAAATGCCACTTTTAGAAGTTGGCATTTCTGTGCGCTAAATGTCTTTGTGCCTGCCTGATGTGTATTGCATGTCTTGCTCTGGAGTGACAGGGGCTGGTGAGGTGTGTGGCTCCAGAGGGGCAGGGTGAGTCAGCACTAGGCTGAATAGGCAGATCTGCATTTGGAGTAATGGGAGGAGTAGCCCCTGACCCTGAATAGGTCTGTTCCTGCCTTGTTCAATGCTGGCTCCGCCCCCTGTGGTGTATCTGGGGCCAGAGCTTAACCTGACTAAGGAGGGTGTGAGCACTGTATAGAAAGTGCTTCAGTACCTCCAGAACCAGTTGGGACTGGTTCCCCAAGCCCTCTGCCAGGGCAGAACAAAGACAAAGCATGATATAAACATTGGGGCTGTGACCCCACGTCTGTGTGGTTTGGTGCTTGCTTGTACCTGTTTGTAGCTTGAAGGACTGCTGGGCAAGGAGGAAGTGCCGTGGGACCCAGCTGCTGCTTCCTGGGGGTCCCTATGTGCTGGTCTGCCTGTGCCCAGCTCTGCCCTGCTGGATTTGGACTTGGCGCCTCGTGAGCGCTACATTTTTATTCCAAGGACAGGAATGCTTGTACCCTGCAGGGTGGGCCGCGCTCAACTCCCTGAAGTGATCAGAGCCCCAGATCGGGGGCCCACATCGTCCCGGGGCGTCAGGAGTGCCCAAGGGGACTTGTTGCATTGCAGCGCTGTGCTGCAAAATGTTCTGAGTTTATCCCGGCGTGGGGATTTCTCCGCATCGCCTGGAGGTGAAGTGGGAGCCTACCCTGCATTTCCGTGCCTCAGAGAAGAGCTGCCAACGCGGACCGGAAGCCAGCGAGGAGCACCTGGGGTGTGGCCAAGCATGAAGGGCTGCACCAGAGAATGCAGTCAGGCAACCCTGCTGCCTGGAGGTGGGCGGGGCTCCTGTGCCGGTGGAAGCCCCCGCGTATTGCCGGAGACAGCTGCGGGAGGCGTAGAGGCAGAGGGGACGACACCGATGGAGACTTCGGTCTGTGTCCCTCTTCCGCTGTGTCCTGCCAGGTGAACCATGAGCCCCTACTGGCTGTGAGTTGGCCAGGCGCAGCAGGAGGAGTCGGAGCCTCACGGGCTCCATTTCTGCACTTTCCTGCCTCCCCCTCCTGGTAGAGGGAGAGGCGAGTCTCTGCAGATCACCGGGTACAAAGAGAAGACCGGAAGAAGTATGGAGAAGCCCCGGTGAGTGGGGCCTGTCTGGAGCATTGTTCGTGCCTGGTAGTGGCACCTGAGGAGACCTGGGAAGGAGGGGCTCCCAAGGCACCGTTGGTGCTGGTGCTGGTTTTCACAGCTGCACCGCGAGGTTGTGGGTAGCTGCAACGACGGGGGTAGTACTTTATTTTTATGAAGAGGAAGGGGTGAGATGTGCCCAGGCTCCCCAGTACATTGCACACGTTGTCTTCGCTGCAGAGGCAGCTAGAGGCACTCTGTTGGTACCTACTTGTTACACAGCTGCACCGCCTGATTGCGGGCAGCTTCAATGGTGAGGGGGCATTATTTTGGGTCTCAAGAGAGACCAGGGTGAGTTACACCCTCGCGCCCCCATTTCTGGTGCCGGCCTGTTGGGCCTGCACCCTGCTGCAGTAGCAGCTTAGCAACCTGACTTTTGGGGATAGTGGGCATTGCGAGGAAGTCCCAGATGGGCCCCCGAGGAAGGCCAGTGGGCCTGTGAGCACCTGAGATGCTGGTAGGGCGCAAGGCCCTAATGTGATGCATAGTGTGTTTATGCCTAATGCGATGCATAATATGGTTTATGCCTAATGTGATGATGCATATGATGCTGATGCCTAATTTGTTCTGCTAAGTGCTGTGATACGATGGCTATGCCTAAGCGCTAATTCCAGAAGTTACATTTGTGTTTATGTTTCTAATGTGTTTATTGTATTAAAAAGGCTATTTTTTAGAATAACCTTATGTGGACTTTCTTTTGTGGTGCGCTTAGTGTGTCACTGCTGTGTGTGTGTGTGTTGCGCAAACGCTTTACACATTGCCTCTGGGATAAGCCTGAATGCTCGTGCCAAGCTACCAAGGGGGTGAGCAGGGCTTATCTTCGGCGTGTATCTCCCTTGCCCTGACTAGAGTGGTGGTTTCTGCTTGCTTAGACACAAGCCCTAGCCAACCAGAAATCCCATTTCCAACACTCACTTTGGCAGTTTTCAGGTTTTTAAGAAGGGTAATTTAGTGCCAGGATACCTTTAAGGTGAAAACTGTGCTCTACAAGTGTAATTAATATTAATAATAATAAATGTTGCTATGTGTTATTTGATATTTTGACTAATATTGGGCACTGTCTTTCTCTTTCCCTCCTAGAGGGCACTTTACGCTGCCTTGCACGAATGATGGAAGAGGTGTGTGATTGATGGCAAGCATAGGAGTTGTACTGGAAGAGGAACGATCCAGTACAAAATGCTATACTTTAAAACTTTTATAACTCTGTATGTGTGTTGTACAGTACAGCAAACATTTCTCTAATGTTATACACGCCTTAAGGAGATGTAAATTCTTCACTCAAACACTGTCTCCCATTGTGAGTAGATAGAGATTTGCATCAAAACCCATGTGTGGTTGCAGTGGAATGCCAGTATTCCATCCATGGTACGCCCACTTGACGCAAAGTAACACAGACTGCAACTTTGCTTTACTTTGGGGCTATTTTCTCAAAATCAGTAGTTTGCCCCAGTCTGTATGGTATTTTTAACTCAAACCTGGTGCACAGTGTTAATACATTTTCAGCCTGATTCATCATTGTTCCGTTTTGCGAGCCCCTAATAGCGATTCATAAGGAATCGCTATTAAGGACTTGCAAAACGGGATTCATGTAGGAATTGCAAAAAATATTGCGATTCCTACATGTTCCTTATTTGCGATTAGCAAATTGCTAATCCCAAATAAGGAATAACTCCCCATGCATTCCTATGGGCCTACAGGCCCATAGGAATGAATGGGGAGTTATTCCTTATTTGCGATTAGCAATTAGCTAATCGCAAATAAGGATGCGATTTCAAGGGTGCAGGGGTGTCCAAAGGACACCCTGTAGCACCCCTGAAATGTAATCTACATTGGTGTTGCGCACACACATGTCCAAAGGACATGTGTGTGTGTAACATGCAACTTAGAAAAATGCATTTAAATGCATTTTTCTAAGTTTTTGCTATTTACCACGAGGTCTGACCTCTCGGTAAATAGCGGCCCAAAATTGCAATTTCTCAATTTTAAAATGATTCATGAATTGCATTTAAGGAATCTCAAATAGAGATTCCTTAAATGCAATTCTTCGCAAATGTGCGAATTCTTAATTAGCGAATTTTGCATTTGGGATGATGAATCCCAAATGCAAAAATTGCACTCGCAAAAGTGCAATTTAGCTTGATGAATCAGGCGGTTTGTCCCTTGTTTCTTAATTTTACTGGACTCGCAAAACAAAGAAATACAAATAAATGGAATAAAAAACTTCTTACACAAAGAGACATAATTTTTATATCATACAATCTCCTAATTTGCACAAACCATGTAAGTACCTGTGCCCATTTATATTTAAAATCAAGTTGCCTTGTATAGCGTTGGTTAATGAATAATGATTACCTAGAACAAGAGCACTGCATCTTGACATGGAGTCCTCTTTTACCCTTAAACTGCACGATTCCGTAGGGATAACTTACTTTAGTATAACTCTTCTTGTTTTTACCTTACTATAGCATATGCATATTTGATTGAGAATTGCTTTTATTTGGCTTTTCTCTGTACCTTCCAAATGTACTCTGTCTTCTGTGCCCCTTTGCTTTCTGCTCAAAGAGCTTTGCCGGCATTGAAAAACCAAAACGAACAATAGATATGCTTTTCTAATTGTTTGCCTAAGAATGTGCTTCCAATTGCTATGTATTTAGTTTTTATCAAGCAGGTGCAATACAATAGTGTCAATAAGGTATTTCCTGTGCCTAAATTTCGCAGGGCCAAGCTTGGTGCACAAGCCTTCTTAGTTGCAGTCTCCACTCAGTGAAAGGCTCATGATTTTTACCTTAAATGCTGGAGTAGAACATGGTCCTGAAGAATAAGGTTAAATAAAAATTAGTTTTCACTGTGTGTTTTACCTTTTGCTTGCAAGGCAGTAATGTATACCCATGAGGTAATCAGTAATATCTTGAAGGACAGTCACTCCCCCCTTCCCTGTTCTCCCCTGTGACACCAGCAAAACTCCAAGACAACTTGGCAAATGGACTCAGGAGTCTTGTAAAAGGTTAGGATTCTACTTTTTCTGACTACTAGACATTTTCCCTCAGGAATGAGGAGATTTAGCTGAGGGTCAAATCCAAAAATCTAGTCTGTGGTGCAATCAGTTTTCAAAAGCTAATAGTTCACATGGTCAAATGTGGCAGAGTGCTTCAATAAAAACAGAAGCTAACACGATAAAAACAATATATGCCTGTAGTATATAGGTCAAGACTCTTTTTAAATGTTCATAAGAAAAGGTAATTCTGTTCTCAAGTTGACAAATATTAGAGGGATTCAGTTTCAGTTGCTTCCATAATTGCTATTGCTAATGGTCGTTAAGGTGGAGGTAAGGAAGAACCTCACAGCAGTGAATTTTCCTATCTTCGTAATTTATACCAATATTTATTTATTTATTTATTTATTTTATTTATTATAACACTTGTAAAGCGCGAAACAAAGGCCCTTAGGCATCTCGGCGCTAGATAACTGATATGTTTTTCCCATAAGGCCGCTAAAAAAACTGCAAGGGGACATCAGATGTTAAAAAGCCAGGTTTTAACGCTTTTTCGGAAGGACCAGAGGGAGGAGCTGGTCCTTATCGACAAAGCACTCTGAATTCTTTTGTATGCCATTTATTGTTTACTGTCCATTAGTGTTGATTTGAGCACCCTGTAGAGAATCAGTATTATCTACTCTTATATTGATTTTTTGGTTGTAGTCCTTTGGAAATAAGTCATTTGAATCGGGAACCATGTGTTGCTTATCTATGGCAGAGCAAAACACGTCCTGACTGAGATTTATAAATGATTTGATTTTAAGTTATTCCATTCGCTGAGAAAGTCATAGTTATTTCTTGATAGACAGTGTCAGTAGAAAGGACATTCATTTATTTTTTGACTCATTAAAAATGTTTGAGCTGGCTTAATTGTTAAGGTGCTCTGACTTGCAGGTTTGTTCCTGCCTTGCTTGAGAATGATAAGCAGTTGGCAGTGTGTTCACCTTATCAACTCACCCTAAAAGCACACATGTGAATGCTCTTGGTGAAGCAGATTGATATTTCTTCAACAACGAGGTATATTCCTCAAGAAACATGGCATCACAGCAAGGTGTGTGGAAAACAGTACCTCTGAGATAGGAACTGTCTGCAGTTTCCCTGACAACACTCTTACTACTAGAGAAACAGTTATTCTCATGTACATATTTAAACGCCTTAAATGGGAAAGCTTTACTCTTAATGTGTTTTCTGAAATAAATTGCACTGCTCAATAGATAGGATAAGACCTCATACATATCTTTATCACTCTGTGTAGGGACAGGTTGGATGGGGAGCACAAGATAATCACGAGTTACCAGGCTCCAACTGTGACAACTGAGGCCTTATACCTTTAATGTTCTGAGGACACCTTACTGTTGAACACACAACTAAGCATTAAGTACACCCCTGTAGCACTTGACACTCTAGATAGCACAGTTCAGGAGTCCAAGGTTTGTTCAGGCCAGTGATGTGAGGTAGAGACTTTAAACTCAGCACAATAACTATTTTTTGTCTTCATTCACCTCCTACTACAACACCAAGATTGCTCATACATGACCCACTTGTCTCTTAGTAGTGGCACGTAATGCAGAAGTACCAGCAAGGTGGATTGCAGTCTTTGGATTTCTCATGACCACTGCCAAATTCCGAATCAGTGGTCTGGTGTAATCATTGGACAAATACGTTTATATTGCCCTATAGTCTTCACATGACCCATATGATGTATACATAATTCCTGGGATAACTTATTCTGTGTGCTGTCCCCGTGACAGGGAAGATAGTTGAGTTTAGCCACATTTTTATTGGTTGCCACATCCTGCATCTTTTAGGGGTTATGTCTGTAATGCCCTTTTTTGGTACGTACAACACTGAGTCAACCCACTGAATACTGGTGGGGGGTACCTTGAATAACCACTATCTATAGATTTCCCTTGCCAATACAATCAAATAGAACAGCAGCTTACTTCTGTCCTTGTTCAGCACTCCATCCCATCTGCACAACCAAAAATAATTAAACTGAGGCTTACCTTGGCTTCCTGTTGGAAAATATTTCTTATTATCTTATCCACATTTTCCCAGTATGTCTGTATCATGGGACACTCCCTAAACATGTCGATATTATCTGCCTTATTCATTTCACATTTCATATAATTTGCTTGATTCCCTTTCCTCAGCTTTGAAATCATTGTTTCACCGTTTACAGGGCATGCCCTGTGAATGGTGAAACAATGATTCCTCCTTAAAAAGGCCACAATTTGTCAGTGCTATTAAGTGTGTGCATTGATATTCGTCACATCTCTTTTTTAGTTTTCATAGTTGAGCGTTCTCTCCCTCATAGCACCTCTAGGAGTTTGAAATACCCGTCTATAATGTCAAATAACAGCTAATACCATAGTGAGAATTCCTTCTTCCTAGATTCAGATTTAAATAATAGTTCCACTAGGTCAGTAGTTATCCCTTCTTTACAATTCATACCTTGAGACCAAACTGCCAGGATAGAAGTCTTCCATCCTAAATTAGTTGGCTCCATTTATGTATTCCAGGTACCTTAATAGGTGTTGCCAATTTGTCTATTACACACTCCGGGGGGGCCAGGGGACTCCTAAATGTGGGGCATATTTACTGTAGTATGGTAGCTTTTGTTATTTGGGCCTATAATATGGCCACCAGCAGCACACTTTCCAGCCTTATTTTCTTGAAGAATTTCTTCTCTCTTAACTTGTATAGGAAATGTATATTGCTCCTTCGGATATCCTTCAATACTGCCTTAAATAAGCATCCAATCTCAGAGTGGTCTAGGTTGGTAAGCAACATTCTGCAGTTCTGAAATTGAAAGACCCAGACATAGTATTGGATATCAGGTAGTGCTAGCCCCACCCCGCTATCTTCGTTGTTACAGAGCTTCATCTAAAATATCCTTGCTCCCTTCGAGGCCCAGATAAACTTTTTTTCTTCTTTGAAGTTTATTTGCCCACTGTTTCTTGAAATAAATTCAACATTATCATATTAAAAAGAAAGGTTAATTCAGGCAAAATTGGCATTTTAACCAGATTTCAGAAATGAATGACAGATAACTCCAGCTGTTTAGGCACTTATTCGTCTCTGCAAGGACCTTTTTAAAGTTTGTTTCTGCTATTTTCTTAACTGCTTGTGTAATCGTGATTCCAGGGACTCTCACCTCATTCCTAATTTGCTTGTTCTCCCTTGGCAGGTTCCAGACCTTTATCTATGTTTTAAAAGAATTCACCTGGTACCCTGACTCCTCTCCAAAACCTTGTGTCAGTTGGCTGACAGTGGGGAGAGCTTTTTGTAGATTTGATGTGTAGATCATAAGGACATCAGCATAGAGAGAAAGCTTTTTTCCCAGCCATTGTATATAAATGGACAGATTAAGGTTTCCTTCCTAAGTTTGAACACCAGGGTTTTGATATATAGATTGAACAAAAATGGTGATAATTGGCATCCTGGCCTGGTACCCCTTGAAATTCTCAATGCCAAAGTCAAGCCCCAATTTAGTAAAATCCTGAAAGATGAGATTATAATTTAGTTTAATTGTTATGCAGAAACTATCCCCAAGTTTATTATATCTCAGAATAATGGTGATACTTTCAGTTCACCCTGTCAAAGGCCTTTGTTGCATCCAGTGTCAGAGCTTCCAGTAGTGTCTTAAATGGCGTGGCAAGATCTATGGTGCCAATTTCGTCAACTCATGTAAATATCATCCATCCAAAAAGGTCTTCTGATTTTTATGTATCAGCTGACCAACTACTTTGCTCAACCTCTTTGCTAAGACATAAGTGAAGATAACAGGCTCTAGGTCTGCGCAAACAATGGGGTTTTTCTCCAGTTTCAAAAATAGGGTAAATATTGCTTCTTCCCATGATGGTGGTAATGCAGTCCCCTTCTAGGAGATTCCACTGATTAGAGTGATCAACACGGGTATTGTTTTATCTCCCAGTATTTTGTAGATTCCATTTGGATGCCCATTAGGTGCAGCTTCTTTCCTGTTCTATATGGACTTAACTGTCAGCAACACGTTGTCCTGTTTGATATCTTGATTCAAAGCTACCTTTTGAGCATGGGGGAGTTTCTCTGGTAAGTCAGTACCCAGCCAGTCATTGACCCTTTTCTCCAACGTTTTCAGATTCACTATGTACACCTCTCTCAAAAAGTTAAGGAAGGATTTTTTAATGTCCATGCTATTAGATACCAGCCCACCAGTCACGTTATCTTTTATTTCTCTAATTAGATTCCTGGATTGATCCATTTTAGGTTTCCATGCGAGTAGTTTCCCACAATTTCCCCATATTTTTGTAGTCAGAACAAGTAGGAACCACCACGCTATTCTGGGTAAGCTATATACACACAAAAACATAACCTGTGCTCACCTTCGGGTAGCTTGACACAGAGCAGTCAGGCTTATCTAAAGAGGTAATGTATAAAGTATTTGAGCAACCCAGAGTACCACAATGAAAATACCACAAAAATACTCCACTCAGAGTGAGAAAAATAGATCATATTTTTGTTGGGTAACACAAGACCAAAATGCCAAAAATCCAATAAGTTTAATCTGAATTATTAATTTTTAAAGACTCAGTCAAAAAGTAGTGTTCAGAAGCAAATAGCGCTTAGGGGTTATTTGAGGTCAAGCTGGACCGAGATGAATCCAAAGTTCAAGCTGACTGAGATGGAGGCAGGCTGGCTACAGGACTCATGCAGGTCCAGCTGAAAAGGTACCTTGAATGGAGCTAGCGGCAACATCGATGACTCGATGCATAGGTTCCAATTCATGTAGGTGAAGAAGGCTTCATTGACTAACCCCTTTACGATGCAGGCACTCTTTCATCATCAAGCTGCGCTGTCTGTCATCGTCGAGAGCACAGTCCATTGAAGCGATATCAATCAGATCCTGCATTCGCCTCGAAGTGCAATGCGCCAGTTCTGATTGGCACACAGTAATCACTGTGTCGAATTTAATGGTTCTGTACAACAGATGTCATCTTTCAAGGGCCCAGCACTGGATTGGCAGCACTTGGCAGGGTAGGACTCACAGAGTCCAGGTGCTGTTATAGGGTTAAAGGAAGTCTTTGATGGCACTGAGACTTCAGAACAGGGAGCAAGACAGCAAGCCCTTGGAGCCACTCTGGGTTCAATTGAGATGGGTTGAGTCCCTGTCCTTAGCAGGGCAGAGATCAGCAGGCAGCCGGGCAGCAAAACAAAGCAGAAAGCAGTTCTTCCAGAGTAGCAGTCAAGCAGAGTAGCAATCCTTGTAGCACAGCAGTCTTTATTCATGGCAGAGTTCTTCACAGGTCCAGTAGTGTACTGTTTGGGTAGGGTCAGAGGCCAAGTACTTATACCCTGTTGTGCCTTTGAAGTGGGGGTCTTTGAAGTGCACACAGATCCTTTCTTCCCAGTACTGGCTCAAGATTATCAGTAGGGAGTAATCAGCTCTTTGTGTGGGAAACAGGACACTGCCTATTCAGGTGTAAGTGTCAGCTTCCCCTCTCTCTTCCTGCCCAGGAAGAGCTATCAGAATGCAGATGTATGCAGATGAGTTTCCTGTCATACTCACCTTTCCTGTGTTTGTGGCTATCTAATGGGAACGCACAAAGTGTAGCTGTCACCCACCCTACCGAGAAATGTCCATTTTCAAAAGGTGGCATTTCTAAAATAGTAACACTAAATCCAACTTTACAGTTACAGAGGATTTATCATTACTATTCCAAAGATATAAAACATGATGCAGCTACTCTTTTGTGATCAGGACTTACAGAGTAAAGTGTATTTAGGAATTTCTAATGCTAGCCTATGAGAGGAGTGGGCCTCATAGTAGTGAAAAACAAATGTAGCTGTTTGTCACTAGCAAGGAATGTAAAACTTCAAAGGACATGTCCTCCCTTACACTTATACAGCTCCATACCTTTAGGGCTACCTAGGGCCTACCTTAGGAGTGACTTATGTGTAAAAAAGGGGATATTAATGCTTGGCAAGTGGTTTTAGATGCCAAGTCAGAGTGGCAGAAACCGACACACACAGCCCCTGCAATGGCAGGTATGAGGCAGGTTTGAAAGGATTCTTGTGTGGGTGGCACAGTCATTGCTGCAAGCCTACTAGTAGCATTTAGGTTCAGGCTCTGTGTATATGGTATATAACTTTACAAGGGACCTACAGGTAAACCAAATATGCCAATTGTGTGTATATACCAATGTTACCATATTTAGGGGAGAAATACATGCACTTTACCACTGGTCAGCAGTGGTAAAGTGCTCAGAGTCCTAAGGCCAACAAGAAGATACAGAAAAAAGAGGCCGTAAGCAGGCAAAAAGTTTGCTGTATGACCACTCTAAAGTATGACAGGTGTAATACAAAGTGAGCTAAGCTGCATGCCTCACATTGTTTCCTTACACTGGATTTCATCAGCATAGTGAGTTCGTCTCTCAGCTCTTGTGGTTTCATTTCTAAGGATGTTTTATCACTGATCACTAAATATTTATCTAGTAATTGTTCTGCTTCGATTTTCTTTTCGGACTCTATTCGCCCTGTCTCTCTTTTGTATATTGTATTTATATGGCAAGCTATACTAGATACCTTTGCGAAGATAAAGACCTTGAAAGAGTCCCAGAACAAATTTAGTGGGGATGTACCTATGTTCGTTTTAAAGATTTCCTCTGTATCTGAAAGCTGGGTTTTCACAACCTCTTGATCTAACAGTAAGGTGCGATCTAGGGTCTACTCCTTATTCTATTCTTATGTATGGGATTACATTCTAGAAGAACTGCCAAATGATCAGATAGGTGGGTTGGAAGATGTTTAATGTCACGAATGTACTCAATTATGGAATGGTCAGTTAAGAAATAGTCAGTCCTAGAGGAATGCCCATATTTTTTGTTCTGGAGTGTATATCCTCACTTCTTCCAGGCCCTTTCTTTCCATATGTCACATAATCCTAGCTATGACATCATGTGCTTTTAATGTATGCTAGCATTTTTGGGGAGGTAATAGACTTCCTGTTGTAGGAACTATCAAGTCTATAGTCCAATACTACACTGAAATCCCCTGCCATTACAACTGGGGAAGTACAATCTAGTAGATTTAAGGAGAGCTTTGTTTAATGATCAATGTCATTGGCATTGAATCATAATACCCTACTAAAGTGTAGCTTTTATCATATACTTGTAAATTGGAGATTAGACATCTCCTTGTCTTATCTGAGAAGTATTCCTTCATGGATGTGTGCACATGATTTGTTTTGTCAGGATGGCCACACCCTTGATACAGCAATCCTAATTAGTGCATACTAGTTAGTGAACCAACTTTTGGATTTTAAACAGGTCCAAGTACTCTTTTTTTGTCAAATGGGTCTCTTGTAGTATTATGATTTATGCTAGCGTGTCTCTCAAATAGTATAAAAGTCTTGCTTACCTTTTTTTTGTTCGTAACCTTGTTACATCCAAGAAAGAATTTGCACCAGCCCTATTTTGTCTCTATCAATAACACCCACTTATTTAAGAAAGGGAAAGAAAGTGAGTCAACTGTGAGTGTAAGATCTGAAGTTCCTGAGGATTTTGTTTTTAAACAATTCCCTCTATGCTTCCTACCCCGAGCTCCCCTGCCGTCTTACCCCTCCCTACACCCCTTTTAAAAAACCCTCCCATATTTCTTTAAGAACATTAAATGTGGTTGGAGAACTCCCTAGGATAAACTATTAAAAAAAATAAAAAACAACAAACGCAATAACTATTACAAAATCAGTGTCCTTGTACAGCCAGTGCATGATCTTTGAAAAAGTACTTTATTCCTCACACAGCTAAATACTACACACATCAAATCGAAATTGTTATGGGAAACATCAGCAGTCCTCCTGCTTTTGGCTTTGACACTGGGTCTTTAATACTATGTCCTGCAGTAATAGAGTTTATGCTTCTAATATGTGAATGATTCATGTTACTCAAGTAGTACCCGGCATCGCTTGAGGAGTGTTGTGTTTCTCACTATGCATTTAATTGGGGACAGCTGGCCTAATGCATGTCTGGGTACATCACATTGCAAAAACAAGGATATGATGGACGGAGCACTGAAACGTTTCAGACACTCACCCCCAGTCGCAGATCTGAGTTTATTCCATCATCATTCTTTAGCTCACTTTGCCACACCAGTTTAGACCGTCATATGCAAAACAGCCTTGACACTGGTCCTCATTGGAACATTCCTCTGAACTGCCAATCCAGGTCTTCACTGGACCGGAAACAAGCATTCTGGGACTGGTTTCGGAGTAACACCACTCATCAGCCACGCTAGCTTGCATCCAGTGGCAAAGTGAGCAAGGGACCCATGTCTGGGCATACCCTGCCAACTTAGGGCGAACAAAGCAAACACAAGGAGATGATGGACGGATCGCTGAAACTTTTCAGACACTCACCCCCAGTCACAAATCTGGGTTAAATCCATCCTCATTCTATAGCTCGCTTCGTCACCCCAGTTCAGATCCAGTCATATGCAAATCAGTCTTGACCCTGTTCCTCATTGGAACCGTTGAGCCCAAACTGTCATTACAATGACTTGCATTAGGGAATGTGTTGTTGTATTTGAAATCCAACACCTTCCCTACTGTTGCACAGACTGGAATAGGAATAATATTATATACTTTTCCAAAGTCCAGTGCTTCCGAAAGGCAAGTCGTTGTAACGACTTGCGTGGTAATGGAATGCGTGGTAACAACGCTTTTGTTTTATTGCCTGCGTTGTAATGGCATGCGTTGTAAAAGCATGTGTGATTATGTCATGCATCTGTTAAGGAGACTTTATGAGATAAGAGGCCAGCTCTCTCTTGTAAGGCAACAAACAAATAATGTTGGTCGTTTCTGCCATTTATGAAAGCTGCCACTATTTCCAGCCTCTCTCAATCCAATGAGAGGGCTCTAGTCACTCTCAAAAGGAGGGGTGCACCTTGTGTGCCCTTTCTGTCCTCAGAGCCATGCTCTGAGGTCTCAGGCCATTACAGACAAGCCCTCAGTGGACATTTGTCATCGTTTTGTTCAATGAGGTGAAAAATGAAAACCCTACAGAGACCTTCATGGCCTTGCAACAGACGGAAAGTATGGCAGAGGTGCATGCTTTCCAGGGCCATGCTGGAGACATTTCTGTCCCAGCACTCTGATTTGATGTCCTTTCTGATTAAATGCACTGTGATGCGATTTCACATGTGGCTGCACATTAAGAGCAGAGATTCAGTTAACATTTTGGGAGTGGAAGTCATAAAATCCTCGGCTTGTTTTTTTGAAAGTCGTTTCAATTTTTGGGAAATCCTAAAGATGCCCTTGCCTCATATCGTTGCATTATATGAGTTCTGTAACAACAAGTAATGGAAGGCAAACCTTAGATGAAATCCTCAGGCTTTATGGTTTTCAATTCTCGAAAGCAGAAACGAAGGTAGGGGAGCCAGCCACACGGTTGATTTGTAAGCGCTGCTAAAGATTATGGGGCAGATTTATGATGCCCTTGCGCCGCAATTGCGTCACTAAATGTGACGCAACGGCGGCGCAAACAATGCGCCCTATTTACAACGTGACGCATCTAAGAGATGCATCACGTTGGAAAGCCCTGCGCCATAAGGAGGCGTTCCTGCGCAGGAACGCCTCCTAAAAGCGGCTGAGTGATATCTATGAGATTTCACTCAGTCACTTTCTACGTCAATTCCTTATGCCTGCTTGAAGCAGGCGTAAGGGTGACGCAACATGCATTGAATAGGAGGCTCCTGTGCATTGCAGGAGTCAAGTCGCACTTGCGACATGACTCCTGCAATGCGCCGCCCGTACGCTGAGAGATGCGTCACGCATCCTCACTGCCTTGCACCATGGTGCGCCGCATCATAAATGCGGCGCACCATGGGTGGCGGGGAAGTGTCGCACTGTGGCGCATGTTAACTGGCGCATCCCTGGGGATGCGCCAGTTAACATAAATCTGCCCCAAAGGATGAAGGTGGTCACTTGGGGAAGCGCAGAAGTAAAACCAACTGAACATCAGCCACTTAATGAATACTTCCATCCTTCAAAGGAGCAAGTCATCTCTCAAGCGCAATGCAATCTGTTAAGTTTTGATTTCCTAGTGTTATCTCCTCCTCGAGTATGCATCTTTTTCCAGGCTTCAAATTGCTAAAATGTGTTCACCTGTATGCACAGATGTAAGAAAAAATGTAAATAACTTTATATATATTTATATATATATATATATATATAGACACTGACGAAGGCAATAGCTGAAACGCGTTTGTTTATTTTGCGCAATAAACTTTCAAACGGAGTTAACCTGCTGCGAGTGCTTCTTCTGGGGGTTTTGAACCACGGAGCTCGGGATATATATATATATATATATATATATATATATATATATATATATATATATATATATGTATATATGTGCGCAGACTCCAAGGAACGCCACTTCCAATCCCAGCGCAACCCAGGACTAGCGAAGCAAACAGGAGACGGACCACAGCTTACAATTCACAGGTCTTTATTGCAGGAAAGGTTGGTAGCGAGAGGGCATATATATATATATATATATATATATATATACATATATTTTAAACCTCTGTGCATCGAAACGCATCACAGGAGGCATTAGCCTGTTTAACACTGAGGTTTATGGAATTAATGGAAGCACTTTGAACAAGCAATTTTGAGTCTTCTGCGTGTTGCACTCCGTACCTGGATGGTCCCATCGTGAAAGGAGGTGGGCCAGGATTGTGTAGCTTATATATGTGTGTGTGTGGGTCTGTGTGTGTTGTGTGCTCGCGCGCGTGTGTGTGTACATACAGATATATATCTTTAAATCTTTTAACATCTTTGCCTACAGGTTAACGCCTTTTAGCAATTTGTATATATATATATATGAGCCATGCAGTTTCTGCACCGTACAATAACAACTGGCTGCCCCTTTGTCAGCTTGTTCTGTACAATAACCTTCTCTCTGCAATTATATCTGTACATCAGTTATCATGTTTAATATGCCTTTATGTTCACTAACTCTGTGCCTTTTATTATCTGTTCAGGTGAGGGAGCAGTAAAGAAGACCAATTGTATTTTCATATTGTAGGGTGGATGGGTAGGACATGATCCTTACATTTACAAGACTAATCACCCGAGAGATCATACACTTCCTTGCGGTGTCATCAAAAATCCAGTGTTGTCAAACAAGTGAGGCGTACAAGCCAGGGGTGCAAAAATTTGTAATAATAATAAATTAATGAATTGTGGGATAAAGCAGTTGTTTGCCTGTGTTTCATCTACCTGCATCCATAGGTTTTGTCAGGGTCACATAACTATAATGCCATCTTGTTTAAGTAGAGTGAACAATCATGTAATTAAACAAACACCAAGAGAAATCCTTGCAAGGTGTTAAAAAACTATGCATAACCATTGTTATATAGCTCCTATATATCCTTATATCGTGTTAAGTTAGCATAGGTACATTTGAGGTTTAAACACCATTTTTCCTTTCTTGCAACTTCTGCACACGACCCTAAATTGTTGACTTAGCTTTCAACCTAGTGGTTTGCCGTGGTGTATGTGAGAATAATATGTTATTGCTCTGATATCAGCTTTGTTTAATAAACCATGTCTGCACGGAGAGTGCTGAAGTTTCAGGAGCAACACGATATGGAATTGTTATGAGGTCTGATCTCCACGCCTTCATAGTCATAACACAAGTGCAGCCTTTGCCAACTTGGGCTTGAGGCGGGATTGATATTGCTTTGCACGAGAATTGTTAAAACACTTGATGCGGTGCACATGCAGAGAGAGCTGGTGTATGCTGATGTGATTCCTTCATGCTAGGACACTAAGGTATGGGCCCGCCCTAAAACAACCCAAAGAGACCTTCTTAGCTAATAATATAATATATGTGTTAGGGAGGGTGAGATATAAGTGTTGTTAACTCTTATTCATTACAGCATGTTAACATGCTGTCACCATTCGCTTTTTATGTCTTAGTAACTATGCTGATAATTTTGATACTGATAATAAGTATACTTGTATTATCTAAGATACTGCGCCTGAGAAGACGGCATTAGTAAATAAACATTTCAAATGCACATGTGTCTTCTTTACTCCATGTTCTGGTTTGTAATGATAATATAACAAAAGAGTGTTCATGAGTTCCACGTACCCTGAGGTACTGTAAGTTCATGTTCTGGTTTGTCTAAACATTGGGAGTTCAGATATGTCCAATGAGACACTGTAGCTAGCTCGGTAAGGGGTGAGTTGGTTGCTAAGGTAAGTTTTGGGACACCCTAATTTGCCGAGGTTCCACGCCTCTGTGCACAGTTCTGTGTGAGAACAGAAACCCTGCGACATGGCGCCCAACGGTTTCGGTGGTCTTATATCATGACACTCGAGTAGTATATCGTTCGAACCTTAACCCCTTCACATCCGTTTCCGGAAAACGGGGTGTCGGTGAAACCTACCTATTTTTTGAGATAGGTCTTTTTCAAGCTTGATTCTTTCTAAAACGGTTTCTTTGAATTACTACCCAGTTGTGCTACAAAGTATTCTTTGTGTTTTCTTGTTTCCAGTGTAGTCATGGCGGCGGTGGCCATTGCACAACATAGTCGCGTGGCGGTGCGCAACCATCTTCAGACGTACCAGGTACCGGTGGATGGGATGGCTGTGGTTTTAGTGGTGTGTGCAGATCCGGCGTTCCCTTACGAGTTGTTTTACTCTTGGGTTACGTTTCCGGCAGTGGACGCAACTTCTGGGTTGTTCCACTCCTACACCGCCTCAGCTGTCCTGGCTGAATATACACCGTACAGGGCACTGGAAATACCTATTGATCATTGGCAGCATCGCGTTTGGTTTGATGGCGCCCTCCCCCACTCTTTGTCCGCTGCGAGGTTAGGTACTAACTGGCCTGCGTTGGGTGGTTTTACCCCGCACCCGAATCACGGTGCTTGTACCCTTCAGGAAATTCGAAGGTTACATGTTGTGTCTATTTCTGTGATTCGTGCACTAGTGCAATACATTGGTCGTCATCTCCCGGGTGGTCCCCCGGGGGGTCCGGCCGCTCAAACGGAACGTGGTGGTTTACGGCTTAATCCAGTTATGGTAAATTCTGTTTTTGGTCAACGCCCTGATAATAAAGATGATTTTCCTTTTTGGCTGGCCGAGAAATTTGACCAACTGGAAGCCGTGTTTCCCAATTCTTCTCCTGCTGACAAACATAGAATGTTGACGATTACTTTACCTAAGGATATCACTCCCGAACTCGTTGACTGTGAAAGCTGGGGTAAGACTTTTGCGGCTGTTTATGCGAGGTGCTTCGGCACCCCATCTATGGCTGTACTGCCTACGATCATAAAACGTGTTCAGGATGATCACGGTCCTGAGGCAGCGGTTGAATTGGGTATGCGCCTGTGTGGTTCTTTTGAGATTGTGAGTGATCTCATACTCTCCAACATCAAGGGAGATGCAGTGAACTTCCAGGTTTTTAATGCATTGGCAGCGTTACCCGATGCCGAAAAGCCCCGCCAGTTAGCGAAGATTGTGGTGGCCGCTTACAAAACTATCGGTCGCACAAGTAAAGGTTTAAAGTACTTCGCGGTTAAGGATAAAAAACAACCACAAGTGCAATCTGCTGCGGCAGATGTACAACCGAAGTCCAAAAAGCAAAATTGGCCTCAGAAACAGAAACAGGGGCAGCAACAGCAGCAAACGCAGGAATCTTATCCTGCAACACAAGTCCCTGCGCCGTCTGAGAAAGTTTATGATTTGCGCGATCGCGCGATGATTAAATCACCTGATCGATTTCAGGTTTCTGATCAACGCTCTCCTCGTTCCTTACAGGACTCATCGGCCCAGAAGACCGTTGGAGGAGGAGGCGGACGGGGACGTGGTGGCCAACAGGGACGTGGCCAGCCCCGCCAGACAGAGGGCGCTTGGAAGCAGGAGGATTCTACGCCTAAGAGACCGCAGTTTGCGAAAAAGAAAGTCGCAGCCTTAACAGCGCATCGATATGCCACAGATAGTGAGAACGCGGCTTCGGAATCTGACGTGGGCTCTGACCTTGCTGGACAGCGCGGCGGAGATAACCATAGTCAGAGAGGCGCTGCGTCCACTACTGAGGGTGACAGCGACTGATGTCTACGTTGTGATAGAAACAGCGGATACGAGACTTGCTCCCCCTGAAAGACTATATGAAATTGTCCTGTTAATTGAAGGTGACATACAGCGTACCGTTAAAGGTGTATTTTGGGAGAATCTGTCTTCTACATATGATATTTTACTTTCGGAGGCTGACTGGCCCCCACCTTCTGTGCTCGCGGCGCCGCGAGGGGAGGAGGTGATCCTACCCAGTTTCGCGAACACTGTCTCGAAAGAGCATGCGCAGCATTTTGCAGAAGAGTGGGCTCGGGCTCTCGCGCCGGCTCTGTACCGTAACCAATGTGGTTGGGATAGATTGTCGCCTTGCCACGAAATTCCGTTGCGGTCTCAGCCGCAGCCTCAACCTCAATATCCCATTCGGCGTGAAGCTAAATCTTCCGTCGCGGAAATCCTTGAACAATTGGAATATCAGGGAATTATTGAAACGTGTGTGTCACCGATGAATAATCCCCTTTTTACTGTGAACAAACCTGACGGATCATATCGTTTGGTTTTGGATTACCGGCATTTAAACTCGCATTGCCGTAACTGTGCTGTACAGAATACCCACGGCTCTGCCCTAGTGGATAGTCTCGTGCGTAAGCGTTTCAAGACAACGCTTGACATATCCAATGGTTTTTATGCCCACAGATTGGACAGCTTTAGCTCCCAATGGACCAGTTTTACGAGCGCTGGAGTCCAAAAGCAATTCCGGCGTCTTCCAATGGGCTATAAGAATAGTCCTGGTATATTTACCGCTCGCATTGTCTCTATTCTGGAGGCACTCGACCCTGATGCTTTTTCGTATGTGGATGACATATATCTCACAGACGACGATATTTGGGAGCATCTGTGTCGTGTAAATTCTGTTATTTGCAACTTCGCTGACATGGGTTACAAATTTAACTTTGCAAAATCGCACATTGCTGAACACACAGTGTTGTTTTTGGGCTATGAGCTCAACAATGAAGGTAGAGGTTTGGCTCCTCACTTCTTGGAGAAGTGCGCACAATTGCGCGCTCCTACAACACTGAAAAAATTACAATCTTTACTGGGCTTTTTGAATTTCGGCAGAACTTACATTCCGGAATATGCTCAGCGTATCAAGCCTTTGTATGCTTTGATACAACCAACTTTCTCAAAATCATGCTGGCTGCCTGAGCATTCAGCCATTTTGCAATCCTTGCAGGCTGATCTGCTCGCTTCTAAATATTTACTGACTCGTGATAACCACACCAACCTGGTAATAAGAATAATTCCTGGGACGGTGGGTTTCACATACCTCACTTTTAATGAAGGTGACACAGTACCTATTGCTTACAAGTCACACTTGTACACTTCGGCTGAGTTGCGGTTTCCCACAGTGGAAAAGGTTTTAACTGCTGTACAGATGGCAATTCTTAAGGAACGAGCACTGTCTCAGGGGAAACGCATGCTAGTGGTAACACCCTGTCCTCATTTGGAGGCAGTCACGAAAGCCAGTGTACCAAATTCAAAAGCTTTGCACCCTCGGTGGATTCAGTGGGCTGCGTCATTGTCATCCACGGATGTCATGTTTATTTTTGACGCCTCCTTACGGTCGCAAGAGTACTTGCAGTATGAATTCGTTCATCCTGCTCCTCTGGCTATGCGACCTTTGGAGGACTTCCATTGCATCATTTACACTGATGGGTCGGCGCAGGTTGCGCATGGCTCTAAACATGCCTACGTTTCCGCATGCGCCATTGTGGTCGGTGCTATGTTGAATGATGAGTTCATTTCCAGGGAGGTGCACACGATGCCCCTGGGCGATTGCACCGCACAATTGGCAGAGCTTCGTGCTCTATTACTAGCGTTAGAGTACGCGGATCCAAGTGTTACTACTCTGATTGTAAGTGATTCTTACTACTGTGTCCAGTCTTACAATGAAAACTTGTTCTTTTGGATTCAAAATGATTTTCATGATTCAAAGGGTAGCACAATAAAACATAAAATGATCTGGGTTCGAGTGGCAGAGCTTAAGGCTAAGTTGCCACTCGTTTTTGTTATTCATACTCTCGGTCATCAGCGCGTAGGAGTTCACGCTGTTGGCAACTCGCTTGCTGATGAAGCAGCGAAATCAGCAGTTTCTACATACTTAGTTGCAGCGGTTACTAGGTCTAAAACCAAGATTGATAGCGACATCTTGGCAGCGATTGCTGCCTCTGAGAAGGGAAGTAAACATCCTGCGGGATTCCCTTCGAAGTATAAATACCACTTAAGTCCCGAAAAGGTTCCTTTTGTGACTATTCCTGATGTTGGGGAACGGCTGATTCCCAACTCTGATCACAGAGCAGACTTGATTACAGCGGCTCATGAAGGTGTGGCGTCTGCGCATGCGGGCGTCTCGGCCACTGTAACGCAATTACAACAACGTTTCTGGTGGCGGGGACTGTACAAACAGACGCGTGATTATGTCCTTCTTTGTGACATATGCCAGCAGATTAAACCTTCAACTGCTACGCGTCCGCCACAGACTCAGTTGTACATTTCTAATAAACCGCTAGGCTGTGTTTATTTAGATCACTGCGGTCCTTTTTCATCTGATACTGCGTATAAGTACATCTTAGTAGCAGTTGACTCATGCACACGCTTTGTGTGGGTATGGCCACATCGCAGCGCTGATTCACGGACTGTCATTAGAGATTTGCGTATCTTTATAGGGATTTTTGCCTGTGGTACCTTCCATTCGGATCAGGGTCCGGCTTTCGCCTCTAAGGCGTATAAGGATGCCATGACTTCGTTGGGGGTCCAAGTCAAGTTTTCGTCTCCCTACAGACCTGAGGGTAATAGTGTAGTTGAGCGAATGAACCGTGATTTAAAGCAATCTTTGACAGCCCGGGTTATAGGCACTGGCAGAAACTGGCTGGCTCATCTCTATGGCGTGCAGCGTGCTCTTAATAATCTCCCTAGAAGGTCTCTGGGTGGGCGGACCCCATACGAGATGCTCTTTGGCATCAAGATGTACGTCCCTGACCTTGACGGTCTAGACTTGGTGGTTCGCGCCACTTGCTTTGACGCAGATGAACATTGCAATGTTTTACAGAATCTACAAAAGACCAGAGACAGTCTTGCAAAGGAACATTTGCCCTCCACGTCGGATGATGTGTTGCAGATCCCGGTAGCTGGCTGGTTACCCCAAGTTGGCGAACTGGTTCGAGAGAAGATCGATAACAAGAAAGAATTTGGTCCTTCCTATCGAGCTCCGGTTCCCGTCCTTGGAGTGAAGGGCACAAGAACAGTCATTTTACCACCACTTCCTGGTCATAAGGAAAACAGGTTTATTTCAATTGACAATGTCAAGATACACAGAGTGGCCGATTCTTCTTAGCATGACACCGGCTGTTTCCTGTCCTTCCATTGTGAGAAATTCAGTTATGCCCACTGCTTCTAATATTGAACCTGAGGTGGCCATCGAATTACCTGCTGTTTCCAGTCCATTATTAAATAATTTACCCGGAACTAACGTTGATGAGTTGGACTATACATACCCCACTGATTTGTCCATGCCTGACCTGCAAGCTCGTTTAGCCACGGAATCCAGATTTTCATTTGACTCTGCTTCCCTTGCCTCGAAAAAACCCTCTCAAATTGCAGTTTATGCTAGCCTGTTTAAAAAACATTTTTTGATACCTCCTTGGACATACATTTGGCTGGTCCTTTTTTCAGTTTACCTTTTTATGTCAATTGGTTTTGTGTTTTATTTTTTTCGGATTATGAATGGACACTATGTCGAGGAGAGAACTTGCATTACTCATTTAAATGGAACTTTGGCCCCACTTTCCTCTTCACATTCTACACACAGATTAAAAAGAGACTTGACTTTGGTTAACATCACAGCATGGCCTGTTCTGGATGGAATCGCGTGGGATGCAGTTCGGTTTCAAATTCATGGCCCAACGGAAGTCGTTAATGTTCCTAATGTACTTAGAGTGAATATGGGGGATGTGGTGAAACAAAACATTCGTTCTGATGATTGGGATGTTAATGCTGTGGAAAGTTTGTTTTCTGATTTGAAATACTATGCTGCTTTTGATGCTGAGGATTTATATTTAGAATCTGCTAATTATGGTGAATTGTTCTGTTACCAACATTATGGCAATCACTTCTTACACAAGACATCTTCCCGAAGGGATGCTGTTAATTTTACTCAGCGGGAACATTGCCCAGCACCTACACAAGGGAGTTCAGAAACGTTTCTTAAAAAGTATACTTATTTCACTGACTTTAATCAGTCCAATCCCGAGTCCTTTTATTTTAAATTTCACAAACAGCCACTGTCCAAGGTTAGACTTACCGATACAAAATTGTTGTATTCGAAGGCCTTCCTAGATCAATTAGTTACTGGGGGGTATGAGTTATGGAAGGAAACAATAGACCTTAAATCGGTTTGGGGTTCAAGGGCCTGGCAGGTACGAGGCACTGAGGCTTTGCACCGTGCTTGTCTCATCCCGAATCATATGTTGTTTTTAAATGAAACCATTTCCCAGACCACATGCTTTGGATTGGCTACATCTAAAAGGTTAAACACCCCGTCTTTCCCGGAGTTGGAGGAATATGAGGATTGGAGTAATTTTACTCAATTGTCCATTAAAGATATACAGGCTCTGCTTCTTAATTCCTCCTTTAACATTTCCAGTATGAATCCTAAGGGTTGGCTGCTTTGGCACCGTAGTGCTGATTCTTGCCAAAAAAGATTTTTAAATATAACTAACGGTTTTAAGACTGTTAGATCTGATCCCCGGTTTGATTTGAGTCATACTGTCACCTCTTACTCTGTGGGCAAGTTGTGTCAAGTTTGGCTGAAACATTCAACTTTACCTGCGGTTAAGTATCACCTTTCCAAACTGAATGCAGACATGGATTTAAATGATTTCATTAGAGGCCCAGCTAGTGGCAGGTCGAAAAGGTGGTTATATGGAGTTTACAATGAAATTTGGAAACTGTCACAGATTGAGGCTGCTACACGCCTTAGGGCTATTGATCAGGCGAATCTTGAGAAAGTGCTTGCAGTCGTTGACAATAGCATTAACGTGCTTTCCTCTAGAATTTACACATTGGATAATATTGTGTCGTCTGTTGTTGATATTGTGCATGATGAAGTGTCAGTATTATACCATGGTCAAAATCAATTACGGTCAATCATGCAGTTTGCATGGACACTTCAGACTCTGAAAATGGGTAAAGTTCCCTGGGGATACATGAACGTTTCCTCTTTATTTGCGCCGTTTAATTTGACTGACAAACAACGCTTGCTTTCAATGCGTGATGCTTCCTTTTCTATGTTACATATTGAAAGGTTGGAATCTTTACCTTTTTCTGTGGCAGAAGCCACTGCTGCTACTTGGCTTATCCACGGTTTAATAACACTGCCTTTTGCTTTATATAAGTTTTCAAATTGTATGAAATATGTGCCAATAGGTCGTTTTGAACCCTTAGGTAGCGGTTTTCTTCATGAGGTCTGGTCACTCCCATACACATACAGATGTTTCAAGGATGAACAGGAGGTTTATCTAACAGGGGAGGAGTGTACTGAGACGCCAGATCATTCTTTAATGTGCAGACACATACAGTTACACGGTTCATGTAACAAGGACCGACCGAATATGGCTTGCGTTTTACAGGGCACGCCAGTTCCTGCTGTCATCCCCACGTTTAAATTGTTAGAAAATGGTAGTTATTTGATGCTCAATAATGAAAACTGTTTTGGGTTAATTAAAGGTATAGCTTTCATAGTAACAGTAAGTGAGCGAGTTATTTGCTGCAGAAATGTTCTTTATCCTCCCACACGTGAACATAGGGAGTCTTCCATTTGGCCACAGATACCGACCTTGGGAGCAGAATTCAGCGGCATGGCT
Source organism: Lissotriton helveticus (assembly GCF_964261635.1). Lineage (NCBI taxonomy): Eukaryota > Metazoa > Chordata > Amphibia > Caudata > Salamandridae > Lissotriton > Lissotriton helveticus. The sequence goes on along the minus strand of NC_136072.1, from coordinate 975,838,397 downwards.
AGAATAAGAGCTCTTTTGTCTCAGAAAGAGGTGGCCTTGAGCTCAGCCCGTGAAACTTTCGTGCTTCACATTGCTAACACCCGTACGGAGGTTCAGGCTCTTTTAAATACTGATTTGCCTTTGCATTTCGGAGCCATGGTTCGTTCTATCTTTAACGCATCCTCCACAACGGGCCTAGCACATTTTTTTAAAGTTGTTAGCAGTGGTCTTGTGACTTCCTTTGAGAAGATTTTTGGAGTCATCCCTGCCTTCTTCCATTCTATTTTTTCATCCTTATTTGGAGGGTTCCCGTTTTTTCTTGCATTAGCGGCTGGCGCTTTGGTGGTTTTCTGCCTTTTTAAATATGGATGCCCTTCCTGTGCAAGACCACGCGCAACTGCTACTGACGCGGTTTCGCAACCGCATGCTTGATTATTATGGCACACTGCCGTTGGCGACTCTAAGCACGGCGTTTGGATTATCTTTTCGGTTCTCCTATTTCACCTGTGTCCAGCCTGTATTTCGTTGCCTAACCTGTGATTTCCTTTGGGCCATTGATTTGTGTCTCTGCGGACCGATTTCTTCTGACGTCGATTTTAATCAGCTGATGAGTCCTATCATTGCTCACGAGTTGGTTTGTTCTGACGAGAGGATTATGGCCTTGGCGGTGGCGCATGGACTAATGGGTCCCTGGGATGTATTGTCGGCAGCGCAAAATTTCTTGGAACGAAGTTTTCTTGAAAATCCACCGAGCTGTCCTCTGATGGTTATAGAGGATCCGGTGCTGGGAGATCACGTATGTTCCTTTCATCTTTTAAATTGGATGGCTGAACTGTTTTCGGATGAGGACAGTGACTTCCTCCTGGAGGCTGTTGCAGCTTACTTTTCATATACAGTCTTATCATAAACACTGCCTCGAATTGACGTGCTGATTAATAGCATTTCCTTGATTTTATTGACTTTTGGTCAAGACATTTTATTTTTGCTTGCCTATTGGCTTGAGCCACATTATACCTTTGGGCTATTTTTTAGCATTAGTTTTTATAATTGAATTTTTATTCATGCTCGTTTATTGTTGGATTCTGCTCTCATGTGATGGCACTTCTGTTATCTTATTTAGTCCGTTCTCGGATCATGGGGGGGTCTTATATAGCTCCTATATATCCTTATATCGTGTTAAGTTAGCATAGGTACATTTGAGGTTTAAACGCCATTTTTCCTTTCTTGCAACTTCTGCACACGACCCTAAATTGTTGACTTAGCTTTCAACCTAGTGGTTTGCCGTGGTGTATGTGAGAATAATATGTTATTGCTCTGATATCAGCTTTGTTTAATAAACCATGTCTGCACGGAGAGTGCTGAAGTTTCAGGAGCAACACGATATGGAATTGTTATGAGGTCTGATCTCCACGCCTTCATAGTCATAACACAAGTGCAGCCTTTGCCAACTTGGGCTTGAGGCGGGATTGATATTGCTTTGCACGAGAATTGTTAAAACACTTGATGCGGTGCACAGGCAGAGAGAGCTGGTGTATGCTGATGTGATTCCTTCATGCTAGGACACTAAGGTATGGGCCCGCCCTAAAACAACCCAAAGAGACCTTCTTAGCTAATAATATAATATATGTGTTAGGGAGGGTGAGATATAAGTGTTGTTAACTCTTATTCATTACAGCATGTTAACATGCTGTCACCATTCGCTTTTTATGTCTTAGTAACTATGCTGATAATTTTGATACTGATAATAAGTATACTTGTATTATCTAAGATACTGCGCCTGAGAAGACGGCATTAGTAAATAAACATTTCAAATGCACATGTGTCTTCTTTACTCCATGTTCTGGTTTGTAATGATAATATAACAAAAGAGTGTTCATGAGTTCCACGTACCCTGAGGTACTGTAAGTTCATGTTCTGGTTTGTCTAAACATTGGGAGTTCAGATATGTCCAATGAGACACTGTAGCTAGCTCGGTAAGGGGTGAGTTGGTTGCTAAGGTAAGTTTTGGGACACCCTAATTTGCCGAGGTTCCACTCCTCTGTGCACAGTTCTGTGTGAGAACAGAAACCCTGCGACACCATACAGCACAATCTTTGTGTGTGGAGGCTGGAAACTACATATTCCTCAATGCTTTATAATATTCAGTTTGCCACATCCGTAGGTAATCCGTGGTGGGCTGTAGTTCTTGATTTAGCAGCACAATGTGGCAGGTAGCCTGTTACGCAACCTTTGCCCAGGTGGCAATCCTTAACAATAGTACAGTTCCAGCAGTCAGTGCAGGACTCACTCTAGAAACTAATTACATATGCATTGTGCATACAATGCAGTGAGTGTCACAATACATTCCTAGAATCATGGGCATGTATCTCATTGCAGCCCATATTATTCATACTAAATGCCTTTTATACATGTAACAATATTTGGATATTGAGCACATACGATAATCCCTCCTAATTTATACCATTACACTACGTTGTGCATAATTTTAGCTCTCAAGTTCCACCTTTCATGTTTTTTCTTTGATTAGGTACACCCACAAATTTAAGTAATGAGAGATCCCGGTTATGGCATTATTTACAGTGTAATAGCTAATAATGAAATAGTGTATATGCTATTAGACATTTTTCTTCACTCACTCTTTTTGATGGTGCTGATTTGTTCTCCAATTATAAGCTGTTGAATATGTCTTACCTATATATATATATATTAGGAAACAAAGACTTCATAATCCACATGCAGTATACATGCACGTTTACCATTAAAACATGTTCTAATATTAAATTGCTGTCCATTGCTGCAATATATTTTTGTACAACGTATTAAGGTCAAAGGGACATAAATTGCAGTTGTTGTAACAGTAAAACAGGTTTACAGGTAACCAGGTTACATATGGGGTAAGTGCTTCCCATTGCTATGGTTAAGTCTATCTAGATGGAATATATTTGCATAAAATAGGGCCAGTCTCTCATAACTTCCAATGCTTATTAATCATGCTCCTTAGTGTATCACTTTTTCTAGATAACCTTGATAGAAATTATATTTCTTATGTATCTTGTCGGACCTTTCTTTTCTCTTTATACCCTTCTGTAATAAGTAAGGGCCATGTTTATGATTTGCCACTTTTGCACCATGCAAGGTGGTGCAAAAGCGACGCAACCACTAAGATTTGTTTTATCAAGCCACACAAGGCCCTTTACTTGGCCCTGAGTGGCCCGATAAATCCAGAGTAACGGAACGCAGCGTAAATCACAGTGTTGTGTTACTCTGCCCCAGGGAGGTGGTCCAAGGGTAGTGCGTGGGTGTTCCCTTGCAAAACCCATGCATTTTGATGCATTCCCAGTATTACTATTAGTGGTAGACCTGGGAATGTGCCAAAAGGCTATGCCTTCCCAGTTGAGGAGAACGAGGAGAAATATCTTCAGTTCTCCTCTTTTTTTCCTCTTTCTGTGTGTGCAGGGATAGTTTCTGTGCAGGAAGGTGCCCATTCCTGCACAAAACAATCCTGCTTACAAGGCAGGATGCCTTACACCATGGTGCAAGAGTGCCTGAGTTGGCGCTAGGAGGCATATTGTGCATCAGCACTGAGAAAAGGCAAGACTGTTCCATATTGTGATAACTATGGTACATTACTGCCCTTTCCCTGAAACGCAGCACAGCACAGCAAGGTGACCTGCTGTACTGCATTACTTTTTGACAAATATTGCCCCTATATTCTATCCTTAGCATTGTTTCCCTCCCTTGCTATTCTTATGATATTCTTCTAACTCTTAACATCAGTTCATCAGCTGTCTTAAAATAATATGTAGAATCAGTTCAATGGCTTTTGCCTCAATTATCATACTATACAGTACCAGTGAAATAGTGCTGTCTGAATGGTAACGTTGTGCCCAAATGATTGAATTAGAGGAAGTTGTTTTCCTAAAACAAGACATATGTAGCTTATCATTTCGCACTTTCACCAGAATTTCCACACTGTTATCAGATACAGTGTGAGTAAGTATTAGACCCCAAAGAGATATATATATATATATATATATATATATATATATAATTTCTTCTTTATTGTTTAAATTAATACAAAATAATTTATTTCAGATAAAAACAATACAAATAAGAACAAATATTATAAAACATAGAAAATGGATATTCAGTTAATCATGTACTCTATGACGAACACAGAAACAGGTTTTACACACTTGATTTGCATATGTCCAACTTTAAAATCAAATCGGATCTCACTGTTAAAAAAACCTTTCAATGGCAGGGGCAAACGCTCATGCAAATCTGCCATACTTAAAATGTCTCGATCCTTCGGAATCTCACCTTAACTGTAAAAGAATGAAATTCTTGTTTGTATACAAAAAAACTGATTAGAGCTAAGCACTTGACTGGTAAGGACTACGGTTTTTAGAAAAAAATAGAAGAAGTAGAGCACTGTAGCACTTTATGGTACTGCACTATTGTCCCTTAGAGTATTTTTGACTATCATTAATATAACTAACTTTCATATGATAGTATGGTACCATTTTAGGATACCCTTGTCTAACAAAGCTCTAACCATAGTATGTCCGAATTGAAAAATCAGTCTTGAGCCTGTTCCGTGTGGTAACAGTCCAGCCAAAATGCCAAGCCAGGTCCTCCCTGGACGGGAAACAAGCATTCTGGGACCGGTTTCAGGCCATCACCCTTCATCAGCCAGACTAGCTTGAATACAAAATGGAATAACATGGTGATCAAAAAACAAATGGATTTAGGCCCAGATCTCTGTACTGGGGTGAATGTATGACAATGTTCTGCATTCTGTCCATCAACTGTTGTTTTTGCATTTGTCACCCCGAGTGGGACGGGTATGCCTAGACGTGGGTCCCGTGCTCTCCATGCCACTGGAATGAATCTATCCTGGCTGAAGAAGGGTAAAACCCCGAAACCTAGGATGTAAATGTAAATGTAAATGTATTGCGACTTATATAGCGCACGTATCACCCGAAGGCATCAAGGCGCTTGCTTAGGGAACCCGTCCTGGTATTCCCCTGTGAGATACCCCGGCAGGGTATCCACAAGGTGAAAGCCAGGCATCCCGCCGCGAGGGGCCGTAGTGGAGATTAAGCAAGCTATTGCCCAGAGTCGCAGAGTGTGACCCCGTGAGTCGAGTAGGCACCGGAGCGAGAATTGTCGAGTCCGTGGAATTTTTGAGCCCGAGACCCGCCGAGGCGGGGAATCGAACCCTGGTCCACGGCCGATCTCAGCTTCCGGGTCTGCCGCCTCTAACCACTGAGCCACGCTTCTCCACTTGCTTGTTTCTAGTCCACGGAAGACCTTGCTTGGCAGTTCGAGCTGGACTGTTCCCATGCAGCACATGGTCAAGACTGATTTCAATATGGCGAGGTTCAAACTGGAATGGCACGGTGAGCAAAAAAACAATGGCTTCAGGCCCAGATTTCTGTACTGGGGTGAATGTATGATAATGTTCTGCATTCTGTCCATCAACTGTTGTTTTTGCATTTGTCACCCCGAGTGGGACGGGTATGCCTAGACATGGGTCCCATGCTCTTCGTGCCACTCGAATCAAGCTATCCTGGCTGAAGAGGGGTGAAATTCCAAAACCGGTCCTAGGATGCTTGTTTCCAGTCCAGGGAGGACCCCACTTAGCAGTTCGGATTGGACTGTTCCCATGAGCCAGAGGGTCAAGACTGATCTGCATATGGCTAAGTTCAAACTGGAATGGCATGGTGAACAAAAAAACAATGGATTTAGGCCCAGATCTCTGTACTGGGGTGAATGTATGACAATGGCCCTCATTCTGTCCATCTACTGTTGTTTTTGGAATAATCTCTGTATGACAGTGGACAGTTGACACCAAATAGCACTGGTGCTGCTGGAACTGTCTGCTTCCTTTGACACAGTAAACAATGACATCCTTCGGTCCAGGCTGGAGGAGGTGGGAGTCCAGGGAAGGCCTCCCTAATATGTTATCAGTCATATCCTAAGGGCATACAACAGGCAATACATCTTCCTCTTTTTTGCTCTGCCTTTATGCCAGTGAATCAGCCTGCCCCGAGCCCAACGTTGTTTAACGCCATATCAGACCCATAGCCCATCTGATTGGATCACAACTTTAGATTAGTCAACTATTTGTAACCTTCTGAAAGACAAAAAGCAGACAGCCAATGGTTGAACAATTGGCTTTTTTAGGTCTGTGTTAGCCAAGAGCTTTTGATTTTAGTTATTTTTTTGACATAGTTATCTGTAAGGGTTTACAGCCACACTTCATCCATTTTTCTGTGGTTGTGTCATTCACATTGTTCTCCAAACCACGGGCTGAAGACAGCTGTAATGCCAGAAACCAGTCCTCGGAAGTTTGTTTCCGGTCCAGGGAAGGCATGGCTTGGCTGTTCGGGCTGGACTGTTCCCATGAGGCACAGGGTCAGACTGATTTGCATATAGCCATGTCTGCACTGGGGTGGCAGAGTGGGCTAAAGAACGGTGATGGATTAAACCCAGATCTTTTGACTGGGTGTGAGTGTTTGATTGGTTCAGATGATCCGTCCATCACCACCCCCTTTTGTACCGCTTTTGGCCACCATAAGTGTGGCAGGGTATGCTCAGACGTGAGTCCCTTGCTCACTTTGCCACTGGATTTAAGAAAGCCGGGCTGAAGATGGCTGTAATGCAAGAAACCGGTCCTCGGAAGCTTGTTTCCGGTCCAGGGAAGGCATGCTTGGCAGATCGGGCTGGACTGTTCCCATGAGGCACAGGGTCAGACTGAGTTGCATATAGCCATGTCTGAACTGGGGTGGCAGAGTGGGCTAAAAACGGTGATGGATTAAACCCAGATCTTTTGACTGGGTGTGAGTGTTTGATTGGTTCGGATGCTCCGTCCATCACCACCCCCTTTTGTGCCGCTTTTGGCTGCCATAAGTGTGGCAGGGTATGCTCAGACGTGAGTCCCTTGTTCACTTTGCCACTGGATTCAAGCAAGCCGGGCTGAAGATGGCTGTAATGCCAGAAACCGGTCCTCGGAAGCTTGTTTCCGGTCCAGGGAAGGCATGGCTTGGCAGTTCGGGCTGGACTGTTCCCATGAGGCACAGGGTCAGACTGATTTGCATATAGCCATGTCTGAACTGGGGTGGCAGAGTGGGCTAAAGAACGGTGATGGATTAAACCCAGATCTTTTGACTGGGTGTGAGTGTTTGATTGGTTCGGATGCTCCGTCCATCACCACCCCCTTTTGTACCTCCAAACCACTCAAGCATGCATCAAGGGGGACTGCATCAGCCCAATTCAGTCATGGTTGACTTCTCTATGGGTTAAGGCATGTTCCCTTTCACAATACGCATATCCACACACAAACACAGTACCCTTCAGTGCCTGGGAGTACTATGGTAATGTGTGTTTTTTTATAATAAAACATTTTTGCCTTTAGTAAAAGAAAATTAGATTGATGAACAACCAGCAGCTTCCTGAACTATACAGTTTTGCAACAAAAAAAATCACAATATAAAACAAGAATTGCCAAGAGGCTTGCGGATAATGCCACATCTATTGGCTTTGCCAATGTTTGGTTTCTTTTGTTAACATGCTTCATTCTAGAAATTGTATTTTAGATTGTGATATTGTAACTATTGTAGGACTTAAGGTCTAAGTTAACCTTTGTGAATTTGGCCCTTAGACTTCAGGTCTAAACTTTGACGTCAGGTCTAAATTAAGATTTCAGGTCTAGGTTTACACTTGTGAATTGGGCCTTTAGACTTCAGATCTAAGTTTACCTTTGTGAATCCCATTTCACCACTGTGAGCCGCTAATCTATTTTTCACCCTTAGTGCAGGGATTCTGCTCCTACACAGAACTGTGCATAGAGACCTAGAACCTTAGTGAATTAGGGTATACCAAAACTCACCTCAGTATCCAAAATTCCCTACCAGACTTGCAATCAGTGTCTCATTGGTTCTTCCATACCCCCAATGATTAGACAACCCAGAACATGGACTTAGAACAACTCAGGTAAAGTGGAACACATGAACATTCTTTCGTTATACTAACATACCAATTCAAAACGAGGAGTAAATGAAGACACGTGCAAGTTTGAAATATTTATTTCTAATGCTGTGTTCTCAGGTGCAGTATCTTAGCTAATAAAAGCAAACATATTATAAGCAACAAGGTTATCAGCATAGTTACTAGTCCATAAAATACAAAGGGAGAAAGCATGTTAAAATGCTAAAGGGAAGAAGGCTAAATGGCACCTAAGTCTTACCCTCCCTTGCTAGTATATTATATTATATCTGAAGAAGGTCTCTTTGGGTTTTAGAAGGGCGGCCCCATACCTATGATCTTAGTGGAAAGGGATCACATCATCTTCCACCAGCTCTCTGCATGCGAATATTCATCAAGTGTGTGTGCATGCTCTGCGCAGTGCATTATTAAACGCGCCTAAAGCCAGAGTTGGCCGCAGCTGCATATGTGTTATGTCTAGAACATGCGCAGATCAGACCTCACAACAACCACTGTGTTGAAATAACCTTGAAGGCATCGGCACTCACTGTTCTGACATAGCTTACCAAGCAAAGCTGATACAATAGGAAAACATATTATTCTCGTGTGAAGCAAAATATTCTACTAGGCTCAAAGCTCTAATAACAATATGTGCCGTGTGCAGAAGCAGCAGAAAGGTAAAATGGCGTTTAAACTTCTAATAAGCTCATGCTAACTTAACACAGTGTGAAGGCAAAGCCTATCTATATGACACCAATTCACCACTGTGAGCCGCAAATCTATTTTTCACGCGTAGTGCAACATTAGTACATTGAAACTGTGTGTTCTACACTAAATCCTGCAATTTTGTGCCTTGCAAATATGTGAATAAGAACCATCTTGTAGATCAATCTTATATCCCCTGTACAACTGACCCATACATCTTTCTTTTCAACTGTATTATTATCTCATTTTAATATATGCCTCAGTTTAGAGATAGATACGGTTCTGGTCGTTGCTTCTATTTAGTGTGGACTTTAAAGCTAGAATATACCGCTTAGCCAATCGAAAACAATGATCAGCTTTGCATGTGCTGCTCTGTAGATGTGCCAATCCAGCATTAATGAGTGTTTTCTGAGATGAGGAGTATGTTCTACCTGAACTAGGGAAGGTTGCCGTAGGAGCAGACCAAAGGTAACTGAGGAACATTCTACGAGTTTAAGATGCCCTTTGCATTTAGTTTTGTGCTCCAAAGACCTCATCAAAATGGAAGCTTTTCTGGTAGACCAGAGCATGTGCTGTTGGGCAATTTAGTGTGCCATTTGTCTTGATCCATGTCCATGAATGTGTAGAGGTCGTATTTGTGGGAGCTCAGCTGAAGTGTGTTAAATTCTCGCCAGTCTACCATTTCTGCCATGCAGTCTAAGGGGCATATTATCAAGAACGGCGTTAAAATTATCGTCAATTTAGTGGCAGGAAACTGCCGCTAAAGCGGCGATAATGGGATTGATAATATGCTCTGGAGAAATCCAATAGAAGCCCCTGTTCACACCAGAACATGGGCTTCTATGGGAATTCACAGGGCCATATTATCAAGCTCATTATCACCGCTTTAGCAGCAGTTTCCTGACGCTAAAGCGGCGATAATTTTAAAGCTGATTCTTGATAATATGCCCCTTAGTTTTCACACACAGTAATGAAGTTTTCATTACCCCTCAAGCACTGCTTAGCCTACACTTATATTTCTCCTGCTGAAGAACAGGGTAATGACAAAACCTCTGCTTAGAATTCACAGGTTCCCCTTTTCAAGAGCATCTTCAAATATTGAAGAAGCCTCAAGCCCGCCTTTGTTCATCTCCTGTATTACTTCGCCACATCAGAAGCTTTTCTATTGTACAATGCTTCAACTTTCATTTCTCATATCTCAATTCATTTAGCCACAAGTTTCAGAACTCAAGTTACTCAAGGGTCATAACAGACCAGCTTTTGATTGCTTTACATTGTTTTCTGTTCTGCGCATCGGCTAGATGTTACCGTAGCAACAACAGAATCCCCCCGGGAAAATGGCCTGTTCCTCCCTGTCAAGAGAAAGATTTTTTGTTTTGTACATTTATGTCAGCATGCAAGACACACAAATTTGATTTATACTGATTTAATGCAGTGCAAACTTATTTTCTCATTCTCTTATAAATTTAAGTCCCTATAAGCATTGCTTTTTAAAGTCATTGTCAATGGCTTCGTATGGCAAAACTTTCCAAAAGGCGCAAGGTATACTTAAAAGCTAACCAGCAAATAACATATTCCATACTTAATTTGCCTGCTTCTCATTTACGATAACACCAAAGGATAAGAATAAGCGGTATGCATATAAGAAGGATGTATGACGTTTCAACGCATGCGTTTACAATGCATGCCATTACGGCGCAGGTTTTGCAACGCAAGTCGTTACAACGACTTGCATTGGGGGGCGCTGGATAGTGAATAGTTTAATTTACTATTCCAACTCCAGTCCCCGTGGATAGTAGGGAAGGTGTTGGATAGTAATTAAAGTATTCCCTATCCTAGAGCGCCCCCAGCGCAATGCGTTGTAATAACTTGCGTTGTAAAAGTTGCGTCGTAATGGTAGTGCGTTGTAAAAGTTGCGTTGTAAAGGATGTTCCCCATATAAGAATGGTAATCTGGTAGGTCTAAGACACAGTTATTTTTCCAGTAAGTACATATGTACACAATTTAAATAAACTGCACTGATGGAAACTCATCTGTATCGCAGAATCTATGTTCAACACAGAAGAAACACATTCTAGTTTATTTAATATGTTGTAGCTCTTGCCAATGCACTGCCTTTTGTCTCCTCTTGATGCTTTCACACATGCATTGACTTGTGGGGGATGAGCTGTGCATTCCGCAGGCCCCGGGGACTCGGCCAGTAATGGTGGCAGAGGAACATCAGCTTGGTCGTGCTTACACTGAATGGAGTTTTTTTTGCATGAACAACACACTCAATCATCTCTTTCATTTAATTGTTGTGGGAAATTCTTGTACATTTCCACAGACCAAAGGCACTCATTCCCAACCCAGATTTTATTCTATCAAACATTTCAAGACACCCTCCACTGATGGAGTAATGTTGACAAATCAAATGTCTCATTCACCCAGATTAGCAGTTTCCATCGTTCTTTATATTCCCTTCTTTGGGTCTATCTTGGTCTTATCTTCCTTTATGAAGATCGCTACAAACTCTATTTGGGATAGTTATACCTCTTATCCTTGGAGACTTAAACATCCTTTTCTACAAAGGTATTGATAAAAAAAGCATTGTTATACTTTACAGCCATTCTCATCCATGTGGGTTGTTACAAATGACTAATGCTCCCAGTTTCAAAGCTGCAACACCTTGCATATTATCTTTGTCCCAGGGAATACTCTAACACTAAAATAATTCCCAGTATGTGGTCAAGCTACTTGCTTCTGCATCACTTTAGATACTTACCTTATTAAACATTTGACAAACCAAACTGCCTCTAGAACCTGGCATAAATGTATGCAGGACAATTTGCATCTAACCTCATTATTGTATTTACCCCCTCCATTTTAAACAATTTGTCCTCTCACTGTTAATCATGTTTTGATCATGTGATCAAGTCACATCTCCTGTTTTGGTAGAGAATCAGACTTGCTGCCCAGTTCTTAGAAACTATATCAAATCTCAAGTCGAAGGTGTAGCAAGGAGAAAGGCACTGGAGATACACCTATGGTCCAAACAGTTAAACTGTAATTAAAGCTACACCTCAGTTATGCAAATGTGGACTTAGAAAGGCCCATAGTCCTTCCAAATTTTAAACAATTGCATTAGCCAAAAGGAAGATTTCAATTTTTTTAAAGAACTCTCCCCCAACTCTCGTTTTTTCGACGAGGTACCTTCCTATTTCAATTTGAACACTGAGAATATTTGGGTGGCTGTCATCAAACGAAGTGTGTTTCTTGTCAAACTACAACCTCTTCTTGCTGTTTTCTTTAGTCAATTGTCTCCTTTATCTCTTAAGTACCTTTTGAAATATGTACCTCCATCCAAATCACGGTCGCCTTTAAACTCCTATCATGTTGATCACTTTCATAAACTTGGCCCAACACTCATAATTTCCTTATGCCCGCCCATCCTGTCTTCACTGGTATAATCAACAGTTCCATCTCATGTAAATGCAAGCAGTGAATGCGCTATTACTTACCGATGATCTTCATTACTCCTAGTCCCATTGTTCCCGTCCCATTCCTTACTTGTGGAGATTACCATCTCTCTGACAGATAAAAAACAGGAGAATGCTGCGACCCCTAACCCCACCCCCTCCCACTCACTGAGAGTACATAACCAGTACCTACCCAGCATGCCGCCTGAACTACCAAGCCACCACCAGGAAGGCCGGCCATCCTTCAGGGAGGGGCATAAGGAACGGGACGGGGTAATGAAGATTACCGGTAAGTAAAAGACATTAACCCCGGTCCCTCCAGTCCCCATCCCATTCCTTACTTGTGGATCATACCAAAGCCAGAGACCCGGCATTTCGAACCTCAAAGAACACCCAGGACTCCACACCAAAGAGCAACATCCCAAGCAAAGCAACAGGAGAATTACAGGAAAAACACAGACAGGAGCACACTGCCCCCAACCAAACCACAGGGTCACCCCTCCCCTAAATACACATGAGACAACCAAGGTGAACAAAAAACAGCCAATCCATGGCACCCCCACCCAAAAAGCAGCCAACCCACCGAACCAACAACGGAGGAGAAGCACCCGTAAAGGAAGCACCAGGTGCCGCCCTCAACAGAAGGACAGCAAAGAGGCCACAAACAGAAGAAGACCCGAGGTGACCAGATACACCAGGAACACACCAACAGGGTTACCACCGAGGACCGGAAGAACCAGCACCGCAGAAGCATACGGCACCATCACGCCAAAGGAGACAAACAACTATAGGAAAAAGGAGGAGCAGGGCAACCATGCCCCAACGACTCAATCTCCATTAGCAGCAAGCGGAAGGGAGCCAGCCCCGAAGTTCACATGGCAAAGACAACCAGCCAAAGCCGAAAAGGAGGCAAACCACAGGGACCCCAAGACCAAAGTCGAACCCCAAAGGGCCAAAGTAACCAGGCCCCCTGAAACAACTAAAACAAAGGAGGGCCAGAACAATGGTGGCACTCACAGGACACCCTGCGAGGAAAGCCAGCAAGCCCAGGAACACCACGCAGCTCCACAGACCTAGCAGCAGAATTTACAGAGAGTGACCCACCCGAAGACAAGGGAATAGCGCACAACACCACTGAAAAAAGAACACAACGACCTCACCAGAGAACTGAGGGGAAGCAAGGAGAGACGCAACAGGTCCAGCCCAAAGCAGGAGAAAAAGGGCAACACGGCCAACCACAGAACCAACCCCAACACACCCGGGGAGATCCACAGCAGACCAGCCCAGATAAAAGAGGACAGGGCCAGCCGACAAAGCCAAGGCACCGACTCAAAGGACAAACCATGGGTAGGCCCCCACAGAGCAAACCAGGAAGGCAGGGAGCATCGACCAAGAGCAAGCTACCCCCCCAACCTGACAGACTCAGCCACCAGAGGCCCCAGAGGGCACCGCCACTGACAACCCCCAAAGGAGTACAGGTCCCAGGACCAACCACCAGACCACAGACCACAGCCCACACCACCCTAACTGAGAGAAGGAGCGGGGGCACAGGAACAGGGGCACAGGAACAGACAAACAGGTCAGGACTGAGGCATCCACCCTGAATGCAGGGCTGGCGGGGACACAAACCCAGCACCCCACCCAAAAAGGCAAGGATGGAGCAAGAATGAAGCAGGACCGATGAGCACCAGAGCAGCAGCCGCCTGAAGATCAACCAGAAGGACCATGCAGGCATACACAGACCTCACCAGGATAGCCGACGGCAGGGGGAGAACCAGAGGGCAGACCCATGGAAAGCACAACCCCGCACCAAAACAATTCCGGCAACTGGACCCCGCCCAAGGAAAGCAAGGGGCGGACCCCAGCAGATCCCACACAAGACCAGGGCACAGCACCAAGAGCAGGGAGAGGTAAAAACCCCCAAGGCCATCAAACAGGGCCAACAAGGAAGACCCTGCCCCAAGCAACCCACACCCAGAAATAGGGGGGCCGACCACATCCGAAAAAGACAGGACAGGAGAAGACCAATCCACCGGTCACCAAAGAGGACCAGGAACCACAGAACCATAAAGGGAGAAAAACCCCAACCAAATCACCAGCTGACCAACTGCCCCAGAGGTCAAAGGATGACACCAAGGATCCTTTCCAAGCAAGTACAAAGACCAGCCGCAGAAGAGCCACAAGAACAGGGCCAGACTGGGAACCACAACCGGCCCTAACAAGGTGCTCGGCCACTCCCTCCCCCCAGCCCCCTCCCCACTCGGTAGGGTTGGAGGTGCTATGCTGAAAAAACAGCCCTGTAACAAAAACGCCCCCCCAGGGGCCCAAAACCGACCCCCACCCATGCAGTGCACCGGGGGATTACCCGGTGCCCGCTATGGCCAGTCCGGCCCTACACAAGATCAGGAGAGACAAACAGGATCGCCCACAACCCAACTCCGCTGATGACCCCACAGACCCCATGAAGCCAGCAAACTGAACAACAGACACTCCAGCAGGACACAGATGCCACCATACTGCACCCCCATCAGCCCAGAAGGAGCGGCAGAGGGCCAACAGCCACAACCTTGAAACCTCCAACCACAAGGACAGAGAGAAAGGCACAGGAACTAGCCACAGATAGGCCACACAGAAAACACAAAGTGACAGGACGACAGGGAGTAAGCCAAGCAGCAAAAAGAACTATTAATGGACAGAATGCAGAACAATGTCATACATTCACCCCAGTATACAGATCTGGGCCTAAATCCATCGTTTTTTTGCTCCCCATGTCATTCCAGTTTTTACCTAGCCAAATGCAAATCAGTCTTGGCCCTGCGCCCAATCGGAAATGTCCAGTCCGAACTGCCAACGTCGATGCCCAGCCCGCACCAGGGGAAGGAAGACACAAAGGAGAGGCCAGAGTAAAAGGAATAGGAGGACCCCATCCACACCAGGCACAGAACCGCCGCCCACCAAGGGGCCAAAAGACCCACACCCAAGCAGGCACAAAGTGACTAGAGAAAGGAAAGCCACAGACAGACACCCAAAGGCAACCCCCAAGGCCCCAACGGCCTGAACTGGACACCACACAGAAGCAAGGCCCTTGCACAACCAGGAAGCCCCCTACCAGGTGACAAGGTCAGAGAAGGCACCGCCAACCCAACCCACACAGGTCAACGAGGCCAAACCAAGGGACAGCCAGGCCAAGCCAGACAGAGGCAAAGCCAAGGCCCCACCAACAGGCTGGAAGACTTGCAGAGACACCACAACCCAAGGACAACCCACGGAAGGAGCATGGACCGGAAGAGGAACCGGACAGAAACCGGACTCAAGGAGACAGGCACAGCAGTCCCATCAAAAAACTCAGAAAGACCAGGGACAGGAGACACAATAGGCCCCTAAACCATAACACATCAGCTGGAGAAAAAAAACAGCAGAAAGACAGGCAGGAACACCAAAGGACCAAGCCCAATTGGCAAGCCCCAAGCAGATAGTGACAAGACCAAGCCAACACTGTAGCAACCCTTCAAACCAGGCCAATGGCAACCTGGTGCATCAGGGGCACCCCGAGCATAGACCCCACAATGCTACCAACTCAGGGCCACGGCAAAGCCAGGCCAGAGAAAGGGCATAGCCTGGAGAAGGGGAACAACAGGGCCACCAAGCAGGAGCGAAACCTAGAAAAGCCGCAAATCGGGACACATCCATAGGGCAGGGAGACAGCAGGCCACACTGGGCTCCAGAAAAACAGGAGAGAAATAAAGGAGTCGTAGAGGCAGATGCGAAGGACAACCCACAACACCCAGGCCCCATCAGTGGCAAAACAACCCTGCAGCAGGAAGGCAGAGGGTCCCCAAAACCAGCCAAGCCACCCGGAAAGGAATGAAAGAGGGGAGAACAAACTGCAACATGGAACTCACCCCCCACCAGTCAGCCCAATCGCTACCCAGAACCAAAGCGCACGGTAACAGGGAAACATCTACAGTGGCATCCAGGCACACCAGGGGAAGCCCCGAGCCACCAGTCACCCAAGGACCGCCGCTCGAGACCGGTGAGTGGCAGCAAAAGGCACAGCGAGCCAGTGAAACCCAGCGCCAAGCACCACACCAGGTCAGAGAGAGGACACAACACCAATACCCCTGGGCGAGAACGGAAAACCTGGCCTCTGAGATCAGATGAGAACAGGTGCTTTCATGGTGATATTACTCTAGGCCGCACGAATTAGGGAGGCCGGGAACCGCAAGGGCTTGACGCAGCCTGCAAGAAGTTCAACAGACACCTAGAAGAGGAAGGCAAATAAGGAAGATAAACTACCCAGCAAAACACCCCCAGAGGAGACAGACCCCACCCAACACCAAAGGTCAAAGTCAGACCAGGAGAAAAAACGCTATGGGGGTAGGCAGACATCACAACACAACGCCTGCCCCCACCAGCCAGCCCGGGCGCACTACACCATCCCAGTGCGGTGCAAAAGGAAACTGCCATAACCACCCGCCAGTCACTCCAGAGGCACCACCTAAACCGGCCAGAGTTACCAGGTAGCTGCCGCAGCGTGTCTCCCAGCCCAGCCCAGCCCAGCCCAGTCTCCAGGAAGACGCCCCCTTCAACCTGGAACACCAGGAGGGCTGGCACACCAGTCGCAAAGGCCCAGCTGGCAACAATCATGGCTCCTGGCAAGTGGCACAGTGCAGCACATGGAGACAGCCCAGCAGCCCGACAGGATCGAGAAAAGACCGCAGAAGAAAATTACAGCAGGTAAGTAGAACCAGCAACTTGTCCAATTCGATTGGCACACAGACAAAAAATCAGGCGGAATGCTAGGTAGGTACTGGTTATGTACTCCCAGTAGGAGAGGGTGGTGCTCGGGGTCCCAGCATTCTCCTGTTTTTTTCTGTCAGGGAGATGGTCATCTCCGAAAGTAAGGAATGGGACAGGGAAGGTAGTGACCTGGGGATAATGGCACCTGCTTAAAGAAAGTGGACCTTGCGTCCATTGACGTTGTCCAGAATTTTTCATGGTCAATGTAGTGATAGTGATTGCATTAACATGTATTTTTTTTTAATGAGCAGAGCAATTTGGTGTATTGTTGGTGGTACGTGTTTGAGAAGGTTTCTGGGTGAAGAAATAAGTTGCATTAGACTAGGAAGCAGTACAGCACTATCCTCGGTGGTGCGCAGTTTTCCACATTTACGCTTGTGAGTATAGCACCCTCCAAAAAAGAGCAAGGTATTCATGCAATGACAGCTCCTAAGGGCCCAATCATGTCCCTAAGAATTTTGAAATTAGGTCAACCTATATTTGCAGTAGAGGTGATCATTTAAAAATCAAGGGGCAGATTTACAAGCCTGGTGCGCCACCTTTGCGTCACTTTTCCAATGTTAAAAGTGACGCAAAAGTGGCGCAAGGGGCTTTTAAATCTGCCCCCAAGTCCTTCCGGGGAAGTAGCTCTTTTTGCAAATATGTCTCGGTATTCTTGATTAATCACATCACTGACTACTTTAAAATAAGTTAAATGGAATCCCTGAGAGGATTTGTCATTTACTTTTAGATCGTAAGAGCAAAGTAGCAGAAAAGGTACATATTGTAATGTTGCTCAATGACCACAGGGAGCCAGTGGTTGTGGTATAACTTCGTTTAATAATGACGTGTAGCTAACTCATCCGAGGAGCGCCGGCCGGCGCTGCTCTCGTTGCAATTCTCGGCGCGCAAATGCAATGCGCGCGCATCACCGCCAACATGGCCGCCGCACGTCACGTCTACGTGACGTGCATAAACTAGAACGCTACATATCTCCCCCTTTTACTGAACTTTAAGCAGTCACTTACAATCATTGTCCAATTCGAAGTCTCGAAATCTGGAAGGCCTCACCACCTGCCTTCCGCTCCTGGTAACCCTGACGGGGTTCCCCAGAGTCCCTTGGTGCTGCATACCGGTTCCTTCCATTTCTTCACTCACCGCTCCATCATCGTTCACGCTTCTCCCTGGCCGGTCCATCTCAGCTCCTTGACTCTCGCTCACTTCTTCACTTTCTCTCACCTTCTCTGTACTTGCTCCGTCGCATTGTTCACTTCCTTCTTGTCCCCTTTCCATATTCAATTCGTCCACTTCTTCCCATTCCATTTCAGGTCGTTCCCATCTCAATACCTTGTTGCACCGGGCCATGTGGTCCTGGGACCACACGTTTCCGTCGCTCAGCAGGGCCGCTCGATCATACACTTCCTTGACTTGCATAGGCTTGCTATACTTGCTGTCTCCTTTCTTCTGTAGGGTGGCTAGCTTTACTCTCACCCACTCTCCCTTTTCCAGGCCTGTCCCTTTCACATTTCTGCGTTTGTTGTAGTGGTTGGTGTAGATTGTCTGTGCTCTTTCCAGATTGGCCCGTACCACTGCAGGGGACCATTCGCTGGTGACGACCTTTTCCTTCCAAATCCTGTTGTCATGCGTGAATGGTTCTCGCCCCCTCAATATTTGGAATGGGCTGTACCCCGTGCCAGTGGGGGTTATTCTGTAGGCCCACACCATGTTCTCTAGCGCTTTCTCCCAGTTTTTTTCGCTGGATATGGCGGCTTGTATGGCTCCCATCACTACCCTGTTAAATCGCTCCACTAGGCCATTTCCGGCTGGATGGTAGATGGCCGTATGTTTGATAGTGATGCCATTTCTTTGCATAAACTTGTTCCACCTCTCCGACGTGAACTGGGGGCCATTGTCACTCAGGATGGATTTGGGAATTCCTTCCCTTGTGAAGGTCTCGGACAGAAACTTTAAGATGTTCTCTGTGTCCATGGACTCGTCCACTTTTAACTCCGGCCACTTGGAATATCGATCCATGAGTACACACACGTATTTCTGTGTGCCCTGGTCATCTAGGACAGGTCCCAAAATGTCTACAGATAGTTCTTCCCACGGATTTAAGGGAGGGTCAAACTTCCCTAGCGCTGGCCTCAAAGGTTTTAGGGTCTTGTCTGCTCCTTGACATTGTGGACACTCCCTGACGTGCCTTTCGGCCCTTATGTCCATGCCTGGCCACCAGTAGTTTAGTTTAGCTCTTGCCTTGAGTTTCCCTATGCCTAGGTGGCCCTCGTGTAGCAGGTCCAATAGTTTTGTGGTGAGGTTCCTTGGGGGGATCACCTTGTCTCCTCTGTAAACGAATACCCCCTTGTCTCCTACCGACAGTTCTTCCCGCACTTCGTAGTAAGGCCTGAGGCTCACCCTCACATCTCTTTTGTCTGGCCATCCTTGTATGATGTGCATCTTCACTTCCTTCATGTCGGTGTCCTCCTCGTATGCCTCAGCCCATTCTTGTTGGCTGATTAACTTCTCCTGGTCTTCTATGAGAGCTACCAGCTCCCCTCTGCCTGCAGGGTCTTCCTCTCCAGGCTCCATGGCGGCTGCTCTACTCAGGTAATCCGCTACTCGGTTCCGGTTCCCAGGGATGTACTCCACATCATACCTGAACTCGAGTAACTTTAGAGACATTTTGGATATCCTGGGTGTGGCACTGGCGTGTCCGCTTGATGTTAGTACTTTTACCAACGGCTTGTGATCTGTTTTGAGTAGAAATCGGGTACCCCAAAGGAATTGCCGGAATCTCGTCATGGCCCATACCACCGCCAGCATCTCCTTCTCAATCACGCTGTATTTGCTCTCTGTATCCGTCAATGCTCTGGATGCAAAACTGATTGTCTCCATTTCACCTCTTCCTCGGTCTTGCATGAGCACAGCGCCCAGGCCCTTGTCGCTGGCGTCAGTTGTGAGCACAGTGGAGCCTTGTGGATCGTAACCCTTGAGAGGTACGGCTCCTATGACGTCCCTTTTGATGGTTTCGAACTCTGCTTGGGCTTCCGGTGTCCACTGGAACGCAGTGCTCTCCCTGGTCAGCAGCCTCGTGTTGTGGGTCTTTGAAGCAAAGTGTACCACGAACTTGCTGTAGTACTCCGCCATCCCCAAGAACGACCTGACCTCTTCCTTGTTCTTGGGGGGCGGTGCTTCAGCGATGGGGCCTTTACGTTTTCCACCTTAGGTGTGACGCCCTGTTGTCCAATTTCATAGCCTAGGTACGTTACCGATTGTAAGCCCAATCGGCACTTTGTCCACTCCGCTGTGAGGCCTTTGTTTTCCAATGTTTGTAGCACTTTTTCCAGCTTCTGATCGTGATCCAGCCTGTCACACCCCATCACCAGGATGTCGTCCTGGAAATACTGAACGCCTTTGCAGTCTCTGAACAGTTGGTGCATCATTTTCTGAAAGACTGCAGCCGCCGAGGCCAGCCCAAACGGCATGCGACAGATTTGGTAGCACCCAAACGGAGTGATGAAGGATGTAAGGCTTTTGCTGTCCGGATGAAGTGCTATTTGGTGGTAGGCCGAGGTCAAGTCGATGGTGGAGTACCACCTTACTCCTCTGGTCTTGGCCAACATCTCCTCGATTCTGGGGAGGGGAAATTTCTCCACCACAATGTTTTTATTCAGTTCTCTCAGGTCCACACAGAGCCGGACCTTCCCATTGGGCTTCATTACAACCACTAAGGGCGCCAGCCATTCGGCGCAGGTGATCGGTTCTATTATACCCTTCCTTTCCAATTCTTGGAGTTCCATCTGGACTGCCTCTCTTACCGCAATTGGTACGTTCCTCACTTTGTGAGCTACCGGGATGGCTCCTTCCTTGAGCACGATCTTGTGTTGGAACTTCTCCATCTTCCCCACCGTGCCTCCAAACACTTTTGGGTAGTTCTCCTTCCATTTGTTCAGGTCCGGCCATTCCTCTTGTTCTGTGAGTAGTATTTGCTCCTTCCCTCCTGGATCCAGCTTTATTCCTAGGTCGCCCTGGTCTAGCCATCCTAGGACGGAGGGTCCTCTCTCTGCAATGTACAGCTTGCACCATGCTGATCGGCCCCTAAATTCAAACAGCAGGCGTCGGAACCCTACCATTGGAATGCGGTCGCCATTGTAGGTGACCGGCCGAATGTCTAGTTTCTCCAACTCTGGGCCCAACGTGGGTCTGAACGCTTCTTCCCACACTGTCCGTTGTACAATGGTGAATGGCGATCCCGTGTCTGCCACCACCGTGATGGTGATCCCGCCCATTGACATGTCCAGGACGGGTTTCGTTGACCTCTTGCCTTCCACGCTCAATACCTGGTCATATATGCATAAGACGGTGACCACCTCTTCCTCTGCAATCTCCTCCTGATCTTCTTCGCCTTGGTCGACACATCTCACCATGCCCTTGGGTTGTTTCTTCCTGCACACTTTCTCATAGTGGCCTAAGATGCCACAGTGTAGGCACTTGGCTCGAAACGCCGGACATTTTCTATCATGTGCTTCGTGGGACCAACTTCCACATCTGTAGCACGTTTTCTTGCCGTCATTGCCCGTCTGCTTCCCTTGCCATCTGTTGGTTCCTTTGGTCACTGGAGTCTTGCCTCTCTGGTCTTTTCGGTGGTCTCCCTCTTGTATCCTGTTCACCATGGTTGGGGTGGCTACGTCTTTCTTGGTTGCGTCAGCGCACCTCCGTGCGAGTTCCGCCCTCTTTACGATGACCATCACGTCTTTGAGTGTGGTGTCGCCACTTGCCCATAACTTGTCTTGAACATTTGTGCTCGTAGTGTGCATCACGATTTGATCCTTGATGAACTCGTCCTCCCACAGTGCATATTTACACGGGGCCGCCAACTTCCTCAAAGCCGCTACGTATTCTTCTATGGTTTCCCCAGCCCGTTGTTTTCTCTGCTGGAAGTTAAATCTATCCACTGACACACAGATAGTGGGACGATAACGTTCATCTAGGTCTTCCACTGCATGGGCATACACGTCGTCATCGGTGTCATCTCTCTTTTTGGGCACCAGACTCTTGTAGATTCTGAGTCCCTCCGGTCCCAGGTTCAATAACAGGATACGTTTCTTTCTTTGTAGGGTGAATTTTTCCTCATTTTCGTCCTCCAGGACCCCTATGAAATTATAAATATATTCTTTCCAGTCCTCCCACTTCATCAGTGGTTCTCCGGGTTTCAGTAGGAATTGCACAGGTGCTATTGCATACCCCGCCGGTGCACTCATTTTCACCTCCCTGGTGGCTTTTGTGTCGGCGTCTTTGCCGGAGGGGCTACCTGGGGTGCTGTCCTTGAACCCTGTGCTCGTTTCTCCCTGGGGACTCTTGGTGTCGGTCCCCACCTCTTCCCCTTTGGTAGCCAGTGCTGTTCCGCCCTGGCGTGGTTATTCAGGAGTGTAGAGAGTGTCTCTGCAGCTGTGGGGTGTTCGCCCCACTGCTCTGGCCTATTCGCCGCCTCTGTGGTTAGCTGTGGCTCTGCCACGCTCCTCGGATTTGCCGTACCTCTTGCGTGTCCTGCTGTGGCCTGGTGAACAATCTCGTCAGCAGGGCTGTGCAGGGAACCTTGCCCGGGTCTGGATGAACCCAATAGATGTGTCCGGATTTGTAATATCCTTTGAGGTTGCCCACGTGGAGGGTCCGTTTTTTTTTTTTCTTTTTTTTTTCCCGTGTGTGGTAGTCCAGAAATGCCTCCCGACCTCGTCGCCACTGTAATGTTGCTCAATGACCACAGGGAGCCAGTGGTTGTGGTATAACTTCGTTTAATAATGACGTGTAGCTAACTCATCCGAGGAGCGCCGGCCGGCGCTGCTCTCGTTGCAATTCTCGGCTTGCAAATGCAATGCGCGCGCATCACCGCCAACATGGCCGCCGCACGTCACGTCTACGTGACGTGCATAAACTAGAACGCTACACATATGTATTTTAGTATATAGAGCAGGAACATTCTTCCTGACATGTTGAGCATAATCCTGAGTAATCGTTGTTTTGATTTAAGGAATTCAGACCGCAAAATGCACTATGGACTGCCTTTTTTCAGCGTCTGCGAACGGCCACAATATTTTGTGGTGATTTTTTGGGTTTCCCTGCTAATAATCAGGTTGAAAATTGCAGGAACACTGCAGAAATCTCAGCGAATTCAATTTGTGCCCTGAAAGCAAAAGTTTTTTACCGGTCCGTTTCGTTGGTGAAATGTTTTGCTAACCTGCTAAAGGAAGAGGAGTTGGCCTAACGGCTAGGGCGCTCGACCTCGGACCTGGGGACCTGGGTTCGAGTCTCGGTAACGACGCCAAAACCTTCTGTGATTCTGGGCAAATCACTTAATCTCCCCGTGCCTAAAATGAAAGTAACTGGAAACGTAAAAAAAAATGTAACTTAACTGGAAAAATGTAAAGCGCTCTCATACCTGATTCGGTTCGGGTCTAGTTCGCGCTATATAAAACTCTGCAAAAAAAAAAAAAACCTCTAGCCGTACTGTTTCTTCACGTGTGTGCATTAATGTGCAAAGAATTTGTAAAATCAGTGGCATGATCGTTATGTTCTGTTTTTTGTGTCTGTTCAGCATACAATCTGCCATTCATATGGCATTGCAGCAAGACCTTTTTGTAGCCTAAGTGTGACTTTCCATATATTCCTGAGAGTGCCATCACAGATCTGAGTATGAATTGGCTTGTCAAGATTTGCTATCAGGAGTGTGATCAGGTATGTCCCTATTTTAAGTGAATGTGTTGACTTCGGTGGCAGACAAAACATGAACGACTCTGAGGGTCAGAAGTGCATAATAGCGGGGATACAGCGCAATTCATCCTCTGCCCTAATTGTATGCCGTGAATCAACTCCTTGTTTGGATTCTGGAAGATAGTTCTGCAGAAAGGGGCTGTGTTCAGTGATTCATACACTACTAATTGATTTGAGACATTTAACACGGCACAGCAGCCACCCTTGTTTCGACAACGTACTGACTATGCAATCCATGCTTCTTTAAGAGCCACAGTACAACTGAGCACTGTCCCTTATGGAGTGCTTAATTTGTAAAAAATGAAGTGCCAGGGCTCTCGTCATGAGTCTACTGCAGCTTGCACCACCGATTGTCTCTGCCAGCACTGCCAATTGTCAAGTCAAGTCAAAAGATTTGTATAGCGCGCTACATACCCGGAGGGTCTCAAGGCGCTTGAAGAAGGGTGGGGAGTTACTTGTCGAATATCCATGTTTTGAGTTGCTTTCTGAATGTTAGGTGGTTCTGAGTAAGGCGAAGGTGAGTGGGAAGTGAGTTCCAAGTTTTAGCTGCTAGGTAGGAAAAGGATCTACCTCCCATGGTGGTTTTGTTGATGCGAGGTACAGTGGCAAGGGCTTGGTTGGAGGATCGTAGCTGGCGTGAGGGGGTGTAGAAGGATAGTCGTGTGTTGAGGCATTCGGGTCCGATTTTGTAGAGTGCTTTGTGTGCGTGGGTTAGGAGCCGGAAAGTGATTCTCTTATTGACGGGGAGCCAGTGGAGGTTTTTCAGGTGATCAGAGATGTGTTCTTTACGCGGGATGTCTAATATGAGCCTGGCTGAGGCGTTCTGGATGCGTTGTAGTTTTTTCTGGAGTTTTGCGGTGGTGCCGGCGTAGAGGGTGTTTCCGTAGTCCAGTCGGCTCGTGACCAGGGCGTGGGTGTCTGTTTTTCTAGTTTCGGTAGGGATCCAGCGAAATGTTTTTTTGAGCATGCGAAGAATGTTGAAGCAAGATGAGGAGACGGCGTTGACTTGTCTGTTCATCGAGAGTGAGGAATCCAGGATGACGCCCAGGTTCCGTGCGTGGTCCGTCGGGATGGGTGCTTTTCCAAGGGCCTCTGGCCACCAGGAGTCGTCCCAGGCAGAGGGGGAGGTACCTAAGATGAGGACTTCTGTTTTGTCCGAGTTCAGTTTCAGACGGCTGTGCTTCATCCATTCGGCTACTTCTTTCATTCCTTCGTGTAGGTTGGTTTTGGCTGTGTTAGGGTCTCTGGTGAGTGATAGGATCAGTTGAGTGTCGTCGGCGTAGGAGATGATGTTGAGGTGATGTTGACGTGCGATGGTCGCGAGGGGGCTCATGTAAACGTTGAAGAGGGTGGGACTGAGAGAGGACCCTTGAGGTACGCCGCAGATGACTTCAGTAGCCTCTGACTTGAATGGTGGAAGGCGGACTCTCTGGGTTCTTCCGGTGAGGAACGAGGTGATCCATTCCAGTGCTTTTCCTTGGATTCCGACGTTTCGGAGGCGCTGTAAAAGGGTGCTATGACAGACTGTGTCGAAGGCTGCGGAGAGGTCGAGGAGGATGAGGGCGACTGTGTCTCCATTGTCCAGTAGAGTCCGAATGTCGTCTGTTGCAGCGATGAGGGCGGTTTCGGTGCTGTGCTTGGCTCGGAAGCCGGATTGTGAGGAGTCGAGGGATTTGTTGGTTTCGAGGAATGCGGCGAGTTGGTTGTTGACAGCTTTCTCGATGACTTTGGCCGGGAATGGAAGGAGTGAGATAGGGCGATAGTTTTTGAGTTCGGTGGGGTCAGCTGTGGGTTTCTTCAGGAGGGCGCTGAGTTCGGCATGTTTCCAACTTTCCGGGAAGGTTGCGGAGTTGAGGGAGCAGTTGATGACGTCTCGGAGGTGCGGTGCAATAATGGAGTCTGCTTTGTTAAAGATGTAATGAGGGCAAGGGTCTGTGGGGGATCCTGAGTGGATAGAGTTCATCAGACGGATGGTGTCCTCAGTAGAGATTGGCTTCCAGTCATTGAGGATGTTCAGGGGGGGAGGGGGTCCTGCAGGGGAATGGGTGTGTTGATCTCCGGGTTGGTTGTCGAAGCTGTTGTGGATGTCTGCAATTTTGTTGTAGAAGAATGAGGCTAGGGAGTCGCAGAGGGCTTGAGAGGGGGTGATGTCGTTGGAGTTGGCTGATGGGTTGGTAAATTCCTTGACGATGTTGAATAATTCCTTGCTGTTGTGGGTGTTGTTATCTAGACGGTCCTTGAAGGCTGCTTTCTTGGCATTTCGGATTAGTTGGTGGTGTATGCGGGTGGCGTTTTTGAAGGCGTCCTTGGTGCTGGTGGTTGGGTCTTTTTTCCAGGCCTTCTCGAGGGAGCGACAGAATTTCTTGGATTTCTTAAGGTCATCGTTGAACCAGGAGGCCTTCTTGCTGCCTAGTTTGATTTGTCGTTTTTTCAGTGGTGCTAGGGTGTCGGCGCTGTTGGATAGCCATTGGGTGAGGTTGGTGGCTGCTTGGTCGGAGTTGGAGGATTGGGCGGGGGGCTTTTGAAGAAGCGATGATGAGATCTGGTCGATGGTGATTTTGTTCCAGTTTCTTTGCAATGTGGGTCGGGGGTGGTTGTTGGATGTAGGCTTGTTGTAGGTGAAGTGAACGCAGCTGTGGTCAGTCCAAAGGAGAGCTGTGGTGTGGCTGAAGGAAACATGCTTGCTGGAGGTGAAGATGGGGTCGAGTGTGTGGCCTGCGATGTGGGTGGGGGTAGTGACAAGTTGTTTAAGTCCGAGGTTTGCGAGGTTGTCCAAAAGGGTGGTGGTGTTGCGGTCGTTATTCTTTTCAAGGTGAAAGTTGAGGTCTCCCAAAAGGATGTAGTCCTCGGAGGGGAGCGCGTGTGGAGTGATGAAGTCCGTGATGTCATCACTAAATTGTGCGCGGGGTCCTGGTGGCCTGTAAAGGAGGGTGCCTCTGAGTGTGGTCTTGGGGTCGATATGGATCTGGAAGTGAAGGTGTTCAGAGTTGGCGAGATTGACGTCTGAGCTGGTTGAGATGCGGATGGATTTCTTATGGACGATAGCGATGCCTCCTCCTGTGTGGCCGGTGCGGTCCTTGCGAGTGATCTTATAGCCTTCCGGGATGGCAATGGTGATGTCTGGGGCTGAGGATGCGTTCATCCATGTTTCTGTTAGGAAGGCGACGTCCGGAGAGATGGTGTCGAGTAGATTCCAGAGGTCAATGGCGTGTCTGTGGACCGAGCGGGTGTTGAGCAGGATGCATTGTAGGTGGTTGGGATCGGATATCTGTTGTGTGTTCGTGGATGAGGAGTTGTTCTTGGTGCCGTCGAACTTGCAGGAGTAGCAGGAAAAGGGTCCATGGGTGTGTCCAGGGGCGGCTTGGACGCAGTTGGGGGAGTGGCCGGGGTTAAGGGCTAGGAGGGTGGTGGCATCGTAAGTAATGCGGGAGGGGTGGGCATTACGAGGACCAGGGGCTCTGGCGCTAGGCGCGGTCCAGGCGCGGACGGGCGTAGACGGGCTTACCTTTGGCGCACCTTCGGCGCGGCCGTAGCGCGTGGACGCTGCGCGTGGGGGCATTGGCCATAAATGGATGGTGGAGGGGGGCGGAGCGTGGGAGGGGCAGCAGCTGGGAGGCGGTAGCAGGGAGGAGGGGCGGGCCAGGGAGCGAGTAAACAAGATGGAGGGTCAAAGGGAGACTAAGGCAGGGGCAGCAACAATTCAACTATTAACCATCACACTTCCAAAAGTGTGACAATTCGAACTATTTCAGGCCCCCAAAGCCATAAGAATGACTTGAGTGGCAGGTAATAGTCATTTTTGAAATATATTTAATTAATACTGAACTGTTAATATGGGCATCTCTAATATGACCATACAGTCCCACCTAGGGGCAGTTTGTCACAAACACCAGTGCTTACAATTAAGTGCCGGTGCCGAGCACCTGAAAGCACCGGCTCAAATTAAGCACTGCCCTTATGAGGTGGGCTTCGGGGAACTGGCAGCTGCTTCATGCTGCAGGCAGAAGGAAGTGGTCCACCATGTTCTGATTCCACTTTGTGTGAACGGTTATCGATTGCCTAGGCAACCAGTAATAAAGGGAAGAAGAGTAGCTCAAACTCAGTACTTCTATTACTTCATCCACAATTGCATGCCAACATTACAGGTCTTAAAATGTTGCCCGGAAACCAAGCATGAATGACTGCAGCCGTAAGGACACCGAAAAAGAGCACCACAGTTTGGCTGCTGCTCCTGAAAAGAATCAGTGTCAGTAATGCATGCCGGACAAAACAAGTCAGCTGAAATTTGTGACCCCCAAACTCTTGACTATTGCTAGAGGGGGGAGGGGGGATTTTTTTTTACCGTTTTTGGGGACTAGTAAGCATCTTGCAATCAATCAATCCGCCCATTTGCAACCAAAAACCTAAGTCATTGCAGTATTTCTGTTTCAATTTGTTGTTCCCAATCCAATTCCACATTATTCACTTTGGGGCAATTATCTAGATTGTCACACAGTGCAGTACAGTAGCCGCAAATACTGCGCTGCGTGAGAAGGAGAGAGCATTCTCCTCCCCTCTTAATGGCGCGGGCGCAGAAATATGCTGCAGTGTGCCACAGACAGACCTTTGCATTATAGCGCGAGGGTATCTCCTTGAGCCTACCACAGGTTTTGCATTGGAAGGGAACCCTTCCAGTACAAAACTATGCTTAGTCTAACTTTAAACCTTTTCCCACTTTGTATGTGTGCTGTACACATACAAAGTTGGAAAAGAAAGGAGAAATTAAAACATATTTGGAATGGGACCTATTTTCTCACGCTATACCCATTCTACTTTTTTAAGTGAATAGGGATTTGCATCAGAAACATTAGGTGGTTGCGTGGGAACACACATGCACCACCCGTGCTACCCACCTTGGTACAAAGTAATGCAAAGCAGCGTATGTGGTGCCTTGCGCTACTTTCGAGTGGTTTTCCAGCGCTAATCTTTGTCCAAGTCGGCAATGCGGCAAGCGAAAGGTAAGTGTTTCTTTTATTTTTATTTAATTTAACTTATCCCGTTGTATGTTGACTTCCCTGAGAGGTGTTACCCCGAAACTGGTCCCAGGAGGCTTGTTTCCATGCCAGGGAAGCCTGACTTGGCTGGACTGTTCCCATGAGGAACAGGATCAAGACTGATTTGCATATGGCTGGGTCTGAACTGGGGTGGTGAAGTGAGCTAAAGAATGATGATGGATTAAACCCAGATATTGGTATTTAAAAGTAGGACATGTAAACGTTTAATATTAACATGTCCTTACAGTGAAAAGGCCCGACAAGCTATTTTCACTATAGCAGGATTAACTATTACATGGAAAAACATGGGGATACACTACTACATGTAATAATGTTACCTCTGGCTAGGAAACACCTACAAATTCCATGCATGGACTTTTAATTTTTTTAATGACAAACCCAAGTCAC
This sequence comes from Lissotriton helveticus, assembly GCF_964261635.1. Taxonomy (NCBI): domain Eukaryota; kingdom Metazoa; phylum Chordata; class Amphibia; order Caudata; family Salamandridae; genus Lissotriton; species Lissotriton helveticus. The sequence goes on along the minus strand of NC_136072.1, from coordinate 975,809,275 downwards.
TGGTGAAGTTGGATTTTGAATACATTTTGGGGGGGAAAACTATTTTTAGAAAGTTACCTTTTTCCTGCCTAAACCCTCTGGCGGCCCATTTGCATGAGCTCACAGTGTCACCTGGCAGCTGCATACTCCCTTGATGAGGTGTGAAAAAGTATCCCAGAGCAGGAAATACGCCTTGGATGTGGGGAAATGTTCTGTCCTCTGGTAGGATGGCCATCTGATTAACTTCAAAGAGGCATATCATGTCATAGGCAAATTGAAGATGACACCTTGGCAGGGCTATTGAATCCAAGGCTAAACATGTTATGATCGAGGTTTTGGAAATAGTTGTGGCTCCAGTGAGGTGTTGGAATCTTTTATGCACAGGACTGTCCCGTCTATCCAGCCGGAAGTACTAGCAAACGGTACAGGTCACCCGAGCGTTACTTTTTGAAGCGGACTGTTTACTCTGCTGCTGAGCGAAGAGTACAGAGTCCTGTGAGAGTGCCGCTCCAACCATTTGAGGCTGACACGAGGGGGCAAGCCTTCTGGCATTGCACGCGCCGTGAGCGAAACGGCATTGGGCACCTCGCAAACGCCGTGAGGGGAACGGCCATCGGAGCTCATAAGGCGGGACCGGACCACAACTTCCAGCAGCCTCAGCCCAGGCGCCTGACAACGGCATCATCAGGCGGCGCCAGGGCTATATTTAACATGAGCTGGTGCCCCGCAGCGTGGGACGAGCTTTCTTTTCTGCCCTTACCTGCAGGCTGACACGAGGGGGCAAACCTTCTGGCATTCCACGCGCCGTGAGCGAAACGGCATTGGGCACCCCGCAAACGCCGTGAGGGGAATGGCCATCGGAGCTCATAAGGCGGGACCGAACCACAACTCTCAGCAGCCGCAGCCCAGGTGCCTGACAACAGCATCATCAGGCGGCGTCAGGGCTGTATTTAACATCAGCTGGTGCCCTGGCTCGCGGGCGGCGCCGGGCTAACCCCGGGACAAGGGCGAGACCGTCTGTGGCCGTCCGGGGCTGGCAGAGGCTGGGCTGGGCCCCCCCACCAAGAACTTGGGAACGGACCGTGATACAAAATCGGGATCATTCAGTGGGTTAGTAACAAGGGAGGCATTTTGTGTATCTAATAGGGGGCTTTGGGGGTTCTGTGACCAGGGTGACGTCGGTTTGTTGTGTTTGGGCAACAAGGGTGGTGGTGATTGGCCTCTATCGCGGGTATTGTATTAGTACTTGTATTCACCCAATAGTAACTGCCATAGGACTATATACTAATAGACTTCATATATAATGGCCAGCACTGTTCAAACAAGGTCTTCCAGGTATACTCTGCGTACACCCCCTGACCTCTGTTTGGTTGGTAAATCAAAAGGAATTCCCCCCCTATACTGGACAAACCAACAGCAATAGACAGAATGCTGCGCAAAGCTATTGGGGAAGCGGCAAACGAAATTGAGCGCACAGAGAGGCGTCTCTCATTAACCCCACAAATTGACCTAACGGCCTCACAACAGGACTGTGACATAGAAGTTTCACTAATTCCACCACACACTCTGCCAGACCCTGAGTTAACTGATATTCCCTGTTGCAAAGGGGGGGGACCACAAATGAACAAGAGACACACACAACGGGGGAGATGGTACAAATGGGCAAGAAAAAGATCAGCACTAAGAAAACGAGGCAGAAGAGGGGTAAACCTACCGAGGCTCTGCTTGAAAAACTTAGCACAGCGGCAAGGGCCCATGGAGGAGGCGAGCTATATACACAAGATTCCCCTATGTGGGTAGCCCAAATTATAACTGACCTACAGACCCATTTTGAGCACCTCATTAACACCCAAATAAAACTAATTCTTAGTAGGTTGGACAAGGTAGTTACTCTGGTAAAAACAAAGGGGCTGGGTGGTGGTAGTACTCTGCCCCCTCCAAGTAACACCACAGTAGGGGAGTCTATTACTATAAGCCCGCCCACGCCACTATCGAGCAACCCCTCAAAAGGAGAAACTACCACTGCCACACGCCCCTCACAACCCCTAGGCCCTCAGAGGTCGTACATAGGTCAGGCTCCCAAGGGACACACCACTACCATAGGTGAGGTTACCCTGGGGGTGTCAAAGGCACTCATCGAGCTATTGTTCATAGACAACCTTCACCAGTACCCACGATTCGGTGCCAAGTGGAAGGACAAACCCCCCGGGGTAACCACTAACCCTCTACCCTATATAAACCTACCCCCCGAAGCAGCCCCATACGTAATTATTCTAACAGGGGTTCCGGAGTTAAGGCCAGACCAGACAGAGGCCCATGAAGAGCTTAAAATTACGTTCTGGCTCAACAAGCATAGGCCTCAAGCAGGTAATGTACAGGGGGAAATGTTGTTGGTACGTAGGGTGAACTGGGTGGGGAATAGGCCCAAGGATACCATCGGGGACTGCGTGGTGGTAAACTTTAGGAACCATCGTGTCGTTGATCAAATAGTAAGATGGGGACCGACCACTAACACTAGCAACATTAGATCTATGCCCTGTTTTTTCTATTCAAGTGGAATTTGTAACCTGGGGTTAGATCAAGTTGGGCAAAGTAGAAGTGAGTGGAACTTGGTTGGGTGTCGTCGCCGACCTTTACATTCGCCCTTTATGAACCAAGGAGCAATATACCTGCAGAATAGATTTGATCCCTTGATGTCCCTGGAAGAGTTAGACTGACTAGGGAAGGACAGAACCCCCCAGAAGAGATACTGTAGGGAAAAGAGCTCTGAACCACACATTGTACAGTCCACATTTATATCCCAGCACCCCGTACAGACCGGTTCATTAGGTATAGCTGCAGAGATGATGGCCGGAACCAGAGAGGGCCCACAAGCCAGAACTGCAGCTGACATGGAAATAATGGGGTCGGACACTACCCCGTCACGCCCCCAGCAACTGAAATTATATACCCCACTTGAGCCCAAGGAAGCCCCGATTAGTGATAGGTTAGAAAATAACAACCCAATCACACCTTTATTAAGGATGACTCAAAAGCAGGAGGGGCTACAGCTGCTATCATAGAACATAGCAGGACTCGCAGCGAAATTTGATGATCAGGATTGGTAGCAACATATCACCAGGTTTCAGGTAATATGTTTGCAGGAAACCTGGGCGATCGATTGCAACCCCTTCTTTCTGATGGGGTTCAAGTGTTTTTCAGTACCTGCCCAGAAGTCACCATCGGGGAGAGCCATGGGAGGGCTGATTATATACGTGTATTTTATAGGTAGAAGGAGTGTGGACTAACCTAAACTGCCCATCACACAACATGCAAGCCCTGGGGTTACATATAAAAGGGTTAAACATTACCCTGATTAACTGGTATAATGCTGTGGGAGCCAATGGGAAGGGTTCCACAATTAAAGAATTGCATACTCGTCTAAATGCTGAGTTATCCGCAGGGAAAAGGGTGGTGGCGCCACTCCTGGTTCTAGCTGGTGACTTTAATTGCCACCTTTGCCCGAGCCTGAGACCTGTCAATAAGGATTGGTCCCGTTGTACAGTGGAGGATGGCCCACACTTCTTGCATTCCCCTGAGGGGATGGAATTGGATAGGGTGTTGAAAAGCCACGATTTGGTTCATACCATTGACCTCATGGAATTGGGAAGTGGAGATGAGATCAATCCTACATTTAAGGGTAGACGCTGTCGCTCCTTTATTGACTATATTATGGTCTCCATCCTATTTAAAGTTTGGGTTAAAGGGGTAGATATCGAATGGAGTATATATAGTGACCATAATCCCCTAGTGTTGGAATTAAAAGGTCCGCCCATCAAAAGTATCACTCGAGGGGTAGGCAGCATAGAGAGGGCAACGGACCAGGGGAGGCGACTTAGATGGTCTAAAGTAGATGGGGGACACCTTTTATAAATCTTTAATGGAGAAATGTGGAGATGCATTTAAGGTGTGTCTCGATCTTTCCCTAGAGGGTGTTGCTGTTGTAAATGCATTTGAGGACATGGTGCACCTGATTGATGGATTACTAAAGACCACTAAGGAGGTGAGAACAAATACCACCCCCAGATGGTTCGATAAAGACTGCTTGCGGGCACATAAAGACCTGAAATCTAGCCTGAAAACCTTACCCCGGGATAAGTCACACATCGGCCAATGCAGGCTTGTATATAAAAAGGCCCTAAAAGGTAGGAAATACTCTCTCCAATCTCAAGCCTGGGAGGTCTTAAGGGAGGCAGCGGACAGAAGGGATCTGGCAGAGTTCTGGAAAATTATAAATAAACCATGTTTTCAGGACGCAAATGCCCCAGAAATTTGAAAATACAATTCTCCCAGAACAATGGCATAACCATTTTAAAAACGTATACAACCATACTGGTGAAAACAACGAGGGTGATGGGCTGGGACCCCGGTGGGTTGCTAGGCTTGAGTTCACTCTGAAAGAAGTAGCAGGGGTCATTCAAGGCTTATCTAAAAACAAAGCGCCAGGCCCAGATGGCATACCACCTGATCTCTACCTAAGTAAGGTAGAGTTGTGGGCCCCTATCCGTACGAGGGTTTTAAATGCGGCGGCCGAAACTGGCCTCCCGCGTTCTTGGTCCACAGCAACAATAGTCCCAATTTTTAAAAAAGGTAATAGGGACAATCCCCAATGCTACCGCCCGATATCCCTGTTCGACGTTATGGCGAAAGTGTTGGGTCGTGTGGTCCTCAACCGCCTTACGGAATGGGCTGACACACACCAGATTATTACTGACATACAATACGGGTTCAGGGAGGGAAGGTCAACAACGGATCAATGTTTGAACCTCTATCTCTTGGTTGCCAAATACACCATAGCCAGCAACGAGGCAGTTTACTTAGGGTTCATGGATCTCTCTGCTGCTTTCGATCATGTTAACAGAGAGAAGCTATGGGCCCTGATGATGAGTCTAGGGGTTGAACCTGACCTAGTTAACATACTCAAAGCATTGCACTGGAATACCTCTGCCACAGTGCATTTCAACTCAGAAGGAGTATTTACATCACCTTTTCCATGTAATAGTGGGGTCAGGCAGGGCTGTATTTTAGCTCCCTTTCTGTTTTCCCCATACATTAACAACTTAGACATGGAATTAGGTAAACTCGGGGTAGATTCCCCCCAAGTAGGTTCCCGTCCAGTCCCTGTCTTGCTTTACGCTGATGACTACGCGGATGACGCGGTGCTGTTAGCCCGCACTCCTATGGGTCTTCAGAGGCTGATTGATGGGTTTGTCAGCTTTATGAATACACTTGACTTATCCGCTAACCTGGATAAGTCCTACGTTATGCTGACAGGGGTCAAACCTTGTAAGAAGTTCTCCTACAAGATAGGTACCCATAAACTAGGGCAGGTTCAGTCCTTCTCCAATCTAGGTTTGTTATCTAACGGGTTGTTAAGCTTTAAACTCCTAGTGGAAAAACAATGTTCTAAACTGGTGGCTTCAACCGGGACAATAATGAATTATGGCCGCAGGCTGGGAAGTTGGTCGCCTGAACAAGTTATGAACTTGTACAGATCGATCTGCTGCTCTGAAGCTGTTTATGGGTCAGATGTATGGGGTTTTGCAAATATCCAACAGTTACAGGCAGAGGAAAACAAATACTTCAGAAAGGTACTTAAAACCCCACAAAGTATCTCTGCCCATATTATACATGATGAATTAGGAGGGGCATACATTGAAGACCTAATAAAGGTCAGACCACTCTTAGCCTGGCTGAAGATCTGGACCAACTCCGAGGCAGGTCTAAGCAGGCAAATCATCACAGATGTCTGAAAAGGGATAAAGGATTGAGTATTCCTTGGTTAAAATATGTAAAGGACACATTTGAGGGTATTGGCTGTAAGAATCTTTTTACCAATCCTAAAGAAATCACCGCCCACGATAAATTGAGGGTGAAAATATTTTGGAAGGAAAGGGCAGCTGCACGTAGGGCTGCCTCAGTAGAACGAAAACCCACAGTTGGTGCTTATAGATTACTGAAAACAGAGGAAGGAATGGAACCCTATCTTGCCCTCACACACAATGCACAGGACAGATTTTACATGACTCGTTTTAGGCTCAACCTTTTACATCACATACTAGCTGATCCCCCAGGTTTTACTTTAACGGTTGAGCAGAAGGGTACCTGCAGCTGGGACAATAGGTCTCCGCAGGATACCCTTCATTTTGTATTGTTATGTTCATTTTATACTCTGCCTAGGCGTACGTTTTTAGTGGGAATTTTAAAACAAGCAAAGTTTAAACACGCCAAGGTAGCATTATTGTTTTTGCAAAGGGCTAATGATCCCTACACCCTGTTTTGTATAATGAATTTTATTAAGATCTCTGTAAGGATAAAGAACTCACGATGGGGGTGCTGAATGTATTGTTCGCCAATTGTTCAATCCCGGGCAAATGAATTGTATTTTAAGGATTTTTAACAGTTTTATGTACTTTTATTTAATTTTTTTAATGCCGAATAAAGAAACATTGAATTGAATTGAATTGACTCCTGTGTGCTAGCAGTGATGGCTGACATCTACTGAGGAAGGAGGCGGGCAAATGGGTGGGTGCGCTCATGGGCAAAGAAAAAATAAAACCACTTACCAGATCCTGACGGACAATGTCCTCCTCACTCTGACCTTGTTTGCTGGGAATGCAGTGCAGGCCCCAGCAAACTCCCTCAATCAATCCTGGCCTGCTCACGTGCTGTTAACCAGCATGTGAGCAGTGCCCTGATTGGTGGGAGCGGCCTCTCTCAGCGCTCCCAAGGGCACTGAATGACTGCACTTGCTCTCAACCCGGCTAGGTTGAGAGTTTTAAAGTGTGCATGTCTGGCTGGCAGTCACAAGACGGCCGCCCAAAGTGACTTGCGCACTTTAAACAGGGCAAAAGCAGCCCTCTGCCCGCCACTCCTCCCTGCTGTCACTCAGCAGGCTTTGCCCCGTCCTGACGCTCTGTTCAGGACGGGACGATGAAATGAATTTCCAATTTATTTTTCATCACTGGGCCTTTTGGGGGCATTTAAGTGGGGCGACGCTCCTACGCCCCAACAGAGGCGTAGCTAGACCTAGCAGCGGCCGCAGATAAGAGTGAAGGATGCTGCCACCCCCCAAAACTCGTGCAGTCCCGCCCTCTCCCTTGCTAAGCCACTGCACCCCAATTGCTTCCCTGCTTTGTGCCAAGACTTACCTGGTGAAAATCGAAGAGGCAAAACCCCCCTTGTGCGTAATTTGTGAAAGGGTTGTAATATTAGGTCGGGGGCAAACTGTAATTTGCCTCTGATCCGGCATCAGCGAAGAAATTAGAACTAGGCCCTAATACAGGAAGTGCACTGTTTTATGTCTTTAAATTTAGAAAAGACCTGTGCATTCAATTTCCAAGAAGTGCAGCCTTAACGGTTTCTTACTGATAATGCAGTAGCTGTGAACAAATAATAGCTGCCGACAATGATTAATTACCATAACACACGCAGCTTTTCTTCCACTTAAAACCCGCCTTCCCATTATTGCTTTGTGACCACCAAATGATTTTCCTTCCACCTGACCACAGTAATAACAAATGCTTGAGGTATTCAGCCTTGTTTTTGTGCCGCATGGACTACTTCCAAATTGCTCGAGTTTTAGAAAAGAGAACAGATTTTGTTTGTCAAAGTGAAGGTTAACAAGAATGGGCTCTCCACTTCTTTCAGTCAAGATTTTTTCTTTCCTTCTGCTGGGCTCTTCATTTTCCCAGCAGGTTCCAGCCATTTTGCTGGCTCGCGTTCCAAAATGTTGTTTTCAGAAAGTCAGATCAGTTTGTTCTCTTGAGCATTACATGCTCTTGGCACTTAGCCACACATTTTCTGCATTTTGCATTCAGATTATAATACGTTTTCTTTTCCAAAGAAGGCATTGGCAGGAAGTGCCTGGCAATAACATTATTAAGATTAACCAAGGGCCATTACATTTCTATAAAGCTACTTATTCAAGAGTATTATTCTGGCCTGGGTTGCAGCGTGCAAGTGTGTGGGCATCCAATGTGTTACTTGATATATAAAAACTTGTTTTGGGAGGTATTCTTTAATTGTTGATTTATGAAATACGTACTTAATAAAATAGTTGATCTTATTTTAAATACTACGTATAATTGGAAGTAACGAAATGTGTATCTGAAAATGCTTTGATGGATGTTTTTCATTTGAATAAAACACCTCCATAAAAACAAATATCCCTATGCAATTGAAAGTAAACAATAAGACAAATATTAACAAATATATTTAAATCTCATATTTTGATATAGGCTTTGAGGAAACACATTTTTTTATAGAATGTTTATTATTCATTTTGTCTTTTCTGTAGGTTGAGCAAAGACATACCCAATCGAGAAATGACCACACCATATTCTCCTGTGGGTTCTAGAATGCGAGACTACAGCACCCGGGTAGGAAAGGAGGATTCTGACACCCAGAGGAAAACATCCCTTGAAACAATAGAAGAGGTGGATTTTAAGGACTCCTCTGCAGGGAAAAAAAGGCCTTCCCCTGTCGAAGAAAAATGCCCAAGCTCTTCATTCGCTCTTTCTGAATTTGTAGAAGAACTGAGAAGAAAACGGGCAAACGAAAAGGAGCAGTCCACTTTAGGGATGGAAGATGCATGTATGTTACCCATCTATCAGACAACAGGCGCCTCCTCGCTTAGAAGGTGCAGAGCCTTCAATGATGATGAGGAAGATTTCACTCTCAGAGCCAAGTCAGTGTCAGAGAATGCGGCGTCTTCAGCCAGTGGTGGTTTGATACGTTCATCCAGCCTCAGGTGCATACCATCTGATCCGACCCTCTCACCTGCAGTTAAAAGAATAGCAAGGTTTGGTTCCTGTGAATCTCTTATTCAGCCTGAAAATGGTTTAAAACAAGGTTCCTCAATCAGACAAGGTGATGAGGCTGCTACTTCAGTGATAAAACCAAGAAGAAGATGCATTGAAACGTCATTAGAAGAAGCAGCTGAAACTGAGCTTGGAAAAGAACCGCTCGTATTTCAGAATAAGCAGTTCTCAAGCTTTGTAGAAGAAGACACTAACAAGCTTCCACTCAACTGGAAAGTGTCAAATATCAATTTTGGGAAAAGTGGTGAAGATTTAGAAGACTTCCTTCCAGCCGTCCGAAGAACTGATGCAAATAACTCCCTCGCCAGATCTAAAAAGGATGTCCAAAGACCATTGAGTGTTCATTTTGGAGATCTGCCTTCAAGTAACAACCTTAGCTCCTCGTTAGCAACAAAAATGGATCGTAGGAAAAGCCCCTCATCAATAGAGGATCTAGCAAATCTTTCTGATTCATCTTCATCCTCTGGTTCGATTACTTCCTTTAAAAGTGCTGATAGTATTAAGAGCCGTCCTAGACTTCAAAGACTAGAAGGAGAAGGGTGTGCTGGGAAAGCTTCACCAAGTGGAGATGCTCCAGAAAGTAAAAGATCTGAAGCAGAAGGGAGAGAAGATAGTGTTAATAGCATTATGCTGAAGTATCTTCGAAAAAAAGAAGAAAAAGGTAATGTTTATATATTTCTATAATTTTCGATCTAAATTTACGTTTTAAAATGTAGCATTACTGTGTTGATAAAAATGTCCTCAAAAAGTCAACTCAGCTGTGAAAAAAAATGCTAACAAAAAATGGTATCTTTCCCTAGAAGACAATATAAACATAGTTATTCGTCAATAACAAAATAGCAATAGATATGCTTAAAATATTGGAAGTGCTGTAGAGTATCCCAGCAAAAATTAAAACTGAAAAAGATGTTACAAGTTGTACACGAATTGTATATTCTTAAACGTAACTATCTCTTTTAAATATGACAGAGGCTTTGTTGGTTGCTCATGAACTGCCAGGAAACCCTATAAATTCACTCCATGCAAATATGTTTTTGTTGCGGTGTTTTTCCAAACTAAGCTCCTACATAAGTCCCTCATAATATGCATTAGGCAGAGGTAGCGAAGTCAAACTGTTTATTCAGAAAAGTTTCCAGGTGGTACACAGTAGGGTGCTCATCAGAATTTTTACTGATTCATACGTTATCAGTCGCTTATCCGGTGGGAAAATTAGTTTCAAATGGTTAAACTCACCAACATGTGACTTCACCTATTTCTCTACTGAGCCTCAAGTCATTGCCTTTGGAAGGTAACAATTGAAGTTGTAAATGAACATTGAATACCTTGTCCACACTGTAAGGGACATCTGGCATCGTTTCTTCTTCTCCTTGCCATTACCTTAATATGATTCACTAGGCTGTACTCCTGCAGGATTTGTATTTTAAAGAGCCCATTAGAAAATCCTACTGGTGAATGAGAAAGTGAAGATATGAGTAACATAAAAATACGAAATATCATCTTGCAGTCCATTTTCAAGCAGGAACTGTACTAGAACAAAGGCACAAGTCCTTGTGATTGCCACTTTAGTCAAAGACGGCACGAATAAGACAATAAACTATCACATACCTGCAAACAAGAGCATATTCTGACCTACTTCCGTAAATAGTTTGGTGACAGCATTATGGGATAGGATGGCAAAATGTTTTGGGCAGCTAAAACACATTTAAATACATTATTTTGTTGGTGCAACTGAACAAAATGGTGAGTAAATCCAGTTCACTTAGGAATATGCATAATGCCCCTTCCCTTTAATCAGTCTCCTAAAATATATAGTAAATTAGTCTGGGTACCCGGAATCAGTTAAAAACTGGCTGGGGAAACTACGAACAAGGTATAATCTGACCTACTTCCGTAAATAGTTTGGTGACAGCATTATGGGATAGGATGGCGAAATGTTTTGGGCAGCTAAAACACATTTAAATACATTATTTTGTTGGTGCAACTGAACAAAATGGTGAGTAAATCCAGTTCACTTAGGAATATACATAATGCCCCTTCCCTTTAATCTGTCTCCTAAAATATATAGTAAATTAGTCTGGGTACCCGGAATCAGTTAAAAACTGGCTGGGGAAACTACGAACAAGGTATAATCATATGACATTTCCATTCTGTCCTGTCTTTCTCAGCAGCTCTTTGCTAACTTCTTCTCAGCAGCGTGTTGTTTACTATCTTCCTAATGTTTTAACAAGTCATACACAAATTGTCAGCAAACTGAGATTCTTGCCCACTTACACCACCACCACTCCACTATAGCCCCCAAATACTCTTAGAACAATATCAGACATAGGTGAATAGTGGAAAGATTTCTAACATTTGGCACAACAAATTCATATCATTTCTGGGCTAATCAATTAAAGGTTCCTCAGCTGACATGTAAAATAAGGCAACTAGAACACTAGAAGGTTGCAAAAAATCTATTCACTTGTAGGCTATTCATGCTCAATTAACAATTAACTGAAACCAATCAGCTTTCAGGTCTTACTAGTATGACACTGACACTTGGAAATCCCCTTGTAGAGTCTTCTTTTGCAGCTACAGCAAGCCAGTGGTGAAACCATTTATTTCATATAACATGATACAAATCAATGGATTTGGGTTTTTCTCATATACAAGGACAGCAATTACTCATTATTTGGTATGATAAAGTCTTGCCATGGAGGCAAAATATTAGATAGGGCTCCTTGTACTTTGAAATATATAAAGTATATTAGTACTTCTAAAAACAAGCAAAAACCGATGCCCTGGGTTTTAACTAAGTAGACTGTCTCATACGAGTATAAAGAAGGTAATACTTTGCAATGCCTATGAGCTTTTACTCTGCCCTGATTAGTGTCAGATCAATGCCGAAGAGCAGCCATGGGGTTAATGCGCTCATCACTGCCTATACCTTGACTCTTTGTTCAGTTATCACAGAAGCATGTTTGCTGTCTTCCATATACTTTATTATTTCAGATTTACCCCAAGAAAGATATGAAATTTCAAAATAGTGATAGAAGAGACAAAAATGACAGGGAGAAAGGTGAAAGGATGGCGGCCATTTGTTTGGATGAATTTGTTATCACTACCATTCTAGATATCCTGGCTTCTTCTCCACTTCCAACACCATTTGAATATCTCAATTCCAGGCCCGATTTAGGCCACATGAAAAGCAGAGGACACTTTAAGAAGACATTGCAGTGTTGTCCTTGGGCATTTTAATCTGTGACTGCAATGGCAGGCCTGCCCTTTAAGGTGGATGGTGAAAATCCCATCAATAGCACCATTGCAAATGATGCCCCAAAAGTATGGAGGAACCTCAATCAGAATTGGTGGTGGATCAACCACCTGACCAACAGTAGCTGAACGGTAATCATGTTAAGCAAAATTACCACTGTGAAAGACAGTAAGGTAAAATGTAACCATTATTAATTCATAGAAGAATGAACCTACTATGCTGATAAAACATTCCTGGCATGTAGTGGTAACTATTTATGTGGCCACTGGCAATGTGCCCACTTTAAACACCACCCAATTTAATTGTTCTCATCTGATGGCAACAGAAACTCATAATTAACCATTTGTTTCCAGACAGAGATTCCCCCCACCCCCCCAAAGTGCTTGCATAAGCTTCAAATTTGATGAGTAGCGCCGCCCATTTGGTGGAGAAATCTCAACCATACTGGTGGATTATCCATAATTTTGTATATTGCAGATGGGACACTGCCACCTCTTCAGAGGAAGGACATCTTCTGCAGTGATGGATGGAATTCTTCCATTCCACCCCTACAGGCTTAGCACTTATTAATCTGAAAAATCAGCCCCTCCTTGATCAGTCAAGATCACTGCCCATGGTGGTTTTTGAAACTTTTCCATATGGATTCCATTCTAGGTAGCTCTATCTCTAATTTTTCAAAACAACTAAAAGATAACGACACTGCAGCTGACTATTTGTTTGGCACCCCGATTTCAATGTCCACAATATTTTAAAGTACTGTGCCCATATCCTCCAAGAACTGCCGCAGTTGGGTCCCACTGGAAATCCAGAAACGTCAAAAGGAGAAAGTATGGAGGCAGCACCAGGGATGGAGTCACAACAACCATTATGTTCTATTCAAAAATCTTCATTCTTCGTTGGGTTAAAACAACAGGACAACAGCCAACTCGTTTCGTTTCTTTAATGGGAACTTCGTCAGGGCAAGAGACTTCTGAAACAGACAGGTCCTACTTTTGGAATCCAGGCAATGGTAAGCCCAGATCTTGTAGGTTGGATATTGAATCCCGGCCGAGGCAGGTGAATGTGCCTCTAAGGTATCAGTATGACATTTCAGTGCAATATGGTACATCCCTCACAAATATCAACAGGAGTCCAACGTGGTAACATAAGCCAAGGATTCCCAACTAACCGATTTGGAATTGCAGTAAAAATATCACACTCGCCGGAATACACATGTTGATTTATAAAGCGCGTGTGTCCAAAGAAATCTGAGCAAAGACTAGTGGTAGTAATATTTGACTATCTTTGTCGCCCCTCTGCGCATGGAGTCAGAATCCACCCCAGACGAGATAATCGGAAACGCTTCGTACAGCGACGTGTAGCAATCCACCCGAGTCCATAATGTAGGGTCTTCTGCAGTGATGGATTGAATTCCACCTCTACAGGCTAAGCATTTATTAATCTGCAAAATCACCCCTCCTTGATCAGTCAAAATCACTGCCCATGGTGGTTTTCAAAGCTTTTCCATATGGATTCCATTCTAGGTAGCTCTATCTCTAATTTCTCAAAACAAAACTAAGAGATGGTGGCTCAGTAAGTTATTGGATCCACTCCAGTGTTTTGTGCATGACATCATGATCATAGACTCACTGTTCCTGGCGAAGAGACCTTATCAATGCAGATATTTATTGAAATAGGCACAGTTTTTACAAGTCTTGCCTACAGACAGTGGTGTGTTATCAAATCAGCCGTTCACCACTGTGAGATGGAAATTTATGGTAATGTTTAATAGCTCAGTCCCTTTGACCAATCATCAGGAATTGTATCACTTAACGTATTCAACGTTACACCCATCAAATCATTGATGTTTCATTACAGTTTCTATCACTCATGTTAGGAGACATTGACATCCCTAAACAATTAAGAGTGATTACCATTGGGAAGGCCCACTAGACCAATGTATCTAGTCCACTAAGTATATCATTAAGCTAGAATGAAATATTTGGCAATTCTGTCCCCACCCAAATCT